>NC_083767.1:8773871-10086371 GCF_963514075.1 Conger conger
GAACCAATCCCAAGGCTTGTCTGGTGTGAGAGTCCGGCCCGCTTTCAGCTCCAGAGACAGACGTTGCTCGTGGAATGACACGTGGAGGCCGACTCGGCCGGGGAGAGGTACAGCTTCCCGTTGGGACAGACGCACACCTCGAACACAGTCTGTTTGGACACTGGCTGCCCGGGGGACGCTGTCGGCCTGCCCACCGGAAGGTTTCCCAGTCGGATTGTGTTTGCATTTAAAAATATCTGTGGGATAACAAAATTTTGTTAAATTAAATTACATTTAGTTGTTTAAATCATATGTGCTTTAAACAACTAAAACATCTTATACAGCAACAGTAAAATGGCAAAAAAAAATAAAAAATAGCATTTTGAGCTTTGAGCAAATATGCAGTATGATCAACAGAAATATGAAAATAGGAACTATGACCTTTATGCTCTTCACAAATATACAATATTTATATATTGATATGGAACCACAATGAGATCACATATGGTCTGTTGACAAATTTTAGTCTATGGGTATCTAAAGTTCACGTCAACTAGACATAATATCATATATTTTACTTTAAAATAAGATTTTCATTGACAAAAGACACTATGTGCCTAAGATACCTGTTTTCACTCAATCTTGAATAAAATACACTGCAACATTGCATGCATTACCCACATGTGGAGACAATATGTGCCGCACATTCAAAATCATTACTTGAAAATACAGTTGTGAAAAAAAACCTGTAAACAATATATGGAAGGCTGTGCAAGTGATACATCTCTGGGGAAAATCTGGCCATCAATGGGTTAAGATACAATACAGCCTCTGCTGCCTGTGGTGGCGAGGTCTGCCAGCGTCCTGAAATCTGCAGGAGGAATACGTATATTCCCACTCTTCCATAAGGAAGCCAATGAACTTATTCTGAGCCCACGGGAGCGGAAAGCTCTGTCTCAGGCCTCATTCCAGAATGTTCCATGAACGCTCGATTTGGCTGAGATCAGAGGACCGTGTCATATGAACAGCGGCGGTGTCACGCTTCTCAAACCGCCGGCTGACTGCGTATGCACCGGGGATGGGGGCTGGGGGGGGGGTGGAGGGGGGGACTGCCATCGTGAAAGACACTCCGCTCTTCGGGAAAGGGAAGGTTTTGCATACAGTGAAGACGATCAACCGCTGTCCTTAAGCAATAATTTCTGTCAACTTCAGAGAGTGTTATACACTTAAACCACGCCTAGGCAATGATCTACTCGAGTGAATCCCACACAGTGTATGTTTGCCTTCTCCCATATGAAATCTCTCGTGGCTTTTGTAAAAACCAAATGACTCCCCAGCCATTATGATCTTTGCCATGTGATGATCCACGTGATGATCTTTGCCCCCCCCCCCCCCCATTAAACCATGCCTGCCTTTATCTTGTTGTGATGTATCCTCATTGTCTCATGAAGTGAAGAAGCTATTCCAAAGAATTTTGAATTTTGGGAATGTATTTGGAAGCAACTAGTTTCCTTTTCCCCGTGCAGAATAAGCCCTCCATTCAGCATTTAAAGCATTTATCACTGTTCTAGCCCAAACACAACAATGCTCAATCTTGTATTAGCTACTCACAGGACACATATTAGAACAAAAAATTAAGATATGCAGCAGCCAATGGGTATATTTTACTGTTATCCATTTTTACATAATTGCTGATCCTGTGTCCAAGATGCAGTGTCTCGTCTGGCTGCAACAGGAAACCCAATCAGCTATTACCGCTTGAAGCAAAATAAGTGGCTACTGGGTGGAAGAGAGTGTGTTTGGTATGTAAACAAGAAGAAGCAATCAGAACATGCTGTGCTAAAGAACTGTGCAGCTCTCTCCTACTCGTATGGATTTGCACCTGAAGCCATTCACCAGGTCATGTGACCCCTTCTTGGACGGGAAACAAACACCTCTGTCTGAGCCACATTAACCCTTTGAAGAGTAGGCTTTTTGGAAGGTCTTTTTTTTTTTTTTCTTCCAAACTTCTGAGTCAGTGTTCTACTGTAGAGCTCCACTACTTTCACTTACCAGAAGCGATTGTTACATCAGTGTTAGAAGGCTCAGTTAAGAACATTATTATTACATATTACATTACATTACATTACAGGCATTTAGCAGACGCTCGTATCCAGAGCAACGTACAATGAAGTGCAAATCGAACCCAGGGACAAATGTGATGAGGACCCTAGAGGAAAGCACGGTTCCTAATATTAGGAAATTTACATATAAAAGCACAGAGCCATCAACCGTACCTTGGTATGCTGAGGTAGAGCAGCTCAAACTGTGGTACAACTACATCAACATACTAATGTCAGTCAAGGGAAAGAACCCAAGCTTGCCTTAATTATACGCTTTAATGTTAACTGTGTTTGTAAAATTGGGTATTAGTATATAGAAGATTCTGAATACATCAGGAAGTCAATATGAATTACATTTAGCCATTTAGCCATTTAGCAGATGCTCTTATCCACAGAAAATATCAAATGACATTTTACATACAATACATTCACATTTGGTATTTACCAAAACATTAGCAGTTAAGCACCTTGCTCAAGGACACAACGGCATTAGCTGAGCTGTAAATCAAACGGACAACCTTTGAGTTAATGAGTTAATGAGTATTAACTTTCACTTTTGTATTCATATGAATATTCATGTGTATGTGTTCCTAGTGTATAGTCTTTCATTATCGTGCCAGACACATTTTAATTTGACGACATTCCACGGCCAAGTCCTCAAGGAATCCGTGTGCATTGATTGGCTGTGTGAATAAGGTTGATTTATTCATAGTTGTTGATACTCTTAAAAACATGATTTAGATTAAGTGAAATGAATACAGCCTGTTGCTTTGAGTCCAATTTCATGCTTGAGCCAGTCAAGGAAATGAAACATAATCACGGATTTATTTAAGCTTTGACAACTGTTTGTACTGTTTATTAAGTCTCCCACACAAAAAAAGCACCATGTTCGAGTTTAATTCAAACTGGCATTTTATCAACACCTAGAGACATATTGCAATGCTGTTGATAAAGAAGATACATGCAAACTAAAACTTCAGTTGTTGTTTATTAATGTCCCTGGGATGAAACAAAGCACGCCGAGAGCAATGAGCATTGCTACAGATTTGCAGAGGAAAAGCAATTAAACTACTGAAGTCATTTAGGCAAACAGAACAAAAACACATCAGAAAATAAATCACCATGACAACTGACAACTTATAACTGGCAACTTATAAGAAACTTTATAGTTTTGTCATACACATTTTTGTTTTATTTTGCTTCTATTTTGTTTTAACGGTTTGTACACTTGCAGCAACGTATTGTTGTGCTCATGCTATAGGTCGATTATTAACATTATTAGTCGTTTTTAAGGCTAATTTGATTTCATGAGTGAACTGTGTTCTACTGTGTTTTGGTTCACTTTAGAAAAATAGTATGAACCACTGGGTAGGTAAGATTTGGTTTGCTTTGGTTTCTGAAGATACGGCTGCTCTCTCAATTGGGAAATATGCCTGCCATGAAACAGTATGTAATACTTTCCTGTTGATTCACATCTCCAAGAGAAAATATTTTTATATGGATCATTTTTCATGACAAAGTTTGAAAGGAGAATGATTCAGTGTTAAAAATACTACTGTGCTAAGATCCATAAGATCTTCTGAAACAATAGGACAGGGGCCATAAATAGTTTAGAGGCCAGTTTGGTATGAAGAATCTTGAATTTAGTCTAGGACTAGTCTAGTCTTAATCTATGTCTGTGAACCTGGCTTCTTTCTTTAAGGGTAATTTTTGGAACACTATTGTACTTTGAAGGCGCATTTGAGAAAGGTGTTCCTTAAAGACTAAATATGTACCTCCACTGTACCTGTACTCTATTCCTGGGAGTATAGACAAACGTATCCCTGCACTGAAGAACCAGGGCCCACCACACCACAGGGCGCTCAAATGTACCTGCCCAGGAAAACCACCTGAGGAACGCACAGCCACAGCAGAGAGGTGGGTGCAGGTCCACTGTGTGTCACGAGCAGTGATTGCAAGTCAAATCATTTTGGATCAAATTCACAGGTAATTGAATGGGCTTTGTCCAATTTGAAGGTAGACATTCAGCTAAAAGTGCAAAATATAATTGCAACTTGACAGGCAGGGTGATGTGTCGCTGAACTGCTTGACAGTTAATTTAATAGCATCCTCACTTTCTAAAGCAAGGCCAGTGCAGAACGATAGAAATTCAACATGATCACTTTTTTTTAGCTAAGGGAGTATCAGTGTGGCATGGCAACCTTGGCTGATGACAGCCCCTGTTATATTCAGGCTACAAAAAGCATTTTTTTTACCTTTTCATCAAAAACATTTGAAGTACTATGCAGACTATAAAAATGCTTCACTTTTTTCAGCAAAGAAACGTTTAAAGTTGCCAAATCTAAAGGGCAAGGTTGTAGGCATCAAGTTTTCTTTTGAACAGCTTGTAAGAACCAAATACTACTCGATGCCACCATGTTAACCGGGTGGCAATCAGGTGAAAATCCTTCTGCCTAATAGACGATGTCAGTTAAAATGGACTCGGTTATTCAGAATTATAGACTTCGCTACTACACTCCAAACAGCATGAATGTATCCATCAGGCGGTCTCACCTCTCCTTCTGTGGACTGGAGTAGCAGGTCTTTTCGACACGAGACGTCAAGACCCCCGGCCTCCGCGGTTATTTCCACCCCTTTCGGGGCCTCCATTGTAAGCGTCCTTGTTGGCGATTCAAGCCTGCAAAATAAGCATTGACGAACACAAGTTACCTCATCTAAAACACCTACCAGCATCAATACTTTTTTTTGTCTCAGCGGCATTGACTTCGCAGACTAGATTGTGCCATAGATCTTGTAAATAATGAAGCGGACAGCAGGGTCAGCGGTGGGAGAGTGAAATTGGACGGATAATTGCTCAAACTTCCTCGGATACAGTTTTAATGTATTGCCATGGCGCGGCATTGATTAGGCAGGGAAACTAAAAAAAAAAAACCTCTCTGCCAGTTCTGCGCATCTGAAAGTCATTTGCAGAAAGGGCCGTCGCTTCTGAATGCTAAAACATGCAGGGTCTCAATTACTGTGTGGCTGAAATCAAAGGTGGTGGTCTACTGAGTGTCCTTCTGTGGACAACAATTCAAAGAATTCATTGATTTTCACATGGCCCTGCTTTTGCAGTTCCAAGCTATAAAAACATCCGGATAGTTATATAAAACTATAGATGATCCATAATTTCATATAAACGATAACGGAGTCTGTATTTCCCTTGAGTAGTTGTTCATTTTTCTGGCTTGGTTCTGCTCACAGGTTCTCATCACAATGCAACACATGATTTTACCGTAGAAGAAAATGCAATTCAGCTATTTTCAGTTTAACATTTGTTTACATGAATTTACACAAATACGAATACATATAAAAGGTGTTTCACAGTATTTGTTGAGTGTTCTCTTATTCTTAACAATAGATTTAAACTGAATAAAAATTGGACATTTTGCATTCCTCAACTGCTCTTGAACAGCACGAGAACAGACAGCAGAGGAAAGGGCTGATTATGAATAGCCATAACTGCACTCCGGGATTTACATTTAGACACTGTTAGTAATTAAAATTCAATGCATGTAAAGGAGTACAGAGCCTAATAATGCCAACAGTTCCTTCACCGAGAGCAGCCCACACAGCATCGCAGGCACTTGCTCAACTTTTGACTGACAGCTCGCTCAAGGCACTCCAGATGTCACGCTGTCTGCGACTGTCTGACCACTACAACAGAATCATAAATATTTGAAGGAAAATGGAAATACAAGATTTGTGAGGTTGAGGAAGAATGTAAAACAGCACACTGGGAAGTGGGAAAAACACACTCACACACTATAGTCCACTCCTACCTACCTACCTACCTACCTACCTACCTACCTTTATAAATGCTTTGTGTTTCTGTATTCTGGCCTTACTTGTAGACATGCTGAAGAATGAGGAAGCTAATATACCTGTAGACAACATAACTGTAGGAATGTCATTATGCCAAGACACGCTATGCCAAGCTTCTTGACCAGTGTGTCAAATCTTCTCTGAAATGTTTTTCTTTTAGCTCAGCACTATGACACCTGGTTTAACTAAGCATCCACAGTCTCCCATCGAGACGATGATGAGCAGAATCAGGAGTCTGGGCTAGAACAAAAGCCTGAGCCCTTTTCCAAGAGGGCCGGAATGCCTATATTATGCAGACTGTTACTATGGACGTGAAACTTGGACTCCAAAACAAGGCAGAAGGTATGAAAGGGCGGATTCACTAGGAAATTTCCTCTCGCTGTTCATATTTCCTACTGCTAGATACTGTACATCATATAGCAATACCTTTGTGTGCCTGGCATTTGACATTCTTCATTACCAATAGACATCTGCCTCTACTCTGGACAAGTTTGTCATTTCTCATTAACCGAAGGCATTCCCAGACAGATGGTGCAACCCGAGGGGGCAAGCGATACTGATTAATATAAGAGTCGCAAAATGTCCAAGAGAATCCCAATCCTAGAATCAAGGTACACAGGCCCATTATGAAATAAAATATTGCTTGAATGCAATGGGACAGACATTTACATTTATATAATTAACTGTTGAATATATCTGTGGAATGACTGGAATATATCAGAGTTAAATGCATTTGTACAGGTGCCTGGTTCATTCACAGGCATAAGAAATCCAATGAAGCAATACTGAGGAAACGTGGTCTAACATCTACTACAGCTTTGAAGCTGAATGCATGCAAACCATATCCATACACTCAGTGAACATTTTATTAGGAGAGGACCAGCTTGTTAATGCAAATATTTAATTAGCCAATCATATGGCGGCAACTAAATGCATAAAAACATGCACACGTGGTGAAAAGGTTCAGCTGTTTTTCAGAATGGGCAAGAAATGTGATGTAAGTGACTTTGACCATGGAATGATTATTGGTGCCAGACAGGGTGGTTTGGTGGTTTGAGCATATCAGAACCAGTTTTTCTCCTGGGATTTTCACGCAAACTAGTCTCCAGAGTTTGCAAAGAATGGTGCAGTCAGCTAAGTGCTTGCCAGGTCATAGAAAAGTGCATATTAAGATATATCTGATAAACTGCAAATTGTTTTAATAATGCACAGTACTTGGCGGTAAACAGCAGATTTATATTACTATATTAATTATTTCAGTATGTATATTTGAGGCTACATCATTTTTAATTTTATGTATGGCCACCATACACTGAGCAATACATTATGTTCAGTTTAAAAATCATTATTTACAATGTGCTTGCTGAAGCATGTAATAATGCATGATGAATAAATGAGGTAGCGCTTGTGAATGTGTTACGTTTGCATTATGAAGATGAAGCTGATATCAATCTTTACTGGAAATTCAGTTCTCTGCTGAATGTGTCAAACATTGTATACCATAATAATGAACCTTGCTCAATACAGTGCAGTACAAGATTCTGGAGTGAAAACGATCCCTGGTTACCGGCGCTAATGGCAATAGAATCCCGAAACATGTTATTTCATGCATCATCGTTTGCCATTGTTTCTTCAGACAAAATAAAAAAGCAGAGACTGCCAAACACCAGAATTCTGATACTTGGACAGATGGATGTTTTAATTCAAAGGTAAAATTACCATGAAAAACTCTCCTGAAAGTAAGTGATTATACTGAATCTGACAGCATGTGCCACTTTTTTTTTTTTAGATATTTTTTTAATATATTGTATTTTAAAGTTCAGATACCATGCAGAATTGAAATGCCAGTCATCTTTGACATAAGGACATATAAAGGGAATATTCTGCATAATTTCTCATTGTAGCAATCTGTGCAAAGGCATAAACTGTGTCATTTATATTTCAAGGACCAAATGGTAGCCGCCCAGATCATCATTGGAATGCACTGAACACGGTCTACCTGCCTGTGACCTGCACATGCCCTGTTATTTATGGTTATTATCACCTTTTAAAATCAGCGCGGTGAAACTCAGGAATGGGGTGATCAATCTAGCCAGGTATCACTGTATGCACAACATAAATTCAAGCTGCCATTTCAGAACAGGCCTCCGTGGTTTGTGAAAGTGTACTCTTACTCCGGTATTTTCCGTAGCGAGGGTCAGGTTAAACTGAGATACTGTAGCAGGGCCTGAAGCGAACAGTTTCAGCTCGCAAAACTTGCCAATTTGTCTGAATTAAAGCTATTCTGCAAAGAAGGGTAGGCTAAAATTCCTCCACAGCGATGTGAAAGACTGATAGCAAATTATAGCGTGTTTGGCTGCATTTATTTCTGCTGCAAGTGGTGCAATCAGTTATGCTTATGCAGTAATTACATTTTCACAGGCATGATATGGGTATTTGATTTTAAATACATGAAAATAATAATAAATAAATAATTAAAAAATAATAATTATTATGCTGAAAAGTACATTTTGTCAAGAGATCTGAAACCACTCAGTGTGACACACTAATAGAGGGAATCAGGAAGGGTGCAAATACTTTTTTCAGGTTACCGCATGTACAGTATCATACTTAAATAACAATTCGCTGGCATAGCTATCGTTAACCGAATACAAATAAAAACCGAACCCGGCGAGTATCTGATGTCTCCGGGCCTGTGCACAGTATAATTTAGTGTGATTGTGCATTTACTCTTCTTATAGGCATCGTAATGTGCACACTGGTATGGTGCATGGCAACCCTGCTCTCATGAATTAGTGTTTAATGCCACACGAGAGCCACGGTTCCTCCTTCAGCCCTGCGCAAGTGCGATAATGCACTTCATACATAAAGAGCTTTTATAAATCCCAATGACGCGCTAAAATATGACATTAATACCTAAATAATTTATTGCTTCAAATACAAAGGAGAGTAAAATAGCAAGTCACTTAACTGAAAAAGCAATAAAAACAATTAGGCTAGGAATGGACGGTGAGAGTACTATTAACTAACCAATTAAAACCTTAAAAGTAAAACAAACGATCCCTGCAGGAGGCAACAAAAGTAAATGGGGCCAAATCCACACAGAGCTTTATCAGTCAGGAGCAAGATTTAGACGCAGTAATCTGGTTTGTACATAACAGGGACCCAGGGGCGCTGCATCTTTAGAGAAGGGGTAATACTGTAGGTTTACATGAGCCTGCACGAGCGACAATCCAGGAAGCTGATTAAGGTGAGTATTTTGACGAATAAAAGTACTGCCGTCATCCAAGTCAAGAAGTTGTGATTAAATATAGTAATTCCTGTTTTATATCATTACTCAGCAATTTCTTCATTTATATGTGTCATCTTCATTGGTTTTGTTTATTTATTTTTACAAAGCAGAGAGCAGAGAAAGAGAGAGAAATCAGTAATGTCTGACCTCTGAAGAGACTGAAGGATATTAAAATCATCAATACTGTTGCAGGGCTCTGTATATGTGTGGCATCTCTGGGCTCTAGCCTCGGGTTTCTCTAAAAAGAGTTATACTCACACAGTTGTATCATGATATCATGTTCCACTGTGGCGATATGGTGGATGCATCCCTAAAACATAAATTTGGGAATGATCAGCATAGCAGTGGAAGCCCATGCTGTGTTTTGGAGCATTTAGTGCACTGTACTTCACACCTTGAGACGTCATCTGAGTAAAACAAAGAAGAGAGCCTGGCACAGACACCATGGGAATTCAGAGTTGGCGTATTGTCCTTTGGGATAATTGATAGGCAAAATTATGTTTTTGTTCTTTTTACTTCGTAAATCCCACATCCTGACTGTTCTGTACTCATCTGTTTTTCCCCACAATGTTATAGATCATTCCGTACCAGTCAAATAAATAATACAAGTGAACAAAACAGAAACAAATTATGTACAGCAGGTCAAGTCAAGTTCAGGAACACAAACAACCTAGGAAAAAAACTAGAGGCAGTGCGATGGGAATCGTGGAGAGATTTCTTGCAGCAATTTATCCCGCAGGTTTCAGACCACTAAGCAAGACATTACAAATCAGTGTATTATATACACCATATGCAGAATAGGCCTGGTCACCTGTAGAGCCGGGAGCCGCAGCAGAGACAGCTGACTGGGGCCCAGCCGGGGGCGTGCAGCCTGCCCAGCAGGGCCGCTCAGACGGTGCGTGGGAAGGCGCAGCACGCGGGGAGGTTTGTACATATGCAAATCACCACATGGTAATGAACCGATACACCTAAAAAAAACATCCAGAGGACTGTTATACTGGGGGCCGTGAGAGCATGAGCCCACTGGGGGGAGCACACGCAGGTACGCGTAACCGTTTGGCGACTTCAGCCACGTTCCCGCGTGCTTTAATAGCAGGGAGACGCGCCTCCTCGTGCTTTAATAGCGGGGAGGCGCACCTCCGCGTGCTTTAATAGCGGGGGGGAGACGCACCTCCGCGTGCTTCAATAGCGGGGAGACGCACCTCTGCGTGCTTCAATAGCGGGGAGGCGCACCTCCGCGTGCTTTAATAGCGGGGAGACGCACCTCAGCGAGCTTTAATAGCGAGGAGGCGCACCTCCGCGTGCTTTAATAGCGGGGGGGGAGACGCACCTCCACGTGCTTCAATAGCGGGGAGACGCACCTCCGCGTGCTTCAATAGTGGGGAGACGCACCTCTGCGTGCTTTAATAGCAGGGAGATGCACCTCCGCGTGCTTCAATAGCGGGGAGACGCACCTCCGCGTGCTTTAATAGCGGGGAGACGCACCTCCGCGTGCTTTAATAGTGGGGAGACGCACCTCCGCGTGCTTCAATAGCGGGGAGACGCACCTCCGCGTGCTTTAATAGCGGGGAGACGCACCTCCGCGTGCTTTAATAGCGGGGAGACGCACCTCCGCGTGCTTCAATAGCGGGGAGACGCACCTCCGCGTGCTTTAATAGCGGGGAGACGCACCTCCGCGTGCTTTAATAGCAGGGAGACGCACCTCCGCGTGCTTTAATAGCGGGGAGACGCACCTCCGCGTGCTTTAATAGCGGGGAGACGCACCTCCGCGTGCTTTAATAGCGGGGGGAGACGCACCGCCGCGTGCTTTAATAGCGGGGAGACGCACCTCCGCGTGCTTTAATAGCGGGGGGAGACGCACCTCCGCGTGCTTTAATAGCGGGGGGAGACGCGCTTCGCTGGGGAGGCATAAGCCCTGCCGGCCCTTAGCTAAACTGGAGAGTTAGAGATATCTGTGCATCGCCAGCTCGATGCGAGAGTAGGCATGATACGTGAAGATTTTCTGGTATTACTCAGAATCCAGCCTGCACTGCCTTTGGCATATTGTAATCTTTGTAGGGATTTGCCGGACACAGAAAAAGGGCAATTCGATAATCAATTCGCCATGAAACAAAAGCATGAAGGAGATTTTCCACATCAGGGACACTCAGGGATGACCTTTATTAAGAAATGTTCTCGAGGTGAGACGGAGGAAGTTATTTTCCGAAGTTATTACCCTGAGATTGAAAGGTTAGGAGAGGACCCGTCTTTGGCCGAAGACCCCCCTCCCCACCCACCCCCCCGACTATAATTATCTGTCCATCTCCATTAATAATAATAAACCATACGTGTAAATCATGATTGAGTGAGAGATGGAAAATCGTGAGAATGTGATCATTTCCAGGAAATTTCTGTTCATTCATGCATATTCCCATTAGGCATTTGGTCCTGGGACAATGAAACCAGCATCTGGCTCTGATTTACTGTATATCTGAATGCCATTAGTATGCACTGAATTACCTTTCTGAAACCCGTTTAGTTGTCAGTTGTCTCCTGATTCAACAGAGCCCGATTCGAATTTTCATTTTATTTGACTAAACTGATAGAAATAAGGTGATGACATTTCTAAAATGGCATGTCCATGGAGTGTTTCTATACCCAATGCAAGGAGGATTTGGACATTTTTGGACATTAAAAAAAACCAAAAAAAAAAAACAGATCCACATAATCCAATCACATTTCATTTCTGTGGCTGAACTATTGGCAAAGCATGGCTAAGTGAAAACACTTATCACTCCAGCCACAGGTTCGGTAAAGTACCTTCACAATCAGTTCAGGATGAGCTCCATGACATTTTGGCAAATCGGATTCAGCGTGATGTTGTGAGCGAGAATTCAGGGAGCTCCCTTTCTCTTGTCGTGGATGTCACTCAGGATATTTTCAAAACAGATCAGTCAATCCAGGTCTTTGGAAGTAAAACAAAGGAAGGAGATGAGAAGAACACGGGCTGCTCGTTGAAAAGACACTGAGCCATTTCTGTGACGTAATAACACAGGGAGCAAAAGCTGGAATCAAGAAGTCTAGAAGGGCGGAAATCTAGGTTGAGGGACATTTTGACATAAACAGACTAGGATATCCCCAATATAGCTCAGGTTTTACCCAGATAAAGCCTGGCCGTGTCCTAGTCGGCTATAAAACTTTAACTTTTTAACCAAAAGTAGCCGGGTTTTCACCCGAATGCCTAGACAGCACTTCGCTGACAACTCAAAAATGTTGGCTGGGAAATCTGAGGTACATTTGCAGGGGCGCTTGAAAGGACAGCCTTCAGATGGAGGAGAAAGGTTTACACCTGACAAGTTGACAAGAATGAGTCTCCATTATGCATTATGTTTACTGCTGTTTTCAAAAACAGAACCCAGAGCTGCTGTTTCTCATACTGCAGATACATTCAATTATTAAACATGTTTATACATAAAGAACTAAGAGGTTTTTCCTAATTCTTCTTATAGCATTAGAATAATGTAGATGTTAGTAAAGCTTTGTTCTACTTGGTGGCCATTACGGCATTGGTGAAATAAAGAAGAAAAGTGTAGACAAGATTTCTGGAAGAAAAAAAAGAATGGCCATTATAGGCTGAGAAACTTTCAAACACCATTTTCAAAATGGTTCCTCATTGGCCAGGCGCACAGAGATATAAATTAATGCGATGTCATTCAAACGGGGAAATGGGAGAAGCACAAATCACAGATAACAATCTTCTTGCCATGTTTTTTTCAGCGCTGTAAACAAGCAATAATGAAGAAAAGTTTGCCGTTAGCCTGCTGTAGCCGCATCATTACTTGCCAAGAAAACGGAAAGCTACTTTTGGAACTGAAAATGGGCAAACATTATGAGAACTAAAAAAAAAAACAACATTGTCACTAAGAGGTGAAAAAAAGTTGGGGAAAAAGTTAGGTTTACAAAATATACAGGGTCTTGCTGACCCTGAGGTAATTTTGAATTCTTACTTGTTCATTTTGAAGGGTGTCCCAATACAGTCATGGTCAAATGCATTGCAGAATTTTGCACTTGGCACAACATTTGGATTCATTGAAAGTCACTGAATCAAACCCTCTTCCACAAGGGATGGTTCAATTGATCTGAATTCCATTTTGTATAAAGGATTTTAACAGATATACTGTCACAAATATGCTTTACAGAAACAGGAAATATGAACCATTAGGCAGGAGATATCCTGACAGGACCGACACAAATCCAGCAGATGAGATATGAACGTAATGTACGAACGATAAATTCACTTTTCAGAATCGAAATTTCCGTAAACTTCCCTAGGCAGCCGCTGCCATTTAGGTCATGGTTGGAAACAAAATATCCAGATGCAGCTATATCTTATTGTTGAAAATAAGGTGGTTTCATAGAGCTCAGCATTGCAAAGGCCCTGTTTTTCATCATATACGTTAACATAGACCATGGGTGCACAGCAGGGGCCAATCCACTTCAGGATTTTGTGCCAACTGCTGCTCTTAATTATTTAGTTTAATTATTAGCGAAGCAATATGCAATTGATCAGACATTTGCATATGCACCAGCTACAGCTGCGGACTGCTAGTGTATGCTAAAGACTTTACTCTGCTCAAGTACAGGAGTGAAGCAGCATCATTTCTAGAGATGTCAGAAAAATAAATTAATGTAACTGGTTGGAAGAAAAACCAGCTGGCAGACAGGCCTCCAGGACCGGAGTTGTGCCGCCTTGCCATGGACACCGCAGCCAGGTCATTCTGAATACTGAAACTTCTGAAGAACAATTCGAGGAGTTCACCCGGAGCAAAGACTGTGTACTGGAGAGCTTTTAAAAAATTAACACGCCGTCTGACTCAATTTATCAGAGATAACAGAATTGCTCATGGAAGGAAAGTGGAAACATAAATTGCAGGTCAAGTGAGCACAATAAATATGTATTCATTAATATGTATTTGCTTTGAATGTTTTCCTCTTTCGAGGCTCTATTTGGTGTTAAGTCCTTCATTTTAAATAAGCAGAAGAGCTGTTGCCTGTGAGGACAGTTTGTTGAGGTGATCTTAGAGGCAGTAAATGGAAATGTACCCCAGGGTAGGTATTCAATCTCCTCGTCCTTGCTCCACCACTGCTCAGTGTAAATGATTGTGCATTTATATGTGATTCTGGGAATAATAACCAGAAAGAGGTGCATAATTCATTTTACAATAACTTTTGGAAAGCATTTTATGCTTGCTTCTTAATTGTTATTTCAGAAATGTGAATTCTCCCAGTATTGTTCAATGATTATGTTGTGAAATTTGTACTGCAACAGCATAATTTCGTATTATTTATTATTCATAACATGTTTCGTTAACTGTACAAATAAATAAAATAAGCACAATATTTGGCTACACAAATCAAATTTGAATGAATTCGGTAACCGTGGACAATAGAGGAATTCAAAGCATCCAAATGAAAGAGAGTTTGGGTGCACACTGAGAAATCACTGTGACATTTCTTCTTTGTCTCACAAAATACCTTGGCAGGAAGCGGAGAGAAAGGGCTTCCTCACATCGCCTCTTTCTGACACTGGAGAGCGCCCTTGTGAAGACCACGTCAAGGTCAGAGGAGATGGAGAGCCATGTGTCTGTAATCTCTCTAAATTAGAGCTGCTGTACAAGGAATCTATTGTCCAGGTTTCTAGTCTTTTCAGTCAATTAGATTTAGATCTCTTTGATGGGTGAGGCCAGGCATGTTTTTTAATGCACTGGCAGGACATGACAGTCTCCTCTGCTCTGTATTCTGTGCAGGGTACCTGAAGGCACATGCGTTTGGCATTTTTTCTGATTGGGGCAAAGACGACTGGTACATCCAAACTGGGCATGTCTATGTCTGTCTGTCAATCAAGCCAAGAGACATTCTTTATTGGATCCATGTTATGCTTTGCCCATTTCAGTAGATACTGGATCAGTATTCTCTTCTGTCTGTCTAAATGGTGGTGGGGAGAATTTAGAATTTAGATTCAGGGTACCGAGGCATGAGAGAATGCCTTTTCAGATGGATAACCAGTTTAGCATTTCTGCGTTTGAGATGGTAATGTAGCTACCAATTACAAGAACTATCAATGGTTTGTCGACACATCTCTTCTGTCTGTGTCAGTTTGTAAAAGACATTTCAGAAGCACTGTATAAATAAAATTATAGCAAAACTTCAAGCATTAAGTAGTTTCAGAAAAGTATGTAATTTTGGATGCCAGATAACTGTCACATTGATTCTGTGATGCATTTCTGTAAAATGGATAATTATTTTTGTTGTGTGTATAAAACCTGCCTCTGGTTAATTTCACAAAGATGCAGTAAGTTACTTGTAGCTGTATGTATGCTTTCTACCAGAGAAACATAAGTTCTGGGTAGAATCATGAAGAACATTGTTGTTAATTCACAGATAAAGGATGAGAGCTCTTCTGTGAGATATTTTAGCATGCATTGGTAAGGGCTTGTGCAACATATGTCAAGGACAATATGAAGGACAGTGTCACACCAATTAATGTCCCCTGTTCTCATGCCCATGCGTAGATAATCTGTCTCATGTTTATGCACAACTAATTGCAACCACAATGTCACTGCCTTTCCACAATGGTAAACAGAAGATTTGATAACAATCTTTGAAAGGCCACCATTGGGTTTCAAAGGGAATGATTTCCAAACATTGCTGTATTAATACTGTCCTTAAAATGGATAAACTGTCCATTCAGAAAATGCAGATAGCTTGGTAAAAAATGTTAATGCTAAATGTTTTCTTTAGATTAAGAGTAACACCGTATACTGTATATACGTATAAAGAAACATATATTTTTATTTGCAGTCAAATCTATTCCTTTAAGTCTTCTGGTATTAAATGCAGTACACATATATTGTAATATTTCATACATAAGTATTTATTTATTCAGATATCAAGCCCCTGTGTGTCCATCATGACTCTGTTTTTCATATGGACTCATTCAGGCCAGCAGTGCCCACTGCCCAATGATAATGTTTCTTAAAATATTACCTTCATTCTAATTCTTCTCACTATAGCAACTACTAAGATTCAAAGTGGCATGGTAAAAAAATGCTTATTGCAATGCTTTGGAAAGGAAACTCTGACAGATGTTAGTTAATATGTTATGACCAGAAGGTGTGTATACTGTTTATGTTTTCACGGAATGCGGTCCCAAGAGTCTGACCTCGCCAACTGCTTTTGTTTATCTAAGGACAGGGAGCAATGGCTCTGGGCTTCAGCCACTGCCATTCAGGGCCAGCTACACAAAGTCCTGCTTCCTGCTCCTTTGGAAAATGGAGAATTACCCAAACAAAAAAAAAAAAAAAAAAAAAAGGGGGGGGGGGGCTTTGTTTGATCTTGTAGTTCTAGTTGTTGCCACTGTTATGTGAAAAATCCCAGACAAGATTGATTCTTACTGTAGCTTTAGAATACTGGAAGGCACATTGTTCTGTTGAGTGTCTGAGATCACACAGGATATTCTCACAATGTTACTGAAATGTTTTTTTTTTTTCAATTTTATAACATTGCCACAACATTGCAGCAACATTGCGAGAATGCTTTCTGTTGGCGAGCGTACCAGGTTAGCTTTTCTCCACCCCACTCTGTGACTCTTACCATTGGCCAGCAGCACACTGTATGCACACTGTGTAATGCACACCATGTAATGCACGCACTGTGTAATGCACACTGTATGCACACTGTGTCATGCAAGGAACGCCATTCATCTATAAATCACTTTCATTACCAGGGAATTCCCTTATTCCAAGTGAGCTGTGAAAATCCCATGATGCACTGCGCTCGGTGCAAAAGGGAGATGAATGGAATATGAAGAGCTGATCCAACAAAAAAAAGAGCATCCATTTATTGTAGCATCCCTCAGGCCCATGAAAATATGTGAAAACCAAACTGCTGTCATAAATATAGCTCAATAGAACACCGTGTTACTTTGGCTTTCGGCAAAATAAGCGCTGAAGGAATGCTGGGATAGAAATGCATAAATGTAAAAATAATCATCATCTTCCAAAGTAACATTCATTTTTGTTCATGAAGTTTTGTGCATTTCTGAATGCAATTAAAGCCTTCTCATCATTCATTCTTGAATGTATGTTCTGTGTGGGACTTCTGCAATGGAGAGAATAAATCTTTAATGTATTCATTTTGCACTCCATAAAAAATGTGAAAGTATATTTACGTTGTAATTCTGGAAAAATTTGAACGATGAACATCAGCATTGATGCCTGCCTTATACCCTGAAAAAAGTTGTTGCAAATATTGCATGTCTGCAAAGGTAAAAATGTCTTGTAATGAAAGACAAAACTCCTACACACTGCATTACTGACAAAAAGCATTACATTTACAATTACCTAAGCTTTTGATCCTCCTCCAAAACTTCATCAGACCCTTTGAAGAAGTGAACACTTAGTTTGTAATAAATGTGAAACTGTCTTGCAAGTTATTGAAGTGTGCCTGAGTTTTCCCTTTGATAACAAATCACAACAAAAGCAGACAGTTGCTTTGCGGAGCGTGCCGACTGTATGGCAACCTATCACTCTGTCAGTCTGGATTAGACTGGATCTTACCAAAGCCTTTTCTTCAGGTTCTAGCAGTCTGATCAATTCCAATCTCATTACGGCAGAATTAGCTAGCAGGACTAGTTGATAGTCAGTACGCACTCAAGCAAGAACAAAAAAAAAAAACAGGCCAGTTTGTTAGATGGTGCTCTCCCCCATAGGAGAGTAGAGGTAGTTAAAACAAAATAATTGTACCTTTATTGCTGGGTGCCCCAATGGTCAAACCCTCCAGCTAATAATGATGCAATCTGTATTTTCAGTTAACAGCTTTGAAGACGAAGTGCTAAGTGTTTCACAGAATTAAATCCTTTGGAGCCATTTCCTCTCTGTTTACAAACACCTCTCATGGAAGCATTATAACTGATATACAGAACGCAACAGATAAAACATGAAAAAAGTAACAAATAAATATTTTTTTATTTCTCTGACACTTTTAGCCAAAGCCACTTACAGTTGATCAGACTAAGCACGGGACAATCCCCCCTGTAATAATGCAGGGTTAAGGGCATTCTCAAGGTCCCGACAGCTGTGGAGATCTTATCGTGGGTATACCAGGGCTTGAGACACCAACCTTCTGGGTCTCTCTCATGTACCTTAGCTAGTAGGCTACAGGCTGCCCCCATAACAGACAATGTGGAGGGATTGTGCTTGAGTTTCTGGGTGTGTTTCTGATGAATTCAATGAGCAAGGATACAGAGGGAGGAAAGAACAATAAGCTGGGCACCATCTTCTCTTATCTGCCAAACAAAGAAAACAAACAGCCAACCTGCACTCTCCCATTTTCAAAAAGGAAATATGGTCACAAAACTATATAGTACAATTTACACTAATGCATTGTTTTTTTGCAGAGGTAGTTTTTTATTTTCAGTGGTGGTTTTGATGTAGGGAAAGATTTAAAAAAAAAAGAGGTGTATATGAAAATAGAAACATTACATTGCAAAGAGCAAATTGAAGCATGGGAACTCGGGAGTTGAAATTATGTCCGTACTTTTGTAGAAAGAAAAACGCTCCCCTTCACTCTGTTTTCAAATGGATATATTGAGTCAACAAACCAAAGAGAAAATCAGGGGTTGTAAACATGAATGTGACCATAACAGTGCTTCATTTTGAAGGCAAAGATGTGGAAGAGAAGTGCCTAAGCAACAACACAGGCCTAAAAACATATTTGACTACTGCATCTGCACTTGCCCTCTATTTATATTTTAATATGTAACACTCTCCATACAACACTGCAGATCTGACAGAAGGTTATTCGGCTGGCCAGACTCATATACACATAAAAGCAACAACCTCCTCAATACTGCTGGCTGGTTCAGACATATTTGTTTTCAAATATTTTAGAGTCATTTAAAGTAACAGAATTCTGAAAACTGAGGGAAACCATGCTTGGAAATATAAGCAAAAGTACATTTAAAACACTATTTTGGCCCACAGAGACATCGACGTAGGTCAACTTAAAATGACAAAAACAAATCAAAAACCTTTATTATTTAAAAACAGAAGTCCAAATGTTCTCTGAGAAAGGATAATACCTATTTTAATTCAAACAAGGTATGATTTACATTCCCTTTTCAGCAATGCTATAGCATAAGTCATTAGACTTTAATAGGCTCTACCAAGCCATTTCATGTCCCATTTACTTCAACTGTATAATTTGCCCCCTTTTCAGAAGAAGGAAAACGTACTTGACACGAGAAAAAGGTTTCTATTTTTTTTCTCAGAACTAAGTGCTGCTATTTAACTCATCCGCTGATTTTAATAAATACACAAAAATGCCACTTGAATCAAATCACACAAAAGTATTTGCTTAATCAGATTATGGATAGCTTTATGCATTTGAATGAACAATCAATTTCATAATTGTGAAATTTGAGAAGTCAGAGTAATATTCATAATGTCTGTCAAACGTAATTATGAGAGAGATGGGAACGGTGGAGTCAGGTCAGTGCATTTCATGCTGTGGGTAAGCACAGTTTGTATGTGTAGGAAGCTGGCTGTCTTTACTCACAGAAAAAATAAAGTACTCCCATAATTACAATCTTTCATTTACCAGCACAACACATAAAATACTTTATAGTCCAAAGTTCCATTATATAGCTTCAATCTGTGTTAATTTTTTGTGAAGTTAACAGATGTCTGTTTTTGCCAACAGGCTAGTCCAGTGGCAGATCAAGTCATGTGGTGTAATAAAAGCAAGATGAAATAATAGCAGAACTAATAACTTCTCATAATCCTTCTGTTGGTTCAACAATGGATCATTTGAAATAATTTTCAAACCATGCTTGAATACAAAATCCCCATATGAGGAAAGAAATATTGCATATCAATCGTGGAAACTGTGAATGGTATCCAGTGGAGAAAAGACATGTGAGTGTATGTGCGGGGAGAGTGAGAACAAATTGACGGCAAAGACAGAGTTAATTACAAACACAAAATAAAACTGCGTCGTCTCTTACTTCAGATCTTGAAAAGCTTCCGCCCGGATATGTGGCGTTTCGACAGAGTGCTCGAAGACGGCGCCTTCGGTACCTGAAAAAATCAACACATTTCAAAATCAAACGTGGCAGTGCTTCGACATTTCAGGTACTCTGCCCAGTGCGTATACCCAGTGGCAGCTGAGGGCACACAGTTGCCATTAGATGGGGCCAGTAAGCCAGCGGGAGACAGCCAGGAGCAAAGCACTCTGGTAACATTTCACTGAGCCCCCCTGACAGTCATTTGGACAATTAGCAGCCGCTGTGGTGACTCTTGTATTGTTATGATACAGCAAAAACAATCCGTACAGGCTTCCTTCTTATCTTAAATGGCTGTGGTTTACTGTAGGTCTTCAGCTCACAGCATCTCTGTGATGGCCCAGTGCGTTGTTCTGAGAAAGGCTGGGAGTACACACTCAGGCAATTCCCATTCAAGCAATGCTAGACAAGGGCATGCTGTGATTATTTGTATTGTACCAATTAATTTATAGGTTGCTGAACATTTAAAAATGAAAACGAGCCTCTAATCCAAATAATAGATTCCACTAACAGAAACAAAACACCTTGCAAAAGACAGACTAATCAGGCATAATAATCAGACAACATTGCAGACGAAAGCAGAAGAAATTGAATTACTGTTTACAGTGGGAGAAAATTATTTAGAGTAGCACTAATGTATTGTGATTATCCTGCAGAAAACAGCCTGGATAAACTGAGCATTTGCGCTTAACTTTGGTATAAATACGCTAAAGCCTCATTCATACTTGTCACACAGTGTCGTTCGACAAAAATGAAAGTGTCGCTCAACATTTTGCATTCATACTTTAGCGACGGTCTGCGATGAGGGTTCTATTGTCTCTATGGTAACAAAACGTCAAACCCCTGACAGTTTGACAACTCCTGACAGCCAAACTATATAACAGATTCATATAGTATATTGAAATTCAGGTGTTCAGAAGTTCAAGGGCAATTCATAAGACAGTGTGTAAGACAGACTACACTACAGTGTGTTAAATGAGTGTACATAGCTTTATTCAATCTCAGATCTTTCCATAACTCATGTCAAAGATTAAGTCCAAATACATTTTATAAATGAGGTCCCAAGCTTCTACTCTTTCAAAGCTTCTTCGGACATGGAATTCAATATCCGTAATCCCACTGCTTCTACAGTGCGAGGGACAAAGTTTGAAACGGTAAATAAATCCCCATAACTTTCAGATATCATCCTTCCTCATACCTCTCTTGTTTTTAAGGACCCAGAGAACGGATTGGGACAAATCTATTTTGGCCCCGGCGACCTGATCACCACCTGAATGATTCTCACTTGATCAAACTGGCAGTTTGAGTAATTGGGGAAAACAGTGGAGTGAGGAAACAAACAAAGCGCAATCGCATTTTCACCTCTAACCTCTAACAGCTCAATGCAGACTGATCCCAGCACCAGACTATTTCAGCCAATACAATACCTGTAGCCCATAGCAACATCACCCTTGCCTGTACTAGAATATTAAAAAATAAATCATTCAAGAATATCTCAAGTAAGTTTAGCACCCTGCTGAACAAAACAGCTCACGTTAAGTTTTGAAACAGCCGGTAGCTGGTTGACCAGTTCAGATCAGCTCCATACTCATCATGGTTTGAAACAGCTTGTATCTGGTAATTTAAAGATGGTCATAGCTGGATTTTATACCGGGGTATGTATTTCATAATTACATCCCGACACTGAGGAGTGAAGCAGGGAGAATTGACAGCCTAAAACTGATATCAGATGTCAGAGTGTTATTGTGTAAGATCAGCGATCTTTATGAATTTACATGAGAGCATGGAGGAATTTGTTGAAGAACATTCTCCATTTTATGCAGCTACAGACATTATGGTGCTATCAAGGGCTTGGTAACTTGATTAAACTGCCTGTTCCAGTTGCATGGTTCCAAAGATAAATTTAGGTAATGTCAGCAAGAAGGAAAAAAAAAGCCTCCGAACTCCAACATTACTGCATTGCATTAGCATACGAGACGCACCAGAGAAGACAGTGAGTCAGCTATGCAAAGATCAATTTTGAGACAAGTTTAACAACAGTTAAGGATTAGGCTTCTCCATTTTGCGAAAATTGAATTTAACATTATCGGTTTGCCTACCGAGCTGCACTTCCATCCAGCTACATAACTGTCATTCCCAATCTGGCTTTACAGATCTCATCAGTCCTCATTTCTGCCTCAAACAGATGCCTGACCTCAAACCCAGGTCTTCAAGTTTAGACTTGGATCACTGTTACCCGTCACACACAACAAAGGCTTTGAAGCTGTCTGCGTTTCTGCTTCCTCGATATATTCATTGATTACAGAAATGAAATCCTTCCCGGTGTATTCCTGGGTGACTGCGCCATAGTTTGATGAATGCGTGTCAGTTTGAACGGAAGCCACTGAATTCACAATGCATACAGTATTTGTGAAGCAGGATTACGGAGTTAACCAGATAAATGCACAGAGTAAAACCCGGGGCAGCTCTTTTAACTTCAGTCCATGTTCCAGATTAGGAAGGGTTTTGGGTTTTACTCTGTGCATTCATCCAGATAACTCAGTCACCCTGCTTTATAGAAGCAGGCCCCTGATATATTATGCAGTGCTCCAACTATAATTGCACTGAATGTTTTTTTTATACTTTTGAGGGAAGTCCGTGCCCCCTTGGACCTCCCCCAAGTCGTGCCCTTCCAGGTAGAAATTCATTCGGGGGTCTTGAAGGAATTCTTGGGGGGTAAAATCGTCTCACCTGTCACTCTTAGCTTCTCTGTGCCAATGCTGACCTCCTCTTCGTCTGCCGAAAATAGCATCCTTTCACCGTCACTGCTACGGACCTCAAATCTCTGGCATTGTGCTTCCACCATCTCTGATCCTGAAAGACAATAGCAGGGCATCGCTCAGCTGTGAGCTGAAACGGTACACAATCAGGAACAACAGAGCATCGGCAAACATCCAGGGCAAACGCTGAGAGATAGGAACACAGCAGCCCTTCATATCCGTGCCAAGTGTAGTCTCTGCCATTGAGTTTCACAACTAACTCACAAGTTTGTCTGGCTAATAGGCCTTTTAGAAACGTATTTTCCCCAACACCAAAGGACTAAAATAATACAAGGGCTGGCTTCATGAACACAAATTAATTAAATTTTGTATGGATAATCTCCATTCAAAATTGAGATTAGTCGAGGACTCTGCTTAATCTGGGTCTGTGAAGCTGGCCCATAAATTTTTTTTATAAATATAAAGGCAATACATTCATGATACATGCAGTTCTACATGTCTTATGAAGGAAGGAAATCACAAAATACATTTGCTATTGCAATTGACACTGTTGCTGGGGTCTCCCTGAAGTCACCGTACCACTGTGGCCAATTATAACACGGGCTGTTCCCTACTACATCGTTGCATTTGCTGCACAGATTCTTCCACAAAAAAGACTGGGAGATTATGCCTTTTTTTCAGTGGTTCCTTTCATCATCCTTGGTTAAGACAATCATGTCACAAATGTCAGCCCTGATTTCCTGATCAAAGCATCCAGGCACCAGAATCATCAATCAAATAACACCCACGGTATTCAAGTTGACTATCATGTTGGCTAAGATTTCATTTATCAGATCAAATCTATCACAGAAAAAAAATCAAATAGATTACCTTAAAACTGAATTCTTTCTTTCTCACACAGAATAAAAACATAATTTCATGACCTGAAAATACATTACCAGGAACCAAACGGTAAATATGAAATTGCTTTCCTTTGTGTCACAGCTGTCACAATATACACTTCAATATTCTCTCACAAACAATTCTACCAACCTGGCGTAAACTCAGATTACGATGTTGAGTAAAATGTAGTGAATTATTACCATACTAAAAAATAGGAATGAGGAAACAAACACAAGATTGAGCAAAACATACACACTATTATAAAACTCTCTAGTTTAACAATTCATGCTATCATAACCAGCAATGACAGCTCATGAAAAAAATCATAACAGCATCACAAAAAATGAAAATAAGGCTGTAACTATTCACGTTAATTTCAAAGTAAAATGATTAATACCGTAAGATGATTTCTGCATCGTGTACATTCCAGCAGTTTTATGGCACCTGTCATAAGATATAATACACTATCATGGCTGGCTATACAATGTCATGATGATATTCAGTCATGCTTTTGGCAGTATAATGTAGGCTTTACTGTACATTACTCAAGTAAATTGTTGCCCAAATTACAGTGGTTGACTGAATTGAATACACAAACATGAATATTGTGAATAGTTGTTAATGGCAATATTAGTTCAAAATTAATAACATAATAACAATGCATGAATTGAGCTGTCTCCCAATAAAGCATATGATGGAGGTTCAATGATGCTGGCAGGCCTACAGTACTGCCTTTGGGGAAATTTAAATGCTCACAAAAATGAGAAGAAGAAACATGGAGCTGAAAAATGGAGCTGAATCACTTCAGCATTGCAGACCATGTTGAAACTGGAGCACAAACTCAAACCCAGCCTCTTTCCCCAGGAAGAACCAAAGCCTCGCCCTGCTCAGTGCCACTGACGAGACAAACAGCAACAGTACTCATGGCTGTCACACTCCAATGATGAATAAATTATATCCAGTTAAAAAAAGCTCCAAAGATCATTACTGTAGCTTGTTTAAGAGAAGTGGAGTTTCCAATATTTTGAAAACCATCACGGGCTACATTTGTTTTTGATTAAATTAACAGCGGGGTCCTTTCTAGGTGAGTGCTGGGTGCACATGCTTTTAGAGGTGTATTTAATAGTTTGCAATTTTCAATGTTTTATTTATTTTTTTACTGTCTATAAAAATTAATTAGATAAAATAAATAAATGTGGTCTCTCTTAATAAGCAGTTACTGATCTCTTTGGCTACATGGCTACATTAATTAATTTATTTTAATAGCTGATGGAAATAACCCAAAAGCATCTTAGCCACTTAAGATCCATGGCAATTAAATCCTGTTATAGATAAAAGGGTATGAAAAAAAGCATTCCTAACAAAGCAATTCACTTTAAATACAAAGCTGTTTCAAACTTACAACACCCTCCTGGACAGCAGTACTGTTTTTCCCCCTACATTTCCATTTTTGGCTCAAAAAGTCCCCAATTACTCTACTTTTGGCAAACTTATTATTCTCAAAAGGTCTAACAAATATCTTTAAAAGAAAGGGCTTTTAAAAGAAAAGAAAATATAACATATCCAGTGAGTCTCTCCCCCTTCAAGCTGAACAAGCCAGTCACACGTTCAGTCAGAAAACGTTTGCTAAGTTTTGCTATGGTTTCTGGGTTGAACAATATGTTTTCTGCCAACTGGATGTAATGTTTTGCAACAGCCTTTGAGGTGTGTTTGCTCCCGTTTGGTGGGTGTGTCAGGGGTATATCCCAAATCAATAATGACGAGGCCTATACTTTAGAGTCCAGAGAACGCCTTCTAGGATGCCATAGGAGCAAACCAGCTCATTGAGAGCTTCTGTCCAAGATGATTATACCTGTAGCTGAAAAGATGCCCCATCAAAGTAATTATCCTCGAAATCAAACATGGAGCGTTACGATTATGTGACTGATTGATTTCATTTGTGAATCTCAGAAATTGTACAAAAATGCCCTCAAACAGGAAAATATATGTTGCAGGGAGTGTTTATGCAAATATAATTGGCTGCTTTGACTGAAACTCAGATCTGGAGCCAAATCCATCTTATTTGTTTTGTACGCTGATTTTTTTTCAGGGAGTGAATGGCAGAATGATTTACAGATTTCATATTTCACCAGGTTAATTTGGGACACATTTGGCAATGCAACCAAATGATTACGAATTAGATAAAACTTTAAACAAATAAATTATGCTGTAAATGTGGTTCAAATAAGAGATTATAGGCTTCTGTGTGACCTGACAGCTGGGTGAAATTTGATTGGTCCAGGGATGCATTCCATAGATCCTTTCCACCCCTCCACCGGAAAAGATCCATTAGTCAGTGTAGACTGAGTACTAGGGGATATGTACTGTGATTGGTCAGGACATCATCCAGGGAAGGAGGGCTTCCACTGGCAGATTATTCCCCACTTTATCACGCAATAGTGACTGTCCTGGTCAACAGGGTGCCTGCAATCTGTCTGCACCAGCTGTGTGTGTGTTTTGCTGTCCTCTGGCACTGTGTACTTGCAGCAGAAAACAGGTGGAAATCGAGGCAGCACGCCCCCCCCCCCCCCGGAGGACGCATTTGGTACTGCATACATTCTTCAATTAACCCTTCGTAGATTAGCTTATCTGGAATGTTTTTTTTTTTTCTCCATTGCTTTTAGTGTTCAAGATGAAAAAAGACTTTGGGGTAATAGTTGACCAAAGCCTTTCAGGTTTTAGTTGGTGTGGTAGCAGTAAAAAAGGCCAACAGGTTACTAGGATACATAGCCAAGACCAAGAGCTACAGATATTAGGAAGTATTTTTTCACACAGCGAGTGGTCACTGTGTGGAATAGCTTGCTAGTACATGTAGTAGAAGCAGAAACACTGGGGGTTTTCAAGACCAGGTTTGATACAGTGCTAGATACAATTTAGCTTTTAGCAATGTCTCTCATAAGGAATGGTGCATGTTAGACCTATGTTAAGAATATCTTATTGAACCACATATACAATCATAGTATATGGCAAATGACTCTCTAAAACTGACCAGGAATAAAACCAAAATGTAGACATTAAGATGTCACATGACTAAAAAGCCACTTTGCCTATTTATGGAATCATGCAAATTGTGTGAACGTTTATATTATAAAGTATGTGTATAATTCTATGCTATTACTACATTTAGAAAATATAGATGCTGCAATGCCTTGAAATGCTGCCTAATAATGAAGTAAAAATGAGCTTCAGGTGTGTAGAGCTTTAAATAGTGAATATAAATGATGCCCTAAACAGGGCCACCCCCGTGTGAGAAATAAAGGCAAACATGGCACCACACAGCACTGCAGCACTTCAGGTAAAACCCCGCTGATTTATCACCAGTGAAAGATAAATTGTTTATCTAAGTTTGATTACAGCCATTAATAAAATGAAAAGCATCGGCCCATTTTTAGCACGCACATTAATCAGACGGGAGGGGAGAAATATCTCGCTTCAACGATTCTGCCTAAGTTTATTTGCAGACCCATTTGAGGAGAGTTTATTTATTGTCTAAAAATATTAAGAATTAATTTGCTTGAATGTGAGTCAAACAGTACGATCTGAGGCGAAGAGTATGCCTGGATGTCTCTCCAAATAATTTATGCCGACCACAGGGTGGATAAGTACGCAACCATGTCTTACCAATTTCCCTTCTTTAAAATGTGTTATTATTCTCAAATGAGAAACAAAATGGAGTGAATGGTTTGTGTGATTGCAATGCAAATGCGGTTCCTGAAATGAAGTGAGGAATCTGCAGTGTGTAACGATGAGGGTGTGTATATATTGCCTTAAAGTCATACAAGCAGGCAGGCATCGCCGTCTGTAATCCGTCCCCAGCTGGCTGTGGAGGCAGAATGCTGATGTTGATGATATTGACCATGTTAAAAAATGAATGAGAGAAGCAGCAGAGCGGAGCTTGTGACGCGTAATTGCAGTCGACCAGTGAAACTCGACCATCGCTGCACACCGTCTCACTCGGCGTTGAATAATTTAATTAGGAAAGTTTTATGTTTTTGATCATTATATCTACATGAATATACAATATGTGCCTCTGAATATAATATTTCAACATTTAATATATAACTATAACTACCATTCAGTGCGGTAAATTGTGGTGTTTTTTTTCCGTTATTCAATATTTTCTATTGAGCTACACTGTCAATTACTACTGTTCAACTATCTGTTTTTATTATTTATTTATTAATGTAGACTATGTTCAATTATTTATCTCACCCCATTACATCATTGCAACGTGTATCATAAGTTACGCTTACACCAGTTCAGCTTCGGCTGTCTGGTACATCAGCCCTGTCCAACTTGGCTATCATACCAATAGCTTGACCATCTAAAGTTGATGAGTGAAGACAGCTGTTCGAGAACGTGCAAGATTCAAAATATAGTACAGAAGAGCAACACTATGGATAACACTGCCCTGACTAAGGAAGTGTGTAGGTAGAACGTACTGTAGCTACAGTAACTAGAGTGACTACCTAACATGTCTCCCAAATCCTGTTTAATACAAAATGTGTTCATTCTGGTGAGCTATTCCTTTACTGCCACTATATTGAAAAATTTGATGGAAAAAAAATGCATATCCAACAAAAGCTTTTGCAGATTGACATAGGTAAGCTATAGCACTATTAATTAAATCTCCTTCAGTCTCCTTCAGCTTCAACTGTATCTAAAGACTGGAATGTGCATTCTTCGCTGTGGATAAATGCTTAGAGTGTAGAATGTAATAGTGTTCACTTTTCTCTTTTTGTTAAAACAGTTTCCGCACAGTGGGAAGACCGTGTTGTAAAGGGTAAACGAACCAACAGCTTGCTCGGAGGGAAAGAGTGGGGGGAAGCTGACCTCTTTCATGTCTAGGAGGGCTCCAAGGTCGAGCATTTCTGCAGAAATTCAGCAAAAACACAAACAACTCGAAGGCAACATGCCACAGGTTTGGTGTGCTTGAACATGGCCATAGGACTATCATCTGGCATCTAATTCACATGATGCAAGAACTCTGGCAAAGTGAACAAAATTTTCTTTACTTTTAATTTTGGCCTTGCTCAAAACTAAAATAACTAGCGGTCCTGGAACATTTTCAAGCTAAGGGTCAAAAAGATTCCATCTGTTCTGCGTTGTCACGGTAACAATATCTGCCATTACATATAAAAATATTTTTAAAAACGGGTAAAAGCCTGCCCAGCATTTGCCTGAGATGGACATGTTCACTGCAAAAAATATATTCCTCCAGTTTTATGCCAACCAATGACTAGATTACTGCTTATACAGTTCATCACCTTATTGAAGTTAGTGTAATATAATAGAACAAGTTCACTTTTCATTTTTATGTTCCCAGTTCAAACAGCTGCTGACAGTCTCTTTTTTCAAATTAATGAGATGTTGGCTGAGACATAGCACCAACAATAAAGTTGTCTTGCACATTTAAGAACTGGTTATAGCCCCAGTGCCCATCGATAATTTCATATCATTTAGTAACCCACTCAAAGACATTATCTGCTGCGAATGTCAAACATTACTGCTCATAAATATGATTCTTAATACCTTGGGCAATTTTTCTAATCCACTTCTGTTTTGTGTACCCGTGAAAAAGCAACTTAACCATTGTTTAATAGGGGTCTATAATAAATATATTAATTCACTGTTTAATAATTAACTTAAACTGACACAGCATTTGCCTATTACATCTGAGACAGATCCCCACTGGGCTGGAATGCAGGCGAATACCGCCATTTTGGTGCGCTGCTCTAATGTAACGCTGCGTCATACTTTCAGTTGAGTATTTAGGGACGAAAAAGTGTCTTTTCAGTTCTGGTAAGACAGAGGAGTGTAATTATGAACGTTAATTAAAGCGTATGTAAATGGGATGCTGGATAAAGGTTCAGCACTGTGTGGCAGACCTCCCCGGTGACTGCGCGGCGCAGTGGGGGTGGGGGGGGGGGGGGGGCAGCTGCGCTCGGCCCCGGGGCTCGCCCCTGAAGCCCACCCAGCGTGGCGTGCCATGGCAGCTGTGTGCCAGGGAGCGGCCCGGAGCCCTGGAAATCCCCCGCCAGCGACCTAAATAAACATCTGTAGTTGGCACACGTGGGCGTGCTCACAAACACACACACACACACGTACACACATATCACGTGCACAAACACAAGCATATATTAGGACGTTTTTTTTCACGCAGCGAGTGGTCATAGCTTGTAGCGGAGGCAGAAACACTGGGGATTTTCGAGACCAGGCTTCATACGGTGTTAGATACTATTTAACACTTTTAATTAAGGTCCGAATTCTCACTCATATGTTTGAAATAGTTCTTGACCTTTGTGATAACCCACCCCTGCCTCACCCATCCATGATTATTTTCAGTATGTCTCACAATGTACTCACCCACAGTGAGCTGTCCTGTTAGCTGCCCAAGGCCATTCCTGGCATTCACGGTCACATTCCTATCAGACTGCAAGATTAGTGCACTGTCCTGGAGAGAGAGAGAGAGAGAGAGAGAGAGAGAGAGAGAGAGACAGAGAGAGAGTGAGAGTGAGACAGAGAGAGGAGAGAGAGGAGAGAGAGAGAAGAGAGAGAGACATAGAGATAGAGAAAGAGAGAAGGAGGAAAGTAGTGAGATAAGAAAATTCATTAAATACAATATCATGGCTGCTTGTGAAACCATTTTTCCTGTGTTCCTGTGCATTGCATCAGTTGCTGCTGTGGGTGTTGTGGCAGGGCCTTCTTCTCCCATACTGAGCCAGTCTGCCCTCCGTACCACGGGAGACAGACAGACAGGTGTACATGCACCTTCAGCTGAAATCAACTGTCACTCTATAAAATGCATAGAAATGGGATGCACTGCACCATAGGTAGGGTGTAAACATTTACTTAAAAACAGTGATCCATTTCCCCCTTTAAACAGTACATTTATTTAAAAACAGTGATCCATTTCCCCCTTTAAACAGTACATTTATTTAAAAACAGTGATCCATTTCCCCCTTTAAACAGTACATTTCATAGAGTACATGCAGTACAGTTGGTAGCTGGAAGCTGCACAACGAGGAGAAGCTGAAACATGCTATATTCATGTATTTTTCATTTATTGGAATCAAAATTGCCGCAAATAATTTGACAGGTGAATTGGCAATGAAATACCGGCACAACTATTACAAATGCATTGACAGTCTGTCCATCTGTATTAGCCGAACCTGTTATTAGTACCATTACAGACCTTACAGACTTAGTGTGTGTGTGTGTGAGTGTGTGTGTGTGTATGTTATGCTGCAGTTCTTTCATGTCCACAACAAGGAAACCTTTCCTTTCAAAGACTGCAGAACATTCTTACAGTACAAAAATCATAACATACCAACATTGTTATGGAATATTTTTCTTCACATATAGTAATTCCCCAGGGTTATTATTCCCACTTCCCCACTGTACAGTATTTACAGGAAAGATCTATACAGTCCTTGTGAAAATATATTCTTTACAATAGCACAGACTACTGAGACCAATGCTAGTGAAATTACCATAATAAAAATGATTCAGCTGCATGTCATTTTCAAAAAATAGAAATGCGCAATAAAAAAGCACCAAAATATCACTCATGAAGCATAATAATCTGAATGCACCACTAGTTATTCCCATCCATGTATTTATTTCATCAGTTGTGTTTTGTTTGTGTATTGATTTTACCCCCTGGAAAGCTATTCATTATGTTTATTTGTAATGAAAAAGATAATACAGACGCAGCCAGTAGTTTATTTGCCCTGGATTAGTCCCTGCAAACGCAGCTGCATTGGGGTGAATTAAAAAGGAAAAAGAGCACAAGCCATCGACAGGAATATCAATGAAAACAGTGCCTTTCTTTTAACACCTGCACACCTGCTGTTCATTATCCCTGTTACCCTGTTTATTAAACCAGGTAAAACCTTTATGGAGGAAATAATATATCACACCTGCTTTGGTCTATTTTAAGATCTGCTGATTTCTCCAGCGACATTTAAAATATGCACCGCACACAATTCTGAATGCCAGAAATCTTTTGATTAATCTAGACATTTTTGTTTTGTTTTGTGTGTTAATGGCATTGTCTTGTTCTGTTTTATTCACAAACACATTTAACTCATAGACGAAAGTCAGATTTTTAGGCTTTCGGTGAAATTCACAATATTAAAATGAGCAGATGAGGTGAGCTCTAATAAGCAACAGTGGTAAATGTTAGCATATTAGCATGATCATGAATGAGAAGAATAAGAATAAATGGCAGAAGCTGTGTGGGTCAAGAACAAGGGCCTACTGGGAGTGGATTGCAAAGCCAATGACATTTCAAAGCAATCCTCAGCATCTTTAAATATATAACAGTGATTATTTAGTTCAAGATAAACTTTATTTCACACAAATTAAGGTTTATTTGCCAAGAGAATAATCATTGTTATTATAATTATGACTTATAAAAATGTATTATTTTAATTATTTAATAACAAGTAATTTAACATCAGTAATACACTGTATGTAAGTTCCACCTGTACAACATAGCACCATTTGACATCAAACACAATGACTATACACTCACTGAGCACTTTATTAGGTTTACCTGTACAGTAGCTTGTTAAAGATTTAATCAGTCAATCATGTGGCAGAAACTAAATTCATAAAAGCATGCAGACATGGTCAAGAGGTTCAGATGTTTTTTCAGACCAAATGTCAGAATGGGCAAGAAATATGATCTCAGTGACTTTGACCGTGGAATAATTGTTAGTGCCAGACAAGGTGGTTTGAGTATCTCAGAAACTGCTGATCTGCTGGGATTTTCATGCACAACAGTCTAGAATTTGCAGAGAATGGTGTGAAAAACAACAGCAACAACAAAAAAAAAACTGTTATGCAGGCAAAAATGCGTTCTTAATGAGAGAGGTGAAAGGAGAAGGGCCAGCCTGGTTAAAGCTGACAGGAAGGTGACAGTAACGCAAATAACCACACCAATGAGAAAGCCAACTGGTGCTCTTAAAACCAAATTGTGATGATAAAAATGTATAATCCAAGTTGGTTGGTGAAATAAAAATAAATGCAGCATATGAAGAGCTGAAGTTAATGACTAACCCTTTGTGATAAAATCATCAAGGTTTCTTTTCACTCTGCTCTGAGAATCGACTTCATCTTTGCACATGCGTTCCATCTCAAAATAGCTCTCTGCATGCCTGCCAAGTCTGAATTTTCATCCAACACTTTTTTCTAACAGTTCAAATACAATAATGAGGTATTATACATCTATAAATATGTGAAGCGATCTGTGGGCTATGGCCACTCCATTTTCTTGTCCTGTTTAGACATATAAACAACCATTTACAATATAATGGCAATGTTTGCTACAAGCATGAAAAGATAATTTAAAAAAAATTGTGTGAAGAGGATTTTGCCAAATGCAAGGTATTACATGCAAACATTCTATTTTAAAATTATCCATTCACCTACAGTATTTTATTTTTAGACACAGTGAAATAATAATCAGTCACACTTTACAATAAGGTTCCATAAATTGGCATGAACTAATGTAGTCGTTAACTTACTACTAAAAACTTACTAGAAATTAATCTGTACCGCTCTGTTGATGTATTTGTACATAATTAATTAACTACATTAGTGATTGCCAATTGATATTGGAATGATAAAGTCAGGTAATGCATTTATTAATGGTTAACTAATTAGTTACAAGTTCATAAATATCATGTTAGTTAGTTGTTAACGGATGCATCAACTAATGAAAAGTAATGGTTACATTTAACACAGCATTGTGAAATCTCCTGCAGGTATTTTGACGGTGATATGATGCTTGTGTATATGGGCAATACAGTAGGTGTTTGGAATATGGGCAAATAGGTGCTTTCAGCAACCAATCCCAGGGTCCCTGCTGGTGATCGCTGATATTCTTCTCCTCTGGACGAACTGGAGAAGACTCGGGGGGTACAGTGTGTAGCCAGCCAGCTGGGGCAAAACCCTGAAGAGCCCCTTCTCCTCCTGCTGCTGATATAACCTGTGTGGGACCCCCTTTTCCCCATACACCCACCTGTCGGGAGCCTGTCAGTACAAGCACACAGTGAATTAACCAGGGAGACAATCCCACGCTCACTTACACCTGCAGGCTGACAGCCTGTCACCAGCTCTGATAGGCTGTCACGGCTGCTAATGACAAGTCTTGTGTCATGATTACGGTGCCGTTCTACCGACTTTATGGCATATAGATCCAATAAAAGCTTGCTAAGTGATAATATTATCCACTAACAAACACAGTTTCATAATCGTGGTGGTTTTTTACGGAGAATCCGTGTTGCAGAAGAGAAAAGTATCTTCCAGGGGACAAATTAAAAAACGATTATCTTTAATAGGCTCACTTAAATCTGAATGCAAGTTTACATAAGTCCACAATGATTGTTTCCCTTTTCAGTAAATGAAACTGTAAGTTAACAAGATTCCAGTGGTTAATGAAATACGCCGAGCAAGGTAAATTCATCAAAACATGAGCCAAGCAAAAAGAAAAGTTGATTCGCGGGTTGGGTTACTGCCCTTAAGAGTGGAAGACCATTACTGGTGAACTAGAAAAGTACTTCAAGCAGACCAATGAGGTTTTGAAACGTTCAACTTAATTAACATTTAAAGTTAAAACATTTAAGTAATTTGTCAAAATGTTTTACTGGGTTCTACTGATTATACAGTTTAACTGAATTAATTGCATGAGCTCCTTTTATATTTTTAATAATTTATCATGTCAGTTATGAGAGTCATGAACAAATTTGTATCAAAATATGTGTTTTCATTCCATTTTTTTATGTCCTGGTGTATTCAGAGTCCCCATCAAGGCGTTTTCTTTTGATCAATTCTGACAAAATATTTCCTTCCAGATGTCACTTCTTTTGAATTTTGGAATTCTGAAAACCCTCTTGTCTAAGCCTCTGACTACATCATAGCGAACAACACGTTACTTGTGGTAAAGTCTGTTCACCAGGCCAACCTGATGAAGACTGAAGAAGGCCTGGAATACAGGCAATTAGCTGCTCTGTCCAGTAACAGGAGCCCTGTTGGTGACTTGAATGTGTGAAACACATTCCACCTGCCTCACATGTGGCTCTGCTAAGAGGATTCAGACTTCAGGTCCAGAGTGGACATTTTCGGAAGGGTTAAGTGAACTTTGGGGGTTTTATTCAAATGTGAAAATGGCTGACAGCCAAACGTTTTCAGCCTGTCATCTCTTCCAAAGAAATACGGAAACAATGGCCAACTGAAAATGACAATCATTTTTGAGAGACATTTATTTCTCTGCGTGCGACTGGCTCAACTGTGCTTCATCTGTATCTTATTGCTAATTCACAATGTATTAACTCAGATCTGAAATTTCACAATTCATGCCATCAATTTAATGAATCGTACCTTCAAATTACTCATTCAAATGAGCATTCCATTTTGTAATTATGGGGAACAAATGATTAAATATAGGGTTCTGATTTCAATTGTGAGTTAAGTACAGTAATTTGCGGATAAAATTCGGAGACATAATTATTGGAAATTCTTGGAATTAAAGGGGGGATTATGTGAAAGGCTCTGCAGTTTAAAATTGTTCATCTATTTCTTTATTTACTTATTAATTTTTTTAATCAGGTGAGTTGATTGAGCACATTCTCTTTAACAACAACAGACCAGGGAATACAAACATACACAGTAAAAACAGTTAAAGAACACAAAAGCAATAAGAAGGACAATAGTGATGGTCTGTGAATAAGTAAAAAATGATTCACTAAACTGGAGAAAACTGGGAGGTATTCTGAAATGAGTACTCAAATTATCTGTTTTATTCTAGTCTGTAGAATTTGCTGACTAGAAAGCAAACATGATGGAAAGATAGAAAAAGATCTGAGACTCTAGATATTTGACATAAAATGAAGTGAGTGATTTTTAAATAATTCAAAAGTAAACATCAGTGTTAACTTCCGAGAAGGGAAGGGGTTCTCATAGCATGGTAGTGGTAGAAAAAATGTCAAACCTTGAGAACCTAATGAAATAGGGAAACTGACTGCAGTGAGGCTAACAGCTAGCACCTTCACTCCTTGCTGATGCAACAGAACAAACATATCGCTATCGCAAATCTGATACGTAAAATCAGGCAAACAAGCATATCCTCAGTGGACCAAACGACCTAGTTGCGTATCCGGTTTACTCAATTTCTGCTTCATCAGGAAATGCAGTAGCCTACCTCTCATCTTCACTCCCCTTCATCATCGCCCTCCTGCAGAATTCAATAATCACTCATGCTCGGAATCTAGACTGCCAGCAATCACAAACTGACTAAACTTACTCCAAGTTAACTTCAATGAGGGAGATTCTTCTTTACCCTACCTCACTATTTATAGATACTTTCATGTAATGTATGCAGTGCCTTGCCAAGTCCCTGTACAGTCCATGATTGCCTGCTTTTACACTGCAGTGGTACTCTCTGATTCAATACTTCTAAGCATCATATGAAAAAATAACTTTGAGTCATAGAGAAAAGGCTTATTCTGTAACACATTGTTCAGGTTTGTGGATGTTTTAGCCGTCAGTCCCTGAGTACAAACCATAAATGGGCACCGCGTTAGAAACATGAAACCCAAAATTCATCTTACTCTACCTCAGCCCTCCATCTCAATTTTCAACCCTCAACTCAGTTTTGGTAGAATTTTTAGTGATGAGCATCAGGAGAGAATGTGAAATGTACAGGACTGTCCGGGGATAGGAAAGAGCCAATGTCTGTATGGGGTTAGACTGTTATGTTATCTAAAATAAAAACAGCTCACGATAGGTTTTGCTGGTAGCTGGTTGTCAAGTTCAGAACAGCTCCCAGTTTGATATAGTTTAACCAGCTCAAGCTATGTTTTTTGGCTCAGACAAGCTACCAATACTAGCCGGTTGACCAGCTCATACCCAGCTAGACCAGCTTATGTCCAGCTTGACCATGCTGGTTCACCAGCTCATAACCAGCAATACCAGCTTATGAGCTGTATTTTCAAGTTGGTCAAGTTGGTCATAGCTGGATTTTACTGCAGGCATATTAACTGGAGCAGAGTTTGAGAATGAGGGGCAGAGTTTGAGAATGAGAGGCACATTTGGACCCTGAGGTGGATTTGGACAATGACTGACTGACAGTCACTGCACTGTTAAACACTCCGGTAGGTAAATCTGCCCTGAACAGAAGGCTGAACGTAGGACCCCGGGGAAAGGTGGCCTCATCCCTGCCTGCTTTGGCACTAAATATAATGTTTCAGGCATGATTCCCTCTTGTGCCTGGAAATATTCATGATGTTTCACTGGAATACGAAGCATCTGGCAGAGACAGCTGACATGTACTGATGTGAGTCGACATGCTAAACACAGCCCCCCACTGAGATATCACTGTCAGCACTGAACTCAATCCATTTATCCACTGAGATTTTCCACTCATTTTAAATATTAAAACTGGATCTTGTCATTTCAAAGTGAGTTCTTACTGTGAGAGATATCTACTGTAATGAAAATAGATGTACACAAACGTTTTTTTTCATTTCATATAAATGCAAAAATGTTTGCTATACATCACAAAATGGCGTTTATATTACTGCTGTTTATAAATAACATTTCATTCAAAATTAATACATTTACACAGTCGCAACATCTATTTTTTTATGTCCATCACTCATTTCCATCTTTGTTTTATATATATTATATCATTCACACACACCAGGTAAACCAGGCCCACATAACCCAAGTAACTTTAGTGGGCAAAGAACAATCCATGGAGGAAGCAGAATCCTCATACCGAGGCAATGCTGGGCTCTCTTTTAAATCTGTACCATTCTCCACTGGTTCCAGCTGCCAGAAATACTGTACACAAGTCAGCACTATCTCATTCACCTTATCCCTGCTGTAACTTTAGTGCTCATGGAGTCGCATCCCTTTGCTGCTGACAGAAACACCAAATTTGCAATCCAGTGCACATCTACAGGAGGCATCATAACAGGCCTTGTCAGGACTTTCTGATCGGAGGCCCTGAATATGTGCAGCCCTTTATGCAGTCACCCTGCATGCATACACATATAAACTAGAGGTGTCTAGAAATACAGTGGTGCACATTTTAGAGGGTTTCCAAAACCACAGTGCTCTTGGTTGTGGTCCATTTTAAAGGAAACGTGGACACACAATTTTGATATTAGAAAATACTTAGTGCAGTGAATAGTGTATATTATACTGCAGACAACGTTACAACAATGCTGGAAAGTCCTCATATTAGGGTAACATTCCACTTTACGAGATTTACGTTTTACAATGCAGAAACTCGTACCTAGAGGATCTTGGACAGTTCACATTATGCTTATACAGCAGGATGTTAAATGAAGCAATCCAGGTTAAGTACTTCTCTTAATGGTACAACGGACATGCACCACCTGAGAATCAAATGAAAAACATCAGTATCCCATCCCTAGTTCCCTAACATTGATACTAAACTGCCACCAACCACAGCAGACTGTACTAACAAGGCCGCCTTGGTTATATCAGATGATAGCTGATAAAAGTGTATCTTGAAATTGGACCTGCCCTGTCCGCAGAAAACTAAGGATGGAGTATGAGTGAGTGAGTAAGTCATTCTATACAGGTCTAAGAATACCATATCCAGGTCAGGTGTTCAGGTAAGGTAATTATGTTTGTACAGGTGTGAATGGTGGTGATGATGTTTGTACAGGTGGGAATGGTGGTAATGATGTTGGCACAGGTGTGAATGGTGGTGATGATGTTGGCACAGGTGTGAATGGTGGTGATGATGTTTGTACAGGTGTGAATGGTGGTGATGATGTTGGTACAGGTGTGAATGGTGGTGATGATGTTTGTGTTTGTTCCAGCGTTGTTGTTTCATGTCGTAAGGATGGTTCGTATTGGCCTGATCATTAGAAGAGCAGAAGCCCTCTTTCCCCTGTCCTCTCAGGCGCACAGAGAGATGGGCTCCCATAGTGACCAGACCACATTTTCTGCTTCAGCTCTTACGGGGCTGTTCTGAAAATCCATCTGACACGAGACATTTCTCCAGCACCTTCCTTGCATCTCACTTTCTTCAGTTAGCCTTTTCAGACAAGAAAAGGGAAATGTTCTTTTGGAACTCCTGGCTGAATGACATTAAACATAAACCATTAGACATCTGGGTAATACCTGCAAAATTATTTTATCTTTGACTCTGTTTTCTGAGTCTGTGTTCAGACTTACTGAACATCGATTGCCTATGAATATGGAACTACTTACTGGCTTCTTAGTCACCTACTTATTAGCCCAGTCTAGGATCATTGAACTGGATATGGATCCCATTACGCAAGCTGGCAGTTGTGTTTAATGAGTGCATATTATCAGATTTATATCGATTTTGTGCTGATTTTCATCTTAATATGTGGTATAACGAGCACACACTGTGAAACAGTTTATGCTTTCATCCAGTTAAAGTGTGATCTGCTGGTGCGCGGTTTTGAAGCGGTTTCATAGCATGCGGTTTTGTAGCGCATGGTTGAGGCAGAAGCCTGCAGACTCTGCGGCCCGGAGGACATGGAGTTGAGTCACGCTGCTCTATAGCATTCATGATTAGGTCAACTGTAACTCATTAATTAATTAATTCATTCATTCATTATCCAAACCCGCTTGCCTGAACTGGGTCGCAGTGGGGCTGGAGCCTATCCCAGCATACATTAGGCGAAAGGCAGGAATACACCCTGGACAGGTCGCCAGTCCATCGCAGGGCACACACACCATTCATACCTATGGGCAATTTAGACTCTCCAATCAGCCTAAACTGCATGTCTTTGGACTGTGGGAGGAAACCGGCGTACCTGGAGGAAACCCACGCAAACACGGGGAGAACATGCAAACTCCGCACAGAGAGGCCCCGGCCGACGGGGATTCGAACCCAGGACCTCCTTGCTGTGAGGCGGTGGTGTTAACCACTGCACCATCCGTGCCGCCATTAACTGTAACTGAGCTCTCTAAATAAATGGCTTGCCATGTTTCTGCAAGCAGGTCTATCTGTATTCCAACACTCCATATTGTTCTCCATGTCACCCCAGTGTTCCTGGTTCCCAAACAAATGGCCGTTTTTGCTTATATTCTTATGCCTTGAATTAAGTCAACTTCTCTCTTTTGATCTTGACATGACATTGTCATGTTTGTAATCTGCTCACTAAAAATACAATCTAACTGGGGTCAAAACAGAGCCTCCAATGCAGAGAGGGTAAAATCAATCATAAATGCATGAGCACCTGTCTTTCAATGGATGCTTTCTCCTGTATCGTTTCAATGAATGCAATAACCCCAGCAAGCCTCCTGCCATAGACTGTCATAAACAGTCCTGTCATTGTGACAGGATTAATGTGACACTTGAGACCATATTGTTTCCTTAGTACAGTAATATATGATTCTACTGTTATTGCGACAGGAGCATCATCAGTAAATATTGTACACACTAGAGTTAATATACTATACTACTCTAAACCACTATGTTTGCTTTGTCGGTGTGTGTGTGTGTGTGTGTGTGTGCTAGTGTGTGTAAAGTGTTACTGTCATGGAGAGAGCAAGACCTAAATTTTTCCCTGAGGCTAATTAGCATTGCTCCTTAAAAACCTGTGAGAAAGAGACAGAACTTGCAAAACCCTCTAAATATTCTGCTCTTATTAACCATAAAATAGCCACATATCACTATGGCCACTTCAATTACAAGGTACATTAATGCATTTTCTCCATTCTCACTGCCTTGCCTGAACCCTGCTAATTGTTGCTTGTAGCTATCTGCAATTACAGATTCATTAATTACACATGCATATAACCTACTCCATAAATTCTGCTTTTTATTAAGTCTCCATTTACTTTTTCTAAACTGAATCGAAGAAGTGAATACTTTTCCTTCCATTGTGTTTCCTTTAAAATGGCCAATAAAGTAAAAGGATCTTGATCAATGATTCCTATAAGAAAAAACAGCAGCCTTAGCACTTTCCTTAATGGAGTCCCTCTTAAATGGTCCAATTTGAAGGACACTTCTACAGCTGCCCGTGTTTACACTGTGGATCCGCCATTATTAGCCTGCGGATTTAGGGCCCAGGCAATCTCACAATTAATAGATTGGTGCTATTTGAGAGCAAATCATGAGAGAAGAGGTGATTCGGCCTATATTATTCATATCTTTTTGGTGTGTGCATACTGCAGACTTGTTCACTAAAATATGATTAATCTGTTTTGTTAATGAAGAAGAGGATGTTTAGAATTTTTATTTAATTTCTACGATTAAAAATAATTATCATCAAAGGAATTCATCAAAGGGGCCTTTTTATCTGGAGACTAATGCTTGACTATTAGTCTGACATTTTCCTCTACAGTATTATGCAATTATACAGCAATTTCAATCACAGATTTACAATAATGACGTTCCTTTTAAATTCAAAAGTGAACATATGCATTGTAATATTCAGATCCTTACAAATGTGTTTCCTCTAAGCATTTACAATTATCTAAGATATGGGCAAGTAAAATGGCCACCATCTTTTTTGGAGTGTATCTGCATTTCACCTGAAAACACAAGGACTATCGCATCGTGGCCAGATGCACTGAACACAACTAGAGACACTGTTGAGTGGTGCTGTTGAGCTACTGACTTGAGCCAAAGAATGCAGGGTCAGTGGGCATATATTGTTTGTGTCGAACTGAAAAGCCAGCACGGATTCAGTGGCCTTCTAATCAGCAGTAATATCCAGTGCATTATTGGTGGTTCATGAGAATGACACAGGCCACCAGGAGCCGGTTTACGGCTGATAAAGACACTGATATTATGGCCACGAAGAGCCGGAAATTAAAGTACAAAAGCAAGTTGCACTGAGAGAGAATATCAGAGGTAAAAATATCCATCCATCCATCCATTATCTGAACCCGCTTATCCTGAACAGGGTCGCAGGGGGGCTGGAGCCTATCCCAGCATACATTGGGCGAAAGGCAGGAATACACCCTGGACGGGTCGCCAGTCCATCACAGGGCACACACACCATTCACTCACACACTCATACCTATGGGCAATTTAGACTCTCCAATCAGCCTAACATGCATGTCTTTGGACTGTGGGAGGAAACTGGAGTACCCCGGAGGAAACCCACGCAGACACGGGGAGAACATGCAAACTCCGCACAGAGAGGCCCCGGCCGACGGGGATTCGAACCCAGGACCTCCTTGCTGTGCCGAGGTAAAAATATAAATAATCTAAACAATAGAATTCACACACAAAAGTCCAGCACTTGGGATCCTCCTGCACATGTACTGTACAGTAAGTGAGACAAGCACTCCTCTCAGTTGGCAGAAAATAAATGTAAAAAACTATGGTAAATTTGCATTGAACTGCAAAAAAAAAATAGACAGCAAAATATTTTTCAGCATGCCTGTTCGGAAATGTTTTGTGTGTTATCCACACACAGCAACTTGACACACGCTCAAGTGCTTTTGAGTAGAATAGCAAATACAAATTTGATATAAATTTGTGCTCCTTATTGATTGCCTTGCTGTAGAACAGTATCTGAACTGATTTCATAGTCCTTCATAGTAAATGAAGGGCTGAAGTGCATGCAGGATTTTGACAGTGTACAGCAGTTAGACACGTGTTCAGGATCGGAAACAGCAAAAATGAAACAAATAAAGAGACATGCTAAATCCAGCATTGTTGACTGTCCAGAAATTATGAGCACTGGTGAATGAAATTGCATTACTGGAGAGAATAACTCACCAAGAGCAGGAAAATAAGAAATATACATTCAGTGAGCACTTTATTAGGTTTTTATTATTTTATTTTTTAGACTTATTGGTCTTCTGCCTCATGTACAAATGCTGCCATTTTATTGCACAGCATCTGTACATGCATGGTTTTGGATTATTGGTTTGTTGATTTATTTATGTAAAGTTTCATGTACAACTGCATAGTTCTACCACAGCCCATACATATGTCCAAGGTTGTTGGTTTGCCTCAATGAATATTTACCTGCATCAATAGATTTGTTCAAATGCACACACACACACACATAAAAAAACCCTAACTTCATAACCTGAGCCACCATCACCTATTTTTTGGTCTTGCACATGATTTATTTAGCCCCTTACATGACTGTTTAATGACCTTTTATACATGTTTTCACAGACACCATGGACCCCGTTCTCAGGCTAAGTCTTCAGTGTCCACCCGACATCTCCAGCTCAGCCCTTCAAAATTATACATCCCCAAACCTATCCCACAAGTCAGCTGGCTTAAGTTTAAGTCTCCTAAACTACCTGAAAGTGCACTCTGTCTCTCACAAGACACCGCTGTGTTGTAATCCACTGGCCAACGCTTTTTCGTTGAACACCCATTGGTCCCTCAGCCTCGACAGCACATTAGTAATCCAGACTCAAATCCCTTTTGGTAAGGCTCCTCGCTGATGTTGTCTGTCTCACCAAATCATTCCTATCGCCGTTATCCATCTGGTGTTCTCCCTCAACACCTCCCTCTCCGCAGACCCACTTCTAACGCCTCTCTAAATGACTCAAACACTACTGCTTTCAGGCACTGTGACTGCAGTAATTACTTAATTACTTAATTACTAAATTGCTTAATTACTTGGCTTATCTATAGTTACATACTTGTTTTAATTCAGCACTTTATATAGTGCAGAATTAATGTTAATACCTCACTGGGCCCTCTAAGCACAGGATGTTACTTCTCTGGGGTTTTTATCCTTGTGAATGCATAAATAAGCATCTTGGCAATGGTACTATTCTGTACCTCCATAAAGCCACACAACCCTGCTGTCAGTGTGTCCCTTTCCATTACATTCTCTCAGTAAAGGTCTGCTCGACCTCATCTTCCGACACAACTGTCCTCCCCTTATTTGGAGGCAATCTACAGTTGGACCGAAGCTCTCAGACTGTACGTTACCTCTGTTTACACAGGTGATTGATTGTTTGAGTAGGACAGGTCAAGGAAAACGTGTCTGGGACAAATTTAGATTATAAGCACATCCACTATAAGAGACAAGTATCAGAGAACAGGACAGGCTGAAGTAGTTTGTGTTGAGAAAAGAAATTAAATTGAGTAACTATGATTAATATTGCAATGACACAGAAAGACCTGCAAAGGGGGGTGTTCAACAACCAATCAATGCTTATCGGCACCATTTCTAAATTCATATCACACCTAATTTTTCTATTTTAAATATGTAACTGAGTTTGCCTTTTTGACTTTGACTACAGTTCATTCCTGTGAACAGGAACAGGGGAACAGGTAGGGCCCATGTTAGTGCTAGGGCTAATCATTTAAACTTTTAACTTTTGAGCCTTTTGCCAAATTAAAATATTTTACTTAAAAAATTGGTTTTGCAATGAAAATAGCAGTGTATGAAACGCAGTGAAGGCGTTAGATTTTAACTACAGAGGAATGAAATTAGTATTGTCTCAGGATGAAGAGGCTCTCATCTTATGCATTTGAAAGGGTTTAAATGTTAATAGTATTAATTGAACTTGGGCCATACCTGTGCTGAGGTCCTCCTTGTCTAATCCGGTTGAAACACTTCAGTCGCTGCAGCTATCCAACCTTTATTTTGCATACAAATCCCCAGGAGTAAGTGACCTCCATTTCACACTCAGCTATTGTACCTGAGCTGAAAAAGATGGATGTCATGTTGGCGGCGAAAAGGCCACTTATGGAAATGTATGGATTCCCAAGGCCACACCTGAAGATATGTTATTTATGCATCTTTTCATTTCCATTAAAAAGAAGAACTAAAAATTAACAATGGATACGGATGCATTAGCATTTGATTAATTGGAATATCGAATCCTTTTATGAAAAAATGCCAAGAGAGTCGATGTACATTGACTATATTTCACTTTAATTTGACATTCACAATAACGGCCCATCAATCACAACCCACATAAGCTTCTCTCCGTTTTACCCCCTTTAATGGACAATCTTCTTAAATGCCATAATCTCAGATCCATATTTGCACAGGACAGGAGCCTAAGTGAAAATCGTATTATAGTATAGTACATTATGATCTGTGGCATAGCACATTTGCTGTTTTATCTTGACAATGAATACCTACACATTATAATGTGGCATAAAAAGTAATGTTATTTTGAGCTGACAAAACATCATAGCGACAGAAAATGATTCAGTGGCAGATTGCAGTATGTTTTTTATTTCTTGTTCACTGCCAGGTTAATTGCTTAAAACATGCAAGATTTTATTCATCTGTAACTGACTAGTACTACACATAGCAGTGATCTAATTTGATTAGAACTAATCATAGCAATTGTCTTACCTTCTCAATTATTAAGCTTTGACAGGCTGCTATGTGTGTTACAGGTATAATCATGACTGGAATTTGAACTATGTACAGTATGTTAATTGGGAAATGCTATTCATGGATATCAGCGCTACATAGTTTCCTAGGATACAGATTAACCGTAAAAAGGTTTCTTCATGAAAATTTGGAACTCGGAGATGTAGATTGGTAAATGCAGAAAGCAACTAATCTCGTTGAATTGTCTTTTGTTAGATTAGTTCTGCAAACCACTAATATTATAAATATATAAGCATTACTTTAAACTGTCAATATGAGCTTCTGTATTACCATTGTCCTACAAAACATTCATCAACTGCACATCACTGCTTGAAAGTTGTTTACTGTAGCTTTAAGTACTTAAATACTGTACATAAAGAAATCTAATTAGTCCAGGCTGTTAAATGTGTGCTCTTTCCCGCAGTAGGTGTCTGAGACCAGGAAAGCATTGTTCAGAGAGACGGGACTGAAAGCAACAGAGCAGAAAAGCCACAAAGCAAAAGCCAAAGAGCAAAAGCTACAGTTTGGTTTGGTTTGCCTTTGTTATTTTAGTCTGTTGTTTTGACCCCGGTCCCATGAGGGTGAAGGAAGAAGACTTTTTGTTTATTTAATAGTTCCCGCTTTCTCTCCCTTCCTGTGAAACTGAACAAAATGTGGGTGCACACTGGACTTTCGATATCTCCCTGTGTCAAGCTCGTCCATCCTCTTAGGGGTGTTTCACAGCATGTGACATCTTGGTCAATGTCATACGCTGTGACAAACCCATGGGTGGACAGAACAGACGGACACAGGGAGGCAACAAGGAATTTGGTTTTCACCTGCGTTTTATTTATACGCAGTCTTCGGGGAAGAGAGAGAGAGCCACTCTACAAATAAAACAAAACGTCTTCCGCCGTCACCCTCATGGGATCAAGACTAAAAACAACAAAACAAAAATTAGAAAGGCAAATAAAACAAACCAAACTGCAACTTTTCAGCTCAGTAGCTTTTCCCGGTCTCAAAGCTCTCTCTCGCATAGCTCTCTGCTCCCAGCAGATTCATGCTGCTGACCAGCTTAGTTTGCCTGCCTAAATATATTGCACATATAATATAATGCTTTCATTGACATTGATTGGTTTTACTGATGTATTCTAATGACTCATCGAAATATTGCACTGCAAAAGCATTAAATGCTAGCGCAGGTACTATATCCAAAATATAAGGTTTGGTACATTGGAATTTCATGTTAATACACGGGGCAAGTCAAAAATATGTTTAAGACAAAATAGTCGTAAATCCCAGGCTGTTGAATATTTGTCACCTTCTGGGATTTATGTGGCTAAGATGGCAGAAAAACAAAAGCTGTTCTTTCATCACCCACAAGAGACCGATTCTTATTGCCTCCCACGAGGGACAATTATAAAGGCCTCGTGCAGAAAGACAGCCCCAGTGTGCCAATGGATCACAGGATTACCCACGACTTCGAAGACTTTCGATGAACTTAATGACCAGCTGGTTGGAGATCGCTTCACAGTCAGCGAAAGTGTCATCATGCAGTTCGGTCAGAAACTCAGGGGCAAAGCCTTAAGGAAGGGTACTCTACGGGACTAGGTACATGAGGTCAGTGGAGACCTGCAACCCGAGCCATTGATTGACCCCTCAGATACACCTTGAAAAAAATAAAGAAATAACTGAGTCAGGCACTGATTTGTAATTGCTATTTCCAGAGACAATGGGGATCATCCACAAACTAGAGACTGTGTGGACCATCCACAAACTATAGACCATAGGGGCCATCCACACACTAAAGACCATGAGGACCATCCACAAACTTGAAACCATGAGGTCCATCCACAAACTAGAGACTGTGGGGACCATCCAAAATCTAGAGGCCATAGGGACCATCCACACACTATAATACTGGAACCTATGCTCTCAAAAAGTGCAAACCCTGCTTTCTCATCCCCTTGGTTAGCTCAATTGCAACAGGCAAAATCAATCAAGCACAGAAAAGTATTTGAATCCTAAACAATTACATGTGTGACCCTGGTCTGTTGGTTTCACTACATGGTATCCTCTGTCCTGAATCCAATAAGCATGTGTAATAGAGGCATGTAGTAGCATGAAAAACTACATTAAAATGTCTGTCTTAGAACATTCTGTCTCCTTTCTCACATCTGGGGTCACCAAAGAGGACTTGTATCAAATATAGCCAACTGCAGCAGGATCATGGTGACCTAGTACTGTCTTTTGTTATTGGATGAAACCTCACTAAGACATTTAATTAAACTTCAAATATATCCCCTGCCTGACATAACTGAAACACTTTCACCATCTGAACTCAGTGATACAGCAAATTACCTTTAACACTAATAGAGCACATGTAGTCCCTATTGGGCTGATATAAACTCTGTCGGAGTTGTTTTGGAATTTATAATTTTTCCTAAGACACAGTTTGCTTAATCTTGGCAAAATATTGACTTCACTAATTCCACTACTTGAACCAGCCAGATATACAGTAGCAGCTTATACGTCAAGTTTCCGCAGAAAGAAATGGTTGAATGCACCCATTCCTGCATTACTTTATGTTTTCACCATTTTTATTACCCAACTGAGGTAAATAAAATGTCTGTTGACTTAATTTGCTCTCAGAGTCTGTAATGCCATCTTAATGCTTGATCTTTAACTCCAAGGTAATTGCAAAACATATACAAAATTGAATGACCAGGCAAATCAAAGTCCTATATCAAATGATGGTTAAAATAAAGAACTGCTTGTGACATCGACTGAAAAGTCGATACATCAAAATGGTCCGTTCGGAGTTTTGGTGCACAAGGATATTTGAACAGCTTACCATGTAAGGAATTATATAATATGCTTACCTTTCTTGACTGTATCTCCTTAACATACAGCGGGAGGAGAAATTCTGATATGCCTTCCAGTCTTATTCCTTCTTTATTTACTCGAAGATTACCCATTCCATCCTGTCAAGAGAAAGGGGAAAACAATCTAATCACTGAAATAAAAGAATTGGGTATTTTCAGTCAATTGAAGAAAGTCATTTCTTAAAAAGAAATGTTGAAAAGAACTGCACTTGGACTTGATGACTCTTTGACAGAGACACACACTCACTCACAGACAGATGCACATAGGCATAAACAAACACAAGCACACAGAGACACACATACAGTACACACACACACACACACACACATACACGCAAGCACGCAACACATTTTACATCAGGCCTTTCCAATCACTTGGCTGAATACTCAATTCTGATTGGTTGGGATGCGTGCAATATTTTTCAATAAACTTCATATAGTGGAAGTACTGCTTTCACAGGACAGTTTGGTCTTTGACAGTTTTCTTTGACAAATGTCTCTGGGTGCACCAGTGGGCCTGTTGATCCTTAAGCAGTACATATTACCACATTAGCACTAATATTTATGTGTTATTAGTTTGACATCCATGTTTTAAGTTAAATAGCTCATTTATCGCCTCTATTTTGCAGCTACACTGCCTATGGGAACAAATGACATTTTCTTTATTGCTGCTGTCACAATTAGGTTTAATACGATTACTCTAATTCCCTTCCATCATGGTATTATAGGTTTACCATACCACATTTTCACATTTAATGCATACAATCCATGCAATCCATACAACCCTACAGTAATTTCAACATTGGAACTGTGACTATATTAGCCTGAAATACCTGTGGGAAATAATTAGAAGCTAAATAACACAACAATGATTTGGCTCAAATATGCATGCATTTTAATCAGAATCAAAAGGATTATTATTCTTTTTTTTTTTTTACATTTCTCTGTAAATATTGTTGCATCGCTTAATTAAAACTGACTATTTAATTTGAACATAAAAAGAAAATAGCGGCAATTCTCTTCGCCTTCAGCTGTGACTATCATTCACATAGCCAATAAGCAAGAATAAATCTGCCTATTGTACCACACAAATCCTCAAAATAAGTTTGCTTTGAAATGACAATTTTTTATCTTTGAATGTTATTCTTTGGCTCATTCTTATGATGCATAAAACACATTAACTGCATACAGAGCACATACTCAACCGTTTAAAATCCGTTTAAAAGCAACTCGCAGTGCGCACGCATGGCGTATCACGGCACTTTCTGACAGAGGGACTCTATACAGTACAAAATGTTTACCACCACATAAGCTGTCAGCAGATTTGAATGACAGCAGCTGATAAACCTCCAGAGGACACAGGCTGATTGACAGCGAGGCCTGATAGCGGATCTCCCACTGTCTGGATTGAATGGACGTGGTTGCCTTTACACAGTGCGCATCTGACAGTGACAAGTCAGTCATTAGGATACTGAATACCCCTCTGAATACTTGAATCAACACAAGCCCTCTCTCAATGGAATAAATAAAGACATTTTTAAATAGACAATTTCACTCCCCTACAGCCATGTAGATCCGTCCATCCATTTGCTACATGGTCTAAATGACTTCCTGGGGTGGGAATGGGAGGTGCGGCAGAAATACGACCACGACAGGTTGGCGATCTTTTCGCAGGGCCAGCGATGTACAGTGTTCATATAATTAAAACAACACGTTGGTGCTATGTTTTTCTTTTTTTAACAGAAAAAATCCTACAATAAATTATGCAGTAAATCCGCTGCTTAGAAACAACAAGGTTAAGTAAAAGGTAAAAGTAATTATCAACTGTGCCTACTTTATGCATCTAATTGTACAGGAAAATCATAATATTCAAGAAAAGATTTTACTTTTTTTACAGAGGGAGAATGAAGCTGCATGCTTATACGACAGCACACCGATAACACACATTGCTGTCATATAAACACTCATAGGTTTTCACAATGCCGTTACTATGACAACAGGTATGCCACCTGAAGGATTGGTGGGGCATACCCAGCACCTTCACAGTGCATAGTTGTGGCATAAATTGATTCCCTAAAAAATCACGTTTACTTTCAGGATTCTGTTCCCTCTCTAACCTCGTGTAAGCACAAACACAATCTGATGCAACCATCCACACTGTGAAATCCTGACCTTGTGTTGTTTACAGTATGTGCCTGCATTACCTTCTTCAGCTCAGCAAAATCCATTTATACTAAGTCCAGTCATTTTCACTTTTAATCAGCCAATCATGCGGCAGCAACTGAATGCCTAAATGTATGCAGACATGGTCAAGAGGTTCAGCTGTTTTTCAGACCAAATGTCAGAATGGAGAAGAAATGTCATCTAAGTGACCATGGAATGATTGTTGGTGCCAGACAGGGTGGTTTGAGTATCCTGGGATATGCACACACAACAGTCTCTAGAGTTTGCAGAGAATGGTGCAACAAACAATTGAGTGAGCAGCAGTTCTGCAGGCAAAATGTATTATTAAATAAATAAATAAATAAATAAATAAATACATGAATAAATCAATCGTTTAAAATGGGGGGTTCTATCAGAAAGTTGTTTACAAAAACAAAAAACAGAATAAATGGAGAAAAAAACGGAAACGGAAATATGAACAGATGCCTGTCTCTGAATGCGTAATGAGCCGTGATCATCACTGAGTTCACCTCATAAAGACAGGGCACACCAGCACGGCAGCCACAGGAGGTCAAAGGACAAGAGCGGCTTCCCCTTCTGCTGCATGACCCTTTCCTGGGTTATTCGTGTTCAAGGGCTTCTGCTCTCATCTCTGCTTTTGTTATGTAGGATGTAACTTTTCTATCCAACTTGGCTTCATTAACAGAGTCAATCAGCAGTTTCCAGAGGACCTAGTGCAGGTCGTGTGACCTGACACAAGCCCTCATTATTCATTGTTTACCATTCATTCTTTCACATTACCAGCACTGTTTTCTGTAGATACTGCACAATGAAGACTGAAATGTCACCCTTGTATGCATATACTGCCTTTAAGTCCCTTCTGAAAGAGCTGAGGCATTCCAATTATCTTCAGGCTCAGACTCTTTGTGTCTCAGATATTTAATCACCTTAAAAATAAGAGATGGAGACACACATTTACTCAAGTGAATCAGGCCTATCTCAGCACATTCAGGCTTCCCTTTCATCATGCTTTCATGCATCTTTTGTACATGGATAAAAACATGATGATTAATGATTATTAAATAACAAAACATGGATAATAACAGTGATACTGATACTATTACAATTCCTACTACACTACTACTACTACTACTACTCCTACTACTACTACTACTACTACTATTACTACTACCACTAGTACTCCTACTACACTACTACTGCTAATACTACTACTACTACTACTAATAATAATAATGTTTTATTCAAGATTCCATTTTCAGTGACAATTCCTATTTATATATGCTGTACACATTGCTGTACAGATCATTAGCTGATTTAAATGAGCATTACTCTTATAAACCAAAAATGGGTTCAGGGCAGTGCAAGTCTGTATTTCAGCCATTTCTTTTAATTCTAATTTTGTATTTAACATGATTTTTATTTTATTATGAGCTCAGGCATTTCTTAGAAATCCCTCTAAGGATATAACGCTTGTGAAATTGAAATCCTTGGAAAACGTTGTCATGCATCGATAGGGATTCAACAGAAGAGCCAAATTCATTCTGTTCATAACAAATGCCTCTCATGAAATGCTCAAACGCTCAGCTATGTTGGGCTTATGAATCAATGAAATGTAGCCAATAAGTCTAGCATTTACAGCATCTCTCAGACCATAAAGTACCAATTAAACAGATGAAATCCCATAATAAGGAAGCTCCATTTTGCCTAATGTATGATCTATCGGTGGGCTCAGTTCAAAAACTTAACTGGAAAGTGTATTACAGCATATAGGCGAAAGATGCCACAAATAACAATATGTTTCTCAGCAAGTTTAACGCAGGTGCTGAGTGTTAATATGGCATTTCCTATTGTTGAATCAGCAAACCGAAACAGCTGTTCTTACTGTACGTCCCATTAAGCGTAACAAACCTATTTCACAAAGCTCTGTGCATGACTACACTAAATGCTTCGGTAACGGAAATACATCCATTGTTTATATCAAGTTGCGAAATCCCTACCGAAATTTGAGGAATATTGTTTCTGCCCAATCTTATATTTCAATCTTAATATTTTATATGTCTGCACTCATAAAATGTTTATTTGCTTATCAAATATTTGGATCATTTCCTGCAGTGGTATTTTTAAACTAAGCCGATCTGGCCCATCCCCTACACACCCCAGCCGTATGTAGGGAGCACAGGAATAGAAGCTGTTGGAAGTGAGAATGTATCATATACTTCAGAAGTGAAGTTTTTACACTGGCGTAGCATCCTGGGGGAGGGCCGGGTCACAGACCGGCCTCAGAGAGGGAGAGCTGCCTCTGACACTGCCTCTGACGCTCAGAGGTGAAATGATTCAACCGCACAACTGTGGTTTACCAGAACGTGAAGTGCAGCCCACACACACACACGCTCACACACACTCTCTCTCACACACACACACACGCTCTCTCACACACACACACACACACACACACACACACGCTCTCTCACACACACACACACACACACTCAAATACACACACTCACACACACACATACTCACACTGACGCTCAGAGGTGAAATGATTCAACCGCACAACTGTGGTTTACCAGAACGTGAAGTGCAGCCCACACACACACACGCTCACACACATACATACTCACACACACACACATACACACTCTCTCACACACACACACACACACACACACACTCACGCTGATGCTCACAGGTGAAATGATTCAACCGCACAACTGTGGTTCACCAGAATGTGAAGTGCAGCCCACACGCACACACACACACACAGACACATACACACACTCACACACACACACAGACACACACACACACGCACAGACTCACACAAACGTAGACACACAGACATACTCACACACACGCAGACACACACACACACACAGACACACACACTTTCTCACAAGCACACACAGACTCACACACACTCACACAGACACACACACACACACACACACTGACGCACAGAGGTGAAATGATTCAACCAGACAACTGTGGTTTTACAGAACTTGAAGAGCAGCCCACACACTCACACGCACACACACACTCTCTCGCAAGAACACTCACACTCTCTCACAACCTCACACAAACGCACACACGCACACACACTCTCTCACAAGAACACTCACACTCTCTCACAACCTCACACACACACACACACTCTCTCACACGCACACACACACTCTCTCACAACCTCACACAAACGCACACACGTGCACACATTCAAGCACAGGTGTCTCTTTTCTCAAACAAACAAACAAGCAAATAAATAAATACATAAAAGCAGACAGGAGCTTAAAAAGATCACATATTGTGCCAAAGAAACACATACACACAAATAGTAGTCTTTTGTCTATAAGTAATGATGACATGTTTACAATAATACTTTATGTGCATCTGCCATGGCAACCTGCATGGCATCGTTAATTTAACTTCTGTAAAATGGTTGCTAACATCTAAATCCTATAAAAGACGTAGATATATCTTTGCTATAAACTGAAATAACGCACTACTGTACATTATATATTGAAACAGACATTTAAAATAATAGTCGAAGTACCATTTACTGGATTATGGCATTTACGGCAATGAAATGTCTGCCTACTGTAATTTTAATACCAATCCCCAACTGCCTTCTAAACATTTTACAGAAAGTTTTTGCACTGTAATTTTTAATTTCACTTTTTATTCGGTGGAATACAAGCTAAATTGCTTGTAATTGGCCTGCATTTATTTGGCTTTGGTGCAGTGCTGAGGAGATGTGGTGTTGATATCTCTCAGGTCATTTCTCACTTGACCAAAGATAGCTACAGACTCAATGCCTGTGTACCTTAGATAGATAAGCAGAGTTATATGAGAGAGAGAGAGAGAGAGAGAGAGAGAGAGAGAGAGAGAGAGAGAGATACTACTTATCACTAGCCTGATTCCTACTCCTACGACTGCTATTCCTGGAGCCAGCATAAGTCATCATAGGCAGGGTCATTTCATGTTTTATTGTGTTAACAAACCCCATAGTTAATCTATTAATCTATATATTCAAAGAAAGGTTAGATTTCAAAGTAGATATAATTTCTGGCTGATTAAGTCTGCCATGGTATACAACCAGCTATATTTGCTTAATGTCTTACAAAGCACCATGAAATCGATCCATCTTTGAGTTCCAGTCCTGCATGCTGGTTGTCAACCAGCTTAGCAGTGTTGCTATTGATGACACACTGTAGTTTAGCTAACATACATAATATACACCATTCTAGTATAGCTAGAATATACAGTGCATACACCATTTAAACATCACTCCACTTTCCACTAACGTTCAGAGTTTGAAATGTTGTAAGCAATCAACCGCAATAAAAATGAGACATGTCCTTGACTCAATGTCCAGACCTTCAGAGTGGTCTGTGTGGTCTCTCACTTAATGTTTTAATCCTTCATTTAACCAGGGGAGGTCCATTGAGAACAGTCTTTCTCAAGGACACCCAGGGATAAATGCCAGAAAGTGGGGAAAGCGAGAGAGAAAACAGGGGACATGTTTTGACATTTAGGGACCTACTTAATTACTCCAGATGCAAGTCATCATCCCTATGTGCCCACCGGGTCAAGCAACCTACAACTAGGCTACCCTACCACCACCTCTGCTGCACAGAGAAGAATGTAGTCATAATCATCATCACAACAATCAAGGACAAAATGATTAAGAGTGAGTGAATGGTACCTCCGAATTGACCAAATAACTTTACCCCGTGGACGGACACTCTTTCAAATTGACATAGAACTCAAAACCATGTTATATCATGGCACTGCCAGTAGCAATGCGCCTAACAGCGCCCCTTGCCATGCAGATATTGATGAAATGACATGGTTTCTTGTTCAATACCATTCATTTTCATTGAATTTGTGTTGTACAGCAATTCAGTCTACACTTTCAGCAAAAGTAGATTAATAACATTGTGATGGAAAATGACAGGATTCATTTAGCTAATCGTAGCTAAATGAACTATTTTCAGACAATTAAAGCACTTAAGCATATGAATGGTTTCGAAAAGGTGACCACTTCCTGAATACATAAGCTAATAATTAACCAGGACATTTTCAACGGCTAAGGAATTATGTCTGCCATATTGCCAAACAGATGTTTCACCATTGTTTACATTGAGGTTTAATTTAGCAATACAATAAGCCTGGGGTTATATGTCTAACATCTGCTTAATACACCATACATCTTCCATCTATTTAATTGTTTCATGTATTGAATATTATGAAGAAAATTAAATATATTTTGCTACAGGGATAATGTGTAGGCTACAGACGTATTCACTGTGAGCAGTGTTTTAACAGCAACACTAGTATAATATCTCGAAGAAGGAGTTGTAGGCTCATAACAGGGACCGTACCAGACTGATAACAATACTTTCCTTTCAGTTGTGACCCTTAGGTAACATCTTCATCATAAGTTGTAAGAGCATGGTACATGTCACAATGTGTACAAACATGAACCCGAGAAAGCAAGAGAAGCATCTTGTTTCATTTCTGTCTGGGGAAGCAAACTGCTAATGATATCCTTATCACAACTAATGTAGCATGCTAGCTAATAAACAGCGTGAATATCGTGGTAAATAGATCAAATAAATGGTTCATACAGTAGAGCAAATTGCATACTCTAGTATTCTCAGTTTGCTGGTGGTGTGGACACCACTTTCAAAACAGAACTGAGTACTTATGTATTTATTCATTTTTTCCGTTACAATAGAAATGTCAAAATTTTACGGTTGTAATTAGCTCAATTGCTAACTCAGTTGCTTAGAAATTACATGTCCAGTGTTCCCACGATACTAATCCAGTCAAAACAGCATTTCTTTGACTATATCTTTATACGCATGTCTTGTATGCCTGTATGCATAACCCCATCAAAGGAGAAACAAGATCAAAATATCAGTAATCACCTAGGAATTAAAACATAGTTCCACTCACTTCAAAGGGGTCAGAATAAACCCTGACAAAAACATGCCTCATTAGTGTAATTGCTATCATCATTAGGACTGAAGTACCGCCATTTATAGTCTCCAGTTGCGACTGGCTCTAGCACAACGAGGCAAAAGTCAAAACATATATAGAATGTAGAATCCTGAATGATGAAGTTCAAAGGTTCATTGTTGTTCTAGCAAACATCCATGATTGCAACACAGCTTTTTTACTTATTTGAATCAGCTCCAAACTTAAGTTCTGATTGTGAGCAAAATAAATAAATAATTTCAGCTTGTCATTTAAACTTGGCAAAAGTAATAAACTATAGCACCTAAGATAAGTAGTGTGTCAATCGACAGTACCTTGAAGTAACTGTAGTACCTTTCCAGCTATCTTTCAAACAAAGTAGCATGTAGCAAAGTGGCTTCCCAGCTTACTGTCACCAAATGTATTGAGTAGCTAGATACTCATATCACTGGCTTGCTCATATTACTCACTGTCCAACCTCTTATCAGCTACAAGCTATTTAATGAGAAATTTTCAGTTTGGGGTTAATTCAGCTTAAAGCTTTAAAATGTCAGGGTTTTCAAAGTGTATTTTGTCTTTGAAGCTTAGTATAGTAACTAGTGGACTGACATTTTAGAAAATGAGAAAAGCATTCTGTAATGCAGAAACATTCAAAATTCCAGCCCAATTTGACTCATAGACGACAGAAAACCTCTCCAAGTCAGAAAACTGTGTGGAACATTGATGTGGAAATGTCAGAAAATAAAACGTCCAGCTCCAAGTCATGTACAGTGAAATAGGCAATGGAGAGGATGAGTGCAGTCCATAAGTATTTGGACAGTGAAACACTTTTTGTTATTTTCGTTCTGCTCTCAAACAAACAAAGCAAACAAACAGTTCAAATAAAACAACAGTTTTCTGTCATTCGCACATGGTTCAGCCAATATGGATTTAAAAACTGTCAAATTAACGCAGAAAGTCAGCCATTTCACCACATGTTCACCAATGTTCACCACATTGTTATATTTAAACTGTGTTATGGAGTACAGAGAGAAAACAACAAAAAATGTGTCACTGTCCAAAAACAGACTGCACTGTATATCCATAAACATGATGCATCCTATAAAAAAAGAAAAAGGATGCTGTGAAGCTCTTTCAGCTGTTCTGAAATCTGTTACGTTTCAAATGTGAGGTGCTGCTAATGGGCGATGCTCAAGCCGGCCTCCCCTTGCATTTTGTTATGTGCATGTATTTAGTTTTTTTTAGGTTCATCCCATGACTTTGTGAAGAGTTGAGTCCTTGGCTTATATCTGCAGACGGTTAAGCTGAGCAGCAAAACTTTCCGTCGGCAAACAACACGCCGCGTGTCAGAGTGGCGGGTGGATGCTGACAGATCGGAGCCGACCGAAACTCACGCTGAGGTGACAGCCTCACCCGCCACGGCGGCTGACAGACACGCGGGGATCATCCCAGCCAGCCGCCCCCTTAACCACACGCAGCCACCACAAATACGCTAATAATACTCATCATGCTAAAGCAATTCCCTTTCATGTCTTCCGATACCTCAGATCTTTAAAGAGTCGTAGAGAGAGACGGAAAAGATAACACTTTGCTGTCACCTGAAAGTTTTGGGATATCTGCATTTCACTTTGACAAACGAGGACAGAGAAATCACAGGAGATCTGAACTGGATGAGCAATGGAACGGCACGAAACTGATCAAAACCTTGATCTTGATCCTGCTTTCATGACATCTGCACTTGCATTTATGCATTTTCTTCCAAGGATAGAATGCATCAAGGCAAACTTAGACTTGTCTCGCATTGCTTTTACAGAAGGCACACAAATCTCAGTGGTATTTTCCACTTATAAAAGTGCATTTAACCTGAAACTTCCACACTGTGTTGTGTTAATTGCTACAGTACTGTTGAAAAAGCAAAAAATTTTACACGATTGACACATTATTATTTTTCATTCAGTTGCATTTACCATACTATTTCATACATTCTAGGGAGAGGACAAGTCTGACCTTTTTAAACATTATACATTCTGTAACCTATTTATACAGCGACACGTAAGTGCAGAATATCCTGGGCAGTACAGCATAAAACCGCAACTTCCCATTACTACACCTGTACATAAAGGTTTGAGCCCTAATCCACACTGCGATGTTCAGATCCAAAGACCAGTGCCCTAACCAGCACAATATACAGCTACAGTAGCCTCATATTGGCACAGCACGATTTGCGTGTAAACTAACAATCGTATTCCAGTTTGCAGTTCAATTGCAATCTGAGTTAGAAATAGAACCAAAATACTAAATCCATACATGACCCGTTCTATCATTATCAGTCCTAAGTCGCGACGGCCAACTTCATACAAATCGATGTTATATAAAAATGTTAATCTTTGGCTGTTTTATGCTTTCGTCTTCGTTTCAACAATATCTTGGCTTTCACGATCTGCATGTCTTAATGCCAAATTCAGAGTAAAAATGCAGCATTTGGATTGGACGTAAACTAAACCGAACGTAGTCCGTTCCTTTCCTTAGGGCACAGAGCGATATTCCCAACCACAGAGTTGCCCTTTCTGCCTACAAACAGCGGAAACCTAAGCGGCAGAAGTAAAACGGAGATAGATAAAGTGGGACCCAGAGTTCTCTTACTGTCCTGGACTGTTCAGCCTGCTGTATTGATCCGGTTCAATTCAATGAGTACATATCTCAGCTCTGATCGCAAGCTGCACAGGAAGAAATAACACTATTTTAGATACAGACATGTTATTTGGAGACTCATACTGCAATAGAAAGGTAACAGCAGATAGCAATTAAAGGTCAAACAAGGGAATGCGCTGCTATACTGTGATAAACAGTAGCAGGACAAATACAGCTAACATACAGCATACAGCGCAGTTCAGAGGTAGGCCAGCCGCACTGTCACTGCGAATGCATTCAATTTCACTGATGACATCGTAAGACGGCTGACTTCACTCTCTGAGTCAAACAACGTCCAAAATATTGAAAATTCATCCGCCCAAACAGCTCACATAAGACCACTTAAGACCACATAAGACTCGGGTGAGGGGGGTTGGGGATGTGGGAGAACAACAGGGGATTTCACGCCGTGTGCAGCAACAGAATTTAAAATCACACTTTAAATACATACGCAGAGATTGTTCTAGTGCTTCCTTCTAAAGTATAGAATACAGTGGTGAACGTCTGTTGTGGTGAGTATCAGTAAACTATAGGCTTATAGAGTTACCATGACACTGAGATGTGGATTACTGCAATGGCGGTGTTGTTTCCCTTGTTGTAGCAGCTTAAAGCCTACTTCATTTTAAACAAATGTTTGCAGTGCAAACCAAGACGGACAACTGGGATTATCCTACTACAAGGTCCACCATGTGACCATTTTTCTCACTAAATTCTGAATTTAAGTTGGAGCGGTGTGACAACACCGTAACAACTTTGAGCATGCTGTGAATAGATAGAGGCATTTATGCTTTCTCACCGAATTAAGATATGTGGTTTCATATTTGCACTTCCACAATTTTTGATAAGATCTCAAAAACTATGGAAGGCATGCAAAAGCAATACCTTTGTTCTTTCAAAGACTGGTGGCTCTACATTTCTTCTCATTAGCCCATAAAATAACTAAATCTAAAGTGTAACGTGAAAGTATGACCTTTTGGGCGCCTAATCATTTTTTGTTCTTATCATTTTTGGGTGTCATAAGAAACTTAAACTAAGATGGCTGACAGAGCCTGAGTGCAGCACTGCAATGTCAGAATTGTAGGCTTTTAGAATATTGCTGAATTCCAATATCTTGAACAAATAAAGATGGCACTAGGATGATGCAATAATATGCAATGTGTGGTATACATTGGATATTGACTTCTTTAGGGCATTATAATCGGTTTAGTTATTCTACTTAGTGTATGTAAACCATTGGTGAAAACGACAGACCACATTTTTGAGAGGACAGACTAAATAAATAAATAAATAAATGCATACATACATTTATATTGTAAGGCCAATAATGCAAAGATATTATGCCAACCAAACCAACCTGACCAAAGCAGGCCTCATATCTGTTTCTACTTGAGTATACATATCGTGCATTCAACGTTGAAGGATAATTAGAAAAAGCCAGTTAAATTAGCCCTTGCGAAAACAGCATTGCACTCTATGCCCACACAATCTTACCACCAGTCACAGTGCTTAAACGAAATATGCCATTGTGAATGTAATTTTATCCAAACAGTAATTAGCTGTATTGCTGAAGAGATTACTTCAAGCCTGTTCAGAGGGGTCTGTTGATTAACATGCCCTGATAAAGCATTCATTCCTTCTCGTGAAAAGCCCCCAAGAATCTGATTGCCTTTGACGTTGCAAAGTGAGGGTGGATTTCAGTTACCTGAATTGGGGGGGCGAGCGGGCAGTCTTGCTGCACCCTGCAGTGCAGCTGTGCGCATAAACTGCAGTCTTCAGTGCACATCAACTGCACTGCTCAGCGGGTGAACTGGATGCCAGTGCAGCACACCCGGGTCAAAATACGCAATTGTTCTGGATCCAAAACCTTTCTACGCTTTACTGCGCTTGTCTGGTGTATTGTAACTTACAAACTGCTTCCCTGGCTTCTCGTTCTCTTAGTTGGCTCCACTGCAGCAGGCAAGATGAATTGAGCACAGAAACGTATTTGAATCCAAAACAATTACGCATGTATTTGACCCAGGCCTGCAGTGCATGCCCTGGTTTACACCTGTGCTTGTCTTTGCCCTCCAGAACTGACAGTAGATACACAGTTTTATTTATTCATTTATTTTGTTTTGGAAAATCACCCAAGTATACATATTGTCCCCAGGCTCATGCAAGGGGTGCACTGTGCTTGTCAGGAGCTCGGTTGGATGGAAGGCACTGCACAAGGGCCAGTGGTCCGGGAACACATCCTGTTTGTGTCAGCGGCAACAGCGGCCAGCAGGCCAGGGCATAATTAGCTCTACTGTCACCCATGGAGGGAGGGCCACAGGCCGCAGGCTTCTCCCCACCTCATTCCACACTCCGTCGGGAGTCCCCTTGGGTCATCAACAGCTTGCAGTGAGCACGTGCTTGGCTACCCACATTTCCAAACGCTGATTGAGTCTTTTCTTAATTTCTTAGATGGTAAATGCTTCTAATTCCCCAGGAAAATGAATCATATTTCAGTGGCGGATGCTTAAATGTGTTGTGCAGTTACTTCTACCAAATCTGCGTGACAAAATGGATTATACTGAAACACAAAAACAACTGCCTAAAACATCCTCACAGTTTCAGGTATTCGAGTAAGCTCTTCCAAATATATTCATTCAAGATGAGCAAAAACTTGGCTTAAAGTATTCACATTTACTGAATAATTAAGTCATTTTTGTATTTTCAATTGCTGTTTATTGTTATCATTGTGCCTTTGTGTGCATATTATTGTTGTTTGAGTTGAAAACAACCATATAATTAGGGTATAAGCATTATCTTCGAAAGCAGATTTGAGCTTATAAAAACCATATGCATATACATCAAATGCTGTAATTACCCTGATGCAATGTGTTCAGATTGAGTAACAACCACAAGTAGCCATTGTCACATGCATATTAGAGGTAATTATAGGGTAATCACGTTTTGAAATGAATCTTTCGGCAAACACACTGCGTATGCCAGCACACAAGTCTGACCTACTCAAGTTCCCCGGCAGAGTGTTACTAAGAAGTGTAAATGGAAATATAATCTTCTTACCACTGTGAAATTCATGACCTTCAAGATCCATATGGTTAATGCCAGGTTTACGATCATTACGACGAGCAGCAGCAGAATGAAGAAGTACAGGCAGCGTTTCCTCCAGCCGTATATGCCCACAGGGTAAACCGCGGTGCATCCAGGCCTCTGGAGGGTGTTGGGCTGGGCTGCCAGGACGTAGTGCTCCTGGGTCATCTGGAACACGGGAGGAAACTATCAGATGTAATCCAATCAGCACAAACACATTTCATCACTTTCATATCTTCAGTAGTTTCCCCCCCCCCCGCGGCCGACGTTCGTACGGCCGTGCCTAAACTTCCACGGCTGTATCTGCCAAAATATTCCGTCAGCAATCACATTCATTTAATGCGAGTCAGAATACCCGATTTGGGTTTGATTCGTGTGGATTTGTGTTTGACACAACTGCTAAAATACGTTTGGTACGCGCTGTCAGATTTCTCAGTGGGATGACACACTGTTTCTGTATCCAGATAGAAGTCATATGCAATAATCGAGCTAAGTGAGCATGACTTGATGAAATTAGATCTCACTCTCTCTCTCTCTGAAATGGCTGGATTCATGCATTTTTCACATGAGCCTGACAGAACATCAATCTATAAAACTCCAGTCCTAGCACACACACAAGGTTATGTTATTATTACTATTATTATTATTAGTAGTAGTAGTAGTAGTAGTAGTATTCCATTTTTCACCCCTTATGTTCATAATCATACTAACACTAGATTGAGGATGTCATAAAAGGCTAATTACAGTTTATTTTAACCATTATATTCATCCACAGAAATTACCAATAAAGGCATCTCAGGATACCACACAGTATGGTGAAAAGTAGCACTATTTTAAAGCAAGTATAACTATGGACCTTTGTTTGGACTGTGACTCGGTATCAGTTTCCTGCGGAGGTGCAGTTCGGTGCGGGGGAACGTGGGGAAAAGTGCAGAGTGAGCAGACATCCAGGAGCTGACAGACAGTTTGTTTGATGCTTTCTGGGACTGCGTATGAAGTAGCTGGATGCCAGCGCTCCACAGCCCCGACACCGCAGAAGGACATGCGTTGGGAGTGTCAAACTTATCCTTGAGGTTTGCTTCTGAGCTAATATTTTATGAGTGGCAAAAAGGTTGCAACTGTGTGCACTTTTTCAGGCTCGCTAACAAGCACCGTGGCAGGACTGGTCTCTGCACAGGTCAGAATTAGCTCAGTGCGTGGAGGACCCTTCCACTGATGCTATCAGCTAAGCTTATAAAAAAATAAATAAAAAGAAAAAAGGGCTGTTTCCGTTCACAACTGATTATGAAAAATGTGTGCAGCTCAATGATAACAATAATAAGCCAGTAGATGGGAGCTTTCCTGAAAGGTATTAAACAGCCAGCTAATGACTCATATGGGTATCAAGGTAGTTCTGAGGGTCCTCAACAATCCCAACCACTAACAAAGGACCCACCAGATAAACTGGTGCCTTTTAGTGAGTGATCAGTGAAATTACTGCTTGTCCATATCTCTCATTACCTACACGGTCACTGAAGTTTCTTCAAAGGGGTGTATCTGTAAGTCCATCTCACTGAGAATCACATTTTCATAAAAAAATTCCTTCATCTGTATTTTCTTTTCTTTTTTGATTGAAAATGATTCTACAAGTCACTTTTTTCACATTTTTTCCCCATTCTGATAGTTGATGTGAACATTAATCGAAACTCATATCTACATGATTGTATGCATTGCACTGCTGCCACACAATTGGCTGATTAGATAATCACACTAATAAGTAGGTGTAATAAAGTGTATTTAGCCTAGAAATATCCTGTACTCATTTAGCTTAAAATAGCCCCAAAGCATTAGCATACAGTATTTGTGTTACTGCAGAAAGGTAAAAGGGCTGTATGTTCCCACAATATAATATCTCATGTGTCCTCACTGACACTGTTACACAATGGTCACCCCCCATATCCAGACATAAACTGGATATATATACAATACAATTAGTCCTAAATATACACTCAGCGGGTGTAATCACACAGTCACTCACTAACACTAAAATTATGTAATGCATTAAAATGTGTCAACTGTGGTGTTGTAATTCCATAACTTCCTGCTGAATGTGACTTAAATATTACCTTGTTGGATTTATCCAATAATTCAGATTTGAAGGAAAATTCAAACCTTTGGGGCCTATTATTACTGTATTAATTTGACCCAAGGCAGTGATCCAGCAAAATAAATTAATTAACTGAATGGTTTTACAGTTTGATTTAAATGAAAGTGTCATACATATGATAAATCTGACGATAATTGTTCTCCTTTGAGAACAATTGTTCTCCTTTGAGAGCATTGCTAACCGATTAGCTTGCTAACAGCTGTCATGGGAGCTTTTGCAGGCATAAAAAACGTTGCTGGAGTTGGCATCAGGTGGAAAAATGTGAAGGAAACAATCTGCCAAATTATTTTCAGAAGCAAATTCTTGCTATTGTCACTACCTCTATGTCAGGACAAAGGTATGTTTGGAAACTGCTCACAGAGGGAACCTTTTTTCAGCATGCCAGGCAAAATTATACCCTTTTGTCAAAAGGTAGGCTTTCCTTGATATAACTCAGACTTGAATTGCGCTAAATTAGCTATTGTTACCTTTATAAAGCAGTGACAAATGTGCATGGTACTTAGTAATGTAACGGTGTGGGTGTGAATGTGTTCACTTCCTTTTGTCTCGTTTGTTTGTTTGGAAGAGCAAGGTGCCAGTACTGTATGCATCTATATATAATTTACAGCTAGAATATTTAAGTTAAGCCTAAAAGGAATATAAACAAGTTTTGTATGAATAAAGAGCATATATCAGATGCATATTCAGAGACTCACCGGTAAATCTATTTTAATGGTGTGACAGAGAAATCACACATATGCAACACTTTCAGCTTAAGTTAAACGTTGCTGTTTACTGAGCATTTGCAAACAGAAGGTACATTTGCAGTGTGACCAATGTTTTCCCCTGGTGTGTCCAGCTCGACATGTCCTCCCATCTCTGACAGTTTTTTGAACCACCCCCTGCTTGGTTTTCAAACAGCAAAAACCCACAAGATGCCGCTAATTATTCCCCCGCTCCTGAAACAGAAAAGGCAGTTCCATTTTAGCCTCAGCCATGTGTTATATTCAATACATCTGACAGCGTTCCACACTGACACGAGAGTGCATTTTTAAAATGTGAGAAGTCAGTGAAATGCTTCTTGAAGCGAGTATAAAAGATGGTCGAGGTCACGGTCTCCGGCTTCACGTGCAGAATCACAGCGTCTCTTTCGGAGAAAAGCAGTTGAGCGTGGCCCGGGGAGTGCATTTGCATTTCCACACCGTTCGTGTCACAGTCAGTTTATCCTAAAATGGTAAACAATATCTGTCTATCCGTAACAATCTGAAAGCAGACAGTCACGTACAAAGCAAGAGATTGAGTTTGGTTTGCTTCGACTTAGCACTTTCATAATATCTCATTTTATAAACTGAAAGTGACCTGGCAGAATGATACCTCCTGTAACACAGAAAGAGAAAATATGGCAGCACTCAAACAGAGGTAGGCTGTCACACCAGAGAGCTTCTGTACAATGAACTTGACTAATTCAGGAGATTCACTTGGCAAAGGAACACTCCTTAGGAGATCAACATTGTCTTACAGGCGTTTGTTCATTCAATGGCATCATCCATATCAGCACTTAAAATAAATAGGTACTGTACTTAATAATGGGGGACAAATAATCTAATTTCAGAATTAAGCATTGTCTGTCGACCATAACATTTTTGGTATATTTTTCATTTCAATAAGCAAGTTATTTTTGCCAATTTCCTTGGCAGCATGAACACAGTCAAAGGCATTGTTGAGTTGTATCCAGATCTGGTACCTAAAGAAGTTAATTGGAGTGCAATTCATAACTCCATGCCACAGGGGATGGATGGTCTTTGCTGGAAAGCTAGTTGTGAGAGGTACGATTTGAGAAAATTGCTTGCATGGGTCTCCAAACACAGCACCCGAAGGGGAGCCATCTGTCAGTACCTTCCGTCGTGATCACCAAACGGCAAGAACTTCAGCCGTCTCAGCTGTAGGCCAGGGCTCACATTGAAGCAGCGCGCCAATCACAGAGACTGGAAAATGGAAACAAAAAAAAAAACCGCCACAATTGCTTTCATCCACTGCAGAGAACATGTTGGGGACTGATTTCGGTAAAAACGTCTCTGAAAACCGGGGGTCGTTTTCCAGAAAAACGCGCCGTGACCTGAGAAATGATGTTGTGACGGCTGGCAGAAAGAGCGAGTCCGCCAGGCTTGGAAGCGGTGGCAGTTCTCTCGGGAGTAATGACAGTGTGACAGGACATCTGGACCTGCCCTAATGGAGTCCTCTCCTCTTTATGCTCACACTCGTTCACTGACGGCTGTACTGACAGCTCCTGCACTTCGCTGATAGGGCACATCTTACTGACTTCAATACGCTGGATAAAGGCCAATTCACCTCCCTGGAACTCCTGCTGTGTCACGACTGTGTCCACTGATGACTGCTTTATGAAGACAGGAGTAACTGTCCGCTAAGCAGCTCCTCTTAGTATCCGGCCGTGACGGCAACAAATCAAGAAAAAGCAACAGGGTATGCACCTGGCAATTAGTTATTAGCGTTACAGCTATTATCCTGCCCATTCTCTGTGTCTCCCGCTCTTTTGTGGCCGTCACATTGCAGCGTGGACCTTGTATTTTAATCTCCTCTTGTCCTCTGTCTCAAATCACTCCGCCTCACAAGCTGACCAGTCTTGGTGTCATCCTCGCCGAGCTATTCGCTGAAGACATATGAAAGAGAATAGAGTTCTGAGGGCTGTGTTAATAAGGAACTGCACTCTACCCAGTTCTGTTTCATTGAAAGGGAGAGGCCTAGATATCAAAGCCTCAAATATTCTGAAACTAAATCTAAATGCTAGTTTGCACCCAAGCATTTAAAGCATTGGGAGACTTCTGGAATAAGTCATGAGCTTCTAGGAGGAAAAATAAGTAGATCTGCTCTCCTCAAGTTTTAATATAGAGGTACAGTATATACAGTATTTAATTTATGATATTTAATTTTCAGCAACCATAACAATCGATTCTTACTGTACATGACTGTAATATTACCCGTGGCAGATTGTATGTATATTTGCTCGGAAATGGCCATCACAAAATTAAGCACATCCACATTTTTATGACCTTGAGCTGAGCGTTAATCTTGTTACCCAGATATTTCAAATTGTGACAGAGGCGGTGATGGCAGAAGATTCCGATCTAATCGGATCTGAAGAACGGGCTGCAGCTCTAATCCCCAAGTGAAAGACAAGAAATCAATGTGTCGGCATTGTGGCACGAGATTTCAGCCCAGCGTGTGTACAGGACAAGGGCGTGGCTCCGGAAACCCGGTCTCCGTGGATTCTGTGGAGCTCCATTGTTCTCTGGCTCCCAGGCAAGATGGATGCCAGGCCGTAACTCAACACTCTCTGACAGCACCCCCAGTACATACACCAACACCGTGTCCGGGGTGAATTTATTCTTCTGGTCCCAATCGCTTCATACACTTCATAAATAAGGCATGGCAAATTTCTGCATGTTGAGCGGAGATGACATACACAGGCAGAGTCAATTTATTATGTGTAAAGCATGAATTTTAGTCGGGCCGTGTTTTAGGCTACTATATCACCAGCGGGCCCACCACGGGGTCCATTAAAAGGGAGATGAAATACATAAAACATAGAAGTTTAGATTAGAATTCCCATGCCCATGCATCCCACTGAGATCCAGGTGACTTTCCTACTTGGTATTAGGAAGGTCATCCCATGCCAAATCAATCATCATTAGTGTGTGACAACTTGTTTTGGTCATGTCTCAACCAAAGTGAGGTGTTCTTTCAGGTTGTTGGCTGAGTAGCTTTTTTTCAGCACTTTACTTTGATTCTAACATGGAGGTGATCTTACTTGCTGCACAGTCTAGTAGGGCAACTTCAATGAGACTACGTGCTTAGGTTGTTTTGTCAAAAAACAGAAAGAATCCTGATGGACTGGAAACTGAGCTAACCCCATCTCTCACTCAATAGGACAAAGCCGAACATATGTCAAACGCCGACATGGTCTTCAACGCTCCAGGCTTTCAGCTTCAAATACTTGCCAGGCCAACTAGTTCAACAGAATAATACCTTTATGTGGGAAAAAAATATGTCAGTGTGGACAAGTGCTCGGACACCAAGCACCAATTTATGTAGGAACTCTATTTTTAATTCAATTCCATATTTTATTACCAGTAAAAATAAAATAAAATCCACATTTTCCCCACAAAACCCAGATGGTTTCAGAGGGCCTTGAACTGCCTGTGATACCCAAAACACAATTCATAAGCCCCCTTGAACCACCAGCACAGTTAGCATGCAGCCCTTTAGTAACACTATAACAAATTTGTTCAATAGAAGTTTGCAGAATTATAAACATGTATCACTACTGGCAAACATATTCCTGATACAACTGAGGTAATAAATCATGCTATTTGGCAATGACATGAAACATAGGTTGATAACAGGTTAATAGAACCTTATTCCAATATCCAATTGCAGGAACTAGAGTTGCTTGGGAAATATAATAGAGAAGTGAGAGTGGGTTAAAGTATCTGGTATTATACAGAGGTCTTGAACACAGTATATCAGACTCATTCAATACAGTGGACAGAGGTCAGCATCAGAGGAAGACACAGGTGCTATTTATGGTATACTGTCTTTGTAAAAATACAGGGAACAGGTTGAGCGCCATAGGAATCATTACCAGGGGGATTTCACATATTTTGAAACAGTCAGTCTCAGTTTAAAAAGTTAGAGGTCAATTCCTGTTGAAGGTCCATTGAAGAACAGGGCTTAATAGCCAACATCAAGACACCATGGTGCTTAAAGCATTCAAGTATAACAACACATGTAAATGAAAGGGAACTGCCACACGATAATGATGTCTCTTTTTACCATGTTCAAGCCCAGAATAAATGGACAGCCCATTGGAATTAGTGGCTACAGGTAATGGCACAGAGTAACAAAGAAATAATGAACAGAGAAAGGCAAGACAGAAATATTTACTCAGTTTGTAGTGCCAGAGAAACATATCACATTAAAGACAAACACATCAAAGTTATGGCTAAATAACTGAAGTTTATATATTATATCATATTATATTGTATATTATATCAGCATAGCATTTATGCATAGTTTCTTCTCACTGCTTAATTGACCCTCTCTCTGGTAAGGAGAGCACTCCATTATAATTGGTAGTCTAGAACCAATAATCAAACCTCAAGCTCTTTCCACTCTGAGGAGATCCCCATATAATGCTATATGAGCTCACAGATTTCCCAAAAATCACAGCATTTGGCCTGCAGCCCAATGAGCAGCAGATGGGCTCAATCAATGCATGTGCATCAGACTTCGGATGGAAATTCACAGCCTTGTAAGAGGGTCAGTTGCTCGGTAATGATGTTCGAGAGGAAAATCCTCTAGCTTGCAACAACTCGCCTGATATCACCAATCAAGCGACCGAACTGCTTGCTTCACCGAAAGCCCAAGTACCTCTTTTAATCTCAGGTGGCCTTGATTTCTTTTGACTTCTTATTAAGATTAATGCTGATGTGACATATTAATTCCATACATGTGGGTTGAGAGAAATTCTTAGGTGTATATACTGTATATGACTATAAGGACCACCTAAGCACCAACACGGCTACACTTCTGTATACACTGACTGCTTTGTTGCTTTATTCAGATAACACACGTTTCACAGTGAATAAACTCACAGGCTATTTTGGCTACATAGGCTAACACCTGGGCTAAACCCCCACAAGAGCAGGCCAGTGGCAAATAATCTCCGTGATGACAGAAACCTTGGGAGGGCCCAGACTCATGAGGGGAGCCCATCCTCTTCTGGCCGGCTGGGTTTTAATGACCAACACCGTCAATCCGTCAATGTTTGCGTTAATGAAACACTGCTAGGTGACAGTCCTGAGGAAGTGGCTCAGATGGGGGGTGGGGCCGACGGTGGGGAGCACCAGGTGGTGACAGAAGGGAGGGTGCACCCGCCCCTCCCTTCTGGCAGCGACGAATGGGAGGCCAGAAAACACCAATGCCATCACTCCACCATCCTTTCCTCCAATCGTGTCCTTCTCCTCTCTGGATGCATTTTTTGAGTAGCGAGACGCACCCGGAGAGTTTGGAGGCCACACGCAGTAAATCAACCAGGAGACTGTCCGTCCCATGCTGGAACCAATTACGAAGATGCGTTCGATCATTTCTCAATTTTTCCGCCGCTTTGCCGGCTTCACAGTGCGCTACTTTTGGGCCGAGCAGTTTGAGTCTGGGGCCTGTGTGAAGAACACGCTGTCAGCGTTTGAGTCACACGACACCTGTAGACTTCAGCCTCATTCTGAGACGTCAAGCTGAGCTGAATGCTTCAGTGCTAGCACCGTATTTCAATAAGCACAGGCTTCCAGAGGTGGCTACAGTCGAACAGTCACTGACATCTTAAAAGGGGCTCTTCACAGTAGGTCTGCTGCCTTTTTATCCATCAGGATTTTGTGTGCTTATGAAAGTACATTAGAAAGTCAGAGAACCGAACACGTTGGGAATGAAGGTCATTCGGAACACTGACATTTTCGGAACTCTGAAAAGTGACGTTGAAATACACCAATTTTAAGAAATCACATATTTAATTCAGTTCAGTTTAATTACAGTCATAATAAACCAATAACCTCACTGACATTCACCCATATAATGTGCAATTAAACAGGCTAACCAACCAACCTAAACTTGTAAAATTGCCAAATTGTAAACAAATCCTTGAAGGGAAATTGGCAAAGCTTGCACTCTTGTCTTGGTCCTTTCCTTGTAGGCTACTCTTTAGCAGTTAAAATCAGAATTGAAAATTCATTCATCATTCTAACCCGCTTATCCTGAACAGGGTCGCAGGGGGGCTGGAGCCTATCCCAGCATACATTGGGTGAAAGGCAGGAACACACCCTGGACAGGTCGCCAGTCCATCGCAGGGCACACACACTATTCACTCACACACTCATACCTATGGGCAATTTAGACTCTCCAATCAGCCTAACCTGCATGTCTTTGGACTGTGGGAGGAAACTGGAGTACCCGGAGGAAACCCACACAGACACGGGGAGAACATGCAATCTCCGCACAGAGAGGCCCCGGCCGGCGGGGATTCGAACCCAGGACCTCCTTGCTGTGAGGCAGCAGTGCTACCCACTGCACCATCCATGCCGCCATATTGAAAATTCGATATTCGATATTGACTACTATGCTCACTGTTAGTTTACTTCATAGTAAATGGGTATTTTCCTTTTAGTGAGGATGGACAGGGACTATACTTCCACATTTGCATATGTATTTATTTGTTCATTTGACAGGGACAATGCCCATTTATGACATTTCTGTAGATATTCCAGAGTTAGTCAGGAAGGCTCATCTTCATTTGTAGTCCCTGGGCTACATGTTGACTGCGAGAGGAACCCGGAGCACCCAGAGGAAACCCACATGAACGCACAGAGAACGTGCAAACTCCACGCAGGGAGGAACCTCCTTCTTTTGAGGCAACAGTGCTAACCCAGGTGGGTGCTGCACATTGGTGGTGGTTGATTTGCGTGCTTCATCACTGTAAGCACTTTGAGTTTGAGTTCTAACCACTGCGCCACCGTGGCATTGAAATTAGCGACGCGCCCATGCACCCTCTTCTCAGTGAAAACACTGGTCTCAGAACTTCAGAGCAGAAGCAAAGACGTTGCAGCGACGCCGCCCATACATTGAATAACCAACGGGGGAACAGAAAGGTGTTATTAAAGTAAGCAGACTTGATGACATCGCGGGTGACCAATTTGTCTCCAGCAGTGTCTTGCCACTGTGTGACTTTTCATCCATTATCCAAATGTCAGGCTTTTCTCTCGCGATGAATAGACAGGGTGGTGTCATTGTGAAGCCTCTCGCTCTGTTTGACTCCTGGGGAAATGAGACGCACACCTACGCCACCGTAGGGACCAAGCCGGAGAATGATGGCCGCACACAAGCAGGCATGTGACGGATGACAAATGCGCTACCTCTTAATTTGCAGCAGATAAAAGACTCACGGACAATTTCACCCAAGCTCTCGGGGAGTTATTCTTCTGTTTTATCGATGCCCCCGTACCTGCTGAATATGGGTGGCTTCGGCGAATGTGATTCCATCATGGCCTGTGTTCTCATGGAGTAAAGCAACAGCTCGCAAATGTTTTTTCTTGTAATATACTGTAGCTGCCTTCTCAAAACAACTAACAGTATACATGGTGAAGCGCTAGATGGTTATGATTATTCATTTATCAGCATGTCAAACAAGCATTAGTTGCATTTCTGACAACGATGATACTCACTATTCTGAATTTCACAGTTGATCTAAGTCTTATAAAATCAAAACTAGCCATGAACATATGCCAAGCCATCATGTCACATATGTGCTCAATCCAGGTGCGTGTGCCCTCTCCCCCAGTAAGTTTGGCCGAGACAATCGGGTTCTCCACAGAACCGAAATCGCAGTCGACAGCAGTGCTGCTCAACTTCAGGTCCTGCGGGCCGCAGTGTCTGCAGGTATTTGCTCCTACCTTGCGCTACCCCAGCTGATTTCAGTAATCATTTTACCTGCTTGGTTCTAATAATAAGCTAAATAGTGAAATCAGGGGGTGTAGTGCACAGTTGCAGGACATGGAGTTGAGTAGCACTGGTCTACAGAACGCAAAGCTTGAAGGTGCTGGGTAGCATCAATTACTTATAATAGTCCTCCCTGAGAGTGACCAACCCTTTTGATCACAAGGTGTAGTCTGTGACATATTTCAAATACAGATTATAATTTGGAACCAGAGTAAGCATAAACACGCAAAAATCCAGATGCATAGAATTTCTATATTGAATGTGGTAATGTAAGAATGATCACAAATTATCACATTATCACAAAGTCACTTAATTGCATAAGTAACATATATTTGGAAAGATAAAAATATGCATGAATGCAATATTATCATGTCCCCAAACCTGTTGGAAAGACAGACACCATCGTTTAACAATGTGTATCCTGGAGTTTCTTCATTATCACGTTCAGTTTCATTAGACAGATGAGATCATGCCATTCTCTATTCCCCTAGGGTGGGAATATATTTTTATAAATCATTTTTGTAATAAGGTGAATTTAGATGGCAAGATACGAGCCAGTTTTATGCACGTACCAGATTATCCCTGCAGGCTAACCTTTCCAAAAATATTTTCACACTGGACTGTTTTCACGCCATCTGACAATTGAGTTGACTCTCGCGGTACGAAATGAAACGATAAAAGGCGGAATGCAAATGCTCTCCCGAGGAGTGATGTAGGCTATCCTACGCGGGATTAAATTAACAGTGAGCATCAAACAGCCACAGCCGGTGGGGGTACGTTGAAAACCTGATTGTGCGCATTTATGGGCCACCGCATAGCCTGCGTCTGCTCGGCACGGTTCAAAACAAAGGAAACAAGAAGATACCTTCTGAAGCCTACATCACAGATATACAGTGCCAACAGCTGTAAGGCAACTCTCAACCCACAGTTCAGAAAAAAATGGCAGCATGACTCCCTGCTCAGAAATCCAGAGTACAAAGTGTGTGTGAGACACAGTATTGAGCTCTGCTGCTGGAGAAAGAAAAAACCAGTCAATAGAGAGGTGTGAACAGACACATACACACACACACACACACACACACACTCACATTCACACACACACACACTCACACACATATACACACAATTGCACATGCACACCCCCACATGCGCATGTACACACACTCGGACACAGACACACACAAACACACACACATTCACACACACTTACACACACACAATCGCACATGCACACCTACACATTCGCATGCACACACACTCGCACATGCATGCACACAAAAACACACACTCGCTCACTCACACGCGCAGCCACACAAACAGACACACTCTCTCTCACATACACACACACAGACACACACTGCCCCTCACATACATACACACACACTCTCTCTCTCTCTCTCTCTCACACACACACACACATACACCCACACACACACAACGCATCCCTACATCAGGACCTGAGAGTGAGAGAAAGACGAGGAGCTAGAACAAATGGAAGCGACGGAGAGGAAAGCTGGCGGTTGTCCACCCCTTGAGAGTGGGGAACACATTTCATTCCGGGCCTCAGTGGGAACATTCATCAGGACAACAAGCACACATCTGCCAGATCAACAGAGAGGACGAGCCAATGAGCCCAGCTTTTCAAACACGGCTTTACACAACCACATAAACACTATATCTGTGTCTGCTTTGCATAAATCTGCATCCAGCAGGAAAAAAAGCCTTTGATAAATCATCAAGTATGGGCCTAAAAAGTCTGCCTTTTTTTACAGAGTACCATCCAAAACACAAACCCTGTACTTAAAAAGATCCTATTTATGTTTTTGAGGAACACTGCTTACATTTTACTGCCCGTTTTCAAAAACTAAACGAAATAAACTCATTTGTGTGACGTGATCCATGAATGTCCAGGGCAGCTGGGAAAAAAAGCTCAAACTGAAACAAATTTATTTCAATACAGTTTATCGGCTGCAGGTAATTGTGCCGTTTGATCTGACCGGCGGTCCATTAATGTTTGGGAAACCATTCAGGCCTGCACTGCGGCAGCTGTTCCCCAGGTTAAACGCCCTGAGAGGGACCGGGGTCCGGGAGTGAGTGCATGCGTGGCCGGACGCCGGGGGAAAGCAGGTGGGGACCCGTCCCTCGGGGTCCAATGCTACACATACTCATTTGGAAAGACGGTGTGCTTTCGCAGAGCAGTTCGCTAGGCTTCAAAGGCAGCGTGTGTAGACGGACAGAGTCCACAGCGCGGGGAGTCTGCCGGTGTTCTGAAGAAGCTTGCCGAGCCAAACATCGTAAACACGATACATGATTCATGAATGAAGGGAAAACAAATGGCCAATGAGAAGGAACGCATGCGCACATACACAATCACGCACACACACACGCATACACACAATCACACACAGGCACAGACACACATACACACACACAGGCACAGACACACACAGTCTATGCGGCATAGCACTTCTGGGCTTTGTTACTGCTTCTGGACATGCCTTGCCTTGTGAAACTTCACCACAGGGTTCAAAGCAAAAACCCTCAACTTCTTCTGGTCCATTTCCCTGTACGATACTGGCAAATAAAACGATGTGGCGCAATGCCTATACGCTGCAGCTCGACTCCGAATTTTTAATTTTTAAGACCATCGGCCATATTCACGTACATGATGTGCCTAACACAGATAAACAAAATAAAAAACCAAAATAACTGAGCAGCAACACGTCATTTACAGAAACAGAACCTTACATATCTAACAGACGTCTCAGAGCTTTGGGATAGCATTTATAAAAATGCTGCCAATGTCTGGCTCCTGAGCCTATAAATCACGGCATGTCCTGAAGGCAAGCCCCGAAGCCTTGCATCCAGCTCTCACACATCAAAGCTTGACTTGCAGTAATACGAGAAGGAGATACAGACGATCAAACAGCAACCGATGGAGATCATTTTGATTAATTTGAACGCACAGCCACCAATCGCTAAATCCCTTTAACGGCCAAGTGGTGCAGACCACTTTACCTTTTGGGCGTCGTTTGTAAACAGCCCAATAAAGTATGAATCACGGCTGCACCTGCTCAGATCGGCGGCATTAAACCACACAGTCTCAGTCGTGTCTCCTGGAAATGGGCAGCCGATAGCAGTTAAAGCGAGAGCGTTGTAATTAAAGCCAAACTCCATCTGTTGGTGCGAAACGGCTTTGTCGTAGCCCAAGAAGGAGACGTTTCCCGGGGACGCCTCGAAACAAGGTGGGCATCGCTATCACCAATTAGCTGGTACCTTGGCAGACAAAACAAATCCACAATTCCCAGGAAAGTAGAGGGCCTAAAACTCATGTTAGTGATTAATTACCTACACGGGAGATAATGACAACCGCATATGGCCAAGACTTGAGACACAATCACGTCCTTTGTGTCACCAAGGGAGTGAAGCACATCGCGTCCGACTCTAGCGGGAATTTATTATTAATTGAACTTCAGCCTGGCACTTGCTGAGAAGTCGAGTGAAATGCAGAAATGCAATTCTGGGAATTAGTGTTTATTAAAATGCACATATATTACTATATCTGCAATAACCGTGAGACATACCACATTAGATCTTAATCAATTGGCCTGCTTTAATATGGCTGCATAGTCTATTTTCTGGGCAGTCAGAAATATAAATGCACTTTGCTTGGCCGCAGTAGCTTTCAGAGCAGAAGAATAGTCACCGGCACACAGGAGAGCATCTGAGGATTGCTGGTACTTTAACTGCAGTGCTCTCTGCATGCGTGCTAAAGGCCTAACGGTGACACAAAGAACACAGAATAATGAAGGATACTAGGGGTGAAAAAGGAACACAAAATGGCAGCATAAATACGACCCCATAAGGGCTACACTGAAGACACCATTTTGGTTCGAAATCTCCATATTTCAACATTGAAGCATAATTTCAGGGGGCTGAAATATGACAAGTTGAAAGTCGAGAGGGCTTATGTGGAGATCATCCTTCATGCGTGAGCGGGATATTTCTGTTGAGTATTCTGTAAATGCCGGCGCAGTAAAGCTAAGCATTATGGGTACAGACTGTGGGTGCCGCTCGGAGAAAGCCAGCGGGGATGACTATAAAAGAGGACCCCAAAGGGAGACACTGGAGAGATTCCCTTACCATCTTTATTTTTTTAAAACCACTAAAGAATGGATAAAATTACTTAGCAACACTCATGCAATGCTGATTTCCCAAAATGATATACTGTATGTATTCAGCACATCACCCTTCACATATGCTGTGCTTTACAGTAATAGCTCTATTGTATAGCATTTTGGTGATATCACACGCATAATAATTGGCTTGAGAAGCTACTGCAGAAGCAGGAAGCTCCTGTCAGAAGTTCACTTCTGTGTTTTAAAACTTAAACCTAGGGTTGCCAGATGCCTGGTCTTGCCTTAAGGCACATTACCAGCTTGATATATTGAATTGTCTATGCTGCATGTTTACATATGATCTATGAGTAGAAAGGCACATTTTGCATTTTGTATCACTGCTAATGATCTAAAAGATTATATTATATAATAAATATTGTGTGTGTGTGTGTGTGTTTTGAAATCTTGAGGATTCGGACTTGCTTGGTCCGCAAACGTGAAGGGAAATGAAATATGACCAGATTTTTGGTAACTAATATGCCATAAATCTACTTTACTGCTGAAAATGGAAATTACATTCCAAGGCTAGGCCTCCTGAAAAAAATGTATTGGAATTGATATTGGTAGAAACAGAGACAGGCTTGAATGCATACAGAATACACTTACAAAGTAAATAATCTTGAACTCTTCATTTATATTATACACTGAATTATTTTAGTAGAGGTCATTATAGGTTCACTACTTCACTACTTCACTGTGGTGCTGAACACACAGCACTGACCAGACCAGGCTGGTTGCGGTAGAATTGATACTCATTGATATTTTCATTTCAGGTACACCCAGACCAAATGTCCTCAGAGTACTCTCATGCAGGGCAGGTCTCTTTAAAACCATGTTTTTTTTTTCCTCTTCTTCAATTTCCCCCTCATCAACTGATATTTGAGCTTGAATTTCAATATTTAACTTCATCTGCAAGCACAGGCCTATTTTAAAAAAAGGATCAGAGGAGTGCAAATAATGATTTCTGAATAACAAGGGGCAGCAAAGGAACTCATCCTCAACTGAACTGCCTATGAGTTTTCCAATTAACCATGAACTATAGTGCTTAGCAGCCATGTCTGTTTTTGATTTGGGGAACATACTGTAAATGTGAAAGGCTCTTCCATTGTTAGATTGCACTGGCTGCTGGAAAGTGTACACTTAGACAGTACAGCAGACGGTGAGAGGCTAATGTTCTTTCTAGCTCCTACTGGCATGGTGACTCTGTGTCCGGTGGTCCGAAGCATCGGACAATTGTTCAGAAGCCTTTAAATGAAGCATTAATACCTTTCCTTTCTAATATTTGGATTCTACACTTCCTTCTACTTGCAGCAGGAATATTAATGGTGCTTTTCCTGCAGTATCTCATCAGGGAACTTTGATTATCCTTCACACGTAGACCAATGTTTTAATAACGGTGCTCTTGAATCAATAGCAAGCTGAGATTGCTGAAACAAAAAAAAAAGTTTTGAAAAGACTACCGCATAAACAAAAATAATTTGGGGAGGGCTAGTAAAAAGGTCAAGTGTTGTATCTTCTCAAATCAATCATACTATTGATATTATGTGTGACATAAATCAATCACATAGGTGATGCGTGGTTACACACATTAACAGTATCTTATTATACACAAGAGACATTAAACTAGACTTCAACCTGGCTACTGCTTGAAACACAGTTACTTGTGGTTCTCATATGTAAATCAAGAGATGAATAGCAACATTCAAGGCCACTGTTTCTACACATCTACACCCAAGTGTAAAGTTTATGGAAAATGACCTAGTCTTATCAAAGAACAGTTGTAATACAACAAATTATGTACAACAAGCTAACAGTTTGAACGGAAAATAGGCAAATTAATTATTACTGTATCTACCACATAGGAGTGAAGTCCACGCATTTACACAAATGTTTCATGATCTGAATTTGCAATGTCAATAGACCCTGTTCTTCTTTGAGGAGGCCGTCTCGTGAAAGATGAATCTCTAACAAAGTGCAAGCAGGGAAATCTGAAGAGAAAGTTTTGGGCAATCAGATGGTGGCTCCTGCAGAGCAGAACACAGCCAAGTGGATCATCTCTTCTCCCTCAAAAGATTGATGGCATTTGTTTTATGGAATTCATAATGAAGCCACATCCTCAGCCCAAAATCTTTTCCCTTTGTTTGGTGGCAGCGTTCGAGGGCTAATGGCGGAAAATATTTCCGCTCAGCAGCCTCAGATACGCGGTTTTTGCATCCGTTTGTTTGTTTATTTAACCTTTAGCGAGGTTGTCTGAAAGCAGTTTAGCATTTATAGTGAATATCCGCAGAAACACAAATGGGGGATGGGGTGGTGGGTCCAGGGGGGATGGGGAAAGGGGGGGGTTGGGCTGTTGGAGGTAATATGTGGGTACATTACCTACCATTAATTATTATAAAACTGCCAATGCTTAAGGGTTCAACGAATACACACATTTGGAAACTCAAATTAATACTGTATATGCACCAAGTTTAATTCCAAATATAAGAAGATACAATCCAAATCAATCAATTTACAAAGGTTCCCCATTAGGGGCCAGTGTATCTATTTAGACACAAGAAAATAAGGAAGGGGATTTAATAAGATAGATTATGTAATCACACCCTCATTAACATCATCCACATCTTTTATATGGATTCCCATGCCCACGGGGGTCACATTCAGGAGCATACATTTATTAAATTTGGTTATTTGCTGAAATACACTCAGTGAGCACTTTATTAGGTATTTATTAGACTCATTCCTTAGACTTATTGGTCTTAAGAGACTTATCCACTTAAGAGGTTGTGTGTTCAGAGATGTGTTTTACTGTTATACTGCATAAAGTTGTTCACTCTATGAGAGTTGATTTAGCTCTGAACATATATTCTGTGTGAATAAAAGTGAAGAGTTCCCATTTTTAGTGCATACAATAGTAAATATCCATCCATCCATCCATTATCTGAACCCGCTTATCCTGAACAGGGTCGCAGGGGGCTGGAGCCTATCCCAGCATACATTGGGCGAAAGGCAGGAATACACCCTGGACAGGTCGCCAGTCCATCACAGGGCACACACACCATTCACTCACACACTCATACCTATGGGCAATTTAGACTCTCCAATCAGCCTAACCTGCATGTCTTTGGACTGTGGGAGGAAACCGGAGTACCCGGAGGAAACCCACGCAGACACGGGGAGAACATGCAAACTCCGCACAGAGAGGCCCCGGCCGACGGGGATTCGAACCCAGGACCTCCTTGCTGTGAGGCAGCAGTGCTACCCACTGTACCATCCGTGCCGCCCCAATAGTAAATATGACTTTACCCAAAAGAAAGAGGAAAAACAGCAAACAACACACTATCAAGGTATTAAAATATTGAAAAGAACAGAAATGAAATTGTAACAGACTTGTATTTATACCAGAAACATAAACTTGTTCATGAAGCAATAGTTGTTAAAGATTTTGCTTTCCCTTGTGTTCAATTAAGTAATTATGTATCGTGCCAACTAACTGTAGCAATTTAAGGCCCTTCCATGGAAAAGAAGCATTTCTCTTTTCAATATACTTTATTTTGTTTCTTAAGATTGTTAATGACAGCCTCTTTTGGTCTACTAATGGAGAGGACCTTGAGTCAGGCATTCATTATAATTGATTATAAATGTCCTCTCACATCAGTAGAATAAGCAAAGATTTTCAGATGCAGCCGTGAATAAATATTAAATCCCATAAGCACAATTTTCCACTTTCTCTGACCATGAAAGATGATCATGCAAATATTGTACCATGTGGATCACAGCTGTTGCCCTGTATGCTGTTTATAAAATATGCACACACACACTCTCACACACGCACGCACGCACGCAAGCAAACACACACACACACACACACACACACACACACACACACACACACACACACACAAGCACAAGTTAGGTACAATTATTTACAATCTAACAACAGAGCCCTCAAGGAACAAAGGAAGAAAACAATTTATCCAGGAACAACTGCATATCCAGCCAGTGACCAGTATGGTTATTATGGGTTCGTCTAGCCCTTAGCCTGCAATCACCGAGTGATGAGATGTAGCTTACAAGATAACATCATGCATGGTGCTGGAGGGTGCTCGACTCACACATTTTGTCCTGCAATAATCACACATTTGTGTTCTTAATTGTCGCCCTCTCTCTTCTTAATTGTTCTGGTTTGTCACCACTGTCGAGTGTACGAGATGGTAAACGTCCTTTAGCACTTTTATTTTCCACAATGCTTCATATTTTCCAACCCCTTAAGCAGGACAGATACGACATTCAAAACTACAGGCTTAAGGCTTCAGCCAGAATTTCTGTAAGATCCGATTTATCCCATTTCAGTCCTTAGTGGACATTTTGAAATTCCTTTGTTATACTTGTCAGGCTAATAAGGCTGATCACATTCATCTGTTTAAATTTTTCATATCAGCCAATGTATGAGGCTTCAGCATGGGTTTTTCTTACTTTATAGTCATTAGTCACAAATGGTTTCTTTCTACACCAAACAGAAGGTCATTTTCTTAATGTACTATTTTTAGTATCTAGTCAAACATGGGTTTGTCTTTGTTTCCCAGAATAGCTGAATAAAATGCATATGAATATCTGTATCAGTGTACTGAAGCCTGATAATCTTGAAAAGGAGACGGGTAATTGTCAGGAGCTTAATTCATTTATTCCAGTCCAGGTGGTTTGTGGCAGTAGTTGAGTAATCACAGTAAACACATTAGCTTGTCATTGTGTAGAGAAAACACAATGTAAAATGTTAGCCCCAATCAGGACTGTCTTTATTTAGCTTGCTAACGAAGCTTATTATACCAAACCCTTCATAAGGGATATATAACACCTTTATTAACAAGCTGTAACATCCTAATGCATCATGCATTACCACACAAAGCAATGTAAGGTAAACCATTTGTCTAAAATGTCACCACAAAGGCCTATCAACCATCCACTAAAAAGTTACAGTCACAGATGCAATGGGGCTATGCATGTACACATTTTCAATACCGAAAACATTTCATTCACTCAGAGCGAGAATTTAGTTATATTGAAGCTATAATAATAATAATAATAATAATAATAATAATAATAATAAAAATAATAATAATAATAATAATAATGCATAAGTGTCATAAATCTTAGTGTTCATTTGCAAAATGTATTTCTTTATTTAGACACAGTTTTGAGAATAAATATTAGGTAACAGAATAAACACATTCTTTATATCATTAAAAACTCTGATCAAGCCATTTTTGAGAAGATGGAAAAAACCCTTAGGGAGTATATTAATTCCAAATGTAATATTGCTGAATAGCATTAGCAATGAGCCACGTCAAATTCAAAACAAATTATTTGGACCCGTAAAGAAAATGAGGCTGCCAAGTAATACTGTAAATCTGAGGTAAGCAATTTTAAACTGTAAATATTTAATATGTGTGGTGTAAATGTTGAATTGTTGTGTCACATAAATATTTATTGAGGCTATAATTGCTTTTCATCTTTCTCTAACAACTTATAGTGAACGCAATAACTGGATATAAACATTGACAGAAAGTATGCCATGCAGGACAGGCAGAGAACAGCTTACAAGTTATACTTATTGTCTAGAAATAATATTGCCCTATCAAGAAACAATTTTCCCCAAAAGATTTAGCAAAAGTGAAAGCAACGTATAATTAGATGTATGCCTAAACTTTGGCCTTTGCAACAACATGAGTTTGCTAGTAAATCTTGGTTTATGCCATCTTCAAATTTGGCAAGTCATTAACATGCATGAAGACTCTATTACTGAACTTGATTACCTTCTGCATCTAAGACACGGATCTACAGCAAATGTGGTAGCATTACGGCTCACAAGCTCCAGGAGCCAATTAATCCCCTATGAATCAGACCAAAGAGCTACCAGACCATGACAGTCCCCGGAATTCAGTCAGTTGACGCTGAAATAGCCTGCCATGTGTTCAGACTCCAACTCAGGGGTGTCAAACTCCAGTCCTGGAGGGCCGTAATGTCCGCAGGCATCTGCGGTTTCCTTTCAATCGGCAGCCAATTAAGGCCTGGAGAAGGAGGTCTGCTGAGTCTTTTGGCCAATCAATGACTTAAATTAACCACTTGTGATGAAACACAGCAAACACCAGCAAACACTGTGGCCTTCAAGGGTTGGAGTTTGACACCCCTGCTCCAACTAGAGTACACAACATTGTGCATTTCCTTTTGGAACATGTGGGTAAAATGAAATAAGTGTCTGTGTCATTTGCCTTTCTAACATGGTCCAGAATTTACTGGAAAAAAATAAACAGGATCAGACAGACATGAACTGTCATGTCTTTACACCCTCTGTGTTTATGCTTCCATGCTTCGCCATATTGCTCTTGTTTTCCAACAGCCAATAAGTACCCCACCATATGCACACAGATATTCTACCACTTAACTGATTGAATGGACATTTTTTTTTTAAGTATGTGAGTGTTTCTGTATGCACCTGCATTTTATATACTAACACAAACTGTACAATATGAAATAAGTCCATTATATTGCACATTATGACAGAGGCACACAAGTTAAAGATAAAGAGGTGGCTAGCAGTATTTATAGCATAAATACAGCTTCTACAGTAGTAATGTGAGTGTTCTCGGATTCAGACTAATAGCATATGGCAGAGTTTAAAGGTTGAAATTATCACCGACTGCTCTTATGACTGACTCCACTTTGATGCAACGGGGATCTAAGGTCAATCCCACGGGATGCTTAGCATTATCTACATGAATATCTTCCTGTTTTTCCATCGAGCTGGGGAAAGCTTGTGTTATGACATTTATATACAGAACATCAATAATGTGATGTTCTGAAGTGATGTCGTGATGACGTGATCTTGGGTCACGTGCCAGACCACTCTAGTCCTGCACCTGCAGAAGCCGAATTCTCCTGTGACACATTTGCCTGTACAAAAAGAAAATTTACAATTTACAATGTACATGGGGCCATTACCTTGATTGGACTGACAGTTTGAAAATGTAGTGATTTCCTGCCCACTGACTTCAAAACATCTGTCATATGTTTAATGAAAAGACAGCGCCTGAAAAAGCAGTCCACGTTATATATACATTTTATAATGCTTGTGACTCATTATTAACAAATCCTCTACACGTTTTTCTTATTTTAAACACATGAAGCCATTTTTCTCCCACAAGAAAAATATTCCACCCACATGCAATGTACTTTTAACATAAAAATTGAGAATACCAATGTGTGTTATTGAAAAAGAAGAAATGATTGGAGAAGAATATCTCCTAAAGGTACTTTGCAACAGAATCTTATTTTCTACTGAGTAAGAAAGCCAAAACGCCATCTTTCTTTCTCCAGTGGGCCATGGAAACATTTGTATTTCTGAAATAATCTGCTTTTGTTTTAAAGGTTAATAATACCAATAATTATACTACTAATTGATATGTGAACATTTTTAATTCACATGAGAAAAGGCAAATTTGCAAAACCCTTTCCTGTGCTGTTGTCGCAGTATCCCAATGCGAGTCCTCCTTTAGACACACAATCAGTTTTAATGAGCACAACATGGTGGTATTGCATAGCCATATGGGCCTGACTTTTACATTGAAGTCAAACCGAAGTTGTACGTATATTGCGTAGGGCAGAACATCTGCTCCTCACATAAACACATGAATCACAGTCTGTACTTTTCTCCATATCTATGGAAACAGAGCCTCACTTCATGCCAAGAACACAGATACTCTTCCGCACCGACAAGGGCACACACGTCACAGCCAGTTCCAAGCCATTTCCATGGAGACTTCAGCTGAGAATTTGAATTAAAAAGAGATAAAAACAAACACAACCAGATGTGTGTAATCGTGCATCTCATCGTCAACAAATTATGCTGGAACTTTTCTATATTTTCTCCTTACATTTATTTCCATGATTAAAATTGACAGCTAAAGCCCCTGTTCACCAGTCAAATCTGGTTTCACAATTTTTAACAGTAATGACTGGTAATCACCTTCACTTTTCAAAGATGACATTAGGCAACAGCTGAGAAAATTGACTTTTCATCAGATCCCTGATGATATCCTCTACAATAATACAACACTGTTCAGCACCAAAGGTAATGGTTTGTAGTACAACATGTGTTGAGATGCAGTTCTGAAAAAAATGTTTTACACTGTACACAACTACACGGTAACACATCCTGCTGTAAAATCCAGTTATGGCCAGTGTGAAAACATAGCTTGAGCTGGTCAAACCAGGTTGAGTATGGAGCTGGTCTGAACTGGTCAACCAGCTACCGACTCTTTCAAAAGCAAGCTTGAGCTGTTTGCCGTTGGTTTTATGAAACAGAAAAATGCTTTTCTTGTCCTGAACGAAGCTCCAGTTGTGCGAAGCAATAGACGTGTAAACTTAGGTGTTCAATCCAGTTGTTCAGAGCATGTACCGTACAGCATTACGGTATTAAGTGTATATGTGTGCTGTCGAATGAGTTTCATGACTGCTACTCAAATTTATCACCGAGTCCACCGGCACGTCCACTTTATTATTCCTTCTTTCTATTGTTAGCCAGCAGCTCTTTCTAGAACATTCCTTCCAATGGCACTGGTGCAAAATGAATTAATGGAGTGACCGAGAGCTCTTATACCTATCCACACCAACCTGGCCTTGCTGTCACAGGGCACCATACATTATTAAAAACTGTTACATGGGGAGCCAACTACCACTGAATAATTGAATAAAAATGACTGAATACTGAATAACTGAATAAAAATGTATGAGCTACATAACTCTTAATAGTATGGGGCTACCTTACAGCTATAGCTGGGTGTAGATTTTGTATTAATTTGAAATGTAACAAAACCGTAAGTGGAAATGTCACGATAACTTTCTAATTTGTGAAGCATTGCTGATGCCTTCTGGTATTTTTCCTTTTCAAAGACTTGGTCATGCAAAACCAATGGGTAATTAGCTGACTGTCAGTGACAGCCGTTAAGAGATGGCCGACACACCACGTTTCACCACGTTGACTTGCCCACAAAACAGAAGACCAGAGCACCCGGAATACAGGAATACTGCATCTATCCAATGAACCCATTCTGTGTCTTGAGAAGCACACTGTTTCAGGCAGGAAATCAAAAGATCTATTTTTGAATTGACCTTTTCTGCACTTTCTATTGGATTTTACACAAAACCACACAGTTGTCTGTCCATTATGCATTAAAGCTAAAGGTAAAAGCATGAAAATTATCTATAGGAATTCTAAAACATATTTCATAAAGGCACATATACAGTTCAAACGCATTTTTTTTGTTGTTGTTTTGTACTCCAGCACTGAACTTGATTACCTTCTGCATCTTTGAAATGAAACATACAAGGTTAAAGTGCATGTGGTCAGTTTATTGATTTACTTTGAAAAGATATGGATCTACTTTTATATTATGACACGGTTTATTAAAGTATGACTACAAAAATGTAGCACTTTTGCAGTAGGTCTGCTTCATTCCAGAAATGTACATGTTTACTTCTTCTCCTTCTGTCTCACCGGATATCGCTGCCATTATCGAGTTATGACATTCAAAAGACCATAATCTTGAATGTCCTTTTTATTTATTTATTTTTTAAATATCAACTCCAGCTGCACAGTTCCAAACCATATTTAGCGCTGGTATTTCTGTGAGTCCATACCCAGCAATGCTTCACATCTAGACTTCTGTTTCTATGTCACTTTTTGCGATACAGGTTAAAAAATGAGTCATGGATCCAGCCACAAACCTCAAAAAGTCATGCTAGTATGCGCCGTGAAATTATGTTATGTCAAACCAGACTGAAATCAACAGCCCCAATGCCCATCCTAAAATAAAATGTAAAAAAAAAATAATAATAACATTTTGAGAGAGGTTGGTCCTTTGAGAAAAGTCATTTTTTATATTCTGACCTGAGGTGAGAAAAAAGGAATTATAACTTGTTCTCTATTTATGAATGAATCCATGGAGTTAAACGACTCAACACGATTACAGATCACATGCAGTCAAATCCCATTGAAATGAAAAATAATTTCTCATCTCTCATTGATGATAAGGGGAAAGAGGTGATTTTCCATTTCAATAACCACCTGATGGACTGTCGTGCAGTAAATTCCTTCTGCGTGTCACAAGGATGAGCCTCTTTGGTTTTTAGAGGAATGAAATAATACATTTCAAACCATCCACAGCATCTTTCAACCTCAGGAACCACTTTATTTTATGCTGGAGAAACTATTTTTCCTGCATGTCCATGAAGCAAAATTTCATATCACTATGCAGGTGGAGCTAATAGTGTGCAGCAGTTCATTAACTGACCACTTTACCCTCAGGTAGTAAGCGCGTGGAAGTGTGCGCGCAGTACTTTGAAGGTTGTCGAGAGATTTTTAACTCTGTCCTTTGACCTTTTAATAAGTGTTGAAGTGTGCTGCAAAAGAGTGGGTGTGTGAGAAGAACAGAACATAAGGTTTCCCTCTTTCAGAGCTGAATGTCTGTAAAGAGATGCACAAAAGCATATCTCTGTGCTACAGCATACCCCTCAGAGACACTAACACGTTTCTCAAACATAATCCAACCGTGGTCGCATTTCACGAAGAACACATCATGAAAATTACTGTACATCACAGGCCGGCGCCACGCGCCAATCAGCTGCTGCGTTTTTGATTTATTGGATTAAAGATTTGTTTCTTTTTCAATTCCATTTTCTGTAATGTGTCGGGCCGCCGATGGTGATGGATGCCGGACGAAAGGCAGGAGGGCTTTCTCTGAATACAAATGCCGTATATCACCGAACTACAAATGTCAGGGCAGGGCAGGCGGCTGATACTGTAGTAGAGAGGGACTGACATGAGGGATGGGCCAGATTGTGCAAGGGCCATTAAACGCACCACAAAGGAGCGAGGCGTCGCCATTTTGACCGGCTCCAGATAACGCGACGAGATGCAAGCCTGAGTTTCAAACACGGGAAAAAAAGAAAAGAAGAGAAAAGAAAAGGCAGTGCCGCTTTCAGCGAAAACAGAGAAGCCTCCAGAGATCTCCAGCTGAGATGTGTCACTCACAGCCACACAGTGAAAAAAGTTTATCTCGCAGCATTTTCCAAAGTAAGCTAGTCCATGAAAGATGCTCCTAAAACATTTGAAAGATCCGCACAACCTTTGAAAACACTTACCTTGTAGGTCATGAATAATTCTGTGGATTTGGTGCATCCTGAATGCTAACACACCTTGGCTACACTATCTGTCAGTCACTCCGTTAATTACTCTCACAGCTGGTTACCGTTGTAACTGTACATCAACAGAGCACAGCTTGCACCGACGGAAGGGGAATATTCGGGCATCCATACTGCGTAGTTTTAGATCTCAGTACAATGCAGTGCATAGGCTCCCAAACTGGGACCCTGCATCAATCCTGCTACCTGTGCACTCCTGTGAGAGACCATCTCCCATGACTGGAGAGGTGTAGGTGAAGAGTCACTCACAAGCAGTCATGTGACCTTCATGTTGTTCATATCTTGGCACATAACTACTAGTTGGAAAGAAAATATAAATGCAGTGATTCCGTCAATAGGGAAAGTGTTACAATTATCAAAGGACTGCTGAAATCTTCTGGCCTATCAGGTGTGGCCATGACAGGCTGACAGCTGGTGTGGAGCCACAAAATTGATGTCTGCAACGATGACAACCAATAGGAGTGAATTAATGTTAAATGACTGAGGTGCATGAATTTTAAATATAGGAACATACATAAGATCATGTCTAATTATTCACATTTTCCTGTCAGTTGCTGGCTTCAGTACAATATAGTTACTTTTAAAATAAATACAAAAAGTCATGGAACTATGAAACAATGGAAAATTTTGCTAAAGGCGAGATACATCATTGAACAGGGAACAGGTTAAACGTAATTTTGATCGTGATACAGTGACTGTCAGACGCACATAATGTACAGCCTGGCTGTGAAATATGTTCAGATGATGGAATGATCGATCATGCTCTGCAGTCAGCTCATGCTACCTCTGGATCTTTCAAGCAGATACAAAGATCAGAACTTAATCATGGGTCGTCGTCTTTATGGGTCAGACAGGAAACAAAACAAATATATCATCCCGCGTGAATACATTAATACCTTCGCATCTCCGCCTGAAGTAACTATTCTGCAATCCATTGTTACCATGCCAGAGGAGCTCCAAGCAGAGAAGGCGATCCATACTCAGAACCTGTCAGAGCCTCGAGGAGAGATAGACAGGGCCGCGGAATAGAGCAGACCAGAAAAGGCCGTTCACTTTGACTGATACAGTACAGGACTGTGGGAAAAAATAAAACAGCCAAAACACCCAGACCAAGAGTGCAACTTCCCGCGTGTACAGATAAGTAGGAGAAAGCTACCTGTGACACTTAAACTGGGAACAGTGTGCGCAGCCCACGCACAACACATTTGCATATCTGAATATGTAGCAATTCTGATATTTCACCATGTTCCACTTTTCCCTGAAGATAATTTTTAATAGTACCACAGCACAAAAAAACTGGAAACTAAAAAAAAACATATTCCTTTTTTATTTATTCATGTTTTATCTGTATATTTTGTGGAAATAAGTTGGAATATTTGCAGGCGCACACCTGACAATCTGGGGCTTGCAGGAATGCCTCCCCACCAGCAGGCATATGATTTATTATCAGCGCTGCTTGGTGTATATTAAACAGAATGCAATTTGTGTCCTCTAACAATGTGCCAACATGCACCCTGGGAGGAGACAGAGTCTAATCGCAGGTGTGCTTTCAGCGTAATGAGATGAGGATATTGCACAAACCTGCAGATAAATAATTTTCACGCTGAGCCTTCCCTTACCTCCCCCCATTCTCCCCAATAAAGGAAGTCGTCTCGCATGCCGGAATGCCCTTCATAAAAAAGAAGTATTTGCGTCAATAAGTTAGGGAACAAAACTATTTCAAAGAGAGATTAAACTGTGCTACAAATAAAGCAAATATGAGATGCTATGGAGAACATGATGTTGTTAAAACGTTTGCCGACAAATGCCCATCTGTTTTGTTTGTACTCAATACCAGGAGTGAGCACGAAGGCTTGTGAGACTGCATGGTATCACTATGGTTGGGATTAGACGACAATTGGACCATAACTTTGACTTTACTAAATAAATTAAGTTTGGCATAATTAACAGATAATTAACCAAACAATTACTGCAACTGATTGGCCAGAATGGCTTCACACCTGATTCCCAAGCAAAGGGAGGGTGGACAACCAACAGTTCTCAGCCCTCAAATTTGTGATTTGAGGAACAGGGCTGCATGGTTTCAGACCCCAGCTAAATACTCTTCTTATTTGAAATGACTTAGTACAGTTTATCCCTGTGACTGACACACCCTCTATGGTGTTCGATACCATAGAGCACAACCAGAGTCAAACCAGCACAAGTCCTCCATTTTATAGTAGCTGTGCAAGGCATTGTGCCATAGGGTTGCAGGTGTCGAACTGAACAAGACTCACTGGAAACAATGAATGCCAATTGGAACTCCCTCCGGTGGTGATGTCATCATCAATGTGACACTGTTTTTGGTTGCTGTCATAGTGGGCTCCAACTCCATCACAAATCCTGTCCATGTATGTCTTACTGGCCCTGAGGGCTAGTGCTTCAACAGGACATGTCAACCCAAATTCCCTCTCTCCTCATTCAAAATCTATCTGGACCTGCCTGCCTGTTTGTTGATCGGCAATGAAACGGACGCGCCCTTACCTTAACCCCGAGTGCTTGTAGCGCTAAACAAACAACCACTGCCACCATTGCGTCGATGGGAAGACATTTCTGTCCAGTGGAAAATATTTATCACAAGAACACAGCAGTGCATCCCTGGTGGTCAGTGAACTAACCACAACGATGAGGCTTACGCGGAAACCCAGGCAGTGTTAGGGGGAAGAATAGTTTCATCTCAGAAACAAGTTTAATACACAGAATACTGCACTCATCACAGTCCCTGGCTGATTTCTTACTTACAAGCTCATGTCTTATGGTTCATTTGGAAGTACACCTCCTGCTGGTGAGCCCTGCGGAGTGGTCCATAGGGCAACGGACTCTCTGCCGTACGTGATTCCCCCATGTGGACGGGGGCTCGATCTGCAGCTACGGCCCCCTCTCTCGCTGCTTCCTATCCGTGTGCATAAATCAAAGTACATACATCGGAAAGGAGGGCAGACTGTCCTCTCTTTTCTTTTTTTAATATGGTAATGCTTTACTTGAACCCCTCGCAATAAGGCTGACATAACACTGTCATAGACATGACATAACAGCTGTCACAAGATGGCATAGCAGATGAGAAAATTACATGAAACTGTTGTACTTTTATGACATCTGTCATCTGTCAAGATTGAATACCAATACCAATATACTGTATATGCACAACGACTACTTATTTCAGAGAATAATATGAGCGTTCATTGCATGACATCATATGGACGCATGCATTGTATAGAGAGGCATAATTAAAGCACTTTTATTCAATGTTAATTATGGCTCCAAATAAAATGTTTGTATGTGTCTTGTCAGTGCACTCTTTGTGTAAGCTCCTGCAACTATTGTCCGTAGGATTCAGATGTTGAACAAGGGCTGAAGCTACAATAGCAGATTGTTAGTCGAGCATTAATGAATGTTTCTGGCCAAATTCCACTGTTTGCAAAGGTCTCTGGCAGATGCAGTGCATCACAGTTCAAGTCCGGGGCAAAACACGGCTCTAATTGCAGTGGGGAAGACCCTGTACAATGTACGAACGACATCTTAAAATGTTTCCCGTTCCCTTTAATTTTTTATCCGAAAACTTTTTGTGTAGCCTTTCCAACTCTCTAGAGAAGAAAACTTGTAGCCTGCATTTTGAAGCTTTGGTTGCTATGGGCAACGCCACTTTCCCGGCCTCCTCATTTCTATGGCAACCCAGCGTTCCCAGCATTGGGTGATCTCGTGACTTCTTCGCTGAGTTTAATGCATACATTATCCTCTCTCAGTCACAAACCACAGAGCATTCAGAAAAGAATAGCGTTTAGGAACTCGAGTAAACACAAATAAATCAGCCGGTCGAGTAAAGCCTTCACCTTGAATTACATTCATGATACACGGGCCTAACTTTAAACATGGTGAAAGCCAATATAATATGTGTAAGCAAATAACGGGTTAGTGTTTTGTGGAGGTTTGCAGAAAAAGCGGCATATTGCTGACAGAATGTCGTACCACGCACAATCACACACCATCGCTTGGGAAAGTGCAGCACACACGTAAAGATTAACCGCAGAACTGTGGAGGCAAGCAATATCATTCAGCAGAAGGACAGGTCCAGTTACATTCTAAATCAAATTTCAGAAAACAGCAATGGCAAGGAGTTATAGTGGACAGAGTGATCAAAAGAGAATATAAGCAGTTAAAAAGCCTCTCCTCTGGAATCTTTAATGCCACATTCAGCTCAGGACAAAGGAGTCTTTCTTTTTTACAGATTGAATGGTTAGCATTTTTTTTCAACTATACAGTTGAAATAAATTGACTGATGAGTCAGCGTACAAAAAATCCAAATTAATCATTAATCCCAAAATTTAAAATGTATTTTGCATGTGTAAACACAATACCATTCCCCACACTGAGACCATTCAGGGGGTTTAAAAGAATGCTATAACAGTAAATCTGTTTCCACAAATCCACATAAAGGCATTTTTTATTCAGCCAAGAGATATGCAAAGAATGATATGAAGAAAGGCCGGGTTTCAGTTTTCATCGCCTGCTGAGAGCTGACGACGTCCATAGATCAAAGCAAATTCTATCAAAGCAAACAGTGCTACCTTCACATGCTGCTATAACCTTAAATGGAATCCAGGTTTTACTGTGTATGAAATCTGTACTTTTCCCTGCATTCCACAAATTGCACAAGCATTATATGAACCTACTTCCTCTGTAAAAATATTTCTACTGAAATTCTTCAATATTTGCCATAACCAAAAAAGCTATTACATACAATCCTAGCCCTCGATTGGCTATCTTAATTTTTACTTTATTTGTGAATAAATACACACAGTGACCACTAAGGTATTAGGCATTTATTAGACTTATTTTTTAGACTTATTGGTCTTCTGCTGCTGTAGCCCATCCAGTTGAAGGTGTTGTGTGTTCAGAGATCTGCATGCCATTGTTGTACATAACGCATGCTTATTTCAGTTACTATCACCGTCCAGATCAAATCATTCCACGGTCAAATTTGCTGAGATCACATCGTTTCCCCATTCCAATGCTGAGTCTGAACAACAACTGAACCTCTTGACCATGTCTGCATGCCTTTACGCATTGAGTTTTTGCCACATGATCGGCAGATTCGATATTTGCATTAACTTGCTGGTCAACAGGTCTGCCTAATAAAGTGGCAACTGAGTGCACATTTTCTATTTTTACCCATAGCACCATAGGAAGGCCAGATTCACGATGAGTAAACTGCACATATTGCATATAACTGGTATAACATACGACTAGTCACAAGGTGGAACATTCTGCAACATTCCCCATCTCTGTGAATCCCACAGGCTCATACTTGTTCATTGCTGAGCGCAAACAAGAACTCATAAATATATAAGTGATGAAAAGGTTAGCTTTGACACCATCAAACAACCAGGAACAAGCATAATTTGAAATGAAAAGGTGGTAGACATGGGCTCAAACAAAGTTGGAAGATCATTTTCTGAAGAATGTGTTCTGGGAATAAGACCTAGCAGTAATTAACAGCCGATCATCCATGCTCAGTGAAGTCAGAGGATTCTGCCCCCAGCCCTGGGCTTTGTCTGAATGAGACATTAACCTTGAGCCTTGTCAGCGCATCACTCAGGGAACACGAGAGGATTTCTTTCTTCCTTTTCTTCATGCCTTTCCGAATATATTTTTACAGTATATTTGCAAGAGTAATTAGGAACCGCCAACTTTCAAAGTATTTTCTCACAGCGTTTCTGATTGATCCAAAATGGGAGCAAGCTTCATACGTCCTCCTGAGACCCAACAGAAAAGGGGAAGTTTAAGTATTCTCATTGTTTTGACATAATACACGTGTCTTGGATGACAAGAACATGTTACAGTGAAAATATTTTCAAAAATATCACTTATTTTATTTTTTATTGAACTTCACTTAGTAGGTTTCAGCTCAGTAGTTTTTGAGATTAAGACCAGAGTCACATGTCCCCGACAGTGGGCAAAAATGAATTGACGGGCCTTGGGAGCTTATATAAATCTAGCAGAGTGTCTATTCTTCACTTACTCCCAGTACTTAGCAGGTCAGTGGGGTGGGATTTCTTCTTCCCAACAGCATAAAATGTGCAAGACTGCAAGCTCTTGATCTTGGCTATTATCGCAAGTACAACATGTTTAAAAAAAAGAAAATATGTTTTTAATGGAAAGTTCAAGTTGTTTCACCTTCATTTACTTTCAGTTATGCACCACTGCATAAACACAAAGTGAATTTATACCCCTTTCAAAAGTATGCCTCTACCCTATCTTGACATATCTGCATTATAAATTCATATATTCAACAGTAGGAAAGTGAAAGTGGCCAGTGATAAGTCAATGGGAGTCGGCACATATATTGTTAGCTGGCTTTTCTTGTGCTATAGATGAAGTCTTGGATAATAAATGGGTTGCTTTGTACATAATAAAAAAAACAAGAAGTCTTGCAAGCGCTAACTTACTTTTACAGTATGAGTATCAGTCATTGAGATGTGAAAAAGATTAAGAAAGCATTCTTATCTGCAGGTGATTTACATTGAAAGCCACACCTGAATGTTTGACTGTGTGAACAATATAAAGCTTAGGTTTTATACGAAAACATAGCCAGCATGACTACATCTGTCTTGAGAAGAGACAGACATGCACATTTACTTTTTGGGTATCTATCAGATGTTCTTATAGAGAAAAACTTCAGTCTGGGCAGCCAGGTACATGACTAGAACCTGGAAGATGGGTAGTTCAAGCCCCGGTGTAACCACAAGATCTGCACAGCTGTTGGGCCCTTGAGCAAGGCCCTTAACCCTACACTGCTCCAGGGGGACTGTCCCCTGCTTAGTCTAATCAACTGTAAGTCGCGATGGATAAAAGTGTCAGCTAAATAACAACATTATAATTCATTAAATTAGAAAAATTAAACCCATTTATTGAGCTTGTAATTTACTGGAGTACTGTACAGCAGCACTGCCCCACTCGGGAATCAAGCCTCCAACCATTACAGTTACTGGCCCCATATTACATTTAAATTATATTTTCATTAACCTCTATTGTTTTGAGAAGAGCTTATTACATAAGATCATGTGCATGTCACCGAAGACAAAAAAAACATAAATAAACATAAATATTTTAAACACATAAATATTTCCAATCTATACAATTTTTCCACAAGACAGGCACATAACCATTCACAGATCTGGTTTATGTTGTCATGCAATATGCATGTGGCATTGTGACTATTCAATAAAACACAAGTATCTGGGAAAATGCCACTAAAATATTTATTTTCACTTATAATAAATATAATTTCACCTGGACGTCCTCAACCACTCTTGGTAAATCTCCACATTATTCTGCAAAAGCATATGAATATTGGAGATACTACACAACACTGCTGAGACTCACTTTAGCCACAGCCACAGTAATGCACAGGACATGTCCAATAGGTGATCTGCCAGTCCAGTAAATCTGCGTGGTGCCTATTATGTCCATTTTAATCGCAATGCAACACACAATACCTGCCCACAAAGCACCTTTTCGTTTCCCCCGACTTCTTTAAAAGGGGAAAAAGACCTCCTTTATGGAATTAATTAAGACAGGAATGGGTGTAGAAGGGTCCAATCAGGTCCAATATCTGCCCCCTGAATGTGACATTACCACCGCCATTCTGCCTGAGCTCAGGGTGTATTGGGTGAAATTTGACGTGTTGGGTTGGAGGAAGGCTCTCATATTCTCAGTGCCGAGGCACAATCGCTTTCGTTTACTGGCATCCTCTCCTGGGGTATGCGGTGGAATGGGTTTCCGTGCCGACTTCTCTGGGTGACTGACATTATGCCTTCCTTGTTCACAACTGGCTTGGTAAGTAGACTGCCCCAGCATGTCCATGGAGTCCCCCATTGCTCTCTCCGTATGCTTTTCAAAAAGAAAAAAAAGATTCCCTACTAAAACAAAATGGCTATCAACAGAATCAGCACTGTTCATGACAGCAATTGCACCTTGGAGCAAGTTAGGAATTAAGTTAATCAGAGGAGCCACCATCTGGCTGCAAAGTTTGAAACAAACGGGTAAGCACTTTTTATTCCGCAGACAAACCCCTCCAGTAATGAAAATGAAAGTTAAATATGTGTGATTCAGTGAAAGGCTCTAGTTGAATTTTTCCTTTCAAATAACCAATCAGTAATTTCGTAAAACAATTAAGCATGAATTCCCTAAGGTAAAGCATTACATCAAAAAAAAAAAAATGTAATAAAAGAAATGCATTATACAAAAATAAAGTAGCCAATAATAACTTTTTTTGGACAAATGGAATAATTTATTTCACTTTTTTGTTCTCTGAGACTCCAGGCAGTAGTGAGAGCTGAACTTCAGAACAAAGCGATGGCACAGTTGAAGCTCATATTGATTACCTGATTTCAGACGTCTCTAAATGCTGAAGTCTGACAGCAAAAGAACCACAGATCTGGATCATAGCTCTCAAGAGAAGATGCACAAAGCCCAAGCAACTGAAAAGTAGGGAGAAGTAGCTTGTGTTTGAAATGAACAACATGCAGAAAAATACATCGATTGTCGTGTGATCATTTTACTTCTCCTGTGTTTGTGTCTTTTTGTCCGCTTTTGATTTTGGAACATCACCAAGTGTCTACCATCTCATGTTTTGATCATGCCATCAGAGAAAAATCTGGATGCTTTTCCTATCAGTTACTTCAAATCATGTTGCCATGACAAGAAATGTAAGAGAGGGCATAGATGGAATTGTATTGATACAAAAAAAAGAACATCTTGCAAGTATTTTGGCTCCAAGACTATTTTTTATACTTACTTTTTTTTTTTTTTTAGTCTCATGGGTGTTTTTTTTGTTATTTTTTGTTAGCAATTGTCACATTGGCCCTGGCATCAGCGGCACAAGCTGATCTTCTCTCCGGGAGAGCATATTGGTCTCAAAGGAAGCGCTACATGCAGCCCATCAACTGTACAATGCCCATGGATCACGAGCCCCTGGGTGCCGATCCAGAGCTCTCCATACCTGCTTTATTGGTTTCACGTCGGCTGAAAAGGGTGGCCATCAAACGCACAATGCTCCGTTTCAGACAGGCCTAACAAATGTGCGCAACCTGGAGCCGAGAGCTGTCACCGACACGCGGCGGGATTATTTGCGAGGGGCGAGAACATTGTCTCCGTGGCGTCTCGCAGACAAGGGGCTATCAATAAACAGAGACTGCAATCTCCATCCAGGCCGTTTCAGCCCGCACTGTACCACAGAACCTGCGCCTGCACACCCTTCCGCTCCGGGATGGGACTGAGGATGATACCTCACCACGATGCCGAGTGACAGGGCGACACGTGACTCATCTCTAAACGAGACTGTGCATATCTGAACTCCGTCAATTTCAGCAGGAGCGTCCGTGTGCCTGTGCATGACACGTTTCCCAATGATGTCAGCACCAGGCCAGCACACCTCAGCCGCCATCTTCACATGCCGCACAGAAGCAGACATGGGGCCACCCAGGTTTCTCTGTAGCCGTGTATGACACTAGAAGGTGTCATTCCCAGCATTGGTTTGAAGCTTAAACTACAGTATGAAAAATATAAAAATCTCAAGCATGGGCCTCATTTAGAAAAGCTGGGCATGTCATGTGTTTATATGTTATAATGGACATTCAGAATATGGACCAACTTTCAGCCCTCCCCCTTTTCATCTCTTCCACCCTCTCTCCCTCTCTTTGGCATACTCTCTCTCTCTCATGTCCATATTCTGTCTCTCAGAGGTTCCCCCTTGTGATTCTCTCTCATCACACACTGTGACTGAAATGATGACATTTGCCAGCAACAGTCAAGGCTTCTGAGCAGCTGGGCCAGTGTGGCATGAACAGGGGATTCTGGGATAGCTCAGTATTGACCTTTCCTGTAGGCGACCTTCCCCTGGAGGACCGCTCCCAGGAAATTGCCTCTGCTTCCATTGGTCCACAGGTTGTCCAGTAATTTCAGCTTAATACATGTGCTTTTAATTGCAATGGTCCTCATAAGACTTTCACTATTATGTGCAATGATATTCATAATAGCATGACTACATTAAATTATAGTCCTATAAGTACTGGACCTTAGAATGCTTACTGTGTACATGTCCTCAAAGCAATTCCTTGTGGATAAATTACTTCCTCATGCTTCCATTATTTACTGATACTGTTGTGCTGGTGTCATACTGATGCATTTGCATAAGGAAGTCTCAAGCTTTGATATACAGCCCTCAAGACTAGCCTCGTTTTATGAGAGAGCCTACCGCAGCTCAACTGATTTCATCCCGTTATAGATTATATCAGTTTCTTCAGCGTCGATCCATGAATCTATAATGTTACGTCAGATACGTTATTACACGCGACTGAGGTACGGTAAATGAAAATGAGTAAAGGTGATGAGAGACAGCCCTGGCCCTCTCCAGAACTGATACTTTAATAACTGCACATTACCCACCTCAAGCAAAGCATCCAATATGCACACACACTAAACCCACAACTACTTTCTTATACTTCAGTCATAGCCTGCTTCAGATAGTGTGGTGTGAGATTGACCACTGACCTGGTGCAAAAAAAGACAAATAAAAAAAAGAAATTACCTGAAAACAGCAAAAACTAAACGCTGCATTACCATCCAGTTTGCAAATAATGTCTGTATAAAACATCAAACAATCTGTGAAAACACGTTAAATGGGTCACTTAACTTTCACTGAGATGATGCCTTTCTCTCCATCTGTACTGTGATATCATGGATGTATGACGGTGCATTATTGCAAAATCAGAACTGGGACTCAGAAGCATCCAGACAGTAGACTACTTAGCAATACTGCAGATATTTGTAATGTTGTGGCCATTCAATTTTACCTACCTAATGAGGCATGTAGACTAGTTTACTGGTCATAATATATTTCATATTTAAATTCTGGATTACATTTAGTGCTAAATGCATCTTAAGAGGCTGAAAATCAGACTCAGAAATGAGCCTGAGAGTCTGTCGCTTAAATGAATTAGGTGAGTCATAAGACTAAGCGTCTTTAACCGTTCAATATCAAATCATCAAAACAATGATCGTACCATTCACACTGGGAATATTATTCCTTTGTTAGTGCTTGCCTTTGCGAAACAAGCCATTGTGCTAACAACACATCTTTTTACATCCCCTAAATGCTCTTTAAGGGAATCTAAATATAACTGCATGCAAGGGAATCCCTAATCACCTTCAAGATATGTTTTGAATTATTCAGCACGGCTGTTGTTTTGGATTTAGCTTGCTTCTCTTCCCTCTTGTGGTGCCACCACACTTATATGGTCCGCTGCTTTTCCGTCATGTTCAGCCACACTGCAGGTTACACAGGCTGCATACTGGGCAAAATGAGCGCTTCAGCTGGGGGTTATCATAATGCGGAATTAGCACCCAGCCCAGAGTCCGGGCTGCCTTAATGAACGCTAAAACCCCATAGCAGGGTAAAGTGGATTAGCCTCTCACGTGCTCGCAAAGTTCATCTGTGACCGAGACACACAGGACCTCCATTGGGGAGACGCCAAACAGATCAGTCCCCAGTTGGATTATGTTGCTGCTTGCTTGGATGACAATGTCACAATGTCAAATCGGAGCTTAAAAATATATGTGGGCCACTTCCTCTTTTTTCCATTATGAAATAAAAAAGAAGAATGTCAGCAATGCATTATTAAACTATGCACATTATGCTCCATGAGGCCCGTTATTAAGTTATTTCTGTGTACCTTCAAATAATCTGTGTGTGTGTGTGTGTGTGTGTGAGAGAGAGAGAGAGAGAGAGAGAGAGACACTACATGCATGTGTGCTTGTGCGCACGTGTGTATGTATGATTGTACTGTGCATGTGTATGGTTGTGTGTGTGACCGTGTGCATGTATGTGTTTGTGTGTGTTTGTGTGTGAAAGTATAAGAGAGCTTGTGTGCAAGTGTGTGAGTAAAACTGTACATTTGTGTGGTTGTGTGTGTGTGTCTGAGTGTGTGTGTGTATGTCCATGTGATCCTTCCATTTGTTACAGCCCCTGACAGGTGAATGACTGAAGATAGAGCAGCCACATATCCATCAGGGGAATAAAGATCTGACACACCCCTCTACCAGCCTCAGATAGGGTCCCTACATACTGTTCAGATAAGGTCCCTACACACTGTTCAATAACGATCTGACACACCCCTCTACCAGCCTCAGATAGGGTCCCTACACACTGTTCAATAAAGATCTGACACACCCCTCTACCAGCCTCAGATAGGGTCCCTACACACTGTTCAATAAAGATCTGACACACCCCTCTACCAGCCTCAGATAGGGTCCCTACATACTGTTCAGATAAGGTCCCTACACACTGTTCAATAAAGATCTGACACACCCCTCTACCAGCCTCAGATAGGGTCCCTACACACTGTTCAATAAAGATCTGACACACCCCTCTACCAGCCTCAGATAGGGTCCCTACACACTGTTCAATAAAGATCTGACACACCCCTCTACCAGCCTCAGATAGGGTCCCTACACACTGTTCAAATAAGGTCCCTACACACTGTTCAGATAAGGTCCCTACACACTGTTCAATAAAGATCTGACACACCCCTCTACCAGCCTCAGATAGGGTCCCTACACACTGTTCAATAAAGATCTGACACACCCCTCTACCAGCCTCAGATAGGGTCCCTACACACTGTTCAATAAAGATCTGACACACCCCTCTACCAGCCTCAGATAGGGTCCCTACATACTGTTCAGATAAGGTCCCTACACACTGTTCAATAAAGATCTGACACACCCCTCTACCAGCCTCAGATAGGGTCCCTACACAGTGTTCAATAAAGAACTGATAAACCCCCAAAAAAACCAGGGCACACCTACAGCCATAGCAAAACACATCTGACACGACTGATCACTCCGTCCCAAACAACATTGCATGCAAATAGCACACAATGTACAGCCTTTTGTGTCTGTCCAAGGAGCGAAAATGAGAGAACGGGAGAAAATGATTGAATAGATGAGGAGAGGAGAGGGGAGGAGAGGGGAGGAGAAGAGAGAGGGATCATTGAGGTATTGTTTTTGTCATTGTCACACCCCTTGGGACCCAATGAAGCAGCCAACCTATTCCCAGAGCAATCAGCTCACACTTTCCATAAACGCACAGTAACTGATGAAGGTCTCCACTCTCGTATAGATCACCCTGGGCTCAGAGAAAGCCTTCAGGGAAATAAAAACTGTTTAAAATCTCTCCCTCGTCACATAACACACCTTTTAAAGCTGTGTGTTGGCTTAAGTCAGAATCATCTCAGCCCAAATCAAAGGCATGTTAAATATGTCTTGTTCACATACTGTAGTGCGATATTACAGGAAAAACACTGGATAATCCTGAATAAGATATATATTTCTGAAAAACATTCAACTGTGGTCTCTGGGTATTACATTACATTGCATTTATTTGGCAGATGCTTTTATCCAAAGCGATGTCCGATAAGTGCATACCGAAGGTCATTAGAACAACTACAGAACAGAGGTCAGATAAGGTACGATTCACATGAAGTGTCACTTATCCTGATACTATGACCGTGTCTATGACTATGACCATGTCTCAGTGCTGTGCTAGGATAAACCAGGAGAATCTGTGATTCATACCTAAATTACAGCACAATTACTACCAATTGTAGATGTGCTGAACAGATCTGCATTACCCAATTTGCAACATGCATACTTCCTTAAAGACTATAATAATTATAATATCATTATACAAAGCAATAATCATTCCATCAACACCTGTTACAAAATGCACATGGAACATTCTACAATATTCTCAATTACGGATCAATATAAGCTGTAATTCATGCAGTTTTGGGAAACTTTGTAACCAAGTACGGTAAGACGGCAAATTTAAATGAAAAAAAAAAAAAAGATTTAAGACCAAGACACTGTAAATTGAGCAGGTTTTCCAGTGGAGAGCTAAGTACTTGAAAATGAATCCTTGACACAGAGCACTACACACAGGGTGTCTGTGTACCCAGCGCTCTTTTTCTAGCACTTATTTCAGGCTCCCGAATTGGTGTTTACTCTGTTCTGTTAATTACCATGTCACTTTGCCTGGCCTGCATTATGTCATGTCGAGTGCCAATTGAACCCTGTTAGATACCTGTAGCTAGAACTGTATTCACAGTGAAGCATCCCGAAACTGACACAAGAAAACACTGTCCTTGGTATTTTGCGAAACCTGAGGGTCGTGTAGCTCGAAAACCTGGGAGTCCTTAAAGTGTTCGGCAAACAACGCCGACGAAAACAGCAAAACCGTCAATTACACAGCAGTCCGCTTCCTATGCAAGCGCATCTCATCTGCACCAATTACAGCAGAAAATGATCACGCTCACGCTGCTTTTATCAAATAGGACTCTGCGCAAAGCCGGCAAAGCGCAGCTGATGAAAGAAAATGAGATGTTATTAATGTTTGATGATGGTAATCAGTAACATCAGCGCAGTCTTCCTTCCTCCGTAGGGCTATCACCATCACTCATCGCGTCTGCTAAAGTACGTCTTATAACACCGAACACATCCCAGCTCCGCTAATGAACTGGGTGCTCTTCATTTGTTCTCTGAGTTCGTCTGAATGCAAAAATTGTCTGGATCACAGAAGCAACTGAAATGAATACATGTAATTGGGTGTATTAGGAAGAAAATAATGTGTACTACTGGAAGAATACAGATCTTGCTTTTTTTTTTGCCATTCTACTAAGATAAAAAATGGCTTTTGGATATTGAACATGTACTGTATCCTACAATGCACAAATAAATGAGGTTTATATATGAAGAAACCAAATCAGATACTTAATATTTTACAAGGCAGGAAACCAGGCAGGTCCAGCAATATCATTTCGAATAACACATTTTCACTGAACACCAACAAAATATATTGTTAGGAAGTGGTTAGGAACTAATAAAAGTTAATTTATTTTGGCAAACCTTGCAAACAGTGCCGGTGGCCCTCAGCAAGAATGAACCCGGGGAACTGATGGCGGACTGGGGAAACACCGCAAGAGCGATATCGATAAAAAGCTTTTCACACCTTGCGGAAACTGCACAATTAAAAAGTCTTTCAAAGAAATAACAAAGCAGTTCCTTGTGTGGCCCATGGATGGCTGTGGCAATACTTGACTGACCTGAGTCTGTATACCATCCCCTACCCATCGCTCTTCACAAGATGACCGAAGTGCTGAATTGGAGAGGATAGTGGTAAAGAGCTTTGAGTTGGACAGTGGTTTTTCCCCTACACATGGACATTTCAGCATGTTAACCTGGTTGAGGGATGAAGTGGTTGCCATACACGAGGCCATTGGAGAACTCAGAATTACAGTAGAGTCCCTAACCTCCTCCTTTCAGGCCTTGAGACTACCAACCTGTGCTGTATGTCTCTGCATTATCCCTTTATAATAGTAGCATTAGGCTAAGCTGACCTTGGCCCAAGAACTCAGGGCTGGGAACAAATGGGAGTTTGATTGTAAGAATATAACATGTATGTACTCGTATTATTCATCCCGCCACATTGTATATTGAAAAAAAAAACTATTATTTGTTGTTTACAAAAACCGTGACAGTATTTGCAGACACACTATGCAAATTTGTGTCATATTTAGCAATTTTGTAAGGAATTGCTTTCTACAAAGTCCAATCTGTGCAGGGAGCTCTCCAAGTTTTGTCTCTTCGTATTGTGTTACTATATTACTATGTTAATGTGCTTAGGGAATGTGATTTTATATTCGCTGAGGATGGGGAAGATATGCCATAGCTGACACCATAAGCAATTCTGAGGGGGTTTTAGTTTAATGCCGCCATCGTTTCAGGTTTGGGAAATGGTACATTTCTTCGGTTTGGCACGTCAAGTGCAATGCACACATGGACAGTGTCCAACGGGAGAGGGTCCAGGAGAAGTACACTCACAATATATTTTCCCCTCGGTTTGTATTGCACACATTTCTATCCCTAGTATTTCAGGGTGGCATGCAGGTTAGTGCCAAGAAGAAACGAAACAAGTTTTGCAACAATAAACGATAGATATAATTTCCTTTGAGAAAACATAACAATATTCAGATCCATAGCTTTGCAGTCCCCGGGTGTTCTCATAAAGAACTATTACAGTCTCATACAAGATGTCCGCCAAAGATAAACATTTAGAGGCTAAAACACAAACTAAAAATAACAGACTTTGGGGGATGTTTTTGCTGTTAATGACCACAGTTAAACTAATGTTGTATGACCCATATTCAATTACCACAAGAAGATATTACCGGGCTTTGGCCGCAGAAAGCAGCTACGGTGCATTGTACCATGCCACACAATTTATTTGTCAATGGCATGCAGCCATTAAATCACTTGAAAATAGTTTGTCCAAGACCATGTACTCGGAACCATTGCTCTCTGGGGTGCATCCCATTGGAGGATTTTAATTAATCTCCTACATTCTGAATAATTGCTCTCTTAGCGCAATTAATAGTGAATATGCCTGTACAAAACAAGAGCTGTGCAGACGTAAGAGCTGCAGTACGTGCCTAATCAGGAGACCTCACTTGTCCATTATATTCCCCCTGAAAAGGTTGGCTTGTTGACATATGCACAGACTTTTCCGAGCACAAACAAACACACAGTAGATTTGTTTTAATCCAAATTCCAATTTACAACAATATTTTGTTTACTTATTTTAAAAAACAAAAAACCCCAAAACAAATCAAGTTAAGATTTGGGGAAGAAACCTTGTTCATTATGGTAATTACGGACATAGTGATGGACGATCTAAATATTTAGTTCTGTCAATTCAAGGACATCACCGTTTGTTAGGAATTGGTATCATGGTACAAAATATGCCCATCTGGTATTATTATTAGCAAACAAGAATATACAACATTCCACACACAATAATTTTAAATTAAATTAAATATTATATAATACTATACCAGAAGCAACTTTTACCTTCTGATCTCAAATGCAGTAACTTTGATCTGAAAAATCCCAAGCTGATACACCGAAGGGTTTTATTTTAGGATAAACATATCGACAGAAAGATGCAGCTAGCTAATCATTCCATGCTTTCCGTCTTTGCAAGCCAAAGTTGTGGCTGGCAGGCATTAAAAAGTCCTTGCAACCATCAAATAACTTCCCAGTGTAAACAAAGTTGTTGCTTCCTGAAACACAGATAAGCGCGGGCACAACCCAAGAAATTAGTGCCGTAGATTTGCCTGGTAGATGGAGAGATTCATTACCAATCAAAGCAAAAATGCTCGAGGTTGTGCGAGTCTCTGGAATATAAGTGCCCTGCATTTTAAATTATATCAGTACACTTTGTGATAAACATGTATCTGTGTGATTATGTCTTCACTGTTCAGGATGGAGGTGAGCAGTGAGCAGTCAACTCCTAATGGGTAATGATTTCCAAGGTAGAATTTCCACTATTAAATGCTTAATTTGATCTGCTCTACTAACCACAAACGTACATAATCATTCATTTTCTTTTGTAGATGTCAGTAGTTCTAGGTATATCAGCAATCTGACATCAAATCATAAATATAATACATTTATAATGACATTATAAATATAATACATTTATTATGAGTCAGACTAATATAAAACAAAATGAAAATAACTGGCCATAATATATGAATGCATTAAGTCATATATATATACCTTATATTCATACAAATGTCAAACAATATATCCATCCATCCATTATCTTAACCCGCTTATCCTGAACAGGGTCACAGGGGGGCTGCAGCCTATCCCAGCATACATTGGGCGAAAGGCAGGAATACACCCTGGACAGGTCGCCAGTCCATCGCAGGGCACACACACCATTCACTCACACACTCATACCTATGGGCAATTTAGACTCTCCAATCAGCCTAACTTGCATGTCTTTCGACTGTGGGAGGAAACCGGAGTACCCGGAGGAAACCCACGCAGACACGGGGAGAACATGCAAACTCTGCACAGAGAGGCCCCGGCCGACGGGGATTCGAACCCAGGACCTCCTTGCTGTGAGGCGGCAGTGCTACCCACTGCACCATCCGTGCCGCCTCAAACAATATATAAATATTGTAAATATATACAAAAATGTAAAAATGGCTTTGATACTCTCTCTCTCTCACACACAGACACACACACACTCACAAGCACACACACACGCACACAAACTCACACACTCACTCACACACACACACACACACACACACACACATGCACACATGCACACAGACACACATACACACACACACATGCACACTCTCCCTCACACACACGCACACTGTGCTGACACGCGTCGGCCACTCGTCTTTGTTGTTGTCTGATTGCTTTGTTTGCGCGCGGCACAGGGATACAATCCCATTTGGGTTACTCTGTCAGCCCTTGTGTGAGTTTCTCAAAACAGCACAGGTCACTGCCTTGAACTCCAAGCTTTGTCTCGGCGTACCCTTTCCGTGACAGCAGACATCCGTGAACTTTTACAAGCTCATCCATAACGGCAGAGAGGGACATAAATCTGGGTGTGCGATGAGGAGGGGACAAAGCGCTGTGATAAGGTCAGAAAGAGCAAACACCAGCGTCTCTCTCCCCCCTCCTCTCTCCCGCGTCTCCCTTTCTCCATATTTCTCCTTCTCCTGACAGAACGAAATACGGCTTCATAAGCTGTGCGAACGCGGGATGGTAAAACAAGCAGGGACCGCGAGATACAGGCGTGCTGTCCACTCCAGTGAATTATGTCACGCTAATTCATCGCATTGCATTCACATACTAGACGCTCGTATCCTGAGTGACTTTCAAAACAAGAGAACACCGGAGTTACTCTCAGGAATACAAACGTGCAATATCCAAGAAGGCACAGAAGGCCCATTCGTAATCAGTAAATCCTCTCTGCTTCCATGCTTGGCAAACCCGTAATAACATAAGGATTTGCACAGGCGTGTTGCTTGTTGCAACCATCACGCTTTAAAATAATTAACATAAGGTTATATTTACCTGGTTCAGTACTGCTTGTGGAGGATTTGGAAATTATGTACAGACTCATATTCTGTGCTATTACAGGATTAAGTTCTGGAAAAAATCTCATTTTATGAAAACATTTTATACACATTTATGTACAATTTGCATAGAACCTGAGCTAGCCTAGCCACGGGTATGCTGGTATCTGATGGTCCCTGACTTTGATATGCTTTCATTCCTATGGTAACTTCAGCTGAAAACACAGTTGGTGATGGGGCCTGGAGACACAGGCCGAGCTGCAGCCGTGTAGATGACTTGTCAGATAGACACCGTTTCTTTAACCCTTTAAGGGGTGAGATTACATTACATGTAATTTGGCTGACACTCTTATCGAAAGCGACTTGCAGTTGATTGGCAGGAGACAATCCTCCCCTGGAGCAATGCAGGGTTAAAGGCCTTGCTCAAGGGCCCAACGGCAGTGCGGATCAGATTTGTAGAGCACAGACTCTACAAAGCACAGATATATATATATATATATATATATATTCTTGAAAATCCTACTCTTCAAAGGGTTAACACTGTCTGTGCCATGCTTTTTTTGCACAAATCTATACTGCTTTACCATAGAGGCACTGTCACTTGATCTGCCATCGGCCCTTACAGCACATCCATTCCTCCTGGAGTTTACTGACGGCCGTATCTCCCTCTGAACTGCCTCTTTATGGAGTATGTACCTACACTATGACATTGATTACCATTAGAGATTTCACACCTTGTGAGTGTCAGCACAGTGTGTGCGAACGATGCCATCTCCTCATTGACCCCCCTGCCGGATCGACCCTTCTTCAGCGATATCTCCAGCCCAGAGCGCTGTGACAATAGAGTGAAGCACTCAGTTTCCCTGGCTGTACACTTTCCCTGCGCCACCCACAGCTTCCTCCCTGTCCGTCCACAAATTAAACACTCCCACCGAAGACCGCAGAGCCTGCTATTTACATTGATTTTGGAGACAGGCTTCTGAGAAAGCCGAGTGAGCATGAACAAAAGATGTAGACATAATACATAATATTGCCGCAGGTTGGTGTACGCTGAGAAAAACAATGAGAGGGTTTGATTGGGATTTACTTCAATTGTGGAGACAGGCTTCTATTGAATATGAACAAGTAAACAGTCCATTTAGACATAATGCATATTATTACATCAGTATAGGATACACAGAAAAAACAATGAGCAAGTTTTATTGGTATGGAAAGTTTAAAGTTGTTTTAAATGTTCTGACACATCTTCTTAATTTATTAGAGGCTTTCTGAAGGATAACTGCGTGATGGGATGAATGAATATGGACGGGAGTACATTTGCTCTGTTATTACATTACGGCAGCATACAGCACAAATTTTGCATACCAACTGGTCCCAAGACTTATTCAGTTTGAAAGATAAATTCATTAAGCAAACACTTCCATGAATATTTCTGTTTCCACAAAACATAAACTCCAGTAGCACAGGTTCTCCTGGGTCACCCCATTATTTATTTCACATCATTCCAAATCAGTCATAGTAGAGAAAGCCATAAGTAAGTGCTTATCCTGGTATCTCATCAGACATAAACAAAAACAATGCATGATAACATGGAGCCCATGCAGTATCTCTTGCTTGTTGTTTTGAAAAATGCATCCAAAATACAGACAAAATTACTATATTTCCCAATCCACATTCTCCAACAGCAGCAGTTCAAGATTCACTGCAATAATAATAAGTCTTAACACGTGGTCTGGCAATGAGATTTAAGTAGAATAGAAAATAGAAAGATAAAATAGGAAATATGTTCTTGTTTTGTAGTTACTCTTCATTTGAAAGTTACATTTTCTTACCCCATTGGCAAATCTTAAAATGAGTACACTCACCTTTGTCTTTTGTTTTTGCAAAATTGTAATGGAGATATTACCTTAAGTCTAAAAGTAAGTCTATAATACTTATTTTATGACTTATTTTTTATTTTTTGCAGTGTTAACATTTACATTTTTAACATTAGCCCCTTTAACACACATTTCACACATTTTCTGTGTAATTTATTGGACCTAGTTTATGGAAATCTTCTGCCACGACTTTAGTGTGAACAAAGGCAGCAACATACCCGGATAAATCATACAAAATGTTATGAAGTTCTTACACACGACCTTTCGTTCATGGAACAATTTCTTCAATAAACCCTGAATCTGCTCTCTCAACAAAATATGAGACCTAGCATATAGAAGTTATTGGAGCTGCATTGTGTGTTTGTGCATGGGAAATAGGAACATCTAGTATTTTAGGAATGGAATAAGCAGTCTTTCTGTACTTTACATATTGTAAGAACCTCATTACATTGTGCTATGCAGTCCTTCCCCCTGGAAAGCTTCTGTCTGGTTTAAATAACTACTCTACCCAATATAACAAGTCAGCTAGCACCACATATCAAAACAGGGAAAGCAACATATAATACTAGTCGACATTACTGCACCTTGGATTAAAAGCATCTGCCAAATGACTAAAATGTAAAATGTAAATGTAGTTACAGTGCCAGTCTTCCAAAGTGTTTTTGTTAATCAGAGATTTTAACACTTGTAAGTAATTATGCCAAATAGAGTATTTTAGTTATGCCTACAGATGAACATGCTGTACGTAGAATGTACAGGCCTACAGATTAACAGCTTTGGGAACTGTTGGTATTGCTGTTTGGTATTGCTGAGATATTTTGTTAAAATTGTTCATGTTTTATCTCCGGGTTTTTGGGGGATTCTGCCTTTCCTGTTCAGAAGCCAACAGGATTTATTACGTCTCACATACTTAAATATACTTGAACTTCAACAATGAGATATTCCCCAAAGCCATTTACAAAACTGTGTTTTGGACACAAAGTCAAAACTAAAATGGCCCAGCTCTCAGATTGGTTTGATGGGCCCTTGAGGGCACAACATGGGAAGGATGTATAAAATGAACTTAGAAACAGACATCAGACCAGAGCAGTGCTTTAACTACAATGCAGTGCTATTATTCTAGTCCTGCAAAAAAACTGTCTGTGTTCTGTATGAAATTCATGTCGTTGACCAATTCTGAATCAAAACAAAGGCATCAACTATTTATTTGCCATGTTCTTTACATACAAAGGATAATAATAAGAATTATAAAAAGAACAAAGTAATTAGAAGTCAGAACCTGCCATGTACTGTAATAGTATTTATCCCAATGTTTCTATGGAAACATGTTAACTGTAAGATTCTTGTGTAGATTCATGCTAAAAATGGAAATGGTTGTTGTGATTATGGAGCGTGGTTTTGCAGTTAAACTGGGCACTGAAGTGCCACTTCTGGCAGTTTGTCTGTGTCAGCATCAGGTGCGACACCACTGACGCAGTCAGTTTGCGTAAATCAGCTCAGGGATATGAACACTGCTTCAGATCAAATTAAAAGACTGGCAATAACTGGTGACCCACACGGGCCTCAGAGCTAGGGCACACTCACGCAGTGATCATATCAGGACAGGTGGTATAGCACCATGGAAAGACATACTTCTCCATCCATCCTAATAGGTGACAGCTACATTTTAAGAGATCTGAATTACATACAAATCCTCAAAAGCCACACAAGACACTGAATAGCCATAAAGCAGCTCCAGGTATTTCAGTCATTATGTAGGCTTTATGGAGAACGGGCCTGGGCCCATTAGACCGTTCATGTGAATGGTATGCTAATAAGTCTGTCCATTTTAATACAGCAATGTTATTAAAGGAATCCAGTCCCATCTCATACTGTGCCACTATTCAGATTAAATTAAAGCTCTGAACGGAACACATTGGCCATGCTTGCCCATTTAAATTAATTATGCAGAAAGAGGTTAATAGTACACAAAAAACCTTTTGGATCTTACAATGCTTCTTGTAACAGCTTAATACACCCATTTACTTATTGCATAACCCTAGCTCACCACGAGAACATCTTGTTCAAAGAGATGTTCTTGTTCAGTGTAGTTGGTGAAATACACTGTGATGTTTAAATAAATTGTAAATATTTAGAACTGCTTAATGTAGGCTGTAGTTTGTGAATCAGGAAAGGGTACGAGATTCACCTCCAGTGTTTCTGTGCAGGTAAGGGTGGTACAGTGGTGCACAACTGGTGACTGCAAATCAACTCAGACATATAGATGAATGAAGTAATATGTGATTCACAACTCTTTTATTTGAAAACGTGTAATAAGTTTAGACCAACTGAGCTGAACAAAAATGTAATTTATTTGATCTATAGCCACACGTTGAAATTATACTGTACGTTGAGCCACTTGATCTACTAATGTGCTGTAAAGGTTTATTTACATTTGCTTTTACTTTGGTGTGAAGTGGTAATGGTACAGAAAGTGAACAGGTAATACAGTGTCATTATCATGATACAATTCCCATAAGTCATTGCAGAACACTGGTGCTGGTAATTGTTGAACACTGTTTGCTAGATGATCTAATTATAAAATGAGTCATATATCCATCATATGCGTCCTCGTAGAGATTTAGTCATTTCAGCAAATCGGCCCATCAAATGCAGTGGGGGATCAGCATCCTCAACGTCTTTTAACGGAGTGCGCTAGCCTTCACTCCCTGGATCATAATGGATTATGAATAAAAAATCATGTGCGCAAATTGACAATTTGTTTAAGAGCGTTTATTCAAATTGATGGGGCAGAAGCGCTGCTTTTAGCCTTGTTGCGTTTCCCCTGCAATCGATGGCGATGTTGTGCAGCCTCTCCCCCGAGGCTCCAGAGCGGTGTTCAGCTTTGGAGATGTGCCCTGTCATGGCAGCACCTATGCGGTTTATCACCGCTGACCTGCCAATAGATCCACACCTACCTCTGGCTCTCACAGCAGGGAGCCCGCACCAAACAAGCAACAGGTTTCAGCAGGGCTTACTGCCTCACACGCTAGTTCTGCAGACCCACAGGTCATTTACACAGAACATCCATGCCCTGCTTATGAAGTGCATACGCATACACACACGCGTGCACACACATGAATACACCAACACACACATGCACACTCATATACATATGCACACGCACACACACACACAAAAACAAACACACACACAAACACACTCACACACACTCTGTCTGTCTCTCTCTCTCTCTCTCTCTCTCTCTCTCACTCTGTCTTTGTCTTATATTCTGCTTACTGATGTAAGAAAAAATAATAATCAGTACCCTTAATATTCAATGGCTCTTCCCGAGACAACAAATCTGCACTTAAAGAGGCTGGCGAACGTGGTGAATGGTATACACTGCCTCTGGCTACATAGCTCTGTGCTGTCCCCTGACACTCCTCTCTAAGCAGCAGATACAGCCCATAGTCTTCTCTACTGGAGAATGTGAGAAAGAGGAAGCTCATCAACATGGCCTTACATGGAATAAGAGCCATAGCTCCAGCTCAACACTTCATTATGTCTCGGTGTCACACCCTTATCGTCTTCACGCAGATGAATTACTCATTTAGCGAGAGATAGGGATGGGATCCATTCCTGATGGGGAAAAAAAGGCCTCTGATTTTAACAACATCCATGTAAGCAGCATGAACGTGCAGAATTCCAAACCCAGCCATCGGATATGGCTTGAAACCCGGGAGATTCCCGTCATGCAGAGTCATTGGGAAAGACGGCGGGCGGGGGACGCATGTAGTACCCGCATTACCATACCAGGCCCATAATGAGGCAGCTCCAACACGTCATTGATCAAGTCGGAGTGCGGAGAGGCAGAGCACTTATTCATTCCCAGCGTCTCGCTGCATACTAAAACTGTGCACGCACGACAGAGCTGCTCCGCACTCCTCTTTATTTAGAGAGAATGGAGGCCAGGTTTTCAAAGTCATTATCCTGGCTTGTCAGCTCATCACCAGCGGTTTCAAAAGGCTTATAACCGCGCCATGAATACCAAAAAACAAAAGGCGAAGCTTCAGGAGTTCTCTAATAACCTACGTCCCATCGGGAACAAACACGTACTTAAGGAGTTATGGATAACTCGTAAAAATGTGTGCGAATGACACGGACAGCACAGGGTTGCTACTTCCCTTCAAGCAGGTGATATTCTGTTCCCTCCACTCTAGGTTAGCCCGTCGCAAAAAAACCCCATTTATTTCAGCGTTCTATAACTTTCAATTGCCAGCCGTGATTGGTACATCAGCATGAGAACATTCTACTCACATAATTTGTGATCTCACACTTTAAAGGGCAAATTCTGAAGCAAAAACCATTCAGTGCAGTGTGTCCAAAGGCATCATTTTTTGGCAGGAAAGCTCTGGAACATGTCTCCAGTCATTTAAAAAAAAACTAATTTCATCATTACCACCATGACCACACCGAATAAATTTGCCTCTCCTGCAAGTGTGTTCAATGACCACCAAAAGGTGCATCCGTAGCCGGTCTCATCCCTGAGAAATGCTGTGGCAGTGTTAGGCCTCGCCCGCATACGGATTGATGCCAGAGGTTTCATATTTTACAAGAGAGAGAGTTGGCAATGTGTTAGCCAGCTAATTAAAATGTGCGTAGACTTCCCCATCATACTCAAATTTAAACCACAGACTGTCTGAAGGTTTGTCAGACCAAACTAATGCTGTGGGAGTGTTGATGTCAAGAGAATAAAGTCACTAGAATAACTGGGACAAGTAAAGACATGTGTACATACAGTTAGATGCCACGTATTACACACAAGCATAACAGTGTCCACAGTGTCGGAGAGATTGGCAGCCATTGTCATTCTCGGCATAAGCCTACTGCAGCACCAGCATCTCTCCCACTCTCCGCCAACGTGCCGCTGAACCTGCTACTGTGCATATTCCACTGTGTGCGCAGCAGGAAATGACAGCAGCACACTGTGCAAAAGTGTACATTGGCATAGCAATCAAAAAATTCCCGCTAACAACCGCCGCTATAGGAGCTGCATGGGATGAGGGGGGCAGAGCCACTTTGTGTGGTTCACTCACCATATGAATGGGCATTCACATTTCACTGAATAATGAGGAGCACACTCAAGTTAGCATGCAGGACTAAAATCACCTTAGGACAAGGTCTTAGCTCCCTTCAGAATTTCTTAAATTCTTCTCTTTCAGAAAATGTAAAAAAAAAAAAAATGTAATGGAATAAAAACCACCATACAGCTTTGTTATGAGGCCAAGCAGAAGCCTCCTTCTCCCCAACCTGCAGTCTTAGCAGCAGATATAAATACAGAATATAAAACCCAATGTCTGATATAACGGTGATGCGCTCAATAAACCCGTACTGTAACCGTGACTCCAGGGGGACATATGCAGCATTTATACGTTTCTCAGCGCAAAGGTCAGAGGTCACGCGTTGTAATGCAAATCAAATGACCGGAGGTTAGTTGTTTTACCTGAACTCTCCGAGTTTCAGGCAAGATGGAGTTAGTCATCCATTCAAGCACTGAGGGCTCAATCTCGCCTGTAAAACTCAAGAGCAGCACTGCCCATTACATTTAGTTAGAGTCTGACAGCTCACAAAATCTATACTGACATATCCAAAGAATTACAAAGAGGCAAAGAAAGCAGGAAGAACAAAAAGAAGAGCAGACTTATTAACTCTTAGCCTATTAACTTATGAATTATTTTGACATGAGTGTATAGCTGCAATCCATGTGCTGGCTGAGATGAAAACTTGAAGATTCATCTGATGGTAATTATGCGTAGGGAAGGTTAATGGATATATAAGACTGGCGGATCAATGCCAGGCATCCAGGGCTGATTCAGCTGTTCTCCAGTCCCTTTAAAGTGCCGTCCTCACCCCAAGTACACCCAGAGAGAGATCAAACTGTGACAAATAAAAACACAGGCCGAACTTAAAATCAGCAGTACTCATACGTCAGCAGTAAAAGCTGAGGCACCCTGGTGCAGAGTGTTCCTTCAGTTTGTCTTTCCACTGATTTAGGTGTGGATTAAATCCCAAATGTCTGCCTGCTTACTTGTCCCAGTAAGATGGACTCTGATCACTGGCGGTGCGTGGTCCGCCTGACATAGAAGCTCTAAAAAGAAACCACGGACTTCCAGGCCAGGACTCGTTCATATAGGATTGCTGTGCATTAGTGCTGTATTGGGACAGCCACGTCTGAGATGATCTGGACCTCCCACATAGGTACAGGTCAATCATCCGTATGACAAAGCTGAACTTCAGACCATGAGAGTAACCATGAGAGCAATGGAACACGGAGTCCCCAACCCGTCAGCATACATTAAGCTCAGCCCCCAACCCTGCAGCCATTTTAAACACAATTTATTGGATAATTGGATTGGTAATACCCCACTACAGTGCATAGAATTGCCAATTCCACGTGGATATTACAATTTGTAAACACACTACACCGACAAAATACAAAGGAAAGCTTAATTAAAAATTTGAATGTATTTTTCGAAGTGTACAATGCATTCAGATGGTTTTGTAAATTAATTAACAACAATGTCCATACAGAGTTGTTTCCAAAAAGAAAAAAACTTTCAAAAATCTGATTCAGAATCAGACTTTTCTCGGATTTGTATTAATCAGTAAAAACAGAAGAAACACAATCAGGAAAACTACAGAAAAAGACTATTCTAAAAACCACTAATAAAGATGACACAGGACATACATTGTTATTCTGAACTCAAGTCACTTTGTGCATACTTCCATGAGTTTATCCCATAAATGCCAATATTGTCCTTGGTCGATATCCAAAGAAGGCTAGTTTGTTCTCAGAGGATTTCTGGAGGATTAAAGTGGGAAATTGCTGTATTGTGGAAGAAAGTCTGCCTGTCTGGCCACAAGCAATATGTCATTACAGATTATAAACCTACGCACTAACCTGAAGACAAACCATTTATCATCGCATAGCCTATTTTTATTTGACTTTAAGCAAAACGAAGGGAATATATGATGGCCTGTCAACATCAGAGCTTAGCACAAACAGCTTTTCAAACAGTGCCTACTAAACACCACATTTAAATGCATGATGCTGGTTGTGAGGACTCAAAGCTTTAAATATGTGAAAATGTCATATATATTTAAAGGCTTTCTCCTTTCCTGTACACCCATTGAGTTGTATTTTGATAAATATGGTCAAGCTCTAAAACCTTGACTCTGGACTATTGCAATCTTCAACATGCATGTTATGTTCCTTTGTTCTGTCCTGTGTTAGTTTATCATTGTTTATTTTCATTATTCTTGTTTTCATATTTCATGTCTGGTGTTCTGTTTATAGTCATTAGTTTGCACTCGTCTTCCCCTGTGATGTCTGAGTCTGAATGTTACTCGCCCAGTCACTCCCTTGTCTGCGTGCCCCACTATTCGGGTGTTTACGGTAGTTCCAGGGGTTCAACCTTCCTTCCAATCTTGCATTCCTTACTTCCTGCTTTCTCTCCATTTCATGTTTGTACATAGCACAAATATACTAATCCCAACTAACATAGAATTTGTACAGTATTAATTATACTAACACACTAATATGTTTGTCAAACTAACAAACTAACATTCACTAGTTTTGGGTATTTGTAATTTAAATCACTTAATTAACTTACTAACGCATCTCCAGTTTCAATTCTGTTCTGTAACTCTGCCTCCCTATTCTATCACTGATTACTTGCTTAGTTTCAGCGAAGTATTCACACCTGTCTCTCCTTATCTCTGCATCTCCTGATTCTCTGCAATTGTCTACTCTCTAGTCCGGAGCCGTTTTTATTACATGTGTGTCTTTGTGAATCCAGTCCGCATTTTCATTTCCCCCCTCGTTGTCCTTGCCCTTGTTCCTGAGTCCTTGCCCTTGTTCCTGGGTCCTTGCCCTTTCCCTTGCCCTTGTTTATCTGGATTTCCGGTTCTGACCCCTGCCTGCTTCCCTGGACTCTTCTTTGCTTTGTGGATATCTGTACCTCTGCTTTGTTGGACTGACCCCCTGGTTTTTGACCCTGGCCTGTTTTTTGACTCTGCTCTGTCTGCCCCATTTTTCTGCACCCCTGTCTACTTTTGGTTCCTCTGTTGCCCCCAGCATAACAATGCAACTTTTTGTCTCACTCATTTTAGAAATTGGCAGACCTTGGTTATTTTATTTTTTCAACATGGCATTACTTTGCATTAAAAAAAAGTTAAATGTGGAATCGGCTGAATGTCACTGAGCCTCCAATGAACACTAACAGGGATCGCAATCTGTACTAAATTGCAGCCTACATCATCACACATTCAAACAGGTCCACTGTTATTATATTTAATGTATGACATGCATGCTTTGTATTAGACCACAGGAAGACTAGCTGTCACTACAGCACTATAGTGTCAGCTGATGGGGATTCAAATAAAATAAACTAAAACAATGACCTAAATGGTTGGCATTTATATAGCGCCTTTATCCAAAGCGCTGTATAATCGATGCTTCGCATTCACCCATTCATACACACACTCACACACCGACGGCGATTGGCTGCCGTGCAAGGCACCGACCAGCTCGTCAGGAGCATTTGGGGGTTAGGTGTCTTGCTCAGGGACACTTCGACACAGCCCGGGCGGGGGATCAAACCGGCAACCCTCCGACTGCCAGACGACTGCTCTTACTGCCTGAGCCACGAGAATGAACAGAATCTTAACTCACCATTGAAACACTGTTCAAACCCAGACCTGGCCCTGTGTGAGGCATCAGGACTGCTGAGTTAGCTGGATAACAGTGCTGAGTAAAACCCGGAACAGCTCTTTTTACTTCAGTCCGTGTTCCAGATTTGGCAGGTTCTGTAATTCAGTACGAGGTCAGCCTGGAAATTCTCCCATCAGATATCGCAGTCTCATACAGGGGTGGAGAGGGATGGCTGTCCCTGATCTAAGATGGATCCTGTATCAGTGTATCACTAATGCAGGAGGAATACTGCAGAGTCTAGTGACTGCTGAGTGAAATCCCAGCTGCCACCATACTGCTGCCTCATGGTAGCTGCAATCTATTTTTAACATTACATCATTAACGCAGGTTTTTATGACCATTCCACAAAGAAACATTTAGGGCATAACAAGCCAATTTACACATCAGCATTTCTGCATGTGCAAATATATTCCACATATTATACGATACCATCCACAAGTGTCATGTTTCATATGCTCTCATGTTTTCGACATTCCTTGCTTAAGTATTTTGATGGAGTACTGAAGTCATTTGAATTTAATTATTTTTTTCTACTTTTTTTGATTATAATATTTATGGGGAGTCATGAGAAGCAAATGTATTCATTACATAATTAATTCCTTTCGTTGCGTGTGCCTGCCCGCCTCCCCTGTTCTGACTCATCGCGTCCCTGTCCTCTGCCTACGGTTTTTCACTGCTCTCCTCAAAGCTTTCAGCTGTAGCAGGAACATGTAGCGAAAACATACATCTCCCCGTGGTTCAATCTGATCTCCCTCCTCCCCGGCTCGCCTGTTGCTTCGACCTCGTTTAATCCAGCTGTGCAGGAAGGCTCTGCCTTTATCTACCTCCTGCTGCTTCTTCCCTCGCTCCACCCCCTCCTTTTCCCATCCCTCCTTTCCCCCACTCCCTTTGGGGAAAAGGCGCTGCAACCAAAAGATATCAGGACAGTGCCAGATACAACAACAAACCTCATATTTCCAAAGACGACAACAAAGTTAAACAAAACACACACATTTCTTGCACCGCCCCCTGATTTATTAATAGTTTTCCTTCTTCTTTACTGAAATGACTGAGAGCGTCCAGTTATGGAATTCACTTTGGAACAGATATAATCAAACATAACTGGCCTAATGGGCAAATATAAAAACCAAATTTCAGCAGGAATATGGCTGGCTCCAAATGCAGGGATCAGTGTGCCGGGTCCAAATAAACCAGCCTAGCCTAATCCCCATCATGCCTGTCTCCAGGTCCATTTGAAAACATACCTTCAGACAAAACCTCTTGGCCTTCGCATGCAAGTCAAAAAGAGACAAAGAAAAGAGAGGAAGAAAAGAGAGCAAGAAAAGAGAGGCATCTCACAGACGGCTGGCTCACTTCTCCTTTCAGCCTTTACGCATTGGCCTATTTCAAAATGGCCCTTTTCTTACAGTACGAAGCATTTCATTAAACCTCCTGAAGCATTGCATTGCTGAATAATTGTAACGGTTCCCTCACGCTTGCTGATTAATTGGCGGTGTGTGTGCGGTGGGAGAATAGGGTGAGCAGCTGCAGGTCTGGCCTCCACTGATCTTCTGAATCCATCAGCCCCCTCCTGATGGGCGAACACCAGGGTCAGTGCATGCCAAGCCGCACACCGCCATGTACAAAACGGGTTCGACTGCCGCCAAACGGGGTAAGCGTACAACAGCTGTCAAAATAGTAGCAAAAATAAAAAAATAACTCAAATAGTAAATAAATAATCTTAAAAAAGGCAACTAAATATTTTGTGAGAATCTACTGGAAGAGGTATCAACATTACTAAATGAAAATGTGATCTATTGTTCTATTTCTATATTGATCTCTTTACCTGATTATTATCATAAACTGATCTTGCGACAGTTTGTTTTTCACCCCATTCCACTAACCCCCCCCCCCCCCCCCACCCCCCCAAAGGCATTGAGTTTCTGCTAATTGTCACGCTTTTAGCTCAAATGACTCAAGCCTGCTTGTTTTCCAACAAGTTCCATTTAGTGGGTGGCAATTTAAATTTAGTGTAGGAAGTACGTGAAATCAGTGTGAATGCTTCAGATGTAATTGGAACACATAAACCTCCTCGCTCAGCTCAGGCTGAAGCAATTAGCCCGATTAGGCGAGGCAATTTGTGTTGGGCTTAGTTCGGTGCAACATATCGCAAACAAAAATTATAAATATTTATGGAATCTAAATTTGAACATGCCTGTCAGAATGGGCCTGCGGATACTTCCAAGCTAACTGTTTTACCATGTTTGTGTATGTGTGAGAGAATGAGACTGTCACCGTGTTTCAGGGAACAGAGGTGAAATGAATGCTTTAGGCTGTGCTATAATGAGATCATATTGCAAGTGCAGGGCCCGTATGGAATCTGTGCTGCATAGAATGCATAGAATGAAGACAGGCTAAAGCATTTCTATCACACATTAAGACAGTACGTGCTTTTAAAAGGCATTGATCCGTGCATATTTAAACGGAATGAATCCAAACGGACATAATTAAATCATTCAGCACCGTAAACAGATACACTGTGTCCTAGTCATTCTAGTCAATCTGTCCCCTCTCAGATCTACAGCATGCATTAAAAAAAAGATTGTACACCCTGGTGAAAAATTCAGCTATGACCAGCTCGAAATACCAGCTACCAGCTGTTTCAAAACATAACTTGAGCTTTCAGCAGGGTACTGTATGCAACCTAATAAGTGGTTCCCACTTACAGTGAGAAATCATATGATTCTTAATCATATAAATGCACAGTACAAATACTACCGTTTAGGGGCGCAGAGAAGAGCCATTTTGAAGAGTTTAATTTATGGACAGAATCCAGATGGAGATTTACTGCTGTATTATTAATTGAGCAATCAAACATAGGGAAAACAAGCACTGAATGTGTCTTAGCTTGATAGATTTATCAATAAACACATCATTTGAAAAGAAAAAAAGGATAAACAGCCATAATGATAAGGTGCAGATGAACTAGTGACTGCAGACTGTTGACAGCTAACAGTTTAAATGCTTCACAAGTGTTGTGTCACATATTCAAGCGAGGTTAGTGGGTGAGGAATACACTGAAAATCACCTCTGATATAGTGCATTTACTCTGACAGAGTACATGCAGCACCCATATAGCACCTTTTACTCTGATGGAGTAGATCTGTATGTCTTTTAGACTCATAGAGACTCATTAGTGTTAAATGCTTTCCTGTGTGCCATTTTAAACTCTAAAAGATGGAATCGTTCCTCAGAGAAAAAAGACAAGTGTGTACCTCCAGAATATAGCTGAACTCCGGGGGAGCTGATACATAATCAATCATTTAATCAACTCTGTACTTTGTACTCACTTTGTATCGCACCATTTACGAGATTGACAAACAGCACATCGCAGCGTGAACCTGAGCAGAGCGAGAATAAAAATAGAGATGCGATGCCAGCGCTAATGGTTCAGCATCAGAGACGGAGCCTTCTCTTGTTTGGCAGCTTTAAGCCGCAAAGTGAGTGGGTTTGCTGATGTGTGAATATGTTTTCAGACGGCGATCGCTGGAGCGGTGTCTACGGCAGATCATAAAGCAAATCACCCACCAGTGAAATCAAGAGAAAATGAGACCCATTAGTCGCAAAATGGCTCCTTCACATAGGCCTTTGGAATGTGCCGTTACAGAGATCAGAGGCAAAGACTGAGATCAAGCTTGGAGGAGTATTTTGGAAATTAGAGGTATACACTCACTGAGCACATTATTAGGAACATTTTTACTTTGTTACACCCACTTATTCATATGTGATTATCTAATAAAAAAAGTCAAGTGAGCAGCAGTTCTGCAGACAGAAACGCCTTGTTAATGAGAGACGTCAGAGGAGAATGGCCACAACGCATAATAACTCTAAGTGGATAGGCTACATCAATAGAAGTCTATAAAATAAGTAATAAATACCTAATAAAGTGCTAACTGAGTGTATGGGCAGGAAAACTCATAACTCAAGTTTTACAAAACTAACCTTGCCCGTTGAAAAAAAAATCTGATACTTACAAATAGCAACAGTTGGCTGCTGGTGGCCTAATGATAATGGCAGGAGACTGAATATGACTTGCACACTCGCCCAGTTTTCCCTTACTGCTTTTTGGAATACAGATGATTTGCAAATAATTTGCCATGAATATTAATCTCGACCCTTCCGCGTCCTGTTCAAATATCGGTGTAAGGAGGCCTTATTAATTCAATTCGGTGACAAACGAGAAGTGATATTTACAAGCAAGCGTATATATATCATTGCAAACATTCATTTGTGTTACCCCCTGCACCTCGTATGTCGCCCTGCCTCCCCCGGCTCCAGCTGAGGCAGGCCCGACCTGCATGCTGAAACAGAAGCGCGTCGACAATTAGCAGTGCCACATCGCCCAGGTCCCGCACGCGCATTATACCGAGATAAGAGAGCACAGCCTCGCTGTTTCGGGACCAAGCGGGAACAGTCAGATGAAAGTAGAGAATATAATGAATTAACCATGACCTGCTAGGTTATGAGAGATATGCTATAAGGTGCGACCGTGCACTCTCGTGCCATCCCATAATTACATCCCCTTGAGCCATTGTTATTCCGCTGTTTTCCTGAAATCCCGGCTGATGGGATAACATGATTTGACTTTTGGAGTGAATATAATGGGGTTGTGAGATTGGAGAGTGGCTCTCTCGGTTATGGCCATGAATTGGAGGCTGATAGAGGGGCTCTGGATGCACTGAATGTGGGTAGCTGCTTGCCAGCCTGGTTCAGCTTCCACTTCACAATTCACATTTCCCGAGCATTACCCGAAAAAGCCAGCCAAATGGCTGCGCTACTCTTCCTCTCATAAGTGTATTTGAGACGGTTCTGTGTCAGCTATTTAAAAATACATTTGGCCTACAGGCGCATGTTCCAAATTACATTTTTGTGAACATTTTACCTGCCAGTTATTTCACATCTTACACAGCTCAAGCTATTGGAATATTCAGACAACAAGGGTATGGCTTTGAAACTAGGACCAATGCCTGCCGGGATCTGGGCAAACAGACTTTTATGTATGTACGCATATCTTTAAGATATCTTGCCTAAATACGGCTTGCAGTAGAAACATTCACACATCACTACATTCTTGCTGTATTTACTGTCCTGTATGTTTGAGTTAAGTGATCAGGAACAGGTTGAATTTACAGCAACAGACAAATGGAATGTAGCTCTAAACACATCTACCATACCAATCATGTCCACAGCTATTGAACAGACAGCATCATTAAAATATTTCATGTCTCTCAAATCTCATTTTATTCCTCATTATAAGGTCCATTCATATCTTGCAGTTTCCACATCAAACAAAAACGCAGAGAATAAAATGAGTCTATACTGAGACTGTATTCAGTTCAAGTTAATTGAATATTTCTTCCAGGGACTTGCCATGTATTGTGGGGGACATTGAAAAGCAGGTGCCTACTGCAAGTACTTTATATTTGTGAGGCAACGCTGGCCACAGCTACCACCTCTGAAGCTAGTGAAGTCTAACAGATGTGCACTACCCGCTGGGCTGACATTAAATTGATGTACCACCAGCTAATGTGACGATCCAGGCTTGCCCCCGCTCCCCTCCCACTCCCCCCCCCGTCTCACCGCGGAGGGCCCCATACCTCTCAGCACATCTGGCCCGACAAGTGCGGGCTCCATAATAACTTTAAAGTTTTAGAGGGTGTGAGGACAGAGCACATTCATCATGATAACCTTCCCTAAAAAAAAGACATCCCATGAATATAACTCTGCGTGCCAGGCTTCATGCTTTATGAACCCGGGGGAAGATTTATCACTTCTGTCCTAAGTTCATGCATACTCCGTGTCGCTTTGTTAGTTCCCCGCTCGCGCTGGCCGGCTCGTGTGAGACCCGCTCCCCGCCCCGATCCGAGCGCTGGAATCGGAAAGGCCCGGCCGACACTTTAACAGAGACGGCCAGAGCGTGGCTTATTACGGAAGCGTTTCTAAATGAAATGTTTTAAACATTCCTCATTCATGAAGAAAGCGATCGGGAAAACCTCATTACCACATCTGTAAAACATCTGTGTGATAGTTCTCAGGAGAAAGTGCTCTATAAAATAAATTGATTTGATTTGATGTCCATGCCTTCATGTGATTCATTTCAGTATGAATCACGGGACGCTTATGGTCTCTAAAACTGTTTTGCTAACACTTCTGTCCTTCTTAAAAGCTATAGGACTTATAAGAGCTTTGCAACTCATAGGCACTACACAGCCATTCATATGGAGGGTTTCTCAGTAATACCGCTTTTGTTATCAATGGTCACATAACACCCCATACCGCATGCCTATTCAGAGTCAATGACATGTGAACGATTATGTAGTCCAGCCTATGAAGCTCATCGTTAACAGAAAGTGTCGCCACTGTTTTTGTAAGAACAATCTTATGATTCTATATGGGTAGGACGGCTAACCTCCTCGAATCAAATAGCAATACTTCATATGCTATCGTCAAAACGCAGCGCGTTTCAGGACAGATTGTACCGACAAGGGAAACGATATCAACCATTTCTCTGCGTGACAACGGCAGGATTGGGCCATCATGTAGAGCCTGACCTTGGGCGACAGACAGATACCGACCTCCACAGGCTCTCTCTCTTTTACGGCGACAGTTACAAATCCTCAAAAGGAAAAGAAGTTCCCTGAGGAAACGGAGGTTCAGGCGTTCTATTCCCTTTCAGCTCTGGGGTCCAATCAAGACTTCCTGCCCAACCTCTAATGTGGAATTAACCCTTTGAAGAACAGGCGTGTGGATTGCTTTTTTCAACATTCTAAATCAGTGTTCTAGAACTTCTTCCAATAACCAGCAATGACTGTTACCTCAGCATTAGAATGTTGAGCTGAGAACATTCTAATCATATATTTATGATCTTTCACCTTAAAAGCGTTAAAGGGCATTTTTGAGGAGGACTGCTCTGACCATGTATTTATGTGAGCTTTAACAAAATTTGATCAAATAATTAACACTACTGTTTAATGTTATCGTGGATGCTGAGTTCAAGTTGGATGTTTTCGGTAGAGATAACAGAGATCAAATAATACCATACACCTCTAGAAATGGGGATGCTCAATTCATCACTGGGAAATGGGACAGTATCACATCACAAGAGATGGTAGCACGACCGGGCTGCCTATGAATTTTGCTTGAGATGTTACCAAACACACATCCACATGCCCACACATGCACACATTCACAAACACATGCACACACAGACACACACACACACACGTGTACACATACACACACAAATGACTGAAATATCATAACAAGAACATGAAGAAAAGAACACAATTTGCCTGCAGGACCCATGTCAACCAGACGCAAGCTACTGAAATATGACAGAAACAAGAAAATAAATTATTCACACCAACACAAACCTGTGATTCACATGCAATTTCAAACATGCTGTCTGTTTCAAAAGAAGTGGCTTTAAGACTGTAACACATTGCCGAGCCAAAGATTTAGGCTTGCAATGATCACCGGATCCTGTGTAAAATGGCCACACATTCAACACAGAAACTCAAATAATATAATCCAATAATGAACGTTAAAATATTGAATTTTCAATTATCTGATGACATAAAATGATGTTAATTAAAATGGTCAAAGGTCGAGTAGAATGAGAGCTTCTTGCAAATTGGATTTCTCTTTCAGTCTCCCACTGTTAAAACAATAAATATTTACCGAAAATGCAAGTCGTACAGAAATGAAAATTACAGAACATTAACATTACAGAGCATGTGTGTGTGTGCGTGTGTGAGTGAGTGACTGTGTGTGTGTGTGTGTGTGTGTGAGAGAGAGAGAGAGAGAGAGGGAGAGAGAGAGAAAGAAAAAATAAACAAAAAATAACCAAACAGTGCACAACCTACCTTTGCATAAGCACAAACTGGTCAAATGCAATGTGTCAATGCGTTAATGAAGAACTAATTAAACAAAGGACAAGAAGGTTCTTGAAATTATTTAACAGAATACAAACACAGGACTCGCAGGAAGTAAACACTTTGTACATCACGAAACATTGTGGAAATCTCAAGGTCTTTATACTACCAGCAATAAAACACAGACAATGCCACACATGTAAGAATATGATGGTAAGACATGAGTGAGGTAATATATCACGCGGTACTGTAGGCTTTCCAACAGAAAGTGCTTTCAGCATACATAGGGAGCAGTTTGCCAGGAACAGGCATTTATGAACAAATGTGCTGAAAATGAAGCTGAGCATAAGTAACCGCAAAGTTCTCGATAATTACATTATTGAACAAGCTGAGACGGGCAGAATAAAAAGTAACTTTTTCTAGTGGTTTCAGAGCTTTGTAATGACTGCGTGTTGGAGAACCGTAGTGTAAATGGTCACATACAGAAATAGTGTAGCTCTGGACATGCAATTATGCACTATAAAACTCGAGAAACTATAAGACTATAATCAGATCCGCGTGTAGTTCATTCATTGAACATACAGTAATATTAGATTATATTCTGGTTTGTTTAATGACATTCGGATGCTATGAATGTCCCTCTGAAATGCAAATATTCTTCTAAATGTGAATGCACAAAAATGAACATGAAATTGAACAGCTCGTCTAAGTTTGAACAAGTCGGAAAAAATGCTATATTTCCCAAAATGTTGGTGTTTTCCTTTAAAGGCTATGTCAACTGTCAGTTTCTCAAAAAAAAGTGGGTGCTCTAGAATTATACCACGGCCCTATACCATGCTGTCATGTTGGTACGTATGGAATGGATGTAGTTGCAAATCTAAAAAAAAGTCATTTCTCAGAATGTCCAGTTGTAATTTAGTGGGACATGAAATAGAATACCTCAGAAAAAATTATACAAGTTTCACAGCACTGCTGACACAAAAACAACAAATGTAATATGAAATTGGATAGAATTCACTCCCTGAAAAAACAACACCATGCAACAGGACAGGAGGAAATGCCTCGTCAGCGGAAGAGGAACTGGAACACCGGTGACATGTCAAAGGGACCATTTTGATGGCTGTGACACTGCCTTTGCTTATAGAGTAATATGGACAGTGGGGCTATTTAATTTAGCAGGCCTGTTTTAAACAGACAACGCTTACAGTAGTTATGATATCCCAATGTTCATACGTAGATATGAGTCTATTCTCATTCCACCCATGTATACAGACCTTCCACATTTCATTAAAATGCTAGATTTTTTTACCTGTGATTGAAAACTTGGGAATGCACATGACATAATTTTCTCCCCAAAAAAAATATATTCCAATTGCGTGTGATTGCCAGGGGAAGCCGCCAATACAAGCCGCATGTATGCACCACATGTCGTGAAGTACTGAAATTGGCAAAAACAGCCTTTTGTAATTCTGTCCCATTCTGTTACCGAGTGCAGTATGGCATACAGTATCGGCCCACATCCTCGACTTAGGGTAAGAAAACAGGTGTTGCAGCACGCAGCCTTGAATTGTCCAGTGATTATCAAGCAGCAACAAGAATAACAAGAGCACTCCCAAGTCAATGCTGTGCCAGGCAAACAAGGCCGGCATCTTTCGCAAACAAACTGACCTCGGTTTGACATTTTGACTTGCAGTAAATCCATGGGGAGGTGCGTGTGGGTTTGTTATACACAATATGAAACACACTGTTCTGTGCACATTTCTGATATTCCAGTGGATGTGCACTATATTTGTGGAGGTCCACACAGGACCTTGACCGGTTCAGACAACTGTTAACTCCATTGCTGAATGTTTCATGTGTGGGTTGTGTCAAGACTTGATTTTCTAACCCAGCAAAGCTGCCAGTGCAATAAACCTTTCTTGCCATGACCTGACCCTGATTTTCACCAAAAAATGCAACAAATAACTCACCTCATCACTTCTGCCCAACTACCACCGAGGCTAAAGAGTTGAATTAGTGACCGGAGTAAAAGTACTTTGCACAGCAGCAGTGGTTAGGCTGACTGGTGATTAGTGGTAAAAGACTGGTGAAGACAGTTAAAAATATTAGAAATAGACACAACTTATTTGTTAAGTTCATGTCAAGCTGAAATGCAGCATCAGCAAATGAAGTATCAGCATTTATGAAGCTAGAGGCAGGAAGTGCATGTGATACAGTTGTGTGTGGCTCTGGAATGGCTCCATTGGAAGAGGTACTTAAGGCAATGGACTGTGGCCTAAACTCTAGCTGAGACATTTCATGTCTGTGCCAATACCGTCAGCCTACTACAACCAGAACGTACAGCGATGTAACAAAATTGGCCCTGTCACTCCAGAAGCACAGTGGGCTATACAGTACCTTTTCCAACATTAGTGGTTCCTACAGACAACATTACTGGTTCTTACAGGCAATATTACTGGTTCCTACAGACAACATTACTGGTTCCTACAGACAATGTAGAGCTATGTGAACCACAGGGTGTAAAATAGACTCTGCCTTTTTAGAGAAAAATTGCTTAAAATATGAAGATGGAGGCAAAATTATTTTTAGTTTTAGCATTTTAATAACTTGAAAACATTTTTAAATAATGTTTCAAAATCTAAAATAAGGGCGGCACGCATGGTGCAGTGGGTAGCACTGCCGCCTCACAGCAAGGAGGTCCTGGGTTCGAATCCCCGTCGGCCGGGGCCTCTCTGTGCGGAGTTTGCATGTTCTCCCCGTGTTTGCGTGGGTTTCCTCCGGGTACTCCAGTTTCCTCCCACAGTCCAAAGACATGCAGGTTAGGCTGATTGGAGAGTCTAAATTGCCCATAGGTATGAGTGTGTGAGTGAATGGTGTGTGTGCCCTGCGATGGACTGGCGACCTGTCCAGGGTGTATTCCTGCCTTTCGCCCAGTGTATGCTGGGATAGGCTCCAGCCCCCCTGCGACCCTGTTCAGGATAAGCGGGTTAGGATAATGAATGAATGAATGAATCTAAAATAAATGATTACCATGAGGCTTTTCCAACTGTCAGAAGTACAGATAGAAATAATACGGCAAGCACAAACATTCATACCTCACACAAACACAAACAGACAATATCATAAAAAAACTGCAGTAAATACCACCAAGAGACGGAGTCAGCGTTTGCAATGAATTAATCCCGGTTATGGAGTAAAAAATGAATAAAGATGTTGCATGCATCGCATGTAAAATTCAATGAAGGACAGTGATTACAGACTAAATTAAAGACAGATAAATCTCTCCGGAGACTGCATTGCTCCACTGTGGTCACTTCTGGACCCGTGGGTTTGAGGCTGGATATCCGTCAGCTAACACAGCCATTTGACGCTCACTCGCCTTGCCAAATTGATCTGTCATTTCACATTTCCTGTGAAAGGTTTTAATGTGAGCGGGGAGAGGGGACACATCCACGCAGGCCGCTGGCACGAGACGCAGAAGTGGAAACGTTTGCCTACAGATGGTGCGCTTCGGAAATCTTGCTGAAAAAGTCGGAATAATGATGATCTGAGGGATAAAAATATTTCACACCGTGTCGCTGTGTCATGAGAAAAGGGCTATTCGACGGGTGAGGGTTTAAGTGTAACATCTTTACCCCTCTTTTGGCTTAACCATCAATACATAAAACCAATGCAGCAGCAGTAAGATTTATCAGCGGTACAGAAAATGTACCGTATAGTAACTGTGAAATATTAACACATACAGCTAATGAATCACATTGCTCTTGACTGCACAGTGCAAAGATTAGGTCTATATTTCACTGATGCTTCAATTTATCAAATGGGAGAACTTACCTAAAAACAAGAATTGTTGTATAAATCTTGCATTTTGGCACAGTAATTGTGATGAAGACTTCCGATGCACTTTTTCATGTCAGTTGAATAGCGAGATCTATCAGTCATGTTTATCTGTGACTCGCCATACTTAAGCAACATGAATTTGCCAATGGCTTTTACAGTAAACAGATAAATTGTTTTGATCTCCCATAGATGCCTGCCAGCCATATTAGATGCCATCCCCCAGTCGTGTGTATTCAGTGTAGTGGTCTCAAACTCAAACCGGTGTGTATGCTGGTTTTTATGCCAGCCTCAGCTCTTGATGATATAATTAAATATGTTTTTTAAATTTGGGCTGTAGGTTTGCAGACAATGTGCATCAAGTAAAATGTGTTATGTGCGTTGTCCAAATAACATATGTTGCTTATATGCTGTGCTTTAATACAGCTAAATGCTTATGGCTGGATGAGTAACTAGAATCAATTAAGGCAGCATTAATTGGTTGGAATAAAAAGATGCATACAACATGCATGAAATACGTGGGTGAGTGGGTAAATGTGAGCCTCTGTGTATGTTTTACAATATGTCTTTGTGTTTAGTCTCTGTACATTACTGTATGTGTATCTGTTTTTGGACCCCCTTGAAAACAAGATGATTCTTCTGAAGGGTCTATCCTTCAATAAATTTCAATATACACACAGCCCTCTGTGGAAACCAGCTTGAGTCCGCTGATTTAGTGTAATGCAGAGGTTTCCAATCCAGGTCCAGGAGATCCCTGTGGATAAAGGCCTGATTTTCACTCCAGCCCTAATTAATATTCCTGAAGTGTAAAGAGCTGTTAATTTTTTAATGACACATTTTAATGTCTGATGATAGATTCTGTACCCCCTTACTGCCACAATGTCATTAATAGATTCCTCCTCTGGCAACTAGGGCTTTTCTTACGCGCTATGGTAAACGATTCCTTTTGAAGGAGGCTACATTTTGGTTCGATTAATTGACGGACCTACAAGTGAAAGCAGTGAAGTCCTGAATGCTGAAAGTGTGTATGAATCATGATTGAATCTAATCCATTTGAGGGAAATGGAGAGATCGAAGATAGTCATGAGCTAATCTGCATTGTGTTTCGATTATTATTGTCTTTCAGCACAAACTTAAATCCATGTTTTCAATCACCTCAATTAAATTGGTTGGGAATTAAAAGAAGGGTTCTCCAGGACAAGGTTTGGGACCCTCTGGTCTAAAATATCTGGGGTGGTCTATGGGGGGGCAGCCTGTAGTGGCTAACGTCCATGTCTGGGACCCAGAAGGTTGGGGGCTCAAGCCCCGGTGTAGATCCGCACGGCGGTTGGGCCCTTGAGCAAGGCCCCTAACCCCAAATTGCTCCAGGGGGCATTGTCCCCTGCTTAGTCTAAGTCACTTTGGATAAGAAAATAATATTATTATTATTATTATTATTATCATTATTATTATCCGAGTTGTGTCTCTAAGTGCTCAACAGACAGGTCAAGAAGGTCCTTTGTTCCATGGGCCATTCATTTATACAATACACAAAACGGGAGGAGATAACTGGACTTTTCACCATGAGTCTCTTTCTGCTCCTTCCACCACATCACGCTGTCTACTGTTTACTGTTTACTGTTTACTTTGTACTTTTTGCACTACCACGATTGCACATTTATTTGATTGCACATTTATTTAATTTAACATAGCACCTTATTTTTATTACCATAGCACCTTATTTCAGATTTTTTAACTTTTGATCTTTATGTGTGTGAGATATGTGTGTATATATGTGTATGTATAAGCTACTGAATGCCTAAAATTTCCCTCGGGATGAATAAAGTATCTATCTATCTATCTATCTATCTATCTATCTATCTATCTATCTATCTATCTAAGTACAGTGTGGTGTGCATATGATCCCATATGAGGCAGGTAGGGGTAAAGCCGTATCCCAGAAACGAGCTATACCGCCCTTTATCATGCACTTGAGAAGCTGTAAAACGCGACAGGCTCCCTTTTCAAGTGAAACGCACTGTAAAGATAGCTATGCTAATGAGCGAACGGCGCCAGCGACAGCGGAAGAATGACCGGCCGTCACGCCGATCACCTTCAGGAGCGTTAGAAGATGATTTGTTGCTTGTGGCGGAGGAGCAGATTTGCATGACAAGGCAGACAAAAGACAAAAATAGGAGAAAAGTGGCGGCAAAGTAGGACGTCTGTCTCGTAGCGTACAATAGAGACGCAGAGCCTTCCATTCCGGCTCACAGCTGTCAAAACACGCTGATAGACCGGCGTGGTCCTGCACAAACCAGCCCCATCTGCGCCCGCCGTCTCATCATTCTTGTGTAATAAAATAAATAAATACGTTAGATCAGTTACATGACCAGGCACAAGGACACAGCAGGTACACCTGCACACACTCCATTCTGCAGCGTGTGTGATGCCTCACCTGCGGCTGAGCTATCTACGGTCGAGTGGTCTTAATTTCAGCCCGGCCACACTTGTTTCTCCCCTTAACTCTGTGTTAGGGGAGCGTTAGGCGAGCAGGCACCAAACTGCCAGATGCAGAGCTCTCTGTCAGGGGATTAGTGTTTACTGGGCAGATTTCCTTCAAATCATGTCCGACCTGTCACCAGTCCTTTGGCTTTCCTGCTCATTCTCACAAACACACACATAAACCCGCAAGCACACATGTAAACACGCACGCACAACACACACACATGTCCATACACATACACACATACATACATATTTGCATACATACTTACATACATGCACATGCACTCATGTGCACACACACACACACACACACACACACATACATACACACACGTAAACACTACATAAACACTCAGTGAAAGCAGGTAACCTAGAATCTAAAATACCACAAGATGACTCACCGGGGCGAAGAGTATGAACAGATTGGTTACTCATAATAGCTCTGGCTGTTAACAAATCTGGCTGTTAACTCCTCACGAGCGCAACTGTGAAAACAAGCTGCAAGGAATCTCCTGGGGATTACGTAGTGCTACTCTCATAAGATTTTTCACATGAACAGTGATAAACACCCCATTTAATAGATGTAAGTAAAATGATTTAATTATAGTATATAGTAGGTTCAGCTGTCCAAGGACACACCCTAGACTGGTAGACTCACATAGTAACCACTGTTTCACACGGAATCCAATCAAATAATGAAGATGAAAATCTTGAATAGCTGGAGATACATATGGGTAAAACACAGCACTCATCGATAGAGTCATAATGCAGCCCTGTAAGATTTCAGTTTTACATACTATCCCTTCTGTCCACTACACTGAATAAGCAGCCCGTAACATGATTTATTAACGATGCAATATGTGAATCTGTAATATAACCCACAGCGTCGTAACCCCCGACAACCCCTCCTGTACAACGCACCAGGCACTCCCTGTAAACCTTAGAAAGAGAGATTCCAGCAGACATGAATTTGCCCTAGTGTGCATTCTGGGAAAAATGTACAAGATAGTAATGTAATCCTATACCCCACTGCTATAGATCTAAATCAACACACCACATAGACTGGGCCAATAATCCAATTCACTTCCAGAGCTTAAACCCCTATAAAATGGCTTTCCAGGAAACGCATTGGAAATCCTTATATCATGATACTTTGACCTAATCTGCCTTTACCCATTTTAAAAAATTCGAGACTGATTTGCTAACAGGCGGCCAGCATATTTGTGGTGTTCATCTATTAATTTATTTGGCATTGGTCCGGTGTGGTTGTGTTTAGTGGCGCTGTGGCTAAAACGCACTGTAAGCTGACTGGGTTGGCCTTGACAGAGCGACAGGCTTACAGGCACGCACAGCCTTTGGACCCGGCACTCAACGTTACCGAGATGTATTGGGTAATGGCTTTGCAATGAACCGGTGTGCTATCCCGAGGGAATACTTGTATGTCAAGCTGTTTCACGCCACAGAAATCGTAATAAGCTCGGGCCATACGTGCATGAAGCGCAGAGACCCAGGCACGCCATCCCAGCTAGAGTATGTGGGAAGACTCGGAAAGAGCACGGCGCTTTTTTAATCACTGTTTTCATGAAGAAACCCAGCCTTTTCAGCATTTTAAATGTTCTCAATGTCATGCATCTAAGAAGCTTGTCTCGTGTTTCATATTGTATTAATATTTGATCTTGGGTATGCATTTTTACTGGTCCCTGTTTAATATTACATTGGAGGGTGCAATGTTTAAACCTACTGGTGTTTACCATTCATAATTGATTATGGTAGCTGTGGCCAGGGTTTAGGTTTATCCATAAGAAGGAAAATTTAATTTGAGGTACTGCAGCAGTCCCCCAGGCAGTTCTACAATAATTTACATAATAAAAATGTTAAAGTAGACCTACGTATAGAGAATAATAAAAGAAGAACATTAATCACATGGGTCTGTACAGGTATGTAACCTGTGCCATCCAGTCATGCGTATCTGTGTTATATCCCAGGTGTGACTACATCAGTCTGTGCGAAAGCAGCAGGAGCATTGTTAAATATGCTCTCCTTGCACAATGCCTAAAGTTATTTTGTCACATCCCTAGTTTGCAGTTGCAGTGTTAGTCAGTATTGTTAGTTAGCGAGCAAAGCTACTGAATTCTTTGCCAGTTCGGTGAACCTTTCAATTGGGAAACGGAATTTTATTTGACATTGGTGCAGGCAGAGGCTAAAAATATGTGTACAGTGTAGAGATGATGGAAAGATGTTATGAGCTATGTTGAAATTGCTACAGCTTGTCACACACACTGGCATAACAATGTCATTTTTCTAAACAAAGTAGCAACCAAGCTGTATGTATTTATTGCTGACAAGTTGAATGTCATTATGTTTGTAGAGAAAACAATGTTTTCCTTTAGATTTTATGAACTTGTTATTCTCTCACTCAAATCATAAAATAAAGTAGTTCAATGCATTCAAAAGGTTGAGGATTTGAAGAACAAAAAAAATATTACACTGTAAAAACCCTACACTCAAAAACCCAAATTCTTTTTGAATTCTTCCAGTCATGTAGCCAAATATCATGTGATCTAATTTTGCACACATTCAACCTTTGAGTGAAGAATCTGAAATCTGAAGCAAACCCTATGTAACACGCACCAATGCTTTGGTTGATGGTTTAATATAGACATACATGAACAATGTTGTTAATCACTCCTCTAACAACATACAACATTTGATTGTAACTATACTGGTGTTTGCTTACCATGTTTAAAGCACTCTGGTTAATTTGCTGGCTAAAACGGTTGGCTAAAACCATTGTCAAAATGGCTCATTTTGAGGGTAAAGACTTAATTAGTGCTGGTTACTCTAAATGAGGTGATTACAGTGACACCTGGTGGGAAATCAGTGCAACGCAGCTTGATAAATGGCTCAAATAGATTGCTCCATACACAATATCCCTATGGTGACCTGGTGCGTTCAGCTGCAGGAGGGTGGGGGCATTGTACAGATTTTATGGTTTTCATTTCATACAAAAAAAAAAGAGTCCAAGCCACCAGGCAGCATTAAAGAAAACAAGTATAACACCAATAAAGGGTTGTACAGTCGTTGAATCACTTTAACAAGACGAGGATGGGGACGGCTGTCCTTGGCTGTGGCAGAGCTACACTGGAGACCGTGTTATTTCACACGGGGCTGGGAGATTCCTTTATAACATCAATAAGCAGCCATTCTTGGAGGTCCATTTCCAGCCGGTTATGGCCCTCCATGGCACACTCCATGGTATGGATGACCATAAAAACGCTGCCGCGTTTACGGTATTCAGTTATGGGTGTTAGTTATGGAGGCCACAGCTAGGGCTGGGCCGGTTCCTGCTGCGCTGTGTCAGATATGCACAGATTACAACTCTAGTCTGAGTTTCATCTTGAACTTTGTCCAGCTGGGGTATACAGTACTTACAGTAAAGTGCAATTGCTATCAGTCTTACTTTATTATATTAATTAGGAATCAAGACATCTAAATTGCAACAGAAAATCTAACAAAGTGATCAAATATATTGAATTGCTATTTTTTAATTATTTTATTATACTAAACGTGGCTATGGTCATACCCAGAGAACTAACAGTGAAGATGAACAGATAACAAACGGTAAGGCTACTGCTCTGTATCCACATCACGTGATGAGCCATGAGCCATGAGCGTGGGCCTAACATCCACTACCCAAGAAAACGCAGATTGCAATTCCCACATTGGATGAGGCTCAGAGAATGAGAACTGGGTGATGGACAGTATCGTCCATAATCAGCGGCTGGACCCTGAACGCAGTGTGATTTATAGCCATGACTGAGGGAAAGAGCCACGTGGAACTGCCTCAGTCCGCGTGCAACCTCCAAAAATCCTCCTCACAAAATGGCCACTTTTACTGATTGGCACACTTTCATGGCTGCATAAGCTTCAGATTCGAGCTTACCTCACATTTCATCAACAAGAAAAAAAGCCCAAAAAGCCCAAAAAAGCCTTAAAGAAAGCTAAGGAAATTGCCATCATCATAAAAGCTGGTGGAAGACCACATAATCTCAGAGCAGCACAGATCCTTTCTAACTTATGGTTTTACACATCTATACACATCTATTTCATGTCTCTTGGTTTAAAGATGTGACCGTGTCGTTTTTCTATAATCCGTTTCCATCTTTTAGTCAGCAAAGGCTGACGTTTCCCAAAAGGTTTAAAATCAGGAATTTACAGAGATAAGCCCTCCACTAATGAAGCTCTAACGGGTGGCCTGCGTGTGACACCGTACGCAAACACGCCCCCGAATCCCCCAAAGTCCCACCGCTCCCTTCCATGAAAGCTCCTACCCATTACAGTCTATTTTTACCCTCGTCATTAAACAAGTCTGCGGAGTGCGGCTCCGGAGCTATGTCTATTTTTCTTCTGAGTACTCGTGATATCCAGGAATTTTAGCTGCTAACTCCGCATCAGCCCGCCCTCCCACGACCCCCCAGGGGATAAAAAAACATCTCCAAAGCGTAAATGTCACCTTGGGGAAATATCGCTTCTCTCCTGCTTGTCCACAAATCTGTCCAAAGCTTTCAAGAGCGGGTGGAGTGTTATCAATATTATCTGGGGAGTGAGAGCCCACTTTGAATATGATGGCCACACAGGGAAAAGGGAGCCTGTGCAACACGTTTCATTTAAGCTCATTAAAGGACCAGATTTCATTTTTCATTATTTAACCAGGAAAAATCCATTGAGATCGAAATCCCTTTTGCTAAGGGGACCTTATGTAAAACATAAAGTTACCCAACAAGACAGTTGACAATCAAGTTACAAACATCATACAGAGAATGAGATAGCATTATAATAATTATTATAGTGTTGAGAAGAGGTTAAAATTGGTTTCTTATGGTTTCTGTCTGTGCTTGAAGTTCTGGGTAATGTGTTATGGGTAATCTTAATCTCAATGAGACCATCAGTTTAAATGAAGGAATAATAATAATAACAACAATAACAACACTAATAATAAAAAGCAGGAGCATACTTCAGTCACCAAGTCATGAATAACAGTTCAGAATTAGCAATTTAATTCAATTGTGAACTTTAAGTTTTTTTGCAGATTGTTACAATTATAAAGTGAAAATATTTTACACAAACAAGTGGTCCTCCACTCAGCTGAATGGACAATTGACATGATACGGCCTATTAAAATGTAATACAATCCATGCCAAAAGACAAATAAATAAAAGTACCATGAATTAAAATTGACACTACTGTATTGCACTGTGATGCATTTTGTGCTGACATGCACCAAAATATGTCAAAAAAGCTAAGACAACTGCATCCTTAGTGCTGCACTGTCCCGGAGGACAACTGAACCCTTAGTGTAGGGCTGTCCCAGAAGACAACTGCATCCCTTAGTCCCAGGCTGTCCCAGAAGACAATTGCATCCGTTTGTGCTGCGCTGTCCCAGAAGACAACTGCATCCTTTAGTCTAGGGCTGTCCCAGAAGACAACTGCATCCTTTAGTGTAGGGCTGTCCCAGAAGACAACTGCATCCTTTAGTGTAGGGCTGTCCCAGAAGACAACTGCATCCTTTAGTGTAGGGCTGTCCCAGAAGACAACTGCATCCTTTAGTCTAGGGCTGTCCCAGAAGACAACTGCATCCCTTAGTCTAGGGCTGTTCCAGAAGACAACTGCATCCTTTAGTCTAGGGCTGTCCCAGAAGACAACTGCATCCTTTAGTGTAGGGCTGTCCCAGAAGACAATTGCATCCTTTAGTGTAGGGCTGTCCCAGAAGACAACTGCATCCTTTAGTCTAGGGCTGTCCCAGAAGACAACTGCATCCTTTAGTGTAGGGCTGTCCCAGAAGACAACTGCATCCCTTAGTCTAGGGCTGTCCCAGAAGACAACTGCATCCCTTAGTCTAGGGCTGTTCCAGAAGACAACTGCATCCCTTAGTCTAGGGCTGTCCCAGAAGACAACTGCATCCCTTAGTCTAGGGCTGTCCCAGAAGACAACTGCATCCCTTAGTCTAGGGCTGTCCCAGAGGACAACTGCATCCCTTAGTTCCGGGCTGTACAAAAAAGGACAACTGTATCCCTTTGAAGGTTTAACAAGCTCCAAAGTCAATACCAAATACCGTATTAAACGAATACATGTAAAAATGAATAATTAATAAACAAGCATTACTTATTGTACCTGCATGCATGTAAACACTGGGAGACACATTAGTAGAAGCATTCTGTACAGAACATAAGATATTATCATACAGTATAATCACTGCATTATAATCTGGGGTACAGTACGTCATAATAAAAAAAAGCATTTAATAAAAACATGACAAAACATGACCAAGGCTTCTTACCATGAAAAATCTTACTAGTGTGAGTATAAAATTTTACACAAAACTATAAACCATAATGCAGTCATGATAGATTAGAATTGCCTTGGCATACTTCAAGGGTTTATAGCAGATCGTGACTATCAACTACCGACACAAGCAGAGGTGAAAAATGCTCCAAACACACCCAGGTGTGTTCGCGCTAACGCTGTCAGCAAAACAGGGCCCAGAGTGTTTCAAAGGGCCAAAAATTCGGAATACTGTGGGGAGATGTTGCAAAATGTGTTCGTTTAAACTTAGAATGCCCTTATTTTGTCTCGCAAAATGACTGCAAAATGGAAGGCGAACTCAGTGGCACCCCTGTCCAGTGGGAAAACGCAGCAGATTTTCTGCACTGTCAGGATATGTTCTGCAAGTTCTTCAATCTCAAACTCATACAGTGGACACTGGTGACATCCTCTGACTGCAGCAATCTACCATAAAAACAATACAGATGACCCTGAGCTTTATGTTGAGTGACTAGGGAATATTAAATATACAATTACAGGTAGTATTGTTTTGCTACTTTAGGATCTCCTTGAAGAGTACATACCTGTATGTGGTTGGCCTCACTATCGAGAAATGCAGACTTTGACTCGTCCTGCTCTCTTGTTGTTCGTGTTGTCTGACGCCATTGCGGTCAAACAGTGGTTAACGATCAGTGGGCTACAAAGCACAGCCTTTCAACGGTAGATTATTGTTGCTGTTCATTTTGAATGAGGCCCTACAGAAGCAAGCAGGTCATTTTGCAGAAGGGATCGATAAGGAGCCATTTGTTATTTTATGCTTCAGATAAAACCGCCCGTCTTCATACCTCCGAATGGCAGAAAAAAGGGACATTTGAGTAGGCAGGCTTTTTAAAAAAAAAATACCTTTAGCTCTCTTACATCACTGAACTAAAACTTTGAGCTTAACCATGCAGGGCATGGACATGATTTTCAAAGGCAAAGATGAAGGGAGAGGGGGAGGAAGAGAGAGAGAGACAGGGTGTGTGTGGGTGTGTGTGTCCACGTGTGTGTGTGAAGTCCATTATAAATAGACTTGAAGCTTACTTTGTGGAGCTTACTTTGTGAGTGACATTGTGTGCTTAAGAAAAAAAAGCCCTGGGGCACATCTTTGAATCATCTCCAAATGCAAAGTTACAACAGATCAAAATCAATCAATATAATAGATTTACTACAACTCTGTCATTTTAAAAGTGCCCATCAAATCAAATGTTTCTTTTCACAAGTGATTTAAAAGAGGGGAGGGACAAAACATTGCTGATTTGAAAGTCAAGGTCAACAGCTAACGAATACTATGAAACATAGTTATCCCTCCAGGATGAGTACTATGACAAATCAGCATAATACAGAAATAGCACTATATCAGATGGAGAGAATGGCGAGTGAGATAACTTCAAAGTCGTACCCAACGGCAGTAAGTGGATAGTCCAATGAAGAATAATAACAGACAATAACATTTGCAGTGCATGTAATGCAATCAGATCAGAAAGTACTAAAATACCTTAACATGAGAATTCATCAAAGCAATGAGTGCCAGTGTAAGAAAGGTCTCTAACGTGATTATTAATACTACCTCAAGCATAAAAAGTGTCAGCACGTGTTTGGAATAAATACTGGAATGAATCCTCCAATTACAGGATCAGAAATGAGCAGACCTGCCGGTTCGCTAAAATTAAAGCTGTTAGGCAAAAAAGAGTGGGATAACATTCCTCCACAGCGATGTGAAAGACTGATATCAAATTATAGGTTGGTTGCAATTATCTTGCCTAAAGGTGGTGCAAGCAGTTATCAAGTTTAAGGGCGAAATCCATATTTTCACAGCACGGTATGTAAAGTACTGTAGAGCTGGCAAATAGCAGTCTCGCATAGCTTGGGACCAGAAACCTTCAGTGCTCTCCGGTGACTTAAGGAGAGAACAATGAAGTGTGTGTTCGTCTGTGCATGTAAAACACAGCGGGTCACTTGTCTCCATGGAAATAATACCATGAATTAAGCATTTTGTAATGCTGGCCATGACCAGGCTGATAGATATAAACGTTTTGCACAGTATGCTGATTGTAATTGGTTAGAATCAAGAAAACATATACTTGAAACATTTATAGGTATATGAGGCTTACCTACTATATTTTAGCCCATATGTGGATTTACATATGTGTCATGTTAGTTTAATCACCCTTGCATCATAATCTTTTAAATTCTTGCCGGCCTTGCCGAGTACTTAGCTTGCAAATTGAATAGTTTAGTCACTTGGCAGATGCTATTAGCACAATAGGAGCTCCAGATATACAGTTAGAATCACCTGAGTACCCCATCAGTAGTAAGAGAACTAATAAGAGAACCTTATTAGAGAGACAAAGTTACAATCAGATAAGTAGCGCCATCACATTGCATGCCTCAAGACCTGCATAACGAACGGGAGGGAATGCTGGCTGCTCCAGATCTAAATGCACAGCCTTCCGAATTCCATCTCCCTCCAATGCATACATTCATCTGGGCCAGCGCAGGATATGACATCACGCTGTAACTGATGAAAGCCTGGAAAAGGCTTCGGGGGGGGGGGGGGAAGGATGGCACCTTGGCGAGGCATCTCTCTGCTTTATGACCGTCAGAGGAACACAATGGAAATCTTATCAGGGGACACAGCGACAGCACTCACACACCCATAATTTCACCCCGCGAAAGAGCAAGTGGTCTCGGAAGGCTGGCTGGATGACATATTTACATGAACGGGGAACATTATCAGCCTCATCTAAATTAATACCAAATGAAATACGCAGCTTAACGAGGCAGCTTTCTGTGCTGGATGGATAGATCATTTCCCGGTCATGCACTCGCACAACTTATAGCAAGCGAGAGGGGAGCAGCACTCCTCCAAGAAACAGCCCAAACACAGCGAAGAGGCAGCTTCAACTGCGACTTCCCAGGAAGGCCACCAGTAATTACCCGAACAGATTCCAGAAAAAGCAACTGACAAAAACTATAGAACCACCCGGCACAGTACGAGAACATACCCATCCCTGAAAAGCATAAAACATTTGCATTCCAAAATTACTTTTGAGCACAGAAGTGAAGTAAGGTTTGGCCTTCATTTATGTCTCTGTCACTTATCATATTCATCTACTTCCTGTTGTTATGTTTCCACTCCCTTGGTCTGCTCAGCTGTGCCACACTCTGATCAGATATAAAGCTATTGGCTATGTCCAAATCAGCACACTTGCTGTACTGTACAAGTCACATACAAATTGTATATGACTACTAAATAGTAGGCAAGTGCACTGATTTGGACACAGGCCTTGTCCTTTCCAAGTACTCTCTGGTGACATCCTACACCTTTATCTGTCTTTTGAGTGTCCTTCTGAGACTCCCCCCCACTGTGAGTTTGGGGCCGTCTCTCTCAGGTGTACTGTACCCCTCCACCTGTAGATTACCCCTCACTGTGAGTTTGGGGCCGTCTCTCTCAGGTGTACTGCACCCCTCCACCTGTAGACTACCCCTCACTGTGAGTTTGGGGCCGTCTCTCTCTGGTGTACTGCACCCCTCCACCTGTAGACTGGGGGGGCACTGTGAGTTTGGGTCCGTCTCTCTCTGGGGTTCCCCGGTGTCTGTGCTCCATCTCCCATCACCCGCTCCCCATGTGGTGGTAGCAGCTGTCGCTAAGCCACAGGGCGATACCGGCGCCCTCCGCCTTCTGTCGGCCCAGAACACAGTCTGGAGCCATTTCTGCGCACGGCTTTATGGTTTCCAGCCCATAGCCAAAGCAGGAGAGCAAATCAGATTATATAATTCACATACACACCCTGTTTTTATTTACGTTCCTCAGCAATATGGGGTTAGGATACTCCAAAGATGAGCACAATGATATGATGATAAAAATGACGAGATTCCTTGGAATTTTTTATATGCTACACTGATTTTCAACCTTTATGACCAGCTCATACCCAGCAAGACCAGGTTATGACCAGCTAAATTTTCAAGGTGGTCAAGCAGGCATAGCTGGATTTTACAGCGGGGGGAACTCTGACTGAGCCCCTCAATGAACGCCATGATGGGAAAGGGTATACACGGAAGAAATTGAATAGAAAATGGCCATGTGCACATTGTTGGTATTGTGCATAGACCTTAATATGACAATTTTCTGTCATACTGTTATTTTCCTACCTCAATCACCATTAAAGTTGGTTAAATACCCCAAATAATAAAACATATTAAATGGAGAAAAGAAGCAGTTTTTCATTGAGACTTAGTTCTTTTCGTTTTCATTCCACTGACAATATGCACGTATTATTTAGATTTTTCCCTGCTGATTTATGACATTGATTTTGGTGAAGAAAATTGCAAGGGGCCCTGACTGACTTCAAAATAAATATATTAGAATTTTTTTTTAAATCAAATAACAGAATGGAGATAAAATACAGAGTAGCAGCATATTGCCTACATTTCAGAAATAAATCTGATTACTGCTTTTGGTATGTGTGTTATTTATTTTCAAACACTCCTCGGTCTGTGGCCCTCAATGATGGTCTGGGAATCATTCATTATTTAGGCCTATTCCCCTGACTATTCATTGTACAATTTACTCACAGTAACATTTCTCATCACAGATAGTTAACAGTATTATAAAGACACATCTCTCCATCTCTCCCCATCAATGGCAGCTACCCCTTGTTCATTCCAGCGTTGTGACAACAGTGTAACATATTGTGTATAAAATCTAGCTGCAGGGAGGACTCTGATGCAAGGAGAAGAGATAGTTTTCCGTGATGGGGGACAGAGAGTTTCCATTTGGTGAAGCAGCTGGTGAACAGAGTCAGGAAGGGGACAGGGCTTATTCAGACGATCTTCATGAATATTAAATACAGTACCCTTTTCCAAGGCTAGCGCACACCCACTTCCTTAGTCACATAAGAAAATTGATGATCTTATGCAAGCACAGTGCACAATTGTGCACGGTTGTGTGCAAAAATTCAGTCCAAGGTTTCTGTTTTTTCTATTTGGCACTTCAAGAGCTCCTGCATTCTTGCGATAAACTCGTTTAAACCTGCGATAGTGTGTTTGCTATACAACATGAGGGCATGTTGTGTCAGGTCAATCCATATACAGTAGTTCAATGTATATTTAGCCAATGGATATTTCTTTATATAATGCATAATTACATTAGATTTTGTCTAATGCTGGATGCACGATGAGAACTGCATTCTCAATGCTGAAGTTTAACAGACTGCACAGGTAACAACAGTAGACAACTGCACCACCGTTTTATGCAAAGGAACCAAAGCCCTTCGTACATTATGAAGCAACTACTCCTGATGAACTATTTCCACAGGAAGTTGTACATGAGCCGTGAAGAAGAGCAAACACATTTAGGCTTATTACTATTATCAATGTCAAGGTGAAAACAGAATCTGAATACGGCAGCCCTCCCGGACTATAATTGTCCAATGATCTCTTATTTTGAAATTCGGTGCACAGGGCGGCACTCGAGGTAAAACGCCTCCTTTCCGAGAGGGTCCTTTAGGTCCGCATGAATCATCCGTGATTAATCACAGACATTAAATCCACAAATCCTCCAATTTCCCTCCCAGTGTGCGTGCCAGAGAATACCCAATCGGACGGGAACGCCGCGTCTCCCCGGGAGTGCGATAGTTCCACAGCGAAGGCCCCCTGTTGATCATTGTCGGGGTTTATCCCGATCACGCCATCGCAGGGAAGAGCCGAACCGTCTGCCATTAACCCTCCGAGCGCCGCAACAGCAGAAAAGCCATCCTGAGGCTCGACCGACAGACTGCCTTTATTGATCAGTAAAACTTCAGTCACTTCCATTTTGGTTCAAAGTGTGTTGTTATCGAGCAGTCTAGACCTCTCCGACCGGTCCGTGTGTGGCCTGCTCTGACCATCAGAGTCGGTTTCTGAGTCCTGGCCACCGTTACCCTTTCCAGTGAACTCCCCTCACACATGCAGCCTATCATGGTCGCCCTATTTCAAACACACACACTCCAAGCAAGCCGGGGAAATGTTCAACATGACAGTACCCGTGCAAATACATATAAATCATTTTATTGTTGAAACATAAGCGCCAGTGTAATCTCAGGGCCCTGGGGGCCGGTTGAGTTAATTAAGTGTAAAATGAAGGGAGAGGTGACAGAGATGCAGCCGGGGCCCGGACCTCGCTGTGCACTGAACCCAGGGCCTCCACATTACAGGTGAAACACTGCAATCAATTCCAATCACCTGCGTGCCTTTTTTAAACTTCTCTCATTACCTGTTGGAGAAAAGAATTCAATACAAACCCAGGGTTATGAGAAACAGCCGCCGAGCAATCGCGGTCACCTTAAAGCGGACCGCCCAGGACTCACCGCGTGTGTAATGTGTGCGGCGAGTGCTCGGGTTTCACAGAATATTGCCAATAATTTATAATGAAATTATGGTCACCGTGCGTGCATGCAATCTGAGAAGTAAGCGATACATGAGCTGAAGCATCGGTCCATGCGATAATTTTCTATTTCAGCAGTACATTTCCCACAGGAAAGCTAATTGATATTCAATATCTGTGTGCATACAGCAGGCAACTCTGCTGCATGTTGGCTGCATGCACTGGCTTCCTGTATTGGACTCGTTCAGCAAGTCTTTCACACAAGGTACATTAGCAATACAAAATTTACTGCCAATGAAAGAAATTCATTATTACAGCGCTGGGATATTGGTCACTTTGGAAATAAAATGCATCCGTGTTTATTTTCGAGAAATGATCAATTGTACTGATAAAACCCCAACATAAAATATCGATGACAAGGTCGTAAAGACTCCTGAGAGCCATTATAAGCTGGATCGCACAGCACAAGTGGTGACAGTGATATTGGCAGTCATATGCACAGATTTACTGTCGCAGCAGAGGCAAAAGCCAGAAAGTTGAATTGCACAAAAATCAACATAGCAGAGTGCAGTTCTTGGCTCTGTGTACAGCGTAGGGTTGAACAGGGAATTCCTTCTCTGGAGAACAGACTCTGCCCTGTGCTAATCAATCAATATGCACTGCCTGGTCGGTTACAGCTTGCAGAAATATTCTCGATCTGTCGCAATGGCAGAAAAACTGTTGTCCTCTCTGTGGTACTGCATCATAAAAAGCTACAGTATACATAAATATTAGACAGATAATTACACATAGATACAGTGGGAGAACCTTACTTGGTTTCCTGTACCTGTAAAGCACAAATGGGCACAGAGTGAACACTACTGTGTGACCTTCAAAAACAGGAATCATCAACTGTGGCCCTTGAATCCAAATCCAGCCCTGGTTTTCTTTTTCTCCTAGATAATTAGTGCTACTGATTGGCCAGACTGTCTTCACACCTGACTCCCAGGTAAAGGGAGGGTGGAAAACCAGCAGTTCTCAGCCCTTGAAGACCAGGAGTTGCTGATCCCTGTTGTAAGACAATCCTTGACTTAACTTAATCCAAAACACAACTGTTAAAATGTATAAATATCATTATACATTTATTATACAGTTATATATAGTGGTCCTAAGCAACTAAAATGGGATCTACTTTATTGGTACCTGTGGGGTTAATTTGTCCTCTGCACTTAACTCTAGTTACTTAGGAGCAGTGGGCAGCCACAGTGCAGCGCCTGCTGACCAACACCAGTACTGAGGCCAGTGACTCGGTCAAAGGCAATCACAGGAGTCCTCGGGTGTGTCGGTGACACCAGAGTACCCAGAGTAAACCCACCCGGTTGCACACTTGACTTGAACCCCGGCAAGGGTGCCAATCACTTCACCACCGTGCCGCCCAGCCGCTCTTACCTAACATACGCGAGCAAACCAAATCTAGAAACCCTTTACCCCTGACTCAGTGTGCCGTACACCTGAATCGCTGCAGAACTGCTGAACATTGGTAGGTCTGTAATGCCAAACGTCAAGACGGTGTCAACTTTAAGTGGATATCAGTCCTGATACAAAAACCATTTGATCCATATAATGAGATGTCACACCATTCTATATACATTTCTGACTTTGATTAACGTCTGGAGATTAGTTGCTGTTCTGTGCAGAACAGAACTCTGCTCTTCATCATCACAGGAGATAGTGGGGAAAATCGTCATCCATCATTTTTCTGTCAGTCTGATACAGTCTGATTTGCATGTCGTTGATGTACTTGAAAATTGACAGTGCTCCTTTTTTACATTGACTATCAGGAACGCTTTATTGAAAAAGAAGATTTCATCTGGTTTGTCAGAGAGAACCAGGCACAAAGCGAAGCAGTGCTGGGGGGTTCTTCGAATTCAAATTCTGCGCTGTGTTCAACGTGAAAGCATGAAAGCTTGTCTAAAACGGGATGTCATTCAGCAGCTACAGCAGACACGTACACACAAACAAATAAAGTAGAGTACTGTAATGCACTGCCGTAATTCGAATAATGCATTAAAGCTGAAAGACAGTCATAAGTTTATATGTAATATTTAAAATATAATTCCATATTTAATTTAAGAGTTTTTATCTCACAAATACTTTTTTGTCCGTTCTACTTACAATCTCCAGAGGTTTCTCCAAGGACCGCCAGGGGTCCCCGAACCCAGGTTTGGGAGGAACCCCTAGACTAGAAGTCTAGTAGTACAAATGCTTTGTGGTAAATCTCCAATGAATTGTGCGTCTGTGCGTGTGTGTGCCACATACTAAACTGCAGCTGTCATGCGATATTTTTTAAAAATAGGCAGGATATCTGTAAAGATGATTCCGAATTGTCAACATTTTAACATCGTACTACACGTACAACGACACAGTGCTTAGTCCTCAGCATTATTCTCCCAGATACGCAGAAGCGCTCCTCGTGATATTCAGCAGACTTTTCATTTCACTCCCGTTATAATACAATGCCTGATTCTAAATCCTTATTTTTATGATACGGGAACAATAATGAAGGCGAATCTAATGAGATTATGTGTATGTTTGTGGCATTGACATTCACACATGAATCAGTGCATAAGCCAATTCATGAAATAAATCTTAAGTAGAACGTTATTTAATTAAACACCCGTTTAACTGTAAACAAAGACTATTGACGGGCATCCCGCGAACACTTCCACTCAACACTTATTAGACTACGGATTACTGTGTTGACCTGAGGACTGATCTGACATTTCAGCTTTGCTATACAAATGAGGTGTGTTTAAGCAGATCCACCCTCACGTCTTCATAAGAACTTCAAGAAGGGGGAAAAACTAAAAATAATAAGAATCTTTTTTTTCTTTTTTTTCAAACGAGTTATACAGAATCGCAATGTTGCGATAGCCTAATCTGCGTTAAGCAAATCGAAGCAATTCTGCCCGCTGGCCAATTACCATGCACTTGCGCACTGACAAAAATAACAGACAACCGAATACGCAAGCAAACATATCCTTCTTGCTAGTTAACGGTGGATCTGTGTTGATCTTGGAAGTAGTACCTTCTACATTTTTATACCCATCAAAGGACCGTCAGAACTGTGAAACCTGGGGGCGAACGCTCTCCATCAGCACTGATCTGTTTCATAAGAGCTCCGTGCACAGAATAGATAAATCAAACACTGGATTCTCATTAGCAGCACTTAAACTTGTAGCATCAGAATTGGCACTAACTACCCCCGACAAACACGCTCCAAAGATTGAGAACACTTCTAAGCCTTTTCTTTTTTTCATTGACCTCCTTGTTAGAAAATAGGCTAAATAAACCTTACTAGGTTAACCATTGTTTATTGTACCGTAGGGACGTAATGCATAAAGTAATACAATTACTAGAGGAAACAAGCAATTGCTTCAAGAACTCGTAGCTAAACCTTCTTTGGCTGTGTTTAATGTAAATTGGAAACCCCGTCTTAACATAAACTAAACGAATTTCCTTCTATGTAAAATAGCCCACATGTCGGCTACAGCCAGCGTCGAACTTGAATAACAGTCTGGACAAACAATACAGCGTTTTAAAACACACATAAGTATGCAGGGGTTTATTTAATGTCTAGTCTAACAACTTGTAAACCAATGCGCTTGAATGTCAACCCTCTGTTGAAATATTCCATTCCTCGCCATCGTAGTCTATATGTTAGGTTACAACAATCTGCATGCAACCTCTTCAGATTCGCGGAGACAAGTGGACAACAATCGCGTGTGGCATCTCATATTATTGAGGTACTGCTTTAGCCATTACTTACCTTCAGAGCCTCAATGTCCAAGGAAGTTGACCGATCCATATCAGGGACGTGGATAATAAAATATATCTAAGCAAAGTTTAGGTATCTAGACTTGTAGTTCCCGACCTAAACTCAACCCAATCCCCCTACCGCCGGCTCCCTTACACAGTCTCATTCCAACAGATCACACCTCTTCTGGATAAAAAAAAACAATAATAATGGCAATGCAATTGAACTTCTTGGCAGCTGGAATGCAGATAATCTGTCTCTCAAGCAGCTGACTCTCCAACCAAATTTTAAAACGTAAACGGGAATCCCTACTGTGGAAGAGTATCGTCTCTCCAGCAATAAACTAGCGGTTAGCAAATTGCTGCATCCTCAGAAACCCAGTTCCTTGAACAGCTTCATGCGGCAAATTTAAGAAATGTGTTCAATTTGCAGTGCCCGCAATAACGGCCCCGGATAATCTCGCTCATTCATATATTAAAAGATTCTGATCTCTTGAAGTCCAGAGCCGAAATCAAAGCGTTCTCTCGCAATACAAGACACCAGCAGTGCAACACTATGCCATAACGCTACACGAATGACTGTACATCTGAGTTCTGTTTCTATGAGTAAAGTCACAGAGAAATATCTTCTCCTAGGAAAACATGTTGAGAGAGTTGAAGGGAAAAGACGGTGAATTCTCTGGCAGTGCTGAGATTCCCTGTTATCTTGTTTTACTGTCCTTCACCAGCAGGTGACTGCTTTCTCTCCGGTTCTCCTCACATAACCAAGGGGATTTTTTCATCATTCAAATAGCAAACTGTCCTTTCTTGCCAATTATTCCTCTGGGTCCTAGAGAGAAAAAGGGCACTCTTTAGTGACCGCCCTCATGCAGGAATAGAAGTCTACTGTTGAGCGCCGGGAAACGCAGGTTGACAACTAATGTGTCAACGACCATGTAATAAATAAATAAAAATCTATATATATATATATATCTTTCTCATTATGCATTGATTCTGGTTATATATCAGCAGCACGTCATTTATAGAATGCCACAGGGTCTGTCGTTGAATCTGGAAAATTTTTCAGACGTTTTAAAGGGTTTGACCAAATAATTGATAGCTGATAGTTCAACGCATTTTGTCACGAGATCTCATTAGGTTTAATAGTTGTGCGCGTGCCTTTTAAACTGAAATGGTACGTAACATCTTAACTGTCTTTATCAAAGTACTGATTGGCATTATCGGACTTCAAATGATATAACATGAGTTCTGGTCACCTGTGCTTGCTGCAAATACAATAACAATAGTATAAAAATAACTATAGATATACAAACCATACATTTTTGTAAATAGTAAATATTAGGCTACACATTTGAAATTTTAAACCGTTCATGCATCAATGGCCCTTTTTAATCAGACAGCAAGATCTGTCAGTGAAACCTGCTTCCTGGAGCAAAATTAAGACACAGTTAAGTGTCACATATTCTGGAAGTAATTTGAAAGAATGAAGGCAGGCCTTCCACGGAGAGGGTTCACACTGTGCCAGGGCAAAATTAATCACATTCAGAGCTGTTTCATCTGCACAGCAGACCTCAGCAACCATGTGCCAGCCACAGTGACGTCAGTGCTATCACACCGAGACCAGCCAGTAAGCACCCTACAACAGGGGACCGGTGAGCTGGCAACCCAGTGCATGCATGCACAGCACTATCACAACATTGCTATAATGCTGCAATTGCGACACTAAATGAAGAATTTAGCACTGGTGTGTTGACAGAAACACTTGGGCATGATGCAAATGCTGTTAAAGTGCATGCTCGGATGCTTCATTTCCTGCGTGTGTGTGTGTGTGTGTGTGTGTGTGTGTGTGTGTAAAGTGTATGTCGGGAAAGGGGACTGATGTCTTTGTGATATCACAGAACAAAATCATTGCATTTGCAAAGAAATATGCCTGAGAGGATATTGTGTGAAAATACATGAACCAGTGTAGTCCTTGGTTAAAAAATCTTTGCATTGTATTATGCATTTTATGTTTCGTCCCAGGTATGCCTATGATTTCAGCTTAGTTGAGTTTTCAGGGCACATTTCATGACCAGCTGCAACAGGTGTGCTGGATAGATGCAAGGTCACAGTATGTCCCCACAAGAGGCACTGTAATGGTACCAAAAGTTATGGTAAAAAGGAAGAAAAGACCATTAAGAGGCTCAGAAGTTGATTCTTTGGTGTTCTGTGAGACCCAACCTCTGAATATATTCAATTCAGCCTAACCCTAACCCTAACCCATACTGTAACTGTATTTCAGCCCCTGAGTCTACCCCCGCTCTGAAGCTCATTTTTAAAGAACCTTCATCTTAAAAATGCCACAAAATCAAATTAATACTAATTATTATAATTTTATATCTGTAAGCAACCAAGCAATTACAAGTGTTCTGTGTGCTAAATGTAACACCATTTTACCTTGTATACATATTAGGAAGAGGTGAGTTTGTGGTCTAACCTGCTTGTGGAAGAGGATTTCAAAATTATTAGCAGACATTGTAGCTACAAGAAACTAAACACTTTTCCCTACATTGATTGCTCACAAAGTAGTAAACAAAGTATTCTCGAAGGTTTCCGGGCAACATGGGTCCACAGAGTCATAAGGAATGATTTATGCACTTCAGTCATGATTTATGAAAAAAATCAAATAAAATCAATGAGGAATTTGACATTTGACCCATACTATAATTGTTTCTTTTAACCATCTCTAATCTCTCAAAAACTGGGTAGTTAATTAGTCTGCTTAGGAAAAAGTATATACAAGTAATCTTTGTAATTAATTTCATATATTACTCTGAACAGTCTAAAGAGGTGCAACCTTCTTGGTGTTTAATATGAAGAACACATTTACATAAGCACCTTTTGTGTTGCTAATATCATTCCCATATTTCTGGACATGGATTTCATTACTTCCTTTAATTAAGCTTAGCCTCTGACTGCTTATACTGTAGATATGTTTCTAATTATAACATTTATGATGTTTTTCTATGGAACTTGCAACAATATAATGGCTTTAATTCAATCACAATTTGTCCTCAAATGACTTTAAAATAACTATTAAAATAGTGAACTCACCAAACTGTGTTATTTAACAAGGAAACTGGGACATTCAACTGTGTTATTTAACAAGGACACAATGATACATTTGAGCAAAATAAAAGTTGAAGAAAATTTAAGAAAAAATATTAACTGGACGCCGGCCTATGTTTTAGCCGCACATTAATTAGTCTCATAAACACATACAGTAATGTGTTTGGGGGATAAAAATAAACCAAAAACAATAGTCTTTCACACGGCAGTATTGACTTCCTCAGTGTCGGTTTTAAGGATTCATATGCGTTAGTTAATGGGTGAGCGCAGGGCCGATCCGGGTTCTTGTTCAGCGGGGGAATCGGCAGCTACTCCAGGCTGAAGGGCTTCACTGAATGAAGGTTGCACGAGGGAAAAGTTCCAGCGTCAGCGGTGACCTGGAAGCGTCCCAGACTCCACTCCAGTCGGCACTGCGAGGAGGACTCAAAAGCGGATTTATGGAGCCCTTTATCTCCCCACAGCTAGGGGAAAAAACAATGAACGGCCATAGTTCAGCCCGCTGGCGGCAACCAACTCTATCTGAGCCACCGGGGGAAGGCGTGAACTCTGGTACTCAGATACCATCTTTGAAGGTGTCGGGTCACAGCCAGACAAAGTCTTTATCTGCAGAGGGAAGTGGTAAAGTGTGTCTTTTTTAAGTAAAAATTGATTATGCAACAACCTGAACTGGTGATGGAGAGACTGAGTGGTGTACCCCCAGGGTGTAGATAGGAAGTCTGGGTCCCCTGAATATCTTTATTCTGAAAGAATATCTTTTTGTGGGCGCTCACCTGCTGTGGGCCCTCTCCAGCTGTGGGCCGCTAGAATCGTCACCCGACTGGCGACAGTCCTGCCGTACGCACACACGACTGGGTCACCGCCGCCCACCTGTCAACCCCTCGCTAATATACTAGAGTCAGCGCAGTGAAAGACTGTCAGTGCCCCTGTGATGGAATGTAAAAATCGCAGCTCATTACCTTGTTTTTTTTTTCAGCGTATGTTTTTCCTGGCGGGATTCATTGCCATCAGTGTGGTAAATTATGTCTGCGTGTTTGTGTGTGGGTGGCATGGGTTTATTCAAGCAGCTCAACCCCTCATGCGTTACTCTTTATCAACACCTCAGCTTAGTTGAATATGACAGTATTGATTGTGCACTCAAAGCCCTGTGTCAAATCACATATTTATACCTGGCATGGGACTGCATATTATACGTAATTTAACTCACTTTTTTTTTCCGCATGCACAGTACACTAACCTTTGGGGTGCAATTGTTAGAAAATGTCTGTGTGAATTTTCTCAGGTAGGATCCAGCTGAATAACAGTCCCTGGTGTTCCCACCGATATTTCAGTAGTCATAACATCCTTTCCATAGCATTACCTCCTGACAGGGACGTATTCACCATTCGTTAAAGGCACCTCTTAAAAATCCATTGCTCTCAGCATGATTTGTTTTCTGAAGTAAAATGTTAATATCAGACCTTATTAAACACAGATTTGTAGGCTGTAAGTTAAAGCACGATTTAAGAAGCAGTAGGTGGATCCCCAATGCACACTGTGAAAGATTACCAGTGGAGGTCTGACAAATTTATATGGCGGAAAAAAACCCCCGAAGTCCAATTCAAGCAGTAATTTTCCCGGGCGCGTCCAAATAAGGCCAGGCGTACAATGGCAGGACCTGTCCAAGACCATATATAAATGCGGAATAGGCCCATTGGCTTTGATATAGGTAGCATAAAAACTACAAAACACAAACGTGCATAGCCTGTAATCAACTTTCTACAGAGTTACATGCCGGAATTTCCGTGGTCGCGCAAGATGATGATGATACAGTTTCCTGCTGGGTAGAAAACCTCTCGCGGAGTGGGCTGAGTGACCACCCCCCTCAATACAAGACATACTGTACCATAATTTACAGTACACACAAAGCACTGGTCCTCATGTGCTGCTACTGTACATGTCGATATGCTGCTTTCAATGTTTGCAGAGGAGACCTGTATCAGAGAGGCCACTCCAAACCCACACCACCTACTTCCATATAAAGTGAGAAAAAACATGAGCAAATAAGCCGGAGCCTCACCTGGGAGTAAGTCTTTAAAAATGAATGTCACCTATTGTCCTGGATGTCAGCGTCGGGGTCCAGAGTCTTCATGTCTCTGTGTAGCCACCAAAGCTTCCTGTCCACATGAAGTCGTTACCCTGGAATGAAAGAGCCTTAGCCATGAAATCCATCTTCAAACATCCGTCAAATTACTGGTAAAGTCTGTCAGTCTGCGGTGGGGAGGTCAGAGCTGGGGAGAAGATTCAGGGAGAAGAACTTCTACTGAACGCTACTTCATTGTTGTTTTTAATAGTTTGGATTCATCAGGCATTGGGGCATTGGCTGCATTGTTAGTGTAATGTGGCATTTGAGGGATGCTGCGCACCTGAAACACAACCAAATCCTGCACAACCAGCACCTGGCAGCTTAGCTTCTCGGCAAAGCTGGGTCAAGAAATATGGAGGAACAGGGCATGTGTGAATTTTGATGAATGGGTTTGAAATGCTGTCCTTTACACTGATTGGTCAGTGGTAATTCATAAGCATGCTATTTCCCATTCATATGAAAAGAGGGGTATCGCCCTGGTGGAACCATTGCGTTCTGGCCGCCATTTTGTTTTGCGAGAAGAGCGTTGAGGAGAATGGTGGTGGGGTGGGGCTGGAGGGGTAGGAGGGAAAAGTAATCCATGCTGTAGATCCCAGCGCCTCGCCACAGGGGAAATCTTAATCCGTATGCCTTTATGTGCCCTATAAGTTTGAGTCCGTGTGGTGGAGAGTGCCCTGTGTTCCTGCATTGGCTGTGATGATTTTAAGCCCTTTGCTTTGCCAGAGAAAAGGGCCATTGAGTGATGAATTTTAGCCCGGTTGTAAGATTGGATTGTATCCTCATAGTGCTGTCTCTATGGTAAGACACCACAATGAGAGCGGACAATTGGAAATAAAGAAAAGTAATAGCAAAGTCTTCAGGTCTGGTTTGCATTGCTGTTTTGAAACTGAGGATCCTTGACAGCACAGGAGTCTGATTTTGTATTAGACTGAAAAAATATCCTCATTGTAAACTGAATCAAAAGAGCAAAACAAAATGCAGCTGAAAGCATTCGATTTCCCAGGAGAAATGCCCTTTTTTGTTGATGTACGGCCTATACTCATTGTGCCAGCCTCACTGTACAGAGCCATCGAGAAAGTCTGCTCCTCAGGCAAACTCTCCCCCAAAATCAGCAGTCACCACAGCATCATAACAGTCACCCCAATATCACAGCGCTCACACCAATATCACAACACACCCCAACATTCACACCAATATCACAACACACCCCAACACTCACACCAATATCACAACACACCCCAACATTCACACCAATATCACAACACACCCCAACACTCACATCAATATCACAACACACCCCAACATTCACACCAATATCACAACACACCCCAACATTCATACCAATATCACAACACACCCCAACACTCACACCAATATCACCACACACCCCAACGCTCACACCAATATCACAACACACCCCAACATTCTCACCAATATCACAACACACCCCAACACTCACACCAATATCACAACACACCCCAACACTCACACCAATATCACAACACACCCCAACATTCACACCAATATCACAACACACCCCAACACTCACACCAATATCACAACATACCCCAACACTCACACCAATATCACAACACACCCCAACACTCACACCAATATCACAACACACCCCAACACTCACACCAATATCACAACACACCCCAACATCGCAATAGTCACCCCAACACTCACACCAATATCTCAGCTTCCCATTTTCACTCATTTCATGGTTTAATAGACGGATTTAATGTCAGTGGCTTGGTAGATGGGTATTCATTCTTATAGCACTACAAAAACTGCATGTAGATAAAGCATATCTATAATTGTTATAATATTAGAGGTGTGTCTGAAATGCATTATATTAATCTGATATTTTATTCAGGTCAAGAGTGGACTACCTTCCATTTGGCATATTATTTGCATTAATATTGTAATGTTGCCACTGCTTTATTGTCACAAAGATATCTATAAAGAGGTTCAGAGCCCTCTGGTGGCAGAGACAGAAGCTACAACATTTTCACTTCCCCCCCCCCCCCCCCCCCCCCCCTGTTTTAAATATTGCTGCACAACTGGGAAGTGATATATTGTGGGATTTGATCAAAATCCATATGGGCACATTGAGAGAAAGCGAGACAGAGAGAGAGAGGAAGAGTGAGAGAATGAGAGAGAGAGAGAGAGAGAGAGATAGATTTGTATGCATGCCACACGGAAAATATCAGCATATGAATAGTTTATGCTGCCCATGTCAGAATACGTTTTTCTGCAGGTGCACATCCAAAAATCAATTATTCTTCATTATCAAAAATATACCAGTACCATTAAAAACCATTGTGTTATTTATAATCAGTAGGCATTACAGGTTAATCAATGTCCTATGTGGATGCTGCCATTATCTTCCATTAGAACAATATATTTCCCGGCAAGTTGTCTTAGGGCACTATACCTGTCACTATGATTGCATTTGATTTAAGTGCATTAGTGGGTGATTATTTGTGTAATTTGGTAGAGAGCTGCAAGATATAGTGGGGGTGCATTACATATTAATTGTAGGGAACAAAAGTAAATGTTGTAATGGACTGTGAATTATTACTTCACAGAATATGCTCCATCTCAAAGGTGACCCTCACTCTAGAACAGACAGCAACATTAAGGCCATCTATAGTGGGATCTGTTTTGGGCCGATCAAAATTTTAGCAAGTATCTTGAGCTCAGAGTTTCTGACAGCGAGAAGATTAAAAAATGTGTTTTCTTTTTTATTTCTGGTTCCGGTTGGCTTCATTGCAAATAAAGACAGTTATGTCCTTAAGATATTATGAGCAATCAAAAGTGACAAGTAAATAGACATTAAAGGGACAAGACATTTGACATTTGAAACAGCCAAAGTGACTTTGGAGCGATGTAAACGGATAACTGCAAGATCAGCTAGGGACAACAGTGACATGAGAGCAAGTGCAATTCAAAAAGGCAGAATAATTTCACCGAGTCATCCCTTTTAACAGTTTTCTCTGGTCAAGATAATATAGATTTTTATCTTATAATTCCATATATTTTTCATAGTCTGTCATAGCCTGACAGGAACTCTGGATAAAAGGTAAGATTACTCAACCTCATAAGAATTTAATACTTATTAACCACATTTTTGTAGTTCCCTTCATGTTCATCAAACCAGGCGACTATTTCTTTGGACTTAATATTCAAGGCATTTCCTTTGACCTGAAGGGTAAATCTTTTTGGGTATATTTAAAATATTTTATTAAATATATTGCATACAGCAGGGGTCCCCAACATACCCCATTGCACAGTTAAAACACCTAGCACAGTTAAAACCCTGGTATGATCTGAATGACGGTCTCCTTTGTGTACTCCAGTCCAGAACTAGGTATCATTTTCTGTGTTGTACGACAATGTGGTTGGGAGTTGGTCTGCTTGAAAATGACTTTAGTAATTCACTGGTAGAACACTGCTAGTCAAGTATCTATAACCACAATTGTGTCAATATCGGAATATGCTACAAAATCACCTTTTCAGTTACCCCTCCCTGACCCACCAAAACCCTTCCCTTTAAGTAGCCAACTCTGTGCTTAAAGCTCAATTCTTAAAGGTTTGCTTACAGCGTATTTTTCTCAGCCTTCAAAGGCTGCATAAATTGTGGAATATACGACCCTGAAGCACCTTTTTCCCCTGGAAGGTTTTGGGACGTGAGAGATAGAGCACTGGCTTCCTTTGAGAAAATATGGTCTTTTTGTGACCTTCATGGACCTCAGAGGGGAAATTGAGGATCAGCGTATTGAGCTAAAATATGATAAAGCAGTGAAGCAGCATTTTACAATTTGCTTCTCTGTGGTTGAAATCACCCAAGTGGGTTCGTGGATATTTGTAATTCCAGATGACTGAGACCTGCAGGATCTGAGTCACTGTTCCCACATTTAATATATGTGTGGAGCAGGTTTCCCCCAAGAGAACAGGGCAGTGGACCAAAGAAAATGTCACTGTAAAGGATATTTATGCCCAATCCATGCCTCTCATTCATCACTAAGCCCAGGTGTACTTTCTGTGTGTCTGGCTAATCAAGTAAAGGGAAGAAAAGAAAGTTTGAGCACTTTGGCTTTGATACCAGACCAAGGAATACACCTTAGCTCATGACTTGCATTCAACATTACACGTTCAGCCTATTGCTTATGCGAAGTTTGAATGAAACATTATGAGTACAGATAGTTGTGCCCTCTAGCATTGACACATGACACACACACACATTATCCCTGCATTGCTCCAGGTCAGGCTAATCAATTGCAGGTCGCTTTGGATAAATGATTTATTTACCATTGAAAATGGCCCATCGAGACTCTTTACACTCCAGAGCCTGGCACGGAATGACGTGATTGGGTGATGTGTGTTCCAGCGTACACCCAGAGAAAGACGTTTTTGAGCGGTAGAGGCCCCAGCCTGAACTGTGAGAGGAGAGTTTGAACGACCATCCTGGAAGGAACAAGCAGGGTGTAGACACCTCTGTACCATCTGCCGTCTGGTCAACATCAACAGCATAGGCCCAGAAACACTCTCAATGTGGCTGCATAAGTGGCAGTACTGGGACATGACTAGTGGGTTTGTGTCCAGGCTGATCTGATGATCGGAAACAGTAAAACTCCTCAGCAAAGGCTAAATGTTCTCACAATGTTGGTGCTATGTTGTGGCAATGTTATAACACTGGCAAAATATTTCAGTAACATTGTGAGAACATTTTGTGTTAGCTGGGTTCCAGCTCACTACTGTATGAACACATCTGTTATTCATGCAGTTTTTTCCCCATTTTTAATGTTTGAACAGAAATGGGATTTGCTGCTACAAGTCACCAATTAAATACATTTTATTATTTTAGAAAGACGGGAGACTTCTGAAATATATACCAATGCCCATTTCTCTAATTCTCAGACACTTAGTTAACATATTTATCTTTGATGATAAATTTGTTCTATGGAATGCCAAAAAACTTGGATATGCTGTTTGAAGTTGGTGTTTAAATGACATACTCGGCCTATATTCCTCAATGTTGGTGCTTTTCTTTTATAATTATGCAAAATTAAGTTTTTAATTTACCCAAGACATTAATTAATTAAGCCTTTTATTCTTAGCAACACAATTATAAACTAATTAAATGAATAATGAACAACATGTCAATCATGGCACACACATGGGCACCACACTCGGTGTGGCATTGATGAGATCAGAGCTGCAGCAGAGTAATTCATGATAATTTAGCTGTCATTGGAAAAGGCCTGGTGATAAATATCTGATAAAAACAAACATTTTCTTAGACACACTGAGGGAATCTGTCAAATCTGCAGCTCAATTAGTGACTTGTTTACAAATCTCAGATCAAAGAGGAGCATGTGTGATACACTCACACACGCGCACATGCATACGCACATGCACACATGCACCCACACACACACACACACACACACACACCTCACATGCACAAATGCATACAGGCACACACACAGAGCTGGACAGAGAGAGGGAGAGAGATATTCTGTCATATGCGTTTTTATAAGCACAAAATTAAAATTGCTATTATCTATTTGTCGTTAAAACCTGACATGGCTTTGTTATGGAGATACAGCTTTCAACCACTTTGATAAACTTTATTTCAGCTCATTTTTTGACAATACTGCCCTCAGGTGCATGTTAGAAACTAATTGCTAAAGCAGTGGGAGACATTATAAAATGGGGAAAAAATGCAAATTGGAAAGTGCATTAAATGTAATTGTGATTAAGTTGAGTCAGTCTCCTTTATCACGCGCTTGGGCGCACTAGGAGGTTCTTAAAAGGGTTTCTTAAGAGCAGAAGTCTTGCACAATAAAGCAAACTAAAGAACATAATAAATATGAACAAATAACGGGAGTTTGCTCACATCCATAACATTGGACCACAGTACCGTGGCAAGATGTATGCTCTTCCATCTTGAGGGGAAACAGGGAGAGCGCATTCTTGGGTGAGAACAGCATGCTAGCAGTGTTGTTTAGATGAGATTTTATAGCATTACTTTTTAAGTATGCAAGTAATGTGGAAATGGCCAGGTGGATGGTAACATGGTTGCCTTGTAGGTAAACATGATTATAACCTACTTAAAGAGTGCCTACTGGATTAACTACATTGACATTGTATGGGGGTAAATTGTCCATTGGTAATCCAGGGTGGAGACTAACATATATAGTATAAGATCACTGAGAGACTAGCTTATGTAAGAGAGCCTATATGAACCAATGCATCTCATACTGTACATTCAACATACTCTGACACATTTCCATTGCTAAAGAAATGTTTATTATGAAGATGCATTTTTATCTTTCAAATTCAGACAGCAAGAAATAACAATCGATACGGCGCAACTGAAGCCAGATGAAATTTAAAAAGACTATAAAAGCCTGTGTTCCATTCTCAGTAATAACCTAATGCTATTTGTTTACCTCACCAATGACTGGGATGCTCAGAAACTAAATACACTCACATTGACCAGCCCTTATCCTTTTCACAGCATCACTGTAAGATAACATAACTTCTCCATTAAAGTCCAACATGCTGCAACTACAGTAGATAACATGTTATTAATGGTATTTTGTCTAAAATTCCCATTACCATGTCAAACTCCAGCTCCTTAGTGTCTGATTAATTGATTATTATTTCTTAACCCCCCCCCCCCCCCCTTACAGCCACCCCCACAGAGCTAAAGTGCATAAACACTTATCAGGAGATCAATACAAATGTGTTATCTCTGCTAGTGGGGAGGATCTGGTCTCGGGGCAGTTGGAAAAGAAGACATTTGAGGATCAGTTAGAGGCTTGATGGCCTGCTGGGCTGGATAAGACATTACAGCTTATCAGCTTCCCGCCAGATGACACTGATGAAGTCTTCGGACACTTTTAAAAGAGAAAACATTCTGAGAAAAGGGACCACATACAAATGATCCAGCTGCTCGAATCAGAGAAAGTCGCACGTCCAATATAAACCCAAGACCTGAGGTGCATGGAAACGACGTTGGAAGTCGTATACCGGATTAAGACTTGATTACAAACCTCCAGCACCTCGTGAGAGACCGTGTAGGAGACCAATGACATTCTGAGGCTGTCAACAGCTTTCCCTCTCCTCTCTTTCTTGTGAGATGTCAGTGAAATTTATCTGTCCAAAAGCAATAAGGGGGCATTGCATGTGGAGGAATAAGTCTTGTATGTCATGTAGGGTCTTGGTACACCAGTTTGATAAGGCAGGACAGGGGGCACTGCATGTAGAGGAATAAGTCATGTATGTCATGTAGGGTCTTGGTACACCAGTTTGATAAGGGAGGCAGGCAGTATTAAGTGGAAATGTGTGCAGCTGAAGGAATTGTCGGAATTAATATACTGAAGTGAACACATGAACACACGCATACGCGCACACACACACATACATGCACACACACACACACACACACGCACACAGGACAAGTTAATGACAAACGGGGATGAACTTGTGTCACAAGTACTACATCACATACTATGCATACTGCCAATATCACCCTATACTATACAGAGGACATCTCTATGCATACTGCCAATATCACCCTATACTATACAGTGGACATCTCTATACATATGGTGAAGTTAGGTAATTTGGGATTCAGGATTTTTGTCCTCATTTAGGTGAGGGCTCAAATGACCTGAATTCACCCACCTGCTCCATGCTATACTGAGGACATCGCTATACCGTACATACTGAAATTCTGCTCCATACTACACAGAAGACATCTCGATACATACTGCCACTCCCAGTCTATACTGTGTTGTTTTGGCTCAGTAGTTGCATGTTTAGGTGCATTAGAATAAAGAATGAGTGGTGTCTCAAAGCAGAAAGAATGGGTCTGTTACAGCAGTCCATTCTGCCTGTCAAAGCAGGCTACCTGTATTGGTTTTGTGGTTTCTGATTAAAGGGGCTATTTAAAGCTCTGGCGTGACTTGTTTGCTTGTCAGGGGTCTGTCGCCCTGAAGTGCCATGGGGGTTGCTGGTTTTCACTGTTACTCAGCACTTAATTGATCAATTAAAGCAGGTAATTATGCAGTCACCTCACCTGGTTTCTTTGTTCTGATTTTGCAGCCAAAAACAAAAACCGGCAGACCAGGGTTGTAGTCTCACTCTCTTATGTATATACAGATTAATTGGGGAGCTCTCAATGTTCAACCATCTTTCACAGTATTTCACTCTTATTTTTACATTCTCGAAAAAAGTTGAGTTTCCACTTCCAGTTCTCAAAAAGAAAAAGAAAATCACAAAGAATTTTTATAAGCCAGAGCAAGCAGATGCTATGGAGGCTTTAAACATCCCTGTTGTCAGAAGACAGATGAACCCAAGAAGTACAGTATGGAAAAGGCAATTAAACAATTATATAATTTACTACAGCCTAAAACTGACATTGGACTTCTTTCATGCTGTATGCACTAATAATAGATATTAACATTTATTTTTAATGCTGTTCTCAAGAGCAATGCCTCTTTGTACAATTTATTACAAGGAAAGTTGGATAATTTTTTAACTTTCCACTCTGATTACCATTCCCCTCTTCCTGGTGTCCCTCCTCATTATACCCCATATTCCCCCAAAATTAAATAAATCCTTCATCAATAAATCCTACCTTCCCTTCCACACGTTAATACTAGTGACAAAGGATTACCAATCGCCTGGGTGTTATGGCCCGACTATTATCTCATTGATAGCTACTTGGGATGTTGAGGATTTACAAATCAAATCCTTAAATTAATTTGCATTGCAGTCAGCTAAATGCCTGAAATGTAAATGAAATGCATGCAATTTTCAGTTTAAAGACACTAAATAGCTGACATAAAACTGCCACAAGTCATGGTGTATTTAATGAAAATATCCATAGGAGAGCGTTATTTTAGCAGCCTTTTTAGTCACTGCAGCACTCCCTTAATTAGTTAGCATGTTGGCCAGCAAGCTTTTCCTTAACAATAAATGTTTAATGCAAAATCAATACGCGCAGAGGCACCATAGTGGTGTGCATTCTGCCATAGTGGTGGGGAAACATGGCTAACATGCTACATCAGCAGCTGACCCAGTGTTCTCTTAGTGTCATAGAGACAAAGCTATTTATTAAGCAGTTTCAGCTTGATTTAATCATATAAAAATGATAATATGCACATACAGGGCTTTTTCAGCAACGCTGAGCAATAATGCAGACCACTTAAGCACTGGGATGTAATATACCAGTACAAATAGAGACATAAGAAATGCATTATATTCACTACAGATACATAGAATGAGGTCACAAGGCCACAAAATGTAGGCAAGACAAGACTAAGAATAGATCTGTAAGTAAAGCACACACATTTTGATTTGCATCACAGGCCATGGTGGAACACATCCGTCTAAATGCATGTTCATTGTAATAAACTTAATTTTTATGCTAAAGCCAGCAGATCTGTTAAAACATTGTCAAATATGATATCGACAAATCACGAAAAAAAAAAGAAGTAAATAAGACATTGACTTCAAATAATATGAAAATGATCATTCTTATTTTTACCAAAGCAATGTAAAAAAAAAACATATACTGGAGTACGAAATTCTGTTTGGAATTTTAATTCATATTAATAGCTTAAACTCCATACTGTGTATCTGTCACATGTTAGTGAACAGCCTATAAAGCATCTAAACCTGAACTTAGCAGGGCTGTAACAGCACAAATAAAGAATGTGAGTGTTGGGAGGTGGTGGTCTAGCAAGCCAAGTTCAAAATAATACAAGACTGAGACTGACTGTAAGATGCTGCTAGGACCTTGAATTGCCCCATCAGCATTGGTCAAGGTGGAGGAACATGAATAAATATGTTGTTATTGCTTTGGGGGGGGGGGGGTTACACAGAACACCCTTTGGAAGCGAGCGGTGAACACAGATAGAGAAAGCAGACGACGGGCGCCGTCCCAGCAGTGTGTCAGAGACAGACATGTGGAGGCCTGGGACGGCAAAGGAGGTGATTCTATTCCAGAGCGTGACAGCTAAATGCAGGGAGATTACAGAGGAGAGGAGAGGAGAGGAGGAGAGCGAGTGGCGGGGCCAGGGGCGTACGGAGCTCTGAAGGTCAGCCGCTCACGGGAGCAGGAGGAGGAGGAGGAGGAGGAGGAGGAGGAGGGAGGGCAGCCCAAGATGGAAGTGTCCGGACATCAGAGATGAATCACAGAGAAGGGCGCGCGGACGGCGGGAGGGAAAGTGAGCGGTAAAAGCGCGACAGTGTGCTGGAGCAGGGAGAATCTCTGATTTAACAGGGCACACTTTCACTGGAGAGGCCCGGGCACACTTCACAGAGGAAACCACCAGACACACTCACACTTACACTTCTCATTCTCTGCCTCGATTTCATGCAGTCCTGCATGAAAAAACACTTCATTTACATTCACTCAAGTATGCCAACCACAGCTCGAATTCATGCTTGCTTTATTTAAATACTGTAGTTAAAGCATAATCAATGGACACGGAGGCTCTTATTTGCCTATGATTATGTGTTCAAATTCAATCTCAGTGCGCATACATACATGTTCAAAGAGAGCACATAATTAAGGACAAGTAACAACTAAAGACACACACCTCAGTTATACAGATTCTCTTGTGGTAGCAAAGTGCCACAGCTAAACTTAGTTTTAATACTGAAACAATTTTGCTCCCTAATTGCGTCTCTGTCTCATGATCAAGAAGGATTTACTTGCTCATACATATGGAGGAAAATCTTGCTTTACACAATTTATGACTTAAGCATAGGCATACAAACATTTCTGGCAAATATGTATTGAAAACTCCAACTGTTCAATGAGGAAGGCCCCTGAACATTACATTACATATGTCAAATTACATCTCAATGTCGACTGCAGTCAGTGTTTTTATAACAAACTAAATATTGACAAAAATAAGGAATATTTTAATAAGGAAATGACAATATTTGGGACTTGTGGCAGAACAGTGAAGAGGTATCACCAGACAGGGTTGAGTTAGAGTCGTGAAGAATTTTCAAGCTTGGGCAGGTCAGGTTCAGACCCCTCTGAAGTTCAATCGACCTGCTTTGCTTTTGAGTTGACTCCTCTCGGTCCGAATCTTCACACAGTGGAAATATCCAAGGCATTGTAGAACTTTAACCTGGTTCGTTTCAATCAAAGCCAACAGTGTGCCCTGGTAATGGGAATGCTGGACACCTTGCAAAGTGCGGTCATTTTCATTGACAATACAATCGCACTTCCGCACTCCTGTATCTGGCAGTATTATCTGATTTCTCGCCAATTTACTGAAAAAAGCATGTCTTGATTGGAAGTTGGACAGTATCCTAAAAGCAGTTTTCCAATTTAGATCGAGGTATTACTTCCAATTTTTTTTTTAAACAATCAAACACATAAATAAACCCTAGTGTAAACAAGAGAAAGGTCAATTCCCATGGTGTACTTTATTCTTAAATAGTAGACATTTCAAACAAAAGAGTTGTTTGTTTTGGCAACACAGATCTGTACTTCATTTTAAAGGTATGAGGCCTTTTCATGAACATGGCAAATGGGAAATCAAATGATTTCAGGAAAATCAGGGGCTAATCAAATAATTTAGGCAGTGGATCAATCAAATTATTTTGAGTAAATTTCAGAGTAGTAGTAGTAGTCGTAGTAGTGCCAAGACTAATGTATTCCGGCATTCTTCCCTGAACATAACCTACGCGTTGAAAAGTGCAAACGCAGAAACAAACCAATAACACCATGTCCCAGAATAGCACCAGCAGAGACAGCGCTACACCACAGCGTGTAGCAGAAAAAGTCTGACGTATTGTACTGCTGAACACATTTACTCCCTGTCGACTCAAACACACACGCTCCGAGCAGCATGCCATGCCATTCCATTTACAGTGTATATGTCAACTGATCGAACCCTCTCTCAGACAGCGCTAGCTGGGGCTAAGCGTCCTCTGGGGAGATATGCAATCAGCCATAGCATCAACCAGGGACGAAAGGTTCAGTCAGCAGGGCCGTTTTCTAAAGTCTTCTGGCGAAACTGGTGCTTTGTACACCCCATGCCAGCTACATGAGTGGAGCAGCCATCTTGTGCGATGATTGCTCTCCTCAGCCGGCGTACTGGAGAGAAAGAAAAATGGCTAGCTGTCGGCATTCGGAGGAATAACGTTGTCTTTAGTAGGTGATTGTTGGCTCGGCCCAGTTACAGTACAGGGTTGAGAGAAGCAGAGAAAATGTATCACACTTTCTGCCTTTTGAGCAAAGTCAACAACTGTGCATTTCAAAGTTTCTCCCTGACACAGCAAAGACCTCCCTCCTTCTCACCCACCATGATGCGGCTCTTCTCCACGCACTAATAGGCATGAACTCCTCTGTACTGTTACTCTTCACAGAGGCAGCCGTAGACTGGGAAAGTGCGCCGCTAATGAGAAATAAGAAATGCAGTAAGCAGATAAGTTTGAAAAGGCATCAGCATCCTACTGTACAAAGAACTTTCTGTGATTGTTAGATGGAGAGCTTGGGGCTGGACCAGCGCGTATGCGCTGATGCAGCAGCACATCTTGATTGTAACCCCACTGTTTGATGGGATACCTGGAGTTATAATGGAACGTACATTACATGTCCCCCTCGATAGCCGGACTCCTCCCGAGATTTCTCCCCAACAGGGTTTTTTTTTTCCTTTTGCCACCATTTCAGCGTTTTTCTTCCCACTGGGAGGTTTTTCACTTGCTGGTGGGGGGTTTGGGGTTATTCAACTGTTGTGTTTATCTGTAAAGTGCCTTACTGTCAGTGTCCCTGTAGAAAGCACAACAAAAATAAAATTGTCCATCCATCCATCCATTATCTTAACTCGCTTATCCTGAACAGGGTTGCAGGGTGCTGGAGCCTATCCCAGCATACATTGGGCGAAAGGCAGGAACACACCCTGGACAGGTCACCAGTCCATCGCAGGGCACACACACCATTCACTCACACACTCATACCCACAATTTAGACTCTCCAATCAGCCTAACCTGCATTTCTTTGGTCTGCGGGAGGAAACCGGAGTACCAGAACGAAACCCAGGATTCGAACCCAGGACCTCCTTGCTGTGAGGCAGCAGTGCTACCACTGCACCATCCGTGTCCCCCAAAATAAAATTGTACATAGCTGAATTGAACTCCAATCATCATATCTTGTTAAATGACTGTCGGAAATAAATAAATAATTAGTCATTTTTTACTATTGCACAACGATGAGACGGATGTTATAAGACAACACACTATACTGTATGTCCAGGCACTGCGATGGTGTAAATGACTCAGTTCCAGCGTTCTGATTGGTGGTGATGGCGGCGGGCTGTCACAGGCCGGATTGTTCTGGAAGGGGCATTTCTCCATCGCGGCGTGCGGCCTCCCTGCCAGAGCGGTGACAGGCAGACCACCCAGGGTGTGACACGGCCAGACGTAATTCTGTGTTAATCCATCTGCGTGCGGAAAACAACACAACATGTAAACACCTCACAGCCATCTGTCCCGGATTCAGCTCTGCCTGCATTATTCATGCTACGGCCGGGATGACGGCAGAGTTCCACAGGAGCCGCGTGAAAATAAATCAATTTCAAAAATAAAAACTCAAATAAATCTTTCTGGAAATTTCAAATAGGAAGCTCTTCAACATGCAAGCGGCCATCCTTTGGATTTGTGAAAATGCAAACGCAAAAGAGGTAATATAGTATATTGTGTTTGTTGTGTTGGGCATAGCTTACTGTATGTTTGGAAATGCTGCAACGGTTATAAAGCACAACATCATTATCGTTGCAATCTTGATGTAGCTTTACAATAGAGACCAAACAGACTGAATGATATGAAAACGCACCATCCAGCCGACAGCCCGTGCAGCCCATATTTTACATTTTATTTCGTCTTTTCTTTTGCCCAGAAGCAATAAGTGTCTGGAAAGATAAAGGATGCACTGCTAGCAGGCCCAGAATAATAATGCCTCTGTCCTTGTTTGGGTTCTGCGTGGCGTTTTTGAATTAGGAGCGCGTGGGAGTGTCAGCCCTCCTGTATAATTGCGCTCTCTGGAAAGAGGCCGATAGTGGGCTTTGTGTGGCGCCCTTGAACACACGGGTGGCATTTATGAACGCAGCGACCCGGCAGCTAACGCGACCGTGCCAGGCTACGCGCCCCGGTGCCAGGGAGAAAAGGTCCTTTCCGCGCCCTGCATCCGGCTCACCGTCTTAAACGGCTCGGGAATATTTCACCTCGCTGCATAAACGCGCCGCTGACCGCCATGTCAGGGTCTTTGTTTCCTTTCACAATCGCCAAGCAGGAAAGTGAATCATGAAACTGGGAGAATTTTCTGGGAGAATGTTCCTGAATGTGATGCACGGTGTTTTGAGTGTCTCTGAAGACACAAATGCTTCCAGTGAATTTTACATTTTAACTTGGCTTTTGTGTCCCTTTTGGCACATTGTACCTTGACTTTCCTATCAGCATATTGGACATAAATAAATTGTGGAGGCATTATTATTCTGAATTATTATGTTTTCCTCACACAATAAAAATCACAGGGCTAGGGATTTTATTTTAGCCATTTATTGAAAAAGAAACACCAAACAGAAACAAAATTTAATTAAAAAAAGCAGGCCAATCTGGCAACGATAATGCTGAGGGAAAAGGAGGGTGATAACCCACCAAAACCAATATTCACCATGCATCAGCGCCCCAGAACCAACTCTCCCAAGGCCTGTCAACCAGGCCTCTTATATAGCCCAATAATGAGGCAATTGGCCACAGCTACTGTGATTACAATGAATCACAGCTGTGGCCATACATGTAGGTCGAGCCAGTACCTTACTTTACCTTTGTGGTGCCAGTATACAGTACATATACAGTATAATCATATAAATATGTATTTACAGACAGTGCCCAAAATGTGCACACAGAATTGTTTCATTACAATCAAGCTCCTGTTGTCACTTGCAGTTGTGATTAAAGCATTACTCCTCATGGCCTGAAGACCAGGAGCACTGCACGGGAAGTAACAAAAACATAATAAACATATAAATGACTGCAAGAGATAAGGAAATTAGCAGTTTCCTGGTCTTGACTGCAAGCTATTTTGTTTTATGTGGTGATGATACTGGACTGAAAATCACTGTTTTGCATTTTGTTATGTATTTTACATCTGCTGTTTAAAATGTGACCCCAGGATATGTACTCATTTAAGGATCTCTCCAGTCAACATACATATAAAATGTGCATGCATGTGTAGCGTGATTAGCTCAGCTAGTTCGCTAGTAAGCATGGTGAAGTGCAGTGAAAGCGAAGGCTGGTAGCAGGTTATCGCGACAACACTCCCCGATGACGTAACCCTCAAATTCAAAAGAACGTTGTTGCCCTTGGCTAGAGGCGAGTTTGTCTTTAGCTGACTGGTAACGCGTTCGTTCAACAAATATTTGGACAAGTGAGAGGCCGGGGTTCAAATCCCACCTCGGACTCAGGCAATTTCTCACCTGTTACACATGCTATGACTGATTCAAACAAAACAAAAAAACTAAAATACACTTACTGAAATTATGGTACATAAACACTTACTGCTGAGAGGTTTTCATTTGAAATATTGTGATATCAGAGAACAGAAATCAGGGCACCATTGTTAAATAATAGGCAATACAAATCTTCAGTCTAATAATAATCTCCTTATGTATTCCTGCTCTCACATAGAACATTTAATTGATTCAACTTAAACAACTGAACTGAAGTTAATTGACAACACATTTGCAGCTCCCCTGCGCAGGCAACGAGGCACAGTTGTTGAAATGGGGCTGTCTGTCTGTCAGCCGTGTTTATAAAACGTACAGAGCCAGGGTGAGAGCTACCGTATTTGTTCATCGTCGTGGTGATAGCTCCATTGTTGCATGTTCCGTTTTCCAGCCCCCATTCCTCAGGCTTTCAACAGAAAGGCCTGGCTGAGAGAGAGGAGCAGATGACGCAATGGAATTTTCCGGGTTGTCCTGTCATATTTGCAGAGAGTCCATCTTAGAACCCCCTGTCACTGTAAAGATCGCCGCTCCCACCAGCCTGAGAGACGGTGGCAGGTGTGCAGTCGGCACCATCTGCGGCCTAATCGCACTCCTGGCTTCTCATTCACCTTTTGATAGAAGGCAGATCCACAGCCAGCTCCAGCCAGAGGGCTGTTTTACTTACCTCCTCAGCACGCGAGCACTCTATTATGTGTCTTATTTTTTAGACTTATTAAGTCTTCTGCTGCTGTAGCCTATTGTAATGCATGATTATTTTAGTTACTGACACCTTCCTGTCAGCTTCGACCAGTCTGGCCCTTCTCCTCTGACCTCTCTCATTAACAACATGTTTTTGCCACAGAACTGCTGCTCATTGGATGTTTTCTGTTTTTCGCACCATTCTCCAAGAATCATTCCACGGTCAAAGTTACTTAGATCACATTTCTTCCCCATTCTGATATTTGGTCTAAAAAACTGATCCACTTGACCACATCTGCATGATTGTATGTATTTAGTTGCCACCACATGATTGGCTGATTAAATATTTTCATTAACAAGCTGGTGTACAGGTCTATCTAATAACGTGATCACTGAGTGCACTGAGTCTCACATAAAGTTATACATAAATAAGTGTTGTGTTGCAAAATAGCCTGAGCTGGTCAACCAGCTAGTGTTTGTAGCTTATCCGAGTCCATTAGCTACCAGCAGTTTCAAAACATGAAACATTCAAAACATCGCTTGAGCTGTTTTTTTCAGCAGGACCTACAAAGTAACTCTTAGTTCTTACTTTAATTTTATAAGTTATGCTGGAGGTATTTTTCAGTTGGAAGCTCTGCTGTGTTTTTCAAACACCAGGAAGTGATTAAAAGAGCCATATGCTGTATCATTATCTTTGAAAGCTGAGTGGTGAATAAGACACTGCGATCCACCCGCACTGCCTCAATTACTAAGCCCAGCATGGTGATTATTTATTTACTTTGCTTACGTCGCCGCGGTCCTGACTCTCTAATGAAGAGAAGCAGGTGTGGACTCACTCTCTGCACCGTTCGTCTGCATTCGCAAACAAATGGTCTCCACCACCGCCGTCTCGGTGGTGACGAGGGGGTGGACATGTTCCAGCAGGTATCTGTCTCTGAGCGGTACGCCACTCCTTAAAGGTAATTACCATTCGAGGGGGACTCGCTAAAGCGGCTCATGGGTGCCACATGATAATTAACAAGGGTGTTTTGTCTTTTCTTTCTTTTAACTTTTTTTTTTTTTTTTTGCTTTTTGTTTTTGGGGGGTTTTTTTTGTAAAGGAAAATGAGACAAAACATTAGTAATTTCCAAGCACAGTCGATGTTGTCTGGCTTGTATTTACATGGCAAAGGGCCCAGTTCAATGCCAAATAACTTTGTCAACAAAGTATGGGTTTGAAAGCACAATATTCCGTTATATAAGTTTTGAAAATTGTGTGGTCAGAAGAGAATTTACTCAACAGGTTATTTTCATCTGTCATGGTGCAGATACAAATTGTATTTCATGTTGGGCGGCACGGATAGTGCAGTGGGTAGCACTGCCGCCTCACAGCAAGGAGGTCGTTGGTTCGAATCCCTGTCGGCCTGTATGCATGTTCTTCCCGTTTCTGCATGGGTTTCCTCCGGGTTCTCCGGTTTCCTCAAATAGTCCAAAGACATGCAGGTTAGGCTGATTGGAGAGTCTAAATTGCCCATAGGTATGAGTGTGTGAGTGAATGGTGTGTGTGCCCTGCGATGGACTGGCGACCTGTCCTGGGTGTATTCCTGCCTTTCGCCCAATGTATGCTGGGATAGGCTCCAGCCCCCCTGCGACCCTGTTCAGGATAAGCGGGTTAGGATAATGAATGAATTAATTAATGAATGTATTTCATGTTGGTTTCTACATGAAGCCTAACATTCAGAAGGACTCCTGCAAGTGCAAGTAGTAGCTAGCTAATTAATTACCGCTTCCCCCCTATTGACCATGACAAGTCCTTGAAACACCCACATTTAGCATTTTTATTTATTTGAAAGGATACGGAAATATGTAATTACACTGACAAAATTAATGAACAGAAAACTGCCGTGTTGTACATACCCTATACATTTTTAAACATATTACATTACAGTATGGCCATTTAGCAGATGCACTTATCTGGAGCGACGTCCACATATTTAGCATTTGTTACACACTGTGGTATCCATTTAATAGCTGGATGTACGATAGCAATGCAGGTTAAGCACCTTGCTCAAGGATACAATGGGATCTGGGGACTGAAGTCTTAACCTTTAACCATGAACCATTGTACAGCACTGCCGTACAAGATGGGCTTTCACACCATATGCCAGAATACATTGTTCACCACAATAAGTAGTTACACTCTACCTCACTCAATATGTAGTGTACTTCCATATATAATATAATGGGGACACTGCAATAGAACAGTATTCTGAAGCCATTCTGAAGATTATTTGATATTATTATTATTATTATTATTATTATTATTATTTTATTTATTTTTTTTGCATTTAATGGGATGGCTGGAAATCACATAATCACGGCGACAGTTTTCACCTGACACAATATTAAACACCGATCATTGCACTCACTCTCCTCAGTTTTTTATTAACATGATATTATCATGGCTGCTCCACCTTTAACATGGAGAAGTGCAACAGTTTGTTTAATGTAATTAAACTAAATCGCTCATTACGGGGGTTTTTTTTTTTTAATCCAGATGCTGAAGTGCTTTTTTCTCACTCAGCGCAGATTTATGGAACCAGCAAATAGAGGGAAAAAGTGGTTGTAACATAATGAGCATTCACAATACATTCCTTATCCTTAATTAGAACAAATAATTATTGTAATTGGGGCCTGGGAAAACGTAGTAATGAAATGTATGGCGTGCCACGAGCGAGCGCTCCCACAACGCCCTCGTCACCCTCGCGCATGAATTACCCAGACTGCACGGGAGCGGGCTGTGGGCTTTGTGTGGCAGGGGCCTGACTTAATTAACATTTGTAGGTGCCATTTCTCTCCCGCTGCCACCACGGCTCCACGTGAAGCCGGACCGCCATCGCAACCGGGGGAGGCTCGTCTGGCCCGATACGGGGCGGGAGCGCTGCCAAACCTCGCGTCCGGGGGCCGAGGGCCGGTCCCACGAGCGCGCTAGCTGGCCAACGGATGTTTTTATTTTCTTTTTGGGAGTAACGGGGGGATTCTGGCCTCCGGCTTAATGAAAGTTGTTGTTATTCCACTGTTTTGTTTTTTTTTCTATTATTGGAAGAATGGTGGAATAATATCCTACAGTAATAATAGCAGGCTAGTTTCTCCGTCAGGAAAGGTCAAAGCAAATTTTGTCTTGGGAAACCTGGAAGGCATTAGGCCATTTCGATGCGTTTTAGAATTATTATTGCACAACTACATAGCCTATCATAGGAGATAGGATGAGCAGACTGATAGTGACAATTTGAATTTGGAATTCAAGATGAGTTGAACAAGCTATGATTATATGATTTATTTTTCAGCATACACTGTCTGAGGGAAACAGTTGAAGAAAACTGAAATACATTTTCTGTCAATAAAAATTTTTCTTACATGCAATATTTTTAGATTTGACAGATTTGTTTATCTGTGGTCCTGATCTCAATGTTCAAACCGGTCAACTTTACAAGCTTTACAGTTCTTCCGTCTTCCCGATTTCCCTGTTCTCTTTGGGTACAAATGAGTATGTTTTCCAAACAAAAAAGGTACAAATTAGTTATCTATTGCTGGCTAGGGGTACAAACGTATATACCCCTACAGGGTATTTTCCCTGCGACAAGCATTTGAACCTTTTTAGGCACTTTTCGTACCTGTATGTCAGAGTGTAGTCAGTAGTTCACTGTACCTAAGGAGAAAGAGATACAGTGAAGTTTATCCACAGGAAGGCAGGGAGCCTGGCTGGATACTGTGATATGCCATGTTCTGTGAGAGCTACAGCACATACAGTGTCTACGAGGGAGTGAGCTGCCTCTCCCACGTTTCTGAAGCCAAACACACACTGGCTGCACTACCAAACACGCTTTTCTGTGTCTCTTTCTGTTCCAGGAGAACCGGGAATACGCTTCGCGGGAGAAGGGTACGAAGAACGAACACACTGCGCTCCACGGCACCAACACTTACTGTTGTATGATCGAGGAGAAATGAAATAAAAAACACTGAGCTTTATTCATGCAATTATTCTGTTCCCCGAGGGCGAATGAGATAGAGAAGGGGTCAGCAGAGAGCTGTTTTTCATGCATGGAAAGGGTACGATTATTTCCCCTCCCCTTACTCTTCAGAGATCCCTTTCCCCTTCAGCAGTGTCCTGAGGTCAAATGCTGGAATGTTAATCAAAGGACCACAATAACTTCTATTTTTATCTGCATTCTTTATTTGTTTTGCAGCAGATCAAACTTCAAATACATTTCATCCACATCGCACTGTGAGATGGCTTCCTTCGTTTCAATTTAACAGAGGCTTCCTGCACCACAGGGGCTGAAGGCTGGCACACAGGGTTATCAGCAGGGCTGGAGCAGGGGGCATGCATGGGAGGTGGGGGTTATCGGGTTATGAATGTGATTCATTAGGTTTCATCTACCTGGATATCAATACACAATCTTCTCAATATTCATATTCATAATATTTTCTGTATATCCAGCTCATATGCATGTTTTTGATTTTGCATGTTCAAGTTCATAATATTCAAGAAGTATCCTGTGCCATGTATGACGGTATGCATGGAAATGATACTGTGAGTTACTCAGTAATTGGTGAGTGGAACTCTGACATCTGTGCTTTTCGATTTTCACAAGCGAGAGTGAGTGACTTAATGAACTGTAGATTCACACCATTAGAATATGTACGTTGGTCTGCTGAAATGAAATGGATTCTGTGCAGTGGTTTAAGATCTCTAATGGCACATAATTAAGCTGCCATATATCATTCAATTGCAGGCCATCATTTATTTGGATTCAAACTGTGGTATGACGCATTTCATGTGGCATGTCATACAACCAGGTGATTCATTAAAATAAATTACAGGAATTGAGCTGCCTTGAAATGCTCACTCACTCACATACTCACTCACACACTCACTCACTCACACACTCACACACTCACTCACACACTCACTCACTCACTCACACACTCATTCAATCACTCACTCACTCACTCACTCACACACTCACTCACTCACACACTCATTCATGCACTCACTCACTCACTCACTCACACACTCACTCACACACTCACTCACTCACTCACACACTCATTCAATCACTCACTCACTCACTCACTCACTCACTCACACACTCACTCACTCACACACTCATTCATGCACTCACTCACTCACTCACTCACACACTCATTCATGCACTCACTCACTCACTCGCTCACTCACACACTCACACACTCACTCACACTCACTCACTCACACTCACTCACACACTCACTCACTCACACACTCACTCACTCACTCACTCACACACTCATTCATGCACTCACTCACTCACTCACTCACTCACACACTCACTCACTCACTCACACACTCACACACTCACTCACACTCACTCACTCACTCACACTCACTCACACACTCACTCACTCACACACTCACTCACTCACTCACTCACTCACACACTCATTCATGCACTCACTCACTCACTCACTCACACACTCACACACTCACTCACTCACACACTCATTAATGCACTCACTCACTCACTCACACACTCACACACTCACTCACACTCACTCACTCACACTCACTCACACACTCATTCATGCACTCACTCACTCACTCACACACTCACTCACACACTCATTCATGCACTCACTCACTCACTCACTCACACACTCACACACTCACTCACTCACACACTCACTCACTCACACACTCATTCATGCACTCACTCACTCACTCACACACTCACACACTCACTCACTCACTCACTCACTCACTCACTCACTCAAGGTGTCAAGATGATTCCTGGTCTAAACTGTTCAGTAATTGTGCAATTTGAGTTCCACACATGCTTACCTTACAATGTTTTCTCCAATTAATTAAACACTTTTGGCCACTGTAAGCCTGCACATCATCATGTAAACAAACTCTAAAGCTGAGAAAATTCAATTCAACAGGAGTGCTCATCAAACAACATTAGTTTAAACCATTACAAATGTTTAAACAATTTAACCACAACACCCCACTTGATAATATTTCCCACAATGGTGGCCGGGGGGACCAGGGTGGCAGTAGGGTATTAGCAGAAGGCCCAACTACTGCTCATGGTGTCTTGCTAAAGCCTGGTTAATGGTGTTATTAGGCCAGGGAGCTCTATCCTGTTGATTTGGACCTTGCTAATAGTTGGGTATGCATCATCTTATTTACCCTCACAGTGATGAACAGCTATGGGAAAGCATACATTACCCTAGCAACACAGAAATATTCCAAAAGAGCACTATGTTACCAGGGAGGATTCCCTGTTCCTCGTTTACGGCTGTCCGTCCATGCATGAAATTGAAAAACATAACCTTGATTTCCAAAGTAAACAATACATTTGCATGAAATTATGCCTCACGTCCGACCGAAGGAGCCATTTCAGCAATATTCCTTCACCTCAATCACGGCAAAATCGCATCTGACTGGAGGAAGAGTTACTGGAGCCACTGGAGATGGGGGATGATTGGAAGAGAACAATGAATTTGGCCGCTTCATAACGGAGGTTGAGTAGACTATGAGAGAACGTCTATGAGAGAACATCTCATGTGAGATTATACTCTTATAACTACTTTATATATATACATTTATACAGCAAAATGCTATTTAACCATGTAATTAGTGTCTGTCGAGGCATGATTACTGTAAATGCATAGTGTGCCTGCTGGTAACAAAGTAAACAAAATGTTATTGTCCTCATGATACAAATTGTGCTAATATAGCATTCGTGTTACATTCGATCCAGAATATAATCACCTTTACCACAATATTGCATAATATTGCATAAGTAATTTTCAACTATACAATAGTGAATGCAGCAATTCTATCTATCTCGCTCTTTTTCTATCTATCTGTCAAATACATTTTAAAAGACAGCTCAGTTTGAATAAGTCATAAAATTTATGCCAAGGTTGGCAAGGAAGAGTTGTCTAAATAGACTATTTCTCCAGGTGCAAAGGTCATCTCATTTTTTTTCTTGATTTGTACTGAAAAAAATGAATGTTCTTATTTTCTAAAATAACCGAATGACTGAAGAAAATAATCATGATATTCAGCCTCTATGGATGACATGTACAAAGGTTGGGGGAAGGGGGCGGGGTGAGGGGGTTCTGTATAAACTGGTAGGCGGACACTGTTATTTTGTACCATTCTGACACAGGGAGCTTTTTAAAAAAAGTTTTAATGGGCAGCTAAACTTTTTTTACTGCTTAGTTATGGACAACTGAAAGTTTTGTTCAAAGATACTGTGAAATATCAGTCATGGAGACAGGCTGGTGAGGGCCTGTGTTTCATTCCCTGTGTCGTGTAACAATGGGTGGTTTGGCAGATGACAGGTTTGGAACGTATTGAAACAAAATAGGGGGCTGGATTTTCAGCAGAAGCCGAACTGAATGACTTCTCTACAGAATGCATTCTGTGAATGACTATAATTAACACTCCACATTATCCTTGTTCTGTCTTGCCTTGGAGTACAGGAAGAGAGCAACAATCAGGATGAGCGTCTTTACTGGCAATCAGGCCTCTGATGATGTATGTGAAAAATCTGCAGTTATTGGCAAGAGTAGCTATAGAATTTTTCATCAGTTGCAGAAAGTTATTGTCTTCTCCATACTCTAATTATCCACCTCTTCTACAGAATGTAGCTGTTTGGGAAATTGCCTTTTGTCTCAGAACTCATTAAAAACACTTTTCTGATGAAAGAAACTGAGGATATAAAAAAAACAAACAGAACTGCGCATCTGTATTACGACAGGCCAAAATTAATCATGTTCACATCATCGTTTTCACATCAATTTCAATTTTTCATAGAACACTACCTATTAAAGTTGTACAACCTATCAAAGGTTGTTGAGTTTCAATAGTTGACATTAGGTTCAAAGGAATATCAATTATGAATCCTAAACTGCTGAACAAAAACAAGGAACACTGGCCAATGTTCTGGGAAGGAAGAATTAACTGAAAGATGAGAAATGATGTTTTTACTATCAGCAGACAATAACACAAACACCCAGAACATGATCATGTTCTTAAAAGTTGACAAATTACTCCTGATGACACAGCTGGGAAGAAGTTGGCAGTCGTGCTCTCGGTGACTTCTCATTATCCTCGCAATTTCAAAATCAATCATGTATCCACACGCGGCTACTAGTCCTCATCAATCGAGCCAGTCAGTGTGCCAACACACGTTCTTATCGCTTCAACTTTATCTCGCACGGCAGTGTACAAAGTCATCTCCGTTTCCAAGCGCTCATAACTCACTGCAGAGTCTTGTCTCTGATGTCTATAAGATGTGTGTGAAAAGTCTGATGGGAATTCTATCACAACGCCAAATGTGAAGGCTGGTTTTGCCAAGCATGACAGAATTTTACAAAGGCGCCGTGTCTTCCAAAATGATTCCCACCCTTAATAGAGATGAGTTCACAGTCGGAGATCTACGAAACTTGCATCTCGGGGATACAAAGTCTCCAAATCTACCTTCAGGTGTCAGCTCCATGCCAATATGCTTTTTGGAAGGGTTGCCTTCCAGAAAAAAAGTCTCAATTAAGGGCAATCAACAAAAACGGAGCATTATGGTCGGACCACAGCACAAATTAGCTTTCCGGCCACACATACTGTACTAAGGCAGATGTCACAACGATGGTTAAAAAGCGCGTTGAAAAGGATGTCTACGTACAGCAAAATATGGGCATAGACCATTGGTGCTATGGTGTTGACTTTGCATCTACTGGGCCTGGGGCGCGTATTAATGCCGGTACATTGTAAACCAAGTAACAAGGCTCCAGCAAGTACCACGGGTGTAAAAAATCTTGGAGAGCATAGGGAGTCATAATTACGGAAATTAATAAAGCTATATGCAGGTTTGATTACTACCACAATAAACCTGGAAATGTGGATAATGAAGTACGGCGAAGTTTAAAAAGCACCCAACCCCTGAGAGAGTGGAGCCAAGGTGTGTGCTGCCATCTCAGTCTCCTGGATACAGCTGCCTAATGATGACATACCCCAGGCTCAACCCTCCATCGCCTGAGGGCTGGGACCCAGACTGCACTTGTGACGATGGAGTCTGGTGGCAGCCCGTTTAGCGGAGGTGCGGGGAAGAGTGGGGGAAGAACGGAGTGGGCCGCACCTCCTCTCCTCCTGCCCCTCTCAGCGTTCCTGCTTCCCCAGAGATCAGGAGTCCTTCCGCCCCCTGCGCGGCATCAGCCCTCAAATCCACGTTCGGTCCGCATAGCCGGCCGCTTTTGTTTTCGTACTCCGACATAATTACGTACTGGTGTTAAATGTTTAGGAGACACTGTTCCAACAACCATGTAACTCGGTGAGTGTGATGTTGCCATCTGATGATTATTGGTGTTGCTCACCTCTGTAGCTGCTGAACCCAATGCCCGCATTAAATCCAGAGGAAATGGCACTGCGCCCCGGTGCACAGAGAGAGGTTTTTAATGTAATGTAATACACATCCAGGGAAGTGTGTAGGGTTATCATGCAGTAGTATATATACAGCAGCCATTTTGAGCTCAAGCTCCAGGGCTGGCTCCCTCGCAAATCAAAGACTGTGGCAGAATATCGAGTGACAAACACAGAAGTGTCGACCAACTTCAATAAGGCCTAGGGCCAGGGATTGAAAATATGAAATAAACTAGCGTTTTTTTATTTTTCTGTTGGGATACTATATACATGTCAAGACCACTTTTGCTGCTTCCCTCTTCTTGAAGGAATCAGTTGGCTTAGGGATCAATCAGCCATATCTGATTTCTGTTATGTGCCCTTTGCAGTCAAATTGCTGATGGAGAGCATATATTTATTACTATATTTATTCACAGATCATGCAGGCTTTTATTTACTTGTTAGTCTTAAATTAATGTCTCTTTAAAATGCATCATATTTTGTTTTTACCTTCTTACTCCCACTAGGCACTGGAATAGCACAAAGAGTCTGACACTCTTCCTGCAGTGTGACAAATTTACATTTTCTGAACTTTTAACCTGAACTTTTCTGGGCACATTCTAAAAACAACATTGTTAGGTAGGTAGGCAGTAGGCACAGGTGACGAGATTACATAACCTGCCAATTGTCAAGCCCAATGAAAACAACAAGCAGTAACAGTATATGTTTATTTTTGAGTTTTTTGCTTCCATTTGCCGTTGTTTTGCTCAAGGCTAAAATGGCCCGCATGGGACCCGCGCTTGCAAACTTCCTTTCTTCAAGTCCAGTTTCTCTCCAGTGTGCCACCACCTCTCTGCTAGTTGTGTTTGGGTGCTTTGCATGAGCTCTTTAAAATTCCTCAAAGCAAGGACATTTTCTACAACACTGTCAAGCACTGGTCCAGCTGCTGTGCGATGCAATTAGGCAAATGGATCATGTGCTGCAAAACGAACACCATTATTGGGGTTGAATAAGTTATCGGCCTCTTTAACTCCTTAACTCTATTCAAGAATTGTTGGTTTTAATCCATTTTATTTCTGAATTGGGTGGGATTAATTCCCTTGACCTATGGGCCAGGGATTGGCCAACTCAATGTGTAAATTATTAATTTGGATCTCCGTTAAAGACCTGCGTATGTATTCTCATCAGACCCCTTGGTTTTAGAGCATACTGTCCGTAATGTCTAATCGTGTATTCTTTGCACGTCTATAATTGGCTTCCCTTCCGACTCGTCAAATTGCTGCAGGTGCTAATAGGTTCATAGAGCAGGACCTTTTAAAAAGATACACCTATTTTAGGTTGAGGGTTTTTGTTTCATAATGCCATTATTAATTTTATTCTGATGGATGATACATGCTAATTAGAATTTTGAAAGTAAACGAGAGGAGTGTGCACTGGATCTGAACGGTCTATGAGTAGAATAGTTGGACAGCAAAATCTACTACAATGACCATCAGCCAACAGAAAGACCTGCTTATTACATATTACTCTCGATAAAATAATTTATTCAATCTGAGATTGATTTCAGTTTTAAAAATACATTCATTTTACAAAACTTGTCGAGAGATATAAATGCACATTCTTACAGAAATATATTCCTTTATTTTTGGCTATTTACTGTACAAACATAGCTGCATGAGAAACAAGCCTGATTGTGACCATGGATGCCATTTTAATAGCTAGCACTGACATACCAATGCAACTTCCACTTATACCTCCATTTGACAACACTTAAATGCATAATAGAGGCAAACACAATTGAATGGCATTTACAACCCATGGGCAGGTTCTAAAGCAAGGCCACTAATTACAGGGAATAAAGTTTGATGATGAAGAGAGGTTAAATAATCTATAGGATTGATTATCTGCTATGCACAAGTAAAGCAGGCCATTAACAGAACCTTCTTTTTATGCAATTTGTCAGTTCCTCCTTGCTAACTTTTAGTAGAGAACAACAGAGAGCAATTTCTATGAAACAAAATTAGCTATAAATACCCCATTGAAGTATTTAATCCCAACAACACCCTGCTTCAAGTGCAATCTGTAGCTTTCAGATATGTCAATAAAATCTGACAACTGAGACAGCCACGAATCGGCAAGAGGCAGCCGAAGCTACTGCGGAGAAGCACTTCCATGTCAAGCAATGCAAACGCTCTCAGATGAGCGTGGCATTTGACAATCAAAAAGGACAGTTTTATGATGGGGTAACTAATATGAGCAGACACGTTTTGGGCCTGCAGGCACTTGTGCTAAAAAACAAACATTGCTTTATCTACACACCGCTGGCTCCATAGTCTGAAGCTACTGCTGGTTGTTGGTGCAATCAGTTGCATTTTCATTTCAAAGAAACCTTTCTGGGGGCATTGCGCACAAACCGTGTTCCTTCCTTCTAATGTTTAGGCGTTCTGGGAAACATGGGAACCACAGAGAAGGCTAATGAATATTTAGTGAAGTCAGAAGCCATTATTACCAAATTGACTTATAAACACCAAGTTTGCAATAGCAGTACCCCCAGAAGTCGCAGGGAACTTTGTGTGGGTCCTTGTGTGGGTCCAGTGGTAAACCTCACCATTTGAGTTCACAGCAGCAGAAATACAGAGGGGATTGTTGGGTTTCTTAGACTGGATGCAGCTGTCACTGGAAAAAGTGGCAATTTAATAATGTGTCTTATGCTACCAGAAGGAGAAGTTTCCTGTTAACATTCAATACTGTAATAACTGTCAAATTGAGTACGCTATTTTTGCTCACTATTTTTTATCAGTCAAGTTACATGTCCTTCACGCATTATTCAGTAATAAAAATTTCAAAGCAAGGTATTAATGACACACAACTGAAAACAATTCTGGTTTTCAGCTTTGGATTTCTCAGCACTGAAAATAGACTAGTGAGACCCCAAATTTCATGAGCAGTTGGACAAAGACCCCAGGTCATTTCATATGTGGAGAATATAGAGAAGAATAAAGCTGTTCTGAAGGGCTTAAATATAAATGAACACCAGAGATTGCAGTATAATGTTTAAAATAAGTCTGAGAGCACAATCATAATTTCTTTATTTATTTTTTACAATGAAACTGGGAAATGTAGAAAGATTAGGCTGGGGTGAAAATCATTACCACTGGTAGCTGACTATCTGCATCAAATGGTGCACATAAATTTGAGATCTTGGGTACTTCAACAGCACTCTATTTAATGAACAAGGAAGCTGTACCCTGGCAACCGTGCACATGAATGGTGTTACCCCACCCCCTCACCCCCACCCAGACTAAATCTACATCTGAATGTATAATATAATAGTGCTAGTTATCCAGCAATTGACTGATTAGATAATGGCATGAATAAGTAGGTGTACAGGTGTTCCTGAATAAAGTGCTCAGTGAGGGTACACTATATGGTAAACAAACACCACAACAGCAAGAGATATGCAAACTTGCAATCATATAAATATCAGCATGGGCGGGGGGGGGGGGGGGGGGGGGGTGCTTCAGTATTTTTTGATGGGTTTGAATCCCAATACTGCCACTAACCTTTGGGGGCCAGCCTGTAGTGTAGTGGATAAGGTACGTGACTGGGACCCGGAAGGTTGCTGGCTCAAGCCCCGGTATAAGTACGATGAAATCCACACAGCTTGTGGGCCCCTGAGCAAGGCCCTTAACCCCTCAGCGCTCCCTGGGCACCACGCGGTGGCTGCTCACTGCTCCTAAGTAACTATGATGGGTCAAACGCAGAGGAAAAATCACCCCACAGGGTTCCATAAGGTATCTTCATCTTCTTGAACCATGAGATAAATGAGAGAAAGGTTTGTGTTTAATTCATTATTAATTATAAACATTGAGGTGTAGTCTAAAAAAGGTGAGTTTTTGAACATTGGCAAAGGAATGACTGCTGGTGAATCTGACTTCCTGATTGGGGAACAATGTTCCACCAATGGGGGATGAGGGCAGAGAAGAGGCGGAGCCACAAAGAGTGGCTGCAGGGTTCTGGGAGAGCTGGGACAGCCAGCTGGAGAGAGGATGCTTGAACGGAGGTGTTCTGGTTGGAGCGTACGGCGTATGAACATTGTCTGAACGGAAGGCGAGGCAGAACCATCCACAGTTTGTTGTGCCAGGGTGAGACAGGGTGAGAGATTAGAACTGAATGCGGGTAGCCAACGGAATCAAGTGAAGGGTGTTTAAAAGTGATGAGGCATGTGTGAATTTTGGCAGGTTAGAGACCAGGTGGGCAGCAGCATTCAGGAGCCAGGAGCAGTGGCCTGATGGCACAAGATGGTGGGCCAGCCAGAAAAGCAGGACAACAGTCCAGGAGAGAGCGATTACAAGGGTGTGTAGCACTGTCGCTGTGTATCCTCCTGGTGAGGAAGGAGCAGATTACCCGAATGAAGGGAAACAGGGTGTCATCCAGCAAGTCATCCAACCCGTTGCAACAGTAAGAGTACTGTCCCTCCTAGGTAAAGCTTCAGGCAATGGGTTTACAAAAGCTATCCTGGGCAAAGCCCAACGTAGTCACAATAAGATCCGCACAGCTGTTGGGCCCTTGAGCAAGGCCCTTAACCCCATATTGCTTCTTGGGGGTTGTCCCCTGCTTAGTCTAATCAACTGTAAGTCACTTTGGCTAAAAGCTAAATAACATGCAATGCAAAGGGAACTTGACCCTGGGTGAGCCATTATCTAAATCTGAATAGCAATTATCCTCAAAATGGGCATATCCCACTTAAAACACGTTCTCTGGAAATTGTTCAGAGCCTTCACAGCTCCAGGCCCAGTTACATAGGAAGGTTTCATAGGAAGCTTCAGCGAAGCTTCCTTCCCCAAGATACCAAGCAAGCAAATTTAGAGATGACCCAGAAGCACCGCCCAGTGCATGATGTGCTAACAAAAAGCTCACACAAATCTTCAGAGGTTCTTCAGCAGAGTAAGAGGAAGTAGTGAGGCGGACTGGGACCGAATCCCTATTTCCTTCTGCAAACAGATGGTAAACACGGACTACAGCAGGGAGACCTGCTCTGCGCAAGGTAGTTAGCCAGCTCCCAAGACAACCAGCACAGGGTTGCAAGAGAAGGGCCTGGATTTGGCTGAATTTTCAACTGAACCTCAGCCTGTCACCCTCCAAAAGCCAGACAGTTAACATAGCCTGCGGTGGAGTTTTGTAGAGAATGTCTACATGGCAAATTAGTAAAATAGCTCCTTGAGCATCCTGAAACCGGGTCTCACCTGGGAAACTGGTAGATATTTCATTACATCCTGTATTTTACAGATACCTACAGGAGAGAGAGAAAACTAGGCATGTGTGTCCCTTGAAGGAAGTGCGATATACAGTACATTGTGCAGGTGTGCTTTCGAGTGTCTGAAAAGCTTTTTTTGACAATACAACCAGGCGGCTTTCTTATTCGCAAAAGTCAACAGAAGAGCTATTTATCTCGCACCAACAATCAACTCCTATTAAAAATGATGGCATTGTGTGACTGTTTACTGAACTGCAAAGTGAAAGTGGGTAGGTATAAGCTAATACTCAATAGAGTGACGGACTTCCATTTACAATCCGGAGGTGAATGTGACACATTTATAGATATAATATTTCTTCTACATCTCTTCTTAACTCTGCATGCAGTAAATTCTTTTAACATCTCACGGAAGCTGAGGAGTTACTACAGGTAAATTATGATAGTTTATTTGTTTTGTTTTTTTTATTCCCGCTCACTTGGCAGATGCTATGGCCATCAGGAAATAAATTCTGCAGTTGGCAGGGAGGCACAGCAAATAACAAATATGCCAATATGCTTTCCTGTCAGGTCTGACGTTCCAAATGGAATTGGCATGCGAGAACACGCCGGGCTTCCGTGAGTGGCGGGGCAGCGTCGCGGCGAGGGAACTGGAATTGTAATTCAGGGGTCGCACGTTTCATTCCCAGGTGCGACACGGCCACCATGTTGTTCAGCTTAACCAGAAACGCTTCTGCGTAGGGACTTTACTCAGCATACTGTCAGCGGTGTAAGTTGCTCTAGATAAGAGGATTGGGTGAATGGTTAAAATTAGAAAAAAAAAATGAATTTGGTGAAACCCAAGTCTTTTGCCCTCATGCCGTTGCATGCTGCATTGCATGCTGGTATTCAGCTTTGTTAGCTCTTCATAAAATGTCAAATGTTTAAAATATGTGAAAAGTATTTATCGTGTGCAAATGGAATTACAATGAACAAAACAGAAGACTTGCATCACAGGCTTAAAACTTTGTTGATTACAGAAAAAATTGTTATTGAAAACATTGTTTATGGACAACAGAGCCAGTATCTCCTTGACAACAACCTAGAGATGTCTGCCATCACCATGGGGATTGATTTTCTGAACAAAACATAACCTTTCAAAGGAGATTGGAAAGGACATTTCATGAGTAGTATGAGAGGTATCTCCATGATGGAATTAGAAGCAATTAAGTAAAAAGTTGTCATGTATGCACCAGGGATTTGTGCATTACTATATAAGCAAATATAGTCCAAATAGTGACATATTTGGGACTTGTTAAGCCTTTCAAATGGTTTACGTTATTAAGTCAGCTCTATTTGTTTATTTGCACATTTCTCGCAGTACAAGGCCTATAAGCCTCACATTAACTCCAAACTATCTGCTGTACATTTTTATGTGACATGGCAGACCATTCTCACCTTACAACATGCATTTACGCAAGCTGCATGTTTCCTGCAAATTAAAACACGGCAGTGCCCAATATTGTTTATACTACAAGGACTCGTAAGCTTTCCAATGTGTACCAACGGCAATCCAAACCCAGGCAAATGAGCAGCGCTCTATGCGTCTATACTCACAGCATTAATAGGATTTGCGATATGATATTTTCCTGTGGGAGAATCACGCACACACACTCTCAGTACAAACAGGTTGGAGGAGAGGACCGTGCAGTCGGTACTGGTGCAGATTAATTGCGTTTCAAGCTCATATTTCAGAGGCTTTTTGCAGGGTGTTTTAAAACCCTCTTGATTTGACGACTCTCTGCTTTAGTGTTTATACTCTTTAGAATGCAAATTAGAAAGATTACACTTATGTAAATGAAACGTTATTTTTGGCCATTTAACGCACATCAAATACAAAGTTAGGAGTTTCCTTCTCTTTTTAGCACTGTGGTGTCACCGTTAAAGAGATCAATTGCCTTAATGGGAGTGAAGTGAATTTCTCCAAAATTGTATTCACTGGGTGATAACATGTAGTTCACGCTTTTTATATTCTGCCCATTCCAGATATAGTACATCCATAAATTTTGTGAAATGTTTTATTACAAGGACTTCTGCCAAGTGCATATCTATGAAAGGCTTCTGGTGGCTCATGAAAGGCCTTTCATTTTGGCAGCTTTTCCCAAATGAAATTGGCATGTTACAAATAGTCTTATATCATACCTAAATACATACGTACCATACCTAATCTTCATTATGTGATTGCATCATACTCCATTGTAAAATTTAAACAACTGACTGCAAGACTGGGATGTTCAAAGGCAATTCACTTTGTTTACACGCAAACACATTTCTTTCTGTGTTGTTTCCAATGGCAATGTTATGTCCGGTTCTGAATTTAAACATAGGACTGTTTCTGTTACTGTATGTTTAACTATACAGGATGAGTCATAACACAAAATGAATTACTTATTCAGCCATATTACAGGTAATTAAACGCGGTTCTTCACTAAAAATGTTTTTCTGAATAAAGATATTTCCATCCTTTTTGACATTTCATTCACTTAGACATTTGACATTGCTTTCATTCACTTAGGGACAAGAGCACTCTACCAAGATGTTTCCGTAGGTTATATTTACCTACTGATGCCTAGCCAAAATAATGAGGGCCTGGATCTTTGGGAAATTATGCTTAATGGGAAGTGCGGTTTGGTGCTAGAACTGGTAATTTGATCAAAGTTTTGCTACTGAAAACTTAAGGAAAGATGGAAACATGTTTGATTGACAAAGACTAATGGGCTTTGAGGGAAATAATATATACTTTCTGGCTTTCCTCACTGAATACAGTAGGTGAACACTTGTTTGATGGAAACATGGCTGGAAACTCAGAACATATGGCAACTAAATATTTGTTCAGCCAAATTGCCTGTCTCATTTTTGATAATGTCTGCTTGCTTCAGACCCAGGTAAGATTGGTCAAATTGGCTTGACAATTCATGAAAATTCAAAAGCCTCAAGTAAAGCCATTCTGACTAATGTGAAATCTGACAATGAAAAACAGATCTGTCACAAAACACAATCCAAAAGCATCCATGATTTCACTGAAAAAGAAGGTTGCAGTGTGACAGAAAAGCACTAGTAAGAGCAGAAAGGACATCTGTGGCAGGGGAAGCACCCCCTACCACATGCGGCATTGTGGAAAGCATCTCCAGAAGGACAGGAATGCAGGTAATTAACTGTCAGTCTGGTGCACTGGAAGCCTTTCATTCTCCTGTGATGCCGTGTGTCACAGAAATGCCTTTAGCTTTGCTAAGGAGCTCAGGAATGTCTGTGGCTCAAAAAGTCAACCAGGGCCCCAGTGCTAGCTCTTTGAAAGCATCACAAGGATCAACAGAAATCTCATGAGTTGGCAAATAATTCAGCGTTATGTGTTGTTGCCAGAAAAACTGCTCTCGGTGAAAAGACCTATAAAGGATCTGTCCCCTCCACAGCCTGGGATGTGAAAAACTGGCCAAGGCCGAGCTGAAAAGAAAACTCAGAAGTTTCTTTCAAATTACGAGTGTGTTACCTACTGTATTCCATACAGCATGAGAGCAACATGTATTTCCAGAATGTAATTAATTGATTTCTTATTGAATATTCACATACTCATACTTAAAACAGTTCCATTCATTTTCAAGAACGTTTAAGATTATTAACTATAAACTTTGCTATTTTGCACGTTTGTTTTACATAAAAAGTCTAGATTGAAAGATGTAATTCTGTATCTTAATTCATACCGTAAAAAAATAAAAATGTAAATGCAAGATCCTACTATTTTATCTGGAAATCTGATCTTAAGAAACCTGATGCGAATCAATCTATGGACAATATTAACCAAGTTTCAAGTAAATTGGATCTGCAGAACAGGATCATTTTGTTTTGTTTTGTTTAAGTGGTGAGAATTGTAACACGGATGGCCACCTTTGGGTACATTATGAATATGTATATTATAACCATGCATATGTGTGGACATTTTCAGGCCTGTACCCCGTACAGTGTGATATATTATTAATTATGCTGTAACGACCTCATTTGGCTGCCATATTGGATTTCTTGGTCCAACCATGTGACAGATGGATGAATATTAGGCCTCGTCAGATTTGGCTCTTGGCCCCTCTACAATACAATACAGCCAAAAAAAGTATTTTTAGTTCCCCGTACAGTCTGAACTGAAGTGGACTATGTTGAAGTGATGGAAGAAGATGACATACAGTAAACGTATGAAGTATATGAACCATAACTTCCGAAAGCAAAAGTACTTTATTGAAGTTGGAGAAGCTCCTCTCAACCAGCACTATGGTGAAGCATCTACTTGGGATTGCACAGCAGCCATTTTGCAAAGAAAAAATCTAACCAATTAAATAGTGTAATGGCATACAGTACTACGCTCAGAGAGAAGCCGGTGGAGGCATATGGCATGTTGGATTATTACACTAGGACCCCTGATAATGATATATTACAATAGAGTCAGAATCTCAAGAAAACTAGACAAAGGCCTTACGATAGGACTAAGTTCTGGGAAGATTTTATTCATGACTGTAAGATATAGGGCCAATTTCAAAGACACAGTGTGAAACTAGCCTATAGTGTGTTTCAGTGGTTTGTTCACTGAGAAGCTGAGTTTAGGCTATACAGTACATCTGACCACAGACGGGATGGTTGCCAAATGTAGAGCATGAAATCATATATGGATTGAATGTATGAATAACCCATACTTTCACCACCAAGGACGTAATGTAACATTTTGATTTGAAAAGACATGAACATATTTTGAGAACATAATTCTACCAGCAATGTAAATGATTGGATGTGACACAGCAGAATAGGCAGGGAGGCTGACAGACAGAGCACCACCCAAGCTAACACAAAACGTTCTCAATAGCTTTACTGAAACGTTTTTCCACTGTTAGAGCGTTTCTAAAACATTGTAGCAAGACTGTCAGAGCGTTTCGCGTTAGCCGGGACAGTGCAAGGACAAGGAGCCAGGATGCAAGAGCAGCTGGTGTGTGACAAATTTTTTGAAAAAGGAAATTTAGGACTGGGTCAACAAAAGGCACCCGTCTCAATACAAGCAGAGGCTGTCTTGGAGATTCAGGCTTCACACTCATGTTTGTTGTGGTCTAGGAGGGAAAATTGTGTTGAACCTCTATTGTGAAGAAATGTCCGAGGTCCCTCAGAGACGAGAGACAGGCTGATAGGTAAGGCAGGTCTGTTTGTGACAGATTGAGTTTAAGAAAATAGTATGACATCCCAGAGTAGATGTTGAAGCACTAGAAATGTAAACATGTTTACAAAAGAAGCACGGAAAGGAAGAACTCGCAGATATATAGCCATTGCAATTGGTCAGACAGGGCATGGTGGGGAAAAAAACATAGTTTCAACAGTTCCAAATGTTTTATCGGTACTATATAAAATTACATTTCTCAAAATAAAAGGTATGTTTCATTATTTAAATGATTGCAAACTCAGTGCATTGGTTGCTATTTGACAATATTAATTACCATAATTCTGAATGCTAAAAAACAGCCACAATTAAGGTGTTTACATGTAGGCTACTTAACATCTTCCATCCATCCATCCATCCATTATCTGAACCCGCTTATCCTGAACAGGGTCGCAGGGGGGCTGGAGCCTATCCCAGCATACATTGGGCGAAAGGCAGGAATACACCCTGGACAGGTCGCCAGGCCATCGCAGGGCACACACACCATTCACTCACACACTCATACCTACGGGCAATTTAGACTCTCCAATCAGCATAACAAGCATGTCTTTGGACTGTGGGAGGAAACCGGAGTACCCGGAGGAAACCCACGCAGACACGGGGAGAACATGCAAACTCCGCACAGAGAGGCCCCGGCCGACGGGGATTCGAACCCAGGACCTCCTTGCTGTGAGGCGGCAGTGCTACCCACTGCACCATCCGTGCCGCCCTTACTTCACATCTTGCCCGTTCTAATTTCTTTTCAAAGAGTGATATTTCTTTATTAATGTTTACCTCTAGCCGATGTACCAGGGAGTCGATAACACCATCGAGCAATGAAGGAATGGGAATAGTTTAAACCGGAATCCAGGGCCTCTCTGTGTGACAGTCGACATTACAAAGACGGATTGAGGGTAATGGGCCAGCTGCTTTGTGCCGGGAAACTCGGATGAGCTCCAAGCCTAAGTGAGAAGCGGGCTCTGACACCCCTTCAGCTCCCTGGCACCTTGCCTTCATGTCTTTCTAAGGTAGGGCGCCTTCCGAGTTGTTCCCTGCACATATAGAAACAGCAGGAGTAGGGCCGTTTACTTAAAGGTACAATAGGTAATTTCAGACTTCTAATGGTCAAGAGAGGAATAGCAGCAACAAACACTTTCAAACCACAACAGTCCTCCCTCTTCTCTGTAAATGCGCTGACGTTGAAACACCATTGGCTATGGCAAATAGAACCAATTTCAACCAGTGAGCTTGAATTATTGTACAGTTATTCAATGTTTTGGTACAACAAAACATTTGGGCCGTCAACTGTATATTGTGAAACCTGAATATAAGGGCTATGAACACAGACAGAGGGTGAGTCAACATGTCAGTGAGCCTTTTTCAATGATAGGAAGGGATTTACAAAAGTCTTGTAATAAGGTTTTAACACAACAATCTTACCTATTGTACCTTTAAATGAGCATTATTTATGCTATGTGCTTTTAAATTCACTGACATAGCAGCCCACATCATCTACTAAATTACGCCAAATGTAAATTACGCCTTATGCAAGTACCTTATGTGACCTGCAAGGCATGTCACATGCATTTTCTTTAACATCTCCATGCATTGATAATGTTGTCTCATTTATCATAAGCTCAAATATGCTCATGATATGTATCGAGTCATGATTATGACAGCATTATTTAGGCTATAGAAGAGATATGTTCAATACATTTTAAGTATGACACTTTATTGTGTAGTAGTCTGGAGTGGATAATGGCGTTTGGCATTTGGCCACACTTTTACAGGGATATAACCCCTGCATGGGTCCCCTGTGACTTATACGCTTGGAAAGTCCTATGAACCGCTATAAAATATGAATACATCTCACTAAAATACAATAGATTAGAGGGTTTGGAAAATGTCCAGGCCCTTTAATAATTGAGTATTAAAATGCACGTCTGAAGCAGATCAGACCCTCAATAATTTTGCATTTGAATTTCAGCTCAGATATGAGTACAGGTAGGTTCTGTGGTCTTTGAGACAGAATGGGATAAAGGAGGTTAGCTGGGAGTGAATGTGACTTTATTTATTTTTGGACAGGAGGCAGAAATAAGAAAATATTCCATCAAACTAATGCACCTTCACATTATTGTACCATTTTATACAATTAAATATTGCATTTTCATGCAGTATTCATGAATTTTAAAATGTCGCAAGTACATATAAAATGAAATTATAAAGCTTGTTGCCAGGCCTGTCAATTTCAGGGTGTCTGGTTAGACACATTATGCAACCTTATTCCTCTTTTTAACCATTGAGTAACGTAATTATGTACACATCCATTTCATTACGCCCGCTCACCAATTTCCATAAATCTTTATTTAATCCGAAAAGACAGCGATGCCTGCTGCTAATCATGATTTAATCATGATTAGCAGGCCCCACTTTAAACAATAAGCACCGTGTGCATTATGTAAAGTTTTGAATAATTTGCAGATGAAGTGCAATTGAACTCATTAATGGAAATGACCTTTACAGCCACAGTTAAATACAGTACAGAGTCACAGCTGCTCTACTTGTTTATTTATACATTTATATTTAATACCAATAATTAGTCATATACCTAATGCTGGCAATACAAATGAGCAAATGAGAACTGTTAATGTGCTGGTATTTCTAATATAAATAATACCAATAATACTCTACTATGTACACTGACTTGCAAAGGTTTTGTCTTTTCCTGCTCATCAAACATGTATGAATAGTTTGCTTACAAACAGAGAAAATAAAATATGAAATCAGAAAAAACAGAAAAAGACAAGGTGACCCCAAACTTTTGAACGGTAGTGAATGTCTGCACACTTAAACATCATTGTGACTAGAGATTCCACTTTGATGAACGTGACAATGGCAAAATCCAATCACACTCAGAATGACTGACTCACACCTGTTCCTGTGCTCATTTGAGCCCAGAACATTCTAGCAATAGTCTGAGCATCATGATCATACGTCACACGATGTCTATCCACCACAGCACTGATTAATCTATTTAATGGGGAAACTACAAGGTACTACGTTTAGCTCCATACCTGCTGGAGCTGTTGTAGCCACCATTTTTCACTTCCTGCAGGGTGGAGGGTGCCAGCACAACCCAAGAGCTTGGATGTGTCTCTCAAAGCACACGAGCAGGCATCCAGTCACATTAATACAACAGCTAATAGAATAAGAGTTTCCTCTTGGAGAAAGAAGGTATATTCATGTATAGCAAAATTGACAAACTGAATAAATAAATAAATAAATAAAAATTAAACACTGCACACATGGTCAGGAGAATTGGTTGTAATAGGAGTCTCATTTTGCATGAGACAATCTGCCAGAAGAGATTCTGGGAAAAGCTAAAAAAAAGCACAGCAAACACGCAGTTCTATGATGCAACCGCAGCACTACTTTGCGATTTCAGTCTTGTACAAATCATCCATCATGAACAATGAGTCACGCACCGCTCTTCCACACACGCCGTAGGTGTAGGAGAGGTGGCATCGCACCGAGACACTTATTTTTAAACTTATCTTCTTCCCTTTCTGGGTGCGCGCGTGCAGGCTTACGGGACAGTCCTTCTCTGAGGCTTATTGAAATGACCCGTCCTGGCCCTTCAGCGGCGGGTCAGGGGAAGCCGGAGAGCCCTCTGAAACAGGAAGTGTGCGAGGCGGAGCCGGTGCGCTGGCGTGTTTGTTATTGCTGTTTAATGTGCATCGCAGCAGCCTCTGCTCACTCAGCAGATTGCGCTCTGCCTCCGTAACGGCACCGGCGGCCCTGCACACAGCTGCGGTGGCCAGAGAAGCCATATTAACACGTCAGAGATGGTGACTTATGTGACAGGGACACTGCCGGATTTGAAGGTGATGGGCCGTACGTGTGCCATCGCAGAAGACGCTGCGCCCATCCTGAAAAGACCACCTAGCTGTGGAGCAACGGTGGGGTCAAACAGGAAGTGTACCTTTTTTATTTTTCTTCAGTATCACCGATTGTTCTTTTACAATGTAAAACTGATCCAGAATGCCTACAACTGATCCAGAATGCTGCAGCCCATCTGGTATTCAATGTTCCCAGACATTCACATGTCACCCCCCTGCTCCGCAACCTCCACTGGCTGCCTGTTATGGCTCGCATCAAATTTAAAACTTTGGTGCTCGCATACCAGGCAGTTAAACGATCAGCCCCTGTATATATTCAATCTCTTATCAAGACTTATACTCCAACAAGACCCCTCCGTTCTGCCTCTTCATGCTGTCTGGCGCCTCCCCCTCGCCACACCTGCACTTCACGCTCACGACTGCTGTCTGTCCTGGTCCCACGGTGGTGGAATGACCTCCCGGTGGATGTCAGAATGGCAGAGTCTCTGACCTCCTTCAAGCGCAGACTGAAGACCCATCTCTTCAGGCTACACCTTTCCCTCCCCAACTCACCACCATGATTAGCCTTAGACTGTAATGGCACTTATGAATAGATTGTATAGATATTGTTACTTGTATAGGTATTGTTATTTTTTGTATTCTAGCTGCAATTGTGGTATGCTAGTTTGAAAGTTGATTGTACTCTTAAAGGGTTCTGATTTTCTGTATGTTTACACTAGGACTCTGGACTAGAACTGTACTGTCTTCTCAGGTACTCTTTGCACTTGTTCTTGTGTTTGATTTGCACTTTGTTGTACGTCGCTCTGGATAAGAGCGTCTGCTAAATGCCACGTAATGTAATGTAATGTAATGAATATATGAGAATAGAATACATTTGTTCATATATGAATGAAGAATTCTGTCTCACACGATGGCCCTCAGAATCTTCAGTCTCAGGCTCTGTCTCTATACTCTGTCATGTCATGTGATCTGTCATGGTCAATGTCAGCTCTGTAGTCAATCACACTAATCAATAATGTAATTATTCATCATTATTATTATTATTATTATTATTATACATTTCTTATTTCTTAATCACTTTGAAAAGTGTGGGGCAATTGGCACCAATGTCTTGCTTAAAACCTATTTGATTTGTTCCAGTTGTCCTGCAGGTATTAAGTTGGCTGCCCTTGCCCCTAAATGAAAATGTAAAAATATATATCTTATCATTTGTAATAAGGTAGACGATGATTAGTAAATGATATGTACTCATTAGTTAGCTCGTAGTTAGAATATCACCAGGAGTACTATTTATCACTGTAAAACTATTATTTTCCTTATACAGTTCCATTTAAATTTTTTGAAAAATAACCAGACATATTTTTTTTTATGCATGGTAAAGTAGGGCAGTCTCCTCTCTGCCTCTCCACAAAACTCACTTCATGCATCATTAAACTACGCGATAATAAGCTGGAGATTTGTACCGGCCTTAACGTCTCTCCAAAAATCATTGAGGATATTGGCACTGGGACTTGCTCTCTCCTAGTTAACTCCCAAAGCTAGAGCGGCACTGTGTAAAACCCAGTCAGCTGAGACAGTGAAGGCATTCCTCAGGCCTCTCAGCCAAAGCCCATTCTGGGCCTTTAAAACACTGTGCTGGCTGTTCCGGCAACTGCCATATTTACTGTACACTAATAAAAATATCGCACTCCATAATAATTTCCATATAAACCTAGCCGTGTGACTTTACAAGGTTCTATCTGAGTGTGTACTGTACCTCTCCATATTTCTACTGTATGTACTGTGAAGCCTAAACAAAAAAGACAATATTGGAATAAATCTTATTGTTCCCATATTTCTATGATTATCATCCATCCATCCATCCATTATCTGAACCCGCTTATCCTGAACTGGGTCACAGGGGGGCTGGAGCCTATCCCAGCATACATTGGGCGAAAGGCAGGAATGCACCCTGGACAGGTCGCCAGTCCATCGCATTCACATACTCATACCTACGGGCTATTTAGACTCTCCAATCAGCCTATCCTGCATGTCTTTGGACTGTGGGAGGAAACCGGAGTACCCGGAGGAAACCCACGCAGACACGGGGAGAACATGCAAACTCCGCACAGAGAGGCCGACGGGGATTTGAACCCAGGACCTCCTTGCTGTGAGGCAAGTGCTACCCACTGCACTATCCGTGCTGCCTATGATTATCATTATTATTATTATTATTATTATTATTCAGTTATTACAGTTGAGGCACGAGGGATTAAAACGTTTATGGCGAGACACACGGTCTCCGAGGCTTGCCGCCTTGTCTCAGTGGGCTAAAACGATAGCACTGTTCCCCCACCACACTGGAGATTCCATATCTCCTCCGACTGCACTCCCAAAACGTGCAGGTATTTATAGACAGACGCATTAAATGTGAAAACAGTGATAATAGGAACTGCCCCAACATGCCATTTTGACAAATAAGTATTGTTAAAGCAATGGCTTTATCAATACCTACAGTATCACTGACTGTATCGAGCTCTGCAGTATGCAGTATTCACTTGTCTTTATACACTCAGTGAGCACTTCATTAGGTAGACCTGTACACCAGCCTGTTAATGCAAAAATTTCATCAGCCAATCATGTGGCAGCAAGTAAATGCATTAAAGCATGCAGATATGGTCAAGAGGTTCAGCTGTTCAGCTGTCAGAGCAAATGTCAGAATGGGGAGGAAATGTGATTTAAGTGATTTTGACCGTGGAATGATTGTTGGTGCCAGACAAGGTGGTTTGAGTATCTATTGGGATTTTTAACAGTCTCTAAAGTTTGCAGAGAACATCTAGTGAGCAGTAGTTCTGCGTGCAAAAAAACCTTGTTAATGAGAGAGGTCCGAGGAGAAGGGCCAGGCTGGTCAAAGCTGGCAGGAAGGTGACGGGGTAACGCAAATAACCACACACATTACAACAGTGGTATGCAGAAGAGCATCTCTGAACACACAACACATTAAACCTCTTAAGTGGATAGGCCACAGTAGCAGAAGACCAGTAACTGTAATACATACAGAATAAAGTGCTAAGTGAGTGTATATCATGCTTTTTTTCTGCTAGCATGACAACTGTGTCATCTGGTTTTTGAGACTGCATGCTAGGAGCAATAATTAACATCTACTTTAACTTAATGCAGAAAATTGTTATTTCTTTTTTTTCTGGGGGGGGGGGGGTGAGCAGTATGATTTATGATAAGATTCAGCTTAGACTCAACTCGGTATAAGGAAATATCAGCATTAAATGGATGTGGATAACCTGGAGTATTCGGAGAGTAGTTTTCATCGTATACCCCATTATTCATTGGTTTTGTGTTTCAGTGGTGGATCAAAGGTTACCAGTAATTAATTCAGTACCCTCTACCAAGAATGCCTTGAAGATGCCTTGGGAGTACACACAGTCTCCGAGATACTTCCAATCCAATGTCCTCAGGTCAGTGCCCAACACCTTTCCATTTATCCCATATTGAAATGGGAGGAATTTCACAGTTCCTGCGCTAGTGTGACGTTACCCAGGTGGACAGATACTCCCAGACCTATTACTGAAGGCGAAGCCTGGAAGAGATCAACTGTCCGACAAAGCTTCATACCTTCCCCTGAGACAAGGGGGCAGGCTGGGTTAAAAAGTGCCATGTTTGGATTTATAGCGGCTGCTACCTCTATCTGCTGTTGACGAAAGGCTCAGTCGCTATATGATACATCAATGTCACAGGCAAAGAGCATGTGAAAGGTGAAAGCCCAACAGACACGGGTAACAGAGGAAACCAATGAAGTCGCATGATACCGTTCAGGGCGATAAAACCAACTGGAATATCAATGGGGCAAGGAAAATGGCTGGTTGTGTATCATTTGGCAAAATGGAGTCACAATTGAAAGACTATTTGAAGCTGATGAAGTAGAGGAGCAGCGTTGTCAGTCATCTACACAAAGGCAGAGTTTGGATGTTCTGAGAGGTGGATTCGGGTGAAGGAATGTATCGTGTCCGAAGATGGGGAAATCAAGATGCGTGGGTGGGGGTCTGAGGGGGTATTCAAATGCCAGTTTTCAATATTTGGACATGCCACTGATAAAAAAAAGAATTAACAGGTTTCTGTTAGGGAAGTACACTTCACCATGCATCTAACAAATACAAATACTTGGGGCTGGTTTTTCACAGTTTTCACATTCTTTGATTTAGGTAGAGAATGAGGAACATAACCCAGGACCATTCACATGTAATAATTATATTCTGTACACTGAATAAAAGCATGCCCATGCTGTTCATTCAACAACAGCAATGTCAAAACTATTTGTCCCAAGCTCATGGCTAATGGTCACCGCCAATTTTTATGAAGGGTAATATGCCCCAAGAAATACTCTATTGCGAACGCATTAAATGGAGAAATTGCAATTAATGACTTATGCAAACACCTCTATTAAAGCGAACATTTATGTTTATCACCAGTAGAACCTAAAATTAATATTAGCCATAAGCTATATAAAAATAAGGCATATAAATTAATGCCATATAAAAAGCCAAGCTTTCATTTCCCTGCGTTGATATGGCGATTAAACTGCACATTCCACATCCACATCAGCAATCAGTGGTTAGTGGGCAGTCATAACCTTTTTGATCTGCATGTATAGGGCCATATTTCAAAGGTTCATGGGACTGCAGATCTCCTTTATGAAAGAAAGGCTGTTTCTGGAGACTGTGTGAATGCGTCACGTGTCATTCAATTAAAGCAAAGTGTCTCTCAGACCTCCACATGCAGCTGAACAGGCCAGGAAGACGTTATTACCACGAAGTGAGAGGAAGGAATCTCATTTCCATAATAATGAAAAAACTTTCATTTTTCTCTATTTATTGAGAGGAGATGAACAGGTAAAAGTTCTTTATTCTCCCTGTCAGTAATAAACCTGCTCAGACAATTTATGCCGGGGTTTGCATTACAGTGGGTGCTTCATGTTGTTATTTTTTAACAGGCTGATTGGTTGTTTCCCATTGTGCCATGCTAATTTCAACCAAAAAGCATTGAGTGAATAATTTGCACAGAATGGGATTTTTATATTTGTTGATTGCATCAGATAATTGTGTACTTTGTGATGGTGGTTGATTAAAGGGACACGTCCACCTGTATAACTGTAATGAAAGCCCTTATTGTATAACATGTACAGGTAGTAAGGAAAAGTAAAATATGATTTACTTTTCGATAATTAATGAGAATAAAATGGCATTGGGCAAACTGTTATCTTTATGGATGATTGGAGATGTACAACTTCTTCCCAGTTAGGATTCATAAATTTGCTTTATGAAGCCTCAAATAAGTTAAACATTGAACTTGAGTTTGGCTATTATTGTGTCTGTTTTTTAACTCTATAAAATGAAATATTTATAAAATTCTGCACTTCTCTAATCTTGAAGCAAGAAACAATAAATAAGATTTTATTGCGTGTTTGTGTGTGTGTGTGTGTGTGTGTGTGTGTGTGTGTGTGCGTGTGCGCATGTACGTGTACGTGTATGTATTTATTCATGAAGGACTTTATCATTTTTATTTCAAAATCAATGTATTGGTTTTTCTTTTCTTGCTCAGGGTTGTTTGTGTCGAGATTAACATAGTTAAATAGATTAAAGGCTATTTAATATTGTAGTAGGACTAACCATCCGAAATAGTTCATTACATGTGTGATTAATTCCATTACCTTTTTAGTTTGTACAACAATTGAAATGGTTGCATTCATTCAACTGAGGACATTCAACAGATCTCGGTATCACACCAAGTCAAGCTATTGTCACTGCTCTGCTGAAAATCAGAGTAAGGTTTAATTTAACTTCCTCTTCAGACATACATCAAGAGGGCAATGTTCTCTTGAAGCGCAGCACTCAAAGCGTGTTGCGTTCCCATTATAATAAATCCTTCTACACCCCAGATAACTTTAATTCTGCTGAAAATGAGGCAGCCTCTCCAGCTCTTCCTGGCCCCCGAGCCTGGGGTGCACCTGTATTTCAGACCAAATGACCGTAATTTCAACAATGTTTGTGTTCCCCGGATCTCATCAGCTCTGACCGAAGGGCACTCTTCAACAAGCCCGTCGTGAAATATACTTTCATAAGCCAGCCACTTACCAAGCAGTTAAGAAAACCTGTGAGAGAGGAAGGCGTCAATGACAAAGCTCTCTGGGGCTTTTCTTTTGTTATGTTTATTCTGTTATTCAGGTTATGCAGTTTCCACTCTAAGGCTGGTCTAGGTTATGAAACCAAATTTGTGTTTCTCAGGAATAGGTTTGCTTGAAGCCTGTCTCAGTTGGTGAAACAAATTTTGGCAAGAGCACAGGCGGTGTGTGTGTGCGCGCGCATGTGTCACACTGAGTTTAATGAAAGCCTCATTTTTGTTATTTAGGACTTTGCTGCAGAGGGAATGCTAGTCATTCATTAATTAGTACCACCATGTGTAAACCATAAACTTGGCACAATATTTATGTTGCTTAAGGCTTCTATCAATAGTTAAATCCTTCATCGGATTTAATGGAAGAAAGAGCTTTGTAGAGTTTTTTTCTTCTTCTTTTTTTGTAACCTGGGGGGGGGGGGGACCATGTGTTTAGCCATATGGGATAGCTGAGATTGATGCTAAAATTAATATTCTGGGCTCACAGATTATTTCTGCAATGTCAACGGAATCCACTCGAATACATTAACAATGAGGGTTCTGGTGTCAAACCAGCACTAATGCTGAGTGTCTGAGGACCTCATCCTCCTGTCAGAGAGGAAAGGTGCCGTATCAGGGGGCAGAGTTTCATCATCGCCCAGGTTGGGGAATTCCATTTTTAAAGCTAGTACGCTTCATTAGTAAGATGACGAAACCATCCATCCATCCATATCCTAACCCATTTAGTCCTGGTCAGGGGCGTGGGGGGCTGGGACCTAGCATGCATTGGGTGAGAGGCAGGAATACACCCTGGACAGGTCACCAGTCCATCGCAGGGTACACACACCATTCACTCACACACTCATACTAAAGGGCAATTTAAGTTTAGTTAGCCTGCATGTCTCTGGGCTGTGGGAGGAAACCGGCTAAAACCCACACAGACACGGGGAGAACATGTAAACTACACACAGAAAGGCCCCGGCCTGTTTATAAAATGCACCATACCATGGTATGTTCCATTGCCTTTAATCCACCTTTGGTAAAGCTAATGTTTGCTAGCTTGTTGTATCACTGAGAGATTGGAATCATGGCAAAGCAGCAGCGCTGTTTATTGTGTACATGTGTTTTCTTTTTGGACAGTGGATTACGGTTTATGTTTGAGCCGAAGCTTGTTCAACCGGACAACTGGAAATAGCAGCGAGTCGATGAGCGGGCTGCTCTTTCCCGTAGCCCGGAGAGAAGGCACTCTCAGACACGGTTAAGAGCCTCATTGAGATGCATTGGCATCTTAGCTGTGATAGAATCACTATATCGGTATGACAATGCCTGCACTGTATGGTGAAAGCAGGAGGAAGACAAAATATCATTTTTCTTCTGGTTTTGCTTGGTTGCTAGGTTGCTCTTAGCCCCTTGAATAGTAGGTAATTAGGTTTTTTTATTTTTTTATTCTCACACTTCTAGTACTCCATTGCTCTCAATTTACCAGTATTGATTGATCAGCATTAGAATGTTCTAATCACATATTTGTGATCTTACACTTTAAAGGGATGAAGGCATATTTCACCAGAGTACCACCTAACAAGAGTGATTCACTTAATAGTAGCAGGCGATTGATTTTTTTCTTGCTTTGGCTTCACTTGGTAGGCACACATATGCTTCTCAGTTTTCTGTGTTTTCTCCTGCACACATCACACTATCTGAGGAAACACACTTTGGCACGTGGGCATATCACCACAGACAACATGGAAACAAGCTCACAGGAGGTATAGTCCAAGCCAACATTTTAAATTATTTTTTAAATTTAAATTTACAATGATGAATGCCTGTTCGACAGGGAACTGCACTGCATCTCTAAAGTGCAAATTGTAATGCTGATGTAAAAATCATGCTGGCAATTTAAAGCAAAAGAGTTCTAGAATACTGACTTAAAAATTAAAAATAAATAAAACCCTTTTAATGCTGGAATGCCAGAGCAAACAGAGACTTTAATCCATACTCCCTGCTCTCACAAACGTTCCAGGTTTGATAGCAGACTATGGTGGGGGGGAGCGGAGGTTCATCTGTGCACTACTGCACAGCCTTAATAGGATAAGCCACCCAGAAGCCATTAATTATGTTATAATCTAACCAGACAGTACAATGACTCAGACAAAACCATTTTTATTAGATAAGCAGGACATTTCCAGATGTGACTTGCAGGATTGTTCGGCTGTTTTTCCATTCTGGTTCCTCAATGGCGGAAAGACTTGCCTACCACTTGCCTACCTCAGAACAGCAGAATCCCTCCCCATATTTCCACGTAGACTAAAAATACACCTTTTCAGGCTATACCTTAGTCCTCCCTCCTGATCCCCCCCCTTTTTTTTGATATCTCCCTTGCCTAACCCTAAATTGCACTTACTACAGCTATTGTCTTTTTGTTTAGAACAGCTCTTCATGCGTGTTTTGCTATTCATGGATTGGATGTTTTCAACTTCTTTCTTGAAGAACCTATGCACTTGTAAATCGCTTTGGATTAAAAGCGTTTGCCAAATGAATGACACCGGGCACCAGATAAACTTCATCGAAGATATCGTGGCTCGTTACTGAGTGCTGCACTCTCTCTCTCAGCCTATGATTGCACCTATACACCACTATTCACTGGGTTTTCTAAATGTCATGTCGCACACAAAGGCATGAACGATGGGTAAAGTGTGTATTTGTGAGGTAGAGATTATGCACTGAACGTGATCTCACTTGCTGTTACTCCAGAGACATTTGGTCAGGGCATGTGCTTCCTGTTTCCTGCAGAAGTGGCTCCCTAATCATCTGCATCGCTGCAGAGTGTATTAGAATATTCTTCAGCGCTTATCTGACCTTTATACCCGCATTTTTTCAGAACAGAAGCCTGTCGACATAAGTCCTCGTGTCGCAGACCTGTAGCAATTGCTGCTTCCAGCGTCTCTCCACAATAATGTGATTTTCAAAGAGCAATATTATTATGGTTTCCTTCAATGGCCCTTATTGATGCAGAGAAATGTCTATCTGCACTTGTGCGACGCCCTCTCTTGTCTTCCTCCGGCGGCCATAGAGCTCGACACGCAGGGCCTTCACTGCAAGTGGGCATGTCAAGCAGCGGCAGCAGCTCCATAATATTGCGCTTTAATGGTAAATGGTTGACATTTATATAGCGCCTTTATCCAAAGCACTGTACAATGATGCTTCTCATTCATACACACACCAACGGCAATTGGCTGCCATGCAAGGCACCAACCAGCTCATCAGGAGCAATTGGGGGTTAGGGGTCTTGCTCAGGTACACTTCGACACAACCCAGGGCGGGATCGAACCGGCAACCCCCCCGACAACCAGACAACTGCTCTTACCTCCTGAGCCAATGTTGCCAGCTTTAATCAGCTTTGCTGGTCTGAAACCTAAAGTTATTTAGTTTGCTGTTTTAATCCTCTGGACATTAGGAGTGTAGGAGGCTTAATGAGATGCTAAAAGTGATTTTTATTTTTTTATATGGGTGACTGCTTATGATCTTTTAGATGTCTAGGATGTTTATGTTAGCGGAAGGCGTTATGATATTAAAAGGATGCATGAACATTCTGCTTTGCCATGCTACGTCGCACATTTCGGCACATAATTTCACAGTCTGTGACCAATGCTTGACCCTTCATAGAGTTTTCACTGACCCTGAGACCATACGTGTAGAGTCTAAGTTCGCACAGATCTCTTACCATGCTGTATGGTTATTTTCAGACCCTTGTTACAGCTAAAGAGCCCTATGCGTTACAATAACCGGGGAGGTAGAAATGAGAAGGTATAAAAGGGACCAAGAAAAACAGTCTACGATAGCCAAAACAATATTTAATTAAGGATGTATAAATTTAAACTGCTGATTGACATCAGCAGTGCAAAGGTCAATGACACAAGTTCCTGCCAATTTGTTGAAGGTAATATTGACCACAGGCAGGGTAAAAAAAAAACAGCCAAATAGTCTTCTCTGATGGATTTATTTTCTAAATGACTCACCTGAAAACAACACACAAAAAAAATAGCCAAAAGGGCAAAAGAAAGTCATCCAGCAGACTACTATTCTACTCTACTCTAAACATACTCATGTGTTTGTATGTATGTTTAGACATACTATATGGCTGAATAGTGCTAGGCTGATAATCATCTCGCATTGATGAATGAGCATTTTTGGAGAAAATGCCATTCTTCTCCCCGGTCACTCGCTCTGTTTCTGGCACAATGGCTCCAGAGCCCCACTGAGCTCCATCTTGTCTTAATTAATCCAGTGTCCTCAACATAAAAACTGTTACTGCCGCCCATATCCTGGGCCTGTTATTGACTTATTCCCTGTGGGCAAAGAAGGCCTCCACTGATGAATATGTATTTGATGAGGCAGACACGACTTAATTTAAGGAAATAAATATTGCCATAAATGGGCAGATTTCCCCCTTTTGCAAGCAGGCCCTGCCACCTGGAAGGACTTTCAGGAAAATAAATAAATAAATAAAATTTGGAGGACAATTCGGTTCATCGGTCCCCAGACAGTTCATTACTGCAATGCTTCCTCCAAAGACTCACACTCTGTTACTTTCACTTTCTCCGTCTCAGATCGGTATTTGACACGCTGTGGAGAGTGTTCACTCAGTGTTGCTCGCCTATCGGTGATGTGAGACCATTAGTATACAGTCTGCATTCACAGACACTCTGTCATCTCATACAGCTCTGCCTTGTCCTTTTGTGAACCGTGGTTCTCAAACAGAATGAAAACTATCCATTTAGAAAGATCAATGAGCTGCTAAATGTAGAATTCTGTGTTCGGAGCAGCTGAATGGGCTTTCTGTGACCACGGAAGTGTTGTGAAATGGATGCTCTCCATCGTTTGGTATGAAAGGAAAAGCGGAAAAGTACAGTAAATATAAAGGCACAGCGTGCTTGTGGCTCCTGGTGGCTGTCTAGCTGAGGCCTTTTGTTTCTGTGTGTTTAAACCCTTCAATGGTGTAACAGCGCTTAGTTTTACACAAGCTGGATATATCATTCAAAAAGACACTGGATGTGTGTTGTTGGTCTGTCACATTTTTCAGACGTGGGTTATGTCTACAACTGTGATCTGTTGTGGCAGATGGATTATCATGTCCTTTTTGGTTATTGTACCTTTAACTAGTTGCTAAGATTAATTAACTCAATGTCCGCTCTGTACCGTACAGCCTGTATTTGTATCTTGACAAAATAAATATTTTCATTCTTGTTTTTGTTTTTGTGCATTACTGCACAATTTATATGTAAATTGTAAATCTAGAAATACCCATTCTTAAATTTAAAAATGAGCTATCTCCTCAATTTCCCCTTAAATCCATTTGCTGTGTGGATAGAACTGAAGGCGAATTAATACCCTAGTTAATTATTTCATGAATCAGTTGTGGAGAAATGAACAGACTCCAATCTGCTCCTCTCCCATTAGTGTGGCTGATAGGTGGGCATGAAACACCATTTGAATCTCATTTCGCCTCAACTGCTGGCTTTTTGGGGGCCAGGCCTGGTTGTTGCCTTATTTTTCTTTGTTTACGCTGTAAAGCTTCTTCACGACAGTGTCTCTGTAAAAAGTGTGATAATTCAACTGGATTTATGTATTTAAGACACTGATATACCTATGGTTGGTGTGTATCACCCATAGGTTTTATAGCAGTTGGTCACAAATGTTATATCATTAATCGCAAAGGGGAACACCTGCATAGTTATTTTGGATTTGGATCAACTAAGACCATTTCTGTCTAGAGGACTGGGTTGTTAATGTTCCAAAAGTAAATGACAATGGAAATATGAAATTACATTCTCAGCCATGTCATTATTGTTTTATATGAGATATAAATATACATTGTTGCAGTTACAGTTCTGTTGATTTACCAAACAGCTGTTAGACTGAATGTGGTTTACATCATCAGTAGCACAGTCTATTGAGGAGTGAAGTGAAATCATGTCCATGTGTGTGTGAGTGTATAAAAGTATGTGGATGACAGGTAAGCCAGTGAGCTACCCCACAATGCACTTCACACATTTTACGAATCAGCATGCTACCCCATCACTCACACTATATGGTATTACATACTACATGTGCCTGTTCATGCACACCTGCACAGGCCAAACAAGCTAAAACACAGCCAGCCATTTTGGGCCTGTCCTACACAAAAATGTCACTCTAGCAGAAGGTAGAAGACAAGAGACACTACAAGCTATGCAAAGAGAATGCTTCTCATGTACAATATTTCCAACGCAAGGAAGGAAACCAGATCCCCAGAAGAAAATGAAATAATTATCTCTGTTTCACTGGACAGCTGACCACGGAGAGGCATAACCACCTCCCCTGTCTTGCTAGTGTCAGTTCCCCAGACAGCAATGTGATGGGATCAGCAAGATACTCAACACCATATGAGAAACTGTGTTATTCACACATGGTATGCGCTCCATTGAGGGACAAGGTGGCGTCTGATGTGTGTTCTCATTCTGCCAACGTGCAGCCCACGGACTGGTCTGGTGACACCATCTGACTCTCCAGTAATTCCAGTCAGGGTTGTTCCGTCAGACGCCTCCCCACCCAGGCATACACAGACAGCAGAGTGACGTGGATTTATATTGATGTCCTGTACAGTGCGTTCCCAACCAGCCAAGGACACAACCCTCTGTTTTATATTCTCAGGGCAAGAGTCAGCCGCGTACACTAATGTGACAAGGCAACTGCGGTGAAATGGATACCATTTTCTTTATATTATTCACACAGTATTTTATGGCTAAAATACTGCTCTGTGTTCTTATCACTCTAGTCTAATCTAATCTTTCTCAGTCCTTGTAGCAAACTACAGTAGAATCTAAAAATATACAGCTGTATCTTACCACCAAATGTCATGAAATTAGTTTAGTTTTTTGTTTTTTTTAATACAATATACACTCAGTGAGCACTTTATTAGGTACTTATTAGACTTTTAGATGTATTGGTATTCTGCTGATGTAGTCTATCTATCAGGCACTCAGAACAAGGGATCCAATCGTGAGACCACAACAAAAGTTCAAATAAGGTCTTTATTTTCTCAGGGTAGGTTGGTACAGAGGGGGTCAATAGCCAGCAAACAGTTATAGCAGGGATAAGGCAGTTCGTAAGCGATAGTCCTGGCAAAGGGTCAGATCTCCAGCAAACAGATGTATTGAGAATGATCCAAAGAATAGTCGCGGTCACAGGCAATGGGTCGAAAACAAACGGGCTAATTAAACAGAAACACAATCCAGAATCGAAAGTCGATAAACAGAAACAGGTCAAAAAACTACAGGTCACAACAAGACTGAAGGAATAAGCTAAACTCGATGGTCGGGGACGAAACAGGTCAAAACAGGTATCAGTACGAAAACGCTGGAGAGTATGGATAAATACATAACAATCTGGCAACTAAGTGCACAAACAGAGGAGTTTTTATACACAGGTAATGAGAGGGAATGGGAATCAGGTGGGGAAACAAACAGGAAGTGAAACAGGTGAAACAAATTAATGAAGTGACAGGGAGACTACAGTGCGCATGGAGGTAACAAAAACACGAAAATGCTAACAACATAGGCCGATTACAGAACATGAAAAACATGAAACCTATCCACTTCAAGGTTTGACACGTTGTGTGTTGAGTGATGCTCTTCTGCATACCACTGTTGGTGGTCAATGTGTGGTCATTTGCATTACTGTCACCTTTGACCAGTCTGACCCTTCTCCTCCGACCTCTCTCATTAACAACGTGTTTTTGCCAACAGAACTGCTGCTCACTGAATGTTTTTTGTTTTTTGCACAATTCTCTGCAAACTCTAGAGACTGTTGTGCATGAAAATCCGAGGAGACCAGCAGTTTCTGAGATACACAGACCACCCTGTCTGGCACCAATAATCATTCCACGGTCAAAGTCACTTACATTACATTTATTCCCCATACTGACATTTAGTCTGAAAAACAGCTGCACCTCTTGACCATGTCTGCTTCTATGCATTTAGTTACTGCCACATGATACACAGGTGTACAGGTCTACCTAAGACAGTGCTCACTGAGTGTAGCTGTGTATAATATACAGGATTTATTTTATTTTATTCTACACCGATCAGCCACAACATTAAAACCACTTACTGGTGAAGTGTACAATGGCACCTGTCAAGGGGTGGGATACATTAGGCAGCAAGTGAACAGTCAGTTCTTGAAGTTGATGTGTTGGAAGCAGGAAAAAAGGGCAAGCGTAAGGATCTGTGCGACTTTGACAAGGGCCAAATTGTGATGCTTATTTTAAAAGTTAAATGTAAAAATATCAGACACTAGCTAGATGGTGTCATTGTCTGGTGACGCAGTGGAGCACCAGGAGTGTTTGTGTGATGGCTGAAAAGTCACAGGGCGAAGGTCGATATATAGACGTGTTAAACAACCGCGAACATCAGCATATCGACGTTTGACACGACGCGGACGAAGCGTCAAAGCCGGGCGCTCGGAGCAGATCTCCGGCGGGTCCACGCGGGCCGCCGCCTGGCCCAGCGAATCACGTGCCGCCCTGACAGACCGTGTCCAGCACATCAGTCTGCCCACGGACCATGTAATTGCAAAAACGGGGGAGGCGTCGCGTTTCGCCGCCCGTCCGCCGTGGTCTCGAGCGGGCCGCGGGCGTGCGCGTGTACCTCCGACCCGCCTCGTCCGTCATGCGGGAGGAGGGAGGCTCTGTGTGACGGGCGATGTCCGCTCTCGTGTGCGTGCACCTCCACCCCCGCCTCGTTTGTCATGCGGGAGGAGGAAGGCTCTGTGTGACGGGCGATGTCCGCTTGCGTGACGTTGTGTGCAAGCAGGCCCGGGTCCCGCCACTGTACCGCCACACGCACAAAGCATCAAAAACGTCAGAAACATGGGCTCGGTAGAGAAAACACAAAACACTGCTGTGCATTCCAGCTCCCTACAGGCAATGAGGCGGCCATTTTGGATGTATAATATGACACATATGTGACAAATGTATAATATGACTCTGTCAAATGATTAGCAGGTCTAATCATCAAAAATGCCAAGAACTGCAGCCAGAGATGATATCATGTTAGTGACAGTAAAAACATTGATTTGACTGCTTGTGCTGTTGTTAATTTCATGAATAACATTTAATTTCAATGTTTATTTGGTTAGTCTATGTTAGTCTATATTTTGGGTTCATGAGCTTGATTGTATTGATATAGCATATTCCTTGTGCTTTGCATAAATTTAATTTGACCTCATTAACCCCACAGAGTAGTAAAAATGCTAACATGGATAATCACCTGCTAATTATTGCTCAAATTATGCAGTAACTCTTTAGCAGTCAGGTATGAAGCTAACAGCAGCACCTCTTGCATTCAATGTATCTTAATTAACTAACAAGGAGCTTCTATTCGTTCACCATATCTTGCGAATACACTACTGTTGCATAATAACTAATAGGCATTTCAAAATTAAATCCCCTAATAATCTCCTGTCAGCCTCATAGAATTCACAGAATTCCAATTCGTATTTGGAAAGTTTTGATTTTACTATGGTTAAAACAATGACAATAACATATGAAATTTAGCTATTTCTTTGACGTTTAACCATAGGCCTTTTATTGACTGAAAGATCAACCATAAAGTTTCAAAATCATTTCTAACAGGAGTTATGTTTCAAAATAAGCTACATTGTCTGTTAGCGTAGATCAAGAGGTAAGAGCGGTTGCCTGGCAGTCGGAAGGTTGCCAGTTTGATCTCCCGCGCAGGTGTGTCACAGTGTCCATGAGCAAGACACCCAACCCCCAATTCACATCCCCAATTGCTCCCAATGATTGCTTCCCAATTGTTGATTGGTACCTTGCATGGCAGCCTATTGCCATTAGTGTGTGTGAGTGTGTGTGTGTGTGTGTGTGTGTGTGTGTGTGTGTGTGTGTGTGAATGGGTGAATGAAAGCCATCAATTGTAAAGTGCTTTGGAAAAAAGCACTATATATAAATGCAGCCCATTTACAACTTGCTAAATGTGTTGTCTAAGATATAACAAGAAATGTCAAAACACAACAGAAACAGAAGTTGTCGACTGGTTAGCAATGCCTCTTGAAAGAAGGTGCACTCGAATTCTTGATTATGAGACTTTAAATGAAAAGGTCGAATTGTTATGACATCTGTCTGAAGATTGTGAATAGCTAATGCATTATGAGCACAGGCTCATGTATGAATAAAATTCAGATTACCTCTGCGTTCCAGATATCCTTTAGAGGTACGGTAAAGTCAAATATTTCTAAATTCTGGCATAAATCTGAGCAGATGTCAGGGAATTGAATTTCATTGTATTCCCTTTATTCGGGGCCTGTTAGGAAAATCTGTGTCTTTTGGGCCCATTTGATCTGAATTAAAGGAGTGTGATATGAAATTCTAACTATGTCATGAGCTTGCACTGTTTTATATCAGTGCAGCTTCTGTTTCAGAATCCTTAATAATTGAATAATTACAGGGCCTGCAAACTGGAAGCCGGTTAATTTAATCAAGATAGGATAATTGGACATTTCAAATTAGGGTGGGAATTGTACTGGGAATGTTCAGGCCCACATTGGGTGGGTAAGTTGAGACTCCTGTTGGGGCCTAAATTTAAGAAGAGGAAAACATATAAAATGAAGATGGATGATTAACCATGGATGCGTTGTTTCATGTGATTGTTTCCCTCTGGATTGTGAATACCTATTGCTTCATTATCATATTAAATGTGAACCCTCCAATGTAACATCAGTATTCATCAAAAGTGATTTTTTTAATAGTTATTTTATCTTGCAGCTATTAACACCTGCAGTTCAAATCTTGCTCTGTGGAGACATTTCTAATGGTAAATATTTCTCACATACACATGTACCATGTGGTGCTGCACTTCCATGCATAATTTAATGTCTTTTGTGTTTTATGTGTATTGAAAATGTTCATCTTTTATGTGTGGTGGTTATATAAGAGCAGAGGACACGGTAATGGTCTGTATGGCCAGTGAATATGAATGATGCCTCCACATGTCATTAGGAGGCAGACTCTGGGTGGCCAATGACTGTAATATTCATTTTATCTCCATGTCCATGTTTTGGCGAAGTCCAGATGACTTTGCAGCACTCCAGCTGTTTCACACTAAAATGTGTCCTTCTATCAGTGATCACGTGGATTTGAGTTCACACAACGCTCTGATTTCAGCTCATTTTGGTGGAGCAAAAATCTACCATGAAATGGCATGAATTAATAAGCCCTTTATGGGAAATGTTTTTTTCTTCCGGTCAAAGAAGATTGTTAAGGTTCTGTTTAGGATCCAGGCCTAAGAATGACTTTTGTACCCTCAAAAAAAACACATTCAAATACAAATACTACACAGCAATCATCCAAATGTATGATAGGCGCTATGCTATGCTAACGACAGGGTAATCTAATCTTTATGACATGTTGTTTTTTTACCAGGACAAAGTGTCTGAGTCCGGGGACACATCCGTGTCTTCAAACTTGGCAATTAGTCTATTGACAGCCAGCTATTGACAGATGTCTTGGGTACTATTTGAGCCCCTGGATAAGGCTGATAAGGCTTGTAATGGTTTTCCACGAAGACTTCATTTTTTCCTGGTGATTACATCAGCTAAGAGAATTGGGGTTATAACCCTTGTCGGACTACATGAAACTATCGCAGATTCAGGGCAGATCTCGAGATGTGTACCAAAGGTTCAGCCTGCCAACATGGACCAGTCCGTAAAACTAACTTTCTTTACTTCTATCTATATTTACTTGCTTACTCACTCAACCAGGGATGTCAACACTTTGGCACAAAAGGGAAATGCCAGTGTGATTACACATTAATACAATTCAACTCTAACAGACTCACAAGAGTCCAATGGGAATCATGTGTACACTATAAGAGTTCATTTAACACTGTGTACTTTACTGTGTTAAGAACAGAGGAGCAGGAGAGATAAATACATACAACCCTAAAGGGGCTAGGCCACTATTAATTCCGTTTGTCTCAACAGGCAGGCAGAGGCTTTCCTGTTTCAGGGTAGGAGGCCCTGTCATTGGCTTGGGCCTTGATTAAGTCCATTGTTTTTTTTATTGCAGTCACAGGTCAGATACTACCAGATTGATTCTCCGTGCTTCAGATATAAGTGACCTTTTAGACCACTTCAAACCTGATGTGTCAAATTGCATTGGGAGTTTAATTTACAGGTATCGCTGCTTCTGAGAAAGTGAAGTCAGTATTGAGCTGCGGAATTGACAGAGGCACACATCACCGCATAGTATTTTGAATGGGTCTCTAATGCTTGATATGCCAGTCAAATATCAGGTCAGAAGTCTGGTTTTTAGTAATGTGGGGCACTGCAGACATTTTAAAACGAACCACAGGGGTGGCATTTGTTATTTATGGTCACAAGCTTGAAAGTGAATGGAAACTGGTACTCTTGAGAAAAGTGATAGAAGGCGCATTTTGCCAAGCCATCTCTTGAAGTGGCTCTTTCTCAGTAAAGATCCTATGGATTATGACAATCCATCCACGGATATACAGTAGCAAATGCATTGCAGGCAATCTGTTTTGTGTGCTACTATGCATTATGGCAAGCAATAGACATGTACCCAAAAATCAAGCATTTTTCCATTGTATCTGTCCATTTAACCAAAACTACATTTGGTCATGTGAATGCTTAATCACAAACATTATACAAAAAAGAAAGTAAATTTTTATTTATTTTGTAAAATAATAACACCCTCCAAACCAACACTGTGCCACCAAAACCTGGTGCAAACAATCGCTCTTTCTTCAAAACAAACATGATACAAATATGCACACACTGTAATATCTGGCTTATGAGCTAAAAATAATAATTTCTCTTGCCATCTGCGGTGATATTATCTGCAATGCCTCAAGTTGCAGATAATATATTTTAAAAAATGTATTTCTCCCAGTTAAACTGTACAGTAGCCAATTGCACATGACTCAAATCTGAAGAGAATACCAACAGGAAATGGGAAAGCTCTGGAATGAAGCCCCAAACCAAAACTCAATTAGCACACATCATTTTGAAATGATTTGGTTTCAGGTGCGAAAGGGATTTTTAGGTGTCCCCTGTAACCTGCTTCCTCTACACATCCATTACTGTTTCAGCTTAACCAGCCCGCTGGTTGTTCTCCCTTCCAGGTCATTAGATTTGATTGTAGGACTCCTTCCAGGTCATTAGATGAAGAACAGTGGTGGATTGAGTGCGGGGGCCTTATCGAATAGACTGCCGTACTCTGGAGATGTGTTGTTTTTGGCTGAGGAGGGTCCTGTCAGGCAGAACCTGAAGGCTTTCTAAAAAAGAGAAAAGAAGGAAAATGCAAGTGGACGACCCCTTGTCCTTGATAGCCGCACCCGTAACACGCTCGCAGCTGGAAAGTATGATATTGCTGGCGCCATTCCTTTCCCCTCAGCTGCAGATTTGCTTACTCTTCCGTAAGTCCACTTATAGTAATTGACGTATTACTTTGGCCTATAATCACAGATGCAAAGTCTCAGGGAGAAAGAAACATTTAGGTGGAGGCTTGTTAAATCATGTGATGTTGCAATAACACAAATTAACGCAGGCAGGTGCCCGTATTTTTAAGCATGCTGCTTACCAAAGTGTTTGTTCCACAGGAGGTAAAGAATTTTGATTATGCAGCCATTTTTACCAGGTAATTGTTTCCTAATATATGTGCAGCGCACATCCTTATAAATATTATAAAAGGGCCCTGAAAGCTTAGTTCTTAGACTGTGAGAGTTACAAATGTTACTTAGATAGCGGCCATTTTTCTTTGGGTTGTTGGGGCACTACACTATTTAGGATACAAATTTTGTTGAAAAAAAAAACAGCTGAAGCAACGTTTTGAAACAGCAGGTAGCTGGTTGACCAGTTCGACCAGCTCTATACTCAACATGGTATGACCAGCTCAACAGCTGGCAGCTGGTATTTCAGGCTGGTCAGAGCTGGATTTTGCACCAGGGAAATAATAAACTAGCTATACTATATGCTTGCTGTTCTATGTATCAGAGAGAAATGCAGGAAATTGAGGTGATATGGTCTGAAACCAGAGCAAATAGGAGAAAATGCTTCCATCTGACCCTGTGCCTCAGCATGCACTGATGGTAATGAAAGCAAATCTTCAGTACTCTAAATAAAATAAAAAGAATGTGTAAACAAAAGGATATATTTTCACTTTCCTCGTAATGTAGAATAGCTTAATTTAGTTATATATGCACCACGAGGCAGGTAAATTAGTTTTAAATGTGTTTTCCACCTTTCTAATGGTGTTTACAGTCATTGAAGAAAACAGCTGAAATGCCATGTTTAGCAATTTACTCTGTTATTCTCCAGTTTGTTTTTACACTTTAAATCCTCTGCCTACTGAGGAAAGTCATAAAAAAAATCAACTGAAATTATTTGAATTTCATGTTGTGCAGCCAAATGTAACCTATAACTTTGACTCATCCATCAGCAAACATTTTAAAGTCCTCATACCTGATGCCAGTCTTTCTTTGGGATAAACATTAGCAATATGGCACCCCCGTAGATCTGTGATTATAATCCTCACAGCTGTGACATTTGGTATTTACAGCTTTGCATACATTTGTAGACGATGTGGCTCGTTCCGTCTGTGAACCCACGACAGCAATGTGTTGTAATGGCCTGTTTGCAGGGCGGCTGGATACACAAAGCGATCATAGATGTCACAGAGAGGAATGTTCTGGAATCTGTCCTGGGCATCCATTTTACTGGTACGGTACCAAAGGGACAAATATGTCACATGCAACAGACACTTAAAACATCTGAAGTTATGATACGGCAGATTAACTTGAGGCAACCCGGGGAAAGATTCTGACACTTAAAAATGATTTTCCGTAATTCCTAACAACATTGTTTTTCTTGCATTTATTTCCTTTTTTTGAATTTGATTACAGTTAAGGCTGGTTTATACTGAAATTACAGAATGTTCAAGAATGTTCTAACATCGCCCGGAATTTAATTTATGAAGTATAAACCAAATGTCACTGTGACCAGCGACGTCGCAGCAACGGTCAATGGAGTATAAACCAGGCTTAACTGGGACATCCTATGAACACAAAATGTGTCTTGTGTGCAAGAGACAGGAGGAAGCTTCAGCTTTGTTTACCCTTTCATGGACTGGGAATGGCGCACGATGCAGTCCTTTCCGTCCACCGCAGGCATCAGGAAAAATGAGCAGATAAAGAAGTTGACATCACAATTATCCGCAGAATGCCACGCCTGCAGGCAACAGCAGCCATTACCTGCCGCCATAGATCTTGTTAGGGGAGGCTAAAACTGGCTCAACGCTCACAAACGCATTTGCATACACTTGCACACAGAGAGACAGATGTGCCAGACGTTTCCATCAACGTGTCTAAAATTGAAATGTTATTGTAAGTGAAGACTTGGCTTTTTCCCCAACCCAGAAAGATGCCGGGGGTGACTTCTTCGTTTTATCGAGAAAGATGCTGTCAAGACCACCTATGGACAACAGCACTCAATAGCTTGATAATGTATATCAATTAGACACAGGGTGGCATAATTTTGTAAAACATTTTGTTTATTTATTCAGGTAAGTAGAAGGGCTTTGGGCCTGCCTTATTGGTGATATATCAGAAGGGTGAGCAGACTTTGAAGTCCCATCTGTACACTGGGGCAAGCATATCTCAGACCTCCCTCTCCACCATAATCCACAGGTCTCTGTCGGAAACACAGAACCAGGCCCCAAATCCCCCTGAATGCACAGCCGATCAGAGCTGTCATTTCACAGGCCTGTCTGATGCCTGTTTCTCATCCCAACTGACATGGCTTTTTGTTGGCAGAATGTGCGTGTTTGTGTGCGTGTGTGTGTGCAAGCGTAAGGGCGTGAGAAGGACACTTCTGTGTGTAAGCCGTTTCAGCTACTTTGAAGACTAAAGCTCATTTGCATTCCTCATTTCAATCAGGAGCCTGTCAGTCATTGAAGCACAGGTACGCTCAGGTTAAGGTGGGGGGGTGATAGGGAAGTATCATGCTCTGACACGGACCTCTCACTGCAGCAAATACAATACGCCTGCTTTGGCTCATGTCCAACAATGAGGTTCCTCGTGTTCTATTGACAGGTAAGTGGGGGAGTACAGATTCCATACGAATCAGCATGCAACCCCCAGCCCACACCGCCCCCCATACAAATGACAGAGAAGTGGGCATGCTGCACTCAATCCATCTTCCCACCCATGTGTTCCACTACACTGGGAAACCATGTCAAATAATATATTATAGCAGCAGGTTTATGTTAAGCACCATGAGACCATAAGGGCGAGACAGATAGGTACAGTGATAATCACGTATGTGCCACCGTCGAGGTGCTTGCCTCAAGACCTGTGAGATAAAGAGGGGGAGTGAGAGGCCCTTTTTTACAGACAGAACCAGTGAGCTAGATAGAAACACGAAAAAAGGTGAGTTTTGAGATATCTGTGGAGAACAGCCAGACAATTTGCATAAACAAATATACTTGAAGCAAATACGCTGGTGCGATTCCTGGGATTTCACTTGCGGAGGTTTGACTTTTCGAAATGGAGGATGTAGCTTCGTGACTCTCGATTCGTGAGCCCCTACTCTTGAACCTGAACTCACTTTATCAAGAAAGTTAATCAGGAGAGCCGTTGGCGAGATATTCTCCTCGACTCAAATCTTGAGATGAGCTCGGGCCAAATAAACTGCTTGAGGAAACTTCTCAGCAACTCTTTGCAGATGACATCAAATTCATAATCTCTTCATCTCTGCTGTTAATCTTGAAGATAGAGCGAAACAACGCAAATTGCTATCGTGCCCTGACTGACAGTGCAGTGGAAGTGCTACACAATTTCATATGTCATCTAACGGCAAATAGATTAGATTCCAGATTAGATTTCGGGTAACATTTAGTTCAAATAATTGCCTTTTTTTCATTAATGGAAAATGAAAGCACTTCCCCGTAATGGCTGGATTTAAGAAGCTATTATCAGTTCATCCTCAAATCATGCAATAACCATGTTCACTTTCCATAGTGAAGAGGGGTTATCCGCCTGGCAGCCGTTCATAAAATTGGATTTTTACTCAAATTTTTATTTGGGCACTCATACAGCATAGCACGTACCCTGCTGTAAGCTGCTTCAGCAAAGCTGCAGCTGTCTAAAGAAGCATCCACCCACTCCCTTAAGCTCGGTCGGGTTTCGAGTGGGACGATGTGGGATGCCTTTCGGGAATACTGTAACGTTAAGGAAGGGAGCTGAAATTGCACAGCAGCCGTTCTTAACCCCTTAAGTATCGCACCTTTTCTTCACACAAGCTTAAGAATGACATGCACAAAATAAAATGGTTACAATTCTTGAATCGTTTTGACTACAGGCATAATCCTGGTCTCTTCTGAAAGGTAACCCTTTGGGGTTTGTTTTCCAAGAGTCAGAATTACTCCAAATAAATTATACTAGAACAAAGTTACAGAAGCTCAAGCACAGTGGAAGTGGAAGATTTTCTGTTTTTGTCTGGATACAGATTATTGTAACTGTGGCTGGTGCGCTTAAAAGCACAATGGAGCCAAGTCACAACACTGGACAAATCACCAAAAATGAGCATTCCGCATTGTTTTTTCTAATCTATGTCTAGGTAGTTTTTTAAAAAGGACATTTGGAGACTCCAAAAGGACATATGGGAGCTAATTTATATATGAGGTGTAAAATACTGCACTTTGCTTACTAAACTGCACAACACCTTTTATCCTGAAAAAACAGTTTTCACTTCCCCCACCTGTCTCCCTCCCCTACCTCTCTGTCCCAGACTTTCTGTCCATGCCGCTATCCTCAGACAGAAATGTGAATTTTCTTGCACAAGGATGGGGGTTGTACTTGGGCTCATCGTGTTCAAGAGAGCCAATACAAAATTTAGATAATAGCATTTCTATGTACTTTTGTAGAAGTATAAAACGACGAAACAGACAACAATGATAATTGCTCCAGATAAATTCTGTGAACAATGGACATTCTATCAACATTTCTATGAGTTTTCAGAATATTATGGATTTGTTCCGCTGGTCAATTTTTGTGAAAACACTGACCTTACCTTATTTCTTGTAGTATGTGGATGCCCAAAATGCAAAATGAGGACCCCCCCACACTTGTTTAACCACCCACATGTTACAAAATAAGGAACTGTTGTTGCTAAAGCAATGACATCTTAAAATAGGTTAGACAGATAGAACTCTGAGTTTTAACACTTTCAAACAGTATATCCTGTTACCATAGTGATTGAAAATTGCACCCCGAAAAAAAAGAAAGAATGCAAAAAAACCCTCACGAGACTTAAGGGGCTAATGCACCTCTTTTATCAAGTTTCAAAGTAGAGCTCTGTGAGTGAGATTGATCGCAGAAATTCAAACAAAACGAGTAACAGGACAAATGACAACACGTTCTGCTCCAACTACTACAATTGCGTTTCTTATTTGTCTTCCTCTATGACATGGGGCGATTAAGTTTGAGAAATGCACAGATATAAATCTTATCACATTACCATATTTCAGATGGTTAACCTCTCTCGCCTCATTCAAAGCATTGGCATATCAGCCTTAGCCTCCATCTCCTTCGCTTGAAAACAACCAAACCCAGACATGTTAAAAATACGGCGTGATGAATTCCCATGTCCACATTCCAGAGCCCTAGATGTGTGCTGAAGCGGGGCATGGTTTCTGATCGTGTGTTCGACTGCCACTGCACCAGACAGCACACAACAGATCTTAGTGCTCACGGACAGATGTCATGTCCTTGGACTGTTGAGTGGATCAGAGGGCATTATGGGCCAGCTGTAATTCAGTCATCTCTATGGATCCAAGCTTGAGTCCTCCAGGAGAAGCATCCTGTCTTATTCTTCCCTGCAGAAAACCTGGTGGAAGAATCGCAAGTCAGAGCGATAAACCCCTCACTGCTCAGGGTGCAGCCGCCGTTGTTTCCTAACCGATCACACCGACGCAGTGAGGAGTGCGTCGGTGTGATCGCTTAGCTAGCGTTTCAGTCCGGGAATTCCAACAATCCATGAGAAACTGGGTCAGAAGCGGATGCATTGGGCGAGGAAATGTGTGTAAAACATGTCAAACTTCATGCCCTCTGAGAACCGGACCAATGCCTCAGATGGCGCTGGCATGCCGAACATTACTACCATATATAACGGAATGTGCTGCTCCCAGATGGTACGGCATGGTCGTCTGGGTTCTTTGACCTGACCGTCTGGGTTCCAAGACCAGGGTTAGACCTGAAACTTGTACCTGATAGTCTTTCTGTACTTTCTGCATATTATGGATGCAAAGCCAATGCAAAGTGATACGATGTAAGATATATGCTTTCTAGAGGTACAGTATTCATTTCAGTTTTAAACTTTAGATAAACCCAAAGAAAAATGTCAAAGTACAAAACTGAATAAAGCTGCAGTCTCTGGTGTCAGCTGCTGTAGTGTCATCAATAAGGCCCCTTCTTTATGTCATGTTAGCCCTTGACATAGGGCCAGAAGGGTGTAAATAGGGGACAATGTATGGGTTATGACTGTTAACAGTTTTAATGTTTTCCAACTGCACCACCATGTGGAGGAACAAAGAATGTATTTTGTCTGCTTATTCATAGATACAGTATCATATATTTTTTAAATAAACAAAAACACATTAAATACATATTTTATACTGTATTACATAAATTACAGGAATAATTTGTATTGTTGACATCCAAATATGCAAGTGCCACATTTCTCTACAATATGTTTGGCAAGCTACATATAGATATAAAACCCAGCAAATATAGCTAATGGTTTAGTGTGTTTTCTTTGCAGAGATAATGAAAGACTACTGGACTACTGGAATCATATAAGCAGTATTGTGGTTGTGCCATTTGAACAGTTTTATTTGAAAATGTTCAAAGAAGCAGCTTTTACAGCTGACTGGACCATTTAAATGTTTCAACAACAGCTGAAACCAATTGCTAAACCTACATTGATTTGCCTATTTAATGAGCTTATTGGAAATCCATTCTATATTCCCCAGCCTGCACTGTTAACACTCACAGGCAGTGTTCATGATTGAGGGTGCCTGGTACTACCTGTCTTGGTCGCTGTCCAATATACTTAGTGTATGTCAGTTTCACTTCATAGGATGCAATTGCCTTTTAGGCTAATTTTCTTTGGTGCTGGTATCGAAGAGGTGAGCTTAAAGGGCAAGACTGCGAGCTATCACGTCTAATTTATTCATTAAGAATGTCTGCAATCTATTCAATCTCCTGATTGTGTTTTTGTGTATTTTTTTCTTTTTTCTGCAAAAAGTAGGTATTGTATCTGAGAGCAAAATATCTACTGTAAGACACAAACAGTATATATCCAAGTTATGTCTGTTTACTCATGTCAACTATGAGTGTTGGTTTATACTGTAGTAATGTGCTGACGAAGATGCCACAAACGTCAGAGCCCAATGTGTACCGTACATCCAAAAAAAAGCTTTAGGATGGTTCTCCCCTTTCTCATTGGTGGGTGGGCACAGTAGATATCCATAGACTCTTAGACATACTGTATATTTAGTTGATAGACCAATTTACTCCAAGGTTTGCAGAAGACTTCTTTGGTCTTCAAGGGATAAGTAGTTTATTACACTCAGGCCTTAGCACTGTGAGTGAGTTTTGACTGTATTCCATCAAGAATGTGCATTCTTGTACACCATCCTGCTCTGAATGTCCTTTCAACTTGCTGTGGCATGACTGGACTGCATTATTTTTAAAACTATATGTTTAAAGAGAGAAAATAGACATTTAGCTACTCTGAAGGAGTGAATAAATACTATATAATATCCGTAATACAAAATAATACAGTTTATAAACTCAAATGTGACATTCATTTCTGATATTAAGCAAGGTGATGTTAACTGGATTCATCTGTACCATACATCTTTGTCATTTTTCCAGAAAATTCCTTTAACTGAACTTATTATCGGCTTAATTTCAAATTTAATGAGGCATAATTTTAAGAGAAAAGAAAGAAGAGAGTGTTTCTCCATGTGACTGCACTGCAGTCTCGGATCATTACTCTGACAAAGCACACTTTTGATTCACCCCACAAATAAATTAAAATACAGTACACTTCCTAGATCAATGACAGTGCCATGTATAGAGTGCATGCAGATTCTAGAGTAGGCTTTGATTTGGAGTATGCCGGTCTTTAACTGAGTTCTTGATTCCTAAAAATCGAACTGGATTCATGAGATCTAGCTTTAACTACAACCTATTTTGACAACACTGAGGTGTTTGATTTGCATTAACATGGCACAGAAGCAGGAGCTGTGATCACAGCGCCATATATTAAAAGTTATGCCCGCCAATGTCTCACAAAGAATAATTATTGCCCTGAAGGATAGTGATTTTCTATCATCAGAGCAAATATTACGGTATGCCCTTAAAGCTCCAACCTGAAATGCAATCATTTTATCATAAAACAAAACCAAAATAATCCCTTCCCTTTGCTGCCATCTAGTGATATCAGGTCATGACTTAAAAAAATAAATAAACATACATCATGAAGCTGTGACTACCTTGAGTCATTTTCATGTAGAGCAAAACAATCAGTGAATTATTGCAAAGCTGAAATGACCACAAGTGCTTTTACTATGGACAGCTTAAGTATCAATGAAAATAAAATCTCATTTTAATACAGTGCCTATCTGTAGTTCCGCTTCACATTGCCAGTTCATAAAGCCCTGAATTAACAGAGGAACTGACAGACTTAATTTGGGCCTTTTTGAATCAGACAGATATGAAGAACCTCTTGAGAATCCATACTTCAAAAAGGTCCTTTGTGAGTTGCACATTTCCAGCACTCTTAAAACTCATTCTTAATGTACTGGAGCCAATTTGAATTCGATCAAGCAGTCATCTGGTTTATTTACACTGCTTTTGCATTTCTTTCAGTTTTTTATAACTTTCTTTCTTTTTTTTTCTTTTTTTTTTTTAAATGACATATAATTATGCTTAATTTCAGCAGATAGTCTTGCACATTTCACAGTGTTTTCAAGAGATATAACTGCAGCACCACAAGCACCGGCTGAAGTAGCGATTTGAATAAGGCGTCTCGGGTTCGAGTGGGAATACGAGTGCGCTCCAAGAGGCTTGCGCTTACGCTGGAACAGACACATAGCAGCTGTTCTCTGTCAGAAGTGTCTAATGCCACTGGTGTGTGGTGGGTGTCCTTTCTGGGGGGGGGGGTCATTGTTCAGCATCTACGGCTGACTTCTGACTAATCTCTCCACATTCTGGAGACATGTGTCGAAAATGTGTTTTCATGTCTTAGCACTGGATTAAAATTGAGAATAACTGAATGTTGCGAGTGAAAAGATGAAGGATACAAAGGTTTTGTTGGCATCGCGTGTGGCTAAATTCCACAAAACACCTGGCACTGTAAGGCCTGTTGCACTGAAACAGTCAACATGATGATCACGGAGACATTACCATGCATTTTCTTTCGACTAATAATAATCCTGTCTTGTAAAAATCACAGCTGCTTATCTCTGATGGCTGAGTTTTGACATCTCATTTGCATCAGTTGTTTTTAGCCTGAAAAAGAGGCCAGTGAATGAACACTTTCAAATAAAATTAGAATGTTTTTGTTAACACTTTCTATGAATGGTCTTCCACATAAGCTATATATAACGTCTTCATAACCACCATATAACACGCTCATAAACACTACAGTAAGAAAATGCATAAATGCACATTTAAAAGCAGTCAAAGAGTCTATGCAGACTATCGAGGAACTCCTGAGGAAACGGACGAGTCTCTTGTTAGAGGAAGTAACAGAAAACGGGAATCAGAAACTCCCTGGCGTAACGCCAACAGAAATCAACCGATAAAAATGGTCGAAGAGAGCCGGTACAGACTACATGAGGTACTCCCGAAGAGACAGAAGAGTTTCTATTCCAGGAAATAACAGAAAAGAGGAGAAGAAAAACTCCCCAGCGTTACGCCAACAGAAATCAACCCATAACAATGCTTGGAGAGAGTCGGTACAGTCTAAACGAGAACTCCCGATGAGGCTGAAGAGTTTCGATTAGGCGAGAACGTGGAAGATAACCCCCGGAGGCAAAGACCACCTGTCACTCCTCCGTTACCAGGAGGGTTTAAGAAACAAACAAGAGCGAATCTCAAAGGGAGAGCGGGGACTGCCGAAATGCCAGGCAGCGCGTCTCGGGGTGAACCACCCGACCACGAAAAAACAGGAATAGCAGTCCCTACGCTTGGCCTATCTCTAAGGAGGTTCCTGAATGTCTTTTAAGGATACAAGCAATCCAGCCCTCCGACTAGCTTTTTACCGGCTCAGTGCACATAGCTGAATGCAACACCACAGCCCAGAGCAGCACAAGGACGAGGCTTAAATATGCCTCCACACAACTGACAGAGACAGGGAATGATTATGTCCACATTCCGCATGCATAAGGCAGTCATCATGATGAAACGTCATCATGGCCGGAGCGCCCTCTTGTGGCCTAGAGAGGTAAAACCCAATTTCCCAATGTAGGCTGGGGAAACCATGACAATACTACGCGTACCATGATCCACCAAGGTACTGAGTTGCTATCCACGTAACATTCCATTCATTCATTCATTCATTCATTCATTATCCCAACCCGCTTATCCTGAACAGGGGGGCTGGAGCCTATCCCAGCATACATTGGGCGAAAGGCAGGAATACACCCTGGACAGGTCGCCAGTCCATCACAGGGCACACACACCATTCACTCACACAAAAAATTACAACTCTCCAATCAGCCTAACCTGTATGTCTTTGGACTGTGGGAGGAAACCGGAGCACCCGGAGGAAACCCACACAGACACGGGGAGAACATGCAAACTCTGCACAGAGAGGCCCCGGCCGACGGGGATTCGAACCCAGGACCTCCTTGCTGTGAGACGGCAGTGCTACCCACGGCACCATCCATGCTGCCTACGTAACGTTCCTCCAAAGGCAATTGAAAGTTCTGTGGAAATTACTAAGTGGGCCTTTAAAGCTGGTGTAAGCAATTTCTTTTGGTAATATTTGGTGAAATGCTTTTCACATTCCGACAGCTAGCAAAGCTAAACCACCTGCTTCGGGAGAAATATCCGACATCTGTGACTGTCCCAGGACAGATTTTCAGGGGCTTTTCAGGGCTCCTGGTAGCTAACATCCAATGAGGGCAGTTCGTAGCCGGGCGTGCATCCCTGAGAGGCTGACAGGAGAGGAAGGGGTGGGTTTTTCACCGCTGTATACAAAATCTTTCTTCTGCCCAGATTGTGCTCACGCCCAAAGATAGCCTACCCGAGCTTTAAGTGTCTTCTGCTGACTCATGTCTGTGTGAGCACAGCTGTAGTGTGATAAGAAGCAGGAATTGGCCTTGCATGGCTCAGGAGGGCGAGAGCCTGTGTTTATCGGTGCTCTCTAGAATCAACAGCACAGGTGGCAGTGATGAGCCCAGATATGAAACGGCACTTACCAGCATAATATAATTTATACAGCACAAAAAAACAATGAAGGGATGTCCATAAATATATTCTAAGGAAAATTTTTATAAAACACAACTTGTACGGGGGCTGCGGTGGCGCAACAGGCTAAGATGCAGCAGACTTGCGGTTGCAGTTTACCGCAGTTGCACACCGGGGACCGGTGTTCTATTCCCGGTCCTGCCAAAAGCCAAGTTTGGCCGGCTCAAGTGGAGCAGCATAATTGGCTCGCTGCTCCAGAGGGAGGGACTTGGCAGGGTTAGTAGATCGCTGCACAATAAAGCACCTTGGGCGCCTCGGAATCACGGTCACGAGCATGAGATGAGGCGGCTTGAAGACGGCGTGTCGCTCTCCTTCGGACCGCCGAGGGACAGGGTGTAGGTGGTGTATTTAATACTAGCTCTAATTGAATCAGACAGGGTACAATTGGCTACCAAATTGGGAGCAAAAGGGAAAAATCTGAAAATAAATGTTTAAAAATCCACTGTTGATGGAGACTCAGTGACCGGTGTCGATAACGGTTGAGCCGAGAGCTGAAGTAGAAGCCAGCTGTTTGAATTAAGCGTTTGTTTCCTCCTTTTGGCTGTGCGATATGGTTGCTTCACTTTGCCATCTGCCTGCTGCAGAACAGACCTGGTTAGCAATCGCAAGGGCCATTTCCTGGAAAGTGCGAAGGAAATACCGTATCCAGGAATCAGTGGAACTACTGCGCGTAGGCTGGCGTTACTTTAGGACACCAGATGACAAGAACGAATGGCCTCGCACAGTCCTATGGAAGACGCAGACTCAGTGAGGAATCGTCAAAATGAAACAATGAAACGCGGTCCTCAGTCACTTCAGCCAGTCAGCCCCCACGGTCCCACTGCAGAGTATGTGTAAAAACACTGGTGTCACCGTCCACTTCGTCTCCTGACTCTGAATCTCTCTGTGCAAATGTGGTCATTAATTCTCTCGCTGTATTCGTCGGCAGAAGCTGTGAAAGGGAGGTTAATGCACAGAATGGTTTGTGCAGTTCACACTGGTGAAGTTTGAGCTGGATTTCACATTAAACACACACGTACGTACTGTTAAATAAGACCCTTGGATCACTAGATAACATGCATGCATGTAATCCCTGCTCTGCAAATCAGTACATGCAATGGACATGGATTCTCGTTGTGGATACTGTACTCCCAAGTGCACAACTTAACATACAGATCTGAATCTGAAAAGACAACATTTCCTTGCAATCAACTAAGCACCATGTTTCGATAAGTTAGGGCTTGTATATGAGGAATCTAGTGGGAAGTATCTACAATATGAGGGTTATAACTGAGACTAACTGGCATCAGAAAAAATAACATGAAATATTCCACAAGCCCCTGAATCAATGTGTGCATTGGCCATTCTGCCTTTGTGCTGGTAATCCTCTCAAGACTGGACTGTGTAGAGCCGTGTACATCAGAGAGAGGTAGCAACCTGACCAAAGTTCACTGACTAAACTGGCTAGAGTTTCTGACAGCTGACAGAATCAAGTCGATGGTCCTGCAAGGCTCCAGTGAACAGAGTCTGAAGGAGGCAGGAGGCACAGCACACCCAGAGTTATGAGATTAAACGTGTCAAGGTGATAAAAGCATCAATCAAGGTGGTACACCCTGTACTTTCACTGGCAAAATTCCCCGTCGCTGTGAGACCAGGTAGTTTACAGTATATTCAAGCAATTATAAAATGCTTCCATTAATTTTTCAACCAATCTGTTACTACGTTCAAGGACAAAAAGGTCATCTCAGCACTCAGATTATCACTCAAAGAAGATTATTCTACCCATAGGAGTAATGTGATAAATGTGTATTGTCATCACAAATGCGGTGGCTTGCACATCGAGTTTCCCTCCATTGGGCCCCATTAATCAGTATTTTGTGTCAAACTTTGTGTGCAGACACAGCTTTTTTTCATATCCACGTGCGTATGTTCATAAATACCAATCAATTGTATATGAAAACTGCGTGCACAACTTATGATTAGCATAAATTGACACCCCCTAAAACACCTGATAAGGATCACTGAAATCAATTTCAGGCAATGTAAAGAGATGGCTGAGAAAAGATGAAAAAAACTTTGTTTAAAATTCTGTGTAGCCTACACATGATCTGATTTTTTTTTTTTACCATTATATGATTCTGTGTGCTACAGCTACTTTGCAACTTTGTGAACATTATAATGATTATTATAACTTATTTAGTTTAGTGTGAAATGTGGAGTGGTGTCCTACTTGCTGCATTGGCCTACGCATCGGAGATATTTCTGTTTTTGTAATCTCTGTCTTGAGTTCCACATACTGTGGAACATGTAAAACAAAAATAGTTTGACATAAAACTGGAGGCAAAGTCGTAAAATTATAGGAGAGATGTTGCTGTCTGGAATTACCAAGGAGGGCACGATATATTTTCACTCTTATTCTTGTTCTGTGGAGATTTTACCCCTCATTATGTAGTTAAGTTAGTTTGTTGATTTGAATATGGACATTAAGGTTCTTCTTAAATCATCGCTAAAGCCGAATAGTATATTTGCTGGTAACTGCAGTTACACTTCTATGTTGGATGGCAGTATGCATTTAGTATTTGGGCTAATTTAGTATCATGATGCTGAAGGTAAGTTACCCTGATCACAGAACCTAATGTAAACTGAAACAGAAAAGCAGTTTTACTGCATAAAATGTTGTAGAGTACATTGTATACATTGGGGTTTGGCATCTGTAAAGAGTGTCCAGTTTCCCTTCATCTCCTCAGACATCCACTTTCATAAGGGGTCTGCAATGGCTGCCAAGTCTGTCCTGGGGAACAAAAGAGTGTCTATGGTCACCTGTCACTGGAGTGCACTCCATTGCATTCTGGGTAGTTGTACTTGCTCCCAGTCAGCAGAAGCATACTTAATTGAGACTAACTGAAATCTCCAGCCTCTTTTTCCCAGGCCATGGGATCATTGCTCAGGCTTCACTCTGCACTCCTGTAGTAGCCTGCTGAGCTTCTTGCAGACATTTTGCTAAAAAATGACATGAAGTATGGTACTCTTCTCTATGTTCAATTCTGATAACAGCTCATTAAAAAACTTCAATTCAATGACTTGAGCACAGTCTGTCCACTGAAAAACCACTGTATTGATTTAGTCCCACCATGGCATCTTCAGTAATGATCACTAACCCCTGCCTTTCATTTTGAACAAAGCTTTCAGTGCATTTAAATCCCATAAAGCTTGGCCTAAATTCAATATGCCATGCCTCAGATTTATTCAAAGGTCACAATTTCCTAAGTAAATGAAAGACTTTGCCTGCATTGCTACCTTTAAATAACTGTCAAGGTCGCTCAGCCAATATCAAAAGATCCAGAAGCACTTAGGATGGGGTGCTGTTGCAACGGCAGACATCTGGCGTGCCGATCTCCCTCAGCCCCTGAGATGACGTGAGGGCTTTCCCATGAAACACGATCCGTGCGTTCGGAGGGGGAGCGGAAGGTGCTTAGACATGCTGCACACGCACTGTATCGTAATGAGAGTCTATCCTGCATGAGAGAGTCACTGAGGCTCATCGTCTTCTGACAAAACAAAGGCATATTTCCACTGCGCCTGTGTTCATATTCATCAGGCTACGCTGTCACTTGGGCTACAACGCACACCAGACTAACACCCAATAGCCTACCTTGCGCCTCTCAATAAGATCCGCACAGCTGTTGGACCTTTGAGCAAGGCCCTTAACCCTGCATTGCTCCAGGGGAGGATTGTTCCCTGCTTAGTCTAATCAACTGTAAGTCGCTTTGGATAAAAGCATCAGCCAGATGACATGTAATCCAAGTTATCTAAGGCAGGGGGTCTCAACAGGGGTCCGGGGCCCAAAAGGGGGCCTCAGGGAGCTGCCAGGGGGGCCTTGAGATGATGGGAAATTACTGAAATCTTCTATCACAAAACATCAAGAACAAATATTAAGCTAAATTAAGCTAAAAAGCAAACAATTAATAATACACAAAATATAATAACCTTCTTAGCTTCAGTAAATGTCACACTCTTATACAGTATGTTTGTTATGTATGAGAAAAAAAATAGTTTTTGGTTGGTAAATATTTGGTGGATGCCTGCAATTTTATTTACTTAAAAAAAAATCACATTTATACTTTTAGGCGGATAAATGGAATGTTCTTGACTCACTGCATGGAGAGACGGAGTGGTGACGATGACAGGTTATCTCGTCTCCTGTGCAGGGCCCTGGGATATCTCCGTGGACAAGGCAGAGGAAGAAGGGTTGAGAATCACTGATGGAAGCCATTACGGCTCACACTGGGGCGCCACTGTCTTTTAACCTGGTTCATTTTATTGAAACCGCCGAGTTTGACAGAAGAGTCATGTTCAGCTTTGGAAAGGGATTGATCTAATTGATTGATCAAATTGATTGATCGGCCAACAATATTGATACGCGGTGGGAAACCATGCAGGAGTGGAAACCCAGTCAAATAGGAACGTTACTGGAACCTGATGGTTTTGCTGTTTGCTGTTTGCTGTGAACATGCATTTAACACGAGAGTCAGGGGTGGCACATATCCACCATATGCATATTGCACACTGACACTCTTAACAGAATAACAGGTAAAAAAGTCTCGCTCTGCAATACCATGTATAGTTCTTTGGCACGAACAATACCCATTTCTGTCTCAAAAGTACTGCTCTCAAAAGCAATTTAACAGTGGATTATTTCTCAATCAAAGCAGGGTAATGGTTTGGGAACCGGGATTATAGCCTAAAGGTTGCAGGTTAAATTCCCAGGTATAACACTGCTGTTGTATCCTGGAGCAAGGTGTTTAACCTGAATTGCTTCAGGATATAGCCTGCTGTATGAGTGGATACTATGTAAAAAGTTGCATAACCGTGTCTGCTAAATGCCCATGGTGTTTAAAATAACAGTTCTATTCTGGACAGTTATTTTTCGTTAATGGGTTTTCCTGTTTTGCACTGTGACATATCATATCATGTCCTGTCACGTGTCATGATAAACTGGCAACAAAGTACTTGAAGGCTTATGCTATGTTTAACAGATTTCACTTGCCACAGCTCAGTTCAACCCAGTGCAAGGGTTGCATCTGTATCCACCCATAAGCTTCTCTGTTGATGGAAACCGAGCTTAAGCTTCAGCCTTCAATGTTATCAGCATCAGTGGCCGAACACCTTCGATTCACTCCGTGTTCGGATTAGCAGCATTTCAGCCAGCAGAGGGCAACATCGGCTAAATTAAAGCAAGACAGGCACAGCGCTGCGACGCTGACCTCCTGCCATCCGGAGTGCGGAGTGGCACCATCAGCTAAAGAGGCTACTGTACTGTTACTGACAGTCCCACTGCTCCTGTGACAAGCTGCAGCAGTGTGTCGAGTCTGTGCCACAGTGTTCAATCTCTGCCCTAGATAAATGTTCGCCCCGTCTTTATCGGCCCTCCAAATCTCTATTACAGGGTTAGAATATTTTCTGTGCACTGCACTGTGGGATTTGGCTAGAGAAAACAGACTTTCTGACATGATAGAACATGTCTTTGGATAATGGTTATCCCCCCCCTACCCCCCCACCTACCCACTCCCTCATCTTCGCATTGAAGAAGCTTTCTCTGTACTAGTGCCATTACTTATGAGGTGGCCATTGTTCATTGAGGGTGAGGTAAAAAGGCACATCACTGCGAGTTTGGATTTCCACAGTGTCTTTCCACAGGTTTTGATCTCTCAAACATAAAGAGTGGCCTGAAAAGAGAGGACATTAAATTAAAGAGGACATTCTGTGCTGGGTTGAGGAATGCCATAACATTGCACGCAATTAATATAAAAAGCATTCAGCAAGCTCAGCCCACTGCGTCGGGCATGTTCCCGGTGCGTGCTGACTGCTGCTGATCCTGTTAGCTGCTGCGATCATCGTTTTGTTGTTGATGAATACTCCCCCTGCATTCCAGATGTGTCCGAAACAGACAGGGCCCGACTTAAGAAAACACTAAGGAGGATCCAAAGTGGAGATGTCATGGTTTTGTCACACTCCATGGAGAACAGAGGTAAACAAGTTCACGTTGGCACATTTCAAATCTAATTCGTTGAGGCAGAGCTGGTCTCAGAGGCTTTCATAACATGCACACACACACACAGGCTCACACACATAGACATGCACACACACACACACACACACACACATGCACAGGCACACACACACATGCACACACACACATACATACACACACAAACACTCAAGCACACACACGCATGCATGTGCACACACAGACACACACACATACACTCATGCACAGGCACACACACACAGGAGAAGGGAGCACAGTCATGAGTGCATAAGGGTGCATATGGTGTCATTTGGATGTGGTGGAGGGACTCCCAAAGATGTCTCTAGCTTTCTACCTTACATCCATTAAAAGACAGAATGATAAATGACTTGTTTAAACTAGACTTGTGTCTTTTCCTTCCATGAAGAGAAAATGGCATTGAAATTGCCTAGTATTTTTGTTATATTGGGTGCCTTGCAATTTTATATTCAACACTAATTACAATTTTTACAGACACTGCTGCCGGCTTTTATAGACAGATTTTATTTGTTTACACCACGGGCCTTGTATCAAGAAACTATAAAATCCACTTGCTGAAACTTTTTTACTCTTCTATTTTCAGTTTTTGGTCATTTTTAATATGTTTTGGCGATTTTTCATAACTTCATCTTATTTTGAGATGAGAAGATGAACAAACTTATGATTGAATGAAAAGCTGAATAATGAAAAGTTACAGGACACAGGTCATAGGACCAGGTACATATCCTGAACAGTGCAGAAGCCTTAAACCCAGCTGGTACAGAGTGGCATTCAGTAACTGTTTTACCAGTGGATATGACCCAGACAACCCTGTCTTCTGAATCCATAACTGTCCACTCTGAAGGGTAACACTTTAACTGGAATTCCAGTCAGAAAAGACAGAGCTTATGTAACCCGCGTCTCCCTGTTCGTGATTCCAGTCATGGAGGAGGACGCCAGACTGGGATTTCATTGAAGAAATGTTTTCCTTCATTTCCACATTCTGTGGTTACAAATTATTTTGTTCTCAAGTGCAGCGTCAAGGATTATTTGCCTGACAGCCACCCTCAAGGTCCCCTGCCAAAATGTCAGTCAAGAAATTGGATTGGCATAAACATCTACTGAAGCCGACAGTAAAAAAAAAAGCACTAAAGAGCATTGGATGTCTCCCGGTTTTTGGAAGGCGGTAAACAAGCACGCAAGGTTAATGCTCAGAGTCAGAAAGTAAGTAGTTTTCGAAATTGAGACTGAATTTCCAAGTCTATTATTTTGTTATTTTGTTTTGTTTTTTTAAGTGGCTGCATCAATGTTCAGAGAGAAAAAAAACACTTTTACAGCTTGTTCTTGTGTCGTGTTCCCCTGCTGCTTTCAGTAGCTTATAATAAATAAGTATTTACTGTATTCTTGCAAAGTGCATTGCTGTGGAAACCATTTCTGTTTATACAGCAGTTGGACATCAGCAGTATGAAAGTGAGTCACTGCTGAAATAGCGTTTTACTATTACAACTGTTAGATTTGAATCCACTGTGTGGGTCCATTACACTGTGTGGGTATGGCAAGTGTCCCCGATACCTTGTCTTTGCAAGTCTTTGGGAGTGCAGGCCTGTTCGAGTCCATCTCCCATCAGACTAACTGGCTGCAGAGATGTTCCTTAGACAGGAGCCAAGTCCCGCTGCGCTGAGAGGGAAACACCTCTCACGGAGACCCTGTCAGTCTGCAAGAATGTAGATCTGTCCGTCGCTACCCACAGCTAAATACCATTTTTCCCTTCCTTTCATTCCTTCCTTTTTTCCGTGGAGGCTTTGAAGTGAACGAGGAAAGGAGTCCTGACTGTAGCAAATTACCTGCGGACGGAGGCATTTTTGACATAAGTCCCGAGGGCCGGGGCGAGCTGGTCGCGGTGGCGGCGGCTTCTGGGGGCGCGTTTAATCTCGGGGCGCCGGAGACGGCGGCACTGACAGAGTGACAGGGCAGCTGGATGCGGTTCCAGGGCCACAGTGACGGACAGGGCAGGCTCCGGGAGGCAGGACGGAGCCGGGAATCCAGTCCTGCCACAGCCTTCCATCTGACCACCAAAGACCAGCTTTGCACATTAGGGGCCGGGTTCAGACACGGATTGATAGTCCAAGAGTTGCACCAAGTTTGAATGGTGATTCTCCATGCAATACTAATTTTAGTCCAGGACGAAGCTTAATCTGCGTCTGTGAAACAGGCCCTATATTGTATGCGGTGTCTTCAAAAGCATGTCAGTCTTTATTGGAACCGATGCTGCGCAGACACAAGGTCTTGGTGGTGAAGGTCTTTGTTCATCCTCCAAAGCACTGACGTTTGAAGCAGTATCTCAATAAAAGTCGCTGTTTCAAATGTATATATGTTTTGGGAGACTCGCCCTAAGACACCAATTCCACCGGGTTGCATGCAGTAAAGCACTAAAGTCACTTAACACAACCAGTGTCTCTAAACTTCCATGGAAGTTCATGAAAAGCAGAGAGGAAGTAATTCCATCAGGAGGAAATCAAATCAAGACTTTGCTGCCTTATTTTCCATGAAGGACAATTATGTTTGACACGGGATCTTCTCATTTTTGAGCTGAGTATCAGAAGCCTATTCTTTGAGGGCCTGATATCGGTCAGGTGCAGCTTTTACCTGTTCTTCCCCTCTGTGTTACTTAGCCAGTTGCAGGAACTGTTGAACAATGGCGGTCTTTACACAGATTCCTAAGCCAGTGCAATATAGTTTCCTACACTGGAACTTTGGTTCCTTGAAAACCTAGTGCACCAGCAAACACAAATGAAGTGAATTCAAGTCATTTACTGGTAAAAAAATAAATAAAAAATTATAAAGAATGTTGAAAACTGTGCCTTGTGCCACTGAAGCTTGTTCAGGACTCTCAGTCATTACGTCACACATTCTTCTCTTTTAAAACTGCCCAGTAAGGATTTAAGTAGAAAGTATGGAAAATATTATCTTAGCATATCTACCTCGCAATCACTTGATGTGTGATATATAGAATATGGTTCCTTGGGGATCCCAGAAGGGCGAAGTTTAAGAATATGAAGGTTTGTTAACGATAAGAGGTAATAGAAGGAAATGCTGTCGTGTTAAGAGTTTGTTTTTCAGTTCCTGTCTGCAGAGGCCTGCTCAGGATAACGTACTGCTGCTTTATTTACTCGTTCTTTTGAAGGCGGTTTCTCTCGCTGGGGCCATAGCAATGTTTGCGGTAGCCACCCAGGGGTGCACTGTACAAGCCTTGCTCACTGAATCAGATGGCCGTCCGCGGACTGTGTGGTTCTCCGCACAAAGGCTCACCCACAATATGAGAAAATCCTCGGAAAACACTATTATTTAGCAACTGGCTAAAGATGAGTTAATGCTGAAGAGTCCGTTATGAGGGCTAGCGCATTACCCCTCTGACAAATGGACACAGGTAATGGCGATTCCAGGGCCATAGCTCATGTAGGCCCCTTGCTTCTCACCCATTTTGACTCCCTTTATTTTCGCCACTTGGCTGCGCTTGTGGTCAGTGCTTAGTTCTGTCCCCCCGGTTCGATTTTTCTGTTCTGGGTTTTTCATCCACCATTGCTTCTGCATTCCTTCAACCCCCCTACACCCCCCCCCCCCCCTTCCAGAGAGAGGAATCCCTGTTGCAACAGAGACCGAATCCCTTTAACTGGGGATGTGGGGGGGGGGGGGTGAAGTCCTGCCATTTAACCCACAACCATCTCATTATGCGGAAAAATAAAGACCCACAACGCATCCGAGACTCCCACTGCAACTTGAGGCCCCAATTGACATCAGTCTCATTGATGCAGCTCAGACAGCGAAATCAATACAGCTCTTCTGCTACTCACAAAACACTGTCCCCCCACCGGGTAGGCCATCAAGAGCTCCCTGGAAACCTTGAGACTGTTTCTCCTGCGTCTCCCGTTTCTCCTGTCCCTGCCTCAGCCGCAATTGAGCTTATGACCATTTTTAAAATTGTTTTTAATAGCTAAAGACACGGGCCTCCAACAGCGCTCTCGTTTCGTTTCACTGTTTAACTAGATCGGCGCCTTATTAAGTGGTTGAACGATGCCGTCCCGGCCTGGGGTGGGGCTTGATGACGACCCACTCGGTCGCCCCGGGATACCGTGTTTGCCCTTGTTTGGGTGACTCACCTCTTATTCCCCTGTGGGGGGGGGCCCTGACCCAGGGGGGGCCCACGGGGCCTGCAGGTTACGACTCCTGCACCCGGCTCTCCTAATCCTTAGGACGTTCTTCAGCTCTCTTCAGGCGCTTGCCCTCTCGTCCTCTCAAAATCAGGAAGAACTTAATGGGTCAAAGGTCAATCTGTTCTCGGAGGTCAGTCGATGTTAAAAATAGAGAGTCGCTCACATTAAGTCTAAAAATACTCTATTTGTTTCTGTTTACCCATTCCCACGTAGGAAACTGATGTTTATTCCCACTGAGTAAACATGGACGATGAAAGATATAAATTCATAGGGAAATCAACAGATGATTAGCTCTTGTCGGATATGACTGAGTTCACTACATGGAAGTTAAACAGTCAGATGGTCTTAAGATGTGAGTCTTTATGAACTGATGGGGCCCCTTCATCAAGTATGCAAAGAATAGTCTATCCTTATCTCTGCAGTGTAGGAATTTGGCATATGCTGTACAGGTTCAGAGTCAGCTGCAGCAATTTAAATTTTCAGTACCCTGCTGTGCTGCTAGGGGTCAACTCAAAATTGAGTGCTTTCCAATATTTCACAATGTGGTAGACAGTAAAACTGAATTCTGCGATATTGAGGGCAATATTCAACAAAACTGAAATACAATGCATGGAGAGATCCCTCTCTGAACACACAGCACATCACACGTCTAAGTGGATCGGCTACAGCAACAGAAGTCTAAAAAATAAGTCATAAATACCTAGAAAAGGTCTCACTGAATATATATTACCCCATTGTGTATATGCCTTCCCAAGTAGTTCAGCAATTTTCTTAAAATATGTAAACAAAGAAAACCAGGTACCTTCATCATTCTGTCACATAAAACTCTGGTAATACATATTTCCAAATCATTAGGGGGGACACCATTTATGCTTGAGCATTTTTATGCAGACATTTTTTACCTTGATTTGTCTATGCCTCTTTTATTGTTTTGGGGATTAAGTTGAAAAGGGCCTTCATGTGAACTTGAAACACCACCTGAAGGCAAGTCAATATCACATCAAGGTATTCTGCAGAGAGAAGGAAAGCAGACTCCAAAGGTCTCAGCCTTAAAAGGTACACGCATGTCACAGAGAAACCCTCTGCACCGCATCGCCTTCATCTCCCGTTCACTGTTTATGATACGCATCTTCTAAACGCCGGGGAGGATCAATGGTGCATGCTGGGGGATTGTGGTGCAGCGAGGGCGAGAGATAGGATGGAGAAAACCTCTGAGCTCCAAAACCACAAACCAATCACAGAGGTGGCTCCTTAACTGCTGATCACCCAAGAGGACCCTCTCTCCCTTCTCCTCTCTTTCAATTTCAAAATGTCATTTTTGGCATGAAATACATTTGTAAATATTGCCAAAGCATACACACAGAAATATAGAAAGTATATTAGCACATGAATGTAACAACAACATGTGGTAACGACAATAACCACGAGGCTATATCAGAGTAATAATATTGTTATTGCATAATCTCTCTTTCTCCCGCTCTCTCTCTCTCTCTACAGAAAGTTAAGACGCACGCCCACAGACACTCGAGACGGCGTGACTGTTTTGTATGACTGTGTTAGTAGATGGTGATGTATTGTCAGGGCTGGGGAGGGGACCTGCTGGGTGGGAACAGGGAGATCTGTCTGGGCTCCCTTTGAAATGGTCTCAGCCAGCTGTTCATGTGATCCTCCTGCCTTTGATGTAGTGATGTTGCACCAAGTTTTTCACAGGGAGAACCTTCCAGAACTTTCAGAGTACCGGTATGTCAGGGCAATAATAGCTGTTTTGACGTTTTGAATCCGTGTTTGCATTATGATGTAAGCAACAATGGATTGGTAATCACAACAACGGGGGAGACTTTAATCTTCCCATTATTCAGGTGTCCCTTTCAGAACTGAACAGTAAAGCAGGACGTGTTCAGTTTTTTTTCTCCCCATCCCCTTTCATAATGCACATCCTGCAGTCAATGTATGGACAAGCAGTACTGTATAATCAGACACACACACACACACACACATCTGATAAGCGTGTAGCATAGCGTGACACAGCAGCTTAGCTCTTACAGTACCCCTGTCCCTTTCCCCCCCTCCTTACGGTTTGTTTACCAACATTAAACCGTCCTGATTTCTTTCAGATTGCGGCGGGGAGCCGTGGCTCTTTCTTCAGCCCGTCCTCCGCGGGTCGGCCGCGGGGGGCCAAACGCGGACCACCGGGCTCAGATCTCCGCCGGAGAATAAAGCGGGAGCGATATGGGCCCATCGCGCCGCGCTCAAACAGATGAAAACTCTGCGAAAGGTGAGGGCCTGGTGGCACTCTGTCTGGGCCGCGCAGATCTGCGCGATACTACGGGACGATAAGTGACATGAAAGGGCCCTGTCATCAGCTTTTGTTTGCCTTTTTAGAGTCCCAAAACACGGCAGTGAGGACAGGGGGAAGGCTAAGGGGAGAGGGGAGTGTTCCACTTCTGAAAAAAGGGAGTGGTGACGTCAAGAGAAAAAAGAAAGAAGCACATTCGCGTTTAAGATTAGGAGTTCATTTTAGGTCATCACCTTAGGTGCAGCTTTCCATAAATCATTTTTACCAGAATTGTTTTGATTTTTTTGTAGCGCTAATGGTTTTGGAACCAGTCATGTACAGTTATTGGAGTTGACTGTACTTATATATGTACTTTATACTCTCAACATACATTTTGTAGACTCAATGGATGAGACCCGGAAAAACAGCATTTAAATCAGATTAACAAGCTTGCATTCTACAGTGTTATAAATGTTGTTGTTTTTTTTTTTTTCCTTTTTACACTTTCAAAAGAAAAAAGTATATTGCTAGTCTAATGAGGCAGAATAATCCATCAGACATTATTTTCTTCGTGCCATGAAATTGCGTTTCCCCTACCAAATGCTATGAGTCATATTCTTGCAGATCATATCACCTCTTTTTGAATAAATTATTCAAATATCAAGAAACAGGAAAAGATGATTTATATTTACTCATACCTTGCATCTTTATACAAGAGAATAATTTACAGGTAATTTACAGTCGAGGATTGAGTTGAAAACAATGTTTAAGGACACACATCGGATGTTTATCAGCATATGCAGATTATATCTCCAATATCTTTTTCTGATGGATATGTACAAATATTGTCACAACACTTTTGGCTACAAAAATTACATTACCAGTAACTAGTAGAGAATGGAACACGTAAATAATGCCAGTTGACAGTGGAAGACAAATGCCAAAGCTGCTGAAATAAATTGCTCAAGCTAGGTTTTGAAACAGCTGGTTGACCAGTTCAGATCAGCTCTGTACTCAAGATGGGTTGACCAGATCACATTATGTCTTGAGAGAGCTGGTAGCTGGAAATTTGAAGCTGATCATAGCTGTTAAAAGTTAAAAGTAATTTTAAAAAATGTAATTCATTGTACCATATTATTATTATTATTATTATTATTTATTTTTCAAGTTGATCAGAAACACGGTATATTAGGGGTTCAGGGCAGCAATCTTGAATGTAAAGGTACTTGGCCAGAAAGCATATGTTAGCAAAGCCGACCACGGTCTACCCCCTTCCACAAATCGCACCGTGCAGTTCAGCATTAATACCTTCTAATGTTACCCATTATAGCCTTTCTAAAGTAGGCTAATCTTGTGTTATCAGGCCAAAGTAGCACTGGACGTCAATGTCGGGGCTGAAAAGGCTATTTCCTCCGGGCTAGCATGTTACCTATCCTCACTGCAGCTGTCATGTCCTCCAGCAGCCCGGTAATGAAGGAACCTTTTGTTCCGCTGATAAGTCACACATTGTTCGGCTCTCAGGTGCGCCGAGCGTGGAGGATAAAGGAACACAATATGGCCCCTTTAACACGGTACAATTCACTTTCTCCGTCCGAGCGACATCCACCACTTTCCACCCTGTTCACCCAGCCCAGTGCCCATTTTCCACCCTGTTCACCCACCCCAGTGCCCATTTTCCACCCTGTTCACCCAGCCCAGTGCCCATTTTCCACCCTGTTCACCCACCCCAGTGCCCATTTTCCATCCTGTCCACCCAGCCCTGTGCCCATTTTCCACCCTGTTCACCCATTGTCCAACGTGAGAAAACTTGTCTTATTATTTACTGTTTATTTAATGTAGCTGCGCTAACTGGTGCACAGTGTCAGAGAGTAACATTATCTGACTCTTCTTCTTTGGTAGCACCTGTCGTTCCACTGGTACAGCAGTGCGTACAGAGTGGTTGTTTAGCGCTACACGGCGTGTCGATGCCTTCGTTCGCTGCCTGGATGGTGGCTCTCTCAACAGGAGCTGTGCAGACACCTGTCTGGTTCCAGGTCAACGGAGCCCGGCTGAACCGCTGCTGCTGTCACATAGAGAGCCGCTCGGCTGCGATACGCGGTTCTCCGGTATTACATTTCCATGGTTACCTGTAAACACGGCGCTGCTCACACATATTACACAATCAGAGGACAGAGGGCTTCCCTCGGTGCTGATGCAGACATTCTTATGCTAAATGACTTTCACTGTAATCCCACCAGATTTTCAGTAAACTCCTGACAAATACTGTACACAACACTGGTTGATTTTTCATGGTTTTTCCTTTACATTTATATTTCACAAATTATTTTTTAAGCATTTTTAAGTTATTTTCAATATTTTGAATAACAATGCATTAGCATTTATGATACTCAAGCTAACCATTTCACTTACAGCTTTGATTAGCATATTTGCTCATAGAAAACATGATCTTGGGTGAAGACAATGGTGCCTCTGAATGCTTATGAAGATTTATTGATTTAATTATCTGGTTCATGTTTTTATGCGATGTTGTAATGACTATCAAGTTGTAAACTGAAGCATTTGTTCAAAGATAATACTTAAGTGAACTGTTGACACTGGGCAAAAAAATCCATATCCAGTGCTACTCAACAAACTCATCAATTAAGACTAACGCTATTCCGCAGTCAAACTTCTTAGTGTCAGAATATACCTTATGACCCATTTTCCTACACTCAGTGTATAAACAGAACGTCTTCAAAGCAAACTGTCTCTTCCCAAACATTCACCCCCTCCTCCCTGTGCTGAAGTATTGGTGTAGGGTGCAGAATTTGAGCGGGTTTAAAGGCAGCCATTCTGTGATGTAATCTCACTGTCAGAGCGGACTTAAGTTTGACACTTCCAATGTGGTCTTGTTTCAAGTGTGCTTTGCATTGTAATGCGTAGCCCGGGGGCAGACCGCACAGGCAGAGGGCCTATGGACAGCAGGTGTAATCTCAGGGTAATCTCCACAGTCCATCTATTTCACTGGCTGCACTGAGGCACCTGAGGTGCAATAAAATTTTAAAAAGTCGAAAGTCAACAGAAGCGGGAACATCAACATCAACTCTTTAGATGTGAAAAACATTTTACTTACTTAAGTATCAAACATTGTACTTACGTAAAAATCTGTTATTGCACACTTGGAACGTATAATCAACTCTATAACTATTATGTTCTTAATCCATAAAAGGAATGCATCTTGGCTAATCGCTAGCTCTTTTAATGCCAGAAACACAACAATTTGTGCTAGACTGGAGTAATTGGCTCACGTTAGCTGTGCCAGGGCTTACGCAGATCGTACAAACTGCTGTATCCTTTTATGACAGCGTCTCTCACGGCTGTCACTGCGGTTCTCCCCACCGGCATTCTTGCACATTACCGTATTCTCCCTGATTGGCACGTAGTGTAGTCATCTCTTCAGGCTATGAAAGAATAAAGGGGCAGCTATTAAGTAAACATTGACGATGAAGTGCATAATACGACGGCTTTGAATGTGGAACGGTGGCAAGTTAAAGCTGCTTTCTGTTCCCCTTCAGGCACAGGACTGGGTCTGCCGCTGCACTTGGTCACCGCAGGTTAAACGCAGTGCGGAAAACACACCCGTCTCCGCAACATGTCTTTGTCAAGCTCTTGACAGTGAGAGTTTAATATGGCAGCGCTGCTATTGTGCCGTGCGAGCTTAAAATAAGCCTGTGTGTTTTTCCAATACGCAATGCTTTCATCTGTCTGAGCTGCAGTCATCTTGTTCTGGAAGTAAAGTAAAGTTCTTGTACTGCAGGCCTGGTGTTAAAGCACCGGTCCCATTGGATGCATAACTTGCTAAATACACTCTTGAGGCCCACCATCCAGGTAGGCTGTAAAGTGTAGTACTTTTTAGTGTTGCATGCATGCATGGTTGTGAAGTTTCAAGCTGAAAAAGTCCCTTCTCATGACGTATATCCTGCATAATTGGATGGACAGAATGAATCAATCTCAGCGGCATTCTCAGTATACACTCTTCGGCTGAATACATGTCACTGCATGTACAGGTACAGTATGTCCAACATTGGATGAAACATGCATCTCACATAGTTCACAACAGCAATTTGCAAATCATTCAAACAATGTACCTACATTCTAGATGCACACAGCAAGGGCTGTCAGCGGTGTGTGTGTGTGTGTGTGTGAGAGAGAGAGAGAGAGAGAGAGAGAGAGAGACAGAGACAGACAGAGGCAGAGAGAGAGATTACTGTTGTCCAACTAATAAACAAGAGAGAACTGTCACCTTAATCAAATTCTGACAGATCAAATGACAGATTGTTTTACAGAAGCCAGAAACCTTAGTACGATATTTGATTTTAATCTGGAATAGGAATAGTAATAACTTCTTGCTTTTTTTTTTTCTTTTCCAATGTAAGACCTTTTTGTGCTACTACTGTAATGAAATTCTTTTAAAGAACTGTGGTCTGTGTGAGGCCACACTGGCTGCCAGGGCCAGTGAGTTCTATTACAGAAACCCCTTCTGATGACCTCCTGCGTGGAAGCTCTGACTCGACCTTAACCCAACCTCAGCCGACCGTCAACAAATGACCAAGAGTATTCACCCGAGACAGTCGCTCGTTTCTTCAGATTTCCTGTACGCAAAACAGGACATGAATCATAGGAAGATAGTTTCTGTTTCGCAATACTATGGCCGTATTACAGTCAGCAATTGCCGTTTGTGTATTACAAGTAATTCTATGTTTCTGTGAATATGGTTGGGTGTTTCACAGTGCTTTCATGTGTGTTTTGGAATAGAAAATACAAGTACAATATTTCAATATTTATCATCGTTTTAAAATAAGTGGTCACCGGCTTTCATATGGTCACCTGAGAATTACAGCCTCGATGGCCCTCAAGAGCCTATGTATGCAGGAGATTGGAAATCCTCAGATACAATCTACTAAATGCTCCCGTCCTCTTCATATCAGTTTAGTTCAACTGCACTGATCTGTGGAGAAGACAGGCCTGCAGCGTATGCATTACTTAAAGATAGCCAGTATCTTTCCCCCCCCCCCCTCTCCTTCATCAGGAAATGCTGGCGCTGGCATTCTCCACGTTCAGCCAGCCTTTGATCAATCATTTTATCTTCGCTGGATCTATATGGGAAGGGTATTAAAAGATTAAATGTAACTTAACCAACTTAATGGCCTTTGATTTGCAGTCTCTATTCAGAAAAGGCCAGGATGTCATTATAATGGCCATCTAGTCCTGCTGACTGGGGAAGATGTCTGTGGGAACTGCGCTAATACCGCCAGCCCAATGATTATCTACACAATCACCGCTGTCCACTTAGATGTGCAGGCAGGGGATTCAATAACAGGGAGCATGCTGGGATGTTCTTATTGTTTAGGGTACATGTAGCAAATGTACTGTAGCATTTGCTCAACAGTCAAGTTTTATGAGCGAATAGAGCACAGTCAAAAGGCAAATAGCTGGAGAGTGTTGGAAGTAAGAGTGATTATTAGTCTTTGAGTTATTTATTTCCGTAGTTACACTGTTCAGTACTTTTAACTCTATGAGTGTGCATGTGGTCTCTCGTGGACTCTGTGTTGATTGCAAGCAGTGCACTCTGCTTAAGTTATTAAGATTCACAAATGTCTTCGGCAGGATTTTTCATCACAAGTTTCTCTGTAAAAGAATTATTTCTCTTTGTCATTTCATCTTTAAAATGGAAAACCTCCAGGGTGGTCGGGAATTCCCTCGTGGATATCGCTTGCCTTCTTTCATTCATAGTGCCATATCATGCTCGTTTGCAGCTTCTTGGCTTCCGGAGCCAGTCACAGGGGCTGTCTACAGCCTGTACGCGACAGCACAGTTACGCACAGACACACAATAAAAGAAAAGCAAGAGGACAGACAGCTCAATCCCAGTCAATTTTCAACTTTGGAATATTTCCTTTGGTTAACTGTGTCTGTTCTATTCGTGGTAAGCGTGCCATAGCTTCACCAGAGGTAAATGAGTGATAATGCTCTTTTATGTAGCCAATGTGCAGGTGTGTGTGTGTGTGTGTGTGTGTGTGTGTGTGTGCTAACCAGCAAGTGGAAAATGTATTCTCATGAGGTTGATATAAATAGAGTTAAGAAAAAGAAATGTCATTTGTAATTGTGACACAGTAACCTGGAATGCCTTTTGACGTGCCGGGGGTCTGGAAATTCACCTAAGCAAATATTGCGTAGGAGGCAAACTGACTCAAGTTCAATGTTCTCACAACATCAAAAGTCTAATTTAGCTCAGAATGTTAATTCAATATCATTTCTCTCTCTCCCTGCTATTTCTTTCAGCTGTTGGCTGGCCCATATCTTATCACCCACAGCCGCATCTTGTTGTGCTAGCGCACTTTGCCTTTGATATCGGAGAGCATGGAGGCTTCCGGAAGACAAAGAGCCCCTTTGTGCTTTCCTTGATTAACTCCTCTACTTGTGGCGTTCGATAGGGTGAAGAAATCTCTCACGACTCGAGCGCGCTCAAGTGCTGTCGAAGGAGCCGCCCCTTTTAATGTTTTAATTTGTTCAGTTTCATTTTATCTGAGTTTTGAGCAATATCTGTTTATCTCCTCCCACTCCAAAGATTAGAATCCATATACAACTTAGTGGACAAGTGCTCAGCTTCAAACTTCACCAAGGTCATGTGTGAAATACATATTATAAATGCCTTAAGTCCATTGTAATATTGCTATTAATTTGCTAAATTGTTATTGACAGGTTGTTATGCAGTGGCACACCATTTCAACAGCGCACAACATGGGCTTCAACCCACTTCAACTCGTACGGCAGGTGGCAGGGCGGCATTGATTATTATGAGCCCTAATATTTACAACCACCCAGCAGATCAGCTGACTGCAAAGGGGAAATGGATGCCTTTGATACACTATTGGCCCGTGTTTGATCCCCTGCCATTTTAATTTGTCAGCGATCAAGTTTCAAAGGAAATTAAACCAGCTCCAGGCTGCGTTCTTAACTGCGGATTACTTCGAAAGGAGTTAAATTACATTACAAATATATTTGGATGTATTTTTTGCTAAATCTATGGCGGACTGTTTTTTTGTTTTTTTTCCGCTTGGCTGAGAAGACAGGCGCTTATGAACACAAACAGCACAAATCTGCATATATGAGTAAAACTCCTTATCCTTATTAAAACTGTGCTCCCTATACAATGTGAGACTCATTCATCTAGAAGAGTGTGTCAATACACATTATTGTGTCCTTCTATCAAGCTGGCAATGCAGTCCTAGCAGGTTTCTAGTCATTTTCTTCCGGGTAAAACTCACAATTATGAATAAAGCCATATCTGAAATCTGTAGTTGCACAAGTGGAAATATGAATGAACGTGCATTATATAACCCCAGTTGTGACTGCGCTGTTACATCCTTGGCAGCAGTACAGGTGTTTCAGATGCAGTAAATTACTTCAGTGAATTCATTTGAAATTAAATTGTTTCTTCATTGAATCTACAGCAGTGCCTCAAGGACTAGGGCCATTTCTGATCAAATAAACAACAGGTTTAAAAGTGTTGAGATGGGGCGATGTGATTTTTCCCTGTTAGGGGATTTCCTCTCCTCAGAAGCTGTTCGTGTGTCTTTGGGGGTAGCAGTGTGTCGTAATGCAGGGTGTGTTTGAAGTTCCCCACCCTAGGTACTGTGCTGTTTACACTCCTGCAGGTAAAGCAGACCCAACTACGGTCTGCAGGCCCAGTCAGTCAAACAGCGCATGAACTTATCACCTGTGTGTGTGTGTGTGTGTGTGTGTGTGCGTGTGTGTGTGTGTGTGTGTTTCTGTGTGTTTCTGTGTGTTTCTGTGTTTGTATGTGTGTCTTCAAGCATGTGTGCGTGTTTTTGTAATTCTGTATGCACGTGTGTACTGTTTGTGTGTGTGTATGAGTTTGTGTGTGTGTGTGTGTGTGTGTGTGTGCGTGCGTGCATGCGTGATCCTTCCTTTCATTTACAGCTACTTCCTCCTTTAATCTCCTGTAATCTATCAGATTAAAGAATCAGAATGATTGCTGATAGAGTGTCCGCTGCCTCTCGGATTTGGTGAATACTGTACCCCTGACATACTGTACATTTTGTATTGTAGATTATGCTGGTGGCTCAGTACTACCCTAATTGCCCCTCACTGTGTAAAACGAGACGGTGTATCCCCAGGTGTCCTTTGTTGGCCCTGGTTCTCTAAATAGCCAGCGCTTTGCTGTAATGTTCATGCATTAACCCCTTAACTTGTGAGCCTTTCATATGCAATTACAATGTTCTTCACTGAGCATTCACTAACACTTTATTTGAAGGGTCTTACATAAGATCTACTGTATCATAAACACTAAATAGCACATTCATAATCACTACATCAGCATTCATAAGCACTTATTAACCGACAAAAGGATCTTTTCCATTGATTTAGTATGTCATGGTAATGCCACATGCTGCATGTTGACATGCCTATTTGCGGATATTTACATAAGCGGTTATGAATGTTATGTAGTACCTATGTATGTAGTACGTACCTTATGGAGGAGTTGCATAGGTCTTTCGTAGGACCCTTCAAATGAAGTGTTACTGAACAATCGCATGCAGATGTAAATGTAACAATCACTAACAATTAATTGTTAGTAGTAATTAGTAATTAGTAAGTAGTCATTGAAAGCAATGGCGTTACAGAACACACAAGAATAAATCCCAAAAAGCCTACTCTTGAAAGGGTTAAAGGCGATGTGTAAGTATTCAGACGCAGTCTTCACACGCGTTGTAGGGCAGGTCGTTCACACACATCACACACAGCGCTGTGCCAGGGCTTGTCTTGTTTCGCTCTGATTTATTTGACGTCCCCATGTGCGAGTTTTAATTGCTGATTTACGCATTGACAGGTGGGTCCACCCGTTTGATATCCGCACTGTGATCTCGTAAAGGAGATAACTGCGGGCATTCGCAGCGCAATCGGCTCTCCGCATTCGGGATTTCACCTAATACAAGAACAAAAAAAAACCTGGATTATGGATCATTAGGGAGTCATTGATGTAGTGAGAGCACGGCTGAATGATACACCTTTTCAAGTACGCAATGACGCAGCGTATTTCAAAGCCCTTCTTGAATAAGATCAATGGTTAAAACTGACAATGGCTACAATTGCATCTTCATTTTGCTGACTCTCACACAGTCACATCCAGAATACCAGCTAAGCAAAGGGAACGTATTATAACTGATTGAAGTTAGTGATGATTAGTGGGGAATATGACTGACTGAATATTTTTAAACATGAAACTACAAGTGCTCTATGGTGGAGCCCATGCCTAAGCCTGGAATTCTATGATGTGAAGCTTTTAATGTTTTATTTAATTCCCCTAAAGATCGGCAGTGTGTACCATTATCAAGTGTATGACTCAGCTGGGATTTGAACCACAACATAACAGCTCCTGGTCTTAGGGGGTATAGCCAAGCCATACGGTTGCTAGAACACTATGGGGTGTGTCCTGTACAGAACATTGCAGAAACCATTTGATTTTTATGATTTCATTCGTGACATGGTTACTGGTAGCCCTGACCAAAATTGCATGCATTTCGACAACACATCAGTATTAACATCAAATCTGCTGAAAAATGAATGGATGGTGGGAGACAGGGATCATAAAAAACATGCCTGTGAAATAGTTTCAATAGGCTGAAGTGATGGACAGTGTTGGATTGTAAGAGTTCCAATAAACATAGAGTAATAACAGGTCAAAGGATCTGTCTCCTGCACCGACCGAATGGCTAGACAACGCCCAGCAATGGCTGAAGGTTGCAATTTTAGCATGATAGTTCAGTGGAGCAGACCCTGAGAAACCACTGCGTCCATTGTAATTACTCTCTGCTCAATTCATAGCGCTTTGTGACGGTAAAGAACTGTTATGGTCTGTGACTTTAAAACAAAGGGCACAGATCCCGTCATCACAAAACCAGCAAGGATCATAATTTTATGCTTTACATGGAAAGACTGTTTGGCTCCTCTGTTTTTTGCATGGTTTAACAGGTTTTTGATGTTCTCTGACAAATAAGTGACAATTTAGTATAGCAGGAAGGACACCATGCCCTCTTCATGGTCACTCTTTCATTTATTTTGTGTTGCCAAGGTTTTTCTCAAATAAACGTTTGCAATAAACTCAGATGAGGAGTTGACTGAGATAGTCAATGTACAGTTGCACAGGTGGCTTGTAGCTATTTTGTAATACGAAAAAAGCTGCTTGCAAGTTTTCCTCTTAAACAAAATGAAAATACAATATCACACAGTGGTAGTTCTCATACTTTGAAGGTCATTCTGAAAGGTACAGTAGCACATGGGTGCAGTTAAGATCCCTAAACAGGTACAAGATGGATGGAGAAGGGCAGAAGCCCCATAAGTACGCTGAAAGATTTACATATAGAGAACAAAATCCGTCAGGACAGCTGCATCCCTGACTGTTATCCATCAACCGTCTTTCTCAAGATTTCCACTGGGGGGGTTTGTTCAATGTAGTCAATAACGTGCAGCAAATAATTAAAGTCTTACAGGACAATGTACAATGCATGTCAAATGCATTTCAATTTACATAATCTTGTTTTCATATCAGACTTCCATACCAGTACCCGAGAAGTGACAGAAAATGTGTTTTCCTTTTTTAAGACAGATTTCTTTTCTGTGTTTTGGTAGCATAAATATTTCATTTGCTCCTGACTTCTACAGTTCCATTTGATTGCACAACAGACAATCATAACACATGTATTATTAGGCCTACATACAGAATGTGCTTGAAAAGTAAGAAACCTGAGATTCATTTTTTTTTATAAACTTAAATGAATTGCAGCTTAACATTTTATTATGATGATCATGAATAGTCGGATATGCGGTTTAATCACATAAAACGTCTTTGGAGAGAAGAAAAGTGCCTTGTTGGAGGCTTTGTTCATGGAATAGATTCAGCCTACATCTGCTATGAGAGTGATGGATGTTTTCCAGACTATTAACTATTTAAAAGCAGACTCTGGGTTTGACATCCAGAGTGTACAGTTAACCATGCATATTGGTCCTAGATTGAGACATTTGGCCTCTGGGAATAGCGAGTCAATCACATTCATGCCACATTCAGACGCATGAATCTTGCATATGTAACATCCCAGAGGTCTAAGGAACTACAGTTTTTGTATTTGCCCTCAAACGGACTAAATACTGTTTCCAGTCTTGAAGATAATGCACACCAAACAAGTCCAACAGCAGGCTTATTGGGCTCTTTTGTGGTTGCAGGCGTAATTAGCGAACATTCCGCAGGCTTGGAAGATGGCCAGAGCAGGCCATTTCATCTGACACTGTGTGCGAAGTGTAAATTAAGTTCAATTGAATTGATATAGCCTCATGGAAAGTGCAAGGTTACATGGCAAATTCTTTTTCCCTATCAATTTTCTCCCTCTCTCTGCCTCTCTCTCTAAATCTCCTTTTCTCTCTCGCCCCTTTCTTTTTTGTTTTTTTGTTATTTTACCTGCCAGCGCAGGTGTGAAGGGGCGAGGTGGTGGAGAAAAAAAAACATCCAATTCGGTAAGCTTGTCATGAAAGAATCCGTTGACTGGCCTCCACATCACGGTACACAATGACAAATAGGTGAGCAATTTTCCGCCTGACTTAGGGGCAACAAAGGGCATTTCCACTTTCACTCACAGCCAGCGGTCCCCCTGTGCACCTCTCCACTCTCTACCTGAGCAAACTCCACGGCCCACAGCAGGAACCCGGGCTCTATTTGCTTTTGGTTTTACACTGGACGTCTTCAGGTGACAAAACAGTGATTAAGAAAATGCTTCACAATGCCGCAGAATGCCTCTGCTATTGGACGTTTGTTTGTTTCTGCTATGGTGTTGGAAGGCAAACTCTAAACTTATTGATTTTTAATCAATTGATTGAAGATTGTTACTTCAAGGCTATATATTTTCCAAAAATGTATGCTGCATCAAGGCATCTGTCTTTGCTACTGGATTTTTAAAAAGTGTATTTATATACCTTTGAGCATGTTTTTAAAACACATTTAAAACCCTCACATGAGTTCACTGAAAAAGTTACCCATTAAAGATTAACATTTATTTGTTAAGATTGCTATGGGATTTAGATTACAGTGCTTTGAGATGTGATGTCATGCATTCCATTATTATAGTTTCATGTCTTAGTGTCCTGGGAAAAGGTTTAAAAGTGTGAGTATGAGTATATTTCAATATGACATGAGGGCTAGGTTAATCTAAAATGTATCACTGTGGATAGTGTGTACATTTGAATACCTGAAATGTTTAGGCACAATTATTTACTTTACCACTTTGAATGCTTCTTAATAATCAAAGTATGTTGCTCTTTCATGTACGAGACCCAGTCCCCGCCACTGTATCAGCAGAGGCCGACATGTTGCATCTTTAATGATTTTTGTTATTTTTTAGTATCCGTGGCAGTTAGCCAGTGTTTTTACTGCTGATTAAATTACTCCCGAGCGCTCAGAAAATGCTTTAGGTGGAAACTGCGCAAATTAACCAACTGACCTTTTTTCTCTCCTGCCCTGAGGACATGAGTGTCTGGTGGGAACAGCCTCTGTCAAGCCCGGCTAATGCCAGAGAGCCAGGGAGATATATGAGGCCATTTTGAGCCGCACAAACACACACCACCGTCTCCGCGCATTAACCCCATTCTGAATGTATACTCTTTCATTTTCACACTCACTGTCACTTCCCTCAGTTTGATGTCTGAGGGTACAATCAGTGTAATATTACAATTAGTATTATTTTACACACGTATGCATTTAAGTCGTTTGTGTACTTTATGTGTACTGTACGTGTATGTATGTATAACACTGGCCATCAATCACAAATGTTATATTACGATAATTTCTTTCAGATTATGAAATAAAAACCCCAACCTCATTTGGCAATATGGCAACACAGTTACACCAAAATGTCAAAAGCCAGCCAAATCCGACGGTCATTCTGTCCTAATAAAATGACTTTGCCCGATGGCTTTTGAAACAGCCCTTACATGTGAACTGGAGGGGACTGAATGTGATGTGGGGGTGATGGGATTGGTATGCAGCCCCGCCCTGACGGCCGCTTTGCGCTGCAAATCCAGCGGGGGCGACCGACTCCTTCAGGGGGGAACCTGTCACGACGCTGAGAGGGTAATTGATGCCTCATGCTTTTCTGGGGCAATTATGGCACCCAAATGTCAAGACCTAATTTGTGGCTTTGTAATGTGGACACATGGGCGCAGAGCACCGGCTGCTGCTGTGCTCCGCTGGGAACGGCGGTCGAGGTTTGTTAAACAGATGTGGAGTGGTGCGGACCTCCTGGAACAGTGTGGGGTGGCAGGGGGAATGTGTGTGTGTGTGTGTGTGTTTGCAACCCCTTCCTCGCCAAGAGGACACACAGCTGCTATACCAGCCCTTGTAAGCTCGTCTGGACTGAGTACTGTAAAGCCTTGTCTCTTGCAACTGGTCCAGATACTGCTCACCTGCCTAAATTCACACATGCCTCATCACTTTTAAACACCCTTCACTGGCTTCCATTGGCTACCCGTATCCAATTCTGATCTCTCGCCCTGGCTCAACAAGCTGCGAATGGTCCTGCCTCTCCCTCTCTTCAGATAATGATCAGAGCATGAAACTCTCCAACCAGAATGTCCCTGTCCAAGCATCCTCTCTCCAGCTGGCTGTCCCATCTCTCTCAACACCTGGCGCTGGCAGATACGTATATTACGGCTGTGATTTCTACAGGGATCACCCAAAACGGATGTAAATACCCTCCAATTAAAGCTAACAGTCGGCACTTTAACCTTGTTCATTTACTAATTGTTTTACTTCACATCCAATGTGCTGGAGTATCACTGTGTGTTAAATGCAAGGGAAATCTAGAGAGGTTATGCTTTATGTAGCCCAAACTGGCTACCGGGAAAGCAGAACCGAAACAGGGTAAAGCTACGCAGATCTGTCTACCAAGACCACTGACGAAAGCAATCAATTTTGAAGGTTAGCCAACATCAGACTAGCGCTGGCTAATCACACTTCTATCGCAGTTACGCTATTTTACAGCCTAGTTTATTATATCATGTTAATGTCAATCTAGAAGTTACACAACCTACCTTGTGAAAGCACGTTGTAGCTACCTCAAATTTGGCTGAGCTGTCTTCCATTCCTCGTTTGCACAGTCTTCGTAAGCATTCGAACGCATATTTCCCAATGGCCATTGTTCCAATTTCTGAAATAAAATCCAATCTAACGTAAATTAAACGTAACTTTTAAAGGAGGCGATATGAGTAACTAATATGCCTTGCAATTTTCCTTGTATGAAAGAGTCGATCTAGAATGCTAGTTTTAAACATAAAGTAATATTTAAACAGCCAACATACACATCAGTAAAAATGCTAAGAGCAAAAAGAACTAACTTAGAAGGCTTTTTTTATATTGCTTGACTCTGGTTAGCTTTTTGAACAGCCTCGTTCCTTCTTTAATTGCCATGTTACTCGTCAGCCATGGTTTACATGTCTCCGAAATATGCAAAGAACCGTGTAATTAATTACCATGTCAAATTTACCATGTATTTACATGGATTCATATTCTTTTTTTTAATCCAGACGTCATGTGATTTTACACTGCATTGTGTAACCTTTTTGAACTGATACAAAATGGTATGGGAAACAAAAGTCCTAAATGATCCCACTCTCCTTACTGTGCTGTGTTGATATTTCCTCAATATCACAATGGACAACCAAATAGTGGAGTCAATTTTCCATTTGAGGCATGGCAACGGGCCTAATTTCAGTTTGAAAAGTAGTCCTCAGATACTGATTTGGGATAGTTGAATGAACTGTTATCGAAATGTTGTGTCTTTTCAGATGTGAAAGAAATACAATGGCAAAACTAGAAATGGGAATCTTACAATATGTCTGGTCAATTATCTGGATTCAAAATGATCTGCCATCCAATTAACAAGATGGTTGACTAAAAGATCAATTGCACTGTATTGCAACATGCCTTGACTATAACTATTTTTGTAGACCAGAGGAGTCCATGTCATTAATCCATGCAATCTCCCCTATAACACATGATTTGGTGAACATTGTAATTTATTTTAAAATAATAAGAACAACAAAGAGTCCTGAGTCAATAGTTGCAGATCATATTAGCAGACCCTCCCTGTGCAAACAGGAACCCCCCACTTAGGTGCAGTCAAGGAATTAAAACAACAGGTGAGTCTTTGCCTCCTCCTTCTGTGTTTATCAAGAGCGCTGACTGAAGATATAAATTATGCTTTTCCATAATTGGGGTTGACAACAAAGCAGTGTGTTTCCCTGTTGGTTCCTCACCACCACTCCCCCCCCCCCCCCCCCCCCAGCTGACAAACACAAGAGCTGAAGATCAGAGAGGCACGAGACGCTGACAGGCGCTGGGAGAACACCTGTGCTGTCTGACTGGACCACAAAGACAGACCAGGGAGATCACTGACTTCCACACCTGCATGCAGACCTGCTCGCACTCACGCTCACACACGCAGACAGACAGACGTATACACATGTATGAGCTCACACACACGCATATGAACACACACACACACAGACGCACAAGTATGAGCACACACGCGGATGAACACACACCCATACACACACACTTGTTTTGCTGAACATGTAAATATACAAATAGATACAGATGCTTATTTACAAAAAGCAGAGCCATAATTAAACACAGTCAGGAACACACAGAAATACACAAACAGACTGACTCAGATTATCTCACACACACACACACACACACTGGACCAACATCTGATGGTGTTTCTTTGGGGGAAACATTGGAAATCTTGGAGACTTGAAATGTGGGTACCCCAAAATGGGTGTGTATTAAGCACTTAACTGTTTTTAGTTCTGTAACAGTTTATAGTCCAGTGACAGAGCATCGCTGCAACCAACAATGCGCAATGGATGTTGCTAGTAACAGCGACATTTGGTTTATACTCTGGGTGACTGCAGTGCGTTTATATATTTTTGCTAAGGACAACGACCGCAGTCGGGCAACAATAGAACTTTCACAAACATTCTGCAATTACAATCGAGCGACATTGTCGCAGGACTACAAACTAACCCTAAGTCAGCTGTAACAGGATGCTTTAACTGTGCAGTCATATCCTATAGCCTGAGTCACAGTCGCTGTTGGGAGCGTCTCTGCAACATGGCATGCACCTGGATTCAGCAGCAGGTAGAGTGTGCCAAGACTTGCATTATGTAAAAATCACACTGTTTATTCAGTCTTCGCCTTTCTTCAAACAGGATGCCATATAATCCTGGCATTCTGATAAGATTCTTATTCTAAAAAAAATTCTATTCACTCTCTACCCATTCAAGCTACCCATTCATGCAGCTGAAGGTAAATCCACTTGGAGCAATAGCATTGGCACACCTGAGATTTCAACCCAAATGTTCTGCTCCATAGTAAGCTGCTCATGCTCGATGGTGCCCTCTCCACTGCACCGTATAGTTTATTTGATGTCTGTGTGTTCTAACGCACGAGGCAAGGTATTAGCCTGTCGCACATTGACATACACTGGACAGCAACACCTGTCTCATACTCCACTATTAAACACATTTAACTAAAGTCTGCCGGCTACCACCTGCCCAACAATATATTACAGTGCTTTTAACTGACTGGAGACAAAATGGCACATGTAGGTTGTTATTTAAAGTGTTTTGTGCTTGCCCCAAGTCAGTCAGCAAATAGACCTGAACTTTTTTGTTTTTGTTTGAACTGTCATCCAGATCATATGGTCCAGAGACATCTAGATATGTGCGTTTTACCTGCGGCTTTTACTATGGCTGGGGGTGGCATTCTAACTTTTGCATTGGGGAGAGAATACAAGCAGATTGCTAAACAGTACTATAGTAGTTACACATTTCTTTCATCGTGTGTGTGTGCATTTGTGTGTGTGTACATGTTTGTACGTGTGTGTTTGTACGTGTGTGTATGTGTGTGTGTGTTTGTGTGTGTGGGGGTTTACATGTGTATATGGGCATTGATTTGTTGAACGTTTTTATTTTCTACAGGCAAGGGAAAATGCATTCTGGCCCCAGCGCTGGAGCAATGAACATGCAGGTTTCACATGATAGTGCTGGTGTCAATACAACACTGAACGGATGTGGTACAGCCGCTATAAAAGACAAGTGGGCAGATACACAAGGGGAGGATAATATTGTTGGTTTCTATAAAGTTCCTGGCAAGTCCTCTTCCTGACACACTCCCTTGTTGGTTTTGAAGGTGTGTAGATGGGAAAGCCCCATGGTATCATAAACACAGTCCATGCAGGCAGGAGCTGGCAGCAGTCAGACTCCCAGTGAAGGCAGTCCCTGGCTCACCATCACACAGCTGCTCCAGATCAGACAAGGCTTTCACACATCAACATGGAGATCCCTCCCAACCATGGGGGGAAACGTGCACATGAACGTTTGTGAAGATTTATAATCACTCATTTCAGCCAGATTTATAAAATCACTTCTTTCAGGCAGATTTATAAAATCACTTATTTTAGCCAGATTTATAAAATCAGTAATTCCAGACCCATTTCTAGGTGGCTTTGTCTCCAAAAAAAAACGACCTGCCATGTTTAAACTGTGAAACACCTAATTCTGTACAATCCCCCCACCCCCCCATCCCCCCACCCCAACCCCTGCCCCCACACTGTGATTTTTAACTTTGTCTGCATATGCTGGTACTCAGGTACTGCATCTCCCTTTTCAGAACCCCTGTTCAGGCCAGGGCGCTGTAAAATAATCCCTTTACAAAGCAAACGTATCATCAATATTACACGCTTGTCTTCAGGCCTCCTACAAAACCTCAAGCTGTTTCCAGTCTGAAATGTCATAAAAGAAGGAATTGGCCATAAACCCTAGCACCCTATAAAGAGTGCTGGTCGCCTTCCCAGTCCTCATTTAATCGTCGTATTTATCAAGACACACGACTCTGAAACTGTCAACAGAGATTACTTAATCCTTATCGCTTTGACCTCACTTTTTACAGGGCTGCCAATTCGCTACACCTAAACTAAAGGTCAGTGTTTTTTCCCACTGTGAGCGTGTCATTGTGCAGCCGTTACCCGAGAAGGTTGCAGGGAGTCGCTCTGAACCAGTTGTTTGCACGATGGCCCTTTTCCTTCTGGATAACTGTTGTTGTAAAATAAGTATTTTGAAACACAGCGGCAATCTTGTGCCCTCATCTACAGATCTGAAATCCTGTCTGCGAACAGGGAATGGTGCGCATTCCTTGGCAAAGTGAGCAGATGTTCTAATAAAGACCGCTTAAAGAAGAAGAAGGATATCAACACAAAATGATTAAATCAATGGTGGTGATTCAATGGTAGGAGGGAATGCATTTTACATTGATAGACTATATATTTTTATCACCAGTGCACTCATATACAAGCTATATGTATTGAAATAACTTATTACTGTGTTTAATGAAGAATCCCTTTTCAATATGATGGCGCGATAATGCTACCATTGCACCCCCTCTGCCCCCACCATCCTCATAACCCCCACCCCTCTCTTGACATGACCCTGATGTTCAGGTTGTAGATTTGGATACACAGTGCTTTAAATCAACTCATAGAGTTTAAATGAGTCTACTAGAGTGCCAGAGCGGACTCATATAAACTCTGTTAAGAGTTGAATTAGCGCTGGACATTTTACTGTGTACCAAGAGCCAGAATAAATCAAAACCTGTTCCCTGGCTCTGAATCTCCCTGCAGCTGAGGTCTCTGGTGAACACTACTGAGAACCACCATTGAAATTCTACTGCTTATTTGTGATGTACACTTTTGTGACCAAAATCTAGTCTTCACACAAACCGTCTGGCTTATTAATTGATGCCACTTGGCACCTGCAATGGACTGGTGATTTAAAATTGATTCTCAACCTGCATTCACATCAGTGCCATATACAGTCTGGAGATTCACAGCTCAACGCAATTTTGGAGGTAAAAGTGCAGTTCAGAGACGATTCACATAAAAGAGGCTTAGACATTTCGGTGAATTTAAATAGTTTAATTCCCCATGGGATATGTACTGCACTGCATACATCTCAGAGGACTCAGGAGTAAGAAACATGAAAAACATGGAGGCCTGAGGTTTTCTTCACAGATCTCAACAAAATAGCACAGCAGGGCTTCGCCTAAATAATATCCTAAAAATAATATAAGAAAATACTATCTTCAGTCTGGTTAAAAGAAATATTCCGGATATTCTGGTCTCTATTTAGATACACCTTCTATTGGGCCAAAAACAATGTCTCAGGTGATTTTCTTGTCTATACTGCATATTTATCTATACAAATATATTCTGAAATAAATAAATATATAAAATAAATATATGTATCTAGAAATGCATAAATAAAAAAGAAACACTTGAAATGAAAAATGTGTGACAACTGATTTCTGTTTTTTACCCCCACAGCCCCCCAGACATGATGCCACAGCAATATAATTCCTTCACAGTTCCTCTTGAGCGCTCAGTGATATTGTCCCATCACGTTATAGTTCCAAAGAAAGAGAGAGCGAGAGAGAGAGGGATGGAGAGAGAGAGAGAGAGAGACAATCCCACAGTCTCTCATCTGTCCCGATGGTGCAGATCCACCGACATGCCTCCACGTCCTGCCTGGCCTTGATCAGTCTCCTGGTGAAGCAGCGCTCCAGGAGACCAGACCAGCAGCTCTGCAGCTTATCCGCAGCCCTTGCCTTTCCCTCCAGCCCCGAGCGGGACCGTCGGCCTCAAACACAAAATGGCCTCCTGGCTCTGGGCTTGAAGCTTGACATTCTAGACGGTCCTTCGTGCTTCTAAGAGCCCTCTCCTTTACGCTCCCAGGAGGGCCCTGACCGTGCCGCCGTTCCGCTGTCGGCCCTCCGCAGTCCTGTTACCGGGCCCACACACGCTTACATCCCTGTTTCCACAGAAGCCTGGACTTCAGCACATATTCTCCGCCGAACAGAAGGCCCCGCCGCCCCTCAGCTGTGTCCCAGCACCTCCTTGTACAGCTCCGGCACACGGTCTGGGTCCACGGGCCTCGGGAGGAAGTGCGTGAACTTCTGGTGTCGCCTGGACTTTGTCCCGTCTCTGGGAGTTCCGTCTTTGTTCAGGGCCACGAAATAGCGGGCGCCCTTGTCTCCGTGCTTGTAGAGGTTGGAGGAATACGTGTTGTACCAGTTCTCCTCAAACTGCTCCCGGAAGACACACTCCGCCGTTAATTTCTCCTGACAGAAAAATGAAATGCGTTTATTAGCACAGAGTAATGCTCAAAACACAGCGATGCTTCCTGCAATATTATTTACAAGTACTATACAGAGCAATATCAATATCAGCGGGGTACATTATGAATTAGAATTAATATATATTTGTGATATCAGTTCACAGTTGATGTACACGTACAGCAAAGGGAAATCATTTGCCCCACCTGCTGGTATAAGTTCGCCTGGGCACTTTCATCAAAAAGCCTAGCGCTCTGAAACAACTATTTCCTTCATTCAAGGTGAAAGAATTCAAGATTGACCTGCATGTTGCATAGTTTCAGTACGGTGTGCATCTTAATATATAGTAAAGAATAAATGCAGAAATAACTATATAATAAATAACTATATAATAAATACATTGACGACAGATACTTACAGAGCCATACAGTTCTCCTTTGTCGTTCATTCCCAGGTACAGTCCACTGTCGACCCCACGTATGCTTATCATTCCAACTGCAAGGCTGATAAATTCCAAAATACCTGTAAAAGAATAATGTGACGTTCGTGTTATTTGTTTACCCATGGTTGGTTATTCTGAGAGCAATGACCAATCGTTTTCTTCAGTAGAGCGGTGGGTAATGTAACTTCACTGAAATGCAACCTTTAAGTATAACCGTTGAGTTCACGATCTCCTTAAAACACACTTATCACAATGTAGAGGATGGTGCATTGCTGTTGCGCAAAAGAACATCGTAAGATCGTATACCCAAATTGTGAAACGTAAAGGTGTATCAACCTTCTCCATTGGAGGTTTACTGTTCAACTGATTTTGTCATTTCATTAAGCCCACAGAGTGATTTATGTGGCGAGTGTCGCTTGAGAGATGGTGGAATGCACTTGTGATTATATTCTATAGGTGACCAAGCAAAACCACAATTAACCCCTAGAACGTAGTTCGAATGAGATCTCCCCTACACAACGAAACAAGCCATAGACCGAGGAAAAGTACGAAGCCGATGTTGGGTTATCGCCATCTCTCAGAAATTATCAACGTTATTAGATATTAGTAAACAATAACAGTGTTGTTGTGGCATGACCATACTGCCCGTGGGCTGACCTCCTCACGCGGCACTGCCGTAAAGAACATACATGCTGAAGGCAACTTAAATGGCTATGAAATAATATTTAAAAGTAGAGTCTGTTTACTGCATGGTAATAATAATAATAATAATAATAATAATAATAATAATAATAATAATAACAATCTTACCAAATCGACTGTGGTCTTTTCTCGTCCCCTGCACTGTTCCATCTGGGTGTATTTCTAGGTGAAATCCAGTTCTACAGTACAACTGTCTTCTCCGCAGAATCCCCTTTAAATGCATTAAATCCGCGGAGGTACTCCGGGAAAGTCTCTCCGCTGGGACCAGGTGTTCGCCCAACAGACCTGTACTCTCTCCGGCAGGCGTCAGAACAAAATGGGATCCGACGTGTCCGAAGCCCTCGATACCGTGCAAGAAGCTTCCCACTTCGCCAACAGGAGCCATCGCAAAATGCGCCGTCGTTGCCGTTTCAGATAAGAAAACTTCAGCCGAGAGGTCTGGAGAAAACACCTTTCCGCAGTAGACGATTTGCTGCTTACTGCGTGTTTACATCCGCGTCCGTTACTTAACACATGCTCCCTCTCTCTGACTGTTCCTTGTGACTAGTGTTCAGGATTCCCTTTAGTCACCGATTGTGTTCAGCGGTATGCTCCAGTAGGCTACTGCTATTGTACTGATATATACTGGTCAGATTAGGCACCCGTTTAAATACATACGACATGTAAATGCCCTCCTGATATATGCTAATTGGGCTCTTCAGATGTTTCTTTTTTTCAATATTTATCCTTGATCCTTGATGTCTTCAAGCCTTTGATGTTAAAACTCAGGTTGTTCGCAGGGTCATTGCACTGGCGAATTACGAAAAGTGTGCCGAAAAGTGCAAAAGAGTTTTCCTTTCAAAAACATAATATTCATTTAAGACGTCTCCCTGGCCTCTTCCTTGAGGGTGAGCGACACAAGAGGTGATTACCCGGGTATGAGACTGCTCCCTATAGGATGGTGTGTTTTGAGAGTGCCTGGAAGACGCGTGACAGGTGCAAAATGCGAGTAAGACTATGGGCGGTGCTCTGAGTTTAGGCCTGCCTAGGTTGACAGATTTTTTTTTCTCTAAAGGTAGAGAAAGAGAGACAGAGAGGTCCCAAAGTTCCTTTTTTAAGTTCAGTTTTCTCCGATTATGACATTGTGACGACCTCTTTTTTTCAATCTATGAATAATTTAAATGTAATTGAATTGAATTTAATGTAGGCTTACATTTAGCAAATACCATCATATTATAATCACACTTAATATCCTTAATAATATACTTAATGTCTAATAAGAAACAGTTACAATAAAACAAATGTCAAGCATATGTCCCACACTTGTGAATTTGTTTAACCATTTTCTACTTCTCGTGTTTTGTTGAAAAACAACCAAAGTGAAGATTTTAAAAACATCATACGGCCAGGGATCGACTGATCTTTTTCTTTCTTTGAAAAATAATCATAAAAAAACTTAATTGTGCCGTGAAACAAAATCAAAGGAGATGCGATCAAAGATTAGAAACTCGGGCCAGTAGCTCTCCTTCAACATAAGAGGATGTCTAACAAAAGGCAGAAACCTATTTGAAGCGCATATGTTATTCAAAGTTCAAACTGCCATTTCGCTGCATCTACTTAAAAGAGGTGACTAACATCGTGGAGTCACTAGCTTTATAATTTATGTAGATACCTGTAAGTGAACATTAGCAGATAAATGCGCATGTTATTACTTGAAATTGATTTGTAGAACAAGCGTTTGCATTGACCAAAATGGGCTGATTGCTAGTAACCTCCCATGGTACCTTGGTGATTCATCAAGTGAAATCTCTATTGACGTGTTTTCCCCATGTATATCCCCAAGCTCATTAGTATTTATGATTGCCAAAATAGTTTCAAACAAAATCAATGTAGCCAATGAAGGAAACAACAACAATTCACATTAAAATCAATAGTGCACAATACAGACATCACATTTTGGGGCCTGATATTGTGTGTGTGGGTGTGTGTGTGTGTGTGTGTGTGTGTGTGCGCGCGCGCGCGTGCGTACCTGTGTGTGTGTGTGTGTGTGTGTGTGTGTGTGCATATAAATCCGTAGATTATGTTGCGTAATATTGCAAGTGCCTGTTTCCATCTGTAAATATATTTTCTACAGATATATACAGGTCTATTCCATAATAATACTGAAGGAGCAAATATTAGTGTGAAACTATAATCTCTTTCACTTTCTCCTGACGTTTTCATGTAAAGCACCAGGAGCAGAGGTTGGGCTGAAAGTTTGGGATTGCAGGCCCCGACACATCGCTAATATATCAGGGTTGTGCACCCTCTCAGTATTCAGGTGAAACGGGGTGAAATCCACATCTCGCGATGCATGGGAAGAACACGGTCCCTGTATACAGTATCAAAGCAAGAGCAATGGCCGCTTTACGCAAACTCGTGTTGATGGTACATACGTCTGCGAGGCTTAATTTCAGATCTCTGCCGTGCAATTTAAAGTTCGGGGTACAGAGAATCAAGAAACCGAGCACACTTAAGGTTGCTGCGGCTGGTATATGTGTCGCTACCGGAGGTGCTGTGGCATATTATTTCTTCAGCGAAATGTATGACCACAAATACAGGAGAGGACCGGGGCACATAAGTAGCAGTCGATCTCTGCTTCCATCTCTACCCTCAGTGGCTGCGAAAGGAAAGGTACCATGTTTGTGTCCGTGTAATGTTCATCTGGATGTGCTTGTGTTACGTGATCGCTCTCATACATTTACAAACTTACTTAAGTTCGACGACTAAAGAAAGTTTCTGACGAATTGATTTATTTACATAAACAACCACTTTCACGAATGATAATGGAAAGATACATCTTCTCAAACCGTATGCACGTAATACCACATGGGTTATACATATTGTGTTGTGTGCGCTCTTTTAAACCACGAAAGAGTCTGCTGTAAGTATTTACATGGCAGGCCATAATTAGGTTTATGTAGCATCCGGGAAATAGGTGGGGGTGAGTTTCGTTCTAATGTCGTCTGTTGTCTTTTATCTTCGTAACGTTGTCGCAAAAAGCGCTATCCGCTGTGTGGAGGTGCTGAAATAGAACGATCTTCAATCTACGTTTCAGATATCATAACATGCCCCCATATGAAGTTCATTAAGCCATATACTGTACCAGAGGTATTCATGGAGTAGACAATAGAACACATTGAATCGTTCTTAATCGTATTATTAAACAAAATTCGTATGCTGTTAGCAATGAATAACCGTAGTTCAAAGCAGTTGGCGTTGCTGAGTTTGGCCTAGATCAAACTGCTCTGTTGTTGGCGAACTGTATCGGAGTTATCATGACTGAACATTGGAAAATATTAATGTCACTATATGTATTCTAAGAAAGCGATAAAATAGCATGTGGTTATATTACGCAAAATATTAGATTTTGCATAATGCCATACATTATTTAGATCCCTTTTAAACTGACAGTGTTTAAGTTTGTATTGTATTGAGGCACTTCAGAAGTACATCAGCAATTAGCCGAACAGTAATTAATATAGAAATTAACCAACTGGATTTAAATGGGCCCGTTAGAATTTAAGAATTTTGTTCAATGTATATTGCATGCTAAAGTCCACATTTTAAGACCAATATGATCGTAGTAGTTCTGTTAATGCTTTTTTTCGGTCCAAAATGTTACTTTCTTTGAATTTTGGAACAACAGCATTTGTGCAATTCCACTGTATCCTATCAAAACTCAGCTTGGTTGCATATTTTTAGCAACATTTATAATACATGCAATGCTACAGACCGTCACTATGTTTTAATCAGTCAGCTGTCTCCATGCCTGGTTAAATGGTTATTTTTAGAAAGATGGAAATAGAACCGCAGCTAAGAAAAGCGTTTGAAGTGTCGAATTCAAGACAAATGATTGTGTCCACAAAGAAACAGTGTCTGCAACACAGGCGGTTGTCTTGTCATAAGTCTGCACATCTTTGTAAAAAATAATGCTATAACAAACTTCTGTTTTCATTCACAGTAACGGTGTTTTAATTACCAGTGTATTACCATTTCCGATAATAGTATGCAAATGTAAGAACATGCTAAGCATGCTTTGTGTGTATGTATGTATTTCTGTATATACAGTATAAGGTCCATAATTATTTGCACAGTGGCTCCATTTCAAAGGGCTGTAATTCCTACATGGTTCACTCTCCGTGGATGTAAATACACTCAAATTAAAGGGTGAACTTTCAGCTTCAATTTGCGGGCATTTTCATTCATATGGACAATGTAGGAAGTATAGCCCTTTAAAATTGTGTTAATGTCCGATTACCTACGGCCCTAATGTGTATGTATGCATGCTTTTCTATGAAGGTCATGAACCAGTGCTAAGCTATACACTCTTGGAAAAAAGTGTTCTTGATTCCATAGGGGAGCCCTTTGTAGTTCTTTATGGAATCATCTCTCATAAGTGTGGCGTGTGAAAACTCATATACAAAAAAAAACATTTTGCCTGACAAAGAACCCTTTAACTAGACAAGGTTCTTCTGTGGAATCACAGGGTTCTGGCCCCTGTGCAATATACACCAGAATTGGACACAGTTTGAAGAAACAATAATGATCTGATACACAGTAATGTAAGTACCAGGACCAAGCATGTTTAACAGAACGAGAGGAGGATTTCGCACTGCTGGAATTTCAGGTGGAGAGCTGGACTTTTCCAGAGCGCTCTCACAGTTTTAGCCGAGGAAACAGAAGGCAGAGTCACTGAACGTCGGCAGAGGACCTGTCCGACGAGTTTGCGGGTCGGGGGTCCGTGGGATCCCGGGAGAAATGCCTTCATCACGTTAATGGAACAGCGAAGCGCTGGGAATTGACCTCCTCCAGCTCGCAAAAAACTCCACCGGCTCTGTGTCCCTCTCTGTCCGAGCACTCTTATCTACTCGGGGGGGAAAACGTAACCTTGACTTGCGGATTGAGGCGAAGGAATCCAGGCCCGAGGTAACAGGACACGGTATGTTGGCAGCGGGGCTGACATTTGATCAGGGTAATAAGTAGACGCGGCACGCATTCCAGGGTGTCTACTCCGTACCCATTGGGCTTGGCAGCCCGCCATCACCGAGAGAGAGGCTTTCTGTCCTCACAGGGTCAGACCCTGGTATCGCCAGGTTTTAACATTTGTTGGGACACTATCTTCCCTGGGCTGGAATTAAATATCCGCGGTGACATAAGCGCTCGCACGCTTTTTGAAGCAAAGTTCAGTTCCTGCACGCATGGGCTGACGAGGAGGAGCGTGTTAAATCTGCTCATTGATGTGGCAGACATACATGCATACAAACAAAACCACGGCAGTCCAGGAAAAACAGCACTAAATTATTACACAACAAATGCATATCAGATTTCAGGGCCGTTTTTAAAGTACCCCTTTTTGATGTGTGGATCTTGACTTGTGTTTCATTTGATCTTGTCAGATAAAAGACTGGCTCTGCCTCCCAAGCTAATTGATTGGAGATAAATGTTGTGTTGCTTGTTGTCTCTTTTCTGTTTTCTCGAGTGAGATTACACTTACGTAGTTGTTCTCTGTAATGCAGGGAATTCCGAGCAGAAAGAAAAATGTTATGCTCTTTTCATGTTCTGTTGTAGGCCAGAAAATTTGACTTTGAAGACAGAGACATGTTCATGTCATCTCAGGAGCACAGATTTCGTCTCTTCAGCTCGGTGCAGTACGAAGGGCAGCTGTACATGACTCCTCAGAACTTCATAGAGTCCGTCACCATGAACGAGCCCAAACGTAAGTACCATATCAAAACCATTTCAGCCGCTATACAGTGAAAATGCCTATTCAACTCTGAGATCGTTTATTTGAGTCCTCACTGAATAAAAGTTATACTATTTGTCACTGAAACAAGGTATCAGAATCCCTGCAGGAATAGGACCAGTAATACAGTAGCTATTTCCTTTTCAGTTAAATAACAGTGCTGACATTAGTAATGCTCACTATAAGACGATTACTAAACACCCTGTGTTTATGCAAAATGAGCTTTAAAGTGAGCTGTTTTACTTACTGTTGTCTCTTAGATTAAAAATAGCCAGATTCTGTTGGCGGAGCAAATCTATCTGTTCTGTTCCCTGCATCTAATAGTGAGTTTTGAAAAGGTGGTTGTTGGTGGCGTTTATGGAGCGTAACGGCTCCCTTTTATCTCAAAAAGGGAAGGCCTCATGAGTGTTATAAAAATAGCTGTGATTGGCCAGAACCCAAGCAGTCATAACACCTGCATGGAGAGAGCCATCTACACCAGCATCACGTTTACCGCACGTTTCTTTAGAAAGAAGACTTTCAGACAGAAAGATACACACAGACAAAAGGACAGGCCTTCTGCTTCAGGTGTGGTTTTTCCCTTCTAATGAAACAAAATTAGGTGGTGGTGGTGGGGGGGGGGGGGGGGTTTCCTGTTTCTTTTTAGACACACACAGAGGTGGAAAGTCCAGGGGTCAGAAATTAAAGTCCTGCCATGTCTTTCTTCCACCTATAAACTCAGCCAGCTGATTTCACTAATTTATTCTACCTCCTGGCTGAAGAATTGTGCTGATTACCAAGTCCAGGTGGTTGGAACAAAATACTGTGGTGGACCTTTACTTTCTGAACCTGGATTTTCCAACTTTTTCAAATTGAGTAAAAAAGTCAGTTCTGCCTGAGAGTACTCTTGAAAGATTGATTTCCGAGAGCATCCTTTAAAAGAGAAACATTCTGAGCATTAGTGCAAATAGCTTGCGTTGCACCATCATTCACTTCCGCTCATCTTTAATGACTAATGTGTTGTGAAATGGGATAATGAAATTTATGGTTTTATGTTGAGGTTGTAAAATGTGTTTTCTTTTTGTGTACTCAGTGAATTCAGGAAACGCCTTCTGAAATAGCATTACTACCAAATAAGACCTTGTCATTTATTATGTAAAGAGGCAAAGCATGTTTTTGAAATTAATCTGGTTTCACTCTTATTAGATTTTGAAGGGGACTTGCTGTTTAAATTGCTATTTAATTTCCTATTTAGGGTTATCCTTCACATCTGCACATGTCCCATGAAACTAAAGGTTATATTTTATCAGGTTCATTTGCAAAATTAGATTAAAAGATTAAATTAGTTTATATTCACCGGTTCACTTATGGGATCTTATTGTAATTCCCCTGTAAGACAAGGCTGGGAGACTCTGAAGTCTTTTCAAGTCGGTTGCTGTGGAGGAAAGAGGACATTTCAAGGACTTCCATGAGAATCATCTGTTTGCTTGGAATAGTATTGGTTTAAATTTTGCCAGTGTAAATGGTCTTGCTTTCTGGTTTCTTAAAGGATTGCTCTCAGCAAAGCACCAGCCGCAACAAATGAGCTAATGCAGGGAGGGTTTAGACTATGGTTAAATGGCCTTGGGAAAGGCAGCAGAATACATTGTCAGACATAGATCGAATGCTGAAGAGATTGTTGGAACTTCTCTTGTACCTTTGTGGATTGAACCTGCCTATATACCCCTGTGCAGGGGTTGTGCAGATATTTTAGGGTTGAAGTTCTCTCTATAAACAAATTGTCTGTTAATTATGATCATAATTTTAACTGCATACTAAATTATGCTCCATGATATTGGTCAGAGAACTATGTTGAGGTAACCAAAATAAGTTAACGCTCCTTGTGATTTTACCTGAGTAGCAATAGACTGATTGTGGTTTGTTGCGGTCCCTTTCAGCAGACAAATAGGTTAAAAAGGTTAAACTGTTAAATAAAGGTTAACCAGTTATGAAATGGACGGTCCGTCCTCACAGATTGCAAGATAGCTACAGCGGCATATCAAAAATGAATGTCTGTAAATATAAACCTTATTTAAAAAAGAGCTGCGATGGGGAATTGTTATGTTCAGCATGAAGTGCACTGGTCTTTACCCTTTGTCCAGACACCTGTATTATGATGGTGATCAGCTTGATGTGTGTGTGTGACTATCAGCTCAGCAGTATAAATCTGGACGGGTCTCCCAATGTGTGGAGTGAAGGGTCATTGTCACTGTTATCAGCCTGCTGCAATAGTGGAGGTCTGAAGTATCCAGCCAGCTTTACAATCCTCATCTCTTATCTTGTGGGCCGAGGCTTTTATTGAATGGTGGAATGCACTCCTGGATGTGCGGACTTGGGCTTCAGTGGGTTCCTGTCTGAGAATCTTCACTTATCAGCCAGTTTTGTCTCCTCTATACATTCAATAAATCTGAGTCACACGTGGTCAACAAATAGCATTCCTGCAGTGCATAATAAGCACAGTAGTGACAACACAGCCACATCCAGTAATAAAGCTGCCACGTTTCAGATAAAACGAATGATGAATGAATTCATTCTTTCTCCCTTTTTTCTCCAGACAAGAAGCCATGGAAGCCTCTTACAAAGCAGGTATGATCAAAGCTATGTGTGTGTCACAATGTTCATATAAAAATGTGCGGCTGTAATTTAATCACTTTCCTGTTGATGTTTCTGGGAAGGACATACATATTTTCAAAAACATGGCAAGAGTTTACTGCAGTTTGCTGCGATAAAATGCACACGTTGATGTGTTTTTCTATGTAAATTTTATCTGTGCTGAATAAAATGTAAAATAGGAGTTTATACAAATCCACTGAATACATTATACATTTGTAGGAACTGGAGAAGATTCTGTCAGAGACTCCTCCTGTTTGGAAGGGATCATCCAAACTCTTCCGAAATCTTAACAACCAAGGTGAGGTATATACAATGCATTTTATGTTTGAATATCACCAGGAAACTCTACAATCTTATTATTCATTTGAGGCAACGTAAATACTGAGTATACTGTATATTTTAAAAAGTGGTCTATGTCAAGAACAAGTGAATATGCATCCAACTGAACTATAGTCCACAGCTACATGGCACATTATTACAGAATTTAGTATCCAGCACAGAATCTCAGAATTAAATTATTGCTTTATTAGAAAAATATGATGATCAGGTTGCTGTTTAAACAATGAAAACCAATATATGTGTTCCACAAACTTATCCAAGTTTCTACTTCAGACAACTTCAGTGTATAAATAGGTGAAGATGACATCTGTGTAATTTCTAGGAGCAGCTTGCAAAATCTGAAAACTGGGTCAGTGGATATGTACTTACTGTACAGGAAGTCACACAAGAACATTTCATCTGCTAACTTCAGGGTTCCAGGTTTTTTTCCTCCAGAAGTAAAACATGAAAACACTTTGGGAAACCATTTTGCAATTGCGTGCATTCCCCCAATCTAGCAGTAAGATCACTGTGTTCTTGCATAATCTCTGGGACCTGTCTCTTCTAGATCATTTGCTGGTGTGAATGGACATGATATGTATCCTCTATGTGCCTTTGGAAAGGGGAATAAGCTTATAGTGCACGATCCTGAAGATAACGTTGCTCTTCAGTGTTCTTGTGTTTGTGTGTTTCAGCAAACAGGCCTGCAATTACAGCCTCTGCTGTCAGCACAGTGGCAGTGTGAGGGCACTCCTGATATTTATACCCACATCATTCATTTTAATGCATGTTTTACAATCCTACTTCTTAAATAACCACATTAACTAACCATAGCTTCCCTTCATATAAATAATCAGGACACCTTTTTGACAACGGTTATTCATTCCTGAATATGTGGAATTAAAATGGTCTGTTTGACTTTGTTTTATTATGTTTATGAATGCCACCCTCTTTGACCATTTGTATCCCATGTGTCATTTTGGACTGAACGATGTGGTGGAGTGGTGGTCCATTGGCTGCTGGGAGTCACTGCTAGCCTGAAGAGTCCATTCCTGCATTTGAAGTGCTCTGGCATGGATGTTTTCTTTCGTCTTTTTTTCTGTTGCTTTAGCTAAGTGCCAATGCTGGGATTTAGGCTTTTAATCCTGCTGTTAAATGTCGAAGCCCCACCAAAAAAAAAAAAAGAAAGAAAGAAAAGGATTGGATTGATCTCGGAACAAAAGCTGCGCTTTAGAAAACGCACCGGACTGTTTGAACTCTGCGATGTCGAGACACGTCCCAAGCCTCCTCCCCAGTTCGCTGCGGACAGTATGAATTCTAAGAATGGCATTGGATTACATCTCCGTGACTGACACTCTATATGAAGTGTTTCTGTGGAATTCTTTGTATTGTCTGACAACATTTATTTGAGCTTTGGGGTTGGGCATGTGAAGTTTTTTTTTTGTTTCTTCAAGAGTGAAGGTGTGTGGCATTAATGAAATGTGCCTGGAATGTGAAAGATTTTCCTGCAGAAAGCTTAATGTGTGGTTCTCTGGAGAGTGATGAACAGTTCAGGCCGGATTAGGCCCAAATTTGCTGTGGAGTTTCTGCAAATGGAATGGTTCAATTGTTTCCTTTTTTTATTTTGTTACTTCTACGAAAATTTTATTTTAAATCAAAAAAAAAAAAATAATAATAATAATATCCTCAGGTCCTCAGGCATCAAGCTCACCTGTACAGCAGCACATGCAAGATACAATTATGTCTGGGCGGAAACGAAGTGCTTCTCTCTATGTTTCTCCTGCTTGGCTATCGATACCCATGTAATACCTCTTTACCACGAGTGTCTTCTTCTTCTTTTTGTGCCTTTCCCTGGAGCAAGCCCCATTCCGGGATTCTTCTCCCATAACACTCAGAGCAGTCACCCAGAACTATCTGCACTCTGGTCACTATCTTCCTCCCCAGACAAAGGGCAGGGAATGCTTTCAGTGGCTGCAAGACAGCTTCCCTAAGTCTACCGAAATGCTCCCTGACAGTCTCCCTTCCTCCCCCCTCCGCCCCCCACCCCGTCACACAACAAAGCGGGCCGGGCACAACAAAGAGAAACACAAACCCGAATCAGGCATCGGGAATCAGTGACAGATCGCTGGAGAATGTTTTACACCTCCTTATCCAAACACGGGGGGAGGCGCGGGAGCCAGTGGCCCAGGAGCCAGTGGGCCTGCTTTAATTCTGTTTGGGTTTGTGTCCAGATAGGTCACTTATGTTGTAAAGTTTCTGTTTGTGTGGAGAGAACGCCAAGCGTGAATTAAGAGACACCTTTTTAGATTTTTATCATTCCCAAAGCGAGGATCACCGGGCTTTTCTCCTGTGTGGTGTGTATCTCTGTGTGTGGTTTGTGTGTGGGTGTTTGTGGTGTGTGTTTGTATGTGTGTGTGTGTGTGTCTAGTTTGTGTATGTGTGTGTCTGTGTGTGTGTGTGTGTGTGGTGTTTGTGCATGCACCATGCCCAGGTAAGCTTGGTAATTAGATTTATCTTTCACAGCCCAGCTTTAAACTGGCGTAAACATTTTAAGCCTGGCCTCAGACACGCTGGCTTGAGGAAATGTCTTGGGCAGCTCTGACACTGTGCATCAGAAACCTGCTCTAAACACAGCCTTTGGGTTCTCTCTTCCAGGCATCATCGCTTACACTGAATACCTCTTCCTGCTTTGCATTTTGACCAGTGAGTACACATTTATTCAGAAATGAACCTGTTACTCTGAACTCATTAAACATACACACACACACACACACACACACACACATGCACGCATGCAGGCACGCATGCATGCTGACACACACTTATGCACACACATATATGCTCACACAGACACACACACACAAACATAGTAATAACATAACATATTCTATGCTGTGGCAAAATGTTTATGAAGTATTGACGAACAAAAATCAAATGGCGTTCCCACAAATTAAATTGGCTCTTTCTGTAGATTTGAGACTGGACAATTTGAGCATAGTGCAGGAATTTTTTTTTTTTTGCATGAGCGCAACAATGCATAAATGAACCCAACACATATCTGTTGTGTTTTTTGTGTGCATGAACACACTGTGTAAATGTTTCACCAGATGGGTGGTCTTCAGTATGTAATATCAGACTTCTCCAAATGTTGTGCCAAGAAATCTTTTTTTCATGTTCAGTGCTTCTGTACTGATTCTTACGAAATGTCCTTCCCCAGAGCCTCACGCTGGCTTCAAGATCGCCTTCAACATGTTTGACGCAGACGGGAACCAAGTAGTGGACAAGAGGGAGTTCCTGGTGGTATGGGTCCTCCTGCTTTGTGCACGGCCATGTTCTAAACCTCTAACGTAGTCCAGCTGCAGTTTGTCATCACCTGAAATAATTTGGGTCACGGTTCTGTTCCCCTCAGCTGCAGGAAATCTTCCGCAAGAAGAACGCGGAGAAGGAGAGGAAAGGAGACATGGAGAAATCAGCGCTGCTGGTAAGATTGACACCATGTTCGATCAACGCCGGTCCCCTAGCGGGATTTAGGAGCGTTGCACACAAGTGTGGCTGCTGCTGTTTGGCGTGCTGTGCGCTCCTGTAGAAATGACAGCAAAGCTTTGGGTTCAGAGAACTCGATTTGAAGCGATCACGGTGAGGAACGGAACCCAATAGTGCGACGGCAGTCTGTGCAGGTGATCTGTAATGGCCTTTTGGCTGTGACGTGTGTGCGCTGGGTGTTTGTGTTTCCATTTGAACGACCCAAATTGTGTGCAGGATGGGGGTGCTGGTGGAGCAGCTTTCATCTCTGAGCAGCGTATGCAGGCGTGTGTTAACAAACGCATCTGATTGAAGAGAGAAGAAGGGCCCTCAACGTCTTTTTTTTTATCACGTTAGCGATACAGGATAAAGCACTGTTACAGGACTGTCTTACTGACCTTGGTGTGCTGTTGGCCCTAAAGTTGTATCAAGTGGTTTCTTACATAACAGGAAATGCACTGTGGCTGTCTCGGGGTAAATTAGGCCTTCGGATAAAAAATGATCCGCCATTCATCAACCTGTATTGTAACCTAAAGTTCTTAACCAGAAAATGTTAGTGTTATTCATGTGTATGCAATAACAGCCTTTCCAAGGCACAGAACAATGTACTTTTTTTTTCATTACATTTTTAGCTACAGCTTATTATCCTCACCTCAGAGTTAATTTCAAGCATCCAAACAATTGTGTTACTTACATACTTATGTTGTGCATGGTCCAGAGCCTGGTGTACAGATTTTGGGAATCCATTTCCATCCATTTCACATGCATCTTGAGCTGTCCAGCATTCCTCTGTCTACTGTGTTTTAATGTTTTAGTAATTCCCATGGCAACCAGCTTAGAAGAAACCCATCAGAAACATGGGAAAACATAGAAAACTATTCCATATTCTGTAGATCTTCAGGCCAGGGATCATCAAATCTGGCCGTGTCGTCCAAATCCAGCCCTGGTTTTCTTTTCTCCCAGGGAATCAGCGGAACAATGTGTTCACACGTGACTCCCGGGTAAAGGGAGGGTGGAAACCCAGCAGTTCTTGGCCCTCAAGGACCATGATTTGATGATCTCTGCTTTAAGCAAAGAATCTGTATGACTATTGTACCTGTGCAAATTGAATTCAAGAACTTCTCTACCTGTTCTAATGCTGATTCTTCTTCTTCTACTCCTCTTTTCTTCTCTTCTCCCCTTGTTCTCATCTCTGCATCCTCCCTTCCCTGTGGGTGTAAGACTCTGCAGCTTTATGGATCCCAAGCTTCTCCTGTGAGCAGCATACCTGTACGTATGGCATCCACAGTGCATGTACTTATTCCTGTGTGTAACGCGTATGGATCACTTTTATATCGGTGAGGAGTTGTGTTACTGTTGCTTTCCATGCTAATTCAGTCAGTCAGAGATAAAAGAAGGGTGTATAGGGGAGGCTCTTACCCTGCGTAAGGGAAACATCGTCACAACTTCTCAAAAACACTCAGACTATCTGAGCTTTTGCAGACACCCACAACTTCAATACAATGACTACTAATCAACAATTGTTTGGTATAAAATGAGTTGTTCACTTGCAGGCCTTAAGGGGAAAAATTGGATTTAGTTACTGAATGTTTGTGAAAACACTGGAGCTACAAAGCCGCAACATTAGGCAAATAGGTTTCCAGAATAATTCTCTAAATATGCCTTTCATAATGGACAGTAATTATATTCTTCAGTCCCTTTTTACGATGAACAAAAAGCTAACATCAGGATGACCCTGTGTTTTTGGTAGCCGTCAAACTGTCGGTTACTGGATCTCTTATTATATTCTCATTTCTCCCCTCATCTTTTGTGACAAGCAGGAGTCAAAGGTCCCTTTTTCCATTTAATGTGTAATGTTTGGATAAAAGCAAAACTCCCCGACCCTCATTCGTGCCTCAGTACCTGAGGGAGAGGACAATGCGGTCCTAATGGGGCTCATTGAAACACCCTCTGAAACACATGCCCATTGTCTGAGAGGGAGCAGGACTGTCCTATTGCCAGGAGAAGATGATTTATGTTACTTGTCTTGTGTCAGGTGGAGGCCCTTTGAGGCACAATCTCCCAAACTTCAGCTTTAAAAGGCTCCTCTGCCTGAGACTGACACAGCTCTACCAGACCCCCATGTTTTATTTTTACAGTTACTTGAAAAGTGGTATTCAGGCTCAGGTTACCTTTCGTGATATTTGGACCATGATGAGCATGATGCCAGCGAGAACGACTTAACCCCTCAGGAATGGGTCTGTTTCGGGGGGGCGGGAGTCTGCGTGTGAAGGGGGGCGAGGCAGGGTGGCACCCCCCGCCCCCCCTCCTCCATTTCACGGTGTAAGATTCTGGAGCGCTAATGCGTGAAGCGCTCTGGTTTTGCGCCTTGTTAGTCAAGGTGCATGAGCGGCAGGGCCTCGTACGCTGTGAAGGCTAGCGGGGCGAAGGCAGCGCTTTCGCTCAGAGCTCCTCTTCCGTAGCGCGGTTGGGTTTTCCACCTCCGTTCTATCCCAACCGCGCAGCGTTTTACAGGCTGAGCCGGAGCAGTGGAGCATGCTCACGGCAGCTCTCTTAATTAGCTGTGGGATTGCGCTGTAAATCCGTCTCTAGTTCGAGCCGCCAAGCGAGGAGGGAGAGCCCTGCTTTATCCGGTGTCTCAGCTTTCGGCTTCTCCCTGGAGGAATGAAAGACGAAAAAAGGAGGGATAGGAGGAAGGAGGGAAAGATAAATAAATGTTGTCGAAGAAAGCAGAGAAACATGTCGGAGGACCAGCCCCTTAGCTTGCCTGGCCGCTGTTGATGATCTGTGTGAAGTAGTGTTGAGACATGAGGGGCTTTCTCCCCGTGAAAGGGCTCACCTGCTGCAAGCCAAAAAAAATAACGTAACGACGGAGCCTTCAACAGATCACAGTGGCGTACCCTTCAGGGTGCGGACCAGAGTGCTTTCCGTCGGGCTGGGGTAAAAAGGTGTTCAGGTATTTAGCTTACCTGTGAAGCTGCTTAAGGGGGTGTTGAAAGGAAAGAGAGTACCTGTGAGTACCTGAGCTATTGTAACGTTCCAGGGCTATTTATTTATGTACAGGTTCATTTATTTGTCTGTTTAATTAACATGAGAATTTCAGTTATGTAATTTAATGGACAGGTAAACTTACACTGTGGCATTTTCAGAATGTAGAATATTCCAGAATGATAAATTAGGAGACTCCATGATGAGCTCATGCACTGTATCGGTTTTTTGGGGGTTTTCTGACAGAGGAACGAACCGCGGACCCTCCAGTTCGACAGGGCTACTCGGTTCAAAACAATCCCAGCACCTGTGGCAGATAAATCAGATGTGGAAACCGAATAAGCTTTGTGTTTATATTAAAACGGTGTCTCCGTCAGGCCTCAGACGACAGACTGGACTTGCACGCACATATAGATCTATCGGTGTAGCGACACGGCTAACCTGGCGATGTCATCACTCAGCTGCGAGCCTCAGGATCCCGTGGAGTCTGGCGGGACACAGCTGTCTCCGAGCGGGATCTGACGGAATTCCTTGCTGAAGGCTGCACGCTCAATTGCAGAGGTGCCCGGGTGCTTGATGGAGGCCTTCGTACAGCTGTGTTTCGCAAACACACGGTTATCATCTCACACAGGGGGGCGGCGGACGGGGTGGGCTTTGACTGACTGGTATTGCTTGTTGCCGGTTTTTTTGCACCCTTGTCATCGACGGCGAGTTCAACAGTTCAGCTGTAACCCCTGCTCTCTAAGCCTCACACCGTGCAGTGTTCAGAGTCACACTGGTGTTTCTGCGTAGCACTGGGGATAATTTTACTAGGTATCCTCCATATGGCTGTACATTCACAATGGCAGTTTCATACTCCATGTCCTATCTCTGGTTTGACCTCAATCTTCAATAATGGATGCTGGCTCACTTGCTTTGTTAATTCAAACCCAAAAACAAAATAAAACATGACAAGTAACACTGACTTACATTGACCTCATACTTATGTATTATAATTTATCTTGGTCTTGACACACGTAAATGTTTGTTTTTTGCATCGCAAACACTTTTAGTGTGTTAATTTTGGTTCAGCTCAGCAAACACGAACAGAGCTTGTGTTCAACCGTGAGGCAACGTTAAGGACGAGTGCTAATTGAATCCACACCTCTGCTTTTCAATGGTAAAGTATCTTATTAATAATGTACGTACTGTATGTAAGAATGGGCTCTTACCACTTTCCTCTAATAGCTGTTTTTTTTTTTGTGCTCATTTTTACACACATCTTACAGGTTGTAAAAAAAGAGCCTGAGGACTTTGTGCCCAAGAGCTGCTGGGAGGCTGTGAAGCACAGCACCAGTAAAGTGCTCTTTTCAGACCTGGCCGAGGTAGCTGTGCCGTCAGTCCAGTCCCCCTCAGTACACGGGCATCCATTTTGTTTCACCGACCCTTCCATCCCTCCCCAGTCCGTGGTCGTGTTCTCTCTCTCTCTGCCGTAACCCGTTACACTGGGACTCCTCTGCTGCTTCCATAGGGACTCCTCTGTGTTTATGAATGAGGTTAAATGTAACCCTCCCTCCTTCCCCGCTCCCCATCCATATCTGCGTGTTTGTGCTGTGTCGTGTTTTCTATTCCGACTGTTTGTTTTATCTCTGCTTTCTGTGAATGGGTGGCAGTGGCTTCTGTTGATTTGTCGTACAGTGAGTGGATTGGGACATATATATTGACGGTACAAAACGTGTTACACTGAAAAATATGTACTCTGAAGGCAAACTTTTGAATTTTCTTCCTGTGCTGCATTTCCTTACCGTTTCAGTCCAGATGAACTAGATGAGCAGCCAGTCAAGGACCAATGTCTTCTTTTTGTTTTAAGCTCTGCACCCATGGGGACCATAGACTAGAGGTATCTGGAGCACCAGTGTGTTGAATGGACTCACTCAACCCATGCTTTCTACAATGTGAAATGACTGGCTTTCAGTTTCTAACAGTGCAGATTAACGCCATTAACTCATTAAAATGGTAAAAAAAACACCTTTTTCTGAGCTGCGTGATGTCTTTCTAAAGGATTAAGGCCCCGCTCTCTGCCAGATTACAAACCAATTGCAAATAAACAATTTAATCCCTTAGATTTGGTGCTGGATCACTTACGAACTGTTGTTTTCTTTCTTTCTCTGTTTGTCGTTGGAATTCAGGCCACATTTTGAACCAAATTGTAATCCCGGAGACTCCAGTGCTGGAGGGGAGCAGTGTCTACTGGCTTTGGGTGTGATTTGCCATTTTACTCATTATTTGGCTTCACACGATCCTTCAGGTTGAAGATGGCTGCTGCAGACACTGCAGCCCTTCAGCACTCCAGATTTGACACACCTGTAATCAAATAGGACATATTGGAAATTACCTCATAATTCTGATAAGAAAATGACTTAATTGCTGGGGTTTTTTTCCCTTCATTTGCAAGGGGGCTGCATATTGTGATGGGCAGTTTGGTCAAAATTTTGATGGGTCTTGTCATTGGCTCACAGTGGGCAATGAGCCTCCATATTCTGACCGATGGTCCTGACCTTCATCCATCCTGTGGGGCTTTGTCCACTCAAGGACAGATATGCTGCAACACTGAGAAACATACGGCAAAGGCAAAGCCAAAGACGTAGACTGTGTAGTATGTAGAAAAAGGTGGTGTGGTCTGCTGTCATGTCTCACGCGTGTCTGAGCATGGATGTGCGTGGGTGTGTCGGCTTCACGTTCACTCTGTCACGCAGTCTGCGCAGTTGTGTGTTCACGTGCGTTTGTAAATCTGTGTGTGTGTGTGTGTGTGTCCTCTATAGATGCCAGCACCCTTGCTTCTGTAAGCGTCGTGAATCAGTCTTTTAAATTTACGTTGATTTGCTTGTGGCACGACCCAAATGTCTATCTCCCTCTTCTGAGAAAGTGAAAAATGGGAGCTGAAGTGGTGTAAATGCTTTTCCTGGGCAGTTGGCCGATGAGACCCTGACCACAGACACAACGCTCCTGGTGCATTTCTTCGGAAGGAAAGGGAAAGCTGAGCTGACATTTGATGACTTCTACAGGTGAGCTTTCATAATTCCGTCACGTGAATAAAAATAACTGCCGATGTTTATGTTTGTGGTGAGCTGTAGGAGAGCTCCGTAACACACTTGTCATAAACATCACACCATTGTCACAGAAAAGCTTCTGTTATATGTGACTCCCACAAATCACTTCACTCGGGGAATCTGGGCCGTGAATCCAAATCTGGCCCTGGTTGTCTTTTCTCCCAGGTAATTAACTGAACAGTTAGTCCTATTGTTTGGCCAGACAGCGTCACACCTGACTCCCAGGTATAGGGCGGGTGGCAGTTTTCGGCCCTTGAGGATTGTGATATGACGAACAGGGCCTTACACACTTACCTGCCCAGCACTTATCCTCAATAAAATGAAAACCTCCCGACCTCTAATGTTTCCTACCGTGATTACACTTGCAATTAAAAATAGGAAATAAAAACTTTAATAATTTTACAGGCTTATTACTTGAATGGGTAGCTAGCTTATCATACTGAAGTACTTTTGTAAGTGACTCTGGTTAAGGTTGTTTGCAAAATTCTATATAAACACAAACCTGACTTTTTTGTTTTTGCTGCTATGAAAGATTTGTATTTAAACAAAAAAACACTAACAGGCAGCTGTGTCACTCTCTCCAATGACATGGTAACTATTGTGTATTGGTACTGTGTCTAAGAAGGATTTTAATTTGGGGTGGAACGTGAGAATGTTCTAGCACCAGACGTCCCTGTGTTAGTCTCAGAGAGGTGGCCGCGCTCAGCCCCTGTCATCGCCTCGTCTCCCACTCTCCCTGTGTCACAGATTCATGGACAACCTGCAGACAGAGGTTCTGGAGATTGAGTTTCTCACCTACTCCGAAGGGATGACCACCATCAGCGAGGAGGACTTCGCCCGGATCCTGCTACGCTACACCAACGTGGAAAATATCAGCAGCTACCTGGAGAACGTGCGGCAGAGCATTCCCGACGAGAAGGTATTCCCTCCCCAATTCCGTTTCCTGTTGCCCTCTCTCACACACCGTCCGATCCCCGTCATGCATGCATGCAAATGTACACATACACATACACACACACACACACACACACACACATCGCCACCCACACACTTGCTCTAGTGCCATTCTCTTGGAATACTCTTAAGATACTCTCTTGGAATATTGGGTTTCAGAAGCCTGTCCAGCCTTCTACTCACTAAAAGATATGGCGTAAATTCAAAAGTGTGGAATACACTGTACATACCTTTCTTTCTTTAACATCCACTGAGAGAAGTCTGAGGTTGGTCCATAATGAAAAGCTGCATTTTTCTCCCCGTAATGTTGGCCTTCACATGAAGAGGCCAGGCTGCCAGCTTTTCAGCCCTTCAAGGAGCCTGTTGGTGGATTGGCATTGATAATGAAGTGGGTCTTATCGTTGGGTTCACCTAGTAAAAACAGCAAAGCAGCACATATAACTCATTAGTTCATTTGTATTGCGCTGCGGCGGAGGCTGTCGGAAGGGCCCCTCAGCCTAAGAAGGATCTTCTGTGGGAGAAACGCATGAGTGAAAATCAAAAGGGCCGGGGGGAGAGCGATCCTCAACCCCTGAGATGTTTTGGATACATCCCCTTTGTTTGTGTTTATGCAGGTATCAGGTTAATCTGCTTTAGAGGAGACTGCAAACAGGTTGACCCATTCCAAATGGCTACAATTCCACCGTGTTGACAGCTCAACTTGTTCATAGCAGGGGAAAGAAGGGGAAAAAAACGCTGTGTGTGCTCTGGCTGTTTGGCTAAGGCCCTTTCTGTCATTGGGGTTGTTATCTTCAAGGTCCTGCAGACACTACGGGCTTCCTCTGATGTTCACAGTTAAGTGTGGAACAGATTATCTGGCTGGTAAAGGCTGAGATTAACTGCTTTATTTGCTCCATCCTTTACGCATTCTTCGGCTCGTCACTGTTCTTCTGGTGAATAAAAAGTATCTTTTTTCAATTTTGGATTTAGCATTTTGTCATTATATATCAGATATGCAATGAAAAATGTAAATTATAGACTCATCCTTAAAAAAAATGACATCCGATAAAAAGATTTTTTGTGTTAGAGTTAATGGAGTTGGCATTACGTACGGCAAGTAATTAGCAGCTGCTTGGAATTGTTTAGCTAGTTTAGTTTAGCCTCACTCTTAATTAAGTTTGTATGAAACATAGCATTATATTCTTCCTCTAATCACCCTTTACAGAGAATCGCTTGTGCTGCTTTGTCATGTTTAATCAATTTCTGTTCCTTTCCAATTTGCACACATTGCACACTTTTATTATGTAATTTGTTCATTCAATTAATTCATTCATTTAATGTTTTCAATGCTTATTTGTTGCCATGGGTGCAGTTATTGTTATGTGATTCCCCCAATAGGCTGCAAAATTGCTCCATGGGGATAGTAAAGACTAAGTTGGTTTTATCTGATATTTAACTGTAATAAATGGAGATTTAATTACCCTCTCTGGTCTAACTCCAGCTCCAAATATAAGAAAAAACAATAAGACCAAACACCTTTATCCCAAGTGTCATTGGCTTTTTAAATAAGCTATAGCACAACTGAGGTTGGCATGGACTTACTCCCTATGTATCTAAGCTTTAAGGAGGTAACTTTCCTTTCACACATTTCATGATTTTATTATTTAATTACTTCATTCAATTAATTAACTCACTTAATATTTCTGTTGCCATGGGTGCAATTACTGTAATGCGGTTCTCCCGATATGCTGCAGAACAAATTGCCCCATGGGGATAGGAAAGACTAACTAACTTGGTTTTATCTGATATTTAACTGTGAGAAATTGAGATTTAATTACCGTCCTTGGTCTAACTCAAAAGGTATTCTAATAAAGTGAAACAGAACCTTCTGGAACAGTCCAGTCTAAGGGCTTTTATCAGTAAGTCTCTAATAAGCTGTCAGAAAGTCTGACTCAACAGGTTTGTGACCGGAACACTAATATCGCTGGGTGGCAGAGTGCCACTGTCAGAATGCATTGCTGGCTCTATCTTCTTGTTGGCTTTCATTCCCATGATGCATTAGACCTTGAACGAAGGAAAATGACAATGTGTACGTTTAATACGAAAAACCCAGTTAGCTGAGCAAACAGGCACGTACATCATGCCATTTGCTGCACATACACTAACTGCCTTTGGGCTGTTTTAGATTAGATTTTCGCCATTGATGTTTTATGGTCCTTGACTATGAACTTGAATGATTTTCTTTATTCTGCAGGGGATTACTTTCGACGAGTTTAGATCCTTTTTCCAGTTCCTGAACAACCTGGAGGATTTTGCCATTGCCATGAAGATGTACAACTTTGCCAGCCGTTCTATAGGTCAAGGTTTGTTGTCTTTACCAATGCTTCTTATTGAGTCATTACCCATACCTAGGTCTGCATGTTGTCTGTTGATGGTTTGGATGAGTTGACTCTGTTACTTAGTTTGTGTTGATGGTTGGAATGAGTGGCAATTATCGCCTAGTTTTGTTGAGGGCTGGGATGAGTTGATACTGTTTTTAGCTTGTGTTAGCGTGCCCCTGGACGCTAAATGACCGTCGCTCCCCTTTGTACCCCCCCCCCCCCCCCCCCCCTCGCATAGATGAGTTTGCACGTGCGGTTTACGTGGCAACGGGGCACAAGTTCACCCGCCACCTGGTCAACACGGTCTTCAAGATCTTCGACGTGGACCACGACGACAAGCTGAGCTACAAGGAGTTCATCGGCATCATGCAGGACCGGCTGCACCGCCGGGCTCGGGTGAGGGCAGGGCGGGGCGCACGGGGTTGTGCCAATGCCCTGTATCTCCCTGTTTACCCCGGCGGAGGTGACAGGACGGGGCGCAAAGCCGCAATCAGCCTGAGAAAGAGGCACAGCTCCGTTTCTATGGGGACACCGGACAGCCCAGAAGCCTAGACTTGTAGGCCGAACAGTAGCGCTGCCCATCTCTGTCAGAGCCGGCCGCTTTATCTGATAGACACTCTGTGAATGGTTAACCTCTCAAGGCAACTTAAACTCTGTGCGCCGCACTGCATTGTGGGCACATTTCTTCAGAAACCGTTAACCGCTGGTCAAGGAGTAAGCAATATGGCAACATTTTATAGGAAAGCACTATAAATGTATACTTTTATTATTGCTCGTAACATGTTATAAGAGTAACATGCTGTAAAGGCAACACGCAATGGTAGTTTCAGCTATCTTTACTATTACTTTAACAATGTAAATATTTGGTCAGACCTGGTTTCCACAAAATGAATGAAAGGCCAGGCAATCCTGGGAAAGATGTAGACAGAAAGAAAATTTCCTTATTTGTGCCACGCAGGTCAAAAACAGTTCTGTGATTTAGTTATTGTTATGCGGTGCTTTGAAGTGACAGCAGGATTGAGGCAGACCCAAAGGCTTAGGAGACGCACTGGGTGTCAAATACCTCGGTCCAAAGTGAAATACTGCCACCTAGTGGGAAGTGACATCTTATCCAAACTAGTTACTTCCTTGTTTCATGCATGGATGATTTTTTTAAAGTTTCATCTCAGGGTGAAAGGGATCAGGTGTTTCATCTTTAGTATTCATACAAAGTTTATATGCTTGGAATTAAAAGTGGCCATTTTCCCCTCTCCTTGCCCGGTTATAAAATAGCTTATGGTGAGGCGATCTCAGAGACATCCAATAAAGGTTTCTCGTTCCTCTCCTCTGTGAAATAGTGCTTTTTTTCCTTCTCTTTTTCACACTCCCTTTTTGTCCCTCAGGGATACAGAACAGAGGAGAAGATACCTTCATTTAAAGTTTGCCTGAAGAAGGAGCTCTCCAGCAGATAAGTATGTTCTCCTCACCAAAACTTCTACCCAACCGTGTACAGTAAACGCAAATATGTCACTCTTCCCAGAAGCCACTTTCCTCCCACGAAATGTGAAAAATCACACAGAGCTTAGTACTGCGCTGTAGCTACCAAAGAGCAATGAGTGTACATGGCCTCAATAGTTCTGAACAGAGTGTGAAAGCTTATTGGAAAAAATACATTTAAAAAAAATAACAGGTTGAGCAATAATGGCTAATTTCAGGGTGTGCACAGCACAGTGCTGAGGTATTTCAGCTGAGGAAAATAAGCTGGGGCCCTTGCTCTTTTCCTTGAGTGTTGAGTTACACTGTAATATTAACACACGATGATCTGATACCAGATACCAGCTTAGCTCTCAGCGCTGCTTCCATGGCAGGGAGCAGTGCTGCTGGAAGGGCTATGCATGTTTACCTGGATCTGGAGGCCTCCCCAGCAACTCACTGTGAGAGGCAAACAGTGGGCCTACTCATTGAAGCGTACCCTGTGTTTTCTAGGCCATCCTGGCTCTGTGTGGCTCTGAATGGGACCTGCATGTATCTGGTATCTGGTATCAACCCATTGCCTTAATAGCACCCAAAAGGAACAGAGACCGCTTGTATTATGATGTCCTCGCTGTGCTAAAGTCATGTGGAAGCTGTATGTATTGTAGCAACTCTCATATCTATGTTACTCCCAGTCTGTTGTAAACTACAACCCATTAAGGTTCGAGATTACTGTTATGTGATTACAATGTTCTGAGCTGAACATTCTAATGCTGATGTAACAATCACTGCTGGTAATCGATAGGAATGGGGTTTGAGAACACTGATTTGAAAACCCATTCCAAAAAATCTACTCCTCAAAGTGTTACTACAGTACACAAGTACATAGAAGACAAATTAGTGCACACAAAAGTGGTTAAGAGGTTACTCTCTTGCCAGCTTCATGTTACTCTCATCAGCTGGGGAGCTGGAGGCCCTCCTAAAAGGACATTATGCAGTATTCCTGCAGCAGAGATGTCCTGATGTGATATTATGATAAAAATGGAGACATGTTTCTTTGTTTATTTGGCTACAATATGCTACAGTGTGTAGATTGGAGCTCTGTGTCTCTCAGCTTGCATTCTGGCCCTAATCAGGGTTTTGTTTCCGCATTACAGATGAATGTCGTCGTCAGCATATCCTTATGGGAGTCCATTTTGGAAAACACCTGCAGACACTGGGGGAGAGAGCCCAGGGACTGGCTCATGGGTTCTGCTGCAGGAGGGAAGGAACAGGAAGTGAGGACGGCACATGGCACAATCTGTCCACTCAGGATCTACAGCTAAACTCAGTGACATCTCATAAAACACAAAGCATCTCAGAGCACGTGCACACACAAACACACACATACACACATGCAGACACACACACCGACGGAAACACACGCACACCCACGCAAACACACACACACACACACTCACACAAACTCACATACACAAATGCACATCGGCACAAACAGTAATGCTGCAAAATCAATCTTCCCTGTGCCTTTCTTTGCAAGAGACAAATAAAAAAGATTATTTCCCTCTTGCTACCAGGTGCAGCAGTCCTCATACCAAAAATATAACACAAATTCTGTCCAAACACCTGTGCAAACACATCAAGTATATGATGAAAGTAAAAGTAAATTATAGCAAGAAAATAGCATAAGCGTCCAAAAATACAGGCCATTCAGCCCAGCAATGCTTGCCTTTTTCCTACCACTAAAGTGTACCTAATGTGCCGGAGATATGATTTTAAATGAGAAATTTGATCCTATTTGTTCCTCATCTGGCTAATCTGGAAGCCTATAGTTTATTCAAGAGTGTTTTCACAGATTAAATTATTTGTTTTACTTTATGCACTATAAATACAATTATAGTAAAATATTGTTTGGTTATGTTGTTATAAATAAGTATGGACCCTCTGATAGCCATATAGGAACAGGGCAGACGTGTAATCAGGAAGCTACACTAATTAATGCCATAGTTTTCTTCAACTTTAACATTAATGTAGGAATTGTGATGTCCTGCTTTGTATTTATACATTTGAAATATGTTTTATTTATTTCAGCTCTATACAAGTTAAATGCATAGGAGGATTACAAATGTTGTATTGACAGTACTGCTAGAGCTAAATGTTCAGGGAAAGTATTGCTGCATGCCTGCATGAACCTACTGTGGGCTGCATATTTATGTTGTTGTTTTATTTGGTTCCTATTGCTGCTATTTATCATATACTGTATTTATGAATTCATTTGGTCCATATATTTATTTGTGTCTTAATTGTGGTTTAAAAAGAGGCCAAACCTGTTTGTGCTTTTGCCTTATTCTTGTTTGGTATCTGCTCAATGGTGGTGTTGTATTGTTAGCGCTGACAGACTGGAATAAGCCATATAATCTGCCTAAGCAGTGAACACATTGCTAACATAGTTTCTCCTACTGGCCCTCTGCTATCCCAGGATCAGTTTACCCAGGGACAAAAAACATACGGACATTGTCATCTAATTTTCCCCAGATACCTCTTAACCACTTTTGTATTTCTCTCTAATTCAGAATAGCCATACCTATCTTGAAGAGCAGCTCACTAGTATGATTGCTTAGTTGGAATTATTAAATTATTAACTTTAAAGGTGATTGTTGTAGTATTTGTGGCATTCATTCATTCATTCAGCTGTGCTGTCTTGTGTTTAAAGAAACAATTGTGGGTAATCTTTGAAAGGTGATTCAGGAGTGATTAGGAGAGATAGACTACTTTAAGATTATTATGAAGATTATTATTATAGTTTATAGTTTATAGATTATAGTTTTTAAAGCAGGTATTCTACAGTTTCCACGGGTATCTGTGCCCTGTGTTCAACTTCAGTTAGCATACATGTAGTCCCCTGTTATTCAAATGATCGTCCTCAATGACCAAGAGCTGCTGGTTTTCCACCATCCCTTTACCTGGGGGTCAGGTGTGATGATAGGCTGGCCAATCAGTAGCACTCAGTTACCTGGGAGGGAAGAAAACCAGGGCTGGATTTGGAGTTCAGGGCCAGGTTTGAGCATCCATTGTTTAGTCATTTGAAATCAATGACAATCCAGCAATTGTGTCTTCAGTGTAGACATAAGTGTAGAAGCAGAATTAGAGTATGGCGGTGTCTCTGCTTTACTTGATAGCCATACAATAAAATTCTCAATTATGAATAAACTCTGACAGACATTATCAGTCTGAATAATCAGCAAGTATGTAATTTAAATAATGATGATATGTTAGCAGCTGATTAATTATTAAATGTTTTGATATGCCTGTGTGTGTTTCACATATAAATAATTTTATTGACATAACATAACATAACAACAGGCCGTTCAGCCCTGCAATGCGTGTTTTTGTTCCTCTCACTAAACTGTACCTAATGCTTAGTTTACCTAAAAAGTAGATAGACATTGATAATAGGTAGATATGATCCTAAATTAGAAAATCATCTTTCATCCTATTTGTTCCTCACTTAGCTACTCTGGATTATGGGTAGCCTTCAAGAGTAAAACTGTGTCTCTGTGTTTTGTTTCCCAGGTTAAATTATTGATTCAATTATTTATTTGTCTGTATGCATGGCATTAACCTTTTTATGGTGACCAAGTAAAATTATGGTAAAATATTAAATTAGTTAAAACTCAGGTTTTGTAGCAAACCTTTAAATCGGTACATTGTCCGTAGATCTTCATAAACTGTTGAGTGCAACAGTTTAGGGAAAATATGAATGAGTGGTATGAAATGTTACTATACAAATACAATGACAAATGTATAAATAAATGATTTATTCTACTGCTGTTGTCTCATTACTGTTGTCTGCAACACAGTATACAATATAGATTGCATAACATTATGAAGAGATACCTGCACTGCACTAAATACATTCACCATAATCTACCAGAAGAGTACTGTACTTTTGCCAAAAGGTTGTGGGCATCTTTGCAAATTCAAACAACAAGAAGGATCCGTTGGCTTGTTCATCGGATTACAGGCCGAAGCTATACAATAATTCATTTTCATTTCATTTTCCTCATATTCAACAAGTATCCTACGCGATAATTCTCAAAACCATATAAACGATTAGATTGATTTGCTGGGCAGTATGATAAGCACGTCTTTACTGTCTGGACGGTGAAAATGTCAGTGTCAGTATTGATAGAAATCACCTCAAAAGAAATGACTGTTCTGAAAACTTATATTGACTGCAGAAATAAAAGATTTTCCGTCGTATTTCACTGGCACGTTGCCCATGGAAAGTGCGTTGGGTTAATACGGTATTTTTCATTTGGTGAATGCTATTTTACTTTCGTTTGTTTTCCCATCGTGGACACATAAATAAAGCACACGGCAAAGCAAGGTTTTGGTCTGCTAGGGGCAGCATCTCACAAGCGTCATGGCAACCTGTCTGTTGAGAAGGGGTGGCGCTGCTTTTTTGCACCACAAACACATTCGCTGCCTGTGTCGGAGGCTGCGGACGGAGGTGGGGAAGCTCGCCAGCCAATGTACTGCGCGCCGCTACTCCCTGGACGCGGTTGGCCGGCACAAATGCAGTGAAGGGGAGGAAAAAAAACTTCTGATTAAGCTCTATTTTATGGTGTCTGTATAGAAGATGGCGCCGTCAGGCTCAGGCCGTATCAAAAGGAGCTGTCAGAGAGTTTTATACTGGATCCCAGTCCTTTTCATTACCATCATAGTGGCTTGGTCCTACTACGCCTATGTTGTTCAGCTCTGCATAGGTAAGACTAATACCACACATCAGTCACGTTGTTGCGCCCGCTTGTGTTGGAATAGCGTGGAATAGTACGAGCTGTCTACGGTCTCCCTGCTGCGCCGTCTGCGTGCTGTTTAGTTGTAGTGATTATTAGCTGTCTAAATTCAGCCTTACGCGTGTGTGCTTTTGGGGAAAGTAGTGTGGCTTATTGCAGTGCATTATTTATTTACGGATAAATTGTATTTGTTCCTCGTAGCATAAGGTGTTAATGAAATCAGCATCTCATTGAATACGACAGACTGTGTAAATTGATTTTTTTTTTCTCAATGAACTGACATGTCATGGCTATTAATTAAATTAAAGGTCCAGGGAAGACAGGGAGCAGAAATGTTGAGTCATAGCAACAGTAGTCGTGTAAACAACTTGCAAAGGTTTTAAGATTTTCTTTCAGGAACAATTGGCGCGTTTAATGACAAAACGCGTAAACGTGGATAGATGTGATATGTCTCACTTCGTTCTCTTAAGTACCTAATGTGACGTTTTATTTTAAGATTATGCGCGTTTTGTGCCTGTTCATGAGAATGGAGGATATTGCCAGTAATAAACCTAAGTGACTGTGAAATATTCATGCAGATGTCTATCCAGTGGCGGTGTATTTCATTACGTATGTTAATTTCCTCGTTACGTAGGTGTAATTGGGAAGTTCGAATATTAGTAATTTCCTGTTTGCAAGTATTCTGTTTGTAAAATGTAACAACCGTTCCGATGGTTCTATGTCTTTAAGTCTGTAATTGACATTGATGGTTAATTGGTTTGATGTGAAATCAAATATGTTTTTCCAAGGGGGTTTTACAGTTCAAGTGTATATTACAATATGGTTGACTAATCCATTCATAGCATAATGTATCAAAGGTGTCCAATTTGATAGCGTCAGTTATCAACCTCATAGTTTTATAGTCCTCTGAGCCTGGCCAGGCTGACTCACCAATGTGAGATCACCCAAATCCTGGAAATGGCCTTGTCTAATCAACCAATAGGCCGCAACAACTTCTAACATGATTTTATTTAAGTATGGGTTCCAGTTAACGATCCATTCAAGCCAACTCCACCTGTTCTGTAATGTAAGAACATAATGCTGGCTAAAATATGCTGGAACAGAAACACAGGAACCGTGGCTTCCCTTTACTTTCGCTGTGGAGGTGAGGTCATCAGGGGACAGGGGATCCCAGCGTATGGGTCGATATATCCCCAGTGTAAGGACGTCATTGGGATGTTCTGTGGAATCGGCTCAGAGCATTATCAGGGGCTGCTGTGTAGTATGTGGATCCATCGCTCTGATTAAAGAGGGCATTGGCCAGTCGGCGCTTTCCGTTGTGAGGAGGTTCCAGATGTAATTGAGATAGACACGGCAGGCAGATAGACTCCGGTCTTCTGTAGCTGAATGGCTACACTTGTCCTTCACTCCTGTTTGGTGCAAGGGCAGTGGTGCCTTGTGAGTATTTCCAGTGCAAGTGACAGTCCAGTATTCTCCAGTAATGTGTGTTTCATAGAGGGTATTATGCATTACTATTAAAACACTGTGTCTGGAGAGAGGCTGCCTATATTGTTGGATCCCAACTGTTAAATATTTAGTATGGATGGATCTCATTGGCAGGCAAATGAATATGTCTCAATTCAAGAGCGGTGTTTTAAAATTTGAGAGCAGTGCTGTGTTTTAAAGTGTTAAATTGTGTTTGAAGCCAATGTGGGATTAATGTGTAATAAAGGGAAAAGAAACAACTCCTCTGAGATTTTCATCTTCTTTCGTGTTGTGTAGTGAGAACCCCGTTAGCAGCTGTTTGGACTCATTAAGGTGTAAGATCACAAATGTGTGATTAGACCATTCTTAATGTTCTAGAATACTGATTTAAAGTCGTTTCCACCAAAAAACAGGTCAAAGGGTTAAACATGGAAGCACTTTTGGGAAATAAGACAGGGGCATGTGCTTGCTGGGTGCTCTGACAGACAGCCAATGAGGTCCTAGATAGTAATCAAAAGCTCTCACCCTTTGTTCAGCAAATCTAATCAGACAGTAAGCTGAAGGCTTGATGTGTGAGAATGAGACCAGAGATAATATGACTGTAAAAATACAAAACATTATGGACAAATAAATGGGTTGCATTAATGTTCTCATTATTTTTGGCAATGGCAATTTAATATATAGTATGCATCAAGCCCAGGGTTTGTTAACTGCAAACAGATTAGGGGCCTTTGTAGAATGTTTTCAATGGAAAATGACCAATATGCTTTCATGAAACATTTAAAAACATTATGTTGGATAAAGATGCTTCTTCTGTCTCTCCTGTGGCTGGGTCTAGTGCCTGCTCTTGAACTTTTACTCAAAGTAAATTATTAATAGTGTAATTATTCTTGAGTGTTTCTGTGCCCATTAAATGTAATTCCCATGCATTTTCACAGCTACAGTAATGTCCATTTGTATACCTATGTTGACAACTTCATATCATTCTTGAAATGATATTGAAATCACATTAGTACTGCACAAGATTAATTCTTTTTTTTTTTGCATATCTAGGTTGCAAATTGAAATCTGATGGAGTTTAATATTTTTTTTAAATGAAACTGGTCCAGAAATAGATTTTGTTATTGCCTGTACAAACCTCAGGCAGCTCTGAGAACATCCTGTAATTGCAAATATCAAAAATGAAAATAGTCAGCACTGCGAGGCATAAAACTGCAAGGCGGGTCTATACTGAGTTATATCGTACATTACACACATCTTTCCGTATTAGACTTAGATTTATGGACAGTCTCAGTACATGGGGAGCAGACAGGTACTAAACGGTGTAAATCAAGTGGAACACGATCGTTTCCTCAACCATGTTGGCTTTGATCAGTTCTGACTAATGGAGGAGAAAAATAATGAATGGCAAATGTGTTCATAGCTGTGAAATGGTCGTTTCATTCTGAGTATAACCATATGTACACCTAACTGAAGCGATTTCTGCAGGGCACTGACCCAGCGATATTAAAGGCCACAATGAATGGCAGGTCTCATTTCATAATTTGTTCTCGATAAAAAAAAAAAAGTTTACAAATATTTTAGTACATTAGTACAGCAATCATTCCACTATGCTGTCGCTGTAGTTTGATAAAGCCTTGAGCTGAATGTGACAACATTGTGGATAATGGCTACAGACTCCAGATAAAAAGAAGCTATTTCTTCTTCTAATTTGGTTTCGGCAATCTAATTTAATGGGTGACATTAGCGCTGGTATTAAAATCACAGCTGTTTCGCTTAGATTTCTTATACTTAAATTATTTATATTCATACATCTTTGTTCCGTTCAGAGCTGCCTGGCCCACGCTCTGATGTTGATCTTGAATGGGATGTGACCCGCGTGAGTGGTAATGGAGAATTCGCCTGCAGGGTATTGCGCTGTAGTAATGTGTCAGATGTGTCACCGGCTATTGGACTCGGAGCACCTACACCAGGCCCCTGGCTATTTCCCAGCCTCCACTGGGCTTCAGTCAGACTGTTTCAGCAGCCATCTTCTTTTTTCTCACTTCGGCTGAAACCGACAACTCCGTCGTTAAACAGTTGGCCATGGTTCCCAAAGGTTAAGAATCTGAAAAATCTCTTTGTGCTGTCTCTGAGCCCGCATTGCACCCACAGTTTTTTTTGGGTCTTTGCTGAAATTCCTTCCCACAGTCCCAGTGTTGTAGCTGAGGCCTGTCGAGAAAAAAGAAGCGTTTGTAGTAAAAGCAGCAGTTGTGCTGGGTGTCTCTCTGGCTCTGAAAATCTTTAACGTATTTTTCTCATCATTGACTTACCCACACGGCTTCTCACAGCTCAAGGGATTCTTTACAACCATTACTGTACACACTCAGGCTCATACACATTACAGTAAACGACTTCATTTAGTGAAATGCGTGGTGCTACATTAACTACTGTTTCCCTCAGCCAGTCAACTAGCGTTCCATAATCATGGAAGTAAGTTAATTTTATCCTGTTCTTACATACAAGGTTTTATTTAGTCTTTAGTTCAGTTTTGCAAACTAATTATGTTGCTTCCATGTCTTTGAATTCGTTTTCTAAAACACAATCATCTCTTTCTTCTCAGCCTTTCAAAATGGTGACCCCTGTTCTGCCCTGCCTCCTCGATTTCAGTCTTACGCGCTTGGCACTGGTGAATTTCCTTTGTGGTGTGGGTGTTTTAGGTGGGCGAGGGGTAATTGACAATGGAGATGCCAATTGTGTTTTCCCCTCTCTTAACAAACAACAAGATGGCAGTCTAAATGACAATTGTTATCCACTTTATTTTAAAGTTATTTCTTCAACCCCAGCTGAAACTTTCCTTTACATTCTGTGATATCTCGGGACTCATTTATTCCGCTGTAGACACAGACAGCTTCCCCCTAGGCTGTAAACGCTGCCTTTGGGAACTGTAGTGCAGCTTCTAGCTGGATTGTCATCCTGCACTAAGATAAGAGTAAGACAGAACGTTTAGTCATATTGTCATAGTGTAAAATTCAGAGGGGATTTAAAATAAGACCTAATCTCCTAAAACCTTTATTATTGATTTGATTTGGCTTGGCTCATTTATTTACACAAAATAAAAGGTAAGAAAACTTCAAATATGTAGGAAATACAAGCAAACAGAATGTGCAGGCAAGGTTACAGAAACCCCATGGGGCTCGTGTCAAGACCTTACCATTCAAATCGATTTAGAACATGACATAATCAACTAGATACATTTAAGATAGATACATTTCTATAATCAGTTTGATGCCCACACACACTCCCTCAGCACCAAGGCAAGCTCTGGAGTGACAGCTGTTTCCCAAGCAAATCCCCACCCACACTTCACCCTGACAGACAGAGACACGCACACACACATGCACACACACACACACACACACATATATATACACACAGATATAGACACACACATGTTGACACACATATAGACAGCCACACACACACACACACACACACACAAACATATAGACGCACAAAGGCACACACACACATATACACACATGCGCACACACACGCAAACACACACATGACACACGCCCACACTCCATCCTCTCTCTGTATCATACCCAGTGTGTGACAGTGAGCTCGTCTAACATGCAGAATAACCCCGTAGAGGAGCACAGACATGAGTGATGAGCGGACTGGTGTACCTGCAGGGCTCAGCTCTGATTGGTTCCTGAGAGCAGGGCTGCAGTGCGTCTTCACACGCTGAGAGGAGAGAGCTTCCCCTCACATTACAGATGACATCCTGTCTGTGTGAATGCTGTCTCTGCTCTGTCTGACCAGTGGAGCCTGGCAGTGAATATCTGCTGTTACTAAAGCTCACCTCTGCACAGGGCCTGTAGGTGACTCCCCCTGTGCTGTAGTTAAAGACTGCTTTTCAAATATTTCCTGCAGACATTTTCTGAACTTTCATGGTAATGATGAGTAAGGAAAGTTTTTTTTTTGGTTTACAAAATAAAGAAGAAGTCCATCAGGTGTTTAAATTTGTGTTATCATACGATGCCCTGTTATAGGATATCACTGTGCATAATTTATGGCACCATTGAACGACAGCACAGTCACATGGTTAGTGTCTCATAAGTGTTTAGATTTAAAGCACACTTGCAATTTTATGAAGAAGAAATAATGAGCATGTGCATTCTTCCGCAGAAATTGCAACGTTTGTTGTGATCATTTAGTGTTGTCATGTATGATGATGAAAAAACATAACCACCCGATATTCTCAGTTATGGTGAGAGACAAGGGGCTTTGGATCCATACTGTGTGTCATACTGACCTGCACCTACAGTCCTTGAGGAGTTACATCTTGTAGAGACCAAAAATCGATTCATTAAAAAACATACGTAGCTAGCAAACTGACCCAAGCAGAAAAGCAAATGTGTGAAATCCTTTAGCATTGCTGACTGGTCCATCTCTCCATTATTCATGTGCATTATGGCTGTTTTATTAAAGATAAATGTCAAAGCAGGCAATGGAACTTTTTTATTAACAGTTAGTGATACATTAGCATGATGCAGAGAGACAGTTGGGCGAATGCCTTCCTCAGCATTCACTAGCAGGGGCCAGGAGTGGAGAGAAAGGGTCCGGCCTCTCAACTGTATTTTAAATAACAAAAAAGAGACCATCTTAGAATACATATGTCAAACTGAGAAGAAGGCGTCGGCTGAAGGTTCTGTTCCCATCGTGACCGCACATCAGTTTAAAATATTTCAGATATTCCAGTGAGTGCTGTCCATTTGAACAGTTTTCCTTTATGGAATTCAGTATTCAGTATTCCTGATAAGTGAGTCCCGATGTCATTGGTTGAGTCCTAATGAGAACTTGAGAAAAATAAAGGTACTTGATCGATTTACTCAGATGGTCATTGCAGCAGAGAAATGCATTTAGTCACAGGTTTTTTGCCCTTGCGATCCTTATTTTCTTTGCTAAGCACCATGTATTGCTTATTGGATATATCTTGACATTTCTATTAGTTCTGAGATGGATTGACAATCTGTCCAGGGTGTATTCCTGCCTCTTGCCCAATGCATGCTGGGAGAGCCTAACCCCCCCCCAATACCCTGACCAGATAATGGCTGGATGGATGTTAGTTAATTTAGGCCACCAGCTCAATTCAACTCAGCCACCAGGTCATGACACCATTTTCTGTTGTCCGATGTCAGTGGCAAAGTCAGCCGATTGCACGAGCAGGAGCAAAGTATATCAGCAAAGTCCAGCCATTAGCAAACTCCATCACCACTGCCTGTGATTCACGACGGTGCCTGACCAAATGATATGGCTAAGAGGTTCGTGTTATAGCGCTGAATGCATTTGTGGATCCGGTGCCTGATGTGAATGGGAAGTTGCAATGGTAGCATCATCTGCACTTAAAAGTTTGCGTAGCGTAAGCCACAATAAAAGCAATCAGAAAACCCATTCCATGAATTTTCACAAGGGCATGTAAGGCTAACACCAATAGGATGTTGGGTAAGCTTTGAGCCTTGCTGCTGAATATGATCAACGGATATCCAAATGGACCTGCTAATGTGTGAGATGTGGACCATTGCCCTCTAAAAATGACTAATTTTGCCTTTTGAGAATCATATGCCATTTCTAAGCCATCGTTTAATGTATTGGAAATAAATGTGAACTACTGCATAGGGATTGAGTGCCTCACACCAGTGGGTGCTTGACCCATTTATTTAACCAAAAGAAAAAAGGATTTTGGGTGCCGTATGTGCTTGCCTTATTCCCCTGATGGTATAATTACACTCATGCCAACCACTATGCCAAAGCTGCTGGGGACTTTAAATTGCCCTGAACCAAGCATTTAGACTCATCCATTTGGTACTAAAAGCCTTTTTTCTTAATGTGTCCACTCTATTCCACAATAGAGCAAGCCTACAGTCTGTGGCTAGGTTAGGTTTAACTGACAATGTGTTGACAGAGCCTCTCTCAACTGACCTGTTCTCTGTGTGCTGTCAGTGTTCTATGAGGGCTGGCAGTGTTCTCTGTGCTGGCAGTGTTCTATGAGGGCTGGCAGTGTTCTCTGTGCTGGCAGTGTTCTCTGTTCTGGCAGTGTTATCTGTGTGCTGGCAGTGTTCTATGAGGGCTTGCAGTGTTCTATGAGGGCTTGCAGTGTTCTCTGTGTGCTGGCAGTGTTCTATGGGGGCTGGCAGTGTTCACTGTGTGCTGGCAGTGTTCTCTGTGTGCTGGCAGTGTTCTATGAGGGCTGGCAGTGTTCTATGAGGGCTGGCAGTGTTCTCTGTGTGCTGGCAGTGTTCTCTGTGCTGGCAGTGTTCTCTGTGTGCTGGCAGTGTTCTATGAGGGCTGGCAGTGTTCTCTGTGTGCTGGCAGTGTTCTCTGTGCTGGCAGTGTTCTCTGTATGCTGACAGCATTCTCTGTGCTGGCTTTGTCCTCTGTGCAGTGTGAGGAGGTGACAGTGCCCTGGGTTTGGCTCATTGATCCATGGAGCTGGTCAGTAGCTCAGCTCCCTCTGGACAGCACAGCAGCTGCTTCTCAATAGCCCCAGTCTTTTTAAAGAAACAGATCTTAAAGAATGTACTCAGCAAAAACAGTGTGTATTTCTTCAGCACACTACGGGTATACATTTTGTCATACTACCTTGTATTCCGGTGTTCTCTGTCACAATTCACATCGACACAATTTTATAATGGCTTCAGGTTTTCTGAGCCATCTGATGGGTTTGGTATAAGGCATATTTTTCAAGGTGTCATGTCGACAAAAGGACTGTAATGGCTCATTCTCTGTATCAAACAATAAAAAATGGAATGAAGAATGAATGCCATGTTATTGCTTGTGCTCTGTAGTTGAGAATGTCGGGTTTCCGCTTCATATCATAGCTTTGAAGTGCGTTTTGTGCGCCATTTTCCGCACTCTGATTCATCACATAGAGAAGGCGGACTGTTGGATGGAAATGTTGACAGGATTCCAGAGAGTGAACAGGTCTAATCAAATTTGTGTATAGATGGGGGATTGTCTGCAGGAGAGAATACATAAACATAAGCAACTGAAGATTTGAGTGGGATGAATATCTTGCATAACAATTACTTCAGGGAGACAGATATTATTTTCATAAGAGCATCTACTTTGCTCATTATGACAGAGCAATATGACAGAATATGACAAACACGGTTTGATATGCAGACAGAAACAAGCCTCCTCAGTTACTCAGCAGACATGGGTAGGAAGGACCCCATTACAGAGATCTAATCACAATTTCCCATTCCTTTTCAGAGTCTGTGGAGAACATCTGGGAAAAAAGTAAGTACTGCACGATAATCTCATGGGTATTAATTATGAGCTTTGTGCAGTCTTTATCCGAAGTGATTTGTTTTGCGTCGCACTTATGCAGATTGTTTATTGCAGAGAAAGGATAGGCCTATAACTGGTAGGGCTGGAGTTTGGGTTCTCAGATCATCACTCTTGCCGATGCAGCGGAGGCCCATATCTCAGCCTCCATTAAGGTCACTGTCCTCAGCCTGCATGGGGGAAGTCAGGCATAGTGAACCCATCTGCTGATCGATAAATCATCCTGTCCGCCAGCGGCAGGGCTCTTATCGGGCCTGTCTGCCTGGGCGGCGGCGGAAAGACCCGGAGAGATCATAAACCTCGCAATATGCAGATATATGACAAACAGGCCCCGGGGGGGACAGGTGTCTTCATGTAATTGTTATGGCGGCCATCTTGTAATTACGTTTGTGCAGGTTTACAGCACGGAGCTGTGCTTCCTCTATCTGTCATTGTAATTGAGAGGAATGGTGTGGACAAGCGTCTGTCTAGCTGCTATGAGGGCACTTTGATCCTCTGCCTTTATTCTCTGTGTTCAGGCCGGCAGCTGGCAGGACTTGTGTTAAGAATGTACTACTATACACACCAAAATGTCATGGGTGGAAATCTGAGCTCTTAAGTCAAATAAACAGGATTCTGCCATCCTGCTGACTCGTCCTAGCCTAGTCTCTCCTGGATGTGCAACTAATTATCCTTCGGTATCTCTGACAGTCTGTCTTCAGATGCTGGGAAAGACAAATCAGCTGTTTTTTTTTGTTTTGTTGTGTTTTTTGCTGGGTGTCAGCATTGAGCTAGCCACACAGTTTCCAGGGCCCTCACACAAAGTGCTGTGACAAGATGCTTCCTGTTTCAGCAGCTTCTCCAGAACTACGTACAGCGTTTATATCCTCAAGGACATCGATACTGTGCGGACAGCTCCCCTGAGCCTTTTGTCTTAGTCAGTTTCTCCCAGTTTGTCCTCCTCATACAAATGAACTACTGCTCTGAAAACAAAGAAGGTTTTGTGGATGAATAATAGATATACCGGTGTTCCATGACCATGACATCATTTCCGTTTTAGAAAGGAAAATACCCAACGTGCTGCAAGCCAGCTAAGAAGAGGAGGATCAAATAGATGCTCTACATCCAGGACAAATAGGCTTCATGAGACTCCTTATCCGCACAACTCCACAGGGATTAGGCTGAAACAAGAGACGGTGGAGCTCACAGAGCTCTGTTTAACGGACGTTTCAACGTCAAACAACGTCTTCCTCAGAGTCAAAAACATTTGCGTTTCCTCATGAAATAATGCCCCTCTTCCGTGCAACCTGATTAGCAAGTGTTACCTGAAGAGATGCATTTAATTTCAAGTGTGACATTATTAAACAACATGTCTCCATTTTCAAGGTGTAAATGTGTCAGTTTATTAATTTTTTCAGTTATTGGACAGACCTAAAAGAAAGACCTCCTTAATTCATGAGGGTACAATACAGTACAATACATTTTGTATTATCTTGCCGGTGTAATTTAATGAGAAGCATTGTTAGTTCCATATTTCAGTCTGTGGGAAGTGTGTAGGTTTTTCCTACAGACTAATCATTATTAAAGTAAGCAGTGGTAGCCAGACTAATACTAGGACTAATACTGCAGAGGCTGAGCAGGTGTGGGCTTGGCTGTTACATGGATGGGAGACCAAGGAGAACTTAGTTGCTGCTGGAAAACGTATTGGTGACTCGTCCCTTTGAACAACATAGAATGCCCAGTGCTCCCGCAAAGTGATGTGGGCACTATGCTGTAGAAGCCACTGTCCTTCTTCTGGCACTGTCACTATGTTCATGGAAGATCCAATGGAAATTTGTGAAAGAGAAGCGATGATAAACTCTCCCTTGCACCCCTACCTCCATGCAGTAACTGCAAAAGAGAGACGAGTTCTCAGTTGACCTACCTTGTTAAATAAAGGTTAAAACAAAGTTGTTGAAACATCTCAAAAAGGAAAAATAAAATAATTTTATATAATGGAAAATGATCAAAGTCTAGCTCTAGGTGTGCATACTCTAACTAGCACAAGAACTGTAGAAGTAAAATGTGCTGTGCCGTGCCGTTAGGAGACATATTTTGGGAAGTGTCTGACAATGCAGTACTAAAGTCATCCAGCAGTTCATTCCACAGCCGCAGAGCCTAGTGAAAGGAATATCAGATTTAGCAAAGGAAAAGAAACGTCTGCCCAAGGTCGACAAGGGCTCTCAGGGGACTGAGGCCGAATGCAGAGTCTGAAGAGCAGGCTTTTCTACCAGCACTCTGCAAGGACAGTTCTCAGGTGAACTAAAGTGAGCCAGCAAGGCAAAGTTTGTGAGAAGTCTGTATTTACATTTTATATAACTCACCATTTTATTATTTCTACTTTTTTTTTTGCTTCTTGTTATTACAGCTAAAGAATTCGAGACACCCAGGGACCCACTCAGTGTGTGCTACTGTGTTATATTTAACCCCAGACAAATGTGGGTTTTGACCTGTCTGTGTCTGTGTTTATTACAGTCGTTTGTCTCCTGGCATATCATATCTTTTTCTTCATGTTTGCCTGGGCCTACTGGCAGACCATTTTCACAAAGCCAATGAATCCACTGAAGGAGGTGAGTATCTGCTAGATGTGCACTGCAATGATACACAGTTCAGAGCAGCTAAACCTGAGGCCTCCAATTCCGGTTAAACGATTCTGGAAACCATTGCGGTTTCAATGGAAATTGAATGACTTTTTTTACACAGAACTGATGGAGGGGTTTCTGCAGTCTCTTTTCATGGCAGCCGATCCAGAATACAGTACTGTTGATAGTCTCGACACATTCAAATTTCATACTTAATCAAAGTTTGTATAATATGTATGTAGCATATGCTTTTCACAAAATGCATTTCTTGCCCCGCAGGTATAAATTTGTACTGTAGTACTGCAGGACAGACACATAGGAAGCAGAAGTAATATTCATGCTTATTGGTTTTCAGTTTTCAATCATGAAAAAGATCAGTCTAATAAAATTAGTTATCTATGTGCTATCTCTGCTAGGGTGGAATTTATTACAGACCAGTGCTGGTATCCTAGCAATAGCAAGGCCATACTTCACTCCTGCTTAAATCTTTAAAACAGGGATAGCTCTAGTCCTGGAAGACTGCAGTGACTGCAGGTTTTTGGGCTTGCTTTTCAAGCAGAAGCAAATATAGGCCTTGGAAACCAGGTGTGTGGGTTTTTCAGCCAATCAATGGCTTAAATTAAGCAGTTAAATTAAGCGCATGAAAAACTAGCGGAAATAGTGGTCCTTTGGGATTGCTGTTTGAGATCACTGCCCAAAAGTATTTCTTGAATCAGCTATAAATCTTCTGAAAGATTCAAATGTGATATACTGTACAATATAATGTGCTTTCTGGAATGGGTTTACTTTACCGTTTTAGAAAATTGTGCTGGGTGTACTGTTGTGTTTGTTTTGTTTCTTCTGTGTTCTCTGTAGTTCCACCTGTCATATGTCGACAAAGAAGTGCTGGAGAGAGAAGACAGAGGAGAATCGCAGCAGGAGATTTTGAGAAGAATAGCTAAGGATTTACCCATCTACACCAGGACAATGTCTGGAGGTGCGTGTGAACAGGACGCTTATTTACTTTCAGTCTGATTACAGTAGGACTTTTCGGTAGACCTCGGATCTCAAACTCCAGTCCTGGAGGGCAAAGTATTTTCTGCTTTTCTTCCAATCAGCAGCACCTTGGAAACAAACAAGGTATGTTGACTCTTTAGGCAACGAGTGACTTGAATTAAGTACTCAAGCTCCAAATAAACCCCAAGCCAGCTAACACAATGGTCCTCCAGGACTGGAGTCTGACACCTGATTTAGATGGTAATCATAATCTCAATGATTTGTTTTTGTTTCCTGGAGGTACTTAATAAAATATTTTTGAAAAGAAACAAGAATGAAATTAGCACTTTGAACCTGATGAGGTATGATGAGAACATATTTTTAATCGAGTAAATAACCAACCTAAAACAAGCTCAATCGCTCCACCCAAGAGGCAGACAGGTATAAACAGGTTTACAGTAATCTTTGTGAAACACACAGGTCATGAGAATCCATACAGACTATTATCTTTTATTGGAGTTTGTTTTATGGCAGGCTCTGCTGTGCAGAGTCTGGCCTTGCTCTCGTGTTGTGCTTGTAGCGAGCACTTTCTCACTGCCTTTTTACAGCTATTCGTTTTTGTGACCGCTGTCAGCTGGTGAAGCCAGATCGATGTCATCATTGTTCAGTCTGCGATAAGTATGACTTGCACTTGATTAATTTAGATTTTCTTATTAACCTTTACGACGGAGTGCAGCAACTGCAGCCTAATTAAACCCCCTGGTGATTTTTACAGGTGCATCTTAAAGATGGATCATCACTGTCCCTGGTATGTCGCCCATCGTTTAATTACATTTAGATCATGCTCAACCTCTTTTTTACTGTGAGAGGTGCAGATTTGCTGTGGTTTCCTAGTAACAAGAGAACACAGAAACTACATTGTATGATATTGATATACTGAACAGAATGTTTTTGTCAAATGGCAGCAAATGAGATGACATTGAAGCTAAGTGTATCTATAATATTGGTGTGTTTGCACGAGTGCTGTACTGTACAGTATACTGGATGCATCTCATCAAACACTTTGGTCTTTTTCCTGTAGAGTAAATACCATCACTGTAAACTGGCCTGTAGTTGTCCACATGATTGAGAGAATTTCTTATTGCAATAATAACTACAACAGTAGTAATTCCCTGCAAAGGAAGCACTCGTGTGGTATATCCTGTTTCCTGTATCAGAGCCTAGTGACTGAATCCAGCTAAAGACAGTCTGCCAGAAGACTGTACAGAAATAGCATTATTTCTGTTATCTCTATATAGGTGGTAGGTGAGCACCGACCAGGAGCGAGAGGGGGAGACAGTGTAATAATATGCGTATCAGGACCTGAATTTACTAAAGTGAGGCAGGTCAGGTTTCATTTGAAATGGTCCCAGTAGATATTTATTGCATTACATAGGCCGTGGTCGGAGCAAAGCATATTAACAGACCTTACAGTACAAGCAGAGTTTGTTTAATGCTGGTGAAATATTGTAATTTATTATTCGCATAATGAAATATGCCGTCTTGTTCTGTGTTTTTTCCAGGGTAAACAACTGTGTGGGCTTCTCCAACTACAAGTTCTTCATGCTTTTCCTGCTGTATTCTCTGCTGTACTGCCTCTTCATTGCTGCTACAGACTTACAGTACTTCATTAAATTCTGGACCGTGAGTTTGTTTTTAGATCTTAATGCTAATTGTCACATTCTTTATGCAGTGTCGAGGAATAATTTAGTTCAGAATAGTTCAGGCCTACGCAGACTTAAATCTTGGCTTTATTACATGATCATGGAGAGAAGTACAAGCACTTGTAATTCTCTGAAACCTTTTAAGTTTTCACCCATCTTTATACCTGGACAGAAGAAGAAAAAACACGCAGGACTCCTGTGATATATTACTTTGCTGGGGAAGGGAGCTTTGGGGGGGGGGCACTCTTCCAAACAAAAAAGGAGTCACTGAGAGCAATAAACCATTAGGTACAATTACACTGTGCTTTAAACTGGAGTTTAAACTGCAGGTTTAAACCTCTAGACCACAGATCTGCATGCCAACTGGAGCAGATTTGGACTAAGATTTAGCTATTCCAGTTGAAATCTGTGATCAGATCTGTGGTCTGGAGGTTTAAACTCCAGCTAAGCACACTGCAATTGACCCTTAGTGTTTAGCAGAGGATGTAGGGGCCTCCAGTTCACCTCATTTTGCATTTTTATTTCTCTACATGCAGTATCAGACAAAATAGGATTACTGACTTTTCAGTTAAGCCTTTCAAATAGGGTTCATCTGAATGAATTCACTTGACAGTGTATGGACCAATCTGGTCAAAGGTAATGTTGCCGTACATGCATCTCAGAGAACAGGTGGCAGCGCCCTTAGCCAATCAGTGACATTGTATTTGATAGGCCCTTAATGCTGGCTGTCAATGTGGAGAGCTCAGCTGAAGTACATGTATGTGGTTTTTGGAGTATGTGCTTTGTACAGCTAGCGTGCTTTGGATAAAATTGAACAGCTTAACGAGGATTCACTGCAGCTGAAGTGTGTTTAATGAGGAAGCTATCTTCCAGAACATTTCTGGCTAGGAAATCAATACAGAATAGTAATAAGGATATCAAGTGAGTTGATATCCACATTTTTAGTTATAATATCAGAAAAATCATGCTCCCGTCCAATTAGTGTTCCGATTTGAACACTTCATAAATTGCTCAGAGAATATTTTTATGTAAAAATGACTGAACAGGCCTGGAGGGAATACTATGTGCATTGACTCTCTTCCACTATGTGTCTTTGTTGAGATAGTGTATGCCAACATTTTACAGTGAAATTAATTTGATTCCAGACCAGCAACAAATATAAATATACCATATACCACTATACCCTATAACACTATGGAGGGACTAATTATAACAGCCAGTATGCGTGATGATGGCTGGATGAATGATGGCATTGAAATTAATTTTAAAAAAAGATAAAGTAAAAAAAGAGCTCTGTGGGAAGTGTACAGATGCAGCAATTATGGTATACTGTGTGCTGCTTAGAGCTGCAAAGTTAGTTGGTTTCTTCATAGGTGTGAAAGCCTCCTGACTGCATTACTGTCTGACTGTGTGAAGATTTTCTCTGTGCTTGTAAGAATATAGTGTGTGACTGTTTGTGGGGAAACTATCCTTTTTTCCTATGCATGTGACTGTGTCTTGTGTGTGTGTGTATGTGTATGAAAGTACCCTGTGACAACGTCTCCCATATGTGTGAAAATATCCTCTGTGCCTGTCTCTTTGCTCTGTGTTATACGGTCTCTGTTTGTGAAACTGTTCCCTGTATTTGTTGTCCGTGTGTAAAGGGTTGTCTCCTCTGTGTGATTGACTCCTCAGAACGGCCTGCCTGACACCCAGGCTAAATTTCACATCATGTTCCTGTTCTTTGCGGCCTCCATGTTCTCGGTCAGCCTGTCTTCTCTGTTCGGGTACCACTGCTGGCTGGTCGGCAAGAACAGATCCACTCTGGGTGAGCCTTTCTCTCCCACCCCCTGCTGACTGAGCTGTGTCATTACTGTCTCTGTGAACTGCCTGGAGCTGTAGCCATGCAGTGATAGTCCCTACTCTGACCGCAGCAGTCAAAACGGTAAATTTCTTCACTGTACTCTCACTGTAATTACTGGAAAAGTGCCATTTTTGATTGTCTTATTTAATGTTCAGTAATTAGTTGCTACTCTGTATAATTAGCTACCTAGATTAACCACAATTAATTTTATTTAGCTTAGTGGGTTACTAGGGAGTTATGTTAGCTCAGTTAATGGAGTGAATAAAGTGAAATAAAATTGAGTGGACAATCAAAAAATTAAAAGCTTTAAAATGGTCTGCATGGTTCACCAGTTTAGTCTGCTTTATTAGTTTGGTGTATGAACCATTATATTTGCACTGTGTGTAACCATGTTATTGCTGTGTAAATTATTATGTATAATGATGCTGCATGTTGATTTCGTATCACTACCCTTTAATGTTACGGGCTTATTTCAATAGCAGTAACAGTCCAGAGATCCTCTAACATTGGCCACGGGATGTGTGTAGACTGCGAGGCCTGTTTGAATTGAGCGTGTTCTCGTACGACGGCGCCAGGGTGAAATGTGAGCGAGCCTCCGGTCGCATGATTGGATCGCCGTCTCCTCGGACGAGCTTTCACGAGCCGAGGCAGGGCGTCACGCGCGACTGCACGCAGTCAAACGGGCTGTTCTCCGCACGAGAATCCCTGTGGCACTTCCATCCGCCTGTCTGCTGTCAAGATGAGCCTAGCAAGTGAAAACAGGAAATGTTATGAGTTATGTGTTAGTGCTCTTTTTTTATGTATGCAACAATATCGTATTATTACATGGGGATAATTCCCTAATAGCCAACGGGGGGGGGGGGGAAATAAATGGAAAGAACACAAACTGCCGATGGCTAAAGCTGAAGTCGGCTGGAAAACGGATTTTACTCTTTGAGTAAAATATCTGCCGTGATTTCTGTTGTAATGAATGAAATGTGATGCAACTTATTGGAATACTTTTTGAGTGGAAGAGCATCAGATGTAATCTCTACTCACATTTCATATCATTTAATTTATAGTATAACAGCTGACTGAATTAATCACTTTCCTAATTAAATAGTTAAAATATGGGAGAATTATTTAAAGCTTCTGTGGATTCGTCCCTATATGGCATATTAATGCCCTCTTTATGGAGGCTGTCACTGTGCATGCACAGTGCCGATCCTTGTCTTGTTTCGGACTGGATTATCCAGGTACAGGGTTACAGTGTCACAAAGGAGCGCAGAGCAGTAAGCTGCTTAGTAATTGGACGATAACCGGTGCGCAGCTAGGACAGCTGATGGGAGAGAACAGGTACACCTGAATGCACAATTAGCAGACTGCGGAATGTCTTCCACAGGAAGAGGGCTTCGGGAAGCAGAATAATTACTCACAATAATAATGTCAATGTAATGATTTTGGGCTGCTGATATCAGTTGATTCCTCGTCACTTGTTCCTCCTCACAAGCCTGACTTTTTATTTTATCTTAGAAATTGTTTTCCTACACTTTATTTTGGGTGCTTTGCATATTCAAAGGAAAGATAGGCTCTCACTTTCGGAACTGCGCAGAAGCATTTCTTATAGATCTTAAAAACAGCAGAATAAGTTAAGATTGCTTTACCATATAGTCAAAAGTACACAATAAGTGAACTCCATTATATTAGTCTGAAGATAGCAGATGCTGTTAGCTACTTCCTCATTGTGTGCGTGGGCACTCATTTTTGTAGATAATGTTTTTCTCCACAGCATCTGTTTTCTCCAACAAGAACACATTACAGGCAATCTCTTAATATGTAACAAAACATTCCAGTTTTCCAGGTGGCCAGTACAAATGGTTCCTTGTAGTTATGAAATAGTGAGAGAACTTGTTTCTTTTTTTATACATTATTAAAGGTACAATAGGTAATTTTGGACTTGTAACAGTTAAGAGAGGAATTGCAGCAACAAATACGCTCAAACCACAACACTGTTTATCCCACTCCTTCTCTGTGAACGCATTGAAGTTGAAACGCCATTGGCTGTGCCAATTAGAACCAATTTTCAACCAACTTGAATTATTGTACAGCTATAGAATGTTTTGGTAGAGTGCCGGCCCGTCAACTGCATATTTTGAAACCCGTTTTTACGGACTATAAACACAGGTAGAGGGCAAGTCAACATGTCATTGAGCCTTTTTCAATGATAGGAAGGGATTCACGTTGGTTTTGTAACAATATTTGAACACAGAAATCTTACCTATTGTACCTTTAAATAAAGGCATACAGTATATACAGTTCTGGAAAAAATGTCCACATTTAAAAAACCAAAAAGAATCATTCTTTGGTTATTCTGCCAATATTGATTGTTAAACCCTTCCTCAGCGAAGACATTAATATTTGTATGTTTAAACTTGTTTAGTTTGCATTATTCAATGGGTAACAACATTTTTCATTTGAATATCAAAAGCTTTTGTACAGACACATGAAAACTGATGTGGTCTCTTTTTTTCCAGAACTGTAGATAATGTAATGGAAGATTAATGGTCACACAATGGTATTTTTGCAGTGAAATAAAATAATAATGACCATATGTCCCCTTGAAAAACACAGCACAGTTCACCAATGCATTCAATTTCTTTGTTGTGCTTGTAAACATGACAGACTGCATTTGTGCTCCACTTCTAGCTAACAACCTTCGAACAACAACCGAGTCCGAGAAATGAGAGATGGTTGTTGAGTTCACTGTCAAGACTCGATATCTCACAAATTGGAGGTTTCGGTTGACAGAAACAGGATAGAAACAGTTTGTCTGATAAGATTATTTTTAACTGAAGCATACAATTATATTCTGAACATGTTGCTTCATTAACTGATGCATTTTGCAAAGACCATCATTACTGTATACTGTGACACTAATTAGCTAAGCTAAGGTCAGCCCCTCATCAGCTGAGCCAGCAGGATAGTCAGGATTGTATATAGCTGTTAGTACAAGGCCGTACATAGTGATCCAGTGTGGGTCTGTGTGCTGAGTGAGATCAGTGTTTTATTATGCACATCTCTGACTGCAGCAGAGGAAGATCAGTCTTTTATCTCCGATTGCAGAGGCCTTCCGGGCTCCCGCCTTCAGACACGGAGCAGATAAAAATGGCTTCAGCCTGGGCTTCAGCAAGAACTTCAGACAAGTCTTTGGCGAGGAGAAGAAGTTCTGGCCCCTGCCCATTTTCTCCAGGTAGAACGACCACTCGCTCATAGTCTACAGCAGGGCTGCCCAACCCTGTTCCTGGGGACCTACCGTCCTGTAGGTTTTCACTCCAACCCTAACAAAGCAAGCCTCATTCGAGAGCAGGGCTGGCCTACACTGTTCCTGGAGATGTACCATCCTGCAAATTAGTAGAATCAAATTAGAACCAAATTAGGATTGAAATGAAAACCTACAGCACGGTAGATCTGCAGGAAGAGGGTTGGGCAGCCCTGGTTTACAGCACATACACAGACAGTATGTGGCTTTCCATCCAGTGGAAACAAGCATATCTTTTAGAAATAAATAATAACCAGCTGGCAGCGATGGAGGACCCTGTCAGTCCCCAGAGCTGGAGCTTTACACATCATCTGAGGAAAATGCAGAAGAAGAGTTGGAACTGAGCCTCCTCTCTTGTCTTTTGCGCTTGGAACGCAGTCAGGGTGACGGCTGCTCCTTTCCTGCCTGCCTCGTGAACCAGGACCCAGAGCAGCCGCCAGCTCCGGGCGGATACAACCCGCCAAACAAGACGTGAGTCACCTCTTACTCAGCCTGTCTTCCCAACAGGGGTGACTGCACTACGTCAATGCTGAGGGCCAGTGTGCCCTGAGCCATACTGGAGGCTGCCAGCAATGCAAACAGCACTGTTAATTCACCTGAAGTGTAAATGAGGCTCCTAAAATGCGCATCGTCTGCATTCAAAATTGGATGAATGACTTGACTTTTTCCTCTTTGGTATGCAAAATCATTACATCATGAATCTTTGAATCTTGAATCTTTGACATACAGGAGACAACATATCAATCTGTTAGTTTTTTATTTTTATTTTGGTTCACTGAAATTGTTTCACTAAGAACCTAGTTTATAGATACATACGTGTAGGTACATATAGGACATACTAAAGGACAAATAGGACATACTATTTGCCCAGGACAGCCATGTCAAGTCATAACAGACAGGGTAGCATGTAGCGTGTCTTGTGTGCTTGCCTGCTGTTGTGTAGGTATACTGCATGTGGAACACGTAATTTGCCCAGGTCAGTTATACCCGATTAGCAGACAGGATAGCGTGTAGCGTGTGCTTGTGTGTTGGGCAGTGCTGGAGAACCGAATGCATTCCCAGCGAAGCCACTGAGAGAGTCCCAGAGCCGGCTGCTGCACAGCGGACCGCCCTGGCCGGAGAGCGAAGGGGTCGGAGACAAGGACACGCAAGGTGAGAGACGACGAGGCACTTCGGTTTACACGCAGACGATCCGCGACTCGAGCAGAGGGCTGGCACGGGCTGTGGCATCAGCCTAGCTCTGCCTGGGACAAATACAGTCCTTTAGCATCTGTCCTGGAACATGTGATGGACAAATACAGTCCTTTAGCATCTGTCCTGGAACATGTGATGGACAAATACAGTCCTTTAGCATCTGTCCTGGAACATGTGATGGACAAATACAGTCCTTTAGCTTCTGTCCTGGAACATGTGATGGACAAATACAGTCCTTTAGCATCTGTCCTGGAACATGTGATGGACAAATACAGTCCTTTAGCATCTGTCCTGGAACATGTGATGGACAAATACAGTTCTATAGCACCTTTCCTGGAACATGTGATGGATAAACTAGTCATAACTAGATCTCAGCACCCTCCCATGTGACCAACATTTTTCAGATCACAAATAATGTGATCTTAAATAATAATATCAAATAATGTTAATAATGTCAAATAATATCAAACTGTATTTCATATTTTATAATGGGTAACAATCCTCATGCTCTGAAAAAAAGTTTTCAGTGAATATCACAGTTAATCCCCCAACAGTGTTGTACGCACTAAATATTATGTAGGCCACTTGTATTAATAACTTCAGCTGCTACAAAAATGATCACCTTAAGAAACTATTTGAAAGGCAAATGAAGAGATTTACATCATCGTTTTGTTTATTCTTTTAGGCACAAGCAACCCGGGAATGACTGTAGAAAATGAGACTTAAAGTTAAAGGATTTACATACAAAAGTAAAGGTTGGTAACTAATCTGACTTACATTTAAATATGTTTATATAATGTTATTAAAATGTTACTTTGTCCTGCATTACTTGTAATATCACCATGTGTCTGTTTGATAAGTTAAACTCATTGAAATAGCATTTTCAGCAGTAATGCTATGAATGGGCCAAGTCTCGTCTGGAGATACTGCCACCTGCTGGTTGGGTACTACTACTGTAATACAGCCTATAACTAACTAACTCTAACTAAGCAGGATAAATGATTGATCACCCAACGACATTAAAAATGGTTTATTGTATTTTTTTATGTTTGAAATTACTGTCTACAGTAAAGATTGGTGCCCACACTGGATGAATCCTCTAGTGCAAGTCACTACTTTTCATTTCTGATTTTGATTTCTTTCCCCCTGTTGCAGGGTTGGATGGTCCCTCTCTGTTTTCTACAGGTCTGGCCTGCATATTCTGATTGAGCTCAGTGGGGCCTTGATTAAGAAGTTGTGGGTGTGCTGTCTTAGCCAAACCCCATTATCCACCTCATGACTCAAAACCAAAACGGTGCAGTCCATTACCCTGTGAAGAAAGAGCTGATTTTTCTATCGATAACGTGTATTTATGAAAACATGGGAACCTGAGAAATATGGAATTATACTTGATCACGTCGAAAAATACCCAGCCGTTTTGTGGCCCAAAAACTATGTGAAGTTAAGCAGAGTTACAATGACAAAGCAGCATTCCAAGTATTCATACTGTTTTTAAAGTTTGTATCTGAAAAAAGCACAGCAAGAAAGTAAAAATATATATATATATTTGAGTGTCTGCTGCTGTAACGTGGATATAAGGTGATAGCTTTGAGAATGTACCTTTACCTTTTTCTTACCAAAAGAGCTCTGAAGTTGAGTGTTTGACCTGTGGAACATTGAATAACTCCCATTAATACGCTTCTTATTAAGGTTTCCAAGTTTTACTTTTTGTGCCTTTGTCTATGATTTGCCTTTGAGTATAGAAAAATACATACAAATATTGCAAAGAGAACCTTTCACATTGAAGTTATCACTATATCTGAGTCTTATTTGGACCAACAATTTAAAGAGTTACAGTATTTGTCAGAAAAATAAAATATACTTAAGATAACTGTACAGTTGACCGTAAGTTATGCATTCTGTGACTACTGAGGTGTACATAATGCAGTTGGGATGCTTTTATACGGCATGCCAAAAGATACCTAAAAAACATTTTGTATGAGTATAAGACTTGAATGAAAGTTAAATCGGTAATAAACAGCACTTTTTTACAGCACTTTCTCAATGCTGTATTTATCAGTATATGCAGTACTGTGTGACATACAGGCTTTGATCTCGTCAGTGAGCATTAACGCTTTGAAGGGATACCCACAGGCACACAATGCTGTGAACTATAAGGGCTGCGTTATGATTTATGTATTTGAATGAAATAAGGTGGCAGTATGAAATAGGATGTCGGTATCTCAGAGGTTAGAATCTCTCACTGCAAATCTATACGTCACTTTAGCCTCTAAACCTCCTCTGCAGTGGCTGAGTTATGTCAAATTTAGAAATAAAGTGCAATGCCATGAAATGTGAAGGATAGAATGAAAACACCCACCCACAAGACTGTGATTGATGGATTAGCTGTCTAACGCACCGGGCCAAGGGGGACAAAGAACCATCTAAATGAGAAAAATACATTTTTTGCATTTAGATTTCCTCGTGTTTTTCTTTTCTTGACACAATCCCCCTCTATACTTCCGTGAGGGATATCAGCAGCCCAGGTTTAAACCTGATGTCAGAGATTTATCACAGTTCATCAGTGTGCTTTTTGTCAACAATGGTCAGTTTAAAAGTGAAGAATGAAATAGGGTTCATTCTTTGCAGTAAAGTTAGGGCAAAGAAATACATTAGTACACTGAAGGGTAGCATGCTAACTGATACACTAGCCTCATTCTTATTATTGTGCACTGCAACAAATTATTCCTTTCCACTTTTGTACACCGCTGCCCATTTGACAGATGAAATGGGTATAAAGGGGAATTGCGCTCCTGGGTCTTCCTTCCAATGGATGAAAAGCGGTTTTCAGTTTGAAACACGGTCAGAAATATGTTGAAATCAATACAAATGCGATTCTAAGCTCGCCCACAGCAATCCTCCGAATCCGATCAAGTCAGAGGCTCCTCCTGCTTAGCCCTTTGTGGTTAGAGTTTGTAACTCAGCCGATCTTGTATTGGGTTTCCTGTCAACCTCTATTCCTCATGACCCTAGTGGTTTAAGGTTTCAAGGTCAAAGGTCATTAAAATAAAATAATAATTTTAGAATCTGAATTGGTCATTTATGTGTTCTTTTCCCCCCTTGGGTCCCTTGTCTCCCCAATCTATAACTGCCAACTGTGCCTCTCAAACTGCTGCCGTGCCAACCACACCTAGAACAAGAGGTAGCATCTGACGCTACCCCACTCCTGCAGCTAATGCAGCGGTAGCCTGAGTAACCCCAGTGTCTGACGCTAACCCACTCCTGCAGCTAATGAAGCGGTAGCCTGAGTAACCCCAGTGTCTGACGCTAACCCACTCCTGCAGCTAATGCAGCAGTAGCCTGAGTAACCCCACGCTAACCCACTCCTGCAGCTAATGCAGCAGTAGCCTGAGTTACCCCAGCGTCTGACGCTAACCCACTCCTGCAGCTAATGCAGCGGTAGCCTGAGTAACCCCAGTGTCTGACGCTAACCCACTCCTGCAGCTAATGCAGCGTTAGCCTGAGTAACCCCACGCTAACCCACTCCTGCGGCTAATGCAGCGTTAGCCTGAGTAACCCCATCTATGCTCATTTACATCTGTGTGCTATGCAGACAGATGGAGGCTAAGACCCACATCAGAGCCTCCTTCCTTGGTTACCTGCATACAGTATGTTCAGAATTTCAGCCCAGGTTCCTGTCACCTTCCTCTCACACACGGCCGAAGCACTGTCATCTGACGACTGTTACCAAACCTGCAGCACGTTGTGACTCATGTTTCATCTCAAGAAAATGCTGTTCATTTCCCTTATGTGATCTCATTTTCTTTCGGGAAGAACGGCCTTGTGTGATTCAGTTTTATGAAGTCATCTTTTTTTATTTATTTTTTATTACTGCCAGGAAATGTTGAATGAAATCACCTGGTACTTAAGGGGAAAAAAATACCAATGGATACAGGGAACTGTGCCTGTATGACAAATCCACCATTCCTACAGCCCTGTAAGAACGATATACACTCAGTGAGCACTTAGGTATTTATGAGACATAAGTCTTCTGCTGCTGTAGCCTGTCCACTTAAGAGGTTTGACACATTGTTTGTTCAGAGATGCTCTTCTGCATACCACTGTTGTAATGTGTGGTTATTTGCGTTACTGTTACGTTCCTGTCAGCATCGAACAGTCTGGCCCTTCTCTGACTACTCATTAACAACGCATTTCTGCCTGCAGAACTGCTGCTCACTGGATGTTTTTTGTTTTTCGCAGCATTCTCTGCAAACTCTAGAGATGTGTTATGGGCGCAAATCCCAGGAGATCAGCAGTTTCTGAGGCAGAAATCGCACAAATAAGTAGGCGTGCAGGTGTTCCCAATAAAGTGCTCAGTGAGTGTACACCTCCCAGTAAATGGGTAATCCGGCGCACGTGTAGGAGGTCAATCCTCTATGCATTTCATGTAGCAATTTCACGCGCAGTAGTTTAGTGGGGAGGAGGGTTTAGAAAACTGCCTTCGATTTGCCACTATATTTTAATGGTCGGGGCTGGATCATGATTTAAGATCACGATGGGAGTGGCTTGCCTCATATAGTTCACTGTAAGGGCAGCAGTCCTGCTGTTGTTCCAGTGACAGCCTAATGCCGAAGAGCATGATACAACATCTAAGACCGAGTCCATTTCAGCATGAATGCAAAAGTATTGGGACAGTCTTTGCCAATTGCTTGTTTTTCAACCAATAGGGAAACGTTGACTCATGAAATGGCATTGTGAAGTAGCTGAATATGAAAAGTAATTAAATAAATAGACATTCTGAATTTAGCCTTAAAAAAAAAAACATTTTGTAGAAATACAAACATCATTAGTACAAACAACCAATCTGACAACTGTTCCAATATAATGAATTTAAGTGTTTGCAATGACAGATTTTTTATTTTATTTTATTTTTTTATTCTAAGCATACCTGAAAGTGTGGCTCCAAGCAGAAGTTAGATATGCTAATTTCATATATGTGCATTTGGGGCTTTAAGGTGTCATGGTAACAACTGACAGAATAGGCTGAGGGACTGTCAGAGAAAAGCAGAAAAAATTGAATACAATTATTTCAGTGTTGCTCCACCATTATATAAAAATGTAAACAAAAAATGAACACTGGGGATTTAAAAGCCCAAAACGTTTGTATTTGAAAGTTTACTAATGTACAGCATAAATGTAACTGGTGAAATTAATTGGCGTTTTGTCGACTGGGAATGCTGCATTTTATCTCTATGAAATGTATGTCTTACAGTGTATGCTTTTAATCGATGCAACCCATGTATTATGTAAACAGTATAGCATATATATATTTTTATATTAATTTGCTGGCGATATGGAATATGCTTATCTCTTTGAATACGATGTGAATACTGTGTAAAATGTGAATGCTGCGTCAAGATAATAAATAAAGTTTGCGTTAAAAACTTTTTGTTTTCACCAGGCTTCTTCAATAGACCATGTGTGAAAAAAAAAAATAAAGATTCCTTCCGAGTTGGTACAGACCAGAGGTTCTCAACAGGGGCCCAGGACCTCAGGGAGCTGCCAGGGGGGCCTTGAGATGATGGGAAATTACTGAAATCTTCTGTCACAAAACATCCGCCTACGAGTAATTATTCAGCTAAATAAATAACACAATGCAAGCAATTCATAGTACATAAAATATAATAACCTTTTTCCTTTCTGTAGGTGTCCCACTCTCATATGTTTGCTATGAATGAGGAAGAGGAATACTTTTTGCTTTGTAAATATTTGGAGATTTCTACAATGGCATTTTTAGAATCGCTGTATAGGGTTGAATGGAATAAGCTTGACCAACTACATTGGAGTGAGTATAGATGCAGTGGTGATGAGGACAGGCAGACAGGTTATCATGTCTCCAATGTTGAGGGGGCTCTGGAATATTCCATGGACACAGGGGGTCTTGGGGGCAGGAAGGGTGATAATCACTGGCATAGCCAATCAGGCTCTTTGTCTCCAACAGGAAATGGGCGGTGACATCAGGTACGCTGCCTTTAGCATAACTTCACGATTTTCTTACACGTCTGACTCATGTTGTGCATTGCTGTGGCTTTCAGCATTGAATAACTGTGCAAGCAGCTGAGACAGCACTCCACTGCTAGAGTGCTGATGACCCAAACAGAACCCCAATGCAGTGGAGAATTATGTGTGTACAAAACAGGCAGCAAGGCCTTCCCATGCAAGTGCAAACAAAACCTGGCAACCGCTTCAAACATTACCACGGAGAACAGATGGATTCCAGGTGTATTAAACTCTTACAGAAAAAGTATTTAAATCTCAATGTTGAAAATGTGTAATCTACAAAAACTTTCTCTTAACTTGCGTGTGCGAAGCCAGGTCCATGCGCACAAAAAGCTGGTGCAACTACAGGAAAATTAGTCACAATTACAAACAAGCCATCCAATCCTGTGTAAGAAAAGTCTGAAGCCTTTATTTACAAAAGCTCTAAAAACAGACACCCTATATATTGCATAATTTCTCATGGTCTTGAACGGGAATCCTCTACACAGCAGTATAAAATGAAACCAAAATGGGAAATATTTCCTATATAATCTTCCAATGAAAAAAAAAAAAACATTCAACAGCAGATCACAACCTGTGTTCATGCAACTCACATCTCCATACAAGCTCAAGCGACTATGAAACTATACAGCAAGTGTAAATCATTATTAAACGCAATGAGTACATGCACAAGCTGTAGGAAACGGACAGGAATTGTAAAGCAATACAATACAAAGGAACAAACGGCACTCAACTGTGCATTCAGAAAACCAGTACTACAGGTAAAAATAATTCCGCTGAAATTAGGTGCTCGAGTTGGTTAAGATTTTAGGCTACGTTAAGAACCATCGTTTCTTCAACGAATAAAAGCTCTAGACTTTTGTTTTCTTTTACTTTTTACTAAAACACTGCAAATTTTCCAGTCACTTTAAAACAATGCAAATGAAAAACTCCATAAAGACATTCCGGATTACCTCATTTCAATTTAATAGTGGCAGTAAGCATTTCTTCTCTTAAGTTAGCCTAATTGTAATGGTAAAATTGGTGAACATTAAACTTATAGAGTAAAATCAGTGCAAGACCAGATCTCCTGTGCTAACCACATGTTTACCTGTGCCTGTGTCAAGGTGAGCTACAGATGCTCATTTTATGGATTGAGCAAAAAAATCAACCATACTCTTACGTCCCTTTTCACCAGGGAAAAACCGTACACGACAGTGACTGGCATATTACCATTTGAATGGGCCAACCATTCCATCTCAAGCTTAAGCCATCAAAATAAAATAAAACAGGAGAAAACGTAAAAGACGAGGTAATATTAAGGCTGAGTTTTGTAGTAAAATTAAATTTAAGCCCGAGAACATTTTCCACCTGTAAATGATATGCATTTAGCAAAAAATGTTCATGTACAAAAGGCAACGAAGGGGTGAACGGTCTGCAATCTGCAATTTACATTTCTTTCTCAAGGAAGAAATAACGATCTAGCTTTGCTCCGGAAGGTAGTCTGCCTCGGCCTTTAAAGTGCAATTTTTCCACCGTCTGTTTCCTGAAAAACTAAAAACCGTTTTACAGGTCACACTTGAAGAGCTACACACAAGTTTTTTTTATTTAAATATATATAAATTAACCAACCAGTCACTTCATGTTGTTTTTTCTTTGGGGTTTTTTTTCCTTTTTCGTTTTTTACAGAAGATAACATGGAACACCTTGAACGAGTGAAGGCTGTGGCACAGCCCTTCTCCCACAGGAGACCCAGAAAGAGCTTACCTATCCCCCCTGCTCTCTGCTTCCGTACGCACCGCCGGGGGAACAGAGAGCTCTAGCGTAACGCACGTGCGGCTCTGCACAGTGTCAGGACTGCTGCTTATTGGCCTCCTCCTCGTAGGCGTTGCCCGTGCCGTTCTGGACGTACGACGAGCCTGACCCCAGCCCGTACAGGTGCCCGCAGTACTTGGCGTCGTCGATGTGATCCTCGAAGAACATCTGCAGAAAAATCAAACGCGTTCAGACAGGAAGTTTAAAATATGTTGTTATTTCTTTTTCCTGAAAGGTTCACAGTACAGAAAGTGTTGTGGTGGGACACACAGGATTCGTATCTGGGTCGAGTCGGTTTCTCCAGAAAAAGAAAGCCAATGTGTAATTTTAGGAAAAATGTCCTTGCTAACTACATTGCTTCCATGTGTGAACTCATTTAAAACCCTAAAGAGTGTAAGAATTACTACGAAAAACAACATACAGCAAGCCATATCGTCCACTGATCCAGTAAACAGAAATGTGCATGAATTCTCAAAGTCTTTGGTTTTCATTCCAGAAAATTCCACATGAAAAGTGGCATTCAAATAGGCTTGCATTATCATTTCAGCGGAAGTGCATATGTGAGCCTTTTGCTACACAAAACCAATAACATGACCAATGATTGGTCATGATATCTCTTTTGCACCAATGGCAGGCAGTGTTATTAGTTTTGTGTGTCACCTCTCTCATCTTGAAGAAGGCCATGCCGGTGAGGAGGGAGTCGGAGCCAGCCTGGTGCTGAGGCCCTATCCTCTCCAGCTCCAGCTGCTCTGCCACTTCCTGCAAGCCGCCCTGTCCACCAAACAGCACTTGGTCATGAGTGGAGAACGGAAAACGGATCTTTATCAATGATAACCAAACAACCAATCCACGGGTACAAACAGATGCCATATTTCTGCACTCTGCAAGGACACTTTACACTTGAACCCCTCGCCGTAAGGCTGACATAACACTGTCATACACCTGACATAAAAGCGGTCACAAGATGGCATAACAGATGATGTGAGGTTATGTCAAATTATATAAAACTGGCATACTTTTATTGGTAAATTTTATGACAGTAACATGTCATAACATTTACCGATAAAAAGCTTTATATCATTTGACATCAACTGACATCATCTGTTACGCCATCTTGTGACAGCTGCTATGTCAGGTGTATGACAATGTTATGTCAGCCTTATGGTGAGGTGCTCAAGTAAATTGTTACCAACAAAGACCCTAGAGTCTTCACCAAGATTATTACTGATAAAAATCTTCATATAAGGGGAGAGCTGAAGTCACCTTTAGGTTTTTGCAGCTTTTCATGAGGTACTTCACATCGTAAATAATGGGGAAAAACAACCGGAGGATCTCAAAAAAGTCCACCTCTTCATCCGGCAAGTTGGAGTTGGACAGAATTTTGATTAGGTACCCAAAGTCATAGCCGCTGCAACGACAGAGAAGGAACCATGTGAAAATGCCATAAACACGCGGAAAGGAAAACGACACAAATGTACAGAAGACTGTAATGCATTAAACTACAGTAAGAGAATCTGGCCATTTACACTAGAGCACTTAATGACACAAAGGGTAAAGGATTTATATGTCCTTAAAAAGGAAAACGACAAGAAAGTCTCAGTGGATTAGTAGCCTTAACTGAACTGGCAGAGAATGTGTTGAAAGTGTGGCTAGCTGGACACAGCTTCAGACACAGAGACAGGAAACTGGGGGCTGAGGTGTGAACAGACAGTCAAAAGAGCGTTGCTGAAATCTCTGCACTAATTAATGCAACACTACAGAAAACAAGTGCTCTGGGCTATGTTTAGCTCTATTCCCTCTAATCAGGAAATTGATATGTTAATATTAAGAAGAGAAGGTCTTTTGGAAGGCTTTTGTTTCTAAAGAACTGTTTTAGAACTCTATTGCTTTTAATTACAAGCAGGGAGTGTTAGATCAGTATTAGAATGTTCGGTTAAGATCATTATAGACAAATATCTGTGCTCTTACACCGCACAGGATTAACAACTACATGACAGTTGGAGTTTATGTTCCATTACAGTGCCTGATTAAAACAGAAACATAAACAATAAAAATGCCCTACTAGGAAAGGAATGTTAATGTAAAATAGCATTGAGGATTGGAGACAGATGACGTGTTTGACTCTGGCGTGCGTGCGCTTGTGTGCGTGCGTGCGCGTGCGTATGTGTGTGCGTGTGTGTGCGTGTGTGTGTCTGTGGGTGCGTGTCTCTGAAACAGGCAGCTGAACGCAGTGAAGCGCTGTGACTGCGTCGTACCTGTGGAAAGACAGCCACTTGACGCCCTCACACAGCACCACCCCGGAGGTCATGAGCAGCTCAGCGAAGTAGAGCGTCTCGATGCCCTCCTCCTCGTGCTTTTTGAACTGGATTCCTGACGTCGTCAGGAGCTCGATCGAGTCCTGCGCGTACATGTCCTCTCTGCGGGAGGGAAAACAAACACGCATCCCCAGACTGACACTCCAAACGCAGCGCCACACACGCAAAGCTACTTCTGCAAACTCCGCCTATGGTAGACTGCAAGTATGCATTCATATATATTTAACCAGAAAGTTCAAAAGTTGTGCTTTAAAAAAAAACTCTTTTTCAAGGGAGACAGGTCCAGACAGCACCCACAAAGTAAATCATAAATTTAAAAAGGAATTATTCAATCATCTAAATATTTATAATGTTTGTTTCTCAGCAAATCTAGACATGACCTGTATAGTTATTGAATGAAAAAACATAACTCTTGAAGTGGTGGAGATACATACAGATTTCTCATCGGCCTATGCACTGCAAGACATATATTTATTCATTTATTTATTTATTTATTTATTTATTTACATCAAATTCCTGTACGAAACATCAGTTTACTTCAGTAATATCATTTTGCAAGACATGTATGTTCTGTTTCAGTACCGGCACTTACAATGAACTAATGATGAAATATTTCAATCCAGTATGGTCACCATGACTTTGCAAACATTTACTTCAGTTATGAGACTACAAACAAATGAGTGAGACTAAGCAAGCACCCGTTTTCAGCCCTAACAGGAAAACTAAGAAGCAGACACGATTACAGAAGGCTTGGTGCTTACGTGAGATTAAATTTAAAATTGAACTGCCATGTTGATGTTCCTGGTGGGTATTCCCCCTCTTCGTTCATGAACGTTAATCCCAGCTGGATTATCTTTAACAAGTCTACATTACATCTGAGCAGCTGGTACTGGTAGTCAGCGTTGCTCCTGAATTCTCCAATCGGTCTCGCAACTACACCTGGAAACTCTGTATCCTACAAACAAAATGGGAAATCCACAGTATATTTACTTCATAAATGTAAAATAACTGGATACAAGAAATCAGGTCAAGAAGATAGTAGAACATCTGAAACAGAAAATGATTCACAACATCTAAAGAATATTTGTTCTTTTCAAGACAGGCTAAATTGTACATTACACAATCATAATATATGTAGCCAATCCCATTAGATATCCACCCACTACCTTTCCAGAGCAAACTCATAAATCAGTCTGGAATATTGTATTTAATGCCGAATATTCCAACTCACCATTGCAATGTAGTTGTATTTGCGAATGACATGCCGGATTCTCTTCAACTCTTCATCTAGGTTGCATGCCCAAACATCACATATTCTTTGGCTATGATCCACAGTTGCTGCGGGCATAATGCCAGGTTCAGATGCAAGGCATCAAAAACAGGAAACCTTCTGGTCTGGACAATTGCATGGAATTATTGGCCCCGATCCTTCTTTACGACCTTGAATGGGGGGGAACACAAACTACGTTACATACATTGTTCGCAGTAGGCCGTTAGCTCCATAAATCGTCCACAATAACAGCTACAGCCCACATATAAAAGATAAACACACTCATCAACTTGAATGTCAACCTGCCAGGCATCAGACATGAATACGGATTAATATTAAGCATCATATTAGCCCAATATATTGCACAAAGATAGTAGGTCGCACAAACCAGCACTCACGTTTCTCAATACCTGTAGACAACGCTTATTAACACCAACTACTGATCTCGTCGGGCTCCATAGAAACAGACGTATCAACAAAACTGCAGTCACATAATAGCACGGTATTCACGACAAATAGTTATGAACAGCTGCAACCGCAAGCATCACCGTAGCATCTAACTGGGTGGGTGGGTGTGTATGAAACAGTTGCAGCTGTTTTTAGTCCTCTTTGCGATTATGGAAACGTATTAAGCAGCAGCTCCAACAAAAATGACAAGTAGATCAAACGAGCGTGCAATCTAGTCTGTCACTTAACTTGCTAGCTAACTGATCGTGATCAAATGACACTATTAGATGGCTAGAAACTTTTACCTTCAACAAAAGATGATCATGCAGCTTGAGAGCTAGCTAGGTCTATTGAATGGGTGGGGTCAACACGCGTTAGCTAAGGGTCGGGGCAATATCCAACGCTAATGTTATGATGACATGTTAGTTACTTAGCAGGAAATTACTTGAAATAAGTGAATGCTACATGACGTTAGTGTTCATCTCATACAGAATAATTTGCTAAGTTGACAAGGTATGCAAGCTAGCTAACTTGGCAGCTGGATAGATCCATTGAACAACGAATATGGCAAATAAACGTTTAGCTTTCTAAAGGTTTATTTAAAATAGTTAGCGTAAACTAACACAGTCGTGTTAACAATACTGAGATGAGCAAGCAACGACATATTGCACTAAATAGCAAACTAATGTTGCTTGTAATGTTGCCATGCACTGTTTGGCTAAGTTAGCTAGCAAGCTAAAGAACTCGCGTGGCTGCGACAGGGAGCTCAAGGCAGATAACGTTCGCTAACGTTAGCTAGCTTGTTGCTCACTGTAACTTACCTTTGCCAAACATAACAATGGCATTTTAAATGTAACTTTAAATGCAGTTTCAATAAATAATTAGTTACCTTGCCTAGATAGGACCGGGTCTGGTATCTAACTTTTAAATAGTTTTATTGTGTATATCACGAAATCAACATTCAGCTTCCACCACTGAACTTCCATTACACCAAAACCACTAAAGTCTGTGACGTCAGCAACTTGTAAGCATTGACCTTTCAACTGCAGGAATGTTAAATAAAATTTATTTCGAATTTCTTGGTGCGGTTTCATTGTTATTGGATTGTCTTTAAAAATAACGTAAGCTACTTTTGTTAAATTGTTTAATAATGTGCATGTATTTACAATGTAATTTAGAAATAGAATGACGTCGAACCTATGTGAAAATCGGACAGTAACTACGTCATTATGCTCCGAAAGAAAATACTTTAAATTTAGTTATTTTGTTCAGAGGAATATTTAGTCAAAACTACGCAAATTCAAAAAATCATCTTTTTACTTGACCGGGTACTTAAATGCTAATACCTGACAGCTATCTCAGAATGCATATTTTACACAAATCGCTGGATAGCGTTGCCAGGAGAGGAGGCGTGGTCCCAAATGTTTTTGACACGAGTAAAATGTACTATTTTAGTCGGTGATATAGGTTGAGGTTTGGGAACAGGTTTGAAAAAGGGGTTGAACTGAATTTGGAGAATAATGTAATGTCCTTGCAGCACTGATCTAAGCATACGAGAATTTGCTTATCGTGCATATGTTGTTCTAAATAACACAAAAGGCAAGGTCATTGTCATTCGCTGTAGCAGTGCCCACGAAGTAGGCTACAACTGCACTCTGTAGGAAAATGCAATCCCTAAATAAAGACCTTATTTCATCCCTTATCTTAGCAGCAAGTTTGAATGTACCTCATACCTCAGCTTAGTTTAAATTTAAATGAAGGTGTTTTATACCTTTAGTTGCACCTTATTTTTGTGTTAGAACAGACGTACGTAAGATCATTCACAGAGGAATCAAATCCAATTGTCCAATAAAAGTCTGTGTTTAAGGGGTCCTAACGTGTAACTGTTCTAACAATGCCTAAATACTTTCAAAGCTTTTTTATGTTACCAATTTTCTTCAGTTACAAAAGTTCAATAGTATTTCCTAAGAATTGAATGTGGTTGTTCAACCAGTGAAATCATCAGAGTATGCTTAGATTCTATACATACAACAGACATACTGAGGCTTCTTCTTTTTTGTGTCTGTTCAAAGTGTATGCCATACCCAAGACAATTCAAAATGTCTTGAATGAGAATGTTGCTGTAGTGGTTTCTCATTTTTTGGTGATCATATAGACATTACATTAATGGCATTTGGCAGACACTCTTATCCAGAGCGATTTACAGTGGATTAGACTATGCAGGAAACAATACTCCCCTGGAGCAATGCAGGGTTAAGGGCCTTGCTCAAGGGCCCAACGGCTGTGCGGATCTTATTGTGGCAAAACTGGGATTTGAACCACCAACCTTGCCTGTCCCAGTCATTTACCTTAACCACTACGCTACAGGCCGCCCAATTAGACAATGAGTGAGCATTGAGGTATGAATACACGTAATGCCATTTTACCTTGAAATGTGATACAGAGTTAGCACAGGGGGCGGGAGGTACTATGGAAACGCCACAATTTATTTCTGAATGCTATTTCAAAAAGAATGTCAAAATTCCAAAAAGTCCTCAGCAATAACATGATATTCCCATGTATGTCAAACTTTTTCTGAATCCGACAAATATTAAGAGTGTGTGTGCGCTGAAACATATTTAAGGAAAGAAGTTTAAGTGGAAGTGTACCATATTGCAAAGTCTGAGACAAACTTAACAGGTATTCATTTTATTTAATTATATACATAATCAGACAAATTATGTTGCATACATTATATACAAATATGTGTTTGATCCTGCATGTGTAGTAAACATTTCAGACATTCTTGGCTGATGTTACATTGTATGTCCAAAAATAACAAGTCTACTTCTATTAATTCACACAGACCCCTGGAAGTCTGTTGCCGTTTCTACATGTATATGCCAGAGCAACCATAAACACTGCTAATACATGAATTAAACTTGTGATATTTCTGAAAGGACCTCAAAATAGTCAAAAGAATGCTCCTCATCTCATCCACTATCAGCATACCACAGGGTGCATAACATATTACTTCTCCACTTTACATATAAATACATATAAACATACAATGTCAATTTAAATAAATCACGATATTTGCTTATAAGCAAGTAAGATTTTTCTGTTGTATTTCCTTGATTGTTTCTCAAAGAGACTCTATAGTTGTTCGGTGGTACTGGTATTCTGAACATAACATACCTCAATATACAGAAGTTTCTAGAGGCAAAAGTGAACAATAATGTAAGCTATGTAACCCTCAGTGTAAAAGAGGTATTGTAGATGCAAACAGACAAAAAAAGACACTCATTGTATTGCTTTTTCATTGATGATAACAGAGATTCATGGCCATAGAGTTGATTTAATTCAGTGAAAATATGTTTTTAGTTTTTTGGCGACGATGAAGCAGAGATGGGCTTCCTTTGGCTGCTTTGATTTGGCTTATGACAACAGCAGGGTCAAGCATAATCTCTGCACACCCTGTCCTGCATTTACTCCTCTATGAAAGGTAGAATTAGGTCAGAGTACCATTTTCTTTGGTAACAAAAGCGCTATCCTGGCTAGGCTACATTTTGTCAGCAGATGAAAGGGAAATTTCCAGGTGGGAGCAGCAGCAGTGTCCACACTATGGCTTAAAGAGGACAGTGAAAGCACAACACAAGCTCTTTCATAGTAGCTCACCTGACAATTATTTTCTAACTGCACTTTTAAATGAAACTTAAATGGAGATTAACCATGGAGAAACTGCTTAGTCAGACTTACTCATCACAAATTTTATGTTCCTAAAGTTTTAGCTCTTCGTAGAATGACCCAAGCACTGCCTCAGAAGAAATACAAAATAATGCACAACTTGGTCTTCCTCTGTCATCATTTATTTGTGTTTAATTAAAATTCTAAGATTTGGGTATTTAATACTTCTTTGTTCAATATTTATTTTTCCCCACTTCAGTGGATGATAAAAATGCTTAATGAATTGACATTGGACCAAATATATTTTTTTCCCAGCCAAGAGCAATTGTGTCTTCAAAAACAGATTCACATCAGTCTGTAATGATTCACATTCTCCTTGCATGGAAGACAAATACACATACACATAAAATGGCCAATGAGAAATGGGGGGGGGACTACATTTCACATAAAATGATACAACTTTATACACACCACTCACCTCTAATTGTGAATTCAAGTCATACTGGCCCCAAGTTTATGTCTTAAGTTTATATTTCACAGCCGTGTTTGCAAAGCGAAGCTCGCCCCTGACATTGCATATTTGCTCCACCCATTTGTGCTCAGGCAGCGGAGTAGACGGCCTCGTCCGAGTCCGGGTCCTTGGCGCTATCCTCGCTGGGTAGGGAGTCTCCTCCGCCGGGCGAGCGGCAGCTCAGGTCCGCCACGCCCGACTCCTGGTCACTGTTGGCGGAGAGGTCAGGGTCTGAGCTCTTCAGCGTGTCCCGAGGGAGGATCAGCAGGGCGCTCTCTGGCTCCCCCTGCTGGCCCAGGCTGCCACTGTAGTCCTGAGGGGTGTTGGCCACGGTGCTGTCCGAGGAAGGAGCCCGGACATGTTTGCTAATTTCCACTGGATCTGTCTCCATGACGATCTTCATTCCTGGATTCTTTCGCAGCTTTTCTATTCTCTGAGAAGAATGGGGGAACAAAACAACACAACAAAATTACACCAAATAGCTAATTTAACACCAATAGTTTATTGTAATAACTATTATAATAAACTTACCTCCTGGTGCACGGTCAGCTCCTCCTCTAGCTGCTGAGTCTCCTCAGCCACAGCCATCAGGCAGTCCAGGGCAGACTGGCGTGGGTGCAGGCCTTTGTCGAAGCGGTTATACAAGCCCCTCCAGAACCTGTGTACAGGGTAGCAGCAGGACACTAGGTCAGCAGGATACTGACCTAGCACCACAGCCCAAGCCCTTCTATGCGAAGCAACCAGCTAACGAGGGACAGTTTCCTACAGTCAGTCCAAATAGATGAACATGTGAACAACAGTACTTGATATCATGTACAGTGGCTCACGTTATTCGCTACAATACTTTGACTAGCTGTAGGAAACGTATCTAATTTTAATGAAATATTAATAAAAATGAAGCATAGCACTGCTATATAATTACTGAGTATATATACACTGTAATACATGCACACGCACACAGGCACTTATGCAAGTACACACGGTAAGCTATAGAAAAATGTGATCTTTTTTTAAAATGTAGAATTAATCGTTATTCTCATTTGAACTAAAAGTAAAATAAAGCAAATAATGAGCATGTGTTTGTCTATGGTGAATTCTACATTGTTAAACAGTAATTCAAGGTGCGCATATGTAGTAACTCACTTAAAACAGTAGGGGGTGGTAACTGGCCGTAGAACTCCTTGAGCCTGACTGTGGTCTGGTCTGTACAGAGGATTCATGAAGTCAGCCTTGTTCTTCCACAAGTATGCCCAAACAGAGTGAGTCCTTTCACGTAGCCTGAGGAAACACACACACACACACACACACACACAAACACACACAAACACACACAAACACACACACACCATGTCAAGTACAACCCTCAGGCAGAACCACCAACACAGTTTTTACCCTTTGTTTTCATGAACAAGTCCAAGCTAATGACAAAATTGGGTCGACCGGCATGTCTGCATTTCTACGTGCTCCACTGGACATACAGCACATTTGCAAGACAGGACTTGTCTCCCCAACAGTTTTAATGTATGTTCTCAACAAGGAGCTGCAGTCCTTTCCATAGAGATAGTTATCCAAAAATTCACACATGAACAAGCTGGACTGTGTACCACTGACTGAGATGTCCATAGGGATGGATCACACTCTTCCTTCACAGTCACGTCAATGTTAAGTTTTACCACAAATTTCCCACAAACTGCCCAGATGCTTAAGGAATGAAAGATGAAAGCACAGCAGGTTGAAATAGGAAGTTCTCTTGCCTAAGCTCTCTCCTCTCCCGCTGACTGTTACACAGGAAGTTGCCGTACTGGCAGGAGTAGACGTGGCTGTGGATTTGGACGAGGAACCTCTCGTTGAACTCGAAGGCACAGGGGAACTGCTCCATGAGCTGCCAGACGCACTCGATGAACTGGTCGATGACGGGGGACACCTCTTTAGGGTCTCCGTCCAGATGGTTATACCTGAGAGGCCAGAAGAAGGGTGATTTAACAAGGCAGAACCTGACCCAGGAGTCTGAAGCACATTTAGACACAGCATGGGCCTTTCGCTACCGGGTTAGCTGTAGAAATAGTTCATTACCAGAACTGAAGAGAATAAAGATATTGCAGCAAAAACCAATGCAGCTTCAGGAGTCAGTCAGAATGAGTCAATATTTGTATTTATATATTTTTTTGTATGTTCTGATTGTGCATAACATAAATGAGAACAACAGAGCAGTCTTCTTGTGTTCAACCACTGCTGAATAACAGGGAGAAGTGCTGATAATATCAATCTTAAATAAAAAATCATATAAAAGATATTAATATATAAATCCACCCAACCATAGCTACGCTGATGTTGTACATCAGCAATAATATCCAAATATTATAAAGTATTCAAATACATTCAGTTCACATGAAACAGTGAGCTCACCGGTGGGAGAACTTGTGTCCGAATGATACCCAGTCTCTCTCAATGAGTACCTGCACACAGGGGGAAAGAACAGCTAACAGTGAGAGTGTACTCAGTGGAGGAGGAGGAGGAGGACTACCGTAGGACTTCAGCTCCTGAATTACCCAGCCATTACTTCACATAACCAAATGAGTGCACAAAGAAACAAAGTTTGTATAGATTACTGATCATTTATATTAAACCTGGGTCGAATCTACCAGATTTTACAGTAATTGTTTATACTTGTATACTATATATTCTTTGTTATTGTATAATTACTGTATACTTCACGATTCTTTTCTTAATGTGTCCACTGAATATCCAGTGATATCCAATGATAAAATGTCTACTTCTAAGCATTTGAATTGCCAGATTACGTGCACTTTCAAACAGAGAAAATGATGTATAAGTGTTAATTTGGTTAATTGAAATGATGAGTCCGTATTATGTGATAACTCCAACACCATCATGCATTATAAAAGGGAAGGCATTTCATTAAATTGATTTAATTCTCTATGTGATGTGAACTTTGGCAAAAATCCAGTGAGACACAGTAATCCTTTTGATCAAAGGAAAGAAGATGTAAGCACAGCAAGGGACCACTTACATTACATTATGAACATCAGACCTCAATTATGTTCTCCTGGTAACTGAGCAATAAGACAGCATCAATGTGAATGCATGTCAGTAAACGTCAGCAATCCTGTACATGGCATGGAATGGAATGGAGTCCTGTTGAGGGCACTTCATTTATGTGTGTAAATTCTGGTATCATGATAACTGCATAACTGATTCATACAACCAACTGTAAAGAGAAATAAAATATACAAAAAACACCACAAATATACAATCAAAACACATATTTTATGTTTTGAGTCCTAAAATAAAAGAGGAGCGTATTTCAAATGGGGATACAGTGATGTAGATTACATTTTTAATTGATTAAAATTGTGGTTTAATCCATCTAAACTCAATAACCCATAATGACAAAGCGAAAACATGTTCTTAGAAATTTCTGGAGTCTACCTGCGGCAAACTGAATAGATTGGACATTGTTTAGAAAGGCACACAGCTGTGTATATAAGGTCCTACAATTCACACTGCATGTCAGGACAAAAACCAAGCCATGAAGTCAAAGGAACTCTCTGTAGACCTCCATGATAAAATTCTGGCAAGGTATAGATCAGGGCAAGGGTATAAAACTATAAAAGCTTTGAGTGTTCCCAGGAGCACAGTGGCATCAATGATAGTGAAATGGAAGAAATTTGGAACCACCAGGACTCTTCCTAGAGTTTGTCCGACCAAACTGAGTAACCAGGCAAGAAGGGCCTTGGTCAGGGAGATGACCAAGAACCCAACAGTCAATCTAACAGAGGTTTGGAAGTAGAGTAGACGGAAGCCACTCCTGAGTTTGGAGTTTGCCAAACGGCATTTAAAGGACTCTGAGAGCATGAGGAAAAAGATTCTCTGGTCTGATGAGACAAAAATTGGACTCTTTGGGTAGAACTCCAAGCACTATATCCGGCGAACACCAGACACTGCCCATCAGCTGGCTAATAACATCCCTGAAGTAAAGCATGGTGGTGGCAGCATCATGCTATGGGGATGCTTCTCAGCGGCAGGGACAGGGAGACTGGTCAGAATTAAGGTAAGGATTAATGGGGTGACGGGCCACTCATGGTCGGTCAGAGGGTCATTGTCATCACTTTTCAACATGACAATGACCCGCTGACCAACCTTGAGTGGCCCAGCCAAAGCCCAGACCAGACTTAAACCCCAACATCTGTAGAGACTTGAAGATGGCAGTTCACAGACATCCAATCTGACTGACCTTGAAAGAATCTACCAGGATGAATGGGATAAACTGCCCAAATCCAGGTGTGCAAAGCTTGTAGAGACTTACCCAAGAAGACTTGAAGCTGTAATTGCTGCCAAAGGGGCTTCTACAAAGTACTGAATTAAGGGTCTGAATACGTATATAAATGGGATTTCAGTTTTAGATTTTTAATAGATTTAATAGATAGTCATCATGGGTTATTGAGTCACTGGCAAAAAAAAATTATCCATTTAAAATTACATTTGAATTTGTGTGTGTGTGTATGTGTGGGTGCGTGTGTAAGTGTGTGTGTGTGTGTGTGTGTGTACAGTATATGTGCGTGTGTGTGTGCGTATGTGTAAGTACGTGTGTGTGTGTGTGAGAATGTGTGTGTGTACAGCACGTGTGTGTATGTGTACAGTAATGTGTGTGTGTACATCATGTGTGTGTGAATGTGCAAGTACATGTGTGTGTGTACGGCGTGTGTGTGTGAATGTGTGTAAGTATGTGTACAGTATGTGTGCGTACAGCAAGCGCGTGTGTGTATGTGTGTGTGTGTGAGAATGTGTGTGTGTACAGCACGTGTGTATGCGTGTGCGAGTATGTGTGTGCGTATGTGTGTGCGTGTGTGTGTGTACAGCACGTGTGTGTGTGTGTGTGTGTGTGTGTACAGCACGTGCATGTGTGATGTGGCAGATGTGCCTGTGTACGCAGCGTGTACCATGAGGCCCTTCAGAGTCCTGTAGTAGGGGTCGAGGAGCAGGCTGGCCACAGAGCACACCTGAGCGGTCCGGTCCCAGCCATCCGAGCAGTGCACCAGCACACTGACGCCCTCCTCCGCCACGGCCTGCCCGCACACAGGAGACAGAGAACCCGTCAGCCTCCGCTCCCTCCCCCGCTATCCGAGCAGAGAACCTGCACACTGACCCCCCTCCTCCACCATGGCCTGCCCGCACACAGGAGACAGAGAACCCGTCAGCCTCCACTCCCCTCCCCAGCCAGACGGTCAGGGGGTTTCCCAGCCCCCCCAGGCCCACCTTGGCTATGAAGATGCCGGCGTCCAGGATGGCCTTGATGTGTTTGAGCCAGCCGGAGTTCTCCAGCCCCCACAGGAAGTCCCCCATGGACGGAGACTTGAGCTCGCACACTGCAGACATAGAGCAGGATTGGCAGAGGAAGAAAGGGGGAAAAAATAATGCAGGTATACTGTAAGCGATGGCATCCGTGCTAACCGACAAAATCGCAAACCAAACGAAATAAATGCCAGATAAATTAAAATAACTATTCATAAGTTTATTCTGGAGACAGATGTACCCTCAGGGGAATTTTTTATAGAGAGCCGACATGTGCACACCAACTCCTACCCCCCGTGGTTTACAAACGATACACAAAGATTGCCCATGGAGAAGCAGTACTGTGCAGCATATGCGCTGGAGGGGCTTATCCTGGTCTTTGGCCCCATGCAGATTCATGTAGTCTTACAGCTGCACTGTCAGACTACAAAGCAAATAGCCTGCTGTTGAACATCACTTAAACTTCAGCAGAATTAAGTACTTTTTAACCCTGTACTTAAACTCACTCTTTTCAGTACCTACCTAGCTTTGCACAAGGACAATGTGCAAAATGTGACCTTGGTCTGGATAAGAACACCTTATGAACAAATATGTCATCTAAATTATATGGTGTCAATGAACTCTGGGAACTGTAGTTTATTTTTATTCAATGTCTATACCTTTAATCAGAAAATAGAAAACAGAAAACACAGAGTACCATTGAGGTAACACTATCATATGTGCTATGGGCGTGTTCCTCACTTTTAGCCTCAAGTTGAGGAAAGGCACAAGGTAAGAAAGAATGTTCTAATAAGCAGTATGATAAATCACCAGTGTTATGAGTAATCATGAGAATAATTAACTGAGGGATCATTGCCATATTTAGAGAGCCAGGACAACTTGACCTCCATTAACCTCCTCACCTAATCTAACCTGTTGTGAGTAACTCTATGAAACAAACCTACAAATAGATCATTTGAACAGGGGAAAAAATAACAACTCTCTACTTTTTTGGGGGTTTTCTCTACTGAAAACCCCAAATAAACAGCAAAGCAAGCAATATAATAAAAGGCAGGTGTCTGGCAGGGACTGAATAAAAAACTGAAATAATCACCTGACTTTGGCATGCATTGGTAACCGGCATGGTTTCTTTGCTAATTACCTCTATTCCCCTAAATTTACCCCCAGCCACCGGAGGAGTGAACCACTGACTGCAGATCTACATCATGACAGATTTACTGAGCAGGTAATCTTTCCAAAATCTCTTGGCACAAGGAAATACAACTGTCAAAATAATCTGTTCACAGTCAAATCCAATCTCTAGGCTGTCGAGATCAAAGCATTTTAAGCTGCAACAGTATATTATTATTCTGGACTATGGCAACTGAATGCAGACAGCACTTACCATTCACAAATCTTTACCATCTTATTCTATTGGCAGAAGGGATTACCTATTTCAATGAATGACTACACAGAACATTGCATGCACACGCACACACACTCTTTTCATATCACAGCATAAATAACAGTGAGTAGCAGATTTTAGGAACATATGAAAAAATGACAGGCATTTAAACCAGAGAGAACACTAGCCAAAATAGGATATGGTATAATGAAGACAAATATTTCATAAATATTTATTGTTCTTAAAATATCTTGAGTCATTCCCCCTGAGATGCACATGCCTGTTCTGGACTAGATCAATATTTGATTTGGATATTGTAGAATTCACCCTGTGCTGCATGATGTGACACTTTTTGAAGAACGAGAAAACAAGTGTCCAAATGTACTGTTAATTTGAGATGGCTAAATGCATTTTTAATTTGTTTTCCTGGAACACATACAGAGCAGGAAAGTAATTTACTACCTAAGAGGTTCAAATCAATATTTGTAGGATACCTTTGGGAACAAAGTATCAGATGACAGTTTACTTTGTCAGGGCCTTGACGTACAGTCTGACAGAACATACAGTGTGACGTACAGTGTGGGTGCAAATCTCAACGGGGCTGCATCAGGTAGTGTCTGCTAAAGAATGCTACGATTCTTCAGCACTACATGAAGTGTTAAACGACACTAGATTTCACATTATCCCTGTAGAACTACTGAAGGTGGCCTGTTATGCTGATGATCTGTACCAACAGGACTTTAAACGGTACTGCTTTTATCCGCAGGCTGAAAAGAACCAAGAAGACAGGTGTCTGGGGCCATCCACAAATAAGCATTGAGAGCAACAAATGAATATACCGTGACTGACTAGTATACACTAGTATAAACTAGTATGGACTCGTATATGCCTCATTTGAAACGCTCATTTGAAATACATGTACTGCCAGTAAAATTAAAATGTGAAACTATTATTTCTCAATGTTGCTTTTGGCTAAAAATAGATTTTTCTTTTAAAGTTCCATTAATAATGCAGACATTATCGAAATAAATCTAAGGATAATCTAAGGGGTTAAAGCATTTTGAATAAATGCCCAGGTCTGAGGCCAACCAATGGGGTCCCCAGAGCTTTGGAGGTCAGGGGTTATCACAGCTTCCACTTCTATTACATTTTTCAAACACTCAATCATATCATTCTCACGCCCTCCATCCATGCCTAGGGGGGGGACATGTCCCTGTTCATCTGCTCCGGGGAACAAAAATAGACTAGAAATGGTATCCAGATGGATTCAAAGCCTTCTTTCTCCGCACTACATTTTCCTAGAAATGCTCCTGGGGTATGATAACTGCTGACTGTTCCCGTCTTCAATATTGTAAAAGAAAAACACAGAAAGCATGAGGCATCAGAAATGCTCCTCTGGTTGAAGGGAGAAGAGCAGGAGCAGCTAGGAAAGCTGAGAGTAAAGTAAACACTGGCACACAGCAGAGAGATCCTGCACAGCTGTGGCCCGGTGTCACGCGTACATGTACCGCACAAAGACATTCTGTACAAATTCTGCAGCGAACTGACCTTCATTTTCCTTCTTTTTAGTGAAATTCCAACTTCCATGTAATACACCTGACATGTTGTCCTCCGAACATTTACTTTCACAGTTGTCCTCAGTATTTTCTCAGAGAAAATTATAAATTGTCAGAGAGCAAATTTACACCTTTATGCTGACTATGTTGTTCTTTCAACCCATTTGTATTTGTTTTTAATACATTAAAATCCAAAACAATAACCTTGGACATTTGTATATAAACAAGCCAGAATGATAAACTAGTACTGATAGATTTAAATGTTGCATAACAGCAAACACGTGGTGGGAGTGCTATAGACAGATACATTTCTTTGTTGCCCTAAGCACATTCACATCATGCAATGAATGTTGCGCATACCTTGGTTGCATATGTATAAAATGTTTCACATGTTTTTCCCCGCCCCGTGGCAATCATTTTAGGTGCAACAGAGAACATTAACCTTTTGAGTCTTTCTGTGAGGTTTTGTAGTATTACTGTATTACCAAATAACTTGCATAAGTTCTTATGTACCAATGCACTTGTTTATGTCCATTACTTTTATGTCTGGTACTTTGGTAATAAATCTTTAAAATGCCCTTTACACAGTGGAGTGAAAGCAGGTCCAGTATTACCTTCTACCATTTTCTGCAGACTGTTCCTCATCACGTGGATATTCTCGATGCCAACAAACTGAAATTTAATGTTGGAGTAATTGTCTTCATTTTCATAGCCTTTCCCTGCAGCCCGATTGGCCATGGCGTTCAGCTGGAGACACCCAGAAAAGTATATCACAGTTAGATGAGAATTCAACTAACCAGTCTGACAGCCGCATACATTAACCAGAGACGCAGCGGGTGCCTTAAAGAATATGCAAAATTACAACTGGCAAGATTATATATGAGACTATTAAAAAATTAATTCAATGCATGAACCTTAAATTAACCCATTCTCACATTTTTGTTATTGTATCCACAGTGTGGTGAACATACAAGCAATGATGTAGAGCAGAGGAGGTCCTGACAACCTGGCTTGACCCAAGAGCACAGACACGTACTTACTGTACTGTTAAGGCACTTAATGCAGTTCTTCAATGTACGTCAGGCTGTCAATCAGACATTGACATGAACATTTAATTACAGGCATCAGATAATGGGGTAACCATACTGTAATGTGTGGTATGGTGGAGGGGAAACAGATGAGACGGATGGTTGTTGGCTTAGACACTCAAGGGGATGGTTACGATAAAAAGATAAAAAACATGCCGCCAAGCACTTTTCTGGCAATAATCTAAAACTTTTAAACAGCTGAAAATTTGCCAGGAAGAGAACAAGAACCCAATGATCACTATTCCAGAACTGCAGTTTAGTTTGAGTGAGAAATGAGTGCATAATACAAAATACATTTCCTACAGGTAGCATGTGACTCACTTCTACCATCTGTCAGACGTCATTTGGGGTGGGGGGCGTTTCCTTTGTGTGAGAATGTGGAGAACGTTGCTCTACCAGAAAATAACCCCCTGTTCCCCGCCCCCTTACAGTTTATTAGCGACTTACAGTTGATTAGACTAAGCAGGGGATAATCCCCCCTGGGGCAATGTGGGGTGAGGGGCCTTGCTCAAGGGTCCAACAGCTGCATGGATCTTGTCATGACACCAGGGCTTGAACCACCAACTTTCTGGGTTCCAGTCATGTACTTTGGTCAATACAGGCTGCCCCCTTCCAAACTCCAGGCTCTCCATCCTCACCTTGGGTCTGGTGTCGACCACGTACATAAAGTCGCTGCCAGGGTTGGACTTCATGATGGCCTGCAGCATGCTCTCATCCTCCATGCACCGGGCGCTGAAGCCAGACAGGGGCTGGCTACTGCGACATATCGCAGCCTGGGGGGTAAGGAGAAACGGTGCACAGGTTTTATGCTACCACATATTAGGGTCGCCATGTATTCAGTCCCCGCCCACCAGACCATTCGCCGTCGGTTCCGACAGCGCCACACCTCATTTGCAATTAAGCTTCCAGCTGTGCGTGTTTCCCGGCTCTGATTCATTCCCAATTTGGCAACTCACTCAATCTAGAAACCATACCGCACACGTGGGCATATGTGTGGCTCCAAAGAATAGAACTCCAGTATAAAACGAAACATCTAAAGTTTTTACAGTTTAAGGTTCATACAGTCAGCCTAACTAAAATATATATTTATTGACAGTAATAATATTAACTAATTAATAATAATTGACATAATAAAGTGAAAAATTACCTTTTGTAATTTCTTCCGAAACGTTAACTTGTATTTGTGCAATTTCCCAAAACTGACAAATTAGCCTAAACTGAGGTTTTGGTGTACACTCAGATTAAACCCAGATATGTATTTGTGCACAGCTAACCTTAACTGAAATATGCCTTCATGTGCAGCTAGGCTAAACTGAAATATGCCTTTATGTGCAGCTAGGCTAAACTGAAATATGCCTTTATGTGCAGCTAGGCTAAACTGACAGACGCTCCATGTCTTTGTGCACAGTCATTTCTTGACCGTGGGCTTTTTTTTTTTTTTTTTTTTCAGCCAGTTGGTAAGTAGGTCAGTTACACATGTGTTCTGCCCATGAAGCCCTGGGTTCAGGTCTGTAGCTAAGAAAACAAACATTCACATATTAAAGTGACATGAGATCCACTTACAGTATGTTATCTATATGCTTTTACTGAATCATATTTCATACAGGCACCTATAGCATGCATGGATCTTCCTGAAATCCAGAAAGGATTTGTAAAATAAAGATAAAAGGACAGCATAAATCACTCTCATCATAATCTCGTAAATAATTTGCAGTATACAGTATATCATGACAGGATGTTTAATGCAATTTCTATGTTGGGAAAGGAAAAAGAAATGTATTTTCAAAAACGAACTGGAATCTGTAATCAATAAACCATGCTACTTTGTATTTTAATATTTCAAAGAGCCAAATGAAAACCCGATGAAACCCCTGTGTCTTCCCCGTTCAGGGCCTTCCTCCCACGGCTCATGAATACAGCACAGAGCAGTGCAGATATGAGCACACACACATCCACAGCCTGCACTAACATCCATGGGAGTGCGACCTTGCATCTCACCCAACACTCAACCCTAAAATCTAACCTTGATTTTTTACCACCAATTATTTTAAAGAAACCAAGTCTACGGACCTCTATTCGCATACGTGATTTCGTAGAGTCATGTCATGCACTTTACTCCTGAGCTTGCTGATATGAGCGAGACTCACGGTCACAAATTCATGTCAAACGCTCTTCATCTTCCTGACATGCTGTCCGTATCAATGCAGCTAAAAGAAAATATTATTTTTCTGAGGGGAGCATTTTTCTTTCCTTGAGAAGCAGAGCCTGTGCCAGAAAAACCCCACCCGGCAGAACCCAGCCTGAACCTTATTATAACTGCATATCATAATATTTCACCACAGAGCGCTTCACAGTAATATACGGTGCTCATTCCAGGTCCACGGAGGATACGCACTCAGTCACTAACTCAGTCACAGAGACGGGCTACACGGAGGTTATAATAAAATGTGAAATAACACCGCATCCAAAAAAAGCACAATAAATCACACGGTTCACATTATTCAGCGCTCAAAGATATGATTAACGCAATTCTGGCAGCCACCAGGAAATATGCTACTCCAGCAGCACGGCCATAAATAAATGCATTTAAAACTGTTTGCCATGAGTTTGAAAAGGGCAGTGTGAACCTCTACAGGAGCTGATGGAGGGAGGACTTCAGTGTGTAGAGAACGATTGGAAGGCGGTTTTGAGGCAGAACTCACCTGGTTATCTTGGCGGTAGTACGACAGCGTGGGAAAGCGCCCTCTGCTTCGGAATTTGGAGCTACCGACGATAACGGGCGGAGTGGCCGAGGTGGGCACGTAGAGGTCGGAGGGGTAAGTATCGCATACCTGTAAAAACATCACCCCCCAACCCCACCCCACGACACGTAAATAAGAATCTGGACCTTACCGCACACACCACACAGGTAACAGGTTTCAAACGCAATGTTTTCTCAACATAATTACACCTGATAGCCCTCTTGAACAACATACGGTGACCAAATGGCATAATCCACAAAAAAAGGTAATCAAATTAGTAAATAAGTAAATAAGTAAATAAGTAAATAAATAAATAAATAAATAAATAAATAAATAAATACATAAATAAAGAACATTCTGAGGCCTCCCTAGAAACAGGTAGAGCAGAACATTCTGAGGCCTCCCTAGAAACAGGTAGAGCAGAACATTCTGAGGCCTCCCTAGAAACAGGTAGAGCAGAACATTCTGAGGCCTCCCTAGAAACAGGTAGAGCAGAACATTCTGAGGCCTCCCTAGAAACAGGTAGAGCAGAACATTCTGAGGCCTCCCTAGAAACAGGTAGAGTGAACATTCTGAGGCCTCCCTAGAAACAGGTAGAGCAGAACATTCTGAGGCCTCCCTAGAAACAGGTAGAGTGAACATTCTGAGGCCTCCCTAGAAACAGGTAGAGTGAACATTCTGAGGCCTCCCTAGAAACAGGTAGAGCAGAACATTCTGAGGCCTCCCTAGAAACACGTAGAGCAGAACATTCTGAGGCCTCCCCAGGGAGTGTCTCTCTTCCTAGGCTTTACCTTCTTCTAGAGGCCTATGAATTCAAAGGTTTTGCAGTTAAAATATTCTCTGCCCTACAATACAAAAAAGGTGTTATTTAAAGATGCAGTTCAATAGTTCAACAAATAAAATATTATGACTTCTTTCGGAATAAATAAGATATATAGGAATATTTAAATTTGTACTACAGAGTTGACTAAACTTTCTACGGTTGAAGTATGAGGGCTGTCCTCACCCTGTATTCGTGGTTAGCGTGAGTGATTTGCCACAGGTTGTTGGGGAAGCCCATGCGACTGTATTCGGCTTTGAGGTCTATAAAGCTCCAGGCCAGCCCTCTCGCCTCCTTGTCCAGCTTGGGTTTGAAGGAGAAGCAGCTCAATTCCCCATATCTCTCTGGAAGATATTACACACAAGCAGACAGAGCATGGTGAATATGGCACACACCAAAACAAACCAGCAGGAAGCCAACACGCCAGGGAATAGCTGTCACAGTTCCATAAACATCGCATAAACCCTTTGAACAGAAGGCTTTTTAGAATGTTTTTATTTTTGAAAATTCTAAATCCATGTTACCAATAGTGATTGTTACATCAGCATTAGAGTGTTCAGTTAAGAGCATTCTAACCACACATCTGTGATCTCACCCCTTAAAGGGTTAAAGGGCTGTCCCCATGTTGTGACTGCAATTGGAACACCAAAGAAGAGTATGAAATATTCTGCTCTGGCGTGTCAAGGAGGACCCACCTGGTCTGGTGAGGCGCATGAGGGACACATACACATCCTGGCAGTCTCTCTCCTGGGGGATGACAAGCTTGATGACCTGGAAGTTCTTGCAGCGGATGAGCAGCGGGCAGCCCGCTGCGATTGTCGACTGCTTCTCTACACCACACACAAGGCTGTGCAGCACCTGAAGGGTATATACAGAGACAAGGGTGTTCCCTACTCCCCAAAAACCAAGACAACAGAGCCAGGTGGAGGGTTTTGGAGGCACTAAACAAGAATGTTGTTGTGACCCCAAAGGACCCCATCATAAATCACACAATAGGCTCATGCTGCCTTGGGATCACTGCGGCCCTAAAGACTGCAGAGTGTTTATCACAGCAGCAGCTCCGACGGGCTCTGGGCGGTGGGTGGGTGTGTGAACTAGCCCTCGAGGGGTACCTTGACAGGAGATTTACAGCCTGTACAGTGCCAGGCTCCCTCACCAAGAAACTGCTCTCAAAACAAGCAATCAGGAGGATTCAGAAAATAAGTCATGTTTTACAACCACGACTGATGCTACGGTGGAAGGAAATGCAAACGGAAAATCTCTGAAACAGTAGCAGTGCTTTAGAAAGGAATGGAAAAGGATGAATGTATGTTGTCTATTACAAACGATTTATGTAGACAAAGCTGGTTGAAACTTGCTTGAAAAAATAAATAAAACATTTCCAAACCTGAAATTATTGAGCAGCAAAATTCAGATACAATAACTTGCTCAAATATCAGACCCTTAAAATGAAAACGTTAAATTTTTGGGCGGTCTGCAGCGTAGTGGTGAAGGTACATGACTGGGAGCCGCAAGGTCGGTGTCCCAATCCCCAGTGTAGCCACAATAAGATCCGCACAGCGTTGGGCCCTTGAGCAAGGCCCTTAACCCTGCATTGCTCCAGGGGAGGATTGTTTCCTGCTTAGTCTAATCCACTGTAAGTCGCTCTGGATAAGAGTGTCTGCCAAATGCCATTAATGTAATGTAATGTAAATTGTACCAAATCAGTCTCAATGCCTACCCATGTTTCTTTGCGCATTTCGGACACATTTTCGGCAAAGATGGTATGGGTTGCTGTTAGGTACAGTGTGCCAACACACAGTTTTCTGGAGCTCATCCGGTCGAGCAGATGGACATTCTCCACCTGAAAATGTTATCGAACACTTCAAACTGTGCATATTAGTTCATAAAGCAGCATTGCAAACATGCACTGACTTGTCCCATGTTAAAATTATCATTAATTCTACATTTATATGACAATTTAATACTGGCATACTGGATTTTGGTTTCATTTCTCAAATGTCATGCGTGGCAGACAATATATTCTGTTGAAATTGCCTAAAGGGAATGTTACCAAAGTGCTTTATGGGACAAAATACTTTATTGGGGGAATGTATCGAGTCAAAGAAAGAAATCATGCATAGTTCAATATCTACTGTATTAGTACAATAATAGTGAATGGACTGTGCAGGGCACCGAGTTGGCTAGGACACAGAATTGTATTTACCGTAGTAGGCCAAGTGCATAACAGGTAAAACCATGGTTAGTATGGACACGCATTTATTTTACTGTCGTTATACTGCAAGGCCAACCGTTTGCTACAGAATGCAACTGGATTTCCTTCATCAGGAAAAGCAAATGTACCCATACAAAAGTGGCATCGGTTTACGTAATGTTAACTTGACTGCAACAGTCAGGCGTAAAACGTAACATCATGCCTGTTAATGCAAATATTTATTTCGCTTTTCTGTTGGCAGCTAGCTAGCTAACCTGCATCTTACATCTCCAAACACGCAATAGTAGATATTGCCTGAACTGATGACGTCAGCCGGTTGAAGGCACACAGCGATAATATCTCTAATAGCTATAGCAATACTACTATACTAGGCCTATTACAATCGGCCAAAAGATAACGCGAACTTCATAAACAATAGGTTGATTTCTTAATAGGCTATTGCTCTTAAAAATGCACGAAAGTATAAGCATATAAAATAATGTTAAATAGCCTACTTGCGCAAGATGTGCAGGCACATTTTGCGCAGAAAGAAATCTACATGCGCGTGGAGATATAGCTTTCGTCAGGGGCACAAGATAAATTAATTTTCATTTATTGAAACCAGTTTACCTTAGGCATTCGGATGTGCTCCATCACTGAAAAACAAACCAGCCAAGGAAGATGACCGCAGAAAATGAATTCGACGCAATGATTTGATTAAAAGAAACAAACGGTGAACATTTTTTGACTGTACAAATTGTGGACTTAATCAAATAACCCACGTCATCTAGGCTGTTATGTTTTGTTATTGCATGGTTGAGTCTCAGGTAACTCGTCCATGGTTTCTTTGCACCGGTGTGAGATTCACCCATCAGCCTCTCGGATCGGAAGACGGAAATAGCGCGGTCCTAAAGCCTGCCATGTAGTAGCCCTCGGAACACTCTCCAGCCGTCAATTTAGCGTTGGTAATAAAGCACACATAATAAAAATGTAGCCGTATTTATTTTAGAGTAGACCTTTAAAAATGTCACTATTATGCTGAGTGTACGTAATGAGATTGATTAACACTCCTGGAAAAGAAATTCAGTGAAAGAAAAAAGCATCTGAAGAAACGAAACATCTGAAAAAAAAAAAAAAAACCTGACTTATTGCATCGCTAAATGACTGAACAAAATCGCTTCACTGCGTAAATCAAGAGGTCAAGAGGCTGTTTTTTAGGATCGCTACAGGTGTGGTGCAGGGTGGGGGATGCAGTGATACAAGGTGGATGTTGTTCATGACCTTTCCCGGGTAGCAGGGGATAGGGCTACAGGTGTACGGTTTTTCAGGTGGCATGCAAGAAACTGGAAACGATGGATACCTATTAAGTGAGAACTATATGGCAACACATGAAAAAGAGATGAGAAGCAGAAATAGTTACAAAATATTTCACCAATGAGGTTTATGAGAAAGTCAAAATATACTGTGGGGAATGTTTATTTTCTGCTGCGAGAGCTCGCTGATGTATAAATTGAGAAAAAACAGACACATTGGCAATGCTTGCAGGGTCAGGACTGGAGAGGACATCAGGGATCAGAGCTTCCTGGAACTTACATGAACACAGGCCCAGTGGCCCAGAACAATAAAAAAACACCATTAACCGGAATGTCTCAAAGTGCATGCTTTCCCTTAAATATGTGCCAGCTCAGCACCCGCACTGATTCCATATTTGCTAGTTAATGTTGTTGGAATTCCCGGGACCCAAGACATGGATGAGGGAAACAGGATCGCTCACTCTGGGGGTAAAATGTCATCACAAGCTGTTTGCACTCTGACTCCACATTCCCCACGAGGACATCGGTGAATTATTTTCACGACGTTTACGAATGTGAGCGCGACTGCAACATGTAAAACCTCTGGACGAACACGAAGGCGACAATCAGCGTTCCAAAACAGCAGGGGGCGGTGAAGCGGTTTTTTATCACTTAGGAAACAATGAAATTACTTGCACTTAGGAGTTCTGATCGTGGCGAATAAAAAACTGCAGAGTAATAATGGCAAAGAAGTTAACAGTTAATGCCGAGTCTCACAACCAAGTAATGCGCTGTCTAAAACCCCTTGACGTGTCAATTTAGTTGAGCTCAGTGATGTAGTGTAACTGCCATTAATAAGTGACCCTGACTGTACATAGAAAAGAAATACGGTACAAGATATACTATAATGTATCAGATTACTTGTTGGATGCAATGAATCTTTGTCAATCAGTATTTGCATTTGTAAAATCAGGAATACTGTGCTTTGGTTAACGCTACAACGTACAAGATTCCATACACATCAGTCCACACATCAGATTATACCTGGATATTAAAATAAAATTGTATTATTTTAAAAATCAAGAGCTGATACCTGACACAAAGTCACCAGAAACAAATCATTCTCAGAGTTAGCTCTTTAGTAGAGGACAGACCAGCTTGCTAGGAGATCTCAGTTACCTGTTGATTCTTAATAGTCATTCTTCCATAGTCTTCAATTCATAATTAAATATGATAACCAAAAATACTTTGGTTGCATTCCACTAATCTTTTTTAATCTATTTATGTTTAATGTCCTGGTCTTTGTATTGCTTGTTTGTAATCATTGTATTCTGCAGGAGTTCAGCTTTTATTTTGCATGTTTACAATTCAAAATTGAATGGATTGACACTTTGATTGGCTCAAATGAGTGAGTCACTGCTAACCCAGTCATCATAGATTCACACATTTGACCCTATTACAAACAGAGAAATAATCTCTCCAGAAGGTTAATAGTGAGATTGATGTGTGGTGTGTAAACTGTTACTACCCAAAATGCCCAAAATGAAACACCTAGGATTAAGGAAATTGAAAGCAAATAGGGAGAGGATGGGGCTTACATTTAAAATCATTCCATAAAACCTACAACATATAATGACTAAGGTATTAGGCCATCATAAGCCACCAGAAAATCTTAATTGCACCTTGGCATAGATTCCACAAATCTCTGGGACTGGCATGAAACACCATTCTTCCAAAGGTTATTCCTTCACTTGGTGCTTTGATGGTGGCAGTGGAGAGCACTTTGTAACATATGGGTACAAAATCTCCCATAAGTGTTCAATTGGGTTGAGATATCTGGTGACTGGGAAGGCCATAGCATATGACTCACATCATTTTCATACTCATCCAACCTTTCAGTGACCCTGTGGATGGGGGCAATGTCATCCTGGAAGAGACCATTCCCATCAGGATGAAAATGTTTCACCACAGGATAAGGATAAAGGTGATCATTCAGAATAACTGTGTATTGATGTGCAGCGACCCTTTAAAGAGATAATCTAAAGAGATAAGTGGGTTCCCCCCCCCCCCCCCCCCCCGTACCGTTCTCTTGGTGTATGCAACAAATGCGCTCGCCCACATATTATGAATATGGTGTAGGATGATTCATTCATCATCTTGATCCAAAATCTAGGTCAAGTGCGCAGCATTTTTAGACATGCCACAGAGCATTAAAATGTTAACTGCTTAATCGTATCATGCAGTACACCTGTCTGGAAGCATCTGCATTCGTTATGCTTCTCCACTAATTTATTCAGGTTTTTCCTACCATTTGTCACCCGTCTGATTTACTCATAACTTCACTAATCTTCACCACCAAACCAAACTCTGATGATACTGCAGTGCATTCATTAAACATATAACTAATAGATTGAAATCAAAAGGATTAAAATATTGAATCTACGGTAACCCAACACAAGGAACTTGGCCGGGAAATTTCCGGTCAGTAATACAAATATTTCTATTCATTCCACTGTAGGGAAATTGGTTCAATTTGCCTACGGTAAAAGGGAAAAAAGAAAATGTTTTATGTTGCTTACAACATTAAAGTGAATAGCTTGGCACTTCATTACTAAACCCATTTCTTTTGACATTATAATGTAACCTCCCCCACCGCCCGTTGCAAGACATAACTTTCCCCCTAAACTTAAGCGAACAATGAGCAAGTTTAAGCAAGCAGCCTCTCCAAGTCGCACCTTTTCGCTAAGATATTTACATACCACTTTCTGCGCAAGTCTTCTTCCTTTATCCAAATATGTGAAAGGCAATGCTCAGTCGTCTTCAGATAGGCTACATTGTAGATCCCTGCCCAGATATTTACCAATTATCTACTGCGCCCGCTCGCATACGCGCCAAACCCACCCTCTTTTTAGATGTCGAAGTAGAACGCACGTGGAGGGAGTATTTAACAGCTGCGAAATACAAGTTTTGAATCGAGTTCAGAACCGCTGTTGAGACCGCCGCTGTCCTCCGCTTCGAGATCCTCACAAAGTAAGTGGCTTCGTGGCAAGGTAATGCATATACCTATATACTGCCGAGTCGGTTTTCGTGAAGTTACAGCGTAAACGGTATAGCGTAGAATAGACCGTGTTTGACCATACGCATTGATATGTTCTTCTTCTTATTATTAGTTTTCTAGTCAGTCTAACTTGGTTGCATTAATGTAATACATTAAATGAGTCATTATTCCCATTCTAATTTTGGTGATTCGTGGTTTGGTAATTCTTGATGACTTGTATTACTTTCTAAAATCATTATCATTATTATCCAAAAATCATATTTAGTTCCTACCTAATGTTATCCACTGTTCGAGTGCTGAAATATACATGCAAACTTTACATGCACAGGAATTAAGTTGCATGCAAAGACTCTAGCGGCAGCTGCAGGGCTTCGCGGCTTGCAAAGCGAACACTGAAGCATTATTATGCGTGGATGCATAACCCGCATAAGCATAACATTCCCAGGAGTTTCGGATGATAGCGTTTTAATCAGTGTTATGTACAGACAAGTGCTAGTTGGAACTACATGTGTAAGTTATCAGTTTTGATTATGCAGAATACTTCTGGTATAATTAGAGATTATATGAAGTATATACTATTTTTCACAGGGGATGAGACGCAGGAATATCTCATAAACGAGATGGTTCACCGTCCGTTCAGATACAAACTGGATGTGTGAAAATGTTAATACGTGAATACTGCAGTTAAATTCATATTCTTTGATTGTCGTGTTCAACTCTTCAGCTGTCGATCTCAAATATATTTATATCAATGCAATACCAGGGAAAAAAATCAATTCATATATATATATATATATATATATATATATATATATATATATATATATATATATATACACACACACATACACACACAGCAACTAAATGCATAAAAGCATGTCATCAAGAGGTTCAGCTGTCAAATGTCATAAATGTGATCAAAGTGACTTTGACCATGCTGGTGAAAAACTAAAAAACATCCAGTGACAAACCTCCAAGTGGGTAGGCTGCAGCAGAAGGGTTAGTAAGTGTAAAAAATAAGTTAATACCCCATAAAGAGCTCACTGAGTGAATATTGTCTCGGGGTTGTATTATGACTTCAGGGAAATAAAACATATTTATTTATTTATTTTTCTTCTCATATCTTGTTGTTTCACCAGACCAGACCATACCTTGAGTCACAACTAAGTTCAAATGTATATTCATGAATTGCACTGATGGCTGGTACCTGTACATTTGGGAAAATATGCAGGCATGCTGTTGAGTTGCACGCTTTGAATTTACGACCAACAAGACAAACAACCTTCATAGACTCGGTGATATATCTAAATTGAATGCACTTGCCAAATCTGTGCAGAACTGACCTGGAAACAGACCATATGCAGATTTGATATCTTTATTGTGGCTGCTCAGAGTCTAAGTCTCTTGATTGTTTTTTGTGGGAAGACAACAGAGTAGTATATAATATAATCCAATATTTTGTTTTTTGAGTTTTAGTTCTTAATTTAAAATAACAGTGCAAAATGAACCTGTGTAAAGCATAGTGATAGGATGCTTGAATTATGCACTGAAAGTTAATGAGGGCTTCATGGACAGCAGAAATCTATTGTTGTTCCAAGTGGCTTGATTGACATCAGACATTTGAGGCAAAAATTTCACACACGTCTTCTCCCAGTTTCAAAAGATTCTCCAAATAAATGAAGAGCCATCTGTTGCGGTGTAACAGAGTAACACGGCGAGATTAGGACAATAAAAGCCTTCAGTTAAACTAAGTCAAAGTGATTGACTTACAGATGCTGGGCTGTCTCTCCTCTGTCCCACTGTGCAGTGTTCATACATCCTAAGTCCAAACTGCTCTTCCAAAACCCGGATAATAAACAGGGTTTTCTGTATTACATTAGATCAGGAAAAAAAATCTGAAAAAGGGGCTGTGAGCCATGTCTCCAGGGACTTCTTGCTTTCAAAGAATGAATTTGCCAGTACGAAGAAAAAAACTTGTGGCATATTAAGTTCAATGAAGTCCCTTGGTTCTGGACCACTGAACTTAATATTTCTTGGGATTAAGCTGTCATTTATGATTGCATTACCTCCCACTAATACTAGTTTAATACATTAATGAGCCAAGAATTTTCAACCATGCGATTGCAGCTTGTTTCAACAGACATTTTTCAAGGCAGGGATAATGCATGCATTTCAGAAAGCATTCTTTTATCCAGTATAATTCAGATATGATTCATTTTGGAAAATACTTTTGTTTAAATAACTTTGCTTTCAAATAAGCACAAGAGTTTCATAGACTTCTGTGAAATTTCCACATCTTGCCAATAGTCTTACTGCCATTGATTGTCTCAAAGGTCTGGTAGCATCCAAAGTACATGGTCTTCAGCTACAGTTCATGATGACCATCATGTGATGAGACCGTCAGACCAGAGTATGGTAGTAAGCGAAATCTGGAATCCTGTCTATAGTCCCCTGGAGCCTCCAAAGCACAGCTTGTTATGGGCCCTTTGTGAAACATGATTAGGTTTGGCAGCTGACATTGTATTTTCACAATTCCATTCATATTTATTCATCAAGTTTGGTTTAGTGAAGTCCAAATTTGGGGAATCAAGGTGGGGAATGCAAGAGCTGTGCTGGGAATGATTAGTCATCAATGTGTGCATAGCCAGTTTAGGCAATATATACTAGGGTCAATGCCTCTGCTGTTTTGAAGAATGCCATGATATCTTTTAGGAAGAGTGGGATTCAGAAGGATAGAATTGCTTCCTAAGTGGTCAGTAGATAAAGTTGTTGATGTCGAGCTCCTGCTTTATCATTTGCAAATAGCACCATCTGTGTGGGATCAGGGACAGAGGCCACGTCAAACTGTGAGAGACCAGACCGAGAGACCCATCCAATCCACTCAATAAGCTGATCAGTAACAGTATTTGGTCCAGAGAGATCAATTCATCAATGACAGTGCAAACAGCTCACTGTTTGAGATCTGTGATGTTTCATGCTCTTCAATGACAGAGGGTTCAAACAGGATGTCATGTGAGACCACCAAGAACAATAGTTTAGTTATACAATTACTGCGTGAAATTGCTTAAGGCAATTCTTTATTTTATAACTAAATGCTTGTAGTTTCAGTAGGGATTTGAATGTTGTCTTCACTGTTTATTTAATTGCCTTACTCTGGGAAATATGAATTTGACCATGAAAATTAGTTTAGATGCTTGTCAGTCAGGGATGGGCATGATGGCACTCAAATATTTTGAAATATATAATATAATATAATATAATATAATCATAAGATTTCAAGGTGAAGAAGTCTCACAAAGAAGTTTGATCCCATCAAAATGTTGCAACTCTGTATGTGCTTTAATATGCTTTACATATATTTTAACATGCAAGTGATGATAGGCCATTGAACCTCCTTGAATGCAAAAAGCCAGTTTCCCTATCAATAATGTTGCACCAGGTAAACACCTAGCTGCTATCTTTTCTTCTCAATACTTTGAAAAACTGTGGTGTCTTGTATCTTGCCAGAGAAGCAGTTTTCTGTTAATAGATATTGGACTGTCCTGGCTCAGAGTTTGTTTGCACCCGCAGAGTGTGGAGATTCTGCTTGATGGGGTGTTTTAATAAGACGTTTATATTGTTTGCTCACTTGGACCTGTTGACTATCTCAGTTGTTTTTGCTCCAGCAGGCTGATCTAAGAGCCAATATAGGAACTGTGAACACATCAGTGACGCGCCTGGGCCTGCTGTTTATACGGTGTCCTCTGTGTCCCCATTACCGCTGGCTTCAGGGTTATCACACTTTTAATTTAATCTCGCCCAGTACAAGTGCTCTGTCCTGTTGTGCTTGACTGCTACTCCATGCATTTCGCTTTTCTCTTCCTGAAATAATGTTCTTAGATAAACAGCACGTGCTGTAGAGCATCTTATGTGCACATATGTGTGCAGCTGTTGGAGAGATGCTTCTAATTCGGGATGTTTACAAGCCTTCAGAAGAGGGAATACATGGTCTGTTCTTTCAAATGATGTTTATTTCAGGAGTAAACATTATTGTGGGAATAAAAATAAACCTGTCATGTACATACAGTATATGCAGGCTGTAATAAGGGCAGTCAGTTAGGTCAGCATCCACATCCGAATGCATGGATATGGTTATAATGGATATGGTTAACTGAATGATATGCCCATTGGGATTTAAGTGAAAAGAGATAATCTTTAATAAAGGAGACCGATATTCCAGGAAATGTAGTGAACGGGCCAGGTAAATACAGGAAATTGTGGAAGGTCTTGGGAGACATTCATATCAATAATGCAGAAGGTATTCTTGGACATACAGCTACCTGCCTAATACCTTTAATAGACACTGCATTAGGTTTAACTAAGAGTGCTTATACCACCATCCACCCCAGGCTAAGGGATTTACTATGAAGAATATAAACTGTGCTCCTGCAGTTGTTTATACTCTTGAGGATTTGTCTGCTGACCTGGTTGTTCTGATAATGCATCCTAAATAGTTACTTGGGGGGGTTTGCTTATTTCTGCATTCAACAAATTGGCAGAAAGCGTAATCATAAATAATGGTCAGTTTGAGTTTCTGTGCAAATTCTATGTCAACATTTGTCAATGTATTGTGTGTCTTCAGTATAATGTGTCTAGTTGTTTCCATCTTATTAAATGCAATATTAATTCATTTCTGTAGGCTACATGGATTCGGATTACATGAATATGATGGAATATGATGGAATATGAATTTTAAGTGACTGAGATGATTTTGCATGATTACTGGAAGGATACCTCAGTGTCCTCCAGAAATGTACTGACATTAATTTAATGTCTTCTGGTGTCCACATTGTAAAATATTTAGTAATGACTCATAGTAATATGATATATGCTGACTCGATCCTGTGCATGCTCTTGCTATGCATAAAAGCCTTTGAAGGCACTGCCACAATATAGCACATCTTTGGAGAGTTTGCTCAAATTGTTGGAACTAATCTGTCTGGATGTGAAATTTGTACAAGCCCTGGAAGAGCTGATTTAAGTCTAGACATCTAATCTGGCGATGACATTTTCATAAAAGACTGCTTCACTGTGGTCACTTTGTGCTATGGCGTTACACTTCGATTGTTTGCATTTTGCTTGAATGGTGTCTTTGGTGAAAAATCTGGACTAGCTGGACTTTATTTTATTTTCTTTGCTAAACAAAACAGTTAAGTTGGATTGGAGCCCCGTTTTGACTGTGTCTACCTTTGACCAATTACAACAAAGCAACAGTTTTAGAATTGTATATAAACAGTTGCTTTGAGAGAAGTGGGACAATAAATCCATTTTGTTTCTGAAACGGTCACATTTCTTAAAAAGGTGGAACTTTTTTTTGAGACGTTTTTTTTAAAACTTCTGTGGAAAATACTTTCTACTGTTGGAAAAGGTACGGTCTTTCATCTTGTATTACCTTTCACAAGGTGTGTAAATTCTCAGCACACTAGGAAACTGCTGTGAGACACTTTACACTTTAGTGCGTTGTCATTTTAGGCACATTGCCTCATTGGTATTTTGATGGATATTAATGTTTAGAATGATAAATCACCCTTTTTAACAGTGTGGTGTCAGTTGAGCCTTTCCACAATAATCAGCTGTTATATTTTGCAACATTTGGATTGAAGAAACATGAATTGCATTGTAAAGATTTGACACACATAGCGCATAGCAGTGTTGTGGTGTTGTCGCTGTTTTGTGATCCGTAGACCATTTGACATTTTTCCTCTTATCACTCCACAGAAGCTCAAACATTTATTGGTAAATTGGTAATAGGAACAAACAGGTTCCACTGCTGTCCAACTGCTTTGCTGAGTCAATTTGCAGATATGATATTTGATAGGTGTTAGGAGATTACTGTGTTAAGTCATTTGGGTCACTAGGTGACCAAATCTGCATTCACAGCCTATTTGTGAAAGGTTCAATACTTTTTGCAACCACTCCATCTTCATGTTTTCCAGATTCTGTTCACTTACAATATTGAGTTGTGCTGACTGTTTGGAATAAACATGTTTTTTAAGCACTAGATATCAGCAGGGGCGTGCGCTCATTGTGGGGGGGGGGGGGGGGGGGGGGGGGGGGGGGGACATGGCAAAACATGAATAAAGACCGAGTGAAACCTTTTTGACAAATGGCCATTTGCCATAATACATTAAATCCACAAAGTATTAGCCTTCAACTAAAAATAAAACTGCCGGTATTAGTAGTCTACAGTTTAAAACTGAATGTTCCAGAATGCATCAGGACAGGTTGGCGGCTTTGCAATAACCGCAATACCAGGATAATTGCGATGAATATCCGAATCGAATATTCAGACAAATGCGACCGAATGTTTTGTTTTGCATGCCGGTTATTTGCATCTAGTAGCCTAAACCGCATGGCACTACTTTCATTGCGTGAGGGTGTGCTAATTGGGAAATTTGGTTGTCAACAATAAATTAAAATTATCGCCATAATGAAGTCTGAATTCCGTCGGATTGCTGTCCTTTGAGATTGTCGAATACGACAGTATTTTATGTCATTGTGTTTTCAAGTAGCAAATGTTTATCCAATGTGCTGGAGTAATGTGAACTCACTGTTCCGAACACCACGTTGCCTCACGATGTTCCGAACAACTTTCATGATGAATAAATAACAGATTACTTCCAAATGGATGGAAAAGCACAAAAATGCGTTGGTTTTTGTTTGTGTACGTGTTTCATTCCTTCCGTGTTTATAAAAACTTGATAAAGTCACGTACATGATCCGTTTCAGCATACAGTGACAAGGTAATGGTGCTCCCCTGTGACTGCGGTGGGGAAGCTATAGCCTAATTATTGGTCCAGTTCACGTAAATCAAAGTGTTTGAGTGTCTGGGATAGTCAATAAACAACCATAATAATAAACCACATTCCTCAGGATAAAAACTACAATTGAAAGGACATCAATTTTTGATGGAAGCGCCCCCCGTGTTCTGTTCGGAACACAGTGAGTCCTGTGCACGCCCCTGGTTATCAGTGACCAAGATAGGAACCTTACATATATACATTTCATATATGTATGTAAAAAGAGCATCCCTGATTTGCCTGTAAAGTTGCGGACATTCTGCTTGATTTGATTAAAACATTACTCAAAGGATCCCGGCTTTGTGTGGAATCTGTCTGGCCCCTCCGTACTCAGTTTGGCACAGGCGAATGGCAGCCTTTCGGTCCGTCAGCATTCGCTTTGGTATTGTGCAAGTCCTGAGTGATACCATGGCGTTTGTTTGGCCTGAAAAGGCTTAATTTGGCTCTCTGGCCAGACCAACTGGTAGGCTCGCAGCTGCCTAAGGTTACCTAAGGCTACCTGTGTTGTAATTAATTTCATTATAAGCTTTTTTTTCTTTTTCTTTTTTAAAATATGTTGTAGTAATACGAATATGATAATGTTCTTTCTCAAACATTTTTGTGTAAAATTATGTGAGAATCTCTCTGGAGGATTAAGCATGGTTTAGAATTAGGTCCTTGACAAATTTTGTTTGTTTTATCAAATGATAGCAGTGCCCTCAAATTCCTTGTTGTCATATGCTTTAATCAGTTTATTTGCCATTTTTCTCACATTACTAGACTAACAGGGCTGTGCTGAACTGGGTCAGCGTGAGGTTTAGATTCTAACGGACAGAGTTTGAATGGAAAAGGTGGGCGGACAGACTGTTATGTCAGTATGTGTGTTTTTGGTCATTTAGGGAAAAATGAAAATGCCGCCGCACAGGCAGAACAGAGCCGTGACCACAGACGACTATTATTAGCTGTGGCTGTAATAAAATAAATTTGAGTTTGGTGCCAAAGCTAGATCTCTTTTACCACTGTTTGGACTGCTATTCCTGTCCGGCGCATTTTTCAGGCTAAATACTTGACTGAAAGATGCATGTTTCAACGAGAGCGATCTCCCAGTTCGGCTCCAAGTCTTGGCTTAATTTGAGAGGCAAAAGAAACTCTGTGTTGCTCTCAGCCCGATGGCCCTGCAGATATATTAGAGAATGGACAGACTGATTAAGTAAGCTGATGGGGCTGTGGTAAGGAACAGGGGGGGGGGGGGGGGGGTTGGGGTTGGGGTGTGGGGCTTGGGGGGGGATACCTGGCATCAGTGGCCCAAACCTCCCATTCATTACGTCTGGCATTTACTCGTACTCCAGTGTCTGAGCCAGCAAAGGGGGCCGGGGGGCCAGGCTGCTGAGAGGTGAGCTGGGGCACTGGCGGGTGGGCGGGGGGGTGTCATTCTCAGAGGAGACCAGACCCCTTTTCTGGTGTCTCAGGCCCTCCTGAGCCAAGTGTAACGCAGACACAAACGGACAGCACCTGGCCCCCTGATCCTTTTTACCCCGAAGGGGCCTGTGCTTATCCCGGACGTGTTTTCCTTTCATAAAGCTGGTTTTGGTTAAAGGTTGTGGTCGGGCGGCCATTTTGATTTGAATACGATTTGACATTCTCAAGATACACCTGGTCGGTTTTTTTCCCCATGGGTTCTTCGTAGGTCACCTGTCGCTGTTCTGTGTGAGAATCGCAGGCGATCCTGTGGCGAGTCCTCTTTGTCACGTGCCATCGGCATCCTAAAAGAGAAGGGTACCATAAAGGGGCTCAGGTCTGCCGCTGCTGTTTCTGACCATGTTTTGTATCATAGTGTTCTCAGAAGGTATCCTGTGACACCGATATAAAGGGGGGAGGCGAAAGGCGTCAGAATCGCGTCCGATCGCGCATGTCCGCGACCTCAGCGGAACATTGTGCAAGGCCGCTGCTCCTCCACCCTTCCCGGACCAATCAGCGTCCATGCTTTTAGGAGCTCTTCCAGGCTGAGCTGGGCAAACAGACCTGTCTGTTTCAATGTTTGTCAACGTTGCCCAACCGTTTATCTGTGCTCAGCAAGCACTCCGGCAGCTGGGGCTGTTTGGCCTGTGTGTACATTAGAAATCTTCTTTTTTTTTTTTTTAAGTGACAGGAGCTCTCTCTTTCTCCTATCCCTCTCTTATATCTCTCTCTCTCTCTCTCTCTCTCTCATGTGCTCTGTCTCCGTCTCTTTCTATCTCTCTCCGTTTCTCTCTATCTCGCTCATGAAGTTCATATTCAAGGTCAATGGCTTTATTGGCACAGCCCAAACACACATCAACTGCAACAACTATAAACTATAAGGGGCTTTGACCGAGGCAGAGGGATGGAATAGATCTCTCTCTGCATCTCTCACTCTCTCCCTCTCTCACCCTCTCTCTCTACATCTCTCACCCTCTCTCTCCCCCCCTCTTCCTCTTCCTCTCCCTCTCTCACCCTCCCTCTCTCTCTCTCTCTCTCTCTCTCACTCTCTCTGCATCTCTCACTCTCTCACCCTCTCTCTCTACATCTTTCACCCTCTCTCTCTCTCTCCCTCTTTCTCTCCCTCTCTCTCACCCTCCCTCTCTCTCTCACTCTCTCTACATCTCTCACCCTCACTCTCTCTCCCCCTCTTCCTCTCCCTCTCCCTCTCTCACCCTCACCCTCACTCTCTCTCTCTCCCCCTCTTCCTCTCCCTCCCCCTCTCTCACCCTCCCTCTCTCTCTCTCTCTCTCTCTCTCTCTCTCTCTCTCTGTGCACTGGCTGTGCAGGCCCTCGTGTGACCCCTAGCCCAGAGGCTGTACGGAGCGACTTGGCCCCCCCTGACAGCCCCCCCCCTCCCTCCCTCCCTCTCTCCCTCCCTCCCTCCCTCCCTCTTCCCCTTTCCCCTCCTCTCACAGCAGTGCTGGGGAGGGTCACTGGGTCTGGGGGACAGGGGAAGAGCATGTTGAGACAGAGCCAGATTCTACCGACAGAGTAAATATAGCTGCATTGGGTTGTGGGATGTCAGCAGAAAGTATTTTGGTTGAAGAAGTGTTGAACGAACTTGAGACTTGTCTTGGATCTTGGACTGTGATTTACCTTTCTGACGGCCATTTCTGTGTCACAGACAGAAAGAGAGAGAGAGAGAGAGAGAGAGGGAGAGTGAGAGAGAGAGAGAGAGAGAGCTTACTAGGTTCAGTGGTGGTTCCTCCTTTGTGTGTACAATATATGTGCAGCTTTGGCAGCCATTGTGTGTGACTCCAGAATACGCAATATTTTTTGTCTCACCAGAATCCTCTGCAGGTAGGTGCTGAACACATATGTAGATTTGCTCTTTGTTACTGTCGTCAGGACGATAATGCACTTACAATTATACAGAAAGACAAACTTAAACAAAATAGCAAAATTGTTGGTTCTGCGTCAAGGAGTTACACTATGCATGTAGTGGTACGGACCTATATAGCCTTTGACATCACTGCCTCATGCACCCATGCATGTACATATAAGCATACACACACACACACACACACACACACACACACGTGCACATTTACAGTACCTACAGTATTTTTGTATGAGAAAATAAACCATATTAAAGACCTTCCTGAAATTCTGCTGCAGTAACTGCTTCCAAGTAGACATCACTGGGCGGGGTTCAGTGTGGGGTTCACTCATCAGGAAGTGAAAGGTAACCCTTTGGGCTCGACCCAGGCCTCACGGCCAGAGACTCACGTGACCCCTGATTCCAGCTGTGGGGCATTGTGGGATACGAGAGTCCTCTGACCCGCCTGTGGTGCTCAGCTGCAGTCCTCCAGAATGTGTTTATATAACTCAAATTTCTATGGTAATGCATAGTTACATAGGAGATAGCCTTTCTGTTTCCTGTGGCTTAAAACCAGACTTGATTAAATGGATATTAATGTGCAGACAGTTTTGCAGCCTGTATAACATAGTTGGTCCTTGGAAGCTTTTAGTTAAATTGCATCAGTGCTGTCACAAGCTTAACATATTTCCCAGTGCAATAGTTTGTCTCAGAAGGTCACCACAGAGATGGTGATCTCCGCATACTTTCGATGAGTTTTTCAATTCATTTGGATGCAGGCCAGTGAGCTAAACAATGCACATGGGAATTGTTGTCAAGAACAAAGCAAAACTTTATGTCCGTGAAGGCCTCTTAATTTACATTTTCCATTGGAAGTGATGCAATTAGTGCAGGAAGCAACTGCAGTGGCATTTTCTCAGAGAGAAGGGCTTTGTGTTTCATTTTGTAAACACTCATTGCACTCCTTTGAATGCAGATATTTTATCCTTCATATGCACACAAAGCCTTTCAGTAAAAGTTGGGATATAATGAGGTTTGTGTAATTATTGCAGAAAGCCTTTAGAATACTTCCCTCCTGGAGTCCTGTCCCGTTGATCAGCAGATCACACAGTGGAATGTTTAACGTGTTTTTTTTTTTTGGTTTTTTTTTAAACGTACAGTAGATCTTTTTAAAGCAGTGGGTCATCTGCCATACCCTTCCCATTATTGTGTTTTAAAGCTGTTTTCCTATTTGTGTCCGGTTTATTTGTTTCAGAAGCGTTATGTAATACCTGCTGGAGGCACTGTTGTGATTGGCCAATGACGGCAGTTGTTAAAACAGTTGCAAGTGAAGCTTTGGCTTGTGAACAAGTAGACCGCTTAAAGAAAAACAAACATTCACAATGTATCTCAGAGTTCGGCAGCAGAGTATCATTAGGCTAGGGCTTAGCTGTGTTCCTTTCCTTACCTCCATCACAGTAAATGAAAAAGCTTGTTGAGCAGGTAGCGAGGCATAAATACAAAGATTAAGGTGAAGAGAGGCACCAGAAAGGTTGACGCCTGTGATTTTTAGTTTCAGTAGTACTTATGAAGAACAACATGCACAGGTTTCTGTCTTTATACACAATTTTTTATACATATTTACTGAAATTATTAACACTAAGGTGTGAGGCACCTGAAAGCAATGGAGTTCTAACACTGACTTAGATTTTTGGGTTAAGTACCTTCCGGTACAGAGGCAGTGACTCGCATGAGAATAAAGCCTCCAACCACAGAGTTTGAAGTGTGATTCTCCTCATCATTGCGTGACCTTGGAACTATATGTTTCTATCTGCATTCTGAGGGGTTTTGAGTTATTCACAGGTACCAAAACGAATGGGCTCCAAGCAGATGGAACCTTTGAAATGTAGCATCTTTTCATACTTCGAAACGATTTTTTTGGGAAATCTTCATGCACACATTTATTTCACACCAGTTAGATCTTTATAATTCTAAGGTCTCGATTTTTGCATCGCTCCCAGCCATGGTTTCCGTCTCCCTGTCCACCCATGGTTTTTGTGTCACGGTGAGCGTTCCCTGTCCGTTTTATGGGACAATACTGACCTTTCCCGGCGTTCCCGACAGGACCTCGGAACAGGATGTTGGCCCACATGCTCTCGTTCGGCCGCTCGCTGGTGCGGAGGAAGGTGGTGAACATGGACAGTCTGGAGGACTCCAAGCTGTGCCGCTGCCTGTCCACGCTGGACCTCATCGCCCTGGGCGTGGGCAGCACCCTGGGGGCGGGGGTCTACGTGCTGGCCGGCGAGGTCGCCAAGGGCAACTCGGGCCCCAGCATCGTGGTGTCCTTCCTCATCGCCGCGCTGGCCTCCGTGATGGCGGGGCTCTGCTACGCCGAGTTCGGCGCCCGTGTGCCCAAGACCGGCTCCGCCTACCTGTACAGCTACGTCACCGTGGGGGAGCTCTGGGCCTTCATCACCGGCTGGAACCTCATCCTCTCCTACGTCATTGGTGAGCTAGTCTGAAAACATGCGCTCACACGTTACAATAAGGTCACATGAACTGGCATTATCTACTGTAGATGTTAATCATGAATTAATGATGTAAAAATACATTCATTAAGCATGAAATAACTTTTCATTCATTAATGACTTCTAAGTAATGTATTTGTTACATGAATGTTTATACATTAGCAAACTATATTAATAAAGCTGTAAAAATTATTGGTCTGGACCTACTTTAGTTAATGCCAATTCATGTGACCTTAATGTGTTACCATGTACTACAGATGAACTTCTGGGATTTCTCAGGACTTTTTTCATACGTCCCCAGGCACCACAATGCCCTTTAAGGCTTATAAAGCTTGGGTTTTAGGGATCCCCTGGGAATCCCAAACTTTCCTCTGCAAAAACATTTGAAAGAATATTTTCTTAACATTTCCCCATTTCAAAAATTATCTAATGTATGTCTAATTTGGTTTACACAAATAAAGCTTTTCTTATATAGACCCATCATCTAAAAAGAGCAGGGTTTGGGAATGCCCTTATGTGTATACAGTATTGAATAGCCACTGCATTGCTGCGTGTAAAGTGTTGGATACCTACCCTGGTAAATATCTTAATTAGGATCTTACCAAGGTCCTTATTTTTAACTTGAATATGTTGATAGAGTCCTTAAAGATCTTGGTTAAAGGATCCTGTGCATTTTATTTACTTGGGTACAAGTGAAGTTTCTGAGCCGCTGTTAATTTCATGTTAATAACCCGTCAGATAAAGGACCAGTTTTTAGTGACAGAAGACAGACAGAGTTGTGAAACCGGGTCCTGCTCATCGGCTTCTCTCCGTACAGGAACCTCCAGCGTGGCCCGAGCGTGGAGCGGGACGTTTGACGAGCTCATCGGCGAGCACATCGAGCATTTCTGCAAAACCTACTTCAGGATGAGTTCTCCTGGCCTGGCCGAATACCCAGACTTCTTCGCCGTCTGCCTCATCTTACTGCTCTCAGGTACAGCGCATCTTTACTGGTCACCTGAAGTTCTACAAAATGGCCTCCCCAGAGCACCACATAGGCTGGAACTGAAATGAACGAATGTCACATGTTACTTTATGGGGACATTCCGAACTCTTGAATTTCTGTTGACAGCAAATATAAACAAGCTCATAAATATCTTTCATAATTTAAATATTACGGGTTTGGCATTGCAGATATAAAAATAAAATCAGATTTTAATAAGAAGCAACAGAATACGTTCACGTACTGGTCACATGGTAGAGAGGGCATGTCACAAGGCCAAAGGACAGTGAAAAGATGGGATTGTTTCAGCATTAGGAATCAGGTGGCCAACAGGCCTCTCCACTCATATGCAGAGGCGAGGGTTTGGTGGCTTTCCAAAATGGTGATGTAGTCCCACGCTGTACAATGGCTTCAGTCTTCCCACAGAACATTTTGCTGCTGTAAACAAGACATTTCTGTCAAGCAACCAGAAGGACATTTTATTGACGAAAATAAAATACTCTGCACTATGGCTGCATGTACTCCAGCTTACTGCTCTCTTGAGGAGAGTTTGCACCGAAGCTAAAGCATGTAATGACATTCATGTCTAAGACCCAGCCATGGAACGGTAGTACACAACTGAACTGTGCCTTGGGCTAGAATAAGATATTTCCCATTAAATCAGGTCTTGGTTAATTCTTCTCACCTGCTATAGTTCGATTGACCTGGGATACTCTTGACAGCACCACTGAGTGCCTGTACTTTGTGAGTGAAGAATTCTGACGGGGTTTGATTTGTGTCACTCTTTCCTCAGGGCTTCTGTCGTTCGGAGTAAAGGAGTCTGCCTGGGTTAATAAGGTCTTCACCGCCGTCAACGTGCTTGTGCTCATGTTCGTGATCATCTCGGGATTTGTCAAGGGTGACCCCCTCAACTGGAAGATCTCCGAAGAATCTCTCATCAATGTCACAATCGTGACAAGGTATGCGGCAGAACTGGTCTTAACTAGTCAAAGGGAGTTAAGACCAGATCCTTGGTAATTGGTGTTCTCTTGTGCTGACGTCGCTTGTGCAATATCGGCGTATTATATTACTGGCCTTCTTGTCCATCCAGGAATCTGTCATTTGCCGATAATGTCACCAGCGATTACGGTGTGGGCGGCTTCATGCCGTACGGGTTCGGAGGAACGCTGGCTGGAGCGGCCACCTGTTTCTACGCCTTCGTTGGGTTCGACTGCATCGCAACCACAGGTATGCTATTGCTAATATTTGCATGTCACCTCATGTTCTCAGTGGGTAGATTTTCCTGTTATACAATGGGGGGAAATGGGAGTGTGTGAGACCCAAAACACATATATAAGTCTAAAAAAAGAGACAGAGATAGACAGACATAGAGACCTGACTGCTAAAAACATTAAACATGTAACATTAAAGAAAGGGCTCTAGAAATAAAAAATAGAAAACGAATTATCACATTATATCCTGTCCTGCCAAACAACCCCAACTTTCATACCACCGACAAAAAAACCAAGAAAATGGAGAGAGAGACAGAGACAGCGAGAGACAGAGAGAGAAATAGAGAGAGAGATAGAGAGAGACAGAAGGGAGAGACTGACAGAGAGATCGAGAGAGAGGGACAGACAGAAAGATAGAGAGAGAAGGAGAGTGAGACGCAGGTAAAGAGGCAGGTGTTTCCCGTGCCAGGTGAGGAGGTGAAGAACCCGCAGAAGGCCATCCCTGTGGGCATCGTGGTGTCCCTGCTGGTCTGCTTCCTGGCCTACTTCGGCGTGTCAGCCGCCCTCACCCTCATGATGCCCTACTACCTGCTGGACGCCAAGAGCCCCCTGCCCATGGCCTTCGAGTATGTCGGGTGGGGCCCCGCCAAGTACGTGGTGGCAGTGGGGTCGCTGTGCGCCCTGTCGACAAGGTGAGAGCCAATCATACGCACCCACAAACCCCTCCGCTGTGTCCCGCTCTGTGGCTCTGTCCTACCTCACTATGGCCATTGGAGTGGAGGAGTGCATCTCAAAGTGTCACAAAAAACAGTCACACAGTAAAATCACCAGTGTTAGTTCAACTCTACATATGAGTCCAATAGAGTTGATTTTACTGTGCACATTCTAATAAATAAGTGAATGTGCATTTGGCATGAAATTTTACCATCACATACTGGGTTTTGTGACAGCCCTGTGCTGAAAAACTATGACCGGTTCTCTCAGTTTTCCACCACGGTAGTTCTGTCAAATCAAATAAAATAAAAAACGTATAAATTCTCAAATTCTCTTTGTCTCCAAACTGAGCCAGTCTTTTAAGCTTTTAAACTATGTGACTTTTGTGATGCCACTCCTGAACCACTGAGTAACTTACTGCTATTTTATGTTAATGTATTTCAGCCTACGCTAATGATTAATTAATAAAATGACGGAGAGTGTTTAGACACGGTATATGGGACTTAATCAGTTAAAGTCACATATGCTTAATAATACTGTGTGCAACCACTGTCCATCATGTTTTGAGTGTATACATGTGATGCACTGACAGAGTTCACATTTCTTGATATTAAATATTAATGTAATGGAGTGATTATCATTGTTGAATGCATGAATTTTGTGGGGCTGGATCTTTTTATGAAGAAATATTTCCATTCACAGGCTTCCTTTCCTTGGCAAATGAACTTATTTTGCAGCATAACACTCCTTTCAACAGGGTCTCATTAGCCATAGGCCAGTGGTTGTACTAGTGGCTCCATTACTGAACGCCTGGCTGACCACAATTGACCTCATTTACAGTCCAGTGGTGGAGGTGACCGTGGAACTGAAGACATGGTGGAACAGCATTTAGCACATTTCCTGTTGGTTCCTCTTCCAATCGGTGGGAACAATGGAGTCAATTTCCTGACGATTCTCCTCCGAGTCGTCTGGGACTCCAGGCTATTTTAAGAGCAGTGCTCATTAATCCCTTTTTATTGAAAAGGAAATGGAATGATTACATAATGGCATTTATAGCCAATTCTCCGAAACAAAAATAATTGGTCATAATGAATCCTTTGGGGCCGGCCCCTACAGTAACTGTAGCTGCTGCTTCAGAGGATGTTAGCCTGAAAAGAAAGCCTGTTTTGCCTGTGATGGTGTCAGACCTGGGTCAAAATACATAATTGTTTTGGATTCACTGCTATACCGACCTTGTCTAGTGTATTGGAACCTATTAAATACTCTGAGAAAAGTGCAGACCCCACCTTGGTTGGCTGAGCTGTACCAGGGAGCTCAGTCAAGCACAGAAAAAGCATTTTTGAGTCCAAAACAGTTACGCATTCGCCCCAGGTCTGGGTGGTGTGTGTACCTGTGGGTGTGGGCCGCTAACCTGTATCTGATCTGCATGTCTCTGATCTTCATACAGCCTGCTTGGCTCCATTTTCCCCATGCCACGGGTAATCTATGCCATGGCTACGGACGGGGTGCTTTTCAAAGTGTTAGCCCGAATCAATCCTAAGACCAAGACCCCTCTAATTGCCACAATGACCTCTGGAATAGTCGCAGGTGAGACTGTGGGGGAATGATGACCGACCGTTGTTGAAATGTTCACCTGTGACAACCTGGGACCCTGAAAGCATCAGCTAGAAGAGACCTTTAGTTTCCCGCACAGGAAAATGATTCTTGCTCGCATCAGCATGTTAGCTGTGACATTTAGCAGACCTGTGTCAAACATGTAATTGTTTTGGATTCAAATACTTTTCTACGCTTTGCTGAGCTTGTCTTGACCAGGGAAGATCAATCGAGCAAACATATTTAAATCCAAAACCGTTATGTATTTGACCCTGGTCTGACATTCAGTTTGCTGCTCTCAGACAGCTTTAAATGTTTTCCTCTCGAGCTCACTCACTCAGGTACCCTTCACAGCTGTGCTTTTTTAGGATCTCCCGGGTTGCCACGGTGCTGCGGAATGTCTGCGTTTGAACCCTGACTTTTTCCTTCTAGCCTTCTGGGCTCCATGTTCCCGCTGCCCCGTATTCTGTATGCGATGGCACGGGATGGCTTACTGTTCACCTTTCTGTCCAAACTGAGTAAGCGCCAGTCACCCGCCCTGGCCACCATGGCCGCAGGGACCACAGCGGGTAAGCTCCAGAGAGGGAGGGGGGTCACGGCCCCCGCGCCCCCCCTGCTTGTGTGTCCCTGGATGGAGGAGGCCCCTGCATGCGCGGGCCGATCGGGGAGCGGGTGCACGTCATTGGTGGAGGTGGTTGAGCCAATCAGAGCCTGGGGTGTGCGGTTCATGTGTGCCGAGATTCATCTCTGGGGTTCCAGCGGGCATTCAGTCAAGCACTGGTCAAGCTGAATTTGCTTTCTATACTACATAGCAATAAAGCTAGCCCTAACTACAGTTAGATGAGTGTTATATGTCCTTGGGAAATATATATTTGAAAGTAAAATAATATATGTAATATTTATTTTTGGACCAAAGCTTCATTCGTATTAATATATCTTCTCAGTGCCTTACTGTAACTGGTGAGACTATTTCTCATTTCCTTATGAAATGAAAAGTTGGATAGAGTTAGGATAGGTAGTGGAACCGCGGCAGCTGCCGTAGATGTGCAGTATAGAGCTGTTGATTTCTTGCCAGTGGGTGCACACGCTCAGAGAATTGTGTGTCGAATTTGGGGGTACGATTGTCCCCGATTTGATTACCCCTATTGCATTCATATACACCAAGCTTGCTCCAAGCTTAGACTTATTGTGTTGCAGTATTATAGAAGACGGAACACAATTGTATTTTGCAGTTCATCGTTCAAAGGTGAATTATTTTTTTATTGACGAGACATCTTTATCCAAGGCCACCGGCATTTTTTTTTTTATTAGCAGGATAAGCCCCTTGAGATGGCACTTGTTTTCAAGGGGGTCCTGAACTATGTTTCACCATTTCCTGCTCCAGTGATTGTTCAGGCTGATAACTAAAGATACTACAGTACACAGTATTGTTTGACGCAGACATGTTTTCATGATTATTAGCCTAATGTTAATGACATGATTGGGGATCCATATACACTCACTGACCACTTTATTAGGTACTAATACACCAGCTCGTTAATACAAATATGGTAAATGGTAAATGGCTGGCATTTATATAGCGCCTTACAATTGATGCTTCTCATTCACCCATTCATACACACACTCCCACATCAACGGCGATTGGCTGCCATGCAAGCCACCGACCAGCTCGTCAGGAGAAAAAGGGGGTTTGGTGTCTTGCTCAGAGACACTTCGACACAGCCCGGGAGGGGGGTCGAACCGGCAACCCTCCGACTGCTAGACGACTGCTCTTACTGCCTGCCCCGCATAATTATGCCTTCAAACCTCAAATAATTATGTGGGTGAAAAAAGCCTTGTTAATGAGAGATTGGTTGACAGGAAGGCGACAGTAACTCGAATAACCACATTACAACAGGGTCATGCAGAAGAGCTTCTCTGAACCTACAACACATTTAAGCGGTTATGCAACAGCAGCAGAAGACCAATAAGTCTCATAAATACTTAAGAAAGAGGTCACTGAATGTATTTAACCATTGCATGCTTGTCACTCTCTGTGGTTGGTCCTGTTCTGATTAGTTTCTCTGTTCTCATGTATGTGGTTTAGTATGATGTCATGTGATCTGTGAACGCTTTGGGGATTGAGGCACGTTTAATGTGGAAACCTGTCTTGGGGGAGTTGATGGAGGCCGCTGTAATGGAACGCTCTGTGTTGTGTGCTGTCCCATTTACAGCCATCATGGCCTTCCTGTTTGACCTCAAAGCCCTGGTGGACATGATGTCCATTGGAACTCTGCTGGCCTACTCCCTGGTGGCCGTGTGCGTTCTCATTCTTAGGTGAGTGCGGGCGGAGGGATGGCTCCTGTGCTTGTGGTAATCGCTGCTGAAACATTGAAGCTAAGACCAGCTGGGATTCTAAGATGGTTAAAATGGCTGAAGCTGTGTTTTCGACACTTCTAGCTGGCAGAGTAAGTTGGTGGTCAAACTGGAGGGCGAACAGTTGACCACAAAAAAGTGTTCAATGCGCAGCTTAAACCAGCGTGACCAGTTTAGGCTGGAATTTCTGGCATGTATACGCAAATATCCTTATACTACTGCGGAAATACGTTTTTTACTTGTTAATGAAATTAGACCTATGATGCAATCCTGTTGAATAACGTGAAGGCGTTGTGGATCTCAGTGGCCTGTTGAGTACACAGTGATGCTGGTTTGACCTGACTTTGCACGGACTGCGTGCGCATCTTTAGATTTGGGTTTGATCCAGGACAGTCACATTTGACTACATAGAGAGAAGTGATTTATGTTTTTTCGAAACCCACAACCTCCCAAAAATATGCAATGCTCAGAAATTACAAGAATGTGGGGAATGTGGAATGAGAAAAGGACAACACAGCTCTATGTGAGGGGTAGTGAATGGTCTGAAATATCATTTGTAAATCAAGTTTTTAATAGATTTTGGAAGCCTTCTTCAGTCTGCCTCGGTGGCTGACCGTGGATCAGCCGATGTGGTCACCCATCCGATGGACTGTGTGTGTGCTATGGAATGCCACGCCACCATTAAGCCCAAACAAAGTTATACTGTGTTATACTCAGGTTCATTTATTTCCAAGAGTGTCGGACTGATTCCAGTTTACCCTGGTCTGCACATGCAGGAGCTGCATGCCCCCTAGTGGTTGTAACATGTAATATGTGTTTGTAGTCATAAAAGGTTATGAGAACTTCATTTTTTTTCATTCAGTTTTGGAGTTTCCTGTTACATGTGTAACTTATGTGTAACTCAAGTAATCCAAATCCAACTTCATCTAATATTTGTTCTATTACATTATTACTTCTTAATCTTCAGCATTGCTGACCAGCTACCAGCTCAGACAAGCTACCAGCAGTAGCTGGTTGACCAGCTCATACCCAGCTAGACCAGCTTATGACCAGCTTGACCAACTAATTTATCAAGCTGGTCATCATTTGATTTGACAGCAGGGCATAGAAACAGCACCATAGTCATAGCAGCCAGTAGCGTAGTGGTTAAGGTAGATGACTGGGACCTGCGAGGTCGGTGGTTTGATCCCCGGTGTAGCCACAATAAGATCTGCACAGCTGTTGGGCCCTTGAGCAAGGCCTTTTAACCCCGCATTGCTCCAGGGGGATTGTCCCCTGCTCATTGTAATCAACTCTAAGTCACTCTGGATAAGAGTGTCTGCCAAATGCCATTAATGCAAGGTAGTCATGCTTTTAACCTTTTAACTGTGCGTGAAGTCAAGCATATGGTTAGCATTGAGCTAAGCCATGGAGTAAATTGGAGATGTGATGTGACGCGTATGACTTCATATCCCGTGACAGGTATCAGCCAGACTACACCCAGGAGAAGCCCAGGATCAACGGCGAGACCGACGCCCTGACCTTAGAGGAGCGCGACCGGGAGTGCGAGGCGACCGGGTCGGATTCGTGTCTGAGCGTGCTGAAGTCCGAGGGGCTAACCCGGCGCTGCGTCTTCTCCTCCTCCATCCTGCCCACCGAGCAAACCTCCACCGTGGTCAACGCCGCCGTCACCGCCATAGGTCTGCGTCTTCACCGCACACCACTCGTCCCTCGCAGGGAACGCTAGGAACCGCGCTGGCTTTAAATTCCCACGGGAAGCAAATACGCTACTGTGGACCGCACTCGAATTAAATAAGTTACGTGTGTGCAAGACTTGCATGTATCTAAATTTATGTTGTAAATTGTGGCTGTTGATTTTCTCTCTCTCCCAGCCCAAATTGACAAGTTACAGCATGCAAATGTTGCGCACGTGTATTTATTTGTCGTAAAATGTAAATTGGGTTCTCTCTCCTACCCTACATTGACATTGCTCTTCAAGGGATGAAGTCCGTAATGTTGTAGTTTGGCACTTCGTACAAAGAATACAAATTCTAAGTAAATTAAAATAAATAAGGCAAGAGGTATAATAAGGCGGCACGGATGGTGCAGTGGTTAGCACTGCCACCTCACAGCAAGGATGTCCTGGGTTTGAATCCCCGTCAGCCGGGGGCCTCTCTGTGCGGAGTTTGCATGTCCTGCCCGTGTCTGCGTGGGTTTCCTCCGGGTACTCCGGTTTCCTCCCACAGTCCAAAGACATGCAGGTTAGGCTGATTGGAGAGTCTAAATTGCCCGTAGGTATGAGTGTGTGAGTGAATGGTGTGTGTGCACCCTGCGATGGACTGGCGACCTGTCCAGGGTGTATTCCTGCCTTTCGCCCAATGTATGCTGGGATAGGCTCCAGCCCCCCTGCGACCCTGTTCAGGATAAGCGGGTTAAGATAATGGATGGATGGATGGAAGAGGTATAATAACAGAAAATCCGATCTTAAACCAACCCAAACTGATCACAACTGGTTTAAGCTGTGTTTTCGACACTTCTACCTGGATTTAGCTGTTCACCAGCTGGACCAGTCAGCTAGACCACCACTTTGGTCACCAGGCTACTATACCAGTTTAACCAGCTTTAATCAGCTTTGACTAGCTTTGACTAGTCACAGAACAGCTGTGAGAAGCCCCAGACCAGCTTGACCAGGCACATACTAGCTATCACTCGCTAAGGCCAGCTTTGAATCCCATTAATCATGGTAATAGCGTAGTGCATGGACTTACATAAATGTTCAGTCTCTCGCCGCTGTATGTAGGAGATTGTGTGGATGAGCTGTGCAGTGGTTAGAGTGTATGCTCACAAGTTGCTGGTGTCTGTCTCCACAGTGCTGGTGGTCTGTGTGGTTAGCTCACTCACCACGTATAAAGGACAGGCCATTCTGGACCTGGAGCCCTGGATCCTCTGCGTATTGTTCGTGGCCATCTTCATCTTCTTCATCTGCGTCTTCGTCATCTGGAGGCAGCCTCAGACACAGAAGAAGGTCTCCTTCATGGTGCGTATAGAGTAGGCCACGCTCAGCCAGAGCAGGACGGAGCCATTCAGTTTTCCCTTGCTAAACAGTGCCAAGGCTTACTCTTTAAAGTGCACTGCAATCATATTTCACCCTGGGGCTAACGGTAGCTACGTTCTTTGAGCACTGTAAGCAGAACATGATCTCTAAACCGGCCCAATTTTGCATGCGCCGTGTCCCGGCTCTCGGTTTGAGATGAATTGAAAGCTTAGCATAATGGCCGCAGGGTACAGATCCCCCCAGTGTGAGTACAGACTGCACTGACGGTCTGATGTCCTTGTGTCCAGGTGCCTTTCCTGCCCTTCCTGCCGATCCTCAGTATATTTGTGAACGTGTACCTCATGGTCCAGCTGAGCGGGGACACCTGGATCCGATTCTCCGTCTGGATGGCCGTGGGTGGGTACTTTTCTACAAACACATCTCTATGGTGACGCATACAGTATACTGTCAGACCGCTACAGTTCCTGGATTGGTTAGGGTGGCTGTTAACTCCTGGTAGAACTGCATTGGATGGATTATCATTTCTGTAAAGTAAAAGGCTATTTTGAGCTCCAAAATACCTTTTCACACTGGACTATAATTAGCCCTGGGTTATTACTGAGTAAGCTGGATAACTGTGTTACTTCAGTCCGTGTTCTTGATTTGGGGCGGGTCCGGGTTTTACTTGATCCTGTGGCGGCGGCACGGATGGTGCAGTGGTTAGCACTGCCGCCTCACAGCAAGGAGGTCCTGGGTTCGAATCCCCGTCGGCCGGGGGCCTCTCTGTGTGGAGTTTGCATGTTCTCCCCGTGTCTGCGTGGGTTTCCTCCGGGTACTCCGGTTTCCTCCCACAGTCCAAAGACATGCAGGTTAGGTTGATTGGAGAGTCTAAATTGCCCGTAGGTATGAGTGTGTGAGTGAATGGTGTGTGTGCCCTGCGATGGACTGGCGACCTGTCCAGGGTGTATTCCTGCCTTTCGCCCAATGTATGCTGGGATAGGCTCCAGCCCCCCTGTGACCCTGTTCAGGATAAGCGGGTTAAGATAATGGATGGATGGATGGATGATCCTGTGGCTCTCCAGGTTTTGCTAATGCCCGTTGTGACGTCTGCAGGGTTCGTCATCTATTTCGGCTACGGCATGTGGCACAGCGTGGAGCGCCAGCGCCATCGCCAGCGGCAACGGTAGGCCTCCGTCTGCAGCCCCGCCCGTGAGCAGCCCCAGAGGGAGGAGGAGGTGGGGCGCACCCCCCAGGAGAACCGCCAGACCCACCCCCCCCCCCCCCCCCCCCTTCCCTGAGAAAACCAGCGAGCGCCTAGGCTAGCATACACGCCCCGGCCATGGCTATACGAACACCCAGCAGGATGAAGACGCTCACACGCACACACACACCAGTACTCCCGTTTCCCAGTCAAGCCCAACGGCCAATCGGAGCGGCCCGCACGAGCGACCGCGTCTTTTCCTCATGAAAGACCACGTAACTGTCAACGGTCAATGAGGCTGTGGTCCATTACTGATGTGATGAGAACTTGCAGCAGACCACAGACTAACATTGAGAAGCATGTACAATGCAACCCCCTTGTAAGAATAACATCCGTCCTGTACAATTTTATTATAATTATATAATATATTTATCATTATTGTTAGAGGTTAATTATATAATTAACCTGTAACTATAGCTATCGGTCATACAGTATTAGAAGCAATGTGATTTTTATTTTTTTATTTTTTTTGTAAAGTGTAATAATAAATTACCAGCAAGTTTTATTATAATATCTGTGAACAAAGTGCTTTTGACACAGCTTTTAAGGAAATACATTCGTGCCAATGTAATATAGTAATGTACAGTGTTGCAAGCTTTCATGAACTTTTCTAGCAAAGCAACCACAGTGAGAAGCTGCATCTTACCAAACTAAACTAAACTGTAAAATGAACCCAGATATGTATTTGAGCAGCTGTTAGGAGATATGCTTCTACGTGCATGGCCATGCAGCATGCTGCTTTTGCCTGAACTCTTGAAATGATTAATTTACTGTCGTTGTCATATGGCAGCATTCACTTTACCAAGTTAGATTTGCAGCTGCAATGCTACTTTGTTATACTGAAAAAAGGAGACCTATACAGCAGTAAAAGATTATGAATTCTGTGAATATCTTTTGTCTTGACTGAACTAAAAATCTTTTTTATTGCGCGCAGGGCAGCATTCCGAGTTTTCCCGGTTTTCCCTCAGCCAGGTTATTCCTAGATCTGATATGCTTACAAATGGGTTGCACTGTATTTCCTTGTTTGAATGTATTATAAAGAGAGAAGGGCTCTCTGTACAGTATTTCTGCAATGTGTCTGCCTTAAAAGCCTTAAGGCCTTGTTTTACCGTACTGTATGTAGCCTTTGAATATGTTATTAAAAATGGTAGGTATACTGTATCATAAAGGCACCTGTGTTTAAGGTTTCAATAAGTAAGATAATTTGTATTTTAATTTTATGTAAATTCAATGATCAGAAAAGTCTTTGTTTGTAATTACTTTAAGGTCATGTGCAGTACTTTTAATTGTATTACTTAAGTCTGGAATCATTTTATTTTCTGACAGTTTGGCTGTTCCCAACATAAATTCTTAAGAACAATGGATTTAAAAAAAGATGTTATGAGACATGTAATATGCTACATTGTGCGAACTTGAATTTTACCAATAAGATAAACAATGGCTATTCATGTTGAAGAACGGCCATTCTAAGTAAGAACTTTTGTGATTTCTGTCCATGTCTGGGCAGTTCTATTACCACACTTTCCTGTTCTGTCCTTCAAAAGTTCATGGACGTTTCAGTCAGCAGTTGGTGTGTTTTTTATTTTTATTTTTATTTGTTATATTTCACTTTGATAAAAAGGCCTTTATAAATGACATGGTCATCACTGAACATGGGTCTCATAATGACTGTATTTGTATCATATGTTTGGTTGAATCTCGTATTACTGACAACAGCACTGACATGTTGCAAAAAGGCCATTCTTACATTTGAAATCATAGTGATTAGCTTGCTATCTGGGGAGCTAGAACTGTGAAGCTTGACATTAGTGTTAGATGTCGAATGTTGAAAGAAAAATTGGCTACCTAACTTCTTTTGGACTTTATATATATCGATATGCTTAATGGCTCTTTTTAATAACATCCATTTTCAAGGATATCACCCCTAAGTGGCTTAACTGACCTTTTACAAATATGTTACTAATTTATATTTTAAAGCTATACATATGTACGGTTTGATTTTGTTGTTTAGGGTTCTTTCCCCATTTTTTATCTTTAAATAATAGGATATATGCAGTATGAGTTATTGTGTTTGTCATTTTCACATTTGTGATACTTTTTTTTTCTTCATTTTTTTTAGTGTAGATTGATTTTGAGTCAACAAAGTCTGCATTTTGAGGGCCAAAGAATATTGGCCTTCACTTGTTTTGATCATTTATAGCCATGATTGTTTATTTTTAGCTACACTCAGTAGTAAGAATGTGTAAAGACTTGCGTGGTTGGTGACGGTTTGACAATCCTCTGAATGGAGTTTGAAGTGGAGCATCCCTAGTCCAGCCTTCCAGTATTGTATTCCCACTGTTGACAACACTAAACTTCCAGACTGAATACTGGCAGAGTAACACCCTGTTAATCAGACATGCCTGCTTGTCTCGTACTACTGTAAAAAAGATGCAAACAATTGTAATTGCTCGCAGCTTTGCAACAATATGAGTTTTTTGTAATTATGGTAAGGCAATGAGACTTCTGCTGACTGAGTTTTCTCCCTGTACTCACACACAGGTTGTGGGAAACGTATTTGGACATCAGGGTTTAGCCAGAAGCCACAAGGGGGCACCAAAACCAAGGTTTATATCTCTATTTTTAAAGGTTTCCAGAAAGAGTATGCTTCTCTGTTGAGATGTGAACCTTTGTAATTGAAACTGATTCACAATTTCATTATGTTGTTAATTTTTCATACATCCACATTTCGTAACTTTTGCAGTGCCTTTGGTGTTAGGTTTTATAAAGCTGTGTGCCTAAGGTTTTATCCATTCTCTGATGCATGTGGGTTAACCAGTACGGCCCATAGTCCTATGGGATGTTGATGTTTGTGCTTTTGGTTCAGCACAGTTCTGGATCAGAATTGGGTCAAATACGTCACTGTTTTGGATTCAAATACATTTGTCTGGTGTATTGGAACCTAAGAAATACAAATCCTGCTTGGCTTAGTTGCACCAGGTAATTGAGCCCAGAAAAGCATTTGAATCCAAAACCATTACGTATTTGACCCAGGACTTTTCCCAGATTCAACATCGTAGCAATGAAGTGATTTAATCTTCAGGTATGTTATGGACATGTAATGTAACATGTATTTACACTTTTTTTGGCTGTTCTTGCCATGTGTGCCTAGATACAGTAACATTCATCTGGATGTATTTGTGTTGGAACAAACACTAACGGACTCTCCAGGCCTGGGACCATGAATAACAGACATGCTGTAGATATTGTTCTACAAAGTATTCCCTTAAATATGTCATTGTCTATAAAGAAATGGGAAGTATAATGTCATAGTTTTTTTTGTACTAACTACACTGAAAATAAATGTGTTTTTCAAAATATGAGGGTCAGCTTCATCCTTTTAGGTTATGTGTTAATTCCATAAGTCAAAGGTCAATAATGTTTCTCGCACCTCAAAGGAATACAGCCACATATTTACTTTACAGCCCCCAGCAGAAACTAGAATCATTTGACAAAGTATTTTATGGCTTTAATGTCTGGATGAAAGGGTTGGATTTATCACAGTCCTCTACATATTCCTCAATTGATTTTAGGTAGTCCAATATCTGTAGCCTTTACAGACTGAGAATCCAGATTATAAGAGTTATGCATTTACCCATCAAGATATTTAAGAACTGGAGACAGTTTCTGCTTACCAATCCCATGGATTCTCATGGGAGCAGCTCAATGGCAGAAGCTCGTTCGTGGAGGCTGCCATGTTTCACTGTGGGGCTTTTTGGCATGAAGAGCATGCGCACTGGGGCTGTTTTTGCCACTAAAGCCTGCACACTGGGTACTCCACATGGGAAGGAATGAATAGGAGAATGAACCATAGGTTTAATTAGCCGCAATGCCTCCGGTAGCCACTGGAGTTTGTGAGCTTCTGGGGGAATGTTGATCCCTGGTCCCCTGATTGTACCTGTCCCCTGGTTCCTTTGTGGGTTTTTGTTTTGAGGAGATTTCTGGTTTAGAACAGCAGGTGGCAGCAGAGAGAACGCATTGCCTGCCTTGGAGAGAGAGTGCGCAGAAGTTTGAGTCTGGAGGAGAGCTTCTCTTCTCTCGACACAGATGTAGCCCTTAATTCACACTGGGCTGCTGGTGCCTACAGAACTCAGTGTCCAGACTCCAGACAAGCTCTGCAGCCCCCCAAAAGCCTGCACATCGCCTCCTGCACCCCTCTACCCCCTCACACCTCTGACCAAACACCATGAAGCTGTGGGTCCTCCTCACCCTGGTCCTCCTCTGGGAGGAGGTGCAGAATGGTGAGTAGTACACCTCCTTCCTTTGTTCTCCCCTCCTTTTCCAATTATCTGTCAACTTCTGAGTACCTGTTAGCATATCCTTGTTTTTACTTGTTGTTAGGGGCACTGTAATGTGAGTTTACAAAGGAAGATTGAGCTCTTACAGCGGTTCGCCATGAATAATCTCAAGATGGAGGAAGGAATGGTGAATCAGTGCTTTATGTGGGAATGGGACCCGAGGGGGGGTGGGGGGGGGACTCTTCAGCCAAGACGGAATATAATTCTTATGCAGGCTCCAAGTCTTACATAATTGCAAAGGCAGAGGCGAGTCATTGCTGAAATTGCATTTAAAGGTGTTGTAAAGCTCTTTGTAAAATGTGGTGAAATCATGGATGGAACCCGGATTATACGTAGATTCATTATACTTCTCTGAGATGCATAAGGGAAGAGAATGCATAAGTTAGAGAAACCATCTGAACCGATGACATTTGTTTTCTGAGGCAGCCGAGCATGTTCATGCGATGAGTCCATGACCGTACAACAGGTGTTTACGATTAACCTGCCCCAGCTGGAGCAGAGAACAGAACTGCAGGAAAATGGCTGGTAGCATAGCGCTAGCTAGAAAAACTAATCAGATCAGCGCTGTGGAAATAGTTGTTTTCTGTTGCAGCAACCCTTTCTCCTATTGCCACTGTGTCAAAGTTAATGGGTGTACAGGATGGTGTCTACAGCCCAGTCATACCACATGCTATGGCTGGAAACAGATGGCATTTTCAACATGTGGACTGACTTCGGTTTTCCTTCTTAGCACGTTAGCCTGCCAGTCATGAAAAAAAGCACATAGTATTTCCTGCTGATGTTTATACAGCTGTGCAGGAGAAATATACTGTAGTCATTGCAGTTCTCCAGACGTACAGGAATATGTAGCTGCACTGTGAAAATGTCCTGAAGGTGCAACGTACCTGTGTGAAACAACGTTACAATGTTTGAAAAAGAGAGAACAATCTACATGTTCAGAACATGTAGCAACAAATGGGGTTATGTAGCTTTAAACCAGCATAATAGTTTTGATCCTGAGGCTATTTCCTTGTTAAAAAACATATTTCTATTACAGCTTACACATTGAAGTGATCATGGATTTGGAACATGTTTTATGATTCACAATTTCCCCGGCCTACATGAGATTTATTGTTTTGTATTTTGTTGCTCAAAGGTACATAACATCTGAAAATAGCAAGCATGTATGCACGAGCATGCACCCACACACATACACAGATGCAGATACGCAAACACACACATGCACACACACACACACACGCACACGCACACACAAACAGAGGATTTGTGTGAAAATCCTGTCCTGGCACAGAGAAATATGAAAGTTGAAAACCACATGGTTTATTTCACAGCAGCAGTGGAGCTGAGAGAAAGCAGGGCTGGGCTGGGCTGGGCTGGGATGGAGTGTGTTTGAATGTGTGTTTCAGAGTGTATGAGAGTGTGTGTGTTTGAGCTTGTGCTTGACTGCATGTTTGAGCATGTGTTTGGGTGGTCTCTCCTGCCCCCCGCTGTCTCTCCCCTGTCCCAGGGCTCAGCCAGCAGGTGAGTGTGTGTTTGATTGTGTCTCTGTCCCAGGACTCAGCCAGCAGGTGAGTGTGTGTTTGATTGTGTCTCTGTCCCAGGACTCAGCCAGCAGGTGAGTGTGTGTTTGATTGTGTCTCTGTCCCAGGACTCAGCCAGCAGGTGAGTGTGTGTTTGATTGTGTCTCTGTCCCAGGGCTCAGCCAGCAGGTGAAGCGCAGGAAGGAGGCCGGGGAGAACCGCATCAGACCCGGGGGCAAGCGGGGAAAGGTCCGCTTCCCCAAGCTCCGGGAGAAGGAGCTGGCGTCGAAGGGCCAGTCTCTCCTGACGCAGGTGCTGGATAAGGGCCGCTTCCTCCGGCTGGGGGAGGAGGTGACTCTGACTGCAGGCAAGAGCCTGGAGCTCCGCTGTAAAGGGTCCCAAATCGAGTGGGCATATCCCTCGTACCTGGACACGTACAAGGACTCCCGCCTCAGGTATCTCCCACAGAGAGTAACCAGCACTACGTTACCTCAGGTATCTCCCACAGAGAGTAACCACCACTACATTACCTCAGGTATCTCACACAGAGAGTAACCACCACTACATTACCTCAGGTATTTCACACAGAGAGTAATCACCACATTACCTCAGGTATCTCACACAGAGAGTAACCACCACTACATTACCTCAGGTATCTCACACAGAGTAACCACCACTACATTACCTCAGGTATCTCACACAGAGAGTAACCACCACTACATTACCTCAGGTATCTCACACAGAGAGTAACCACCACTACATTACCTCAGGTATCTCACACAGAGAGTAACCAGCACTACATTACCTCAGGTATTTCACACAGAGAGTAACCACCACTACATTACCTCAGGTATCTCACACAGAGAGTAACCACCACGACATTACCTCAGGTATCTCTCCATCTTTGCAATTAGCAAATCGTTAAATGAGTCAATACTTCTTGAGGTTTCTACCACAATATTCCTTCAGAAATAAAATGAAAACTAATTTACTCAATTATTGGCTCAGGTATCAAACATATCAAACATATCTACCAAGTATGACCTCAAAACGCAGGGACTAATTGTGCTCAATTATCAACCCAGGTATCAAAAAAAGAAAAAAACTGAACTGATCCCACTTGATTATTGCCTCAGGTATCAAACATGGGGAAGAATTCTACCGAGCATGACCTCAAAAAACAAGGACTGATTCTGCTCTTATCACCTCAGGTATCAAACATAGAAGAATTTTAGCAAGTATCAGCTCAGGTACCAAATTAAGGGATTATTTCTACTTGATTATTGCTACAGGTATGAAACAGAAGGAATAATTCTGCCTTAACATGACTTCAGATTTAAAGGAGAGGGGTAGTTCTACCAGTAAATCTGAATACCCATAAAGGGAAATATTCTATTTATCAACAGATGGCACATCCATGCAATAAACAAGCATTCTCAAAAGTAAAGGGCCTCAGTTTCTCTCCATAAGTACCCTGCTGAAAAGAACAGTTCAAGCTAGGTTTTGAGACAGCTGATATACCAGCTCTATACTCAACATGGTTTATTTGAAACAGCTGGTTGCTGGTACTGTAATTTAAAGCTGGTCATAGCTGGATTTTACACTAGCGCAGACAACACATTTATCTGATCAAATGTAATTCAGCTCCTGGTGTTATGCAATTGTCATCATTTTGTGTAATGCTTGGCTTAGAAAGCTGTGCGTTTTTGTAAGACACATATTTGTTGTTTGCCCAGGAGCAGTATTTTTGCAATGATTATATCGTTGGCTTGAACGCTCAAATCTGTTCAAAGGCTAAAGGACTACCAAAAGGGAACAAATTGAATATCTTCTCTGAGTTTATAGTTGTTGCCACTAACATGCATAGTTCTCCTGCTAACAAAACACACATTGATTTGATAAAAATCTGATTTGGGTAAAACCGCTTTGAAGAGTGTCAGTAAAAGTGAGGTCAACATCTGAAGCTGTTGAGATGGCGTGCGTCCCAGTACTCATAAAAATACATACTGGGGGATGGGGGGAGGAGATGACTAGAGGAAAGGATACAAGGGGACACACCCATGCAACCCATAGCGAGAGGCTAACTCTTGTGTTTCTGACCAGCATCGTTCAGCAGGATAAGTTCAGCCAGCTGATCCTGACGTCGCCCTCTGCTGCCGACACGGGGGAGTACAGCTGTTGGGCCGTGCTGTGTGACGGTGCTGAGTGTGAGAAGGATGTAGACCGCAGCTCTGCTTCATACCTCTACTTCACAGGTCAGTGCTCCACACTGGAACTCTCTCTGTTCTCGCTGTGTTCAGGTTCATACGTTCAAGGAGGAAACATATCGCTCAACATAGAAGAATGTAGCAAAGCGTTTTCCGATCGGCCGTGTCCCAGCTAGAGATCTCATTGAGCTGCTAATTAGTAGAATTAGGGGTCCAAAATTAGGGGTTAAATGAAAACTCTCCAGAAAAGGACTGGGCAGCCCTGACATAGATACTACAGTTATGTAGTAATGACCTCACCCAGAGGTGATGACACTTGCATTTCCCCCTCAGATAAAGACGAGTTGTTTGTCCCGTCGCCCATCCACTTTGAGATCATCTACCTGCGCCCGGACCAGCCCGCCACCATCCCCTGTCGAGTGAGCAGCCCCCAGGTCCAAGTGTCCCTGCATCGGGAGGTACCCCCGGAGGAGGTCTCCATAGACGGGACCCAGTTCTCCTACATCCCCACCAAGGGCTTCATCATCAGCCAGCCCAGCCCCGAACACAGGGGCGTCTTCTACTGCAAAGCCGTCCTCAAAGACAAGCCGCAGATCTCCAACAAGTACCAGCTTCTCTACGTGGAAGGTACCACCAGGAAAGGGCAGAAAAATAATCGAATTAGCATTAGAAAACAAAAGGACTTTCCACTTAACCCTAAGAAAGCACACCTCTTTCAACAACAAGAGAACTCCTTGAGCTGCTAATTCGTAGAATCAGGGATTTCAAATTAGGGTTGAAATGAAAACCTACAGGACTGTAGATCTCCAGGAAAATAGCTGGCCAGCCCTGTTATAAAAACATTAAAGCCTCCAGCTGCATTGTATGTGTAGTAGAATGAAGTCACTCAGAGTTATCCCCTGGTTGAGCCTCTCTCTAAGGCGAATTTCAGGCTCTGTGGGGATGAAAAGGATCTCATACGTGACTGACCAGAGGATGGAAGCAGTAGATGGAAGAGAGATATTTCAGGGACTAGATAGGGGGGATGGTTTGGAAATATGAATGGACAACTACAGTACCAGTCAGTTGGACCTGATTTACTCAGACCTTTAACACAAGCAAAACCTTTTAACACATGTAAAACCAAAAACATGACCAATAATTGTTTTGCACTGATCATTGGTTGTGTTGTCTTAGTAATGCTAATGGTCTTAGTAAATCATAAAACAGGTGTGAAATATGTGGAGGTAAACTGTACTTACTACTTTATATTTACCCCTCCCCCCCTTAATATTTTAGCTACCCTCTTTGTGCAGGCTTCTTTCCATGCCGAGGTGTGTTACAGCTGAAAATTCTGTAGAGTCAGCACGATGCTGACTTCAGAAACCGCACAGATTCTGTCAATTGGTGAATTTGAATTCAGTCTAATTGGTGAATTCCTTCTCCCATCACAGTCCCCAGTGGCCCCCCCTCAGCCACCATCAAAGCGTCCTCGTCTGTGGTGAGGGGGGGGGACAATTTCAACGTCACCTGCACGGTTCTGGGGGAGCCCGAACAGCACGTCAACTTCACTTGGACATACCCTGGTCAGGTGAGGGGCAGCACTTCTCCATGGGGGTGGGCAGTGTGTGTGCACGGGGGTGTTGCAGGGGGGCAGGGAAATCCAGGTTAAAAAAAAGCCCTCCCCAGTATTTTGTTCTGAGGTCATCAATTTGTGTATCAGTGCAATTATTCATCCAGGAGATCCAGGAGGTAGAACTAATTGGAGAAGTCAACTGTGTGAGTTCATGGTTGGAAGAAGCGCCTGGCACATTTACTCTCTCACCCCTGGACTTTCCATCTCTGGTGGTGGTGGTGGGGGCAGGAGTAAAATGTCCGCCATATGATTGGCATTTCTCAGTTTGGATGAACTCCCCGAGCCCCACTGTCTCCCTCGTTGAGCTCCTGGGTCTTCCCCAAACGCACCTGCCTCCCCCTCCTTTCCCTGGGTCTCTCTCTCTCTGCTTGATTTACACGCCACGGCCGGATTTCATTTACCCAACATTCCCGAGTTTAAAACCATCCCTCAGGTTTTCCATGTGCGGCCACGCGCAGAAACCTTAGACAAGAGTACACTGCAGGTCAAAGCCTCCTCACTTACCCCTGATACTGCTGACAGCAAAAATTATGACTATCAGAATGAGAAATGCCATTTTACATTTTTGCACTGACACCTAACTTGTGATTTCAGAGCATGCAGTTTAAGAGGACAGACAAAATGGACACACTTTGCTCATCATCACAGAGCACTCTGTGTAAAACTTTGGCTTAGCACAGCGAAGGTGCCCTGAAGCGAATAAATAATTCTGGCCACACTCCACACCAAGGTTCATGAATTGGCATTAACTAATGTAGTCCTTAATCATAAATTAATGATGTACAAATACATTAATTAAGCATGAAATGAACTTTTCATTAATGTATTTAACTACTAACTAATGTATTAGGTACATGAATATTTATACATTAGCAAACCATACGATAAACTTATAACCATTAGCAAATACATTAACTGATTTTTTTCATTCTGATATAAATTAACTAATGTAGTGATTAACGTGAATTAATGATGTACAAATACATAAACAAAGCTATACAGCTTGACTTCTCAGTAGTTAACAACTACATGTTAATTCATGTGACCACAATGTAAAATGTTACTGACTATTTTATAGCGTTACTATAAAACTTAGCGTAGCGAAGGTGTGCTAAAGCGAATAAATAATCCCTCCAGTTGCACAGACTCAGTCCCCTCCATGTTCCCTTCCCGTACAGGGCATGAGGCCGGTGACTCTCTACGAGGCCTGGAGGCTCGTGCACAGGGGCGCCAGCCACACCACCCGAATCTCCCAGAGCGTCATCACCGTGGAGGATACAGAGACCATCGACTTCGGGAAATATATCTGCAGAACCAAAAACCAGCATGGGGAGACGGCAGTGACCGCTAAAGTGGACTCTTACTAGCCGGGCCTCTTCCGTCATTTCTGGCGAGAACAGACAGGACGACCCTTACGGAAATGAAACATACTGCGATATATTTAAACAAAATATATTATCAAGTGCAGCAAATAAAAGTATTGCAACACTTCACAATATATGGGCAAATTAACTGCTTTCAGGTATTACAATACATTTTGAAACAAAACATTGTGAAATATATTTATCATATTTACAATATATTGCAGTATAATGGGTTTCTATAAGGGGAATGGTAACCTGTAGAGACAGGGCCCCCTTCCCTCCCTTCCCTAAGTATAATGCTTGCATTTTAAGCAGCTTGAAGGTATCAGTACATTCTATGTACCGTAGAGAATGTGGTAACAGTGTATTCTATGTACCATAGAGACTGTGGGCGGGAGAAGCAATGCATTGAAATAAACATCTCATTTTTGGTACAGCTATCTGGGGCCATGTCACTTCGTCTCACTGAGTTCAACCAGCAATAGACCCAATGGTTACAAAATACCAAGCACAACGGTGTTTGGTCTTATTTTTGAATAAACTAACCACAGGACAATGGGTGACAATTATATTGTTAGTTGCTATAAAATATTTACTGAACCCATAAGACTTGTTTTCCCATTGAATGCAATGGAGGATTAATTTCACTGACAAGTGGTAATTGGAACAATCAATCACTGTAATGTGTTGTTTGGCATTTAAGAACCAGCTTGCCATTTCTAATTTGAATGAAGTTAATTTGCAGTTCTGAACTATCCACACAGTGGGAGAGAAAACGCTTTCATAGCGGTATGCGATGCTAAAACTTATGTAAGCAGCAAAGTGCAAACAGACCTCTGGTTCACTGGCAACGGCTCATACATGCAAATGCCAGAGTGACGCAACACTTCCCCGTCTCTCTATGTGAAGACTGGTCCGGAGTGCGGGATTCAAACTTAGAAAGGGACCGTTGAGCCGACTCTAGCCTCTCAACTTATAGTGGAAGCCTGTTGTCGAGGACGAGCCTATTGCTTGTCCGGCTCAATTTTAGAGATACGCAGACACGGGCGTTCCTGCCTCCTGGCAGGAGGAACATAAAGCATAGTTTACGGCTGAGCTGTGCAGTGCGCGCTGCTGCTCCTCTAATGAACTCCGTATGTGGAATGCGGGGCGCACTCTTATTTTGGCGCACGGGAACACACTTACCGTGTTTTTCCAAAGCTCTGGCTTCGCAGTACCTCTGCGGACTGGCCGGGCCCGTCATCTTCAGCATCACGTGTGACGGTATTATCTTTTTAAGGATAAAGGCACAGGGGTGCATGCTTTTATTTGTTCTCTTGTTAAAGTCCTTGTTACTTTTGACAGTGAAACCTTAAACAAAGAGGCTGTACAGTGCTCTGCCTCAGTAAGTACACAGGGGTTTTGTTAGAGACGTTGAATTGTGAACACACCGGTAAAGAAGTGAGCAATAATGGCACATTGAAAATGACTGAGTGCGGTTTAATGTAGCCTACCACATCGGGCAAAACTACAAAGAGCTGTCAGCCACTGAATTGTTTGAACTATTTGAATGGTTTTGCTCCTTAGCGCAAATAAAAAGGCCTGGCCCCATATCAGTCAATGTTGTGATGGCAGCCCTGCCTGTTCTTTTGGTCTCATGGTAGTTCACTGTCCCATAATTACCGAGTACAATTTCACAGCTCGGGCAGAATCTGACGACGACCACCACGAACGTGCAGCCCTCACGCTGATATTCATAGCACACATTTATTTCTCTCTCTCACACACACACACACACACAACAGCTTAACAAGCTTTGGAGAAAGACGCATATAGCCACTTTAACAAGGGGGGATATTTCCTCCGAGGACACCATTACTGTACAGCAGTTATCAGGGATGTTTGATGGCTGCTGTAAGGCGACAGTTTAACGGCTCTTATGAAAGACCGCATCTTCCACAGTAGAGCAGGGCATTGCTTTACAACGTGGTCCATTTACAGAGACTGCGCATTGCTCTACAATGTGGTGCATTAACACAGCCACACACTGCGTTTCTGACCTGCATTTCCCTGCCAGGAAGCAAAGCGTCAACTGGCCCGAGGGTGCACAGCAGCCTACAGGCCTTTTGCAGGCATTGCGCTTTCTGCTCATTTACCTGTGATATTCAACTTAAGCCAATTACGTTAATATGTCAGTCAGTACAAAGCAGTTCTACCATTTGAAATACAGTTGAATAGAAGAAAAATAAGGCAAAGGAATTGGCGTGTTCATATCTCGCTCCTTTAACTGGAACAATCATATTCTTTAAGAAGAATCTAGCATTTTTGAAATACCATACATATGGTGCTCCAAAATCGACACAAACCCCAATTTCCACTCAAGTGACATTTTGGGTACCACTCACCCCTTATTTATGAGCCAATCTAGAATGACACATTCAATGTTTTGGATGTTCTTCATTAATATATAAAGAACATTTACACAAAGTTTGAGCAAAATTGGAGTGGTGAACTCATGTACCTCTGGCTGAATGTTCATGGAATGACCCAATACTGACTTCAGTGTTTCAAGACACCCATTTCAAAACAGAATTTCATAGAGCCATGTAGGCTAGAACAAGCATGAATGATCAGAAAACCATATTCATAATTCATATATATGACTTTATTAATTGCATATCTTGCATAACTTCACACCAATAATTTCAACAGCCACACAGTTTAATTTTTTGGATACAATTTCAAGAAAATCTTCCTAGACATTACTCTTAATGTAAGCGTCAAGCTTTAAACTTCCCCCAAGTCAAACTGCAGTGACATCATCTTTGTGAATGAAAGGATCTTAAAGCTGCGACAGGAGGAGGCTGGGAAATGCAAACCATGTGGGAAATGTAGTCTTTGTAGCCTGGACAGCCAGTGAGGGTGCCTAGCTCATCAATCTTGCAGTCTTATTGGTCCCACAGCACAGTTCCAGTGTCCTGATCTCACAAAGGATTTACTACATACTGACCATTGAAAGCATAAACTATCAATCAGAAATCCTCTGCTTTAGTAAATGTTAACCGCACGGACAATGCGTGGAGTATCCATGTTCCATGTACAAGACTCCTGGCAGAAAATGTGGGAAAACCTACTCGAGCTTTGTAACACAGAGGGGAAAATGGCACAAAGTAAAAAATGAGAAGATAAAATGTTTTTTTTTTGGTAAGGGGAAGAGCGCTGCACCTGATAGAAATACAGTTATGGTTAATAGAGAGCAGATGATTTTCAGCAGCCATTTCATACTACTTAAATGAACACACAAATCCTTAACTATGTAAGGCATCCACAATATTTACAGGTGTAGCATAATGTAAAGCCATAGGTGACATTCCAGTGGACGTGGAACCAAAATCCAGGCAGCGAGGCCCATGGGTCACGATTCCTCTTCCAGCGTTACAAGCCGTCACATGTGAAGATTGGCAGGTACAATGGCAGGTGTGTGCACTCACGTTGATCCATGCAGCGAAGCCTTGTTCTAGTGCCACACATCTGCAGAATGACATTCGGTTCAAAACTTGCAGAACATGCAAAGTAAGATGGTCCTGTTCTGCATACAATGCTTACAGAGGGTCCACTCCCCGTGCCTCAACAACCCCTTGCTCTAGAAAACTTTCCCATGAGTCTGTTACTTTGAATGACAGGTACCCCAAAGAGCAATGCAGACAAACAATAACACTAATACTTTAAAGCAAGAGATGTTGTTCTTGGCATGAGAAAGACAACTGGAGCAATATGTGGGCAGCAAGGTAAAGATTGTAACGGAAACAAGCATCGTTTGAAGTCCAAACTAATCCAACTAAAAACAAAACCTTCAGTCTGGGTCCCTGCACTGAGAAATGACGGCTTTATTCTCTCTAAAACGGGGCGAACACATAAAACACTTCACACTCAAAGCAGGACGGTAGAACAAGAGGAACGTAGAAATGGATTCCGTTAAAAATAAGGCAAAGGGATTACAGAGCGGATAAAGAGATGGAGCAGCTAGTGAGAAATGGCTGCAGAACTCTGGCTTTCACATCTAGACTACAGCTGAACAGAGTTCTTCACCCGGTCACGATGCACTGAACATGTACTCATGCCAAACAAATCTATACACGCGTGTCAGTATCCCAGAGGCTGCTCTGGGAAAGAGACGATGGGTTTCTCTCCCTCACAATCCGTGCTTTTACAAAGGCCTTCATTTTTGGATTTCTTGAGAGTTGAAGCATTTTTTACAGAGGCTGGGTTTTCAAAAGAAGAACCTCTGCTCGCCACATTGATGCCAGGCAGCCTTACACACACACACACACACACACACACACACACACACACACACACACACACACACACACACACACACACACACACACACACACACACACACACACACACACACACACACACACACACACACACACACACACACACACACACACACACACACCTCCCAGACAGCAACCCCACCCAGTGAGCAAGCTTTCACTAAGCCCAAAATACAAACACGGTGATTATCTACAGGACCTGAGATTTCCTTTTTTTTTTTTTTCTCCAAAAAAAAAAAAAGGCAATGAACAAGGACGGCCTTGCTCGATAAGTGCTTCTTGTGCAACAATGTCTTTCCAAAGTCGTTATAGAGAATCAGCTGTACAGGTAAATCAGCAGAAATATATCCATTTTTGAATGGTTTTCTTCAGGTGGCGACTAGTCCCGATGCGTCACACACAGCTAATATAGCCATTTCCGCTCAGTTCTCCGGAAGGTTCCGCGAGGCCAGCGGAAGCGTTATCTGGGGGAGACGGGGGCGCTGGAGAAGACGCTGGAGTTGTGCGGGGACGGGAAGGTCTTGGAGGGCGAGGTGGGGGACAGCTTGCGGGGGCTGCTCAGGTCCCCGTTGTGGAGCTTCCACAGGAGTTCCTCGTTCTCCATGGAGAGCCGCTTGTTCACCTTGGACTCCTTCTGGAGAGACTGCTGCAGGACCACCTGCTCTGTCGACAGTTGCCTTAAAAGCACAAAAACACAGTTACAGGAGACGGACATAAACGCAAACGCCAGCCTCCAACTAGTAAGAACATTTTATTTCTATAGTCACAAAGTGCATCACAGGATCAAAAAATACATAAAAGTATTTTAAGTCAATAAAACCAACAAATCAACTACAGTCACAAAAACAGCTAGACAAACGCCTGTCTGAAGAGATGAGACTTTAGTTCTCCACAGAGGCCACAGCTCTTAAGTCCGGTGGAAAAGTATTCCACAATTCAGGAGCCACTGATTCGAAGGCTTGAACTGAACCTACTCACCAAGGCACTAGGAATTATACACCAGAAAACAAATTCATTTATTATTAATACGGTTTATTATTAATACTGCCAAACTTTCCTACCCCCAGGTGGCCAGTGAACATCCCAGTATTAACCTCCAAGACCTAACCTCCAAAAGGACCAGGCCCCTGGGCCTCATGTCCTGTCGCTAAAGCAAATTCCGCTCATCATTTATAAGAAAAATTACTCCACCAATCACAGTGCAGTAACTCTACCTCGACATTGCAGCGTGTCTGTCCATCCTGGCTTTCAGGTCTTCGTTCTCCTGCTGGACCTTCTTAAGGCATTCATCCAGCTTCACGCTTTTTTCCACCTGAAGCAAAAGCAGCCATTTTAAAATCAAACCAGCCAGTCAAGCAGAATTACTACGTAAGTGTACAGAATACAGTTTTGAACAGGGAAATAGGGAACCCTTCAACACAAGGCTGACATAACACTGTCATACACATGACATACTACCAATAACAGTATGACAGTTTTAGGTCACTTGACAAGCATTATCTGTCAAGCAATCTTGTGTTACGTCAGCCTTACGTCGACGAGTTCAATAAAAGTGTTGCCAAAATGCGCTTATGTAGCTGTATCCTGGTATCCTCGCTCTTTCCCCCTTTAAAGGAACTCACCAGTTTGTCCATCTGCATGAGTTTTTTGTCCTGCTGGTGAAGCTGCTTGTTCTTTATGTCCAGTACCACTTTCAGGCTCTCCAGCTCCTGCTCCAGATACAGGGTGTGGGAGTCCTTCTGAAACAGACAGAGCGTGTTCAGGCACTCCTCGTTCCGTATCGCGTAACACGCCTGACCCGGGCGTCAGCTTCTGAGCGTGGACAACAGCGCTTCACCAGTCAACGCTTCACAGTGTGAAGTCCAGCCAATGAGCAGCACCAATTACCCTGGAGAAAAGAAAACCAGGGCTGGATTTGGATTTGAGGGCCAGAGTCGATCCCTGGCCTACAGGCTTGAGGCATCAACCGTAGCTTTGAAATCTGTTAATTAAAATCAGCCCTCTTTCCCACTGCTAAGCTAGCGCCCTACATGACAATGATGAGTCCAGATTGGGAAGCAAGTTACAGGGGCCTGGTATTTTGTTATTTTCCCCTCCATAACTCAGAACTGCTTAATCTAAGCTAATGTGTTGATGCAGGTGGAACAAAAGGACAAATGACTGACGAAAACAAGAACCAACTCAAACGCTAGTTTGAAGTCTCTCCTCAGTGACCTGTTCGCTGCAGTTCCTCCAACATCCAACAGAGGGCATCACACATTGAACACTGCTTGACTGGGAGTTGGAAGTTAGGGGTTCAAGTGCCAGTGTGGCCACAATAAGACCCCACATTGCTCAAGGGAGGGATTGGCCCCTGCTCAGTCTAGTCAACTGTAAGCTGCTTTGAATAGAAAGTGTCAGCTAAATAACTAATGTAATTTAACTGTTTTCATGGATATAGCTTGTAATATCAGACCATGTGAATACATTTGCTCATGAATAGATCTCACACAAGGCCTAGTAAAAAGCAGGTGGTGCTTGGGGGAACAGTCTGTTTTTAAAGGGCTCAACCCCAACCAGAAATCTGTCGTTTGTGTGACAGGAATCCCATACCGACCCTGCGGTCCTGGTCCAGCTATATATAGAGGAGCAGATATAGCACTGCAAGAAATATAAATCCCCTCCTCTGCATGATCAGATCGCTGAAGATATAAAATGGCATTCGGCAGCTGACACCAGGCAATGCACTGGGCCCTTCCAACATATAAGAAACCTTCACAAATGTACATTTATTTGCATTTATTCCCATAAACATGCACATTGTGGATAATAGTAAATAATAAATAAGTAATAAATATATACATATGAACATACATACTGACGGTTTTACCTGATTTTTCTCAGCCAGTATTCTCCGTCTCTCCTCCTCAGCATTCAGCTTTTCGGTTAAAGCGCTGTTCTCGGCTGTGAGCTCTTCCATTCGCTCCTGTGAGGGAGATCAGGCAAAAGGGAGGTGAGCTCATAATGAGCATTTTTCCATCTGAATGATGTTCGATCTCTTCAGTGTGAGGGAACACTGCATTTATATGCTACAGTTCTAGCTGCAGCGGGCCCCCCACAACCAATAGGAAGCTTACGGTTAATTTGGCTTCGGCTTCCTTTAACGTCTGGTCCAGAGTTTCCATTTCCTCCTTATGGCTTTTCCTGAGTTCTGAAAGAAAAAGGCACACACTTCCAGTGAGTGCTCGGTAATACCCAACCACTGACGTGTTGCAGCCAAAGCACTCAAACAGGGTTTCAGGCAGTCAAAGGACACAGGGTGTGTGACCCGTGTTAGTGGCCTGAACCCAGAAGTGACATGCAGAGACGCACAACATTAAAAGTGACCGACCTTCCACGGTGGTTTCGTAGTGTAGCTTCAGACTCTCCAGCTTCTCGGCATGGCCGCCTTCCAGTTCTTTCCGCAAAGCTTCATGCTTGGATTTTAAATCATCCAGCTATAAAAGAAAAATGGACCTCTTAAGAGAAAGCAAACTGCTTTTGCAGATTTTGTTTTTGCTCAAAGTCCGACTCAGCTTCAGGTGAGAACATGTTTGTAGCTCATTGTCTGCATGACTGAAAACTGTGCTTAAATGCATTATGTTGTGACACTGATGCAAAATGAGTGCTTAGCACAAATTACGTCTCTGTGCAAAGCCCTATAATAACTGCTAATCTCAGTTGCACATGTGAGCGAAAATCGAACTGCCAAACCCGTGCAGTAAATAAAGGCGATGAATCACTTCCCACAGGTAACGCTCTCGGGCGTTTCTGCATGGATTCCGTGAATGCCACAATGACAGCATATTTGACTGTGTACAATGGCCCCGGGGCTTTTCTCCGGACATGTACAATCTTCTACCTTCACCGGTGGATGGCTGCGATTGGTTGAAATATACGCTACAGTTATGGTGTCTATACAAGGGGCAGCATAAACACATCTCTGGCTGGTAATCATATTCAACTAGTCAATACAAGTGCTGGCTACATTCACCGGTTTGTACAGCTTCAGACTAACAACGCTGTGTAGACTGGAAGTCAGGATTATTCAACGGCCCTTTATCATTCTGCATGCGTATTTTGTGCAGACCAAGCATGGCTGACAGGTATAAATAAATCTGGCTCACTAGACCGCCGCCAAGCACATGATGCACTTAAAATGTGGTGACGGATGAGTCCTGGAAAACCACTGCATCAACCAGCAAATTTGAAAAAATACAACAGACAATATGAAATGGCTGCAGTCACCCCAAGCTCCACAATTTGGTTTAAATTTGGTTTAAATTTGCAGTAAAAAAAAGAGCTAGCTCTGTTATTTTATCCTTCTAAACAATTGTGAAGTGGATGACATCCAAGCTAAAAGACAAGGGCATATGACCCATTGTTCTGCAGAACATCAATTGGGCAACATGATCTCCAGCACGATAATTACAACCATCCCCAAATAAATACTGTGAGCATGTGAGCGCATGTGTACGTTTATGCTTGTGTGGTTCAAACACGTAATTGTTTTGGATTCAAATACTTTTCTACGCTTTTCTGCTGAATTGGAGCCTGTGAAATACCCTGAAAAGTGCAAACCCCACCTTCTGGTCTTCTTGGTTGGCACAACTGCAGCCGGCAAGATCAATCGAGAACAGAAAAAGTATTTGAATCCATAGCAATTACGTAATTGACACGGGAATGAATAATTACACTTGTAATGGGAATTACACATAAGCGGGACTGTAATGGAGCCTCTCCTCACCTGCAGCTCCATCTGGGCCTTGCACTTGTCGGCCTCGTCCTGGTAGGCCTGGTGCACCTTCTCCCACTCGGCCGCGTAGAAGCTCTTGAGCCGCTCCTCCAGGTCGGCGAGGTCGCTCTGGTGCTGCTCCTGCACCTTCTGCAGGACCCCCTCGAACGCCACGCGCAGCCCATCCTTCTCCCGCTCCAGGGCCTCGCACGACGTGGCCGAGGTCACTGCGAAACCACGGCGGCCATTTTAGGGTGACCCGCGTATCGCCCCGACAACGCCTCTGCGCTGAAGACCACACGCGGCTTCCCAGTGACCCGAGATCACACGGCTTGCTTTGCCAAAAGGGAGTTTTTCCACAATACATTTTCACAACAAGAGGCCACACAAAAGTACGATTTAAACCCCAGAGCCGCAAGTTCACAGCCAGCTGAAATAACCATCACGTCCCAAATATTTCCACTATTGAAAAATTGCTCCATTTATTCGCAACAGATGCAATTTGACTTTGCATCAAGGTCGAGTGTAGAATTATTACCATTCCTGAAGCATGCTGTACATGTAAACACAGACCGTTTTACTCCGCACTCCCCTCCCTACGGCTGTGCTATCTGTAACATAAATAAAACGGGCTAATACTGGGAGGCCTGGAGGGGCGTGAGCTCGCTGGTGGCGAGTCGTTCCTCAGCGCTGTTGTGCAGTTGCTGTGGCCGGGCGTGTGGATTTAAACACAGAGGCCGCTGCTGCTTCAGAGATGACACGAGAGCGACAGCTGTGTGGAACAGTGCCGTCTTAATACTGTACCTTCATCACAGGGACAGGTGCTACAACACAACACAATGCCCGGGAAACATCTCCTCTGAATACAGTTAAATACAGCGTCCAGCACATTCCCAGATTAGACTGAAAGTAGACCAACGGTGGGGACTGCAGTAACAAATCTCTTCTTTTCTATACTCCATTAAACAAAGAGCAGGATAAAGAAAAAGTTAATAATTTTCGTTGTTGAGTAAATATCGCTGTGATGAGAGTGAATCTGATCTGATTGAGACTGGTATAAACTCTGTCCGAGTTGGATTAAAAGCGAGCGTTTTACTGTGGAGGCTGGTTTGGGACAGTCTGAGCGCAGTTAATAAAAACGGCAGCTGTTGGGTTTTTTTTTTTCTTCCCAGGACCAGAGGGCACATGTCACCCTGGGAGCCAGCATTGGAGCTCACTTACAGAGCCCAATGAGTCACATAAATCCACTCTGTGATTCAGTTTGTGATTAAACGCACAGAAACTGTGGTGACAGGGCTCTGTGTGTTTCAGACAAACAACGGAGGAGCGCTGTGCCTCGGGAAACCAAGGAAAAACATCCAGACTGATATTCCGTCTGCGGAATCAGACCGAGCACCTCCACCGCTGGACAGGCATTAAATCCAAGTGGAATGTAAGAGGAACCAGCCTTGGAAGACTCGGTAAACGGTGTAACTATTCCATAAAACTGGATTCACTTTCCTGTGAACCCTAGAAAAGAATCAAGATGGCCAATGTTGGCAAGCTCCTTGCCTGCCGTAACTCGATTTGGCTGATCGCCCCACTCAAGTGAGAAGTCACAAAATGGAGGGTGAGGGGAGTGACAGACTGCCCTGCTGAAGACAGCAGGGAGGATCAGGAGGGAGCTGTGTCAAACACAACAAGCAGGGAGCTGGCATTCCACGGACATGTGTAAGAGGCCAAAGGTCAGAGGCACTCCTGGCCAGAATTAATTACAGATTGAAATAATTGGTCCCGTGGGGAGCTCTTGCAGGGAGTGAGCGCTGTGCACTCTTTGAACTGAGTTCAGTGTGAAGGATGCACGCGCCTTGTGGAATGGCGTAGCAGGTGGCGATGTGGAACACGTAATACCAGCACCGCGATGGCTGTGTGTAGATGCATCGGCCCAGTGTATGGAGAGCACAGCCATTTTCTCTAATTCCACAGCTCTTGTTACTGGCCAGCTCAAAAGAAGCCTGTGACTGCCTCTGGCAACCAGTACTATGACATCACTACAGTGACATCATCAGAACAACTGGCTAGCTCATGCTAGCTACTGTGAAGTGTTAATGGAGCTGACGACCATACATTTCTCATACATATGGATTTTCCGGGCACAGCAGAGTGGTATACAACCCGTGATCACAGTTAAAGCCAGTACCGTGCACCAAAAGCACGAGGGGGGCTTATGGGGGGTCGTTCTTTAATGGTATGAGCGCTAAAAGAATGTGCCACTAAGCTGACAAACTGGGCTTATGGGTAATGAAGTCATGTGGCATGCTTTAGGATGTGCAAGTATCAGGAACACGCCAAAAGACAGGACCCCCCCGCATTGCCACTGACAACATGCTAATTTTAGACACTCAGTCTATTGTCATCTGCCAGTACTAACTGACAAACATGCGAGAAAGCATAGTAGTACAAGGACAGGACCAGTCAGGGCTGGTTCTGCAGGAGTGGCAAGCATGACCAGCTCTATGCTGGGAGGGGTGACTGGCAGCCAGAGACAGCACCACTGGGACTGAGGTCAGCCCCCACAGCTCTCTGGGAAATCTGAAGCCAGAGTAATCTAGGAGAGAGGGCATCTCCCTTCACTGCACTGCAGTGACACACACCCAACCGTAGAGTGGTTTAAAAAAAAAAACCTCTAAAGGGTAATGACAATATTTCTAGAAACAGTGGCACCTCCCTTTATCGCATTACTAAGCTTGTGACTGGCACAAGCTCCCAATTACAACACAGAGCCATCATTGGTTTCCACCCCTTGCGAAACGAACAGCTTTTACACTCTGAGATGGTTTCACAACACTGTAGCAAACACTGGAGTGGTCTGGGGGAAAGTGAAGTCTTGCGTCCTTACCCAGTTCTCCTCGAAGGTTCACCAGCTCCTGAGACAGCTCCTGCTTCTGCTTCAGCGTCTCCTCGTGCTGTTAAAGAAAACGCTGGGTTACGGGTTGGGTCATTTTTAAGAACGCTTAAATGGCATGTTAAATATTTAGCTTTACCAAACATATGGCACCTTTCAGCACACAGTTGTGTGATGAGGGCTGTCAACCAACCACACCTACAGTAAATGTGTGAACCAAAGTGTGTTTGAATTGACTACAAGTGAGCTTTTAAAAATATTTGAAGAGCAGAGAGACAGGCCCTAGAGCTCATCACATACCAATTTTCCCTTTTGAGGATAGAGTGTCAGACACGATGCTGACAAAGCCCTTTTCCTGAATAACAAACACACATATGCATGCTGCCGGTCTAACAGAAATCCTGTTGACTGTTCCGCATCAGGATATCACTGGGTGAGTGACGGCTCAATTCACCCCACGTCCACAGTTCAGTTTGAAGCAGGAAATTGAACAGGGAAGAATAAAAAATGAAAAACATTTTTCAGCGGAATGCAGCACGGCCAGAATGCTGTATTTCAAGCATGAGCAAGCACTGTAAAGCAATAATCTGTATGCTGAGGGCAAGCGACATGACTGTACAAAAAGCCCCTCACCGAATTATACACATCCTTCTTTCACAATACTGCAGCAGCTGAGAATGACAATGCATGTCCAGTCCACCTCAAATAACAGTCATATAATGCTCATGTAAAAGAGTGTACAACCCGAGAGACTGTGTGTGTGTCTGTGTATGTAAGACTGTGTGTATGTGTGTGTCCGTATGTGGCATGTGTGTGCGTGAAAGCGTGTGGTGTGTGTGCGTGTGCACAAGTAAGCGTGCGGTGTGTGTGCGTGAAAGCGTGCGGTGTGTGTGCGTGTGCACAAGTAAGCGTGCGGTGTGTGTGTGCAGCAGGTCTGCAGTTCTCCCGTCAACCTCCCACAGCGACGCAGAGACGATACAAAGCCCCCCCGCGCCCCCCCCAATCCCATCCAGACTCTCCGCGGATCAATACCTGAGCGCAGAACACACATTACTGCAACAGCCCACCTCCCCGACCCCTCTCTGCACCCCCATCCCCCCGAGCAGGACAAAGAGCACGAGGAGCTCCCAGAACCACAGCGGGAGAGAGCACCCCGCAGCCCTGCAGAGAGAGGGAGAGAGAGGGAGAGAGAGAGAGAGAGAGAGAGAGAGAGAGATGGAGAGAGAGAGAGGGACAGAGAGAGAGAGGGACAGAGAGAGAGAGGGAGATAGAGACAGAGAGAGAGAGGGATGTAGAGGTAGAGAGAGAGTGGAAGAGTGGAAGAGAAAGAGAGAAACAGAAAGCGGGCGAGAGACCCAGACAGAGAGAGAGCGACAGAGAGGCTCTTTACCCGTGTCCTGGTGCAGGGAGCCCCCACACACGCCCGGCTGCCCGAGCAGCCCATGGTCCCTCTTCAGCCCGGTGCAGGAACCCACACACACGTGTGCGTGCACACGCACACACACACAGAGGCACGCGCTGGAAACCCCGGAGCGCCCGCCCAGGTGGAGCCTCCACCTCCTCTAAACTGGTCCGTCTGCATCGGAGACAACGCTAAAAAAGCAGCTCCGCTAGACCATACCTCCCACAGCTGCCTCTCTACCGTAAACCTCCTGATACAGGGGCAGCAGAAAACAGAGGCTCCTCTCAACCATACTCCCACAGCTGCTTCTACCGTAAACCTCCTGATACAGGGGCAGCAGAAAACAGAGGCTCCTCTAAACCATACTCCCACAGCTGCCTCTACCGTAAACCTCCTGATACAGGAGCAGCACAAAACACAGACTCCGCTAGACCATACTCCCACAGCTGCATCTCTACCATAATCCGCCAGATATAAGGATAAGGTCTGAGATAAGGGGGCTGTAATTCCACACATTTGCATTCAGTGTGTTCGTTCTCCCCAGCGTCCCTCGATTCACCGCATTTCAAACATTGTCAGCAAAATATTCAGCTACCCACATTGGTAGATAGCTTAAAACCATTTGAACTATGAACTGTAGAGGGAAAACTAGGTCAGAAATTACCCAGCCATAAAGGAAGACCCTTATGAAAAATGAACGAATCCTGTCTGCATACTGAATACACAATAAGTCCTCTTTTCAATGAACAAACATATATCCATCCCGTTTGGTCTGCTTTCATATATTTATTTATTTTTAAATATGTAAACAGGGCCTTTTTGTTATATAGACCAATATAAATGTACAGTAAACAGAGCTTATTATGTCTGTGATGCACACAATTATTTCATGCAAACAGATGTTTCCTACATGAAACCGAAGAGCATAACTATACACAACTGCACAAAAACCCGTTTCCAGAATTAAATAAATTTGATCGAGATCAAATACTGAGCATTAGAGAGAGGAAGAGCGAGAAAGTTGAATCTTATATCGTCATAGTGATGACAATTTCAGCTTGGTCCAGTTAAATGAACAACATGATTAAGGTATTTGTGCTATCGGACTACATTTTCCATGCTATTGAGAACCACCCCTCCTAACTGAACCAATGCTTAATAAGGGCAGCAAGTAAGGTCTGGTGATTTGGGAACTGGGCCTGGAAACTGAGAGGTTTCAAGAGCTCACATACCAGAGGGAGTGTGGTAGATGTACTCATGAGCAAGGCACTTAACCTCAATTGCTTCAGTGACAAGCTGCATGAATGCTAAAATGTCAGCTTTGCAGGACATGATAAATGCCTTTATTAAAACAGACATCAGCAATAGAAACACAGGCATTACCGACTGAGTGTGTATATTAGAGGACACCACCTTTTTAAAATATGTCTTTGTGTTCTGCTACAATTACTGAGTCATCAGCTGCCTTACAGTGCACAACAAAACCCTGCCCCATTTCCCCTCATCGAATGATTTACTGGCAGAGATTCCCATTCGGGAACCCATGTCAACTGAGTATTTACTCCACCCTCTCCCACACAGCACCTTGCTTTCTCAATTTAAACAACAGTCCTTCAGGGAAAAATAAATAAATAGCCAACTGCATTTTGTGATCAACGTGATGGATTTAAATCGCATACTAAATATTCTCAAAATGGCTGCCATATTACGGATCATTGGGCGCAAACAATGTTCCAGCCGTCTGCCCTCACATAAACGTAATTGACGGAACACATTGCTGAGTGCCTATCAGGCCCCAGCATCTTCAGGGCATATAAAGCCATTTCTGACCTACCAGGAGAAATAAGAAATAACAGCACCAGTCCCCCGTCACTGCTGGAATAAGAGCTTTCCCAACACACACACACACACACACACACACAACCCCCCACTCCCCCACTCCCCCACTCCCCCACTCCCCAGAGAACAGGCCAGGCCAGAGTGGAGACTGGTTATCATATGACATGATAGCGCTCTGTAGAGGAAGGCCATTCCTGCTGAGGGTACTCGTGAGGTCAGCGTGTGAGGGGCGGGGACTGGCGGTAAGGGTCATTAATATTGGACGCCTCGTGGGAGACAGAGAGACCTGTAGAGATTCCTCCTCTCACTACACTTACTCCACGGTGATCTGCGCACCACACCTGCACTTTAATTACCCATCCCTCTTGCCAGTTAACGCCAGCCTCATGCTTCATTCCAATGACTTCTGTGTTGTGATGTCTAGAATCTAATAACACGGAACGTGTTCAGGTTTCGGCTTGCCAGGTTCTTTGCGATGCTTAACCTCGCGCATTCTTTAACTCAGATATACCGAGGCAATAATTGTATTACGGAGGCCTAACCCTGGCCCTCAGGTAATGAAATACCTTTTTAAATGTCAAAGGTACATGTGTAAAATTCAGAAACTCCCCATGTCTATCAGGTCGCTACTCCTGTAGCACTGGGAAAGGGCTGAGTACACTCTTTTCTAAACTACAGGCCAATGTCTCTCCTGAAAGATTACAGATATCAGACCTGTCAAAACATCCATTACGCTGACTGTGGCCTGTACTATGTCCCACCAGCCAAGGCTGTGTAGCCATAGCAACGGCCCTGTCCAAATGCTCAACTGTAGATAAGGCAAATATACTGCACAAAAAATGCTTGAATTATTTAAGCAAACTCAGCTTTTTATTATTTCAGATAGAAAGGTGGAAATTTGTTGATGCCAGTTCATCGCTTGAATTTATCTATCGTCCCGTTTTAATTGAGTGTTATTTGATTCCACACGCCGTGCCTTACTGGAGGAATGAGGCGGAGAAGCAGCTGCAGCCACGCGTGGATAACATGACTCCGCCCCTCCCACAGCACGGAACAACTCTCCAGGGACCTAACGGCCAATCGCGGGTCTCCTCCACCCAGCTGCTGGGAAACGGTGCATTATTTAAACCACGCTCTATTTAACCTGTGTGATTCTATTTAAAGACACAGGAGTGGCAGAATCCTAACGACACGGTCTCCCAGAATCCCACCACGCACTACACCCGGCCAGGAACGGGGTCTGTGCGGCGCCAGCCGTCCTGCCGTCTGTCTGATACGGTCAGGAAAAGCATGTCAATACTGCCGATATCTGCGGCTCCAAGCCCCTCCCCCCCCTCCCTGGGGCCTTGGTGAGGCCTATCTACCCATTCACACCATAAACCCAGCTTCACAACCTGTGTGTAACGCACAGGGGTCCTTGTGGGATTCCCGTTTTACAATACACTACAACACCACGTCCTCATAATAAAGACAGATGTACAAGTGTAATGGGAAACTACGAACGGTTTACTTTGTTATGCCTGGCTAAGAACGTGCTCCTCTTCTAACCCTGACAGGTAATTCCCAGTATATGGCTGCTAAGAGGACTAGACGACTGCTTAAATTTGAAAGTTTACGGATCCTAACCTGCGTTTAGGGGTTTAACCGTGAAAATGATGACAGGGCAGGAGAGGACATAGTACTTTGGGGGTAGGAGGTTTTCACAGACTGACTTCCTCTTGGATTTTTTAAATTAACCTCCTTCCAAAGAGCGCTTACCCTCATCTCTGAATACACAGGATAAAACTCAGTTTGCCATATCATTACATATCTAAACGGCCCCATTCCCTAAGGCTGAAAAGCTACCGGTATCAGATTACAATAATGTTACATGAATTGACATTAGCTAATGCAGTTTAACTACTGAGAAGTTAGTCGGTACGGCTTTGTTAATGTATTTGTAAATCATTAATTCATGTTAACGGCTAATGCTAATTTATATCGGAATGAACAATTTATGCGTTTGTTAATGGTTACACAATTACAAGTTTATCCAATGGTTTGCTAATGTATAAGTAGTCATGTAACTAACATGACTACATTAGTTGGCCCTTAATTACTTTAAAGAAACACTAATTTCATGCTTAATTAATGTATGTGTACATAATTAATTCATGTAAAGAGCTACATTAGTATTTAATGCCAATTCATGTTCTTTGTTGTAGTGTGCCCAAGCTACTACCTACTGAGCAAAACAGAACCACCGGGGCACTGCTGAACAGCTAAAGCTACAGTGAATAAACATGAGCTCATGTCCTTAACAGTACTACAAGAGTCGCGGGTTTGCCAGTGTGTTTTTCTTGTCATTTAATCAAGGACACCTCTAAAGTTAGACGGCTAATCTGCCCCGAGTCAGAAAATAGCTCTGTATCAGCTCAACGTCAGCAGACAGAGTAAACTCCTATCGAGCACTGTTTGCGCAAGTGAAAAGGTGGCATTAACACCAGAGTACACACACATATGAAGGGTTAAGAGTGTTTCAACAGAGATTATTAAATATTAAAAGGTCACCACCAAGAACAAGGCAAAGGGATTAACAAACACTTGTGCAAAAAAGAAGTTTGCCCACAATAAAGCAGACATGGTAGAACAGTCACCATTTCCCATATAGAGCAGTAGCTAGCGGAAGAAGCACAAGAGGTTAAACGGAAAACAGGCAGGGAGACGCAGTGATAATGTGGAGGCCTGAGAAGGGGATCAGGAGGACAGAATAACAGACACGCGGCTGACACCCCCACCCAGCCGGCTAATCAGAGCCGTCTGCAGACAGGGCTGGTGTGTTTAATGTCAGCCGTCGTCTCACACACACACACACACACACACACACACCTCTTTACATGTACATACATACCCATCCCTCTTTACACACACACACACACACACACACACACACACACACACACACACACATACCCATCCCTCTTTACACACACACCCTAATTCTCACAGCTGTAATTACATACACACACAGAGAGCTCATTGACACAGTGAGACGTGCTCCAACCCAACAGCTACCACTCTTCCCTCTGCGCACTGGCCAGAGTGACCCCTTCACACGCGCCCAACTGAACACACTCACACGCATATCATCAGAACATTATGGGTGAGGCTGCTCTTTCTCTGTAGACTGAAAATAGCCATGTGGGAGAGCCCTAAGATGGCGGCCATCAGTACTTAAGCACTGAAGACACAGGGGGCAATACGGATTGAGCCTGATTCATAAAACCTTCTGACTCTTAGCAGGTACGGTTCACGCACAGGGACTAGCATAAACCACATCAGATACTCTTTCAGCTCCGAATCAAGCACAAGGCATTCGCAGAATGCACTACCCCTCTGCCAAACGTGATCTCATTTCCTTTCACTGGCCGGCCTCTTCGGCATAAAACACTGATGCTGTTGTAGCAACATCACAACAAAATGGAGGCAGGGAAGGAGAGGACAAGAGGGAGGGGTGCTCTGATACAATGTCTCCCTCACAGAGCTGATTGCGGGACCTCCCGCCTGCTCCTTCCTGGAGACCAAACATTTGGAGGAGGGAACATAACCAAAACAAACCTACCCCGCTGTTACACCTCCCCCACCCCCCATGACACCTGTGAACAGCAGATGCTGAACACGCCCGGGCGTACTGAACATGCCTGTGCTTCAGCAAACATGTCTCATTACCGCTTAACATAGCAAATACATGTTCAAAACAACGAGTTCATAACCCTGAACACCCCAAAATATTCATCTCAACGGCATCACACCCTGTTCAACTCGGCACAAACCTCTACCCTCAATCAAAACACTGAATCACAGACAAGCTCATACCAACTATTCTTATTTTTAATATTAATCTAAAATTCTTGCTTTTTAAGAACGCGTACTTTAGAAAGTGACCAGGAGAGCCAGGAGCGGTCCTACCTCAGTGACGACATGCTGGATCACCACGGCGACGGCCTCGAAGCGGCGGTTCCCGGAGACCAGGAGCCTCTTCAGCTGCTGGATGTACTTGTTGTTGCTCTCGCAGCGCGCGCGGTAGCGCTCCGTGCCCGGGGCTTTGGGCTCCGTGGGCAGCAGGTCAGGCTGGCCGGGCGTCTGCGTCTGCGTCCGGGGGCTTGCCCGCGGCCGGTTCTTGTCCACTGCGAGAGAAGAGCAATTTAGCATCGAGACCACGTTCAGCATCCTTCTCCCACTCCACCCCCCCCAGCACAGACCACACTGAGCCTGGTTCCTGGGTCTGAGACCTAGCGTTCCGGGGTAATGCAAGCACGCTCCAGAGAAATGCTAACGTGCTCCGGGGAAATGCAAGCACGCTCCAGAGAAATGCTAACGTGCTCCGGGGAAATGCTAACGTGCTCCGGGGAAATGCTAACGTGCTCCGGGGAAATGCTAAAGTGCTCCAGGGAAATGCTAACACACGGGTGCTGGCTCCTGCACTGGCCCAGGGTTTCTCATAAAGACGCAGCGCTGCAAAGTCTAGAGCTCACTTAGGCGCATTACAGTGAGTCACAGAGCCATTAGGAGCAGTATAACTGGAGCGGATTCGCCTCCCCACACAAAATGGCGCCCCAGAATGAGATTAGACCCATCTCCACTCTCCACACCAGAGCCCTGCTCTCTGCGGACGGCACCGTCATTAAGGACCTTATTTTAGCAGCGCCCTGCCACAGACGTTTTGATTTACATCGGCTTTACAAATATAACACCAGGGGCATAATAATGGGACAGCATGCACTAATGAGAAACCACATCAGCACAACAGCGCCCCATTGGCAGGGGAGGGGCCACGGACCGCTCTGATAGGTCATCCAGCCGTCTAAAAAGAAACACGACGACAAGCGATTTATTGCAGCGCTTCAGTGTATGATGCCCAAGCCCTGGCCCAGGCATGTTGTGGGTACTGCTTGTTCCAGACTCAGTAACCCTCCATAAACCAACAGCGAGAGAAACCCAACCCAAGGCATCGCTAAGATTCCACATTAATGAGTGATATTACTGCCAGTCCCCCTTAGGTAGCAGCCATTCACATTACACTCATAATTGGACTTGGTTTAGACAGATATCTGGTGATCTTTTTGAAAATGGAAAACCGGTGGGGGAAGGATGTTTAAAAAAATGTTCAAACCCTCCACGTCAGGCTTCTTAATCTCTGTCTGGCAGCGGACACCTTCTGCAGCTAATTCTGTGGTTATGCTCTCTGGCACTGACATTTAAGAGATGCTTAATGTTGCTTCAGATACTGTACACTAGAGGAGAGAGGAACGTGCTCGTCCGTCATAAATAACTGCGTGTGAGTCACCCGACCGGAGCCACCTACACAACCTCGGGAAATGTCAAAACTTGAGTGATTACGTGTATGCCACTGCTTGTGTGTACACTCCACATGAGCACACTTCTCGTTGTGTGTACTTTCCTGCTGTGCACACCCTGGGTTACGTGCACACTAGTGAGTGCACGGACCCGCTTGCGAGCACACTCGCGGTTGTGTGCACAGTCGCGGTTATGTGCACACTCTTGGTTATGAACGCTCAGGAGCCTGTAGACAGGAGCGCAGGTCTGAAACACCGCGTCTGAAGAAGTGCGATGTGGAAAGGCACGCCAGCGCGGCATCAGAGGGCCAGAAGGGTCACGCCTCCCCCGGCGAGAGCTCTGAGCAAGAGCCAATGGGAAACTCCGCCCTCCGTCGCTCAGGAAACAAGGAGTCTCCTTTCACAACAGTGAGAACAGAAACGGCCACGACCGAGAGAATATAAATAGCCCTTATGCAAAGATCCCAAACTTCGTCGTTTGAAGTTAAATTCATTAGCTTAAGACGAAGCCAAGAAATACAACTTCCCGAAATTGGGAAGAATCCTCTGAGGGACGAGAGGGGTATTTATCAGCAGGACGGGTGAATACGGACCCTCTGACCAGAGCAGATGTACTGCGGCCCCCTGTGTGTGACACTAAAGGAGAGATGGAAAATTCCAGCACACAGATGTTAAGGCCTCAGCACTGATGCCCTGTGTGCAGGCACTGAAAGGTTAGCACAGAGGGAGAACAGCGTGTGCGCCAAGTGCTGCCTTAATCCCAGGACACTCCCGTTCAGACACCATTCAGACGAAACATCACGTTTAACACTGGGGAAATCTGGCTCCTCAAAGACTCGCTAATGCATTTCATCACTTAAATGAGAGAGAAGTGCAAATATCAGCTCTTATTATTAATGAAGCTCTAATTGTAAGTATGTGCGGTATCGACAAAACTAAACTAAAGCCATTAACTATGAGCCACACAGTTATAGGGTACATACAGGATTTCTTACTACATGGAAGGACATTACATTGATTGGTTGCATAAAACAATCTAAATTATATTTATTTGGGTTGAAGGAGGAGGGGAGTAAATCCAGTAAAACACAATACTATCAACAGTTCTAACAATATTAAGATGAGAACACTTATACATCAGGGTAAGCACACTTTCTATACTTGTACATTTAAAAGAGAAACCTGAAAAATTCCATGGGAGAAAGCTACAAAATGACGGATAAGCCCCAAAAAAGTCCAATAATCAGGTCAAATGTCAACCATCAGTGGGACCGTTTCACATGAAACCCTTCAGACCCAACGGAAGCTTTTAGCACGAGTTTCTCTCTCTACGTGTATTCTGCTGGATGTTTTGAGGAGAGACTTGTTGGCTACAGCTCCGCCTGCTGGTGGAAATCAGCACTTACGAGCCTGCTCCTGGAACAGCAGCGTTTCTAACACAATGCTGCAGCCCTGAGCCCGCTGGAGTCATTACCTCCCAGCGCAGAGTTAGTGTTACAGCGAGCCGTCACTGCGGTGCCACAGGTCTGACACAGCACTCTCCACCGCCTCACCCTGCACATTACCAAGAGCAAGAGCTTTGCTTTCTGCCACTATGCTACTGCATTTACTAGATCAAACGTTTCTAGTCATGGTGTATGATCTGTCAAGGCAAATACAGAGCACGTGTATATATGTGAAAGAGAACATCGAGTACTCTCCGTTTTTCCGCCTTTTCATTGCGTCTCATTTTTGATGAACTATGTTTGGTTTCCTTTACGTCGGTTGTGTTTTTGCTTATTTTGTTACTCTATCTGCCATTGTTAGGTCTCTCAACGTTTTTGTATTATGAATTTAATAATCATTTAAATAAACTCACTAAATTCTCCATCGAGCAAATTTATCTTTTCTCCCCCCGTACAGATGAGAATCTGAAGCTTTTGCGTTACCATGGCAACCAAACACGAACATCTATATAAAAAAATAAGGGTAATGAGGAAAATTACCACTCAGTATGGGTTGATTGAAATGTTAAGCGTTATAACCATCAAAGCAAGGCCAGTCTGTATTTAGATGGGCAGTTGTTTGCTGGGGTCTGTATGTCTGTGAAACATGACATGCAATCACAATGCGTGTAAACTCAATCCGCGTATCACCTTGCACTGTACAATGGAGCGAGCACCAGAAATCAATGCAGTCTACAGACGGATCAAATATGTACAGGCATTACTGCACAGACCATCAATTTTAATCGCATTATGGTAATCCCCTTTCTATGGAGGAATGCGTAATTATAGGAACAGATTTAGTCTTGCAAGTGGTGCAAAGGTGGCCTCCACCCAATCTCAGCAAACAAGTGGGGTCCCACGTACGAGCAGTGGCCAATATCACAGATGGGCCCGACTTGAGGATAAGAAATGTGCCAACATTGATGCAATTAATATCAGCAAACGGCAAATTTAAGAATGGCAGAAACTGCGTGCTCCACACAAGTCATTGTACCTCAACGACCTTTAGAAAACAAAGGCTGGAATCTTTCTGAATTCACGCAAGCTTACTCACAGTACACAAAATGCCAGATGTCAAAGACAACTACTGTTCTCCCTTCTTAATTACATTAATAACCAAAAATGCAATATTCACTTATAAAGACTCAAACATGAACATTTGGTTCACGTTTGCGGCTTGCTTAATTTTCTCCATGAGGGTTTGTGTAGGCAATATGTGAAAAACAGGTTTGCGCAATCATCGGATTAACGGAAACCTATAGAGAATTACTCGTACTTCAGAGGGAGGTTTCCCTGGAAAAGCTCATGTGATGCAGATTGGGACAGGCTGTGCCCATGTGACCATTTACCTGAGAGGATGAACATTAATAATTCACACCTTGCTCATCATTTGCAAGTGAATTATTGAGGGGCAAAAACAGTTATTTGCAAACACATTCCCCATCACATCTGTAATGGTTAAAACAAAAAAATGGGAAACGCTGAATCACCCATAATGAGAAAAATATGCAATTACATAGAAAAGACGCACAAAGGGTATGAAAGATGGCTTGGATCAGACATTGGCTGTTCATAACTGACATTTCCCTCAGTCTTACAAGAGTCGAAAGTTCAGCCATTTGCATTCATCCTCAGATGAAAGATGAACTTTAGTGGTTAAGTTCCCCCGGGCTCATGAATTCACAATAGCTGGGCCCACACTGGTACCACCAGGGCCAGATGGTGGACAGATGCTTCACAATGACGCGCTTGTCACTTACAAATGTCTATACAGGCTAGTCCCACTGACACACCCAATTCCCATCATAACAGACTGAACATACTTATTGCACCTAAGAATTGTGGGTTTCCAATTAGTTCATAGCTAACAAACATCTCATTTAAAAGCTGTAGAATAGTGGCCACAATAATAATCTGATTAATACAATTCATGACGAGCCCTTTGGCAAAAAGCGTACAGGTGAACAAGAGTAGATTATTGCCATATGATACTAGTCATATGGAGATAAATTAGATTATCCACTGGTATTACAGTACACAAATGGTTCTTCTGGTTAAACGACATTCATCATGAGGCAGTTATTCTGCACACTGGTACCACCCGGCCCAGGCTCTCAGGGACAGATGGTGCATCGGTCCCTCACAATGACGTGTTTGTCACTGTGCGCCATAACACGGGGCCAGAGGAGGAGGCTCAGCCAGTCAGATTAACGTTACCCGTTACCATGGTAATCCACAGAGGAAGCTGCCATTAATTCAACATCAGGCCTTGGTAACACGCACTTCACTCATTTGACCTGTTTTTTTTCCATTACGTCTTTTTTCAACGGTACAGGAAATGAGGAAGGTTGCCTGCCCCCACCCTCATCCTCAAACAATACATAATTCCCTATGAAAACAAAGAAACATTTCAAAGCACATTTTGTAGACATAGTGCCAAGGTGCAGAAAAATGTACAGCAAACGTGCGTTGTGTCAGGTTTCATAGAAGAGAGCTCAAATGAAATCCTGCAGTTCTAAAACAGTAAATTGAGAATATTTGGCTTAGATGGACTGATTCATTCATATATGAATACAGCTAGTCTTCAGTGGGAATATATTCAAACCATTACCTATTCCCTACAATTCTCAAAGTATCACTTCATAAAACATTGAAATGGCCACACCAACAAACCCCATGTACCATTTCCATGGTATGCTATGGATGATTGACTCCGAGAGATCAGATTACACCAACACCAGCAACCAAAGCACAACATACGAGGGTAAATCAGCTATCCGATTCCACCACGATCCTGTGCACGGTCACGTCTGACAGGCCCTAACCGTAGACACACAGCCTCTCTGAGGGGCGGGGAATGAGACCCCCAGGGTCAGGGCTGGATGGATATGACACAGCCTCTCTGAGGGGCGGGGAATGAGACCCCCAGGGTCAGGGCAGGAAGGATGCATGCGCTCCCTGACCCTCAATATAGCACCCGCCGGACGTCACAAACAATACATCTCCCAGCGCACCTCCAGTACTGGAACAACTTCAAGGCTGCTGCCACCATTTCCCCATGATAACAAGAAACATTACTAACAGCCCTGGTCCAAGTAGTATTTATTGTTTTTAGAAGTAATGACTCGCGCATTACACTTAAAAAAAAAACAACAACTCACATCTAAGAAAAATGCAGCACCACAGCAAGCATCTTGTCTGGTACTTAATGCGATTGATCTGGAAGCCTTCATTTTTCTTTCAAGATATGACAAAGAATTATTTCGCGGAAATACTCGGTGTGAAATGAACGTCTCGTATTCTAGCCTCATGAAAAAATTACATGTTACAACAGAGGTGACCGATAGACCTGAAGTTCAAATAATAATCAAGGACAGATCAAACTCAATGTTTTCTGGTTTGCTTTGGCAATTTCAACTAGCAAACCGCAAACCATGGGCCACGCTTGGCAAACAAACTTTTTGCAAGTATTAAACCTTTCTATCTAGAACCCAACTAAGTAACAACATCGACAGAAAACACGGACAAATGTAAGGTGGTGGTTATTGAGCATTTTAATTGCCAGCCAATGAACATGCCTCTTCCTAATTTAATCTGATGCTTAAATTACAAATGTCTATACAGGCCAGCTCCACTGACACACCTAATTCCCATCATAACAGACTGAAAACATTTACGCCTAATATTTGTGGGTTTCAGATTACATCATAGCTAACTGAAATCTTTCTGCTCTTCAGCAAAAAGGTGTACAGGTGAACAGTAAATTATCTCCATGTGATATTCCTGTCAACAAGAAAGTCAAATTCCAATTCAGCCTGCTTTAACACTCGTTCCAAATAATACATTATAATACCATTATTCCAATTGTATTTCAGTACACAAATGGTTATTCTGGTTAAATAACATTCATAATCAGCCAGTTATTCTGCAACATTTATTAAATTAACATTTAACCTTTTACCTCAAACCCAAATGTTCCTCTAAACCTAGAGTTTGGATTAAAGTGCTACAGTGAGATGAAGTACCACCATGCTCGTAATGGAGTTCAAGGCAAGCTGTGTTCTTCTCCATCTTACGGTCTAAAAATAACTAGCCACAGGAAAGCATTTGTAAAAACAGCCCTTGATGCAGATAAAGGTCTGTGGGAATTTTCCTGTCAGAACGATGCTCTCACAAGAGTGAGCATCCTTGCCTCAACCCAGCGACTAACGCCTGACTAACCTACATTTCACACTCTGAGCAGGAAAGTAGGTTTCTAGAGCTTTAAGATGGAGTACAAACATGGTAAACAGCTACACCAGGCAGACGGGAGAGAGCGAGGAGGGAAAAAAAAAAACAAAGAAAAGAAAAAAAAACATACAATTACATTTCTGGGGGAAATTTAATGTTCTGTCAGGTACAATATAATCTTCACCTAATTTAAAAAAAATTCAATTCCAATTTTACGATATGCAAATGAGCCTTCCACGCAAGGACTCGGCGTGTCTGTCGAAGGGCGATGAGAAACCGCTCAAGGTTTAACCACACGGATTTCAGACCCTTACCAACGGTGATGAACACTAACAGCACAGAGAGGGTGAAATCAGACGGGTATTCTCCAGACTGACCTGCGTGGAACACCACCGTACTCTTCTTGCATCCCGACAGCAGCTGAAGATTCCGGAGCAAGCCCTTCGCCGTCAGCCTCACGTGGATGTTGGACAGCGAGAATTTCGGGGACCATAACATTTCGGAAACGCTTTAGCAACTGGGACGCCGCCCCCCCCCTACACCACCCGATGCTCACCTCAACCGTAAAACTCAAAAAGGCGCCTTCCTGGACAGCTACCGCATGCCAAGAGCAACGTGGTACCAGCCGGCTCGGAATCCAATGAGGGAACAGCGAGAGCGAGAAAATGAACAGCGGTTCGTGACAAAAACAACGCTCCCCCTCCCCTACCCTCCGCTTCACCCTGGCAGCTCTCCTCCGCGGTGGTGAAAATGTGCGGCTGTCGTTCGAGGGGGACTTCTCGGGCGGGACGGGTCTGGACAGATGTTCCAGGGGGGTGGAGGCTAATCCGAACGGTCGACGCGGCTGTACGGACACTCACACACCCAGACAAAGCTCCACAGCATCTCTGAGCCCACGGCACACTGAGGGGGATGCAGGAGAGAGGGAGGGGGGTGGGGCAGCGAGAGGAGACCGGGGGGGGGGGGGGCGGGGCCTGTCGCTAGGACCGCTCGCTCGCTCTACATCTCTGCGAGGGAGGGAGGGAGGGAGGGAGAGAGAGAGAGGCAGCGGCGGTTCATGACAAGGTTATCTCTGATAATACGGAGCGAAAGGCAGCCATAACACACCTACTGCTGTGCCACGGATCACATTGTTCCCCCCAGAACAGATGTTGTGTCCTCTCATCAGTTCAGAGAAAGGCTCTGGAGCGGAGGGGTGAATTAAAGCACATGAATGCCTTTGAGGAAGAGAGAAAAAGAGAGGGAGGAGGGAGACGGGTGCTGAATATTTATGAGCGACGTGGTTTCACAAAATGGCTTGCGTGAGACGGATCCGAATGAACCAACGGTCGCGTGCAGGAGGGGGTGCAGAATGTTAGATGCACTGCTCTCGGTGAAGAAGGCAGAATGGCGCCGAAGTTGAGAGAAAGGCGACCCAAAGCCGCGGTCACGCTCCCGCCATACGGAGGCCTAGCACACAGGCCGCGCTAACGTGGCTAACAGGAACAGCCAGTCATTTACCATCCCCTCTCTTATTACCCTCATATGTAGCAGTACAGCAATGCTATATCCACTTATTCACGGTCCTGTATTGATATGTACTGCTGAAATAAAAACACAGAATACAAAGTAGAATTTGACGAATTAATATTTTAGTGTTTTGCTGAAAATGCTCACACCCTACACACTACACACACACGCCTGGTAAGAGAAATCACAGAACGAGGTCCCTATGAACCTTGACATCAATGCCTAAAAAAATAAAATAAATAAAAAAAAGTCTCTCCTGGATCCTCTGTGGCTGAGTCCAGAATGCAGAGAGACTACAGACCGCCTCCATGAGCCACAGCCATGACACCAGCAGGCTGCTGGAAACCTCCGCCCCCTGGGACATAATTATGTCTTTGGCGCAATTATGTCCACAGGAAGCACATGTGGAGAAGTCTGGGCTGTGAAACTTTGTGCGTCGGGAAGTCCCAGGCGAGGGACCCAATCGCAGGGAGTGCTTTTAAAATAGCCATTCTAAAAGAGAAACGCCAAAGTGTGCAGAATTCAGCTGGGCTGGAGAGTCTGACAGCCTCGGACAGAAAGCAACCCCCTCTTTAGAGCAACAGCACATATGCCAGCCCCATCATGAAGCATTTACAGAAAAAAGTGAAAAACAATCATGAAACGGAGGATTTATTTTTTTAGAAATTGACGTTTTAGATCAAATTGAAGGATTTAGACGATGATAAAATAATTAAGCTACACTGTGTGCAGACACTGATATCCAAAGTATCAGGCTATTAAGAGAAATAATCATGTACACTGCTGATAGCAGGCTGGCTAGAAAAGCTCAGGATAAAATGAACTATGAATGGGTTCGTCACCATTTGTGTTTAAATTCGCACACTGGCTAAAGAGTGCAGATTATGAGATGTGAAGAAGATGCCTGAAGAGAATTACCCTGATGAACAGTGAGGAGATTGGAGCATGACTGTTTTCACCCGTATACCAGTGTTTAGCATTGATTTCATGAGCCGGGCTAATTAGGACTGCCACCAGCCAATGGAAAATGAGTACTCAAGCACCAACCAATGAAAAATGACCAATCAACAGCTATGTCCTAGTAACTGCTTCCCACAAAGCACTGAGAGTGCTGTGAATAAGCCCAGCGGTGACAGAGAGACACAGGCACCAGAGCAGAAAACGAAGAGCGTTAGTGAGATTGATCTTTGTGACAAACAGGAATCCTCCTGAGCGAACATGAATGCAACGTGTCAAAGTAAATAAGATCCTAAGATCCAGCAATTCACTTCACAAGTGCCTGTTCTTAAATCACAAGAACTATACACTCAGTATCACTGTTAGGCAGACCTGTACACCAGATTGATAATGGAAACATTTAAATCAGCCAATAATGTGGCAGTAACTAAATTCATGAAAGCATGCAGATGGGATTTTCACACACAACAATCTCTAGAGTTGAAGAATGCCAGAGAATGGTGCGAAAAACAAAACGCATCCAGTGAACAGCAGTTCTGCAGGCAGAAACACCTTGTTAATGAGAGGTCAGAGGAGACTGACCCTAACCCTAACTTTGGATAGAGAGGTCAGACTGGTCAAAGCTGACAGGAGGTGACAGTAATGCAAATACCAACATTACAACAGCGGTATGCAGAAGAGCATCTCAACACACAATGCGTCAAACCTAGGATAGGCGACAGCAGCAGAAGACCAATAAGTCTAAGGAATACCCAATCAAGTCCTCACTGAGTGTAATTTCCGCTATACTGAAACCTAAAATACAAGGGACATAAAAATAAAAATAAAAATATATATATATATTTTCACTGAAACAGTTGTCATCCAAGACAAAATTTTTTTTTTTTTTTTTTTTGCTGAGTCTCAGGAGGATATTAATTTATCCATTATAAATCCATTAAACTACCTACAAATGCTGGGTGATTATGCATGTCCCAGACATATTTTCTGTGCTTTAGGATTAGAGTGTAAGCTTGGGGAAAAATGGAAGTTGAATAATGTGGCATAAATAGAACTGCACTAAAAGTATAACAAATGGCTGTTTACCAAGGTGCCCTGACGATTCTGTCCAAACAGCCAAGTGAAAATAACATGCCATTTCAGCTGAATGACAGTAGGCCCTTTCTGCAGTCCTCCTGGGTTTAAGCGCACTCCTTGGTTCAGCTCTTTTCAAGCATTCAGGAAAAGTGCTTTAACGGCAGGGGGTGTGTACAGCTACACACATTGGCCAATGAGAACATCCGCCCCCCGCTGGTCGCATCCGGTACAGCCCAACCAAATCACAAAAGCTTTGATCATGGTATTCCTCTCCAAATGAATGTCTTCAATGCTTTACGTACATTAGCATGAAGGCAGGAACATAAAATGCCAAAGCGGAGACCACTTCCACTTGTAAAAAGCATGTTTGCATGCACAGCAATTTAGCTAGTTCCACAACACTAATAGACCAGGAGAGTGCATTTTGCACTAGCTCTCAAAATTAAATATTCAAATGCACATATGAAATCCATTAGTACCACTACTTGTGTATGTCTATTGCAGTGGCCTAAACACCAATAGTTAATGTCAAATACACTCGACTCGATATACAGTGTGTGATAGTGTGTTTTCAAAATAATTGACCATATAATTTCTCACATTTTTTACATTTTCCCGCTGAAGTACTATGTGGAGCAAGATGAGAAATAGCAGACTCCAAAAGCACTCATTAATATCTCAAAGATACAGACCAAATTCCATTACCAATGACCTCAAAAGGGAACCATCTACACTTTTAAAAAGATTAAACGGATCACTCAAGCTTCATCTTAGTGATTTGTGCCAAGAGTTTTTTATCCGTATACAAGTAGTGAGATTATTCCAGATTACTCACTACGAGAGCAGATTACTCAACAAGATACCTTAATATTAAAGCATGATTTACCCTCCAAGCACAGAAGCATAAAAAAGAGGTCAATTACTCTCCATGTAAGCCTTACAATAGACCAAGTAGTGCTACAATAGGCCAATTAGAAATGACGTGTTTTGCCGGGAGCAGTTCCATTTCACAACGTGCATCTGTAGGAGTGCTGCGGTATCACGTTCCACTGACGGTAGCAGTGTGAACCCAATCCATAACTCGCAGCAATGACTGATGAAAGCGTTATAAGAGGGAATATGTACCCGATCCACAGCTCACAGTAATGACTGAAAAGAGGGAATATGTAACCCATAGCTCACAGTGATGACTGATAAACTGGTATAAGAGGGAAGACTGAAAGCCCCTCGGGCTGCAGTCGTACTCCAGTGGGGCTGCAGTGGGGCTGCAGTCGTACTCCAGTGGGGCTGCAGTGAGCGGCGTCCCTGTCGAGGCAGTGAGAAACAGCCCTGGCCACTGCGGCAGGCTCACAGCGCTGAGGGGGCGTTTCTGGGCAGACCACACCGCGTAACCGCCATGAGCCGGGCTCAGAGAGCACAGGGTGTACAGCCCCGCCCACACTGCGCCTCAGCACTACAGGCGCTGACAGATGCGGGCAGTATGCTGCACTCCCTCACACACCGTGGAATCCGTGTGATACCATGCCCATCGATCACCGACATCACCTCCATTTCCCCTGTGTCTATGACCACCGAGAGCACACACTCGAATCAATCACCTGCGACATTTTGTCATTTACATAACATTACATTACATTATTGGCATTTGGCAGACGCTCTTCTCCACGGCGACGTACAACAAAGTGCATACCCATAACCAGGGCTAAGTGTGCTGAAAGACGCTAGAGGGAAGTACAATTTCAATTGCTACCCGTACAACAAAGATAAGGACCAGGGCCTATTTTATTATTATTATTTTTAAAATCAACAAATAAACAAACAACAAAGCAAAAGTGACCAAACTTAACTATCCAAATACTGCTTACCTAGCCAACTAAAAATACCGAAACACTACGTAAATCACAAAGACAACAATTAAGGTTCACAGGCAGGTAGGGAGGGATGGGGAATTTACACGTAGAAAATCCAGGTCCAGAAAGTAAAAGTCCTCACCAGTATTTTGCTACAATCACCATCATTTTCTAATTAGCATAGTTCTTCAGCTAGGCGGCAGAACTAATTAGTAAAATCAGCTGGATGAGTTAATGGGTGGAAGAAGCACATGGCAGGACTTTTTTCTGGACGTCTGGACATTCCACCTCTGGTCATTCACGTCAGTTTCAGCATGAGGAAGGCAATAGAAGGAAGCAAAATGTCTGCCCTCCACTGACAGTTGTAATTGAGGGCAGACGGCTCATCCAGGGCCTGCTTTGTTTACAGGGAGGAAGAGGCTCGAGTGAACGCCGGCCAGAGGATAAAACGGCACCAAGGAACTAAACCAGCCGGGTGGCATTATGGTCAGACAGCCATTACACTGCAGAACCCGAGCTTGACTCAGTAAGGAAGACCTCTGAAAACTGGAGAAGATCCACATCGCAAACCACAATCAAATAAACATGTTCACTTCCTGTATGCGCACTCAGACTTGCGTACGGTACCTTGGGGAGCCGTGGATGGGCGCTGGAACCTTCCAGAACCGGACCTCTGCAGCGGGTTTGCTGCAGTCTTTGGGGGAGCCTGACCCGGGAAAGCTGCATTCTTGAGTCCTGGCACCACAAACGGAAAGAGGAGAGATTCCATGTTTTGGGATGGCAGTCTATTCCCAGCGAGGGGACAATGTCGCGTACCAAAACACCACTGTTTACTGGAGCAAGGGGAGCTTAGCTTGCTTAAACTCAGATCGCACCATCTGAATGCTATACAGGTTAGGCAGAGGGGGTAAAAGATGTTGACAGATACAAAGGCCATTTGATCAGCCTGCACTGAGTGACCAATCAGGGTGAGGGGTGGGTTTAATTTAATCAACGTCAATGTGTAAAGGCAAACCCAAGAAGGACCTGATCAAATTTTATTTCATTATCCACCAAAGAATAGCCATTTAACACTTAGGCTGTTAGGGTGCATTTATGGCTGGAGCCAAACCACATTAATGTTTCTCAGTGAGAAATCATTGTCATTCAATAGCTGGTTATTAATTTGTAGTTTCAATGTAACAGACAAAGTGACAGCAGGCCTATAATATTGGTATCACTCTATCAATCGATTAAAATAAGATTAAAACAGCAAAATGCAAAGTTGTCAATAGAACACCCATATTCTGCAAATTCTATAAAAAATGACATTAAGAAATAAGAGTAAGAGACATGTAAAAATGAACACAGTAGATGTGGAATATCACCGTAGATGTGGAATATCAAGGCAAAACAAGCCAAAGTTGTACGACCGGAGACCTGTGACATACGTGATTAACTGTAATGCGTGAGCAAGCAGGACTACATTCCACGCCGCTCTGTTTGGGTTCAGGTGCCAGAAGCAGCGGCATTAACAGTGCCGGGCTAAATGTTTAGCTAAGCAGAGAGTTGTGCTTCATTTGAAAATATTCCTATAGCCAGTCTTCCTCCTTCCTCCTTCCTCCCTCCACCCCCCTCCCCCTCCCCACACAAACCCTACACACGCCACCACTACAGAGTGTGGACAGGGTTATTTATATTTCCAAAGGCTCTCGTTTTCCTTTATTACTCTGTCTGTTCTTTGTTTCCAGTTAGCGGCGCCACAAGCGCTATACTTAAAAGGACGTCCACAGGCAAACAACTAATGTCAATGTTGATACTAAACCTCTGTGCACAAAGAACGTGTACAACTGATAAAAACTAGAATCGCAGTGAACTCCGATTTGGCACCACATTACGCCACACATTTGCATAATATTTACGGCAGCAAAAGACAAATGGGGCCCTCGATCATCGTTTTTAATAAACAAACATGCCATATGAGGCCAAGTGCGTGGCTCACTCCAAAACAAATGGCATTGGAGTGTTTGGAGACCAGAAAACATTCAATTCCAACCACAATGCTGTAATTAAGCAGGATTGTACAGCCATCGGATACTATGCTACAGAATAAACAGTGCATGTTAAATGGATTCACATATGCTGTACTGGGATACTGTACACACAGGAAAAATCAGACACAGCCATAACTCTAAAGCCTTATTAAACATTGTGCAAACAAACAAATGTTTATATATTTGAAATTATTTTTTGGACGAGCAAACACTGTTGGGGACCATTTAGCCTAGTTTCAATCTCCACTCAACAATACACGAGAAGCAAAGTGCACAACTGGGAGTATTTCATGAAGCGCGATTAACGAGGGAACGAGTCAACTTCTGTAAATATTATGAAATGGTAACACTAGTGGCCGGTCTGGATGGGATTCAGAAAGAAATTACATGATTTATAAGGCAGGACGGGGAAACAAGACCGTTATTTCCCTGGATTCTACCTGAAATCTATTTGTAGGGTAAAGAAAAAAAAGAACCACCTCAGGTAAGAAGCAACACTGTCCTCTGAAGACTGCATATACATGATGTATAATTCATACAGTTCACTCACACAATACCCTTACACAGCAATGGAGAAGTGGGTCACGTGTGGTATGGATTTTCCCCTGTGCTGTGGAATGTAGCTCCAGGGGTCAAACAGAAAGAAGTGCACAGCCATTGGCCGACGTGAGGCTCCTTACCTGCAGTCTGGGGCTTCCGCTGGGGAGACGGGACCACGCTGCGGACCCCTCCAGCCTTGGTGAGGGGGGGCTTCCCTGCCAGGCGAGCAGCCGGTCCCCCGGACGAGGCAGGCCGAGCAGGCTTAGCGTCAGGCTTACACGCAGCGGGAACGGAGGCTGTCGATGGAGAACACCGGATCAATTTCACGCAAATTAACAAATAACACTAAAGAGTGGAGAATCGGGCTGTTCAGAAATTCATTATGGTGGATGAGGGAACAAATCTCATCGGATATGCTGCAGAGAAGATTAAACCTGCGGCTGGAAAACTTAATGTAATGGTGCGGTACGCATGCACAAATGTGGAAAATCCAATTTTATTCAAGCAACGGGAATTCAAAACAAGATGTACTGTATAATTAAATTCAAAGAGATGAAATAAATAAAAAACTAGCACATTGACGATCAATTCGCATTTGAGTTGCACACCTTCAATCGCGGTTGTGTTTGAAATCAATCATCACTACATGTTTACATGGCAGATTGAAGCCTTCGGAGGCCCCGGTACTTGGGGAATAATTTCACTGCACACAAAAGCCACTGGTGTAAGCAAGCAGCTCACATGTTCCCTCACGGTCTTACACACTGACGCTTTATAACGAGCATAACTCAGCCGAACGGGCGGCCAAAACCTCCCCACAGATTCCTAAAGAACCATAAACGTGAGTAATGCCCCCAAACAGGACTACGGAGCGCGCAGGAATGGGTCTGAAGAATCACAGCGCAGGGAAGGATGTTATGGAGTGCATGAATGGAGCATCTGAGCTCGCTATTAACAACGACTGCAAGCAAACTGCTAACGAAGGGCACACTCCACAATCCTGAAATGCGTTGAACCGGACGCATTTGTATTTAATATACAAACACAATTTTTAATTTCCCCCCCCAAACTTACATTTCCACAGCTGGACTCTGGCGTTCCCATTAAAAGCGGCTAACAAAGGAATGATACAGAAGCGGTAGGAGCCGATGAGCAGGCATGTGAGCAGAGTGAGGTCGCAGTGTGAGCCAGGGCTGGCGTGGGGAGTCAGGGTGGAGTTGATGAAGAGCAGAGCTGAAAACTCTGTGGAGGTGCAGCTCCGCAGTCCTCCAGGAGCGGACATCGGGAGAACGTGGAGGTCGCGGGGCGGAAAAAAAAAACTAAACAAAAACAAAACGGCTACGAGGGTACCACGGCCATATTCCTGCGCGCTCCCCCTCTCTGCCTCCACTTAGTGAAGCGGAGTGGAACGATCCCACCCTCCCAGCCTCCCAGCCATCCGCGCGCGTGGGGGAACCAGCACAAAGGCAGCCCGCGTCTCGGCCAATGGGAGAGCGGCGCACCACCAAAGATGCTGGAAGAAAGAGGTCCATTGTGCCAAGGGCTCCTTCAGAAACAAGTGCATTTCTGAGGCCAGCACCCTCAGAGCCCAAATATTCTCGGGAAAAAAATTTAACAAGTACTGACTGAGGCCTAGTCAGAGCACAGTACCCTATTGGTACTGCGACCGTTTTTGAAGTGAGAAATGTAATTAGCTGAATGAATTAGCTCTCACCCACACCCCCAGGTTTTGACATAAGCCATCTGGCTTTGGATATGGCTAAGAGGCTTACTCTCAAGCAGACCAAAAAGAATGAAGATGTTGTGTAATTATTCCCAAATATTCCAACAAACCTTCACTCTAAGCTTCCTAGAATATTACAAATGTATAACTAACATCCTTTAGCAGCGTGACTGCTTTTAGACTTTATGCTCATACTCCTCATTGAAATGAATTTAAGCTCAAATTGCATGCATTTCACTGGATAGTATACTGTAAAAGAAAGGGCATAAAACATCCAAGTGGCTCATTTTGGCATTTTATTTCTGCTAGAATTACACTGATGCATAATTACACAACATCAAAAGCTCTCCGAAAGAGGGGGGAAAAAAAATGAAATAAATTGGAAAAACGGGTTTAAAAAAGATTAAAGAGCAGGGGACGGTATTTAATTCCAAGCACAGTTCGGCGAAATCAATTTCGCTTGAAATGTAGGTCGAGCGCACAGGATAATCTCTGCTCACATTAGCTGGCTGTGACCTTTGAACTGACGCGTCGAGTCACCGCAGCCCCAGAGTGGCACACGGAGAGTGCTGGTATTTCAGCAGAACACAACACTAGAGGTTACCATGTGTGAAGACAGGAGGGAATTAACACACAGCAGAACTGGACAGGCCTGCTTCACCAGAGACTCAAACGCCCAGTGGGAGAAGAGCGCCAAGAGGCGGGAGTCACTGTGGCTCAGTGTCAGAAGGGGAAAGTGCCCTCTATGAACCACACACACCTTAATTTATGTTATTCTCTGAAAGGCTCCATTTTGTATATTAAAGTTAGGTTTATTTGAATTTTTTAAATATTTAACGCTGTATAGAAAGCTAATGCAATCCTAAGTGCATAGCCTCTGATCCTCAAAATGATTGACACAAGAAGGGAACGCCCACCTGACAAACTTCAGCGCTGTTAGTTTCATACCTGGGACACGACGCGGCAAAAAGCTTTTGGTGAGAATCCAACACGAGATTATGCTAAACCTGATCCAGAGTCGCCATCACGTACAACACGCTCCTGCCTGGGGGTTCAGGGTTGGGTTGCGATTCCACCACAAATCGCATCCACAATACACGACAAAGATTCAGATTCAGACGGCGGAAACCTGCCCGCACTCTCTAAAATTACAGCACCAGAGAAAGTTCCTGGAACAAACACAGATAAAATGACGTTATGGACAGGACACCTGCACCGCGGTTAATCCCACCTGGTGTGCTGCCTGCGGCCACGCCCGGCTCGCTGTGGTCCTGAGACTTCACAGGCAGTCTGGACACGCCCGGGGGACGCGGCCCAGCCAATCCCGGGCCTGCGCTGGGCTTGGTGCCGGGGGCGGTGACAGACGGCCGCTCCGTCAGTCTCATTTTGGGATTACCTGCAGGACACGACAACGTCACAAACGGGTCCGGCAGTGGACACGTCCGAAACCTGCATTCCCCAGCGCCGAACGCTCCCGTCAGCTCATCGCTGCAGGGTGAAGGGGAGGCTGATGAATGTAAACACACAGATGCAGCATTAGGACATGCCAGGAATATTCTCAAAACAACACTGTGAGCCTACAGGACTGGGCATGCTCCGATTCACACCGCTCCCATTCCCACTGAGGAACCTGTCAACTGCAGAAGCAACAGATTCCCCACAGCCATTAGAGAGGTGCAGGCAGGAACGAGATCACGGTCATGGAGGGTGAAGGATGTTCCTTCACTAGGTTCGGGAGACGGCCCCCACCCTCCATATCCTCCCCATAGAACAGCTGTAGAAACACCAGAGGTGCGATGTGAACACAGAGGCAATTTCCTGTTGGAGGATCTCCGTCACCACAGCATCTGGACTCTGGCCTGCAATTCGCTGACGTTAGACGAGCTATGTTTTGATTGGAACAGAGGTTCATCAGAAAGTTTTTACATCTGCCGGGTGAAAAAAAAACAGGAGCCTACAAGAGCAGGACAGGAACAGTTTGAGGCTTTGCTGCATAGCAAATTGAGCATTTACAGTTAATGCTATGCAAATTAAATGGGCTGCAAACTCGAATTTACGGGTTACTGGATATATCATTTCAGCTGCGTCTTCAACGCCGATGCACGTTAAATATAAAGGTTCAGAGCCCTGCGAGTGCTGTGTACAAACACGGCACTTCTGCAGGACCGCTCCACCAGCACAGAGCTGGGGTGTGGAAAAACTAGTTAAGCACACCTGCATGAAAAACAAGGGAAATCACATTCAAAGCTCCTAAACTGGAACGGTTTTCAGTTTTGATCAGGCTTTTCTCGATGACTGGTGATAATCTACCATGGGTGAGAGGATAATCCCGTTAAATCCAAATAATTTATAACGCATTCCAAACACATTAAGGCCGGTGCCAGGTATAGTTAAAAAAAAAAAAAAAAAACACAACACTGGACTGGTTTGTGAAACCTGAGGACACAGACACAGACCCATTAGGGGAGAGTCATTGTGCTTGTGTGGTGAATTGCTGCGGCAGCCTTTAACAACATCCTTTTTCCTGCTTTTTCCATTACCACACTCAATTTCCCATTAGGAGCCCTGGCGTGATAAGTCCCTCTTCATGCGGACAGGCGGTGCAGAAAGAGGGGGGTTATTAGTGAAACCCCGGGGGGCGGGAGGGGGTTGTGGGGGTGCGTGAAGGAAGGACACACAGAGTCTGCGACATGTCCACTGCAGAGTCTGCGACATGGGCTTCGCTCCTCAGGGAGAGGAAGGCTGCGGTACGGAGATTAGCGAGCCCTTTGAACGCACACGCCACCTCATGGTGGGAGCCGGCACTGCAGGGTAACAGGTCTGTCCGGGATCACGATTCAGACGGTGGAAACCTGCCCGCTTCTCACTCTTAATTACAGCACCTGACAAAGTGCCTGCAGGAACCTGGAACCAACACGGATAAAAGCACAGCCCGCCCATGCTGAAGTATGAGTATTCGTTATTCAGCCACCACTTAAAATGGATAAACAACAAAAAACATACACCTTCAAAGCTGTGCGTTCAGGCAGTCTGGTATGGATTCCTATACCATTTGTATACCATTTTCAGGTTAACACATTTTCCTCTGACACAGACTCAAACCTGCCTCTCTCAAATCGTTCTGCGCAAAGCAAAGCAAACCAATGCATAGCTGACTCAGTGGGTGTGGTGAAAGCAAGATTAGCCCATGTGAATTAAGCAGCTTTGAACAATTCTTCACAAAAAAAGGAAGGAAACAGGAGCACGCTTGTGAGAACAGGGCCCTGGGCTTTCTGAGAAGGACAGCAGGCAGGGGCCACTCCAGCTGAAGAGCAAATCAGATCCAGTAGGGCAAAGGTTAGGGGTGAAAGGGCACTTGCAACAGGCAGAGAGCTTTGGAGATGAGGCTGCTATTTAGAGTGCTGCGGCTCTGTGCCCTAACCTTTCAGTCCTAGAGTTCCAGCTCCTCTCACAGCCAACGCACATTGGTTTCAATTTCCCTGAAACAAGTGGCTCTTTGTAAAGGTAATTTAATGTGGGGGAAAAAAAATAAAGCCGTCCGTTCATTACACTGCGGCTGAGTGCCGGGGCCAGCGTAAAAACTAAGTTTGATCCTGATGGCAGCTCGTGGGATGAGTACCGAACCGTTTTAAACAGTAATTCGGGAAAGATTAAATACTTCGACATGCTGAAAATGTGCACCTCGCGAGAACGGAGCGATCTGCGCTGCATTAGTACATGCCCGGTAACAGAAGTATCTGTTACGTAACCTAGCACTGCGCCGAGACTCATTTTCCCCGCTGAGCATATCTCCCCCAGTTCGCTGCAGCAGCGTCTAAAGCTCCGGCTATTTCCGTACAGCTGCGCTGCTCTGCCCTGACACAGCTGTAAAAGCGGGATTCCTCCCCGCCGTTCGTGCACACGGACAGCGTCAGGACCCGGTGCCTGCTGGAAGGTAGAGGTCTTTAAGAGCGGAGGATTTTTTTTCCCTCCACTGCAGCAATCGCTTTCTCTGCTGCAGAGACTCCAGTCACCGGAGCCAGAACAGTATAAACAACAACCGCCAAAACCAAACCAAACACTCAACTGCAGACACGTTTTAAAAATAAACAAAAAAGGTTAAAAAGCTGTAAGAGGCAGGAGAGTTAAGAGTGCAATCTCAAAGTTCTGTGGGGGAAAAAAAAGAAAAGAAAGAAAACTAAGTGTGTTCGGAGGCTCCTTTGCGGATGGAAAACGCCTGTTTTTCAGCAGGGACTGCAGCACAGAGGCGGAGAGTCAGAGGCGTACGGAGGAACGGCTGGAGGGCGCGTACTCACCCGCAGCCGGGGGATTCTTGGTCCTTGAAGCAGACATGCTGCCAGAGGTGCGGCCATCTTTGCTGGAAGAGCTCGGTTTGGAGACAGGAGGTGGCAGTCTAAGGTTCACAGTCAGAGTTTGGGAGGAGGATGGGGCGCCTCTCGCTCTGGCGGGGGATGGCCTCAGTCCAAGTTTGCTTTTGCCCGAATCCGGCGGCGCCGCCTCTGCGATGGACTGAAAGCAGTAGTCCTGTTCACTCACAGAGTCCCACAGCAGCGCTCGCAAGCCCACATTCCCCAAACTGAGCATGGTGTTGGCCATAACAGAGCCGGAGAACACGGGCGGGAGGGAGAACTGCACGCAAGCTCTCAACCGACTTGCTATTGTACTACATTCCCCTCGGGATACTGGCTGTTCCAGCCAAATTTTTTTTTTCCCCTCTTCTATAAACACTCTGCGCACATGGAGTGTATTTGTGGGCGGCGAACATGCTGCCGTCATCTTCCTCAAACTTTCAAAGGAGCAATTAAACAGGAGGGGAAAGTATTAAATGTTTTCTTTTTGTATTAAGCCACCCCCCCCCAACCCCCTATCTCCCCAATTATGCAAGCAAAAATGTATTCTTCATAAAATCAACACCTTCTTTCCGCTGTTTGTTTAAACAACATTGTACTCTGCAAATTTATGTACTAGTTTTCACATTTTAGTTTTAAGATAGTCATACATGTTGAGCTCAAAAACGTATTAAAAAAATATTTTAAAGTTTAAGTTTAAAAATAGTTTTAAAAGTTTAAAAGGCTATGTAGCCACTTGAGGATCACCTCAATATATGGCATTAGTGCTGTGTATAAATTAAACCCAGAAAGTTCTTCATGCTCTACATCAAAATGCAAGACTCCAGTTTTTTGGATTTTACCATGATTAGCAATGCTAAAAAAAATCATACAGAAAAGGTGCATGAAGCAAACAAAGCAATAAAGCAATAAAGCTTAAGCATTAAATACCCAGACTTGACATTTGAAATTAAAACTTCACTTTCAAAGTGGAGAAAGTAACTAACTGACAAAATGAAACACACTCAAAGTTAACTTTATATGCCCAGTCACACGCAAGTTATCAGCATTGTAAAACTAGGTAATACAAATCCCTCTACATAAGATAAGACGAGAGCAAAGGTCATTTAAAGCACGGCAATCAAAATATAGACAAACCAATTTACTTACAACAGAACTGAGTTCCTGATTCCGTTTCGCTGGGGTCTCATTCTCCCTGGGATCTGACTTGGAGGGTCGAGTCGTGCCGTTCCCCTGAACAGTCTCCTTCTGACGCCCCTGCTCAGGTGGGATGGGGCCGGCAACGAAAGTCACGTTATTGACGGAATAGTCCTCCCTGGTGGGCGTTTGGTTCCGTGGAGGGACTGAGAGGTCCCTGTGCTGTTTTAGCCTCAAAGCAGCGTCACACTCAGAAACCCTGCGTGGTCTCTGCTTCTGAATTACCCCGCTGCTTTGGGTAAAGGACGACCCTCGCCTTCTATTCCCCTGGCCCGCTTCCCCCTTCCTCTGGACTGCCGGCCCAGCAGGGGAGTTCTGATTGGCTAGGGAGGGTTTACTGGGGGTGGGCGTGACCCGAGGAGAGTTGGACGCTCTGAGCGAGGTGGTTGGCCGTGACGTGACTTTCGACCTGCCGTTCTTCGGGTCTGGCGGTGGGAACCTCTTCACATCAGCTCTTACGTGTTTGTTCGCGGGGGTCCTGGCGACGGCGGGGGTCCTGGAGACGGCGGGGGTCCTGGAGAGCGCAGGCGATGGCGGGACAGACGAACGCGGCGGCCCCTTCCGAGCGCGACCGGCAGGGCTGCCCACGTCGCCTCGGTTACCCTGGAACGGAGACTCGGACAGGGACGGAAGGCAGAAAGTGCTGTTGCTGCTGGAACCCTGCACTGGGGTGGAGGTCTGTGCGCTGCAGCTCGTGTCCGAGTCCTCCGAGCCCAGGATGAGGAAGGTCCTGCCCTCCACAGGAGTGCAGGGGCCGGAGCTGCACTGCGGCGGCTCAGACTCGATGTAGGTTCTGCACAGCGGAGCGGGCGAAGAGCACTCTCGCTCAGGGAGGATAAGAGCTGCATCTTTTAACTCCGTTTCAGACGGCAGGCCTAATGGACTTTCGTCCGAGGCTAAGTACGTGTCCTCTCCGGTACGTCGATGGGAAACGGTAATCCTGCCTTGCTGGGAATCGATGTCCTCGTCTGTGGCGCCAGTCTGGCACTCCTTCTCCTGCAGGCCTTCGCAAACGTCAGGCAGCACGATGGAGGACGTCCCGAGCTCGGAGGGCGCTAAAGAGGGGCCGCTGGACTCGCCCAGGAAAGAGGCACTCAGCAGGTTCCCGCTCCCAGAGTCGGTCAGGGTGAAGCTGTTCTTCCTCAGCACCATCTCCCCGGAGCTGATGGACGTGGACGACGCTCGACCATCATCCTCCTCCCGGGGGGACGGGACGCCAGGTTGGACATGGCCGCCCTCGCTCTCAGTGGAGTCGGGGGAGGCGTCCGAGCTACGGTCGCTGCCTACACCGCGGCGGCCATCTTCTTCAAGGCTGGTCATCACCAAGGCCAGGTTCTCGTTCCAGTTGTCAGGCTTGGGGTCCAGGTACAGGGATGCGGGTTTCCTGTCCGACTCCAGGCGCCCAACGCCCTGGTCCTGGCCGCGGCCCAAGCCCTGAAAAGGGGCAGGGCCGAGGCGCTCATTGGGGAGTGCGCTGTGCGTCTGGAAGCCCTCGGAGACCGCCTCCTTGCCCAGGCAGCAGTCCAGCATCTCCACGTCGGCTGGGCTCTCTCGGCTACTGCTGCTGAGGCTGCTGCAGCTCCTGGCGGAGTCCGGAGAGGAGGCCTTGTCGCTGCTGCAGCTCCCGGTGCGGTCCGGAGAGGAGGCCACCTGGTTGCCGTTCTGGTCCCCCGAGGCCAGCTGGAGGTGCATCCCTCGAGCCGAGCCCCCGGCACTCTTGGGCCGAACGCGGTTCTGCGCGGTCGCTTTGCGTACGCTCATTTTCGTCTGATGATCGGCCGACCACCTTCCAGGTAGCTTATGACGGTTTTTATTTATTTTATTTTCAAAAAATTACTTTAGGGTACGAGGGCTTCTGACATGCACGGAGGCCCTAGTACTGCATCGCTTCAGTGGTCTTCACTTACGCATTTTGAGCATGCTCATCGATGAAGGTACAACCCATCTTTTTTCATTCCATCTTCAGCAACGCCAAGAATGCAATCTGAAAAAAACAAAAATGCATTAAGAGAGCAATACCATCACCAGGCCTTCCACCCTGAGTGACATGTGAGTTATACTTCTATCCATCTATATAAAACAAATATCCAGGAAATGAACACTGAGGCTAATACTTGAGACACAAGCGCACTTGATCTGGCTCTCAAAGCTAAGAGCTGGACTGTGCTGTATATCATTTGCTTTCAGGAATAGTGCTGTTCTTAGATCCACTGCAGGTAATAGCAGCATGTGGCCTATAATGGTCAACATTGTTCCAGCTGAATTGGACTTCACTGTGAATCATAATGCATGACTAAACATTCTACACTAGGCTATTGTAAAGCACATCTTTTAAAAATGTATGACAAATTGATCAAATGAATAATTTCCTGTGTCATGATAACTACTATTCAAAAAGGGAAGAGTTGGTCATGTTTCCGGTCATGTACAGTACAGTATGGCTAAAACCCAGGAACAGGCTGGAACTCAAAACTACCAGGGGGCCCAAGACCTGTCCCTCTGGACTTATGATGCGAAACAGTGTTCCGGGAAACAAGGACACTGGCTGTGTGCAAGGCCAAAAATGTAATCTAGAACAAAATACATCTTAAAGGAATTTTATAGCAGCAAAAAAAATAAATAAATAAATAAATAAATAAAGTAAAGATTTTCAAGCACCATTTTATACTGACTGCAGTTTTGTGAGTCTCCAGATGACAAGCTATTACTGACAGCGGGATCCACAGAATGTCACTCACTAAACTTATTTTGTCACAGATACACAGGGTTAGGGTGGTATCAGTATTGGCCAATAAGATAACTTATTGATTTATTATGGCCGATATGATGGTGCAACGTGCCAGAGAGGATATGAGCAGCCCATAACTCAGGCAGTAAGAGCAGTTGTCTGGCAGTCGGAGGGTTGCCGGTTCGATCCCCCGCCCGGGCTGTGTCGAAGTGTCCCTGAGCAAGACACCTAACCCCCAAATGCTCCTGACGAGCTGGTCGGTGCCTTGCATGGCAGCCAATCGCCGTCGGTGTGTGAGTGTGTATATGAATGGGTGAATGAGAAGCATCAATTGTACAGCGCTTTGGATAAAGGCGCGATATAAATGCCAACCATTTACCATCATCATTCCTCACCAGCCAAACTCACAAGCCAAGACATTCAATGACTCAGTATTGCAGTATTGCTTATTCACATAAGCAAGATTTCTTAAAACAGGAAAATGGAACTTGTGAATATATTCACTTTAAGAAGCTTTTTAGGAATACAAGAATTTGTGTTTTAACAAGGTGCGAGAGTACTAACCCAATTGATAGTGTTACTGACATAATATCTGAGCAAATGGGAGTGTATTTTAAGAGCAAGATCCCACACTTTAAAATGACTAATTTTATCATATTCATTTTGTGAGAAAATATCTCCATCTGTAAAGATGAAACTATGCTACTGTGTCTCAATGTAATATGCTGCAAGCCTTTGTGCATTAAGGTGGCAATGTCAGTTTCACCCCAGTTTAATAAGATTTATCCCACAATGAAAAACCCCCCAGCCAAACCCCTGCCCAAAAAACTGGAGGAAAAATAGTGACATTTATAGTATTGAGTGAGAGTCGCTTTTCATCAAGGTTATGGCCTGAGGTGGGTTGTCTATAATTTACTGTGCTAGACCCATTGCCCGTAAATTACTCATTTTTTTATTTTTAAGGAGTCCACTGTTAAAACCATTACCCCTCCCAAAACCACTATGAGAGCGGTATCAGCCTCCTCACAGATGTAGAAATGCTGAAGGCCGGCCAAACTTCCTGTAATTTAAAAGCAATGGCAAACCGCTGGTCAACGTCAGTATTAGCCTAAAAATACTGAAAAAAACTAAACAAAATTGCAAGCAGAAGATTGTATTTTTATAATACATTGAGTAAATATTACATGAGTGCGTATGAAACCTGGAAATAGACCATTGACAGGCTATAGGTATTAAAAATATTGCCTGGAGACAAATGGCCTTTGAGAAAACTCCAAACTCAGCACTTTGTGTTTGGGCAAAACAGCGAGCACATTGTTCACGACTTACCCCGTGCAAACAACCGCAACACCGTACCGCCGCAACACCAAGCACGCATGCAGCGTTAAGAGGGAAAGGTTGGGTGTAAATATTTCATCCAGCCATTTGCAGTCAGTCCTATCAAGTTCTACGTATCCAGTTCACTCTAGGCTTAAACTAATGAGTTTGACTGTACTGTGATACCGTACTGAATTGTTAATGGCCAAAGGAAACACAGAGGAGCAGCCTGTCTGCACCAGCACCACTAAAATTAATTAGTGACTGACCAGAGGATGAGGGTGCAATTTCTGCTACAGCTCATGATGATGGACAGATAGGAGCTGAGTGAAGTACAGATGACACTGCTGCCCTGTGCACTGCTACCCTAAGCGCTGCACACAGGCTCTACAAGCATGGCAACTGGGATGCATTAGTGTGCTCATACATGTTTCAACTTAGAAGTACACATGCTTCGTGCAAAATATTGTCACAGTAGAGCCCTGGTACATCCAGCAAGCCTCAACAAAAGGGATGAGAAAAATAATAATTTATATATAATTGCGTGTGTGTGTGTGTGTGTGTGTGTGTGTGTGTGTGTGTGTGTGTGTGTGTGTGTGTGTGTGTGTGTGCGCATGCTGCGTGCAAGTGTGTCTAAACTAGAACTGCCTATGAAGATAGACTGATGGCCCCATCGCCCTGCAGAATCTATTATAGCTAATGTGAGTTAATGAGCACCCATCCAGGGGCCACCCCACGAGCAGTCAGGCCCCTCACACTGGGCCGGGAGGCCCCCCATCTCCCCCATCTCATTCGGCACGAGCTAGGAGGAGCGTCAAGTGGGGACGGCCCTGTCTGCACTGTGTGAACCACATCACCCTGCTAACGGCTCCACTGTTTGCTTTAGCGCTGCAACGGAGACTGGGCCATAAGGGCCATTAACATACACCCTTAGACAAACACTGCATTGTTGTGGCCGCAGATAACAAGCAGAGTATCGGCACACAAATACCTGGACTGTGCCAAGAACCGCAAACCCCAATTTATCCTCTACCTTTCTCGCATGGATGATTAGGCCTGTGTTGAGAAAAGTTCGGTATTAGCAACAAATGAATGAATACATTTCAAGTTCATTACCAGGACCATTACAACACTATTCTCAGACACAAATTCCCTCAGGCCACCAAAAATATTAAAATGCCTGCAGAGCCAAATTAAGGGGAAAAATGTGAAAGTCTCACAAAAGTTTCCTCACACTGACTGTAAACATTGTGGATTAATGCCCCCCTTTTTCGGAACTCAAAGCTGTGCCTGTTCTCCTTACAATCACGACCGTCTCCTCGGGGTACTTGGTAACTCGGCATAATTCTGGATTGTTAGAAGAAAAGCTTGCTACGCTCTGCTGCACTCCTGTCAAGTGCAATAAGATGGAGGAATGTTTCAAACATGGAGCACAAAAACGGTTGCCGTGCTCTTAAGACAGCGTAAGATACAGCAGCACAAAAGAACAACCTTTGAGTAAATTTGATAAATAAAATCAAACTTTTCACACGGGTCCTGTGAAAGGATGCTACATTTAAACAACATTATCTACTAGCCTGATGGTTATAAAGGAGCGGAGTCACAACAGGGCTCTTCCGGAATTTTCCATACTCCAGCGCAGTCACTAAAGCTTAGGTTTAGCTGTCTACTGAGCTGGAAATATAAGAAGCAAAGTTCCTTTGAGAGAAAAGTTAAAACGACCACTGATAACAGCAGATAAGATGGCTTACAAAACAGCCTCTGTCAATATGTTAAGAGCTGAGCGTCAAACAACACAAAGGAAAATCAAGGAACGATGTCATCATATCAATGCACCAAATGTTCACAGCAATCTTTGTTGCCACCCACGCAAACAATTAGTTCAGAATAATCATCCTAAAAACATAACTTAATTTTGAGCAGACAGCAAGAGCTGCATTTTTCCCTTCATTGTAACCAAATCATTTCAGCATATCTACTGTACTGTTACGTGCTGTTGCCATGAAAACATTGAGGGGGAATTAAGGGGACATTTTTTTTCAATCCAAGTTATGAAAATACTATAGCTTTCACATTTGCCACCAATTACAACTTTAATGTTGGTAGGAGGGCTTGGATCTACTCCAGAAGATCCAACATAAGCACAGTAATCATTGATAATTACTAGGTTGCCAAAGCTTTTCATCTGGCTTTTAAAAAAAATAGAATTAAATAAAACTGACATTAAATCAAACCCCTACCAATACATTCCAGTGCTGTCACAGAGGCAACAACCCCTACCCCACATTTAAAAAATGAACCGTTTCAGAACAATTGGAAACTAGGCCCCAAAAACAAATTTTCACAATTCATATAAAACTGCCCATGGGAAGTTTAACTTAGCTAGAGTACAGTAAATGTGGCCAGAGTAAAATCTTATATCCAGGCAAGCGATACCATACCAAGGGAATTTCACCTGCTTCTAACAGCATAGTTATTGTGTGTTTCTGAAAAACAAAATGTCCTTTGGATTTGCCGTGTCACATTTCATTCCCTATGATTCAGACCATACGGCTACAGTATGCATAGTATACCTCCCTCCTTCTAACAAAACGTATCTCAAAACAGCATGTACAGGACTTTTATTTTAGCTACCCTTTCGAGCCTGTGGTCAAATTTCCATTTTAAGTCATTCAAATCAGACTACAGTATACATGTCCAAACTTGGGTTTCATTTATTTTAGCCACATACCAGCAGATCAAAAATGTTTATTTATAAAAAAAGTTCATAAACAAGAGGAAAGCGGGGGGGGGGGGGGGGGGGACCCTCTGATGTGTCACCAAAACTCTAGTCTAAAAAAATATCATGGCACCACACAAAGGGAACATAACCTCAAAATAAATGAATCAGCAAGTCAAATAAATAATCGCAGAGCGAGATTTTATTCATTTGACGTTTGATGGAACTGTGGGCTGAAGCGGCAACAACACATCACTCCTGGCTGACTGAAAAGGTTTCCTTGGGAACCGAGAGTATGCTTAGTCATGTACAGACCGACTGCAACCCAGAGCCAGGCATTTAAAGAAACAACATCCACCCAGAATTAATGCTTAACCCAGCTACACATTGGACCCTGGTGTGCCCCGAATTTCTGAACAACCGACAGCAAGAACAAATGAGTCACAGCAGGTTTTTATGTGCAGTTTACCCCAGCAATAGACCCATGCAAAACATCGTCTACACTTTCACAGAAGCAATTGCCAGTCCATAAATGTGTGTAGTATAACAGAGGGAGATGCACAATTAAAATCAAATGTTTGTAAAATGTTTAAAGTTTGTAAAATGTGCATTTAAAGTTTACAGCTAAGGCTTTACAGCTAAGACATCATTTGCAATTGTACGCAGTTATTCTAACCAGAACATATAGCTAAATACTGAATTAGCATCAACTGTGAACATGCTAGTCTTAAAGACACTTCTGTGTACAATAAACTACTTTATGACTATCCTAATTCATGGTTATAGACACATGATAAATACCTGAATCGATATAGCTTCAAACAATCATAAGTGCTACAGGAAAGACAACCATCCCATAAGAAGACAATCTAGACCTACACAAGAATGTATGCAAATAACAATTCAATCACTGGTTCTCCTAACCTGTACGAAAGCTGACATTCTCACGCAGAAGGAAACCTACCAGGCAGGCAGTGTTCCACAGTCCAAGGACAGTGAGATCTGCAGAGCTCCAGTAAGCCACTGAACACGCAGCTCTCCCTCTCCCTCCCCTGCCAAGACTCTCACTTTCAGCCCCAATCCCATTAACGCTTAGCCAAGCACTAAGAGAGAGAAATCCCGCCACTCCGAACGCAAGCCCTTCTCCTCCCAGCTCTCCTCCGCACGACCTGGCCCAGCCGTGCTGCAGTAATGCGGGATAAACTGTGGCCTTTTCCAGGCAGGAATGTTGTTTTCCCTGGGAACTCTGTTCCAGCAGCTCATCCCAAACTACAGCTCACACACACACGCACACACACCTCAGCGCCAGGCACACCGCTGTGTTTGCAACATGCTTGCGCCCTGCGCTGCCTCGCACGAGTTCAAGGTCCACCGCGGGCGTGTGCTCCCTGTAGCGTTCCTGTGCTAAGTTTACTGTATAGCAACTGGTTACCTTACCCATGTGAGGCACTCTCTCCGGGGAGGGAGGGGCCTCCCCTTGTCAGGCCAAATCAGCATTCAGTGTTGCTAAGCAGCCAAAGGCCCTATTATACGAGAGAGCAGATCAGACAGACTTCTGGCGCTGGCTGGAAACTAAAGCAGTGGGAAATGAGAGAAGAACTAGGCGCAGGTTTTGGCCTTTCTAACATTTACACCATGCCGATTATTATTAGTATTAATATTATGAATTCAGCTACAGGTTTAGACTTTCCTAATTTATCTGCCATGCTTATCTTTAGGTTACGAGGTTACGCCATCATTTTTCACATTACACAAGCAGATTATGGCTGTAATCCAAGCACATGGTGGCTAACTTCGGACCCCAAGAGACAAACTGGGAAACAGCATGTCATTCAGCACACAGCCTATCATTCTCCATAATTCACACCGATGGCTGGACATGAACACACGTGTTTCATTCAGCTTAAAATAAGTCAGAGTCAGAGTTAGACAGCCTGTGACATTTTAAACTGCGGACAGTACAGGCAAAGCTAAACAGAATGGTAAAATATCAAATTATTTTTAAAAAAGGTTACACTTCACAATCAGGGTTAACCCGAATTAACTGAAGTGCAAATACTTCAAGCATGAAATTAACTTTAAGTTTATGCTTTTGGTAACCACCAACTAATGCTTTAATTACACAAATACACCATTAGCAAACCACTGGACAAACTTAATTAGTTCACCATTAACAAATACATCAACTTATTTTTCATTCCAATATGAATTGGCAATGGCATTAACTAATGTAATTGTTAACATGAATTTAGGATATAGAAATATATAAACAAAGCTGTAGACATTAACTTCAGTGTAGTTCACAACTACATAAATTAACGCTAATTTGGGTAACCTTATTGTAAAGTGTTACCAAAAATAGTGCAGGTGTAGGTGACATCACTGGTGACCCTGACAGAACCTTGGAGAGAAGCACAACACTTCTATTTTCTCCTTAATCCATATAAGGCCTCTCGACTCAACTAACTAGCCTCAGACACGCCAACCTTGGGAAACCTCCTAAATCAATTATATGTGGGTCAGGGAGGGAACTACACAGATTAGGACATGAACAAAAATAAACATAGTGTTACACAGTACGAACACACTTCATAGCCTAGGGTAAACTGTAACTAGTTAACCCCAACCCCAACTTTTCAGTCCATTATCATTATTCAAGGGTATCGAATGGACTTCACAGAAAAAGGGTTTTGGCTCAAGATTCACATTACAGTCCTCCTCCACTGAAACAAAGAAACTTTCTGCCTGCATAAGCCATCTCCCTGTATAAGACATTACAGCTGAAGTGGTTTCCCGTTCCCTAAAAGATGTGACTACCATACTGCACTCCAGTAGAACATTGTGTGCGTTTCATCAATCAGCAATATTTCCCAAAAGCAAGCCCTGTTAGGCACAATATGAAGTATCATGTACCGTACGCACTTCAGTCAACTTCCATTGTGTTCACATTCCTCCCATTTCGCATGCATGGGTTTGGACCTTTCCACCACACAACTGGATCTTAGACATCAGTCAGACATGAATGTCCTTACCTTTTCCAGTAACAGCTGCGTCCAATGTTAGAAACAGCCAAAGCAGGTCTAATAACGCAGAATAAACCTTAATTTGCTGAAAGGAAGCCTAAGATATTGTGGATAATCGGAAGGGCGGTGGTCACAATGCAGAGGACGAGTGAGCTGAGCCCAATGATGACAATGCAAGTCAGACCCAGGACCTGATAAGTGAATCAGCATCATTACAGTCAAGCTTCAATTAGGGTACTAAACATTACAGCCAAGAGGAAATACGGGCGTAAGTATACGATAGCGATAGCGACGGGCCGCAGTTATCGTGCGCCCTGCAGAGCCCCTCTATGTAAATAGCAGCTAGCGCAGCGGCACGTGCCAGTGCAGCAGAGAGAGCGTGTGCCCCTGCTGGCCTCACGAGTCGCAGGAAGTCAATCGCCGCGCATTATCATCAGCGCTCCCGACAGCGCGGCGTTTAACTGCACCCGCGGTCCGGATACCTCGCGTATCAGCGCCGCACACACATCCCACAGAAACACCAGCTAATAAAAGCGCTTTATTTACGGAACTCAGGGACAGTGAACTACAGAGTCAACAGTTTCGTAAAGGTGCCGTTTAGAGCACTATAACTTACGTGGTGCTTATTAAAGAATGTGTCGGTTCTACCTACGAGGAATGCAAATATACGCCCTGCCTTCTAATGAGCAATCTGAACGAGTGGCGGAGAGCAGTGTGTGTGGAATGAGCAGCAGCAGTACCCACATTCACTGGGGGAGGATAAAATGTGCTGGCCTGACGGTGTGTGTGTGTGTGTGTGTGTGTGTGTGTGTGTGTGTGTGTGTGTGTGTGTGTGTGTGTGTGTGTGAGAGAGAGAGAGAGAGAGAGAGAGAGTGCCACAGTGAGAGCATGCCACTGGACACTGATCGCACGATTCAGCTGAAGGACAAGTCAGCCTTGAGCCCCTCACACTCTTTTCCCAGAGTGCCAGCGAACAAGCCTTTAAAAACAAAACAAAAAGGACCAGAGAACGAGATATATTACCCAGGAAAATACAAAATGACTTGGCCTATAAAATATATATTTTTTATGTCCTCAGTTAGGCCAATGGCTATCATTAGGAGACAAGGAAAAGGATTCCATTAGGGAAGTGTGACACAGTCAAGTCTTCATGCAGCAAAGTCTTATCCTTCAGGTATGGAAGATGAACAGAAGCTGAGCAAAAATACAGCAATCTGTAGTCCTACACAGCAGCTCTATGAGAACACTTGTAAGTCGCTTTGGATTAAAAGCGTCTGCCAAATGACTAAAATGTAAATGTAAACACACTCAAACAGATCGGTGACCACACAGCACACGGAGACAGAGGAGCAAGGTCCACAGAAACACATAAACATCCCCCCAGTATCCAGCCTAAAGCTGCTGTGGATGATTCACAAGCCCCCCCAAGCTGTGCAGAGACAGACACACTACATCACACCCCTACCAGCAGGGGACAACAGGTCACCAGGTCAAGCCGTGACTCTTCACCTACTATGCCCAACTGACTGATTTTTTCCTCCAGACCGCGAAAAGAATCTAGGCTCATCACCGTCATAGGTCTTGATCAAAATAATCCATAATTGTAATGTTCATTTATGATTAATTACAGGCTGTATGCAATGGAATTATAGACTTAGGCTTTTATTTTGACATGTATGCAGTTCTGATAGCTCTAGCATTTTATTTGAATTATCAGAAGAATGATAAAACCAGTATTTAGTATGCAGCTGGAGAAGATATCCAGGCTATAGGCCTCAAGATATGGGTAGCTATTTTAAGCCTTTTTCTCAAGTCACAGCCCACAAACGGGAATAAAGGGACACTACAGTTACAGGCGATCCTGCTCTCTCCTTCTCTAAAACACAACCAGAGATTTTTAGTCGATCAATACTGACGTGACTGGCCGGCCAAAGGGTACAGCAGATCGGGAGGATATCGGGTTTCCGAAGCAGTCCTTTGCCTGAAAGAGCTGCCAGCAATAAGATAATGTGATGGCCCGTAATGCAACAGCAAGCTGCAGAGAGTTCAGAGGATGGACACGGCGGTGGAGGCAGAAATATGCAGCCTGAATGGACCGTATATTTACAGCGACTCATTCCTCTCCAGATGCCATTTCTGAGCTCATCCATCACCCGCGCCAGCTATTTTCTACGTACCAACACCCAAGCTGTCCATTCCACCTGACGTACACATATCAGACTGCCATGTGGGATGCCTCACTGCCTTGACTAAAAATAGACTGGAGTGGTAAACATACAGTCGAAGGAAGACGCATACCTTTCACTGTACTTTATACTCAGATATCACCATCCACACATGTGCTCAGACCCAGAAAGGACTGACCTGGGAAATTATTTTTAACGCACTTAAAAAATAAAAATAAAATAAAAAAAATCAGCTAAATCAATGTGGCATGTATTAAAAAAATAAACTCAGATTAAGAACTACTACAGCACGGCACCAGAAATGCCTAAAATTGCAAAGGCAAAACAAACACTGAAAAGGGCTATAGGTTTTACAATACTTATACAAACTTTGATTTGAGACTATCCACAAATGGGCCTGTCAATCAAAGTATTATCTAAATGCTTATGGATGTGGCCTTAATGCCTCTGAGTCCATTTACATTAAGGGTTGTGGTCCAATAAGTACTTGGTCACTCTGTCCACAGCAACAGACTTGGTTTTTCACCTCCCCACCATAAAAAAAAGAAAAAAAAAAGAAAGTTTAAATGCTTCTCAATGGGCGATCCGGTTAAATCTGGTTCTTGCTGAGGACCACAGTGGCCTGTAGCTGACCCGTCTGGGACCCACCAAATTGCCTCCTCTTAATCTTTAAGAGTTAATCACAACAGCAGAAGGTGATGGCAGGTTTGAATGTTTAAAAAAAAAAAAAAAAACAATTTCAATGGTTTGACCCCGTATCACACCAAGCTACACAATAGCAACCGCCCTTATGATAAATGTTATCTATATACACGTGAGCAGATAAATACACATACATGCTTACCAGTGAACAACCGCAGTGTATGAGGAGACGTGTTCTTGCAAACTGTACTGTAGGGCATTTTACATAAGTGTGCCTCTCTGCAGACCCCCAAAAGGAAACAGACAGTGTTGACCATGTTGACACAGGGTCAGCAAGGTTTGATGAAAAGACAGTACTCATCAATAAAGGACTATTGCTCCCATCATTGTGCTGCTTCCCAGAACTGATGAGTTGAAATAGCACTGTATAAACTGTGGATTTTCCACATACAGTGTTTGGTATCTTTAGATAGCTAATGGCGTGGGAAATAGTTTGGTTTCATTGGTGGTGTAGTACGCTGGTTGCTGAATAAAGATCTGATTTGTGAGTCAGCATCCAGGATTAACCAGGTTTGCACACAGAGATAACATCATTCTCTTTATTTGATGATTTGTTGTTTTCCTGTAAGCCCTGGGTATACAGAGGGGAATGTGAAATGGTTCGGGGAGACTCGCTAATGCAACCTCCTGCACGCCATTTGCATATAGCCATTCATATTATACCTTGTAATTCTTGTAACACATTGTCATTCTATTTCTACAATGCACATTGTTTAATAAATTGTATTAATTTGAACCTGCATCCTCTTGACTCGCACCACTGCACACATAGCAGTTTATAGTCCTAACAGACATAGGCAACCTAGGATACTTGCACCCCGTAGTCACTCACCTATACACCAGTGCCATCACAAGACACATAAGTGTATCATTGTAGGCTATACAGGCCACATGCAAGCCCGCGTCTACATAGATAGATAGCGATCGTATAGAGCCACACCATTGGCGGACATTTGCAGTTCCTTTGGTTGAACTGTTAGAACAGAGGAGCTGTTGAATTATCTTTTGGAGTCAGATAAACGAGAACAAAAAAAGAAAGTCTATAAAAACATATTTAAACAGTGACACTAACCCATAAGTCCCAATGTTTAGAGCAGGGGTCTCCAACCCTGGTCCTGGAGAGCTACTGGGTTGGCTGGTTTTTGTTTTCACTTTAAAATCAGCACCTGTTGAGACCCAAGTAACCAGGTGAGGTGAGTTAATTAATCAATTAGAGCAGTTGATTACAGTTAATTGCTGGGTAACAAGGAAAACCAGCAGATCCTGTAGCTCTCCAGGACCAGGGTTGGAGACCACTGGTTTAGAGGAAAGCTGTTCCAGAGTTTAAGAGCCCTAACTGAGAACGGTAGGTACTCACACCAAACACCAACAGACAGAAGAATAACATGGCTAGCATACACCATTAACAAGTATCCAAGAAATAGCCCTGTGATCCTTCCCCTGACTCAGAGAATACACATAGCAACCAGGCATAAAAGAGATTAATGCTGCAAACAAACAATAGCGTCAATAAACCAATAAGCTATATTTGATTCAGTGACTCATGTGACCCTTGATTCCAAGTGATCTTATCTTGATTCCAAGTGAAGTAGTATCCTTCTGGCTCACACACAAGTAAAAAGTAAATAGCTGAATATCAGCCTTTGCAGGTTCTACCTCCAGTCATGCAAAACTGTACCAGAAAGGAATGTTCTTCAACTACTCTAACAAGTAGCATGAACATCACTTCAGAGATCAAGGAGAAACAAAGATCTTATTCCAATACAACATCATGATACCCTGAGGTCATCTGTAGTTGTGTCCACCGTTTCATGATGACATCTGTATGTGGTCAATGTAACTGGATTTGCATGATAAGTGCATAGGACTGTACATGCTGTAACATTTATATTTAGCTGACAATATTATTTACAAGGGATCTGTTCCATGTGGAATGACTTTTAGTCATTCACAATTTCACAATTAGTCATTCCAAGACATAATTCACTACATTGAGTAGGTATATGCTAGCATTTTATAACTTAAGGAATCACGTTTTTCTAGCTTCGTTTATTCGGTAGGCCGTCTGCACATCACATCGGACACTTTCTTTACCTTAATTTAGTAGTTACTGGATGGATATGGGGGTGTGGGGGGTGTGGATACAGCTGATAAGAGCATTAGGCCTAACGTATGTTGTTAGTGCGTACAGTAATTTATGTACCTAGCCTAGTTTATGAACCTAGTCGGTCAGTCTGCCTTATATCAGTGGAGTTATTTAAGCATGAGGTTACGTAGACCACCTACTCATGTTAGTCAATTTCACAGTTACGTCTAGAAAATGTGGTCATGATAGGCCAACATCAACCGAATATTTATCATCTAGGCCTATACCAAAAATAGGGGTGACAAACATCTAAACTGTTTTCTCAATGTTTTTAAAATATTGACAAATGCATTAGCTAGCTCTAGACAGGTCAACACAAATGATTTTATCATGGGCTAAGAGACTAGACTAGTTAGCTAACGAACAAATAAAAACTAGCTAACGTTACAGAACTTAAATAATTAACTTACATTCAAAGTGACGTTACACTTTTAAAATATCAGTAAGATAACTGATAACTGACCATTTGTGGCTCAGAACGACATTAATAACCAAATATTGTTACGTTATGTTAAACTAATTAAAAGGTAAGCCATACTCACAACAATCACCACAACCTGCAGACACACTCATCGAACGCAGGTGATCTAATCTTCACCTGTTCAAAAGATGACGTCAACGCCATTTCCCCCACATCACCTTTTTAGAAACCACCGGTTACGTTTAAAATCTGACCGTTATTTGCAGCGTTTGAGTCATTCCATTGCTCGACACGCCTGGCCACATGTGCATTGCAGGACATGCACGTCATTGTGCAAAAATGTATTATACGTGGTAAAATGTCTGTTATTTAAAATGTCTTGGGGGGGAAAAAAACATTCATTATATTCATATGAAATTGCATATACAAATTGCACGTGAATGGGGGCGGTCCCATAAGATCAGATTCTCAAATAGATGTTTTACTCTAATAATTGCGAATCATGAATCGTTCAACAACTAGATGCATATTTGTAACACATAATGTCACAAACATTTAAGGCTCAATGTAGATTTTTTAATTATGTTCTCCGTGTGTGTGCGCGCGCGTGTAGTTCCCAGCTTACTCCAGTTGAATTACTTTCAGAATTCTTTTGTCATAGCTGTACTATTAAAATAAAATATCCACATTTAAAGGATGGTTTTTCTATGATTGCCATTCGTAATCACGCTCACACATGCATGCACAACTCCCATCCCCTACTTAAATACGAACCAGTACACTCACCTTTTACGACTTCACGTAAAAGATCATCATTATTTAACACCATGGTCCATGGAATGTAAGCTCTGGTAAGGATGAGCTATATCATACCTTTAGTTTTGATCATATCTTCAGTTTTGCCAATAAACTAGCAAGAATCCCGTCACAATACACTTTTCACACAAGCATAGATTTATAATACAATAGAAACCAGGCCTCTTATTATTTTGCAAGATTTGAATTTTATTTGAACGTTTGCTCAGAAAGTGGCATTGAAATAGTTACACCCCTGAAACCTGTTTCAAGTGCATTTTGCCACATCAGGAAAAAGGAAATATGACATCAGGATCAGGATATCTGGTTTCGTTTATTCAGGATATCATGCCGGAAAAATAACACCTCTGATCCGTCTGTCTTTCTGTTGCCACTATTGTAAGAAAATGTTTAAAGAACATATAACAATAATTCATAGTGCTTCAGCCATTGTGATGCCTTGTCATATTATTTTGACCTATGCAGTAGTTACAGGATAAACCCTAAGTGCCTTAAAGAGTTTCTAATTTTATATGGTAGTATACAAGTGTTTCATATCATTGCAAGCACTAAAATATGTAGCCTCATAATTATGATGCTGTTGACAGTGCTTGCCTGAATCTGTGCTTGCGAGTGATTGTTTGGGCCACTAATGTAGGCGGATATAACAATGGCTCAATCTGGTTACCTACCCTCCTTCACATCCATATACTCAAACAGTGCCTTAACAAGATGAGGTTTCAATCAAACAATTCTTGAACAGAAAAGTCATAGTAAAAAATTATGGACAAATCAACTACCCTGCATTGGAAGACAAGTGCAGTATTTACAGACAGAAATAATCTATCTTAATGTCCACATGTAATATGCATGGTGATTAAATTCAGTGACTTCTGGACGCGTGGCTCCAGAAATTGGGGCCTAGGATATAGGATTTCGATCTTAAAAATAAAAAAATTCTTTAGTTAAACCACCACCTGGACAAGCATATGTACAGAAACTCAGGAGAAGTAAACACAATCCAATGCATAAGCTGCAAGTTATGTGCTTTAGTGTTAATATGCGTACTAAATACTTTTATTTTGAAATCAAAGATGAGATTTCTCACTGAATTTGCCAGCAGAAATTACAGTGGAAGTGCGTTCAGAAAATGTTTACACCTCATTCGGCTCAAAATCCTCAGGCCTGATTTTCATCGCCACAGATTTTAAGGAGTACCACCATCCATGCCATGTGTACCAGACAATCCCGCTGTCAGTCACAGAGCTGTACGGACCCTTGTAGTAGAAGCCATTCAGATTAGCAGAGTGACATCTAGAGGACAAAAATGGAAAAACACACAAAGTGAAAAATGTGATGTTATGAAATCAGTTTTGACTGACCGACGGCTCAACAGCAGCAATCAGTTCTGCTAAAAGGGCTGCTTATTTTTAGTGTTTTATTAGAAGGCAGAAGCTTTATTACAGATTATGATAGGCTGAGTGCCAATATTTACTGCAGAACTCATTTTTTCACATATCGTCTAATGCTAATGGCCACAAACAAGCACGATGTTTGTTTGATTTGTAACTTTGCATCCCCTCAGTCAAGAGACCCAGTAGAACATATGATATTTGTATGGTCAAACTTACAGATGGACAGACATAGAAACAGACAGAAAATACCCTATTCCCCAGGGGGAAATTGGGTTGTCTTTCAACAACATAGAAACCAACAGACATCACAGAAAAATGCTGCATAGAACAACTAATACTAAATATACAGAAGCGACATTTCGAGACCTGTTAAACCACCAGCCGGCCTTGTCCTCGCGGGCGCAGTTGCGTTCGTATCGGTCGTTGTCGCGATCGTGAGTGCTGAACTTCATCCCCTGGTGACTGGCCCACCACTGCACCTCAGGATGGTAACCGCCCGAGAGCGAGTCTCCCGCTGATCCAGAGTACTTACCGAACCCCAGTTTATAGCTATCCTGTGGAGATGAGCGGGCAGAAACATCAAATGTCAGTGGCCTAAACCAGGACTATGCTCTTTCAGCACAGATTAATAACTCAACAATGTGTTTAGTCTGTTGCTGTTCAAGCCCCGTTTCTTCATATAAAATATGAGAAACTAGGCAGGATTGTCAATAAAATCACTGTAAACATAATGTTTAGTACAGTATACACACTAGGGTTTACTGTTCCCCACTTCTGAAATATACCAAAATAAAGGCCAGTATAGTTACAGATTGTGTCTAGTGTTTAATTATTTTAGATCATAATCAACTTTTAAAAAATTCTTTCAATTTATGAGCCACAGTGCTATCAATTCCTGTCAACAATAGTTTTTTTTACAAAATTGAACCATGGTTTTTAGTTCATTGTATTATTATCCTAAAGATCTTTCTGAGGCGAGGGACTATTCGATTATTTAAAATTCACCTATGACCTTTCGCCTGGTTTAAATATTGACCAAAGTGAGGGCATCTAAGCAGATTTATGTATGCACTGCGTGTAATATGATAGTGTTTCTGTTTACAGTGGTAAATGATTAAATGATTAACTGTAGAGCCACCTAGAGGCCCAGGGGGGTACAATGATGAATTCTCCTTATTTTTCATACCTGTTCACTAGCAACTTTGAAACTTTTGTACTTTGCATAGCGGAGATTATCATCAAAGTCTGCCATGCTGATCCTTAGGGCGTAATCACCTTTAAGAAAAAGGTGACATTTATTCTTTACACAAAATATTTATCATAAAAAATGCATAAATGCATAAAAATGCATTAACATTTCTATGCCATTTGTAACACTTTATTTGATTGCTGCAATGATAATTATGGTATATAACGCTTTTGGTTATTTGGCAATATATGTCTTTTTTGCTCTATGCAATACAAGGATTACTGCGGTACAGCAACACGTTGTTCTCACCTTGTGAAGTTAAATAATGCAAGTTATCGTTTCCTAACCAGAATTCTCCACTGTCAGATTGCATGTTTCCAAAGCCCTGCTTATAGTCAGCCCAATCCCTACCAGGAAAGAAAATAATCAAAATGAAAAAAATAAAATAATTTCTGTTAAGTGATAATAAAATTGACAGCCAAACAATTACTAACATTGTTATTCATCATCATGTGTTTCTCTCACATTCAAGCTCTAAAGGGTATATATAATAAAGAGCCATATATTAAAGCCGTGATTGGCATACCGATCAAAGCTCTCGCTACCGTCTGTCCGCCTCTGGAAGACGGTCCAGCCGCCCCCATCACTCATGTCACAGTACACTTTGATCTTGGAGGGAGAGCGCAGGGGTTTGATCATGTAAAACCCGCTTCCATTGTTCCCATCATTGTAGATCTGAGCACAGTCTGAACAAAGCAGTACACTTTAGTAGCACAACATTAAAATGTAGCTACTATCAATACAATAGAAAAAAAACCTTCTCAGCACAGCATGAACTAATGCTCTCAAGCATACACTCCATACAGAGGCAGAATAAGCTAACCTGCATAGTCCTTTAGCTCCCCCAGGTCCACGAAGCCGTCCGTCCTGGAGGGAGGCTCTGCCTGTTGGCTGCGGAGCTGTTGGATGAGCTCCAGCTGCCTGGACACTCGACCCTCCAGCGTCCTCAGCTGGGAGCGCAGTCTGATGGTCTCCTGCTGGCACTCATCTGGAGCCTGCACAAACAAACACACACACACAAACACACACACACTCACACAAACACACATACACATAAATACACACACACACTCACACACAAACACACACACACACACACATACACATAAACACACACACACTCACACAGAAAAACACACACAAACAAACACACACACTCACACATAAAAACACACACACACACACATACATACACACACACACACACATAGACACACACACACTCACACATAAAAACACACACACATACATACACACACAAACACACACACTCACACATAAAAATACACACACATACATACACACACACATGTACACATAAACACACACACATAGACACATAAACAGATACAGATGCACACACGTACACACAAACAAATACACACACACATAAAAACACACACAAACACAAGGACACACACACACACACACACACACACATGTGAACAAAAACAAACACATACAGACAAGAACACACATATACACGGACAAAGACATACATGCACACACGTGCACAGAAAATCAGGCACATGTAAAGTTGCACACAAAGGTGTGGCGCAGACACTGGAGAGACAGATATATTGGTAGTCATATGCTCTTCCAAAAACAATGATGAGAAACACTATATCAGGCAAAGTAAAAAGTGTATGGTACTTGAGGCAAAAAAAGTAGAAAGAATTCTGGTTGTAAAAAGGGGGAAATTGCTCTACAATTTAGCCTTTAATACTTCATTTGTGACTCCCATAAAACACCCCCCAAAAAACCCATTACAATTACATTTGAAAGCTAGCTCTGCTTTCCTGGATAAGAGCATCTGCTAAATTACTATACAATAGCATGTAAAAGTTATGTCAATAGCCTCTTAGTGCAAGTGAATATCTCATCTGCTTAAAGTTAATCATTTAAGGTATGACAATTATGAAAATAAAAAGGTTGCACCAGATGAAAAGTACCAGAGTGCAGAACTAATAATTCAGTTATAAAGAAAATCCATGGGTGCATTTTTATGCAATTCTGTTTTCATGGTCTATGTTTCCTAGTTATATAGTCTCTTGAACATTACTCAACATGCTGTAAAAAGAATAACAACAATTACATGTTAACATTGTGATGCATTGTGATAAATAAAAAAAATTACCTTCATTTTATGGCTTTCATAAAAACATGGGCCATGGTAATAATTCCCCTTCCCCCTGTACAATATTATTTACATGGATATATTATGTTGGACATATGAATGAATAGAAATGGTATATCAAAGATACAATTAAAGTTATACCGCCTTATTGCAAGTTCTTACCGAAACTGAAGAATCCACAATGAAAACAAGTCCAAAGATAAGTAGCCACAGTCTCAATATTTCATTCATTCCCATGATAAATCATGCAATAAAAGCATCAAATTTAAAGACAAAATTCACTCTTATTTTGTTGTCTTCTGTGCAAATATATGAGACAACATGAAATGAGCAGACACAACATGAAGTAACCAGGCAGACTGAGGCAAATGCTCTTTGTTCCAATCTGTTCTGGATGTCTTACCTCCCTTAAATCTGCTGGTGTTTGCCTGTCTGGTGATGAGTCACACGAGAAAAATGCTCATATGGGTCTGATAAAACCAGGTCTGTAAACATCGTCTTAACACTGAGGGCCAACTGACCATAATAATCCCACTGAGCTGACAATTCACATTCCTGCGCAAATAAAAACCCCTCGTATATAAACCATCATTGTCATGACTTTGAAACCAACCTCTTAATATAGTACTAATAATATATTCCCCATGTCAGACAGTCCGTACTTCAGAGTAGAGCTTTATAGTTGCTTCAGAACCCTGTAAGCATAGATAATGCCTTGCAGACAGTCCTTTTCGGTAAAAGCTGGAAAGACATGCGCGAAGCAACCTTTAAAACCTTACCCAATTTGGTCAAGGTCTATTTACAATATTATTTTAAAAGACAGGGTAGCAATATTTATGTTTAAATCATGACATTGAACCAATGTACAGTATATAGCCTTATTCTTGATAAATTTAAACTGTAATAGGCCTACTCTTCTCCCATTTATACATAATATAGTCTAGCTACGATTATTGTCATTAAGTTATTATTCCCCTTTCAATCAATCAGCTAAACTTCAATTGCATGACTATTAACATGATTAAGGCAGGTTAGAACCGCAACTGTCAAATTATACATATGAAACAATGAAACCTATGATAATTTCACAAGAGAAGTGGTCGACAGATTTATAAATAAATAAATAAATAAATATATATATAGATATATATTATTATTATTATTATTATTATTATTATTATTATTATTATTATTTTTGAATTGGTCACTGGCGGTATCATTTCACTCTGGACCAGAACAAATAGCAATGCTATTTCCGGGTGCAAAATAAAAATAAATAAGAATAATAGCACCTGAACTCAACTTGGTGCAAATCCAAGAAAGAAACACATTTTTGTCTGATATTTTTCTTGACAGACCTCTTCTATCAGTCTGAAATTCCGCCAGTCTTATGAATCCGAATGAATAAGAACTTTTTAAAATTATGTTTTCACTGTTTAATGCAGTGCAGTATTGTTAAGCGTTCATACAGTGCAATAGATTCAGTTAATTCACAATAACAGAACAGTATCCTTAAAACCAGGTAGACAGTGTATGTCACTGTTACTGTTGGCTACATGTTAGTAGCAGTAACTATTGGTAACGGGATATCTTTCTGCCTACTTGCTTGTTTAGTAGAAATGATGGCCGCCGACGAAATACTGGTCTTGAAGACATCTACAAATATGGCTTTTAATAGATCATAATAAGGCTTATTTGCACAATATATTGATTAGTGAAGTTACAGTAAAGTTCTTTTCAACATTGATGACCCCTGGCTGTAGCGTCAATCGTTTGATTATCTCTCAGGTAACTGCGTTAGCTACAGTAGCTATCTTGGGTTAGCTGGCACTCAGTCTTTGTTTTGGGGTTGAATTAGCTAGCTTTATTTGTAATTCAATGTGTAATTTAAAAGTGCAAGTGTTTTGGTATATGGTAATATGCTAAAAGTGCAAGCTGGATATTTAGCTAGTCAGTTTCTTACCCAGCTGGTGTTGAGACACAAATGTCATGCGACAGATAGCTAGCCTGCTAGCTAAAATATTAAGGATTGCTTGCTTGTACTGGCATGCCACTGATCATGGACGAACTGACACAGTGCGGCTAGGCTAGCAGACTCCTGTAAGAACACATTAGCAGGCGTAAGTTATCGTCAGCAACGAAATTGTGTTGATTATATATTGTTAGCTAGCTAAGTTAGCTAATTAACAACTAACGTAAGCTAAGTGAATTGGGCCTTATTTTGTATTGCAACGTTACCATACTTTGTTAGCTAGCGCTATCAATGTTAGCCATCTCTAACAATAAACTCTTAACGCAATACTAGCTAAGGCTTTTGTAACGTACAGATACTGAGTAGGTAATTGGCACTAATACCATCTTGCGACTATTCGTGTATTATTTAGCATTAGCTATGTTATATAGCCAGCCTAGATGGTTAAATATAGCCTGATAACTCTTCTTTTATTTGGATGAAAGTCTCACTGCGTGCCATTACAATTAGTCATCTATTCCCATTTGCAAGTTAGACACCGGCCAGTCATTTAGCTAACAAAGCTAACAAAAGTTAGTTAGCTAGCTAACGTTAGCAGCAACTTGCAGAGGGAGCCAAAATGGTAAATAGCAAATACACAGTGAGACGAGTTGTTGGCTAACATTAGCTATATTAGTTAGCCAACTTTAACGTACTCTCTTGGTTGTGGTAATATTAATATTCATTGTTGGAGCCCATTGCAATCTTATTCAATCAATGTGAAAGTAAACCACGTTGCTATCTAGCTAGTTAACGTTACTGTAGTCTTAAGCCAAGTAACCGTCACACATTCACTGTGTGATGATGTATAATGACGTAGCTAACATTAACAAACAGACGCCGCGGTCCTACGCGCGGCAAATTAATATTAGCCAACTTTAGCTGACGATAGTTATCTTGGTAGCCTAGCTAGAAAACTATGCAACATTGTTGTGGAATACATCTAATTCTCGCCATTTGAAGAACTGCTTTCTTGGTTGCAGCAGCAGGTAACTTAGTCTAACCAATTAAGGCGAGATCCCGCAAGAGCTATCGTTATAAAAACATTTACTTTTAAGAATGTGTTGATTACAGTTGGACGGTATTGGATTTGGATTTGGTTTGCAGGGTTGCTTAATGACGATAAACAAATGGTGAAAAACGAAAACGTTGATAAAAAAATAAAAAAGTTAAATCTTTTGAACGTTAGCTCGTAAAGCTTACGAAAAGTCCGCGTTCAACTTCAGTTTCAAATTGTTCATTAACATTAAGTTAGCTAAATTAACGTAGACAATCTGACGCAGTCTTTGATTGGCATTTCCCCTCTAATACACCTGTGATGAAATTGTAATACAAATAACAAGGTTTCCGAAACAGTACTGGGGACCCTTTTATACTCAAGATTGTCCAAGTTGAAAGCCATTTCGAGCGTTTAATCATTGTCTGTTTGAAGTACACTTGATTGAAGTACACGTGATTGACTCATTGATTGATTGGTAACATTTAAACCCACGTTGGTCCGTATTCAAACTAACAACTAGCTAAAGTGTCAATTTAATCCCAGCCTGAAGTAAAACATTTGTATAAAAAAAGCAAATGGCAATGAGTTAAGCCTGCAGTGCAGTCAAAACCATAAATTGTCCAATTATTTTTGCACGTATAAAAAAAAAAGCAAGCACATATGGCAACTGGGACCAAGTTTGAATAGCCCTCTTATAGGTTACTTCTATAGTAGATGGCTGTTTGTTATACACTGTGACTTTGTCAAGGCAGTAGGTTTTGACATTTTTGGTGTTCCAACATACCTCAGGATTTGTCATTGAAGTTACAGGGTGATTTAAAGTGCTTTATTCAGCCTGTGGATGAATGTTTCCCTTTAAAAGATACTGTCTCGATTAGGTCGCAGATTGTCACTATGGCAACTGGCGGAGCACCATTTGACTCTACTGATGAACAGGAGCTGGCAAACTGGACCTTAGGGAATGGGAGTCTGGATGACCGATTGAACAATATGGTGAGCTGAAATCTAAAGAGAAAATGCGTTAGAAAAAGGCTTATATCTAAACGAAGGAGTGTGTTTTGGAAGTGAAATGTTTTCTGTAGATTTCCATGTTTACAGATTATGCAAAGAAAATATACACTCAGTGAGCACTTCATTAGGTATTTATTAGATGTATTTTTTAGACTTATTAAGTCTTCTGGTGCTGTAGCCTATCCACTTAGAGGGTTGATGTGTTGTGTGTTCAGAGATGCTCTTCTGCATATGACAGTTGTAATGTGTGGTTATTTGCGTTACTGTCACCTTCCCGTCAGCTTTGGCCATTCTCTTCTGACGTCTCTCATTAACAGTGCGTCTTTGCCCGCAGAACTGCTGTTCGCTGCATGTTCTTTAGTTTTTCGCACCATTCTCTGCGAACCCTAGAGATTGTTTTGTGTGAAAATTCCAGGAGATCAGTCGATTCTGAGATACTCAAACCAACGATTATTTCACAGTCAAAGTCACTGAGATCAAATCTTTTCCCCATTCTGATGGTTGATGTGAAGATTAACTGAAGCTCCTGACCCGTGTCTGCATGATTGTATGAATTGTACTGCTGCCGCACAATTGGCTAAAGTTCTCACTGAGTGTATAGTTACATTTATGTATTTCTTCTTAGTTTTTTTAATTATTAATGCTAAACACTTCCTTTCCCCCTTTTTAGGACTGGGATGTTCCACAGAAGAAAGCTAACAGGTCATCAGAGAAAAACAAGAAAAAGTTTGGCGCGGTGGTGGAAAGTCGGCTGACCAATGACATCTCCCCGGAATCCACCCCGGGGGCGGGGCGCCGACGGGCTCGTACCCCCCACTCGTTTCCCCGCTCCCAGTACAGCGCCCAGATGTCTGTCCCCGAGCAGGCTGAGCTGGACCGCCTCAAACAGAGGATCAACTTCACCGATTTAGACGAGGTACGTAAACGCAGGCGGCGGTTCCACCCGGGATCATCGGCCGCACGTGAAAAATGTCACATTTAAGCCCGATTCCTCTTCGACAAGCGTCGTGCGACAACAACTAAAGTGTTGCACAAAGTCTAGCGTTCTTGGTCTGTGATAAGGGTTCTGTCGTCTCTATGGTAACTGGATGCCAAACAGCCGATGTTTCTATTTTTGAACACTACAGAGCCTGGCGTAGCCTATCCGTGGCAGTATTTCAGTATTCCATCTGGCTGTCCAATCACTGTGCGACAAAGTGTGACCGTGTCTGCGACATTAGACAACTGTGCGCGACACTGAGAGAAAGTGTCGTACAACACTTTTTTTTGTTTTTGGAGAAAAAGTTTATTTTGTCTTATTGTTACTTGCAGAGAAGCATTGGAAGTGATTCTCAAGGCCGGGCCACTGCTGCAAATAACCAAAGGCAACTCTCTGAAAACAAAAAGGCCTTTAATTTCCTGCCGCTGCACGTCAACACTAATAAGAGCAGAGAGCTCGCTGCTTCAGCCTGCGGCGGTGAAGTTGCTAAGAGACAGAGCGCCGGTCGAGATATCTTGACCGGGGTCCCAGGCAAGGATGCCCTGCACGCTGAGTGGTCATCTCTGCTTGAGGACGGAACAGGAGAACCAGGCATCGACAGCAGTCAGGTACTTGAAGTGCTTGAAGTGCCTTAACATATTGTGCAGGATCATGAATGGCTTTGTGGCCATTTTGCAGGCAGTTATATGAATGGGTGCACGAGTGTTTGTGTGCTAATAGTAGTCGCTACTCAGCAATAATGCGTGGTAATTCTAATACGTAATTTGCACATTAACTGCAGAATGTCTTTCGGTGTGTGTCCTAATCAGCCATGTCTGCGCTCCACTGTGTGCTTTCTCCCAGGTTGTCAGCAGGCTCGTTCAGATTAGGGAGTATATCGCCATGGCCTGCTGCATGCCAGATGACCTGGTGGAAAAAAACGATATCCCAGCCAATGTTGAGCATTTAGCACATCTAATAGACCATCTAAAGGAGCAGGAAAAGTCCTGCTTGAAATTTCTACAAAAGTTGTTGGTTAGTATGATGAAATTATTACTTTGTTACGTCGGTATGGAGTGTGGACTCTGGGGCATTTCCTTCAGCATTGGCGAGTGTTCAGCTGCTAACCCTTATTTATCACACGGTGCCTGCTGCTAAAACTAGTTATCTGGAAACTAACGTGTTTGCGGTACATCATTTGCTTTCATGTCATTGTTGCTATGATGATGAAAAAAATAAAAAAATAAAAAGAATGCTTGTGGTAAAGGTGAAAAGCAGTGGCTCTAGTTTTCCACTCTCTCTTTTCCACTGCCGTTGCCTTCAGTTCCTGTTACATTGAGGGCTGTGATCCTTTTAGTGTAAACGGCTTTGCACAAAATGAATTTGACAGTCTGCCACTTCAGTCTTGCCTTAAGTTTTTACTCGCAGTGACTTTGTTCCAATGAGTTGCTTTGAATCAGTCACATTCCTATTTCCCCCTCATGTAGTGCAAGTCACTTGTGATAAAAGCTTGCAGGAATTAGAGCTGCTAAACCCATTTCTGAACACCTGTGATTTCTGATATTGAAATCACGCTCGCGCACACCTGCTCATGATTAAACCCCATGTCGTGGACGACCCCCGCAGGCTCGAGAGAACGAGGAAGACGACATTCGCACCATCGACTCCGCGGTCGGGTCCGGCTCCGTGGCAGAGAGCACGTCTCTGAACATAGAGGTGCATTCCGAGGCCTCGGATGCCACGGTGAGTCAACTACCAACTACCTGCATTACACGGTGAATTTAGACTGCTAATCACTCAAGTTAAGTTTATACTACTGCAAGTGTTGCAAGCAGTTTACAAATATTCATGTGTCCAATATTGGAGTTAAGGAACAAAAACTGTTGAAAACTTCTAACAGCAGAAAAGCTTCAACAGTGGTATTCTGTAAGATCAAGTGACCAGGTCCAGGTTTTGATTTAATTGAGTCCTTCAGGGCCCAGTTTTGGAGTGAATGTACAGTGCTAAGCCACCTCACTGTTTCACGGGTTGAAGTATTAATGACTTGGAGTGGTTGTCCCTCTGATCTAAGGAGGCGTCTCACGCGGTGAGACCTCGGCCCCGCATTGAGGACAGTCTAGGGAGGTCCGTGTCCCCAGAAGTGGGCTCGCTCTATGACCTCACTGCGGCGGCAGCCCCCACTGGCGGGGGGGCCTGGCCTGATAGGATTGTTAGCCAGCGTCTGGGAAAGGTACCTCCATACCTGCGTTTGATCCCTGTTCAGCGACCTCTGCTCTCTTTTTTCGGTTGCTCTTCCTCCATGCAGCACGTTCAGATCCACGGCCCCGTCGTCCCTTCCTCCGGCGGAGGAGCCAATCATTAAACCGCTTGCCCTGCGCTTCCATTGCCGCCTTCACTGCCATCAGATTTCAAATATAGGACCAATGTTCTTTGCTGTGCTGTAGATGAACGCATAAACATTTGCACATTGAATCTATGGCTGTATTAATTTGCTAAATTCTTTCAAAAATACAATGGACTATTTGCTGATTTATTCATGAATAGGTTTGTAATGCATTGATTGGGCTATTTGGAAAATTGAACAACCTTTTTGAGATTGCTCATGAGAAGAGCATTAAATCTGTCCCAATTCTAATAATAATCTCTATGGAAGTCTGAGCTTCACTGTCACAGTCTGTGTTTGAGTGTGGTGTGCCTGGCTGCCTGTGACACGTTCCCCGGGTGGTTCACAGGGGCGGGACCTGCACGGCGAGGCGAAGGAGGAGCTGGAGAACCTGCGGAAGCAGCACGAGCTGCTGAAACACATGCTGCTGCAGCAGGAGCAGCTGCGGGCGCTGCAGGGCAGACAGGCTGCGCTGCTGGCCATGCAGCAGAAGGCCGAGCAGGCCATCGCTGTCATGGACGAGTCCGGTCAGTTGCTTCCGGAACGTCCCATCCATGCGCTGACCAGACTAAAACGTTGTGCTGGAGACGCGTAGTTCTAAGTGTTGCGAGGAAGAACATTATCTAGAATAGAGGTGGCCCAGGAGGGCTGTATCTGTTTCGGGATTTCACACCAATTTCTGCTCTTAATTATTGCATTGGCCCAATCCTTTAAGTGGTCTGACATTTTAGCTACATTTATTGACATGATACAGCTAATTGGTTATTTGAGCCAGGGTAATTGGTGGGAGCAAATACCTGCACAGGCAGCCCTTTGGTTACAGAATTTCCCACCTTTGATTTAGGGTATGATAGGCTTTGATGGTGCTAAAAAGCTTCTTCTTCTATTGTTGCTGTAGATTATTGAGCTACATTTGTGCTTGATTCTTTTGGTAATATTGTCTTGTGTGTTTTGTCTTCATTTGTGTAGTCGTCACTGAAACTACAGGCAGTGTCTCTGGAATCAGCATCACGTCTGAGCTGAACGACGAGCTGAATGACTTAATCCAGCGGTTCCACAACCAGCTCCATGACTCGCAGGTAGAGCAGAGCTTCTTATTAACCGCACGATACAAGAGTGGGATTATAAAACACAACGGAAGGGAAATTCGATATTTTAATGGAAATTGTAACGGATTAACAAAATTTTATTAGCATTTCAGAGGGGTAAGCTTGTGCAAGCACTTTTAAAGGAATTTGTCATTATCTGAAAGTGATATTGTTTGGAAACATGCCTGCAGGGAGAAGAGAGAGGTAGGAGGGGGTTGGTGGGATTTGGGAGTGTTGTCACCCGGGACAGGAAATGGTGCATTGCGTTAGCTGGCTGTTGGTAGTACCTGCTGTCTCACTGATAAATAATTAGCCTTGAACATGCAGAGCGTGCTGGGAGGCCATTTTGAGTCATGACCTCAGGATGTGCTTTCTGGTGTGGCACACAGACGAAGGCGGTGCCGGACAACAGGCGACAGGCCCAAAGCCTGTCGCTCACGCGGGAGGTGGCCCGTAGCAGGGGCCCTCCTGGGGCCGACCCCGCCTCCCTCCCCTGCGCCGAAATGGCCCAGCTGCAGGAGCTGCAGGACAAGAAGCAGACCATGGACAAAATCCTGCAGGAGCTCCACACCCTGAGAGACCACACTCTAAACAACAACTCCTGTGAGTGCACCGTCCTGTCTGCTACCTTCACACGCTTTCCCATTCCTTTCGCCTGCCGTAAACGTGTCCGCTGGGGTTTCACGGGCCTTGAACATCTATCTGAAATAAATATTTCTGTTCTGGGAAGTGCTGAAATATCCCATTGTGCTTTGAAATACAGCAAGGAATGAATCCCAATTATTTGCTCAAGCATAAAGTCACCTGGTATTGATATATTCGTATGATTGTTATGGTAATGTGGACAGGTCTCTGGTTTGCACATTAATTCCCCTGTTGAATTTAATCAGCCGCAGGAGATGTGCCTCAAGATTTAGATTTGTCTTGTAATTGCAAAACTGGTCTGTACTATAACCCCAAATGAGGAGATACAACCCTGAAATTCGTACATTTACCCATGAAACTGAAATTGAATTGGGCTCTGACTGTGAACCCCGTGTGGTGCATCTGCCCCTCAGGTCGGCTGACCCAGGCCCCGTCTCAGAGAAGCAGCTCTGGGCCAGTCCTCAGCAGAGGGGCCAACGGCCGCGGAGTGACCAGACTGGACCCCCCCGCCTCCCAGCACAGTCCCGAAACAGACTGCCACCCGGCCCAGAAACTCAGGTACAGCACCTCTCTGCCCTGCTAACCAGAGAAAATCACTGCTCGTAATTCAAAGCAGTGGAGTTTGAGAACACAGAATTAAAAATGTTTCATTCTAAAAAAGAAAACTTAATGAACTGTGTTTATTTCTTTGTTTTGTTTTGTTTATGAAAGGTCATGCTTGCAATGATTGTCTTGTATTGTTGTCTCACCCTCCTTACCTGAATACGCTTACTTTAGCTGTAAGATCAAACTGTAAGAATAGAATGTTAGAATTGAGCATTGCTAATGCTGGTAATTGAAAGCTACAACTTCTTAGAAATTCTAGAACACTGACTTAGAATTAAAAAAATAAAAAGAAAAAGACTCCAATAAACCTACTCCTCAAAGGGTTGAGTTGCATGTGCTAAATGGGTTAGCATGTACTAAATCCATTAGCATTTACTAAATGGGTTAGTATGTGCTAAATGGGTTAGCATGTGTTAAATGGGTTAGCATGTGCTAAATGGCTGGGTTGTGATGGTCCTGAAGGAAGCTGAAGGAGGTCCATAAGCGGCTGAACGAGCTGCGGGAGCTGGTGCATTACTACGAGCAGACCTCGGACATGATGGTGGACACGGTCAACGAGAACGTCAAGGACGAGGACACCGAGGAGGACTCCATCTTCGAGCCCATGTTTGACTCTGAGCAGGAGAACATGGAGCCCATCACAAACCTACGGTTAGTCCCTATACAAGCACATCAGTGTCGACTGCTAAGAGACGTGAATGCAGCATCACTGAAGACATTTCCCCAAAAGTCTGGGAAGCAACAGTGCCTTCAATGGACTTTAGGAATTTCAAAAGAGCCATACAACATTGTTGTTCATTTGAAAACAAGCATACTCTTTCTTGAAAATGTCTTATTCCCATTCAAGGGAATTTAACACCCAAAGAACCATGCATGCAGCCGTCTTGGATATATTTGTTTTCAGGGCTCCGTTGAACATCTGTAAGCGTAAAGGATTATGTCTGACCGTAAAACCCCACAGCGTACTGCTGACAGACCAGCGCGGTTAAAGTACGTTTCTTGAACTGTTTTCTGGGAAATTCAAAGGAGCAGAGCCACACCAGTAGACAGATTTCACACAGACTGCAGGAGAGCAGGCATGTGGAGATGTTCAGAGAATCTTTCTTCCTGGGCCCTCCGTATCTACACCACAAAAGCGTGTTGATGTCTTCAAGCCTTTGAACAACAAACACCACATATCCCTGATGGAATGTGTCGTGATTTACAGTGGAGGAGTGAAAATCGCTGTTTCTGTAGGAAAGGGTTTTTGTAAGAGATTAGCAATCATAATATTATTGTTCGGTGCTGTAAATTTTGACACTGAATTGAAATTTCATTTGAATAGTTACAATGGCGTTACACCAGGGATCATCAAATCCTCGAGGCCCGAGAACTGCTGGTTTTCCACCCTCCTTTTACCTGGGAGTCAGGTGTGAAGACAGTCTGGCCAATCAGTAGCACTAACTGTTCAGCTAATTACCTGGGAGAAAATAAAACCAGGTCCAGATTTGATGATGGCTGCCTTACACGTTTGGGTGGAACGGGCCAAGGCTGAGTAACACTGGTCTTGTCCCTACACTCCATGTCTCGCTCTGAGTGACACAGGGTTGGACTCCTGTGTTGATGCCATCCTAGAATAACGTGCTCGGTTAGAACACAAAGCTTTTTCCTCCCACCGACCAGACAGAGAAGAAAGGCCCTACATTCAAAGCACAACTGATCATTAACAGGAATGCCTATCATAACCACAGCTACAAAGAAAAGAGCAAGTGAAGGGCTTGAATGTACAGTTATATCTACCTGCTGTGTCCAATGTACAGAAAAGTAGTAGTCCTCGAAACTCATTAATAATAACAATAATAATAATGCCTTTATTCAATGATGTTTGACCATGTTATTCAGTTGCGGAGAACTGTTAGCAGAGGTGGAAAATACAGGTTCAGAAAGTAAAGGTCCCCAGTATTTTGTTCATCACATGGATTTGCTAATTAATACAATTCTCCAGCAGGCAAAACTAATTAGTCAGTTCATGTGTGGAAGATACACATGGCAGGACTTTGACCTTCTGACCCCTGGACTTCCCGCCTCTGAGTGTGTGTGGCTAACGCATGAGGTGAACACATGGCTGAATGTGTGTGCGTGGGCATGAAATCACCGTCCTGCTTTCAGTCCACCCCATTTAAGAGTACATTTTTCACTCTTTCATCTCCCTGCATTGTAAGAATTTATTGTTCATTTCCCAGAAACCCACAGCGTCCAGGGAACTGGATGGACATGAATAGCCTGACCGGCGCCCACGGCAACGGAAACCAAGATGGACGGCTAAACACGGAGCGCGAGATAAACAACCGCTCGGCCGCCAACCTCAGGAGCTTGAATATCCCATCCGCCATCGGTACGCCTGGCTGAACACGGTTTACATGCACATTTTACACCACACTGGATGACTTATTATACTGTTTGAGTTTTTATGCTGAGTGAAGATAATATAAAGTAAAATAAATGTCTTTGTGAATTTACAGTATAGCGCTATTGGTCCTTAAAAGGAGAAATATTTTGGTCTGAATGCACAATGTTTGGAGGCTCTATACACAGCATAGTGTTGCAACATGCACAATGAAGTGGCAGTAAAGTCATGGTGAGCAGCTGTTCTGTGTCACTAGTGACAGCAGTGTTAAGGAACCTTATTTCTGACGGTAGGAATGAACGTGTAAGTCTGTTGGTTCAGCGTTTGATCGTAATTCGACCGCGTGTTTTGAAACAGAGTGTCAGTACAACCTGGACCGCTCCCGCGGTGAGGAGGGCGGGGAGATGGAGGAGCGCCCCCGGGGCAGGGCGGGGGCGGCGGGAGGTGGGGGCAGCTCCGGGGACAGCCGCAGGAGCAGCCGGGAGGAGGACCCGGAGTTCCTGCAGAAGGTGCACCGGCTCCGCTCGGCCAAGGAGAAGCTCCGCCACCTGCAGCAGCTGGTCGCCATGGTGCAGGTGAGCGGGGTCACGACCTCTTACTGGCTCTATTCACTCCACACTTAAATTGTCGTAAAAGAACTGGAATGGAAACTATGAAAACTAATGTTAGATATCCCATTATTACGTACCCCCTCGCTCACTCTGTGCTGCAGCCTGCCCTGTACTTTGTGCCCCTGTGATGTGGCTACTGAAAATGGATCGGTGGTGTAGCCAGCGATGACTGTTGACGATGATGAATGATCTATATTTACAGAGTGATGACACGGACGACGCCACGGCTAACGCTTCCAGTGTCGCCGATGACGACGGACCGAACCAGCAACCCAACAACAGGAGAGCCGCAGGCCCAAAGCCTCAGAAAGACCTGACTCTCACGGAGAAAGAAAGGTACGAAACCTCAGAAAGACCTGACTCACAGAGAAAGAAAGGTACGAAACCTCAGAAAGACCTGACTCACAGAGAAAGAAAAGGTTCAAAACCTCAGAAAGACCTGACTCCCACAGAGAAAGAAAGGTTCAAAACCTCAGAAGGACCTGACTCTCACAGAGAAAGAAAGGTTCAAAACCTCAGAAAGACCTGACTCTCACCAAAAATGAAAGGTAGAGAACATATTGTGACAGAATGAAGGAAAACGAGAGAATTGCCCTGACTCGTGTATTGAATTGTTTTGTCAGCTCAGCGATGTCTAGATGCCGGTGACTTGTTCTCAAAGGTGTTACACAGTGGCTGTACCTGTCTGTACATGTGGAAAAAAACTAAAAAAGTTGTCAGATTGTTAACAATAATATACCGTCTGGGAAACTTGAAGAATACAGTCCAGTATACAATAATATACAGTCAAGCTTGTGATATGTATTGTATGTGATGTGCTCTGTATATGATGTGTGCTGTGTTGTATATGTTTGTTGTATAATGTGTGTGTGTTGTATGCAATGCCTGTGCTGTATGTGATGTGTGTATTGTATAATGTGTGCTGTGTGTGTGTCTGGTGTATGTGATGTGTGCGTTGTGTGTGTGCTGTATATGATGTTTGTTGTGTAGGATGTGTTGTATGATGTGTGTGCTGTGTGTTGTATATTGTGTGTTGTATGATGTGTGTGCTGTGTGTTGTATAGGATGTGTTGTATGATGTGTGTGTTGTATATTGTGTGTTGTATAATGTGTGTGTTGTATATTTTGTGTTGTATGATGTGTGTTGTATAGGATGTGTTGTATGATGTGTGTGTTGTATATTGTGTGTTGTATAATGTGTGTGTTGTATATTGTGTGTTGTATAATGTGTGTGTTGTATATTGTGTGTTGTATGATGTGTGTTGTATATTGTGTGTTGTATAATGTGTGTGCTGTATGGGACGCACAGAGAGAAGTTCTACGAGGCGAAGCTGAAGCAGCAGCAGCAGGAGCTGAGGCAGCTCCATGACGAGCGCCAGCATCTGATCAACATCAAGGGCGAGATCCAGGACCTGCGCTGGGCGTGTCCCGACCTGCAGGTACGTGCCCCGGCCCTGTCCCGCCTGCTCTCCCCCCCCCGCAGCCTGTCACAGCGTGTGACCGTGAGTGCATCCTGTCGTTCCCAGCCTCCCGCGGCGGTTAGCCACGGCCCCGCGCCGACAGGCCACGCCCCTGCGGCCGCCTCCACGCCCGCCGTCAACGCCAGCGGAGCTGCGCTCAACCGCACCGTAGAGCCCACCGCCACGGCTGCCCCCGACAACAAGGTACGGGTTCCCCCGCGCCGCCCGCAACGGCGGCCATTTCGCCTCAGGTGGGTTACCGCAGCAACAGTATTATCCCTATGAAGAGTAGTGTTTAGTGTTTTTTACATTTTTTTATTTTTATTTTAAGTCACAATTCTTGGACTCTATTAAAGACGGCAAATGTTTGCAGTAAGCATTTACTGTTGAATGATCATCCATGGCTTTTTAATGCAAATGGAGGCGACTTATGCTAGCTAGCTAGCTGAAGAGCTGCTTACATGGGATTGTTTCTTAGAAGGTAAGAGGTATATATTACATTGATTAAAGTGTATTATAACTGGCAAATGATTCGCCATCTCGGCGTCATCCCTGTCGGCAGTCAATTTTGTTCGCCGCTCACTATCTTTTCAAATTGTTACCTAACGTTCATGGCAAACAGAAAAAAGTTTGAATATGTTGGCGAACGGTAGCCAACGTCTTGAACACGTGTCAGTGACGATAGTTACATCAGCATTACACTGTTAAGTTCAGAACACGGTCGTCACATATTTGTGATCTCACTCCTCAAAGCGTTAAACGAGCCGTCTCGCTCTTACAGCTGTGGGCGGAGATGCACAGACACCAGATCCTGCGGGAACACCTGAGACAGAGGAGGAAGCACCTTGAATCTTTAATGGAGGAACACCAGAGACGCAAAGTGCTCAACGACTCCCCCCACGCCGGCCAGGGGACGCCGCAGGCCCCGGAGCACCCTGGGAGAGATGAGAGGTTCGCCCCAGAGTCACTGCGAATGCCTAATCACGCACCGTACCGTGACCGTGGTGTCCGATGGCAACACAGGGTTCGGTTTCCTTTGATTGACGTCTCCGGGTTGTCATGGGTAGTCGGTCTGTTGCACTCTTTACCTCGCAGAAGCCAGTAATCTCACAAGATTAACTCCATTGCATTTGGAAGGAGCATAAACATGTGCTTTATTTCATTATATACAGTGCTGTGCCCTTCATACAGTGTGTTCGTGTATCCTGGCTTGTGTGGATATAAAAGGAAAGTACACTAAGAACTTCACTGTAATTTCATTACCAATTTAATACGCCCGCAGTTCTCCTGAAATATTAGGTTTTTGATGAAAAGTACACCAAAAACATTGCAAATAATACCTTACCTTTAATAAGCTAGCTATCCATATAGAAAGCAAAATATGTTATACTGAGTGATTATTCGAAAATTTAAATTAATTGCTTGGCTGTTTATAATAACATTTTAAATGGAATGTAAGTACTTCTGTTTTTCTGTTTACACAAAATGTCCCCCAACTAGTCCCTGTTGCTCAAAAAAATGCTGCTTCTCAGTGAGAAATTATGCCACCCGACGGCTGATAGGTTAGTGCGTGAATGACGGACAGCCTTTTGAAATGTTCCTATAGGACGATGGCTGCGTGGGGCGGGGCGTCGCCAGGGGTGCATGACGAGTATGAAGACGACGTGCTGTTGGAGGTGGGGCCTGAGCTGGAGGAAGAGGAGGAGGCGGACACGAGCTCCAGCGAAGACTTCCCCTCGTATTCCAGCCGAAAGCGCAGGTCTCACAGCTCGAGGAAGTCACGAGACCGGTACGCTAACACCACAGCTTCTCTCACAGGGGAACTTAAATGCCACGACTGCATGTTTGCTTCGAGGAGATCTCCTGTGTCACCTGACCTGGGTCCAATACGGAATTGTTTTGAAGCCAAATACTTTCCTACGCTTTACTGATTGGAGCTTATGAAGTGCTCCAAAAACAGACTCCACCTTCTGGGTCCTCTCGGATGGCTCCGTTGCATCAAGCAAGATCAGTCGAGCATAGAAAAGTATTTGAATCCAAAACAATTCACGTATTTGAAAGAAAACTTCTTTTTAATTTAAGCGAATAGAACTGTCTTCTGAATTATAATTCAGAATACAGCTCTATTGTGTGACGTGTAATGAACTCATGCATTGCTTTGGTTGTATTTCTGAAGACACCATCGTAATGTTAAAGTCTGAAATGCAACCTTCACTGACGTTACCCAGTGCATTCTCTGCTGCAGGGGAAAGAGCAGGCTTTATTCCTGGGTGACATTCAGGGTGGGGCTCTGTGCTTCCTTTGTTTTGGGATACAGTGTTATATGTCACACAATGGAAACCAGGTGGATACATTCCTCTTCTAGGCGAGGACCAGCATATTAAACCATGGCTGTGTCTGTGCTTTAGGTTCATGTAATCATTGTTGGAAAAGTGCTCTTGAGTACTGTAGGTGTGAGTGAATGTTGTCGCCGTTGGAAAGTTGTTTTGAGTACTGTGTGAGTGAATGGTGTTCGGGTTGGACAGTCGTGTTTGAATACTGTACGTGCGAGTGTTACCGTTGGAAACTGCCCTTCTTAAATACTGTTTGTAGACAATGTTATTACTGTTGTACAGTACTCAAGAACAACTTTCCATGTTAATGAATGAAGTTGCTGTTGAACAACTTTCCATGTTAATGAACGGTGTTGCTGCAGGAAAGCCGTTTTTGAGTCCTGTACCCACGAGTGATTGGTGCTGCTGTTGACCCCTGTTGACCCCTGTTGACCCCAGCTCCCTGCAGACCTCGGACCCGCGCTCGGCAAGCGGGAGCGCCCGGCCCTCCCCCAGGTCACGGCAGGAGGAGCAGGAGGAGCAGCAGCAGGAGGAGCGCAGCATGAGCAGGAGGCGGCAGGAGAACCCGCGCTGGGCCTCGGAGCTGTCCTTCCTGGAGGAGAAACGCCACTGGCAGGAGCAGATCTCCCAGCTCCAGAAGCAGCTGGACTTCAGCACCTCCATGTGCCAGACCCTCATGCAGGACCAGCAGGTAACCAGCACACAACACATTATGTCTCTGTTTCTCTCAGGCACTGTCCGGTTTCTGATTGGCTGTCTCTGTCTCTCTCTCTCAGGCACTGTCCTGTTTCTGACTGGCTGTCTGTGTTTCCCTCAGGCCCTGTCCTACATGCTCCCCTCCTTGATGAGCGCCTCCTACAGCATGCTGCCGAACAGCGTCGGATCTCCGCCGGTGCACCTCGTCATGCACCAGCTCAACCAGTGCTACGCGCAGTTGGCATGGCAACAGAGCAACGTTCAAAGGTGGAGCGCTTTTACGGACTCGCAAAGGGCACCGTGGCATTACGCGTTTTTTACGACCGAGCGAGTGCCGTAATATCTCCAGTCCCTTCAGATTTGTGGTTTGGCACGAATGGGATGTGTGATAAAATAACGGCGTGTGTTATTTACAGACTGAAGCAGGTGCTGACTGACCTGCAGAAGCAGCAGCAGTCTCAGCCGATGGAACAAAGCCCAACTCAGGATCCCAGTCCCACATTCCCGCCTCTCCACTTACCTCCCCCGCTAAATGCCCTCAACCTGCCCGGGCTCGGAAACTACTCCTATCTGCCTCCCGGTATGCGTCTCCTGAAAAGCCTTATTGTTTGCAGTGTAAGAAGAAGCTCGGTGACAGTTTGAATAGGTAGAGAGAAAAAAAAAAAGATGTTTTCATTTCATTCATTTTCAATGCATTGCGTTTTAGGATTTTTTAAAAAGATTTACGTATTTATTGTCATCTTAACAGAAAAATGTTGAGTACTGATCTATTTTGAATATTACAGAATTATTTTATGAAATTATTGGCTGTTGAGTCTTGTTGGCTCTGTCTCTAAACTGGCCCGTCCTCCTCTCCTCAGGGTTTGGCTACAGCCCTGTGTTTCCCCCGGGCATGGGGGAGTTCTACCAGAACCCTGGGGCCCAGGATAACAGCTCGCCCCCGCAGGGCGATGCTAACGGCGAGAGCGTCTGTTTCCCCCAGCCTTTCGAGAGCTCCATGGGCAGCGGGGACAAACGGTACGACCGCGCGTCTGCACGCGCTCAGTGAGGCACTCGGCAACACGCTCGGCAACACGCTCGGTAACGTGCTCTGCAACACACTCGGTTACGCGCTCGGCTACGCGCTCGGTAACGCGCTCGGCAACGCGCTTGGTAACACACTCGGTTACACGCTTGGCAACGTGCTCGGCTACGCTCTCGGCAACACACTCGCCAAAGCGCTCGGCAACGCGCTCGGTAACACGCTCGGTAACATGCTGGTTACATGCTTGGTTACATGCTGCTGCAGTATCACTGCTGCGCACTGCTTCCACACTGAGGAATACCCAATGCCCATCATGCCTGCATTCCAATGTCCCCAGTGCAGTTGAGCTAAATGAGTGTAGCACACTAGCGGCTGGCTAATGATTGATTCAGTTAATTGGTTTTCTACTGGCCACCTCAAAGTGATAACAATGCCTCCATTTCCCTCCTCGAAAGACCACGCTCAACATTTTTTCCACACATTTGGACCGTCGTTTCACTTCATCCGATAATGGAAATGTCTTCAGCTTTGTTCCTCTCGCAGATCTCCATCTGTTGGCGCTCTGGCCCCCCCGGTTAATGTTCCCCCGCATTAGACTGTGAGAGATTCAGACTGCGACAGTGCCACGGGGAAACTTCCATCGCCAAGCTGTTCTCCAGCACTGCGATGTTAATCAAAATGTCACCGGGGCAGTCGAGTGCCTCTTTTCACAACTCCTTGGGCTTTTCTCAGAAGTGTTACGCAGCGCAGCTTGCGACTAACATTAGCAATTTTGTGTGGTCTGAGAACTTCCAACAAACTTTTTCTGGAACATTCCTTGGCGTTTCATAATTAACGGCACGCAGAGTGACGAGTTCGGCTGTGGCAAGTCATTTTCTTTTTACGATGGGCGACTTCTTAGTCTTTGGCACGTTCAGCCCAAACACTGGTTTTTAGAATAAATATTTGTTCAAAAAGAACACCAAAACACTAGTGTTTCTGCGGCCGTATATCCGCCCGCAGACTGTGGAACTGCAAAGCTCAGAGTTCATGGTGGCGGACACTGGGTGATTAAATCGGCGGATGTTTGAAAGGAACAGGATGAAGAGCGAGGGCGGCAGCAACCCTGTGACCCCGGGCCCCGCGGACCCCAGCGAGCAGCCCCGGAGAGGCGGGGCCAGGCAGCAGCCTCCCAGAGTCCCCGGGGCCAGACAGACTGGCGGTGCGTTGATGGGGAGCCTCAGTAGCGTCCCGGACCCCTCGGACCCCACCACCGTCACCAAGTCCTTCAGATCCAAGAAGGCCTCTGCCCAGGCCCTCCTGGCCTCCAGAGACAAAACGCCCAAGGCCCAGACCCGCAGGAGGAGGGGCAAGACTCACGGCAGGAAGGCAGGTGTGTGGTGTCTTCACTTAAACCATTCACCCTTTACCTTCCAATCAGACAAGACCAGGCAGCCAAAGTTTCACTGAAGCAGACTTTTACCCTTGAGTAGACTTTTTGGAATATATATGTTTTTTTTTTCTAGAATCCTGTTGCTTTCTATTTCTAGCAGTGATTAGAATGTTGAGTTCTTAATGTTCAGAACATTCTTATCACATAATTGTGATCTTGCGCCTTAAATGGTTAAAATGATGGTGACCACGGTTGGAAACACAGGGACACATCTCTCCAAATGCCCTGCAAAATGATCTCTTAGATTGTGATGGACCATTATGTTTTTGGCTTTGTGAAGAGGGGCTTTGAGCACTGCCTCGGCAGTACCTTTTTCACGCGGTGTGAATGATTGTGGTCAGGGTGTGCTGTTCCAGGCCTGGAGAGTGACAGCGTGTCCAGCGTGAGCGACTACCACGGCAAAGACAAGGCTGTGCAGTCTCAGGGCAGGGAGAGCGAGCGTCCTGAGAAGATCCTGGAGAAGCTCACTCAGGAGAAGCGCAGCAGCAAACCCCAGGTCAAAACCTCCAACGACCTCTCGTCCGGTGAGCTGCCCCTCACACTCGCCACATCTTCTTTTCCCTCTCAAAATAGTCAAGGGCTCGAAAATATCAATTCTGGGTTCCATTCTGTGATGAATTCACATTTAAATGTCTCATTCTGCCTATTTTACCATGCAGATTCAAAGATGACATCACGTGACATGATAGCTGTTGACTGTAATTCACCCAAATATGGTAGCGCAGACTGTAAAGCTAATTAAATCCTGCTGTAAACGGCACTTTTTCTCAGTGGCTTATGTTCTAATGCAAAGTTATGTAGAAAAAACCCAGCGGATTAGCAGCTTCGCTGTCATCTCTCTCCAGCGATTTAGGGAAACGGCAGCGGAACGGATGATGAAATTCCGCGGAGTGTAAATGTTTGGAGACGCGCATTAAACCACGCAGCCTTGCGCTTTTAAATACGCGGGTCTTCCGTGTGACCAGCAGAGGGCAGTGTAACACATAACAAGAGCTGCTTCTGTTGAAATGTATTTTACGGTCCTTATTTTATTAACCTTCATCAGAAAAGAATGACATCTAATATTATCCTTTGTTTGTTTTCATCCCCCCCCCTCCCTCCATCTTGCTAATCTGTGCGCACCATTTTGTTTGTTTGTCCTACTCTACACAGCATATGCTTGGAGGACACCTTTCCTCTCTAACAGAATTGCATGCACTGAAGTACAAGGTAAAGCCTCACCCTGCATGCTAATCGGCTGTTCAGCGCAAACCGTCTGCTCCCTTGCACCTTTTTTGCATTATTATATTATTTTATTTTTTTCCCTGAGTTGGCGAGTGTCCAACTAAACACATGCTTGCGTGCCTCATTGAGAAACCAAATGAGCATGAATGTTACGTGGCAGAACGGCTGCGTTAGCGTTTTCCATGCATCCGCGGCTATTGATTGACTGACCGGCCGTGGCGTGAATCACAATGCGATGTCTGCACTTTCCCGGAAAGTCAAATTCGAAAGATAAAGGGTTTTTGAAGAATTTGCATTACTTTGACAGAGGCAGTTTATAGTGTGGATATTTATGGAGATCTTGTTTTGTTTAATTGATGCGACCCTCCTGACGTGCTCTCCTGCGCAGTCTTGATGGTTACTTAAACGCGAGGAAATGGGCCTTTGAAATGCCCTTGAGTCAGTGGTGTAGGTTAGTGTGAGAGCCCTGATGAATGAGATGGCAGTCTGGAGCTCGGGAGATGGGGAATGAGCCAAGAAGCTAGTCATTGACAATTTATTTTTTGTTTATCACACCAGATCCCAAGATAATAGGTGTTGTATCTGAACCGGTGCCCCATGTATGAAATGAGTTGGAGTTCTTCCAGAGTGGAAAGATTGGTAGTATTTTCGGAAATGAAAAGTTGTGTTTACCACTGCTGAGAACAGTTCTGTTTGTGGCTGTATTCAGCTTAAAAGAATGTGCCCCCCTGTAGGTGCCTGAAGGGAATAGCGCATTGTTTCCATCGGTTCTGTTTGATCTCGGTAGCTCCTATTGTTATGAATGTGCAGGAATATGAAGTGTTTGTTTGTTTGCCGTTGCAGACACCAGCAGTGATTTCTCCCTCTTCGAGGCTCTGAGGGAGACCATTTATTCAGAGGTGGCGACTCTGATCTCCCAGAACGAGTCCCGGCCGCACTTCCTCATCGAGCTGTTCCACGAGCTGCAGCTGCTCAACACGGACTACCTGCGTCAGAGAGCGCTGTTCGCCTTACAGGTGGGGCCCTGCAGTCCTCCCGTCTCACAGCACAGGAATCTGCACGAGTGCTCCACACGCTGAGTCCTGCTTGCATAAAGGAATATGCAGTCCTTAAAAAAACGGTGGTAAAGGGATGTATTCAGTAAATTTCTATGAAACTATAGCATTGTGTACGCTGATGCGATGATTTTAATAGTATCGGGCATGTCTAAAGGGCCTGTGTGGTGTTTCTGTGTACCTCTTTATAATCTGGCATGTTTAAAGGGCCTGTGTAATGTTTTTGTGTACTCCTGTAGGATGAATTGGGCCTGTTTGAGGGGCCTATATGGTGTTTTTGTGTACTCTGTAGGACATTGTGTGCAGAGCCTTCAGTCTCTGGTGTTTTGTGTACTCTGTAGGACATTGTGAGCAGGGGCTACAGTGTGTGGTGTTTTTGTGTACTCTGTAGGACATTGTGTGCAGAGCCTACAGTCTCTGGTGTTTTTGTGTACTCCTGTAGGACATTGTGAGCAGGGGCTACAGTCTGTGGTTTTTTTGTGTACTCCTGTAGGACATCGTGAGCAGGGTTGACAGTGTGTGGTGGTTTTGTGTACTCTGTAGGACATTGTGTGCAGAGCCTACAGTCTCTGGTGTTTTTGTGTACTCCTGTAGGACATTGTGAGCAGGGCCTACAGTCTGTGGTGTTTTTGTGTACTCCTGTCGGACATTGTGAGCAGGGGCTACAGTCTGTGGTGTTTTTGTGTACCTCTGTAGGACACCGTGAGCAGGGTTGACAGTGTGTGGTGTTTCTGTGTACTCCTGTAGGACATCGTGAGCAGACACTTGACGGAGAAGGATGTGGGGGAGGAGCCGACGGCGTCTCTGAGCTCTGCGGCCTGGGCCGCCTCCAACTCCGAGCTCACGCCCAGCGAGAGCGTGGCCACCAGCGACGCAGTAAGAGTGCTTTCCAAGAATTACACTTTCCCCTGACACCAAACTGCGCCGAGATTTCAGCTACGCTTTCCAGGAATTACACTTTCCCCTGACACCAAACTGTGCCGAGATTTCAGCTACTCTTTCCAGGAATTACACTTTCCCCTGACAGCAAACTGCGTTGAGATTTCGACTACGCTTTCCTGGAATCACACTTTCCCCTGACACTAAATTGCACCGAGATTTCAATTACGCTTTCTAGGAATCGTACTTTCCCCTTACACCAAACTGACTGTGGATATGTCTCAATTAAATCCTAATTATATGAAGCTGATCCTGTATCAGGATCACGGGGGACTGTGTCTGTGCATTGTTATTGTTATTATATGTTGTCTTAAGGGGGGTTTAATCGCCCGCCTGAAAGAGCAGTGACTGCATAATGACGAATGCTGCTTCTGTTAAATAGTTAATTACAAAACTAGTCATTAAGGAGATTATTATCCCAGCAGTACTTGCAGATTTACACTACTCTGGATTTGAGTACAGTGTCATAAGGTGCTGTAGTACAGGGTCATGAAAGATTCAGCCCTATATGTCGCAGTCAGCTGTAATAACCACATTATTGACAGCCCCTTCATTGTACACGGCAGTGCTGACATGTTTCCGACGGAATCGTAGCCGTTCACCGTGTTCCCCTTTCAATCTCAGGATGTTTCTGAAAAGAACATGGCCAAGGCGCTCCACGTGAGCAAGAACCACAACGATGACGGAGTCTCGCTGGACGACGAGAGCATCCTGTCGACCTCGTCCAACCTGGACCCGTTCGCCAGCGATGACCTGGGTGAGTTTGAACCGCCTCTGCGGTCTGAGTGACGTCTCTTTGGGCCCCGGGGTGCTGTCCTTCCCTCAGTGACGCCTGGAAGGCAGCTACTGCTGACCGCAAACAGCAGGTTCAGCTCAGCCTACCGCAGATGATGTGTACATGCCCCTCCACAGGCAGTCTTTCTTCTATATCCAATAGAATATGGATATCAATCTGTAGCTAGCTAATCTGTTGCTATTAGTTCACTAGTTCTGAAAGGCCCTCTAAACTGGCCCGTCATTAGTTGACTAGTTCTCAAAGGCCCTTTAAACTGGCCCGTCTTTAGTTGACTAGTTCTGAAAGGCCCTTTAAACTGGCCCGTCTTTAGTTGACTAGTTCTGAAAGGCCCTTTAAACTGGCCCGTCTTTAGTTGACTAGTTCTGAAAGGCCCTTTAAACTGGCCCGTCATTAGTTGACTAGTTCTGAAAGGCCCTTTAAACTGGCCCGTCATTAGTTGACTAGTTCTAAAAGCCTTCCAGCGGTCACTGAGGGGAGGAACGCACGCTGGCCGTTCCCGGGCGGTCCCGCCTGACCCCCGCTCTCTCTGGTGCAGGGAACACGGTGATACACTTAGATAAAGCCATGGCTCGGATGCGGGAGTACGAGCGCATGAAGCTTAGCGACGCCGCCTCGGCCTCCTCCACCATTCCCACCGCCGACCCCCGGGCCCCCGCCCCGCTGCCAGGTAACCGCTCCGCTCCGCTCCGCTCCGCTCTGCTCCGCTTCGCTGCTTCCTCCTGCTGGTGTGCTTCAGAGCGCCGTACACACACACACTCACGCACACACACACGTAAACACCCACACGTGCGGGCTAACCGGCCCGTTTCTTTCCCAAGGTCCCCCAGAAGGCCAGGACATCCTCGGGCAGATGTTCTCCGGGGTCCGCTGCCCCCAGATCGACACGCAGCAGCTGGACCGGCAGATCAAAGCCATCATGTCCGAGGTCCTGCCTTTCTTACAGGTGAGGACACAAATGGGTTTGGTCCGGGTCAATTGAAAACAAGATGGTTCCCAAGCCTCTTGAAAATATTTGGAAGTAGTCCATCTCCATCTCCAGTCAGATGTAACTCCTAGAAAACTCAGGTGAAAGGGCAAAGAAGAAAAAAAAAAAAGATCAGTAAGGAAAATATGTTTCTCTTGTTTACCCACTAGCCTAATATCTCTCACTCTCAGGTCTTGCTATGCAAGATTACTGCTAATGCTAACGCTAACTGACAAACTCACTCATTTGTAAGTTCCTGTGAAAGGCCGGGGTGCACTGCAGACCGAGTGAGTGAGTCATAGCAGCACTGTAAGACAGAAGCAGCATATGGGCGTGTGGTAATGCTGCAGGGCAGATCTGATGATGCTGAGCGCGTGCGTGTCGTGTGTTCAGGAGCACATGGAGGACGTCTGCTCCACCCAGCTCCTCACCACTATCCGCCGCATGGTGATGCAGCTCACGCAGCAGAACGACGAGAGCAAGGAGTTCGTCCGCTTCTTCCACAAGCAGCTGGGAGGCATTCTACAGGTCAGCACGCCCTCTAAATGAAGCCCCGGTCAATTCAGCTTCCATTCAGCCAAGTCATTAAATCAATTAAAGTTGTGTGCATTTATTGAAAAATCCTCAGGGAGCATCTATAAGTGATTTAAATTCAATTTGCAAAATTGGCAGAAATGAAATGTAACCTAGTCCATCTGCTTAAAATGTTACTTCCATCTGTACGGTGATATTAAGCCCCTTCCACTCAGTGCATTTTGACTGATTCAGACGTTTTTTTGGCCTCTACAGGAGTCTCTGTCCAAGTTCTGTGGGAGGACGCTGAAGGAGTGTGGGGAGGATCTGCTGGTGGCCATTTCAGAAACCCTGTTCAACGAGCTGGCCTTCTTCCGCCTCATGCAGGACTTCGACTGCGGAACAGCCGCTCCTCCCAAGAGGAAATTCGGGAAGAGGGAGGGTGCCATGATGGCCAGAAGATCTGCGCCTATGACCAGGGTTTGTGCAACTCCCAGAATGGCTTCCTATACATTATATACTGTACTATTTAGGGCATCGGCCATTTTGTGGGGTGTCTGAATTTTTAGTATTGAACTGTATACCCTTTGTAGTTTGCTCCTCATTGTTTAATTGTTTATTAGTTATTAATTACAGAGAAATACACTACCCGAGAAAACCCCCTAAAAAATAACATTACCGTTTCCTGCTTGCTCACTAAGTGGATTCTCCTGTGCACTCTGCTCTTAAGTGCTTGTGGTCATATTTAAAACTAACAAAACAGTCTCTCTTTGCAGGAAAATAAATCACCGGAAGACCAGTCATTCGCAGAAGGCTTTCATGATGAGGACAAAGTGAGTTGTTTTAAAACGTGAAAATACAGGCATTTAGGTATTCTCACATGTGGATGGATGTGCTCTTCAGATAGAGCTAGGCAGAATTTCAGACACCTTTGACGAACTGAAACAATATGTTTTTATTCGAACTTTGAACTTATTCGCTCAGAATAGACATTAAGCACTTTGAGGCTACTGTCTGAGAATTGGTGTGGAAATAAAATGGTTCTACCAAAGATTTCTGCTAATAATATTTTGTGAACGAAAGCTGGTTTTGAAGTATGTACCAGGCCCCATGACACGGTGATCATTCTGTGAGTGTGTATGAGAAAGTAATATGGGTCCATTGCTTTGCATTTGTGGCTGACTGACTGAATGGGAATCACTTGCCCAGACGGAAATCTGTGTGGTATTGCAGGATAAGGATGACACGGAAAAGGGGAATGTCACCATCGAACCCGAGACAAAGGAGAGCCGGAGCAGCGACGCGTCCGAGAGAGAGGAAGAGGAGGAGGACGATGATGATAGCGAAGGACTCCCCCTATCAATACGTAAGCATAGGGGCCAAAATGGCGTTTATTTCCATGTTTGAACGGAATCGACTCTGAACCAATGTAAGGATCATTTAGGCAATGGTGGGAGCACTACAAGAAACAAGAAACTGCAAGAGTGTTAGCCTTATATTTAGGCTTAATATCATACTTCTATTACTTTTTTTTTATTTCCATTTTTTTTATTTTTTTTATTTCCATGTTTGAACGGAATCGACTCTGAACCAATGTAAGGATCATTTAGGCAACGGTGGGAGCACTGCAAGAAACAAGAAACTGCAAGAGTGTTAGCCTTATATTTAGGCTTAATATCATACCTCTATTACTTTTTGGCTTAAAAGAACACAAAAATATTGGCAATGAGGCGAGATGGTTTTACTCAATTCTAGATTAACCAATGCGTAAGAATATTTCACTGGTCAAACAAACAACTTAAAACGAATATTTTCTCCTTGTGAAAGCAAAAAAAAAGAAAAGATTTTGCGTCTGATTACCAGACAAAAAGCTTTGTTGAGTAAGGCGTTTCTGCAGTGAGAACAGTGCGCTGTGCTTTCAGGCCTGTCGAAGGCGGAGACCCAGCCTCTGACCAACTACGGCAGCGGGGAGGACGAGAACGAGGACGAGGAGCTGGAGGAGTTCCAGGCGGGGCCTGCGGACGTGCAGACCTCCCTGCAGGCCAGCAGCGACCTGGCCTCTCACCAGGAGCAGGTGGGCCTCAGCCATCCATTCACACGTACATATACACACGCGTGCATATGGTACTTCATCTATAGTCACGTGACGCATTTCCATTGCGGTCCTGAAGGTGAAAAGGTTGTGGCGTGAATACGGTACTCTTTACACATTGTAAAGTCAACACCTATTTCATAACAAATCAACACGCATGCATAAAAAGCTGTCCTTAAAATAGGAAATTCACTGATATTTTACCCAGGAGCCAGTCCTTCAACTCTTTCTTAAAATGATTTCAGTTTATGTGGAGTTTATTCTATTCTTCTCCATCTGAGTCAGTAGATGTGCTACTCCATAACTTGCTTCTTAGTTTTGGCAGTTTCAGAGTGTACACACTAGACCACATTTATAAGCCACGAGAGTCGCTAACAAAATGCAAATACCCAGAACAATTATTTGGACAGAGACGGTGTAAAATCGTATAAACTATAATAAGCTTTGACGGCAGAATTCTTAACGGCAACAGGAAGCCAGTTTAACTCTTAATTCCTTCATATTAGGTTCCTCACTGCACTTCCATCTGCTGATATTGACCAACCAAAGTACGCTGAACATCCGTGTAAATCCTGCCTTTACTGTTTCTCAGAAAACAAACGAGATCCAGGAAGACGGAAGGCACAAGGGGAAGTTTGCCGAAGGGGCTACAGAATGCTGTGAGGGTAAGGGACTGATGGTCCGGTTTGAAACCACAGTCAAAATGGGTTCACCTTCACCTCAGACAGAGGAGCTGGTGTGGTGTTAACTGTGCGAGTCTGTTCAGTCACCACGTGAGGCTCATTTACAGTTAAAATGTTAAATGTAGTTCATATATTCTTCTGTGGGGACAGAGACATGGCAGTTGGTAGTTGGCAGTTGCGGATGCAAGTGGTGAATGTCTGTGGGAGCAGTTAGCGGTGGTGTGTGTGACACCAAGCGGAGCGTGATGTTTTCCTCTCTCTCTCTGAAGTGAGCAGCGCTCGGTCGGACTCAGCGGAGGGGCAGGAACAGAGCCGGCCCACAGCAGCTGCCCGCCCCGAAAACCACCCCCCCTGCCCGGGACCCAGCCAATCGCAGCCGCTCTCCCCGGAGGCCACGCCCACCTGCAGCCCCGACACCGACTCGCCCGTCATGATCAATGAGGATGTGAGTGACACGAACACACACATGCACACACAGAGCATACACACAGTGCACACACACAACACACACACACACAGAGCACACACACCCAGAACACACACAAAGCACACACCCAGAACACACACCTTGAACTGCCTCTATATTATTAACACAGTACCGACTCACACTGTTTTAGGTGTTATGATGTTATGATTTTATTCAAAAAGCCACAGTTTGTAAGTCTTTAGGTGATTAAAGTTCATGTTTAAAATATCGCTGGATATTTGTGCTTTCTTTTGCACAATTTTGACCTGTATTATTATTTTTTTTTATGAAATTGGACAATGCTTGGAATTGACCTTTGGAGTATATTATGGTTGCATAGTAATGTCTACACTTAAAAATGCCTGTGTGGCTTGTCAAGTGAACAAAATTTTTCCTTAGCTTCATTTTAACCTATTGAAATTTAAATTAGATTTATATACTGATTGTAAAGGTACATTTTTGTATATGGAATCTCTTGCATAGTTCTCCAGGCTACTTATAGAAACATTTATTCTGTATATTTTAAGTACACATTACTCTACTGCAGGGGGTCCCAACCTTGTGAATGCTGGTTTCCTTCCAACTACAGATGCAATCCCAGAATTATAACAAGCTGTTAATTGCTCTTAATTAGGTGTTATTCCTGTTTAGAAAAATTAACGGCTTGTTAAATATTAGCAGCTTGTTAAAAGTCTGGCACCTGAAGTTGGAAAGGAAAACCAGCGTACACAGCGGATTGCCCAGGTCTGAGGAACCAAGGGCTATTCTAACGTTGACTTTCATTTGCCTTAGGAGGTTGGCTCAGGAAATTTAAGCCAGAAGTCTGACGAAGACGATTTTGTCAAAGTGGAAGATTTACCTTTACGACTCGCTGTCTTGTCAGAGGTATGTATGAGTTAAGAGTGGAATGCATAGTTCATATAAAAATGACACATACCTCGAGTAAACTCAGGAAACACATTGGAAGAGAAAGTCGCAAGTCTTTCTGATAGTAAACAGCCTGGCCCAATTAATGACAATATTGTATGTGCTCTGGTAAATATACTTATGAACTAATATGTAATGTATCTGCTCATTCCAATTTTATAATGGGGCTTAATGTTGGTGCACAATTCTGTTACTTTCAGGAGCGGCTTAAAATGACCGCAGAAGAACAACAACAACCCAACAACGTGTCTCCAGACAAACCAGGAGGCATTGTGGGAGATTGTCAGACCGTTAAAGAAGCAGGTAATTTGTCACGTTCTCAGAAGGAAAAGGAGACGGATTGACTCTGAGCTGTCTGTGCTGTGCACCTGCCTGTCCGGTGTTTCATGCGGAGTCCGTCCTCAGGAGATGTCCTGTCAAATGACATTTCCAGTGTGTCAAACCGCTAAATGGCCACAGAGTCGGGGAGCGCTTCAGCCCATTTTTCTCCAATTTGTAACGGCCGATAGTGTTCTTCAGCCTGTCTCTTTACTGCAGTGTCTCTGTCAGTCTGTGGAGGCCCAGACTAGCCCACACACACACACACACACACACACACACACACGTATACACACACACACAACCACGCGCACACACAGACATGCACACACACACAGACATGCACACACACACAGAGACACACACACACACACACACACACAGACATGCACACACACACAGACACACACGCACACACACACACACACACACACACACACAGTCAGCTGCTGCTAATTTTCGCCCCTATAGTCCGCCAGCTGAGCCCACAGTGGCTCCACTGGAGGACTGCACTTCACACACAACCTGCGGAGGTGAGGAGTGCCCCAGCAGCTCAGACCCCAGACCCCCTGTGCCAGTTGCCCACTGCCCCTCACTGCAGTCCCTGCCGATGTGCTCACAATCTCATTCTGTTTGTCACTTCACTGCAGTGCTTGGGCTAGGTACACCACCAGAGAACCCCCAGTGCACTGTGTTTTGAGATGTACATGCTGTATTATCATTTTTTTACAATAAAAAGTTACAAAGACGAGTGGATTTTCCAACTGAGTGAAAAACCGCTAAATCAATATTTTCCCCTGTGTCTTTCACAGAAACGGCTGGGGCCCAAAGTGCATGATGACTTTGACGACTGTCGAATCGACACTACGAACACGTGATTCACGCTAAAATGTAGGCACTGTAGATAATTAGCTGCTTTCTAACAAGTTACCCTTGAAGGGGAAATAAAAAATTCTCCTGTTACACTCCTCTGCTTTCTGGAGTCTGCGCTTGAAAGCCAACCTGATGTCAAATGTTTCAGATGTGCTTGAACCTGCAAAGCTGTTCTGTTGGACTAATGAAAAATGAGCTGTAAAGTTCATACCATGTTACAGGTATGATTACCAGTATAATAATAATAATAAAAAATATGATTAGAAACTGCGGTTTGTTGCTGAGCGAATTCAGTGAAATGTTGCTCTAAACCCACGATGGTGTTGAGATCTCATCACACACAGAGCAGGAGAGCACAGTGGAAGCGCCCTGCATAGTTTATTCATCCGTCTGTAACTTCACACTGGTGCATGAAGCTATGCTTCACGTTTCTGCAACATAAACGTACATTTTAACATCAACATACCCTGTTCCCCGTTCCTGGGCCTGTTTTTACCCATTATTCCACCGTTTCTGTTGGAATTTTGTTGATTTTTAACTTTTTAAAGCATGTTGTAATTTTCTGTGGTGAGATTTCTTTGGAGATTAATTGTAGCATTACATTTTAATTTAATGATTAATGAATTATTTAACATGGCAATCAGTTGGTGTCCATTTTTGCCTTTTCAGTGATTAAAAGCTTCTGATTATATGAATAATCAGCCTTGAAATGTGAAATTACTTGTTGAGAATGTTGTTGATGCATTGGGGATTTCTGATTTTAGAAGATGATTTCCGTGCTTTATTGAGCCAGGTTCTTGCTTTGCTCAGCACATGTTCACCTTGTATGTACTGTACTTGCCTTTTAATAATTACCTTTTTAAAAAATAAATGATTAAATTATAGGGTTTGATTGCCTTCATTGCTTTGTCTTCTATCACAATTACATTTTAAGTGTAGTCGTAAAAGGAAATTGTGGAATAAATCACAAGAGAACTGCTGCATTGTGAAGCAATGGCTGTAAGATGATCTTGTAAATTCACATTACATACCGATTTAGATTTAATACAGAATTAATACAATTTAATAAATTAGTACAGATTTATCTTTATCTGTGAAGTGATGGAAAAGGTCTTGAAGTGTTCCCCTCTACAGTACATATCAACCAACACTTCTATTCAACGGCAGATTAAAATTTCTGATGTCACGGTACGTCTCCAGGATCGCTTGCATTGCGGAGGGCCCTATATTGACAGTGGAAATTCACTTGGCTCTAGCACAGGTGCTAATCTTATTGTTGTATCCACTTGCGGATGCTTCTGCAACATACTCAGTAAATTTTTATTATTCTCATAATCGCCCCCTGTCAGCCGTTGTGGTATCTCTGGCGTATGATTGCTTCGTGCCGAGGCTGGGTTTATAGTGGCGGATTTTGCAGACGCTTTAAATCCATTAAAATGCCGGTCCCTATCCGCAGAACCTCGAACCTGTGGCCACTCTACCTGCACAGTACAAGCGCTATCACTTGGGGTCAAACGCATAAATATTGTTTGGGTTAAGATCTTTCAGGAAAACTACCAAACACTAATTATAGTCTCATGGCTTTCATTAAATTGCTTGTGTAACATATTTTAACTGCTGGTCAATGGTGGAAAATTTTCGTAGCGTTTTTTTTTTGTAATGGAGCTCAAAATAGAAAACCGTTCAGCCTAGCTTCATCATATTTACTGGTTGAATTACAAGTGTTCTCTCGATAACAGCATAATGCACATAAATCCATTTACTATAAATACATACAAATACGCAGATGGCAGTTGACAAACTGATACTCTCCCATCACTTCACACGAACTCTGGCAGGTAAAATGTCTAATTGAAGTCGATTGTGGTGTACGTTCTGCTGTAGTGTAACCAATGTGCCTTCCCAATGAAGAATCTGCCACTTCGCTCCAGTGGCTGTAGTCATCATTGATCATTTAAATGCTGTATCGTTCCATTGTCCCGCTTGGCATGCTGAGGACGGTGTTGTGACACCGAAAAAAGGATACCCTTTAGCATCCATCAAAGCGGTGGCGTCATCGGCCCATCTCCTCCGTAAACGCTGAGTGACTTGTAAAAGGGGGGACCGTGACATTGGCTGGGATTTAATGATTCGGCCGTCCGTAAAAAAGCCTGTCGGCGCGGCGTTCTCGCCCGTCAGGCCTCGCTAGCCCATCAATCCGCCGTCAGCGGACATTTATGAAGTGCCTATCCTGCTCACGGCTGCGCTGTGATTAGGATGTCCGTCTCGTCGTCGTGCAATACACACGGTCAGAGAGACTGATATCGATGACCTCCTCAAGGTCAATCGTGCATCGGTAAAGCTCTTAGCTTTAACTTTCAACTTTGTCGCGTTACTTGACACGCGCATTTCATGACTTCAGATTTACAGGAGAAATCAGAAAACCAATTTATTTATTTTAGATGTTTTGCCCTTTATAGCTTTTCGAAATGATACAATCTGTGAGAGTGAAATGAAATGCAGGTTGTATACTTGGAAGCTTTTGCACATTTCCACGACCCCAATGAAACATGCCGTTGCCCTCTCTCAGCTGAAAATCAGATTGATGTTGCAGGAGTTTAAAATAATTTGATGATCAGATGTCATGAGCAGTCTCAACGTAAATACAGGTATTAGAACCAGCCTCCAGACGTACCCCTCATGGGACCCAGCTCTCAGGAGAAGAGTAGCTATCCACTGGAAGTTTAAATGTGGGTTATCTTCGCCATTTGCCTATTCTCCTCAGCTCTTGTTCTTCCTGACTCCATTATCTATGTCGACTATAAAGCATGAGGCTGTGTCCAGCAGCGCCCCTTCCCCCTCCTCCCCCTCCTCCCTCCTCTGTACGGCGAAAAACAAGAACTATTCAGCAGTCTGGCCCAGCGTTTCTACCTCTGTGTATTCTCTAACCACCGAGTAACAATCAATTTTTAAAAGTCCCTGCACCTGGCACCCTCCGCTAATATATGCAAGACAAAGGGAATGCTAGCCTTTTCTCGTGTCGCATAATGATTTAAAAATATATTTTTTGTCTCTTTTTCGATTGCCTATGTGGTTCGAATTCACCTTCCAATATAACATTTTATTAACTGAAATGTCCAAGAGAAAAATTGCTGGTGTTTTAATGTGGCGTGAATGCTAAATAAAGAGTATGATTGACGGGTATATGAATTACATATTCACGGAGTGGTGGCACTGGGGCTGCCTGCCAACATGGCGCCCCACGCTTAAACCCAGGGGCTTCCCATAGGCTGCCTCTACAGCCGCCCAGGTGACAAACGCGTCGGGTTCCTGGAACACTGAATAAAACATGCACACAAAACATTTACGGAGGCTACGAGATGGAGTTCAGGGTATCAAAAACAACGAATGTATGCACATAGTTTAAACTTTAGGAACAAACAACAAACTGCACACAGGGGAGGCTGTTTTTTGCCCAAGGAGGGTCTTAAACTTTCTCACGAACACTAATAGAGTACTGATACTGATAACAGCTATGAATCCTTTAATTGTAATAATGACTTACTAGAAGAACGCGATATAATGTAAGAATTTTATGGAGACAATATGTCCTGTAGTTTTGAACTCAATGGGGAACTGTTATGGCGTGAAAGGCATAGAGAACGCATCTGCTTCATCTCGCATTGATGCAGTGATAACATATTTTTGGAAAAACTGAAAAAGACAGCGACTGAAACAGAGGTTGCATAGCCATGCTAACAGTGCCTGTCCAAAGAGACACCCGACAGGAACGTTTTGGACAGTGCTTTGAAACTGTACTAGCCAATTGCTAGCTAGTCTCATGGATAGCTTGCAAGCAAGTCTAATGCTTTTTAGGTCTTAGATAGCTAGCTCTCTGCCGAATTGGATCAGTGTAATTGTAAAATATACGTAGCACATTGGCTAAATTATCCTAATAAAAACTTGAGCTACATACAGTAGAAGCATTTTTAATGTTACCTTTCTTATGTTGTATAACACCAACCCTGTTCCTGGAGGTTTTCACTTCAACCCTAATTTGACACACCTGATTCTACTAATTAACAGCTCAATGAGATCTGAAGGTGTTGACTGCTGCTCACTTTGATAGGGTTGGAGTGAAAACCTACAGGAAAAGGGTTGGTGATCACTGTTGTAGAATGATCAATCTCCATCTCTCAATGACACATTTTCCCCACCGTAAACTGGTGCTTCTGCCCTTGCTCTTCAACCTGCTGCTAAAGAAGCCTCTTTATTAAATAAGAGCTGCACTAGAAAGGAAAGATTGACATCACATTTATAAATACAATGATGAAGAAGTACCCCAGTTTATTTCAAGTCCCCTAACCATCATGTCTGCGGTCTTACTAGTAGCCCCTTTGGTTTTTAATTTGCCCCCTGTTGATTTTGGTTGGTTAACCAAAAAGCCAGCTTTCTTACGTGTACATTAAACAGGAAATGTAATTCATAGTTATGTATGTTGCTCAAGGGTGCTTATTCCATGGCTTAAATGAATATTTGATTCTGATTGGCGGATAACTCTGCCTTGGAACTGAACCTGCGACGTTGTGTTACTAGCAAAACTAAAATAATGTGACCAATGTAGTAACCATGCTTAACAGTCTGAGACATGCTTCAGGTGTAGGATGCTGTTATCTAGACAGCCTCACATTACAAAAATTGAATTCCTAACCTGCCAGCCATAGAGGGATCAATGTAGTGTAATCATATTGAATTATGGTGAAGCTTAATGTTAATGGTTGAACTGTAATTAGCCAAAAATCCATGGGAAGGCTATCCGTTATCATAATTGTTACCCACACACACACACAATAAATCAGCTACTCAACCATTTGCAGGCAGCATGGCTTTAAATATACAGCACTGATGATGCCACTTTGGCCACACGGAAAGTCCTCTCCTTCCTACGCAAGTCTGCAGTGCTCTTTCCCATGCAGAGCACACAGTGTATATAATCGCAGGAAGCCCACACTGTGTCCTGAACAGCCCTTCCTTGGCCACTGAGGATCAGAGTGTTCTACTGATGGCCAATTCTCTCCTCCCTCCATTTGGACACTTGAGCGAAACCTCTAAGTCCCTCACCTGCTGTTCAACTTCCCCTGTGCCTTTCTAGCCACCAAGATATAAAACTCACAGAGTTCTCTGCAACCTGCCAGCACTTGAAACAAAATGGTCATCCACATGCTGGGTAGGCAAGAGCAGAACAAAGCAGGCTTTTCACTCTCGCCTTGAAAGCTTTGTTCTCCTTTGCATGTAGTTTCCCCCTTGATGGAAATCAAAAAGGGGTTGAACTGTTAAATCTCCTTTTCTGTCTGCTCCTCACTCTCTCCTCCTCCTTTCATCTTGTTTAAACGAATCAATCCGGATGAATCCGGCCTGAGCTGCTGTTAGACCCACGCTCGCTCCTACGCTTCGGAGTTTGTCCAACGTTTTTTATTTATTTTACTTTTCCTGAAACTTGGATGAAATTTATTTCACCTTTTTGAAGAGCTGATTTGAAACCTGCTGGTTTTCACTGAAGTTGATTTGACATGATCAAGAGGCCCCAAAAAGCACAAGGTGTTAAACCCTACATAGAACTATGATCCATCTTTAAGCGGCTAAGTGTGGCATTGATGAAGACACAGACACTGCAGGCCTATAGCCAGCCTGTCCTAAGTGACCTTTACCAAGCACCACAGCTTGATTATTTTAGTCTATTCTGTATTTGTTAGCTTTCTAAAGCAAAAAACAAATCAGAATCCCATATACTGTAACATATGTAACATTCAGATGCTATGCCTCAGCCACTAGCATTGGTGCTGTGAGACCCAGAACCAAGGCCGGTTGAGCCTAAAATCTTCTTACTCTACCAAAATATTTTTCCGAATACATTTTTCTTGAACTGACACCCACATAGATTTTAAACTTTCCTCCTCATTTTAAAAGCCATACTTCCTATTTACCTGCTCATTTAATTAGTTTACTGAATTCTCCATATTTAGGGGTGAAGATCTGGCCCCCCAGGTGACTCGTTTCCAGTTCCAGTCTCCACATATGGCATCCATGAGGAAGAACAGTGCTTTTCTTATTTCATTTGATTTGATTTTAATCGCAGTGGCTTAAGTTCACACCATGTTTTGGAATGGAACATTTTTTGATGCAGAGGCCCACAGAACGATCTGGCCTTATTCTGCGAGAGGGTTCTGTGAGGTTAGGCTCGTGATGAATCCATCTTAAAGCAGTCAGCATATGCTGTTAAATCAAGTGAGTCTCTTCAACCCCTTCCCTCTGGGAAACAACAGACATTAAACATGCAAGGCCACTGTTTATGTTCCGCATGCTTTTACAGATCAAAAGCTTGGCTTCACAAAACATTACAAAGGCTGGCATTGGGAACATAATCATTCTCAAGTTGCAATAATTACTATGCCTTAAAATATTAAGATATTAAAAAAATACATTTGCTAGATTTTAGATAGTTACCAAAAGCCATTAAAAATAAAAGATTTAGTTCTTGTGAAGAAATATAAATCTTTATTTAAAAGAATGAAATAAATATGTATTTACAGTATGCCTTAGTAGGAAATAACACAGCACTTATTTATAGGGCTCTTTTAAGACGCAATGTTCTGAGCCATTGTCAAATGAAATGAAGTTTAATACCAAGGGAGTTAATTTATTCTTGTAAACGTCATTTTCTGCAAGCAAGTATCACACCTTTTATTGTATCCTCATTATTAGGAAGGTGTTCTCCTCAGGAAATCTTCTGCCTGGAAAAGTATGAAGTGTCTTCACAAGTCTTTTTGTCTTCTAATGAGACTTGAAATAATTTTTTTATCTCAGGTAGAAATATTTGCTTGTTTTAAGTTACTGTTTGCTTGCCAAGTAAAACTTTCTTGAAATGAGTCAAAAATTTAATAGAAGTAAGAAAGTCTGAATATAAGATGAAAATAGTTCTTGAGTTTGACTTGTTTTTTGGTTTGTGAAGTATAGTTCTGGATCCTGAGGATGCATATAGACCAAGAGCCCTCCCGACTTGATTTGTGTTATGGGGAGGGAATGCATTTTTCAGTGAATAAAACTGAGGCCATCACTGTTTGTCATTACTGTGTGTGGTAAGATGCAATGTCGGGAAAGAACATTATTTCTGTAGCATTGTGTACTCAAATAGGGATCAATTTACACTTTGACCTCCATCCATACTTCCCAGAATATCGCCCATGCTATCCCCCTTCCCACCCTCTGACCTGGCCTGCCCAACATAATGCAGTGTCCATGGAATATTCCAGAACCCAATCTCAACAAACTGTTGTCCTGTGCTGACTAAGTTAAACTTTGAATTCTGCATCCGAGAGCCAGCTTCTTATTTTCTGTGGGCTGATCTGGCTGCGGCTAGGAGCGGAATTCTCAGGGGCATTGTGAGATACACGATGTCATCATCCTGGACCTGGAGATGTTTGATCTGATACGCCCATCGTGCGGTTCTGGGTGACCGCCGTGGCCATTGGCAGCCTGCCCTGAGGGTTGTTTGGCATTGTCCGACATCGACGTTCCTGTCCTCACCATAAAGGCCCCTTCAGCAGTTTGACAGGTGTGACAGTTTTGCTGTCATTTTTGCTGGTTGTTGCAACCTGATATTTCTGAAGCAGGTTAGCTGACAATGTGATCGCAGTCACAGGTGGAGCATCATGCCTTGCTGGTTAAATCAAATCTCTTTTTTCAGTTGACTCGCGCAGCTACTGAGGTGATTATACAGTAGTTCTCATGCAACAACAATCAAAGACTGCCAAGGCTATTGGAATTATCATTTTATTAGAATCAGGGGATACTTGAATGTGCATTGTGACATTTGGAACTAGGCCAAAAACCTGTGAAGAAGGTGAAATTTAAATACTTTGATACTAATTTGATGGAACTGCAGAAATCTGTCAGGTATATCATGAAAATTGCTCACAAAAAGTAAATAAATCAAACAAAAAAGAAATAATGCATCTGACAATTCTAAAATATAAGATATGATATGCTAAGTTATAATAATAATAAAATAGTAATAATCTAAAGAAAAGAAAATAAATAAAATAAATTAAATTTTCTAATCAGTTTCAATATCAAATGCAAGGGATTATACAGAAGATGCTCACTGCAAAGCTAATGAATGAAAACATTGTATTTGTTTGCTAAAAACCAGGCTTGGACACTAACACTGCTCTTAATACTGTTAAAACATATTTTCTTACAATATTTCCTGAGGCACACAATTTAGCTGCTATGCTTATATCATCATATAATTGCATGCCTGATTTTATCGCACAGTGTACAGCTGAGCCATTTTAAATCACACTCGAATGGCCCCAGTAGCAAGTAACATGGCATGAACTGGTCTGGTGGTAATAAAACTACAGGTCTAAATCATGTGATGTGCAGCCATTTTACCCCTGGGCCAAGTAACGTGGAAAAGGTTAGCCATGTAAATTATCCTTGACAAGGGCATCCGTCAAGTAAATAATTGATAATGATATAAAATTCTTAATCAAATTTGAATAATCAAGATGACATTTCATGGACCTTTCAGGCTTTCATATTTGATTACGGCAGCCGTAAGATATTTTTGTTGTAATTAAATGACAGAAAACAGTTGTTGATGTCCATTGAAAAAAGTAATTTAGTCTAATGTTATGATATTGTGCAATCAAGATCACTGATTACAAATGACCAATTTCAGAAGAAATGGGATTTGGGCTGTAAATGAATCAGGAAAAGCAAATAATCTGTTTAATGATAAGTATAAATAATTGAGAATGGCATTACTGCCTGTAGAATTTATATTCACAATGAGAAGGCAGAAAATTATCTTTTAATAGGTTCTAGAGGAACATAATAGTTTATTTCTAATAATAATAACGATAATTTCCAGTCATTTCAAATGAGCTATTTGTCATCTCCATTCTCTCATATTCATATTGCAAAGTGATATAGAGACTCATATCATGCATACACAATTAGCATATTGTGCTCTGGGTTTCAAAGACAAAACAGACTGGAGGTCAGATATTATAAGGTATTACAGTGTACTCTGTACGTATTTGGGCAGTGGTACAATTTAGAATTCTTTTGGCTCTGTACTCCTGCACATTGGATTTGTAATGAAACAATGAGTAATAAGGTTGAAGTACAAATACAATAGGGTATTTGCATCCATACATATTAAATTGCTTTTTATACATAGTCCCTCCATTTTAGGGGACCGAACGTGATTGGGCAGTTGGATTCTCAGCTACTGATCAGTCAGGTGTTTTCAATCGCTTCCTTAATGAAGGTATAAGCAACCTTTCAGTAGCTAGTCTCGATTCTAGGCTTTTGATTGCCTCTTGTGCCTGTTTTCCATAAATCAAATATAACACTTGAAATAGCTTTCTTCTGATTTATTCTACACAAACATGATTATGTTTTTTTTATATTTGGATTGACTTTAATGAAACTGAAAATGACTTAATGTACATCAAAGGCATTGTGAAGCACTTAGAGTTACAGGGTTATCTGTGTTTGCTTTAGTTTGACAAGAAAAATGGCAATTATTGCTGTTTCGCAAAGCATTATTTCTGTAGTAAGTATGCAGGGGGGGATGCTGAAATGAAAGATGTACAACTATGATCACCACAGCCAAGAATACAGCTCCTGAAGCACAGCCATGGAAATCTTGGGTTAGAGTAAAATTACGATGGTGGACTTTCATAGCATGCATTTGAGAGTGCTAGTATCCCCATGTTCCTTGATTTTGTAAGGTCTAGAATGATGGCTGTATGATTTTATGCCGTATAGCAGGGAGTGATAATTCAGTGGGACTTGAGATATACTGCCAGTGCCCATTCGAGTAGGAGGTTAATATTCTCCTATATCTTGCTTTTATGCTTTACCCCAGTCAAAACATGAGCAGTCTTTCACGAAAATGCGTCGTTTAGTGAATTTGTTTTGACAGATATTGCTTCCTGGTAATGTGCTCACTGCTCAGATTTAAAATATTCCCTTTGAAAACAGCAATGTTTTAAAGATACTGGCTTTTAGGCTGATGTAAAAAATTATATAAGGCAAATGGTTCAAAAGAAAACTATTTGCTTTGATGAGCTTCAAAAACAATGATGTCCAGGGATTGTCTCATGTAATCTTCTGGCCAGAGAGGATGTTTCTTTTGGACCTCAAGGTCTATTTGTTCTTGACTAGTTCAGGTCTCATCCTGGAAAGTCCTGTGTGAGATGTGTGAGACGTCGTCCAGGTTTCCAGCTGGTAATCTTTTTCAGTGCTTGGTCTCTGTGTTCTGCAGTGCAGGATGAGAAGGTTTCTGTCTGGCTGTGGTCATAGGCAGTGTCCTGTCTCTCCCTCTGCAATGACTGCCTTGGCACTGATCCTGCAACCTAGAAAGTACAAGAATGTGAGCATTTTCTTCCCAGTATCATTCATAACTGTCAAATCCCTTTCTGTGCAGCTGTGTGCATTTTGATGCATTTGCACTCTGTACTGCACTGTACATGGATTTTACTGCACCCATGGTATTAGAAGTATGTTATTGTCCACAGTTTGATAATACATATTTCTTTGTATGCCATAATGCATTTTTAGAGCCTGCATCATGGAGAAGTAGTGTCAATTATATTGGTTGCATAAAGACTGTATTGACAACATATTCAGTATTGCAATAAATAGTGAGATTTGGAGATGTTCCTAGCAATAGAGCAGCAGCATCTGCATTCAATGGGTCATTTAATTGTCATTGGTACCTCTGGTGTAGATATGTGCTCATAGAAAGGTTGATGAGTGTATTTTCATATAAATATTTCCCAGAATCCGTGAGAGCAAAAAAGAAAAGAAAAATCTCTGCTGTCTTCACCCTCCTGCCATTCTATGTCATTAGGTAGAACCATTAAAATTTCAAACAGAAAATCAAGCTTTTTTAAGCATTACCTGCATGCTTTTTGCTTTGTAGTTTCATTTCTTTCTTCTGGAAGAGTACCATCCATAAAATAGAATTATTGCATCTGTGTGGAGCTCACCTCCCATTAGTACAGTGAAAATAATGTCTACACCACAACCTTTACTGGAATCAAGCTGGAAGTTCAAAAATGAGACTTTCCTGGTGCAATGGCAGCCAATGGCATTATGATTATGACTAGAGAGCAAAGTGGGCTATTTTGTCCATCTCGATACCTCGGAGATTGTATACCTCATGTTTAAAGTGCTTTGGGACATCAAATGTGGCAGATCTGACTCCATTTTCTAAATCGCAGAATTGGACGCATTCTCTCGCTTCTTCAGAAACTAATTCAAATCACACCGTCTGTGTGCACAAGCAAAAGAGAAGACATGACAACAGAGAACAGGTGTTCCACCCTGACAACGTTATGCCAGCCTTATCCCTTTCTCTTCGGTGTGAATGTGGCAGTACACTGGAGGATGTGCACCTGTCTATTGTGTGTGTGTGTGTGTGTGTGTGTGTGTGTGTGTGTGATCACTTTATGAGGTAGACCTCTACACCAGCTTGTTAATGCAAATATTTAATCAGCCAATCATGTATCAGTACCTAAATGCATATAGGCATGCAGGTTCAGCTGTTGTGGTCAGGAGGTTCAGTTGTTTTTCAGACCAAATGTCAGAATGGGGAAGAAAAGTGACTTTGACCGTGGAATAATTGTTGGTTCCAAACAGGGTGGTTTGAGTATCTCAGAAACCACACAGCAGTCTCTAGATGTGCGAAAAACAAAAAAACATCCAGTGAGCAGCAGTTCTGCAGGCAGTAACATGTTGTTAATGAGAGGGGCCAGGAAGTTGACAGGAAGGTGACAGTAACACAAATAACCACATATTACGACAGTGGTATGTGGAAGAGCATCTCTGAACACACAGCATGTCCAACCTCTAAGTTGCCTATCCACAGCTAAATAAGTCTAATAAATACCTAATGAAGTGCTCACTGAGTGTATATATTGTATGTAGAGAGAGCAAGTGCTAAGGCTTCATACTATGCTTTGTTTTTTTACGTTATGCACTGAAATATACCTGCTGTCAATATGCCCAGTCCTGTTTCCCTCAGCTTGTCTTAGACATCTATTCAGACATTGCCTCCAGAATTTTGCCAGTGGCATGTAGATAAACTCACTGTCTGCATTGTATAGTTTATAGTTGATGTTATGGACATACTGTAGCTGTGTTCGAATATAAGTTTGGTTGTATAGTGATATTTACTTTTGTTTACAGTACTAATTGTTGGTTTGTTCAGCCTTCTTCACACTTGATGATTATAAATGATTATATTTGGGACTTTTGCACCTTCTTGGTGATGTTGCCATTTTGGATTCCTACTGCAGATGTTGCCAACATTTGTACATCGCTCTGGGTGAGAGGCTCAACTTATTGAATGTAATGTTATGTAATATTTTGCACAGCAAATTAAAAAGCAAAGATTATTTGATCACCCGCAAATAATGGACAAAGGTAGGCATATTATATTGCAAATGGCAGTGGGGAAACTGAAGCTGCATTGAGTCTCAGGGCTACGCATGGCTATGCTGTCTGTTTGTAAATGTTTTTCAGTGGGAGAGCTTCACTGTGCAGGGACACCAGCTATGAAAGGTGGTTTGTAAAGAAGGAATGCAGGGTTGAGGCAGAATGAGGAAGATTTTGGGCTTATAAGCGTGTAAGAGAGATAAGACGGCACTTTTAGGGCAGATGATCCTCCGCCGGTCTCCTTTCATTTCCCTTTTATCTTCCCCCCAGCCATCCGGCACTGAGAGCCTCCACAGACTCCCGGACTGCACACTTATTCAGGAGCCCAGGAACCAGGCAATTTCTCCCCTATCTTTGTCTTTTTCAATTTCACCTGTCCACAGTTCATGAGTTTAAACTGATAGAATTTCCTTCACCCTCCGAATTACCATGCTGCCGAACGCTATTGTGCTGGCGCTGAATCATTGTGCTAAGTCTATCATCCATGAGTTCCTGGATATGGTGCATCATATTCAATTACCTGTATCTACCTCCCGGTGCACGGTTGAACATAAAAAACAAGAAATAAAAAATGGATTAAATTAGATTTAGCCACTGACTGACTATATGATGTTATGTGAGGCAGGTTCCTTCAGGAATATAATAATGTGATATTTTACCCTGGATTTTTTCTGTTTTTAATCTTTGTATCTCCTGCTGAAGTGTTGCCTAGTGTCCACATAGCTTTTTAAAAGTGGTCTATGTAAGTGTAAATTTAATACCTCAGATGGTCTGTACAGTAAGTCTAATGAAGTGCCACACTGGCACAGAATATCACTTATACGTGCTGCTAATTAAAACATCAATTGCAGTGAGCAGCTCACAGTGTGGAGTCATATTTCATAGATACGCAATTCAACAAATTATAAAACTATTTAAGAAAGTGGTCAAAAGGAATTATCAAACGCGTGGATATGCTTGTCAATCAATGAAGCCAAGGCTGCGATCTGGACTAATTAAATGTGTCATTTCCTCTTTTAAACAGAGCCATTTCAAAAGACTAAAAGAAAGAAAGTCTTTTCATTTAATAGTTTTCCTCAAACGCTCATTGATTTTTTCATTTTTTTCTCCGAAATATAACAACTTGTCTTAAAACATCTTCTAGTTGTGTGTGGTTAATTTATCTGAAAAAGGTGTGCTACACTACCATGCTGTAGCTGTTTTCACACTTTCCCATTGCAATGCACAAAAATAAAACCTTCAGTTCCAAAAAGCAAAACATCAGACATGGGATATGTTAACCCTGTGGAATGGCCTAGACTGCAACTGTGTTCTTGAGTGAGTTGTTTTTTTGGATTTAAAAAAAATGTATTTTAATTCTAAGGGAGTGGTCTAGAAGTCCATTGCTTTCTATTACCAGGTGTGACTTTTACGTGTGCAGTTAAAAATAAACACACAAACAATCTCCCACCTTAAAGTTAAGGGCTAAAGGCTAAACTAGCTGCTCTCACCCGACTTTGAATGACTGCACAGACTTCGCGGTTCTGTGGTACGAGCTTCTGCCAACTCTTCCTTTCGTGTTGATGTCTTTCCCTTGGTGCCCGGTGCTAACATCACCTTAGACACTTCTGCTCATTTCGCATCAGCAAGTTGAGCTGTCTGACTCATTAAAGCTTGTGCGAAATGCAACCCAAGGATGACCTCTTTAAAAGTCTCTGAGGCACCACATACAGCCAACGGCGCCTTCACTTAATAAGGGGCAGCCATGTTCTGTACGCCATTTTCATACATGGCCTTGTGCAGGCTGGAGTGGTATTTTCCTAATTAATATGCGAGCCATGCCTATATGATAACCTTTGCTTGTTCACAAATTGCTCACGCATCCGTATCTAGCAAAAGAGCACAATTAAGACAAAGGTACAAAAATCTTGCTTACATTTCTTGCAAATTACATTATAACAGGTTTATTTTCTGCAATGCGACTATCAAATGTTTGACAGGCAAATGTGTGGATGAGCTAAACATGAGGGCTTTGCTAATTATTCTCCTAAGCACACTTTGTTTTTAGAGCATATGAGCAAGCCAGACATAATCAAAAGAGAGAGATAGAGAGAGATCATTGTTTAAAGTGGTTTAAACGTGTAATTGCACAGGTAGGCATTAATGTTATGGACAGGGAACATTTCACTTCAATTGCTTTTTATGTTGTTTTGTCATGTGCTTACAGTAAATATATTTAATGGGGTAGACAGAATATCTTTTTTTTGTACATAAAACAGAGAGAGAGGGAAAGAGAGAGAGAAAGAAGGACAGAGAGAGAGAAAGAGAGAGAGATAGCATATGGAGGACTTTTAGCAGGAGACAGTGCTGTGGTTCATGCTCACTCTCTCCCTCCCCCCTGTCGCAGTGACTCACAGGAGAATGGATGCATTCTCCTGTGCTCCTATCACAGGCATTGTGCCCGTATCCTCCTCAGCTCCAGGCCCCTGGGGCACTTTGACAATGTAAGGTGAGTGTGCAGACTGCAATGCACAAACAGACTCCTCACCGTTAATGAGCGTTTACCAATTCATCCCAATCACACTGTCGCCATAACATTGACCGTTTTACACCATCTGGTTCAATAGCAAATATTTTAAGAAAATGTTACGCTTCGTAAACACATTCTACCAAAGGCTTTAATAGCTACCATATCTAACCAGCAGGCACTGCCAGTTTCAATAAAACACCGTCTGTTGCGCCAGTGTTTATTGACGTGGTCAACGGATACAATCTGGTCCGAGAGAAACAGTCTGCTTGCAGCTCTACCCTAAAAAACATTTCATTTTGTTTCATAAGTTTCATATTTCTATTAATGTTGTGGATTATTAGTTAATCATGTAACCCAGAGGCCTATGCTAGTTGAGACATAATGTCCACCCTTTTGTCTCATCTTGCATGTCAACAGAAAGGAGAAATGACAGACTATGGAATATGAGAGTGAAGCATATTTAACTGATTTAATTTCTCTCTCTCGACAGACCCCAGTTGACCCTAAGTTTCACAAAAAGAAAATACTGGAATTACTGGAAAATGGCTTTCATATCTTAACTCTCTTATCTCTTTCTGTGCCCCCTCAAGTACAGGCTCTCTACAGAGGTTGCGTTGTTATTGCAGTGGACATTTCAGTGTAATGGTGTGGTAATACTTTTATTGTTATTGTAAGTGCACAGATTTCATGGCCCCCATTTGTATATATTCCGCATTGTTTGTATATGAACCCAGGAAGAGCGATTTGATTTAACTCACGTGTCTCTAAACAAACTACTGCTGCGACCACTGAGCCAAAATGAATTCCCTTAAATATCTGGTCGCTTTCCCATGGCAAAATCCATATCAGAAATGGAAATTTGATGCAGATGATTACAGCACTGGCATTCTCACTGCAGGGGGGGGGACTATCGCTAATGCGAATGCACAAAACAACAAAGCACAGCACTTAAGGATCTCAGCTCTCTCCGTGCTAGCTGCTAGGCGGATTCACTTTGTGTTTACAAGAGTTCAGAAGAGCTGAGTGAATAAATAAATCCCCCAGCTGTATGAAAGGATGCTATGTAAATGTAAGCTGGGTGAGTCTCTCCGGGTAATAGTGTCTGCTAAATGCTTAAAAGGTACACATGTCTCCACTTGATTTATAATCGTCATGATGGTAATGCTGCTGTACTTATTGGGTGCAAGGAAATGTATGCTGTGAGAAGAAGTCAGAGCAAGATGAGGCAGTCTTCAATGTGTGCGGTTTTGAAGAGAAGTCTACAGTTGTGCAACAATATTATTGTAAAATAGTGTAACTTATTATACGAAATCAAATACGACCACAAATAATTAAAATATTCTTCTACATCCTGTTGAAGAGACCTTAGAACCATCCATCCATCCATCCATTATCTTAACCTGCTTATCCTGAACAGGGTCGCAGGGGGCTGGAGCCTATCCCAGCATACATTGGGCGAAAGGCAGGAATACACCCTGGACAGGTTGCCAGACCATCGCAGGGCACACACACCGTTCACTCACACACTCATACCTACGGGCATTTTAGACTCTCCAATCAGCCTAACCTGCATGTCTTTGGACTGTGGGAGGAAACTGGAGTACCCAGAGGAAACCCAGCTGGTAGCTAGTTAACCAGTTCAGACCAGCTCCATACTCAACATGGTTTGACCAGCTCAAGCAATGTTGTGAAACAGCTGGTAGCTAGTTAACCAGTTCAGACCAGCTCCATACTCAACATGGTTTGACCAGCTCAAGCAATGTTGTGAAACAGCTGATAGCTGGTAGTTTCAAGCTGGTCATAGCCGGGTCTTACAGCAGGGCAGACACTTACTTGTTTGAATGGTTCAATGACTTTGCTCTCCACAGCAAAAAGAGTATGATTGGTTGAGGTCAGAAAGGCACAATATTTTGCTCATAAAATCCAAGTGATTCAGGAAGGCTTTGAGGGGACAGAACATGATAAAAGATGGTTTCTTTATTATTTTGCTGGTGCCAAAGTTTGTTGACAAAAATGGAGTGATTTAACTTTTTTATGTTTTTAAAACAATGTTTGGAGCTGGAGTGAACAAATTGATGTGTCTCTTTCTGTTCTTTCACAAATGAATTGATTACTTGAAGCATTCAGTGCCTGAAGTAAGTGTAGCTTTGCAGTGTGTGTGCGTGTGACCAGTATGTGTGTGTTCATGTGCATACGTACGGTACGTGTACCCTCCTTCTACAATATGAATTATGAATTACTCTATTATGTGTAACTGGATAGATTTTCATTATTGTTGACCCAATACTTAGACAATTAACTTACAAATCCATCATGTCAACATAATTATTTCAGACTTGATTGTTCACTTAGGGTGTGCTATCATATAATCAGGTCTCACTGTGTAATGTAAGGACAACATTGTGAAAGAGACTGTAGGGTACCCTAGGGTATTTACAGTAAGTCTTATATTCCCTGTCCAATGGGCATGCCCTTTGTATAGATGCACAGGTAAGATGTCCACATTTGTTTTTTAAAGAATGTTTAATACATTTTTTCATCAGACTTTTATATGACTGGCCAGCACTCTTTGGTATTGAATGGATGACTTTATTTGTACTGCCCAAGAGAAAAGCTCTGCACAGTGTAATTCAGGTCAGGGGTGTCATACTGTAGTCCAGGAGGGGCAGAGTGTCTGCATTTGTGTTTTCCCTTCAATCAGCAGCTAAGTAAGGATTTGAGAAGATGGTGTGTTGGGTCTTAACTTGACTTAAATTTGTCACTGGTGCTGAAACATTCCAAAACCCAGCAGACCCTGCAGCCCTACAGGACTGGAGTCTGACACCCCTGACCTGAAGTAGAACCATGCAGAGGTTTTCCCTTTGGCAGTACAAATAAAGTCTTCCATTCAATACCAAAGAGTACTGAGCAGTCATATAGAAGTACGATAAAAGAATGTATTGGACATTCTTTTAAAAACAAAGGTGGAAATCTTACCTTACAAAAAAAACATGGCAGTGAGTGATAATGAAATAATATGCCTTCACTGTCATTTTTATTTCAGATGTGAAATTGTGTGCAGTGCAGCAAGAAAAGTCTGTTCTATTTCTACCCGTCACTACAGTGGGTAGAAACAATCACAAGGACGTTTAATCTATATGCCCACACAGCCTGAGGTATGAACTCTAGATGCAGGAAACTAGAGTGAACGCAACAATAGGTTGAACAAAAGCTACTGAAAGCCCAAATATATTATAACATTTTATGTACCTGGAAAGCTAATTCTGCAGTATGGCAAAAGGACAACAAAATAGCCTCCAGCCCAGTACTGAGGAAAGGCTGTGCATGTGTTTGAGGGTGTGTGCAGTACTCATGCAGTTGGGTGCCCTGTCACATCAAAATATATTGAGTTCAGAATGTAATAATCTTCTGCACTGTGAGCTCTGTGCAGCAACTGGGCTGACTCTATGCCTGTTCACCCCAAAACCCTTAGGGATCGTCTGGAGCATCAGTTTCACCTTCCTCCAGAGGGGGGCAGTATATACATGTGTTAGCTTAACAGCTACAGAGCCATGACTAAAATTATTAATATAAAAAGGGCAAAAAACTGTCTATTTTATATATGTATGATACCAAAATGAATATGCAGTAGTTTTAATAAATGGAGTGGCAATTTAAAATGCTATTTAAAAGCAATGAAAAAAAACTCTTTTAAACATGCGGTGTTAGCTGAATGTCATTGTTGGTAACGTTTCAGATGCATCATCTTTGACAAGAATTAGCCTGCTAATGTACATTTTGCTGACTACCATTACAAACAGGTGCTTTTAATAGATTTTAATAGATAATAAATTATTCCCATAAACTAGTAAACTTGACAGTTGATGTTCTACGCGACTTGATAGTTTGAAACAAAAACACTTTTTATTTATTTATTTCTTTATCGTAGGCTGTGTTGGAATTTCTGCAGCCCATCTGACAGAAATACATGTGAAGGTCCTTTGCTGTGGCAGGCTACATTTCCTAATTAAAGAGTGACTGAGCGCGGACAGATACACTGGCCTGTCAAAATAAATGACGTGTGAGTTACTGCTAAAAGGCACATCAAGTATGACCTTTTACAAGGCAAAATTAAATGTGTACTGTAACCGGAACAACCAAAAATCTTCCTGTTGCATCTTTCACAGTCTGAGGGAAAAGGCAAGGAGGCAGAGTGCTGAGTTGTGATGCTTGCCCTTATCAAAATAAGGTGAAATTATGTTCCAAAAAATCTCCTCCGCCGAAGAATGGTTATAGTCTAAACTGAGGCCATAATCAAAAGTTTGGGGGGAAAAAAGTTAAATTGCCTTCGTATGCAGTGAAAGATGCTTGGCAGTGGATTGTGTCTGCCATCATGCTAGAATGGGATTTTTGTTGTTATTTTTTTGCTTAGGAACAGGTCCAGCTGAAAACTTCCTTTGGCCAGCTCTGTTGAGGTTACCTTGCAGAGGGATTGTGTCCTTCATCCACCTGGCCAATGAAGGACATTTTCCAAGAACTCTTGAGAGCGAGATGAGACCCCGTTACTCAGCCTACATTGGCCCTCTATCAACCTGCCATTGGCAATACAGTGATGCATTAGGGGACAGTGGAGACCAGACAGTCCAGATCAGCTCTAAAGAGGAGGCAAATTAGTTGGTGAATCGTCCTGCGGCTACCATGCTAACAGCTGTTCCTGTCTGCAGTAAGACTGGTACTTGGTGGCTATCTTTAACAACAAAATTAACCTGTTGGATTATTTGTGTCACCTGTCTGTTCCGAGAGCCTGTTTATCTGTCTACGCACTCCTTGGCGATTAGCATTGCCTTCTGCTGTGCAGATCCACAGGGAGTAGGGCTGTTTGTATCCCTGTTGTGTTCCAGCGACTGGAAATGAATGCTCGGCTTGAACTGTTTCAAACAAAAGGAGACAAAAGCGGCATCGTGCCGGTCCCCACGCCGAGGAGGAAAAATCGGCGATGTTAAAAACAACATGCCTACTATTCGGGGGAGGTGCACATACCCACCTAAAAAGTTTCAAAGTTTCACATGGTAAAATTTTAAACAAGATAACACGAGGAACCATGAAATAAAGTCTCAGGTCGGAATATCACAGAAAGATAAACAGTGGTCTGTTGCTGGTTTGGCATCACTTCTGTGACTATATCTGCCTGCACTGTACTCCACAACGAAAATAATCTTTTCTTGAAAGGACAGCCTGAGCCTAGTGGCTAAGGTACATGACTGGGACACGAAAAGCTGGAGGCTCAAGCCCCGGTGTAGCCATGATAAGAGCTGCAAAGCGGTTGGGCCCTTGAGAAGGCCCTTAACCCCGCATGGCTCCAGGGGGGATTGCCCCTGCTTAGTCTAATGAACTGTAAGTTGCTTTGGATAAAAACGTCAGTTAATAACTGTAAAAAAGATACAGACCAGTGAACACTTGAACACATTTCTCTGCTTTACGCACATAGTTTAAGGAAATGCTTAGAATCTGAAAACCGCTGAGAGTAAAGTGTACAATGCTGTACCTGTGAGTACCGGGTGAGGTGGCTCAGTGTTCCTCTCTCACAGACGCTCTCTGTATATCGGGGAGAAGAAGGCTTGGCCCCGAGTTCATCCAATGGACAACACAGCTGAAGAAGAGCAGCTGTTTTCATTCTCTATAACGCGGCGAAAAGCCATTACGAGAAATGGTCCGGTATTGGCTATGAGGTGGCCTTTGGCCTATGGGCAGGGCTGGACGTGGTCGATGAATTTATATGGCGCACACCCAGGTTTTGTGAAATGCTTTTCAACTCACCTTTCCTGGAATTAAATGATTAAATAAGTCTGGACTCCATAGCACAGCTGCCCTCATATGCTCACAGCCTGGGGAGGTGGAGAGATTCACTGCAGCGAGTGTTCAAAAATGTGAAACTGGAATGGGAAGCCATGGGAAACAGACACGGAGACTGAAATGTAAAGTGCTTATATTCTCACTCAATAATGCAATCCACTCTCGATAAAACCTCACCAAATATATCACCTTCTTTCAACTGGTGGAATATTAAGGATATCATCTCAGCGTCAACCTCATGTGTCCATGCGCAGTATGTTGCCTGAGCAACAACTCCTAAAATATTAGTATTTAAACCACAGACAGGCACGGAGTGTGAAAATCACTGCTGTCTGAACCAAAATGACAAAGAGATTTGTTATTGTTAATCATTTCCATACAAATACGTGCATATCATCACTTACACTGTGAAATGCATAATGCATATCTTTCTCTTGGGAGTAATATAATTGACTTCAGTCATGTTAAACTAGAAGTTAATCTTGACTGTGATTACTTGGCTTTAGCTTGGGTGCTTCATTCTTCACAAAATATATATTAGAATTTATGCCGTGGATGTTTGAAAGACCTTTTAAAGACATGTTATGTATCACATTTTCTGTGCTGTGATAACAGAAAATGATTTACAGTTGATATTAGCAAAAATAAATAAAAACTCAATGTCATGGCTGTGACAAAAACTAAAAATTGTGACTTGGATATGATTGGAAATTATGCTTATCGTTGCAGCAGTGCTAAATAACTTGAAAGAATCATCAGTCAAAATCAACCAGAGAAAACCAGTCTGAAAAATACACTTTGTATTCACTCAGATTATAATGTGTTTCAATTTTGACAGCAAGCAGAGAACAAAGGAAAAAAAAACAAAAAAACTCTTGCACACTTTCATGCACCCTGAAACAGTTGTTAGCATTTTGCTGACAGAATACGCAAAGCCTACACTGTCTGGATGAATTTCCGACAGGCGTTGTGCGAGGAGAGAATTGTTTCACCAGGCATGGTATATCAATGTACTCACCCGAAAAACGGAGGGAGTTATGACTTCATCTCCACTAATGCACTTGTAAAACTGTATCTTTGTGTAATAATCCAATTAATGTGCCTATATACGTATATCTGCTCAACCAGTGTGTGTTATGTCTCTAAGCTAATGTGATATCATATAAGGACTCATCAAGCAAAGTGAAATTAAATCTAAATGGCACAAGTAAAGGAGCTTAGTATATTAATTGTGTGTGAATGTGTAGATTTGACTTGCTTTAAGGGTGGATGGTGCCAGGGATATTGTCATTATTGGTCAGCGTGCAGAAAACAGCGAATCCTCGTAAAGTTCAGTTTCAAGTTGTTTCGTCACGACCGAGATGAGGCATGGGGCAGGACGGGCGAGACCCAGCGAGCACTCTGCAGCATGTTGTGACTGTTGAAGGGGGAAATTGAAATGTTTTCTGCTTCTTAACAGCTTACGACAGTTTGGGTTCGGGCTCTGGAAGCCCACTGGCAATTTTCTACATCAACAGTCGAGTGCAACTCGCTCAGATAACAAAAATATCAACAAATATACCATACAGTCATCCCGGGGCATGGCGAAATCCTTCAAACTTTCTCCTGAAACTGATACAATCTCCTTTTTCTCAGCACTAGCTTCCCAGTGCAGTTAAGACAGCGATGGGTAAAGTGGGTATTTGAGCTGGTGTAGATGGGCCTGACACCTGCTCAAAGACAGACGCCGAGCCCTGTTGGGTTTTTGCTTCATCAAACAGCTGCTGGACGTAATGAGCCGGTCTCCATCGTGACGTCCCGTTCTCTGACACAACACTCTGTGGTTATTAAGCCTCCTCTACAGGGAGCTCTTAAATGCCCAAAAGTTTCTTTCGTTGTGGAAATATTGTGGACTGCAATATTGTTTCGCAATCGGCCTGAAGCTCGCCATCTTGAGGTTCATCCCTGATGTAGAATGCAATTAAAATACTCATTTAGACTTTTTAAAAGACTGAAAAAAGTCTGTTTTTCTTCTAGGATATCTGCAAATTAAAATGCAGACTTCAAAAACAGCATTACAGGTACATTAGCCCCTTGAGGTATGATAAAAATAAAACTTGGTAAACTCTAATGACAGCAACTTTCTTGGATCCACACCAGTATAAACCACTTCAGTATTCTACTATAGACTCCATAGCCTAATCTTCTCTTTCACTTTGTTCCAAGGAAGAAATACTGCACAAATTGCCGCATATCAAGACAATTAGAAGCATTACTCTGAGTATGTGTCAAAACCGAAGCAGAAAGTTACACATTATAATGCATTTTTACCTATAAAAATAACCATAAGCAAAATAGGTAAATAAAAATTCCATCATCAATTCCACAGGGATGTGCTAGTGTTGAGGCATTGAAGAGCTTGTGTGGGCTTGACTAAGCAGGGACTGGCTGGCAAACGGACATACAGATGGTATATATTGACAATGTGTGGAGAATGCAGGGGAATTAATATTAATGAAGCATAAATGCATCTAGGTGATCTATTTAACGCTGGAAAGGGAGTGACAGAGAGGAGGTGAGCCAGCCAGGTTCTGGATAGTGTGCTGAAGCTCCATGCAGAGAGATGGGAGAGGAATACTGATCTCACATAAATGCATCCTCCATTCCATGGTGTCATAGAGAAGGTATTCTAAGAGTAAAACATTGTATTTTACACACACACACACACACACACACACACACACACACATACATACATACACACACACACACATACTCATGCTCACAAACTCACACACACACACACACATGCACGCTCATCGACATACGCACACACGCACACTCACACACACACACACACATGCACACATATGCTCATGCTCACACACACAAACACACACACACAAGCTCATGCAGGTACACGCACACACACACACACAGAAATTTTAATTGGCTTGCTGTTGCTGCTGTTGATTACATTTCATTTAAATGCAGCATTGTATCGACCATTTTGTTTCATATTGTTTCTGTCATTATAATGGATGTGTTATGCCTTCCAAGTCACTCCAGACAGGCTTCTCTGCTGACAGACTTCATAAAAATGGTTGTGTTTGAAAATGAGCTTTGTTCATTCTAACTGAATATGCTAAACATCCTCAGTTATTTTGGTAAGAGCTTACAGACCAGCAACTATCCTGGCTATAAATTTGGGTACCGCACTCTCCCACATAATGACTTGTGTTTAAGTAGTAATTAATGCTTTAAAAACACAGGAGCAAACAATAAGACTAGTCCCGGTTTTAAATGAACATAGAACATATTCATGACAAATGTACAGTCAAAAATGAATGCAGATGTTATATACAGTGGAAACAAGAGAAAATGTTATGCAAATTATAATATCGGGCCTGGACAATGCTATTCGGTTTTTTATTTTTATTTTTTAGCAAAGGCAGTTGAATTTCATTTCTGCTCATACTTATGGATGAGAGATGATCTGATTTGTTTAACTGTCTCTCGCAATCTTGGCTTTCCACAAACGGGTCACAAAATAGGCTACCTGGTTCCCAGAGGTTCATCAGCAGTGACAGAGGCTTAGCTTGAGCAGCTTAGTCTCTCACTGGGGCTTAAAGCATCCTGTGCCATGTTATGTGCTCATATCCTGGGGGCTGAACGGCCTAAATATAGCAAAATACCACAGGCCTTTTCACACTACTTCTTGATTAAGCTTCACAATTGACACAAGGAAAGTTATGTAATTGTGGTTTATAAACATTTTGATGTTATTTAGATACTCATCTTGACAACTGGCATGATATAACTGTGCTATGCCCACCAATAAGAGAGCTTAAAAGAAAATAAATAGGTAGTATACAGTGGGAGAAATAATTATTTGATCCCTTGCTGATTTTGTAGGTTTGCCCACTTACAAAGAATGGAACTGTGTAGAATTTTAATCATAGGTACATTTTAACATCGAGAAACAGAATATCACAAAATAATCCTAACATCATATACATTTTATAAATTTATTATCGTATTTTTGCATGAAATAAGTATTTGATCCCCTACCAATCAGCAATAATTCTGGCTCCCACAGACCAGTTAGTTTTCCATTAAGAAGCACTCCTAATCTCAACTCATTACCCAAAACACCTGTGTCAACTTGTTACATCGTTATGTAGCTATGACACCTGTCCACACAATCAATCAGATTCCAACGTTTCCACCATGGGCAAGACAAAGGAGCTGTCTAAGGACATCAGGGACAAAATTGTAGACCTGTACAAGAAAATATGCAAGCAGCTTGGTGAGTTAACAACTGTTGGAGCAATTATTAGAAAATGGAAGAAACACAAAGTCACCGCCAATCTCCCTCGGTCTGGGGCTCCACGCAAGATCTCGCCTCGTGGGATATCAATGATCATGACAAAGGTCAGGGATCAGCCCAGTACTACACAGGAGGAGCTTGTTAATGACCTGAAGGCAGTTGGGACCACAGTCACGAAGAGAACCATCAGTAACACACTACACTGTGAAGGATTTAAATCCTCTGCTGAAGAAGGCACATGTACAGGCCCATCTGAAGTTTGCCAAAGAACACCTGGATGATCCAGAGGAGGCTTGGGAGAAGGTGATGTGGTCAGATGAGACCAAAATAGAGCTATTTGGCATCAACTTGACTCGCTGTGTTTGGAGGAAGAGTACAACCTGCTGAGTACAACCCCAAGAACACCATCCCCAGTGTGAAGCATGGAGGTGGAAACCTTATGCTTTGGGGGTGTTTCTCAGCTAAGGGGACAGGACGACTTCACCGTATTGAGGGGAGGATGAATGGGGCCATGTACCAGGAAATTTTGGGCGACAACCTCCTCCCTCAGTGAGAGCACTGAAAATGGGTCGTGGATGGGTCTTCCAACATGACAACGACCCAAAACATACAGCCAAGGCAACAAAGGAGTGGCTCAAAAAGAAGGATATTAAGGTCCTGGAGTGGCCTAGCCAGTCTCCAGACCTAAATCCCATCGAAAATCTGTGGAGGGAGCTGAAGCTTCAAGTTGCCAAGCGACAGCCTTGGAACCTTAAGGATTTGGAGAGGATCTGCAAAGAGGAGTGGACCAAAATCCCTCCCAAGATCTGTGCAAACCTGGTGAAAAACTACAACAAACATCTGACCTCTGTGCTTGCCAACAAATGTTTCTCCACCAAGTATTAAGTCCTATTGTTCTATGGATCAAATACTTATTTCATGTGAAACTATGATATTAAATTTATAAAATGTATATGATGTTGTTATTGTGGATTATTTTGTGATATTCTGTCTCTCAATGTTAAAATGTACCTATGATTAAAATTCTACACAGTTTCATTCTTTGTATGTGGGCAAACCTAAAAAATCAGCAATGGATCAGATAATTATTGCTCCCACTGTACATTCAATAGTCATTCATAAGAAGTTTATGACTGCTTCATAAACAGTGCATAGCATCTTCGGCAGAATACAAACATGTTCACAAACTTGGAGAGCTTCTATGGTCACTGCACGGTGCAAATGTAAATGACTCCAGAACTGAACCATCTCAGATAAATAATACTACAAACGTTATTGAGAATGGCCGTCTTCGTGTACATCTCAGCACTGCGTGTTGTAGGACAGGCCAGCAGCACCAGGCACAGTCAGGCTCCACTGAAAGTAACGAGGAGAAGTAAAAACAGCAGGAGGCCTTCTTGTGTTAGCTGAACCTTTGGTGGAAGAGAGACCCCCAGGGAGAGTTTACCCTTGATGTTTCCCTACACATCAATTTCTCTACTTACCAGCTGGCAGCCGGGACAACTCAATACAGATGGAACGGTGACTCCAAAGTAACGATTTGGTCATCAAGTCATCAGCTGTGTGTCAGATGACGCCATATGCCCCGCCAGTAATGTCCAAGAATCGTTTAATCGATATACAGTAAGTGTTTTACACATAAGGTTGTTGTTCAGGGTATGAATTGAGCCCCCCTCTGTTACTTGTGTCTCATTCTGAATGTGTGTTATAATAAATCCCAAGCAAGAGATAATTGTGCTCATTGTGTTTATAAATCCCATACCATTAGTTTTACCACTGCTTTTTCGCCGTCATTGCTTTTGTGCTGATTCTATGGTTATTTATGTTCTTGTGGTCGCTAACTTTGTCAGTACCACTGATTACCACTCTTTACAGCATAAATAAATATAAGTTTGAGCATTTTTCATGCCTTCATGCAACATGCAGTAACACAAGAGTATATTGAGTAAAAACAACGTAATTGTGTCAACTCCTTGTATTACTATGAGTGAACTAACTACCACAAACAATAGAATTAATCAAACAGCTTGCGTACAGTCCTTCCCACAGGAAACCAACAAATATATAGATTTATTTACTTAGCATTATAGTTCAGTTGCAACAAATCTAATTGCCCAGAATCCTCTCCCTTGGGTTTTCATTAGGAACCAGAGCATTCCCCTCGCTGGCTGTGTTAACACTGTGAAAATTAAGCCTTACATCTTCATTTCAGTCCGACCGTCTCTTCTATTGGAAAAATGATAAAAATGATGTAACCTACCGCTGTCTCGCAGAGGCAGAGAACACTTGGCTCGCAATATTGATTTCTGGTGTTAATGTTCTTTTAATATCCTGCCAAAAAGTAATAGACACATTTAGATGGAAGCGGTAATGCTGTAATTTGATATTGTGGCGATGACAGCGGAGCTGGGCTGCGGGGCCCTGCTCATCTCCCCAGGCAGAGCCACAGTCCCTACAAAACTCAAACCTGAAAGGACGATGCAAAATAAGAGAGTGCGCTTCAATAACGTTTTGGAAACTGGTACCCATTTCTTTGCTAAGACATTTCCGATACTCCCAGTTCTTACTCTAATTGCAAACTTGCCTCTCCGTAAAAAGCTCCTGAAGACACTGATTTCTCATTGTGCAAGGCTACCCAAGCTAATCAGTTACATTATTCAAATACAAATTGTAATTATGATGAGGTAAATCGGACTGCAGTTTCTTATTCCGAAACGTTTAGAAGCAAATGGTCAAAGGAATCCCACTGCATTCCGTGCATTTTTCTCTCTGAAAGAGTGCCAGGATTTGCTTTCTTTTCCAATGACACACAACAAGGAAGCTGAAATTAATGTTACGCAACAACTGTTTTCAACAACCCAAGGCATTTCATATTGTAATTAATATGTGGATATCTGTAGAGAAATTGAATTAATGGACATGACCTGGCAACAAGGGTAATTAGTGATCTGGCTGCAGTGAGATTCAAAAGAACCTTTTAATTTAATTAACTATGTGTGAAACTAATAGCTGGAAGATTTTATATGTGCAACATATCTGCTCCATTCCATCCATCCATCCATCCATCCATCCATCCATTCATTCATTCCATCCATTCCATCCATTCCACCCATCCATCCATTCTATCCGTCCATTTTCTCAAGCGTCTGCCCAGGCTCCTTCCCCCCAGTGAGGGAATACTTCATGTTCAGACAGGACACCATGGTCCGGTCCTGCTCCCGCCCTTTACCCAACGGGCACTGCAGCTGACCCTTGTGGGTGGTGTCTCTACATGGTTATGCAACGTGTGTTTATTTAAAAAAAGATGTTCTATCTGTCTATAACATTACATAAATTTACTGTTAGCACATGACACAAGAAGATAAAAAGCAATTTAAATGAAATGTTACCTATCCATAACATTAATGCCTACCTGCACAATTACACAGTTAATTTAATCTCTCTCTCTCTCTCTCTCTCTCTCTCTCTCTCTCTCTCTCTCTCTCTCTCTCTCTCTCTCTCTCTCTCTCTCTCTATTTCTCTCTCCTTTGTGTAATTCCTATATTCATGCAGACATAATTTAAAGCTACTTTGTTATTGGAATTAATTGAATACATTTGAATGTGAGGCATTGCTTCATTTTCTCATTCACAGGTTTGTTTGCTGTAGCCGTTTAAAGCAGTGTTTCTTAGCAGTACTGCAATAGCACGTTAGCCAGACACAGCTTCTTAGCATTACTGCTATAGCACGTTAGCTAGACACAGCTTCTTAGCAGTACTGTTACAGCACGTTAGACAGACACTGCTTCTTAGCAGTACTGCTATAACACGTTAGCCAGACACAGCTTCTTAGCAGTACTGCTATAGCACGTTAGCTAGACACTACTTCTTAGCAGTACTGCTATAACACGTTAGCCAGACACAGCTTCTTAGCAGTACTGCTATAGCACGTTAGCTAGACACTACTTCTTAGCAGTACTGCTACAGCACGTTAGCCAGACACAGCTTCTTAGCAGTACTGCTACAGCACGTTAGCCAGACACAGCTTCTTAGCAGTACTGCTACAGCACGTTAGCCAGACACAGCTTCTTAGCAGTACTGCTACAGCACGTTAGCCAGACACAGCTTCTCAGCAGTGCTGCTATTGCACGTTAGCCAGGCACAGCTTCTCAGCAGTGCTGCTATTGCACGTTAGCCAGACACAGCTTCTCAGCAGTGCTGCTATTGCACGTTAGCTAGGCACAGCTTCAGACATCAGCATGCACATCAGTTTCCCGCCTTTTGTTCCCTCGGGTCACTTGTCACGGTTTTAATTGTTTGGTGGATTTCATTCCATCTACCTGCTTCCCTTCTGTGCTCTGTCTCTCCGTCCTGTCCTCCCCCTACGCGTTCTTTGCTCATTTGTTTGTATGCCGGATTCTGTGGTCTTTTACATCTGAAACCTGGCAGAGGAGAAATCTAGCTTCTCTTTTTCTGGACTGCCCAGCAAGGACGACATAATGCAAAGCATGCACACACACACACACACACAAAACAATGCCATGACCATGGTCCCCACTTAAACAGGCACACACACACACACACACGTACAAACATACACATAGTTGAGCTCACAGACATGCACATCCAGCTGCTCATTGATAATTCCACAATATCATTACACCTTTTCAAGAAAATTGACTCCATTTAAAATTGAAATATAATGCAGAATTTAGGTGCATGTTGAAGGGAAACACATCTTTATTTATAACAAAGAACTAATAAGATAAGGTTATTTAAAGAGGATCAGAAAGCTTGTGCCCGAAGCATCAGATTCACTATTAGTGCTGATATCAGTGCTAAGCAGCTGGAACATCAATAAGACCGTTTCTCTGCTTGTGGCAGTGTGTGGAAGCTTTAAAAGCCAACCGTGACAAAAGGCGTGACTTAATTACAACAAAATGAAGAAATGTGAAACCTCATTTATTTTTCATATCTCACATTACAACCTGTCCGACGGAATAAAGAAGAATAATGAAAACGTTCAGCTTGACTCTGCTATGTGCATTTAAAAAGACTATACAGCCACACAGGTAATTATATTAACAAACTATTTGCATGCCGTCATTGCCAAAACTCCAGGTGAAGTTGTTGGCGGGAAGCGGTGAAATCACCCGCTCGACGTCGTAGGCGAACGCGCGGGGGTCGTGTGGACCACACAGGCGTTTTTGGGGTCTGCTGGGTGACGGCCCAATCAGGAGGGGGCGCAGTGCTGGCCCACGTTGTCAGCGAGCGTGGCGGTCACACGCGATAAGGCAGGGGCTCTTTGTCACCCCGCAGGACTCTGTCAACAGGTCTGAAACGAGGGCCGAGCCAGAGAAGGGCTCGCAGTAATCAGCCCCTAACAGCCTCGATGCGCACAGCAATAACACCGGCAGTAACCATGATGGACACAGCACTGCCGCATCAAAAGGCCACCTACTGAAAGGCCATTTTGGGACAAATGTCTCCCTCTGCTTAACAAACACTCTACTCCATTCCCCCCACCCCCTCACCACTCCCGAAGGCAAGACTCAAGTGCTGGTCGTGCGCATTTTCATGGGGAGGTCATGGGGAAAAATACCCATGAGCTCAACACTGAAGGGGGTTGGGGTGTTCTATTACTATAATAGTACCTCTGCAGCCTGCTTAGTTAAAAACTGATACTACAGTAGTATTAGACTGATGTTCACATTAGGAATGACAAATTAACGCACATAATTAGTGTGGAGGTGAAAAGAAAATCTTAGAAATAAGAAATAACTTGTCAAGGTGTCATAAACAATGGGTGGTTCAAACAGACAGAGGTGCTGTCAAAACAAACGGAAAACAAACAGTGAGATCCCCGAAGAGAAACCCTGTGTCTAGATGTCATGATGCTGAATTCATTTTCACAAGATGCAAATTGCAGATGACACTCACAGTTTTATTAAGTTGCAAAAATGGTGGCCTTTTATATAAATATCTTATATCATATTATAAAAGGTTGCCAAAATGATCAGATGTATCTTCCTACTCTATGACCCAGTATATTTTAACATATGTAGAACACATTCCTATTATTAGCTAAAGCAGTATCTATAAAATGCAAAGCAGATTGATACCGTCCTTGGAAGCCATGTTCTTTTTAAGAGCCAAGACCACCAAAAAAAACACTGTATATTATCAACACACTTCACGTTCTGGGGCCAAACGAAACCAGCTACACACGTGCATTTACCATCTGTACACACTACTCTGTACCCTTCCTGCGTGTCACACTCAGCTTTAACATTACAACACACAGAGAGCTGGCAATCAGAATTAACATTTTAATTGCCAAGTTGTACTGTATGCTGCAGGCTTACAAAGACATTTTAAAAGGTGTTACTGCTGAGTTCACAAGACACAGCCTGCTCAAATCACTAAACTTAGCAGCCTTCGTTTTCTGGGGCACAGAAAGCTCACCTTGACATTTAAAAAATGCTCAGATGCTTTACAACCAGGAAACATCCCCGTAAAGGTGATTTTAGAACAAGTATTTCATAGTTTTTAATGTCATGATAGGACTGTGCCTGGATTTTTCTCACTGGACACTGCCAGGGAACTGAAAGTGAGAAAGTGAGAAGCCAGAATTGGAGTATTCCGTGCTGTCAATATTTTAAATGTTGGCAGTCATTTTTTCAAAATGTTCCGGCCAACGCAGAAAGGTTCCCTCTGTTTATCCCAAGAGAAAAAAACAATGTGCTTGTCTATTGTGAGGGAGGACATACATAAGATATTGTCCTATGGCTAACAATTCTGAGACTCCTCCAAAGAGAAGAATTGTGATTAACTGGTTATGCTTGAATTGTGTTTTCATTTGGCACCGGCTGCTGGAGGATGTCTGTCACAAATACGTGACTGAATGCCAGCAGTCAATTTGTGTTATTAATTATCTGTCTAGCCAGACATTTCAATGAACTCAGGCAAAAACAGTAGTGTGGAGAATATTGAAATATGGTCTGTATATTTGACCTTTCATGAATTCCTCTTCCAAGATTTCGATAATCCTGCAGTAGCCCTTCTCTGTATATTTTTATACAATAGCATTTCTCAACATATTTGACATTTGATGGAGATTGAATGTGGTTTTTTTCTAAAGCAATCTGGGAACGTACCGCAACTTCTGAAAATAAATGTAGATGCACAGAATTACAGTCTTTTCATGTTTTGAACAAAAACATTGATTCCATCAGGAATGGCTAGAAAATGACATTTGACTTACTGAATTACCTCTTATATGGTAAATGTTACAGTACGCCATTCTCCAAGCGCCCTATACTTCTCCATATGCCACCTACTCCTGCACCGAGTGCTCTACAGCTGAGAGAGTGCACTACTCCTGCACCGAGTGCACTACAGCTGAGAGAGTGCACTACTCCTGCACCGAGTGCACTACAGCTGAGAGAGTGCACTACTCCTGCACAGAGTGCACTACAGCTGAGAGAGTGCACTACTCCTGCACAGAGTGCACTACAGCTGAGAGAGTGCACTACTCCTCCACAGAGTGCACTACATCTGAGAGAGTGCACTACTCCTGCACCGAGTGCACTACAGCTGAGAGAGTGCACTACTCCTGCACCGAGTGCACTACAGCTGAGAGAGTGCACTACTCCTGCACAGAGTGCACTACAGCTGAGAGAGTGCACTACTCCTCCACAGAGTGCACTACATCTGAGAGAGTGCACTACTCCTGCACAGAGTGCTCTACAGCTGAGGGAGTGCACTACTCCTCCACCGAGTGCACTACAGCTGAGAGAGTGCACTACTCCTGCACAGAGTGCACTACATCTGAGAGAGTGCAATAATCCTGCACAGAGTGCACTACAGCTGAGAGAGTGCACTACTCCTCCACAGAGTGCACTACAGCTGAGAGAGTGCACTACTCCTCCACAGAGTGCACTACTCTGACTCCCCAACCCATAAGCCTGTGTAATTACCCACAGTGCACTGCTATAGAGGTAGCATCAGCTGCGGGAGGTCAAAATTGGTAACCTGGCAACTGGGATACCTACAGTAGCTACATACAGGTAGCTAGGGGCAATTTATACAAAGGCAACTCATGGAACCCTAGCTCTACCCTGGTGAGATAAAGTTAGTTATGACCCACCATTGTGGTCTGCACCACCAATGGATAATTCTAAGGCAGGGGTTTGTAGCCCTGGTACCAGAGAGTTGCAGGGTCTGCTGGTTTTTGTTGTTACTTAGCAATTATTTGGTCAATTAAAGTGGTTAGTAACAGTGCCTATTTTGCTTTGTATCACGGCCATAGTCTTTGTTGGCGCAGCATCATCCTCAATGATGTCAGACATAATATTAAACACTCCCCAACACATAGAATAACAAATAAACAAATAAATACATAAATGACAATATGGCAAAATTGGAAACATCTTTTACCTTTTCTCCAGTCTTACATAGTTCTCCAATCTCCAAGCACACATAATAGAGAATATTACACAAAATAAGCATATGTAGCAAAATGCATTGCAAAATGTTTATTTCTGCATAATCCAGTCAATGCAGTCATGTTTCAAACGCTTCCATTTTCCGACACAACCGACCCCAGGATGAACCGCAGTTTCTCAGACTCGGCTGCGGGCGGAGAAAATCCCTGCAGTGTATTGACTCGTCCTCCGCCACATTGCTGTGACAGTGGATTTGGGCTGTCTCTGAACCTGGCACAGCCCAATTCAGCCGTAACGTCTTTAGCTCGTCGCACAAACGCACAAGCCCTGCTGAGCACTGGCTTAATGTGGACTTCAGCACTACTGCTGCTGGCTGTCAGGAACAGGGTCTGAATTACCTCTGGCTTTCAGAGGGGTGTATGAGATTATGGCCCGGGGGGGGGGGGGGGGGGGGGGGCGATGTGAACCCTGGGTAGAAGGGCCAATCAGTGCAGCTGGAGGTCTCCGTGGGAGGGGTGGTGACTCAACCCACTCAGGTACTGTACATCTCTCCCCCAGAATGCCCTGACAGCATTGCTGGGGTCAGTTGTTCCGATGTTTCCTATCAGCCCAAACTGTGTCTGTTTCCTTTCATACCTGTGCTGTAAAACTGCAGTGTTGTGCACATTAAAAACATAAACACATAATGCAAAAACACCATGTACGTAACTTGTGCAGTTTTACCCAATTTTTTCTCCCATACACGATACCTGCTGTGCACTGCATGTGGGTACAGAGAAACATTTCAAAAATACACAGGGTAATTGCAAGTTAAACATTCATGGGCATTAGCACTTTTATGAAATACACAATCTCACATCAGTTCTCAACAAGTACTTAAACTGAAAAAAGAGGTCATCTGGTTGGGAATGCATAAATACTGTATGCCTTTGGGACCTGACAAACACATAAAAAAACATCCGTTCATAGCAGCTATTCCATATTCTGGGCCCAGCCATCAAGTTTACAAATAAATGTCTTTCCTATTCTATAACCTGTGCTACAGTAATATTACAGTGTTCAACAGTGTTTAATAACCTTTGTAGCTGTCAAATCCCAGCGCACCAGAATTTAAAGCAACTTTTCTAACGGCAAGCATTGTATAAATGTGATGTGTTTTTTGCAAAGATAGTTTACATTTCTGATCTTCACTGTAGTTCGCATGAAGCTAAAAAATTAAATTTAAATTAATTTAATAATTAATGCTTTCTTCTTGATTTCTGTAACTTAGATGAAGTCGGTCTTTTTCTGTATCTGAATCAATAAAGTTTGTGTGTGTGTCTCAAACAAATAACACACACATTTACATTACTTAAACTCCGGGGATAACATGAGTTTTATTGTACAGAGCATTGCACGTTATATTCTCCTGCTGGGAGATGTATTCATCTCTATATCTTTAGTACGTACTATATCTTTAGTACATACTGTGCCTTTAGTGTATGCTTGGCTCGCTTTATTATAAACTGTGAAGGGAGAAGTTCTTCACTGCTCTTTTCCTGACACCAGTAAAATGAGTTTTCTATGTAAAGACCTACCATATACTCAGCAGAGAAAAAAAACTAAATGCTAACTTCCATGTAGTTTAAGCCATCCGTCTACCCCATTCAAAAAGGAAAATCTGGAAATGTCCCTGAACAGAAATGTAATATCCTTAAAGGATATAGAATTAAGCTGGGCTTCAAAATTGCTATATCCAGACTTTAATAGCTTTTTTAGGGAATGGCACTTGTGTGCTAAGCTCTACTCGGAGGTAGCAGAGAGCAGAATTTCTGATGTGTCTCACATTTCACACATTTATTTCTCGGTATTTAAGGCTGGTGAACGTCAGACCACCAGATCCACATTGATAATAATAATAATCTCATACAGATTAGCCTTGTTCAATGTTGTTTTTTCTCAAATTGCAATGCTTAGAAATAAATTACAGCAAAAAATCTGCAACTTCAGTGTCAGACAGAACATGCTTATCTATTTTCATCTTATGTTCAGTCGTTTTTTTACCAGTATGGAAACTGTCTTTCGTACTTTGCCAAGAAACAGGTGAAATGGTCACCTTCCCCTTGCTGGAAACAGTTTTGCCCACCTACACAACACAGAGAAGCTGCTCTTTAACTCTTTAAGGTGTTAGATCACAGATGTGTGATTACAATGTTCTTAACGGAACATTCTGATGCTGCTGTAACACTGCTGGAAAGCAATGGAGCTCTGGAACACTGACTTAGAATTAAAAAAATAATGATTAAAAAAACCCCACCTTCTTCTCAAACACCCCCAGAAGAGGCACAGGGTAACATTATGTGTGGTGAATTGCACTGAAGTGTACTCTACCTTATTTCAAAGTACAATGTGCTGGAGAGGCAAAACAAACTGTAGTGAATAACTACAGAAGACCGTGCATGCTTTTCTCTAAAGTTGCCCCTTTGACTGATGACCAGATTGAATTCTGTTTCCCTTGACAGAGCTGAAACAGCGTTTTTCTGTGATGTCATTGCTGCTGACTCACTCAGAATTAACACTGGGGAATTAACTTAGCACTTCTTCCACCTTTATAGTTTTAGCTGGTCCCTTATAAATATAATATTATGAATATGCCCAGATACTCATTTTGATAAATGAAACCAAACAACTTTTATCCTTAACTTTTATAATGTGCCTGGTTTGTTTATAGTTTTTTTTCTTCCCTTTAATAGCTTTTCCCCCACGACATTATGAAAGAAATACGAATGTAAACATTCACTTTAATACATTTTAATGATCTTTGCCTATTGCCTGATATTCATCTACATGATTACTGAGTTTTTCAGGGGCAGGAATCTTGAGAAACACTGTCACACTGAATTCCCGGGGGGCTGCAGTGTCTGCAGGTTTTTGTAGTTTCCTTTCTGTTAGCAGCCAATTAAGGCCTTGAGAACAAGGTGTGTGGATTCTTTCTGCGATCAATGACTTAAATGAACCACAGGTGCCGGGAACAGTCAGAACCCCAGCAGACTGCGGCCCTCCAGGACTAGAGTTTGACACCTGTGCTTTAGAGTGACATCAGCATCCTTTTCTCTAAGCTCCCTGTGAAAAATGCTTGTCTGTGCAAACTGCCAGCGGAAAATGACAACTAACTAGCACTGAAAAAGTGAAATCCTGAAGGCATTTAGTAAATTTAACGCAGCACTTCTCTTGTTCCTGTCTGGCGCCCCTGTATTCGAGCGGTTTTATGAGACAGCCACACTCGGGTCTGCAGTGTCTGGATATCTACACCTCTGTTGAGGCCCACAGCAGGTCATTAACAATGAAGTCTGCTTTCCCTGCAAATTCTGTCCTTGTTCCATTATACATGCTGTCTGCCATGACTGCAGTTGACTCGCAGCAATAGCCTACACAGCATGTTTTGAGTGGCAGTTACCTGAGCAACACAGTTAACGTTTAAGTTAACGTTTGAAAAGAATGTATAGGGATGAATACTTTTCATTGTCTGGAGCAAAATACAGAACTTGCAGGTCATGTTCTCTGTGTTTTGTTCGCGCTTTGCAAATGCATGTCGATTTCGGTTGAAAAGTCGACCTGAATGAAACTGCATTCTAGCTTTTGTGTTCCAGTGGAAAAAGGAGAAAAGATTTTAAAAGCCTAAATACTGTTTGAGCATTTATAATTTTCCAATAAAATGGACTACACACTTCATTTTGATGATATACAATATTTATACTGTACATGCAATCATATTTGGTACTAGCTGATTCCTGACTGGAAGACATAATGTATATTTCATACACATTAGTATGTGGACCATTGTTTATGTTAAATGATAACCTTCTGGAAACATAAAATCTACAAATGTAAGTTCACCAAAGCGTCAAAACTCCTTGTTTAATAGTCTGGTGGACTTTCAGAGTTTTAAGACACTGTATCTGCGCACATACTTGTGTGCCCAGAGGGTCTACATTATCTTAGAAACGTTTCCACCTCTGCAGACATATATTGATTTTAAAATAACAACAAGATACACTTTATCTGATCAGAAGTTACCAGATATAGCTCTGTCCACTGGAATTTAATAGAAACTGTGCATGCTAATGCTAAAACACCACTCCCTTCAGTTATTTCAAATTGGCTGTACCTCCACAGACTCTCAATTCAAAATCCTTTCTTAGCAGACTTATAACAAGTTATACAGCAAATAATAAAAAAAGAAAAAAAGAATCCACAGAGGTGTTGCTGTATACCATAATAAACATGACACCAGCCTGGCTCCACACTGAAATTATAAGAAACAGTTTGCAGCCCTGAGTCGATGACTGCTGTCTGGAGGTTCATCATGGGAAAACTCTTGTTGTTATCACTTTATCACATTTGTCAGAGCAATATTACAAAAGAGGGGGATGATGGCAGTAAATCAACCTGCACTGGAAACAAGAAACTAAGGTGTATGTACATCATGGCTTTTTAAAAACTCCATTCTGCAAGAACACACACATGGAGGCAGGCACGCAGGCATGCATGCACATATACACACACACACACACACACACACGCCAGGATATACTTTCCAAGATTTAAGTTTATGCAATGTTACCTTGCCAAATAATATTATTATTCAAAGGGACCATTCTATACGATAACTCGCTTACTTGAAAAGCACTTCCCTTAACACAGTGGCATATGCCTGCCTGGGTTTCTTCTAATTTAGAATTTGAATTCAATTGGATCTCTTAGATCACGCTTGCTGTCAGGATCCTTTTTATTTTAGTGCTTTGCATGCGGAACGCTTTGAAAGTTCTGATTCCAAGTGTAAACCTGATGGATGATGATGTAAAGAAACCTTGACTGCAGCATGGACTGCTGAAGAAATAATCACCAAGTCCAGTAATAGTGAACATTATTTTTTAAAAATACACTGCAGGTTTACAGATTTCCGCCAGCAACAGAATGTAACTGCATTGCTGCATTCTCACAATGACAAATTTAAGGCAAGTGTTGGTAATTAAAATAAATGACTAATACTTCCATTCCAATATATAGCATTTTAAATATATACTGCATATGACACCACATTGCCTTTCCTATAATCACAATATTGAGTGTGAGATGTCACCAACATTTCACCTATTCTTTTTTTAATGCCACTTGCCTGATATAGTATGCTGTTGGTCCTCTGCATGCTAACAGAAGAGGTCTGACCCTCTGAGGCATGGACTCTACAAGACCTCTGAAGGTGCCCTGTGATATCTGGCACCAAGATGTCAGCGGCAGGTCCTCTTAGTCCTGTAAGTTGCGAGGTGGTGCCACTATGGATTGGACTTGTTGTTCCAGCACATCCCACAGATGCTCGATCAGATTGAGGCCTAGGGAATTTGCAGGCCAAGGCAACATCTTAATCATGTCCCTCAAACCATTCCCAAACAATTTGTGCTGTGTGGCAGGGCACATTATCCTGTTGAAAGAGGCCCCTGCCATTGGGGAATATCATTGCCATGAAGGGGTGTATCTGGACTGCAATAATGCTTAGGTAAGTAGTAGGTGTCAAATTGAGGTCCACATGAATTCCTGGACCCAGAGTTGTTCCAGTAGAGCAATGCCCAGAGCCTCACACTCCCTCCACCGGCTTGTTTTCTTCCCACAGTGCACCCCGGTGCCATCTCTTTGCCAGGTAAAAGGTGAACACATACCCAGCCATCCATATGACGGAAAAGAAAACGGGATTCTTTCATTTCTTCCATTGCTGCAAGGTCCAGCTCCAGTGCTTTCATGCCCATTGTAGGCGCTTTCGACAGTGGACAAGGGGTAGCTTCAGCACTCTGACCCAAATTTTTGCACAATGTTAATGGATGTTTTATCAATGTTGTAGCATTGCCACTCCATGGCAGCAACATTGTGACAACATTTTGCCTTAACCGGTATAGGTCCACTGTGTGCTGGATCTTCTTGTACTGTGTAGAATAATAAGCACCTGCTCTGTCCTGTCTGGGGCCATCAGCATGATGGCTAGGGGCTTAAGCAGTGTTACAGGACCCTGTATCACCCAAAATATTATTCTTCGTACTCACTCCTGCTACCAGAATGGGCCAGGAGGAAGAAGCTAACACCTTTTGTGAGCAGATCAGTCAGAGCATTAGAATTGAATTGCACCTGGGGCAGAGATATTGCAGCAAAAAAAACCCATCTAAAATCATTAAATAGTGCAAGGTGGCTCAGCCGATTGCAAAACCCGAAACCGACTGTAACTACTGTATGTGAGCCACAATAACAACAGGACAGCCACCGTTATTGCGAGTAGGGAAGCTAATGTCCTACGACACATATTAATGTGTTCTCTATGAATGCAAACCCCACAAAATCAATGCTGCTGGGTGTGATGCTCCAAGGCGGCGGGGGAGAGTGGCAGAGACAACCGTGGTCTGTTGTTCCTGTGCCTTCAGGACATTCTGTAATGCAGCAGAGGCCTCGCTGAGCAGTCGTATACCGTACCTGAGTTTGAGCGGTTATTTCTCCGGCGTTCCCGGGATAAGCGCGCGCTCGGTTAGGCCTTTGGAGGAAGATCTCCACAGACACAGCGGCTGCAAGGTCTGTCTATCCTCCTCCCCCTAATTTGTTCTGTGTGGTTGATCCACAGAGGCGCAGTTACAAACCAGAATCCAAGGAGCTGAGTTTAACTGCAAAACTTTTAAACAAGTTTCTCTGTGGGGTTGCACCCTGGGATTTTACATGTTCTCCCATACTTCTAAAAAAAGTAATAGAACTCAGGACTGCTGCGGGTTGTTTTTGTTCATGCAGCGGGACAGCTTGCCCAGCGGCTGGCTCCACTCGCTGCTGAGTTCTGCCGGAGTGTGTCGCAGCGTCACGATGCCACCGGTCACAATGGCTGATGATGTCATCGGCTGTATTTCCACATCTCCCCAGAGCTGGAACAAGAGTACAATTGCCTCCTCTGGCTAGAGGTCTGGGTCTCCAGCTCACTGAGCTAATTGTATCTGTTGGCGTGTTCTGCAGATGGAAATGGAGCCAACACTGTACAACTCTCTATCCAACTCGGTTATTTTCATGGACCTTATGGCCACTCCATCTAGAACCCGGGCCGTCGTATCTTTTATCACCACTCTCTCTTTATCTCTTTACACGAGGTTACATTTCGTTTAAAATCGAAAATGGCCTCTGTGGTTTTGTCTGTCCAAATTCATTTTAATTCAAAGAAAAAGTTAAACTAGCTCCTGCTTTTATGGAGGTTTTTTTGCATGAAGCATTTAGGAAACTAATGTGATTGGCAGAGTGACTGTGACCTTTAATCATGCTGATAGGGTTTAATTAGAGACTCTGCACCATGTAAAGTGCTTTACTCCCACAGTGATAAACCTAACTACTGTTTAACCAGTAAACAGTATATCAACTGTGAAACACATATTATGCTACACACAGGGCTGTTACACAATGCTAATTCCTTTGTAAAATGTACTTATTGTTTAAAGTGTATTTTCTAACTATTTTAATCACTCACAGATTATAGGGAGCAGAATGTCTCTCTTTTTCACTCATTCTGCAATAGCATGTCCAGTTGACCACAGAAAGTCCGAGCATTGATAAAGTCAGCTCTTTATGTTCACTCAGAATCTTGGCTCTCTTATATCTGTGTCCTGGGTTTTGTGGTCCGTCATCCCTCTTTCATTGACTTACCACATGCAATCAATTCACTAAAGAAAGCCGAAAAAGTCAAACTGGCCCTGCTAGCTGGTGGATTTTTACAGTTGGAAGCAGATGTAACCTCAGAATTCTTCAACTTACCCTCATTAATTTTAAGTACAAAGATATTGAATTTTTTAAGAAACCAGCAGCTCCACAAGACTTGAAATTGCTTACTCACATTCGTTTAAGTTCCAAGCAAAATGGATCCGGGAAATAACAGAAAGATGTGCAGCAATAGAGGCCAGTCATAGCCACACTGCATGGATCACCGTATTTATCCATAAAATCTTTTCTTTTTTTTTCAGTTTTGGAAAAAATGTTAATAGTAATGCTGACAAGCCAGGTGAGCATCAGCACAGAAAGGCACGCACCAGTTTCCTATATAAAATACATTATAAACCTACACAATACTTGAAGGTTACATTGACTATTCTTTTTTTCCTGTTGCAGGAGAGACAGGGAAGGAGTTCTTTCACAGAAACAACAAAAAAAGATGTGTTTTTTCTTATTGTTTATTTGCTGAGGTGTTTAGTTATGCCGGCCATTGCACTCTTTTCTTATTTTTGAAATAAACTGTTTATATCACTGAAAAAGAAGCAAAAATATCTCTGCTGGCCTATTTATCGTAACATGGGCACACTGGGCCCTACAACGGAACAGGCGATAACCCCGGGCCAAAAGAGTTGTTTGAGATGGGCGAGAGAACAAACCACAGAAGAAGAATTTTGCACAGCACAGCCTGGGATCAAGAGTGTCAGTAACAAGACAATGTGGATTTAAAATGCAAAGCGTAAAGCTGCAGTAGACAAAATGAAAGGCAACCAGGCCTTCGCTAGTGGGATGAAGGGTGCTGAAGATTGTAGGGGCCCACAGCTTGAGTGGGGGAGGGGGGGGGGGGGGGGGTATCAGGAAAAGGCCCGCATATTTTATTAATAAGGGGGGCACAGAGCAATATTCATTAAGGGGGCCCAGAATGCCCCTGGAATGAGCAAATGTCTTTTGTCACATGACATGACACGGGCACGTCACTCATTGTATTCTGTGACAAGAAATTTGTCTGTTATTTGACATGAAAACATTTATTCAAATGTCTCAAACGGTAGGAAGGAGCAGGTGTGAAAATGAGCTAAATTAGACCTTTCAAATAAAAGGTAGGATGATGTGGCCTATACATAATTCACCTACTCCTAGAACTTCCGCTATATACTGTATTTACATTAGAGATAAAAGGCAATGGTTTTTGCTTCCCATCAATCACACTGGTCACAGAATGTTCTCAAGGAGGAAACCAGACAGCCTCTGACATTTTTCATTGCCTGCGATTGGAAACCCACTTTCATAACATACACAAGGCACAAGGCATTTTCATTGAATTCATTGAAGTGCCTCAGCTAACACTATGATCTATATGACATATACATTTTGTCCATTATTATTATAAAATATTCTGTGCAATATACAGTATGCAGTACAAGGAATTTAATTATTTATTTATGATCAATGATAACAACAAACAACAAATAGTTTGGCAGGAAGTCTGTCCCCTTCCTTTCTCAGGATAACTGAATCCTGCAGGCAGTTGCATCACATCTTTTGAAAAATGTGAACAAATACAAATATAATATGTGTGGATTTTACATATTCATGTAAAATCCACACATTTAGAATCCTCCAGAATGCTCTTCAGTTAAAGAAAGTCAATGTGTGACCATGCAAATATTTGCTTTTAATTACTATTTTGCCTCACAAATTGAATTTTCGAGTTATAACAGTATTAGCTGGAGGGCTTATAATTCCACATATGCCCAATTCCCACATGCCGCCCCGCATTCTCTATTGCAGTGTTTTCTTGAGGAGCAGAGGGGGTGGGGGGTGGGGGGTGGGGTTCAATGGTGTTGAATAATAGGTTATACACATTTACTTTAGATTTGTAGCTGTTTCTGTGGAGGACCCAGTACCAGGGGAGGTAAGAACCGTGAGCAGAATAGCAAAGTGACTGGAGAGTACATTGTTAGTGTTCATTGAAAGCATATGGCAACTAATGACCTGGTGATTTGAATACTTTGCTGCTATATACAATAAAGGATGTTAATGTCTGGACTTAAGGTTTGTACGCTTGTTTTTGAAACCTACGTTTTTTAAATTAGCTGAGGCAAAGGAGCTTTTGAAGTGCGGTGATGCAATTTATGGACTGTTGGAAGCAACAAGAGCCCTCATCAAAGAGCAAAGTAAAATAATTAATGTGGATTTCCTTTTCTTTTCGGGGGGCTTTTGTGCAATAGTTTTCTGCAGCATTGTTTGCTGTGACGACGATTGGTGTGAAATCTGTGGTTGAACGTTACTTTTCCTTGACATTTTTTTATTTATTTTACTGACACTTTTCCCTCCTGTCTTCCTCTGCTCTTGCCAATTAACCAGGCTGCATTCACATTCTGCTTTATATCGATTCCCAAGCTCTCAAAGCTCTGAATGAGAAGCCCTCAGTCATACAGTCACCCTCTAGCTTTCTAACATCCACGTTTTTCTCAAGGAATTATCTTGTTTCATCCAGTTAAAAACGACACAGCCATTCAATCTGTGTGCAGTTGATTTTCTGGTGCTTGGCTCCATATCGCACCAGTAGAATTTGGGTGGCTGCAAGTACAGTATGTTCCCAACTTGGCCGCTAGGAAGGGTGGTTTGGAAAAAAAGGATTCCTGCAACTATCTCTGAGCCTTCCCCTGAAAAAGATAGCCTGCAAGCAGTATGGGACAATGACCCAAGCTGGGTCATTCAGTTAAATTATCTATAATGCTAATTGGGAAATGCCAAGATCAAGCTATCAGTCTTTGTCTATCCCCTAGTTATTTGTTGATGAGTACTTGATGAATGCAGTACAGTTTACCCCCCTGTTACCTACCGCAGCTATTGAGTATATAAAACTTAGATGACTTGTAACACAGGTCTTTGATGGAACTGGGTAAGTTATATGCAGTAGGATGGACCAAACCCAACACTAGAAGCTGTACTGAAATAGTGCCACTGACTCGTCTTCCTTGTGTATCGCAGGAGGGTGAACCTGTGTTGTCTCATCTACAGTGTTCTAGCCACCCTGTCTTTGAATGAGCCATTTGTCTTCATTTCTTTTTCCTGTTCATTATATTCATTTTTGTCAACACGTACTTCATCTTATCATCCTTAAATACCCATTCGCACTATGAACGGTTCTTCCTCCGCCCTTCAGTTCCTCCAGATTTCTCTGCTAATTTGTCTGTGTCTTTGAAGGTTATCATTAACTTGGAGAAAAAATGACTCCGTTTGAAGAGCTTGTTCAAACCTGCTTTTAAGTACCTGAGTCTTGTCCTTCTTTATCCTCTGTGAAGCTGGAGGAAATGGTGCCAGAACAGCTGATCACGTCCGACACCGTGACAAACTTCAAAGTGACTCATCACCCAGTGAAGCTGTGCCACTGCGGCTGGTTCCTCATTGACTCAGACAACCTTTCTTCTTTTTACATCTCTTAGCGTCTTAATTGTTTGGCGAGGAGAGGCACTCTTTGTCTTAGATTGCTTATTGATATTCATGAAATTCTAATAGCATATATGGCTGTATAAAATACTTTCTCATTTTTAAAATTGTCCTTTAATTGTTAAACATTATGTTACTGCTCAGATAAAACAATAACAGCACTTCTCAGATATTTTTCACAGTTTAATGAATGTACAACAGTGTACAAACCATGATCCAGTGTCATTTTGTGGGGAATAAAACAGGATTTTGCTTTGACCAGTTGATGGTCCATGGTTCCATCGTGATGATGACGATGATGACGATTATTATTATCATTATTATAATTGATTGACCACATAAGACTACAGAGCAGTAACTGTAAACTGCAGAGATAGAAAGCTTTTCTGGCAGTAAACGCTCAGTGTACAGGGTGTTTGCCAGTGGGCTGAATCTTTCATGTGGTCTTGTTTTTGCTGAAACTCCTCTCCATGTGGCGCTTCAGTGTGAATTGAGTTGGCAGCACCACTCTTTGCGGTTAGCCCAGTTAATTATGTCAAGCAGGCTGCGACTGGAATGGGATTATTAATTCAATTAGGTAGCTTCACGCACAGCTAATTATTACACCTAATTATTATATCTGTGTGATTCATATCATTCAGTTTCACTCAGTGTGAAAATTTCTGTTTCTGTCTTTGTGTTGCTTGTGTGAATTTACTTTCTAAACAGTGCCTTTCTAAATTGCACTCGATTCTAACAATGTAATGCACACTTATGTGTTGTATTATTCAGGATCCCAAGAACTGGGATACTGGCAGATAGGAGTGACATTTCTACACAGTGAATATCAACAATAACAGCTGAAAATGAAGCTGTTTAACAGGCCTTGTGCTTTGCTGCTGTAATTTAGACCGATGCTTGCCTGCCTCCACATCAACAAGAATGTTTTATGCTGTGTGGGGGCTTATTCATCCTCTATTCCCTCGTCCTTTCTGTAGATATTGATCTTTACTGGGGCATTTTTCTTGGATTCTGGCCATCCATTTCCCTGTTGGCACACAGTCTTCATATTGAAATCACACTGCAACAAGGGAGGCATCTGTTGAAAATTCACCCAGCAATTTTTAAATGGGTTGTTTGCAGCTAATGTCATTTGCATAATTACTATTAGTGAATGCCCCCGAAAACATGAAGGCATTAGCACAAATAAAAAATAAGAAATGCAGTTTGTTTTCAGGTCTTATTAATAACTAAGCCTACCCAGAGTGTAAAGAAACATTTTCCAAATCACAATTAATCTTCTGCTAATATGTTTAAAACAAATCTGTTTTAGTATATATTGGAAAAAGACAAACATAGTGTTTCTGTTTGTATAATTATGATTTTAAACAGGTATTGGTTGTGATGATTGTACTGCTAGCACCCAATTAAAAACATGAATGGTCCAGTCCTTGTCCTCAGACTTGAAGTAAATACCATTACTCACTGAGGAATGTCATCCATGTGAGAAGTCATGTGGTTCATAGCAGTCATTTAAAAACTGGGACAAACATAGATGTAGTTCTGCAATAATTGTTGGAGATGTCTTTATTTCCCAGAGCGTACTACAACCGTTTGTCTCTACAAAATTATGATATTAATGTTTAACATAGATGCTGCAAAATCTGTACAAATTGTATTTATGATCAGGTGAACTGGAAGTAGCTGTTCAATTAAATGACTACGATAAAAGCTGAATTATATTTAGACTGTAATTTCATGATTTGTTTTACCTTTTTATGTGAATTATACTTATTGTTGCTATGGCAATATAATGGAGTTCTCATGCATTCCAGTTTTTGCGTGAATGCGAAAAAGTAACGGCAGGTTCAGGTCTGCGTCTGTGAATAACGTCTTCATCTTCCAGTAGTGTGTGAATCCCCCAGTCATCCCAAAATTGGTCTGGACTGAACTGAATTGGCACTGAGAGGAAAGAAGGTTTCCACCCTGGCCCAAATTATCTTTCACCGGCAGAAAGAAGGGTTCTGTGCAGGGGACAGGAATCACAATGTCTGGCCTGACCTGGATCTCATTATTCATGTCCTGTTCTCGGAGATCAGGGCGAAGGTGACCTTTGGGTCAATCCTTCTCAAACAACATGGTATGTTCTGATCCCTGGCATGGGAAGAATTTGATACCAGCCCACAGTCTTCTGATCACCATGAAGGATCTTATGTCTACATCAGGATGGGCAGAATGGATTTATGGAGAATTACTGCGGGTGAAGGATCTTACGACTACATCAGGATGGGCAGAATGGATTTATGGAGAATTACTGTGGGTAAAGGATCTTATCACTACATCAGGGTGGGCAGAATGGATTTATGGAGAATTAGACTAAGCAGGAGACAATCCTCCCCTGGAGCAATGCAGGGTTGAGGGCCTTGCTCAAGGGCCCAACGACTGTGCAGATCTTATTGTGGCTACAATATTACTGTACAGAATTACTGCGGGCGAAGGATCTTATGACTACATCAGGACGGGCAGAATGGATTTATGGAGAATTACTGTGGGTAAAGGATCTTATCACTACATCAGGGTGGGCAGAATGGATTTATGGAGAATAAGACTAAGCAGGAGACAGTCCTCCCCTGGAGCAATGCAGGGTTAAGGGCCTTGCTCAAGGGCCCAACGACTGTGCAGATCTTATTGTGGCTACAATATCACTGTACAGAATTACTGCGGGTGAAGGATCTTATGACTACATTTGGATGGGCAGTATGGATTTATGGAGAATTACTGCGGGATGCGAACTTCCGGATTCATGGCGCAGAATGTGCCATCCGGTAAAGCCAAGCCTGCTCTGCTCGTTCCAGTGAGCAGCTCTGAACTGCTGTGGTGTAACAGGGCCAGGGTGAGGATGCTGGCCTCTGAAATCATTCTCCAACTCTGGATATGAAGCTTCATGTACAGCATCATGACTAATATCCCTGGAGTAAAAACACTTTCCGTATTTTGCCATCAAAAAAGTTCCTTCATAAATTGATGCCAAAACTTGACATAATAACTATAATTATTTTTTCTCTAATCATCGCTTCCTCTTCTAAAGACGTCACTTTGAAGAGCAAATCAAAACACTTAAAGAAGTGATTATTACACTCAGAAGGCATTATTGTCTTTGACAATGTTCATATTCATGTTTACTTATTTGAATGAGTTAAATTAGTTCCTCTAATGTTTTCCAAAGCTACATTTTAAAGTCTTCTTAAAGAGAGACAAAGACTGATTGAATGATAGAGGAGAATGAGACAGTCTTTACTGGTTATCAAATACCCAGTTACTCAGCTTCCAGTAGGGGCTACTGAGGTTCATTGTCATGGGGACTGTCTGTGAGCCATCTGTCTATAAGAGATATCCTTTATGGGTATAAAATAGCAATATGCTGTACCCATAGTTATATAGTTGCAATATACCCGGTGTGATTCTGAACAGGGAAGTGTTGATAAAGTGGCTTTAAGAAGAGTGATTCAGGCTTGGTGTAAAATTATGTTTACAATGTTTAACAATTAAAAATAAAGAAATAATAATAATATCCCAGCATACATTGGGCGAAAGGCAGGAATACACCCTGGACAGGTTGCCAGTCCATTGCAGGGCAAACACACCATTCACTCACACACTCATACCTACAGGCAATTTAGACTCTCCAATCAGCCTAACCTGCATATATTTGGACTGTGGGAGGTAACCATAGTACCCAGAGGAAAACCTCCCAACACGGGGAGAACATGCAAATTTCACACAGTGAGGCCCCGGCCGATCAGGATTTGAACCCAGGACCTCCTTGCTGTGCAGCAACAGTGCTACCCACTGCTCCATCCATGCCGCCCATAACTCTATATTAACAAGCTAATGTATGTTTGTCTCACTCTTAAATAACTGTGTTATGGCCTTCAATGCCTTCCAGTTTAATCCTTGTTTAAAATGACATGGGGAATGACAAAGAAATCAGAAGAAGCAAAACCAAGCATTCACAGGTCAGGAGAGGGATACAGGCCAATAAAGAAGCCTTTTTATGTTGAAAATGACATCATACCTATGGTGAAATATTATGGTGAATCTTTGGGGCAATGGGATTGTTTTGTATCGACTGATTCTGGGACTCTTCAGGTGAATTGAGAATAATGAACTGCAGCCAGTACCATGATATTCAGACCAAAAACCCGCTTCCCTCTGCCAGCTTCCACAAAATGATCTTTCAATAAATTATAAAGTATATGGATTCCTGCTATTTTATTTAGATTGTAATAAATGTGATGTCCATAATATTTGTATTGACTGGAGTACATGCACTACATTGTAAATATTTAAATATTGAAAAATATATTTAAACATTGTAAATATGTAAATATTTGGGCGAAACTATCCTTAATACCATCTTTTATACAATATATTGAAGCTGAGGGTACTTTGATCACAGCTCACTGGCCTATCAGTACTGTATTTTCATAAATTATCTTCATTTTGTGCTTTTTAATATCTTCAAATAAGACCCCACCCCACATTCAAAGACGGGCAAAGCTGCAGATTTAAAATATTTCCAGAACGAGTCGTTTCATTCTGGAGATAAAATGAGAAAAAGCAGTAGTGTTTTACAGTCTGGAAGCTGAGACAGCAGTACTAGCATATCATTGTGAAACTGCCAATGGGTTGAGAAATGAACGGTAACAAGCCAAGGCTGTATGAATTCAAAGTCACAGGGGAAGGTGGAGGAAACAAAATGGTGGCACAGTTAAGCTAGAGAGAGAGGAACAGGAGGTGGGAAACGAACACAGCCTGCCAGCGTGAGCTTCATGGTGACGGCTGTTGGAGAGGAGAGATGGTGACTGTTTTTACTTTTGTTTGATTAAGTGGCGGCCATTTGAGAATCATTTCCTCTCTTTGAACTAAATTGCCGTACAGGTTTACAGATTAGTGTGATAAGGGAAACAAAACTATTGTGAATTGCAGTCAACAATAATTCTGATGTAGACAAAGGATATGTGTCATTTTAAATAAATGGATAACAGACTTAAGACATCTCATGTGTAATCCTTATTTATTTCATGCAATTTGATATTATATTTTTCACTGTTTCCTAGGAAATTCAAATGAAGAATACCAAATTTTAAATATATCCAATCATCTAGCTTTGTGGTCTGTGCAAAAACAATAATGACATACTTCACAAACCTTTGGCAAGCCACAAAACAAACAATGGAAATATATTCTCAATGCTTTTGAAATACATATTTTAAAACTTTGCCCCCCAATTTGCAATGTTCATTGCAAAGTTCCTGATTAGTTCAGGCATGTGTGGCTTGGCACGCAGACCTTCAGAAATGATTAATTTCATGCTGCTGTTCACCAACCGGGCTGCTTTGGCACCTGGCAAATGGGTACTGCAGGGTCCCATTTGCCCAGAAGAGGGCACTCATGAGCTGTGAAGGACAGGCTACCCTTCACACCACTACCCTCCCTCCTGGGGGAATAAAATGGCTGCTCATGCCCTACTCTGTGGGACTCTGTCCACACGGACACTGCCACGCTCAGGACTCATGTCCACACGGCGGGTTGGCAAGGGACTCCACTGAGCTTCAATGCTTCAGCGGAAGTCAACCGCCTATTATTTTCAATTGTGTGCCATTTCACGCCAGTGAACTGAAAGCAGTTTGCGCAGTAGACATGGTTGCCAAGATTACAAGACAAAGTGGCCTGCAATGATAATGTTGGACATTTTGCCACCTACCGAGTTTATACTGCATGAAACTCCAAGGCTATTTGGATTGTAAGGAACATTTTAAATCAAGCTACCTCAGGTCATTTGGCTCTGATACTTAATATTGCACCAATGCACAAAGTACAATGACCATAAGATGCACAGAGTGCAATGACCATAATTTGAGTTTAAAGGTAATAACACTAAATCCAAAAGCAAAATTAATTGTTGAAATGCACACTGCTCTTGTTATATAATAATTATATATACAGTTGAAATTTGTTTTATATTTTGCATTGTTTAAATCACTGTATTTATAGTGTGGACAATAAATGTTCTAGACTTCTAATGAGAGAGCAATGTGGGAGAATCACAGCTGTTTAAATTGTTTAGATTAAACTTGGGATGACTAGCTTACTGTAATACACACGAAGGAATGATCCAGATGCCGAGATGGATTTGGTGAGACTTTAGGAATGCTGGTGTTGTAAATATTGCATATTTCTTACATCAGAAAATGGAGGGCACGGCACCCTGCCACTCTCTGTGGGATAAGAAAGACAGCCTGCTGGCACCACGGCTAATTCAATAGCGGATCCAACCTTAAGTCAACATATGATTTGAAAGCCATCTCACCTGAGTACAATGTGCATGGCTTCTATGATGAAAGATTGTTTTCTCTTCTGCTAAGTATAGTTTCCAGGAGCTATGTTTTGATATTTTTATTGTTGTACCGTGGATCGAATGCAGATCAAAGGAAAATTCAATGAAATGATTTAGCAGGTGTATTTATACTTGTTTCTGTCCAAGGTATAAATCACTGGTGTGTCTTTAATCAGCATTTGTGCTCAGGTTTTTGTCTTACAGGTTAACACAGGTGTTGAACCTTTTCTTCAAAAACTCACTTTGGTGAGCTTATGAATAAATCATTATAAGTTTGGAGAGCAGACTGAGTGGTTTGCAGTGATCTAATGACCCTATATACCTGCAGACTCTGATGGTACTCATTTAAAATGTCTACAGGACTGATATCAAACCTATTCTTTAAAGGTCAGTAAAGTTCAGAATTGTTTTTCTATGTGTTCTCAACCAGCCCACCAAATAAGAAAGCCAGCTTTCAGCTCGACTGGATTGAAGCTTGTACTGTTCCTTTGCCTAAAATGTAAATGGTAAAGAGTATGTCGGAGGCCAGGGGTTCCAGGGTTGGCCCCCATGTCCATGTGGGGTCACGTTATTTGAGGATGAGTCGGCTGAAAAAAAAAGAGGGTGAATGTAGACTTCTATGTGGAACTTCAGAATAGTAATATTTGTAGTAATATATAATAGTATATATAATAGTAATATATAATAAAGAAATTGAATGAATTGTATGAAAAGTGGTATATTGCCAATATGGTCACAGCTAAACAGTGTTGATAGGCATTAGGTATGTGTGTGGCTGGGGTGTTGGGGTTGTGTAAATTTTTTAACATTCATCTGGAGACATATTAGAAAAAAGTTAGTGAACCTCTGGCTTAGGTTATTGGGCAGAATGAAAGAGTGGCTGTTGTGCATATATTCTTAAAAAACTATGTTGCAACTATGTATGAAACAAGAAGTACAATATGAACACATTATATAATATGCGTTGTCATTACTTTAGTTATGTGACAGTTAATGCAACCATGTGGCACAAATATATACACTGAAAAACAAGGCCATTCACCCACTAGCAGTCTTCTGTATATACAGTAATTCATCTGTGATGTTTGCCAGGGCGGGTACCTAAAGCTCAAGCACGTTCGTTTCCTTTGTGAAATCAGTGACGTATTTTGTCATTTGAACTATGACTTTGCTGTGATAATTATTGAAAATTGAATTATGTTGTTGTTTTTTTCCAGGGAGAGTAGGGCAGGGTGGTTAATATACAATAATAACATCATTCTCCAAGCTGGCACATCTTTTTGATTGGGAGTTAATAACGTCTACCATGTGGGAAACAGGATATTGAGTCTGCATTTAACCATGAACCAAGATGTGTCCATTACATAACCCACTTATTCCTGGTCAGCGTCACTGGGGGTCTGGAGTCTATCCCAGCATGCATTGGATGAGAGGCAGGGATACGCCCTGGACAATTTGCCAATCCATTACAGGTCACACGCACCATTCTCTGACACACTCAGACCAATAAGCAATTTAGAGCCTCCAATTAGCCTTGCTGTACCTGCAAGTCATTGGACTGTTCTGAACCCAGGACCTTCTGGCTATGAAGAAACTATACACTGCCCCTCCATGCAACCCCCAAACAAAGTCAGACACCAATGTAGTGTCAAAGGTTTATTAAAGTAATCAAATAACACCTTGTTACTTGCTTTTGAATCTATGATGTGTCAAAAATTGTGTTGAACTCTCTCTTTTTCTGCGTTCTGTATTTGTTGTGTTCAGAACATAAAAAAAATAAAAATTGATTACAAGATAAAAAACAACAACTTTGTGACAGCAGGCTTTTCTGAGTACAGCTCGTCATAGAATGACTGAAGCCACAGGGAGCTATTCTGCAGGGAAAAGAAACGGAAAGATTCTGTCAGCAAAACAAATTGAAGGGACTCTGTATGCCAGTGTTGCGAGTATACAATAGAAAAGCACATCAGTGGAAATTTTCAATCACCTCTTCAGAGGCGAAGAGAGGAGTAACCTCATACAAGAAAGATCCTCTGAATCTCTGTGCTGTCTCAGAGGGAGTTTAGCAAAATGAAGAGTGTTTGCTACATTTGTTTAGAAAAAGAGAGAGAGAAAGGAATTCTGAACTTTTTACTGTTTGCAAACAAGTTCATCATTATGTTCAAAACTTGCCTGCAAACTTATCCTTGATTATTTTCATTTCATCGATATTTTAATAAACAATTGTATTTATTTTATATTACTTTTTTGTTCAATTTTTGAAGCATTGTATACACGCAACTAGATAAGTGATCAGTATTAAATATTTTCAGATATAATCTTACATTGAGACTGCAAAGTGTAAGACCAGAATACAATACCCACATGTAAATGGCTGCACTTTCAGTATCACACAAGCATACACAACTGTGATTTCTTTAAAGATTCCACAGAAGTAAACCGGAAAGAAAGCGCAAGGGAGGTCAGGGATATATTTTATTTCTTTAGAGATCTTCCAAAACACCATGCTGCATTTAACTAGCAAGGGGGCAAGGGCACCACCATTTTCTGTGCTGCTAGCACATTTATTTGCCTACCCATATTGACTGATTCCCGGTAATTTATGGGGGCTGATTATTTTGAAATAGTAGGAAACATTTAAAAAAATGTAATTTCCGGATAACTGTGCCCTACGTTTTCCCCAACTCAGTGAGGGCAGAAACCAAAATCAATTCGGGAAAGCCATATCGAATATGAAATGTATGACTGAGCCTCAGATGAGAACACTTGTATAATCATTTCTTTCTGCAACTTTTTTATCCCCTTACAACTTAAAGGTACAATAGGTAAATCCGGACTTCTAACAGTCAAGAGAGGAATTACAGCAACAAACACACTCAAACCACAACACTGTTAACCCACCCCTTCCCTGTGAACGCGCTGGCGTTGAAACACCATTGGCTGTGACAATTAGAACCAATTTTCAACCAATGAGCTTGAATTATTGTACAGCTATACTATGTTTTGGTACAGATGCATATTTTAAAATCTGAATTTAAGGATTATAAACACAGGCAGAGGGTGAGTCAACATGTCAGTGAGCCTTTTCAATGATAAGAAGGGATTTACAAAAGTCTTGTAACAATGTTTTAACACAAAAATCTTACCTATTGTACCTTTAACTCGAGTGTGTGTGTGCTGCACTGCAGTATGAACTATACAATCATCAAATGTTTCTGTAGGCGGGATTCCTCCCACCTGGACAAACACCAGCGATATGTCAGGCTGTTTCCGCTAAAACCTATACATGTGTTCTCCTCAGCATACCCATGAGCTCTGTATCATCCCACCAAACATTTTGACATTAGGTATGTCAGTCATGGTGGTCGATTAGTGAAATTAATGTTTTTTTGATGTTGGTAATTCTATGAGCACAAAACACTGATCTATCATAGGCAGGAAAGTGGCTGTGTCATGTCAAGGCTGACTGGTAAAAAGGGTATATCATTAATAAATAAAAGAATAAGAGGTTCAGATGACAACGGGATAAACTTTCGGAGCACGCTATGTTCATATTATCTGCATCATCAGCAGCGCATTCAATACTTGTCACCTCATCATATCAGGCTGTCATAATTTTAGCTTATTGGCCAATATGGATACGTTTGTTGTACTTCCTAGTGATGCTTGGTTATATTGGGGTTGTATCAGAATTGGCTAATGGCTAAGGGTCTTATAATGTAGCCTATTATTAGCCAATTCAAATCCCGATATGATCATTCATCCCGAGAAAATATTAACCCTCAGTATCAAAGTTCTCTTTCTGCGATGAAATCACATAAGCGATATTAGAGGCGTACTTTAAAGCATACGGAACAAATGCAATCACAGATTCCTACAAATTATGCTCTTCCGCACTTCGAGTGATGGAAGATAAGGTTAGCAAAGAGCCTCCACCACCATAAGAACCTCTATTAATGAGATACTTTACCTTGATTGTCCACCCTGATAGACCTTATCTCCGGAGACAAGGCACTGTTTACCTAACAGGGCTTTATTCTGAACAAGAGCAAGGCTCACCTCCATACTAATAAACATGTCAAAAAACTGGCACACACCACTTTGTCACCGTACATTTTGAGGAGAAGGGCGCTAGGTATTAATGCTTACTCATTTGTATGGACACAAGGCTGCATGACATGAGAGGAAATGTCTATCCTTTGACGGCTTTGTGATTATGTGTCACAGCCAGTGCCACATAATAACAGTGATAAGCAGAGGCCATCTTAAGTTTCACCGCATGCAGGTTTCTCACTCCACTTTTGGCTGCCATTTTATGACCAACTGATGCTGTTGCAATTGTTTATTGATGCACTGGGCTGGCAATCTGAATAGAGTAGGTGCAGGGAGAAAAATGACTAAATCAACCAAATGATTTTTCAGCCACATACACTGACTGAAAATAGAAGGAAATATATTTTCAGGAAAAAGTCAAAGAGTTACACCAACAAACTTTAATATCACCATACTTTCATGTTTCTGTCAGACATAACCACAGCAGGAAATAAGATAATAGATCATTGTTAATTATAAACTGACAAAGATGCACATTCGTGAACAACTATTTATATAATGACACTGTGACTGCATAACAAGACACATTTTAAGGCAATTAACAATCGTCTCCTGCCTGATTACAGTTCGTTATTACGCTGACACGCTGCGTGATGAAACCGAGAGCAGGTCTTTCTTTTCTCTGCATTCTTTTCAGTGAAATATTGAATACATTTCTCTAGATGAAGGAAAATTTACAAAGTGGAGTGGGCTGTGTGTGTTTGTGTGTGTGTTGAAGGAGGGCGGCGATTGGACGGAATGGCACGGTCTAGCCTGTTGTCAGGCTCTGACAGCGAATCATCAGGAGAGTCTGGTCACTGTGACCCCCGTGCTCCCCTCGTTCTGCACCCTTGTGATTCCAAACAGATTATGGAAAGTGCAGTCACACAGAATACACGCCAATGAATGGCCATCACAACAGAAGAAGAAGTTCTGAAGCAAGCTCAATTACAAGCACCTGAAAGAGAGTTCAAGAAGTTTTGAATAATGGTGAATTATTTCTGCTTGAAAGTCTAATGGCAATGCATTAGTCTGGAATATTTTACCGCACAAGACACTGACTAAGTGACTATGAAGAAAGGAATGAAATTCTACTTTTCTAAGTCCTTAGAAATTCTCAGACTCTCATTTTATTGTCACATTCTAGGCCTACTATTATCAGGAAGAAAGTGATATTTTGCAAATGCAAATGCAAATGCAAAAAAAAAAAGACTTTTCGTACCACTTGATATTATAATATCTTCTTATTGATATTATTACTGCAAGCAAGCACACCAGAATTATTATTAAATTGGCAACTGTATACAACAACTTTACATTTTATTATAGTAATGATTATATTCTACACTACTGTTCTAATATTCCGCACAGTTGTGCAACTGTATTGTAGCAGATCTGCATGTGATCATTGCTCATATGGACACAAGCATTGGGGTTTATTGCACATTTCATGTGAATGACAGGTGGGACTCAGTTTACAATTCCAGTGGGCTCATGAGTCATTTGTATGTGTGTACATGTTCATAATGTCAGGTATCAACGAAATATGCCCCAGTGGATTCAACACCCACACCTTGTGAAATATATGTGCAGATGTATGACCCGATACACACTAAGACTTCATGTGAGCTCACAGCCTAGGCTTGTGATTGTATTATGTGATAGCACCTTCAATTCTTCAAGCTGCCTTCATCTTGGCTCTAAAGAATGGTGAAAAACATGCATTGCTTCAGAAATGGCAGTCTGTTTCCCGATTCCCCTGTGACCGATGCTGTATGTCATTGTTAGATGTCAATGGAACCATTGTGAGAGAACTGCTGGGTTATCCAAACCGCAAAAAAAAGAGACAAGAAATCAAAGTACAGAGAAAGAAAGTAGTACATGATGAAAAATAAATATCTACTGCACATTATTGTCATTTCACATAATTTTCACTCAATTTTCCGCTGCCAGGACTCCAGTGTAGGCAGATGGTAATTTTCCGACTGGGATTCCTCAGAGAAGGAGAACAATCTACAGGCGCTGCGCTGCAGTCTGGGTGGATAAGATCCGGAGAATGGAATCTTTTCCATCGGAGACCGCACAGAAAATGGGAGCAGAACGCAGCCCCCCTGCAGGAGAGCAGCAGCAGCCTGCTGGCTCCGTCAGAGAGGGAGCGTCCCGGTTCCTCTGCCGCTGCCGTTCTTAAGCGTCCCTCCTGCCTGGGCTGCCTGTCTAATCCCCAGTAACTGCAGGCCGAAATGTCATTCCCTCCCCTCCCTCTGCAGCGCCTCGCTGGCTCTCAGCCTCCGTCGAGCTGAAGCCGCAGACAGATTAGTTACGTCTGCTTTTCTCTCACCTCACGCTGCAATGGGACCTGGTATAAGCCCCTAAAAGGATAACCTGAACTGTAAGGTCAAGTTAAACACACACACACACACACACGCACACACACACACACACACACACACACACACGCACACACACGCACACACACGCACACACACGCACACACACACACGTACACACATACATGCATGCACACACACACACACACGCACAGACACACTGACACAAACACACTCACACACACATACACACATACATGCACACACACACACACGCACACACACGCACACACAAACACACACACACACACATACAGACACACCCACACACACACACGCACGCACACACACACACGCACACACACACACACACACACAGACACACTGACACAAACACACTCACACACATATACACACATACATGCACACACACACGCACACACACAAACACACACACGCACACACACACGCAGTCACACAGACACACACACATACGCACACACAGACACACTCACACAAACACACACATACACACATACGCACACAAACACACACACACACACTCACAAACACAGACACTCACACACTCTCACTCTCACACACACACACACACACAAACACACACACACTAAAGGCATTCAATCACCACTTCTTCATTCAAAACAGTTAACTTTCATTTCAAAACCCAATAAAATTCTGATCATTGTGGAAGGAAATATGCTGCATTTTGGCAGATAAATGAAACTATATGCTTGAAATATGTAAGACAGATCATTCTGATTTGAGCAGAATTTATTAAATTTATTCAGTTTATTCAATTCTTTTTGTTTGCAGCCTTGTTACCATCTATACAAAAGTGATCATACTTGCATTGACATGTGCATGTATATAGGGTAAATATAGATGTAGTTGTCACTGAAGAGATTTTTCCACTATTACTGCTGTATATGTACTGCTGAAACACCTGGCTGTCATTTCAGTGAACAACCTACCCAGGTGTTTGTTGTCTGTGCCCCGTTACCACATATACAAAAGGGGCCACCTTTGGATTGGCATTTGCATTCTTTCGCCTTGGTGGGGAAAATGGATGCTGCCAGAGGTAGAGGAAGAAGACGTTGTGGAAGAGCAAGAACAGTTGTGTCTGATGAAATTAGAGCCACAGTCATTGATCATGTGGTAAATCATGGTCTGTCCCTGAGGGAAGCAGGTTGAGGGTTCAACCAAACTTGCCTAGATCCACAGTGGCTTCAATAGTGAGGATTTTCAGGCAAACCAACAGGTACTATACAGTATTTACAGCATTCTGACTGAAGGAGTTCAATTCCAAGCGATGGTTCTGTCCCGCCTGGACTACTGCAATTCCCTCTTGGCTGGCCTCCCAGCGTCTGCCATCAGACCCCTCCAACTCATCCAGAATGCAGCAGCTCGTCTGGTCTTCAACCTTCCCAAATACTCACACGTCACCCCCCTGCTTACTTCCCTCCACTGGCTGCCTGTCATGGCTCGCATCAAATTCAAAACATTGGTGCTAGCCTTCCAAGCAGTTACAGTTTTTAACAATCGTTTTCACACTTGTCTCAATACCATGTCCACTTTTTCAAAACTCTTCACACAGTGTGCTTTTGAAACACACACCTGAGCAGATCAGTTAACATTTGGTGCAAAATGCACTTCAACCACCAAAACACTTAATATTTCACCCAAAAGTGACTCTTGCTGCCATAACTATAGCACATGCTTTCTTCCATAAGACCACTTTGTCACTCAATGTTCAATGAACTACAAAACACAAACAACTTGGAGCATTGCTAAATACATATATTATGTGTTTCCCTTTCCTCTATTTTTGTATCCACAAATATTTCAAGCCAAGTAGCTAAAGAAAAATTTGATCTGTTGGTTTGCCTCTCACAATAGATGTCATGACTGAGTGTGGTAAATTTACAGTAAACTGTAAATTAATGAATGTTTTACTATATTGGAAACCCAGAATAACTATTTTTACTGTGTAATGTAAAACAATATATGATAAAGAAACAAATCACAAGTATTTTTGTGTTTACAGTATTTGGCGTTTGCTCTCACAATGCAATATACTGTAATTCAGAAAAAAAACAATACAATCAATTACTGAAAATACATTACAATCAATAACAAATACATACCAAAAAGCAATATTTTCACTATATACAGTAATTCGCACATATATTGTCTGCCTGTCAGTATCAGAATGGCCCATCCATCCTGTCCTCTGCATTTGGCCATAGATTTTCATCAACATCACTCCGAATGTTATCTCTTGCTATACACCGAGAAAAACATCTCTTTGCGTGCCTTTTCCAGCCCTGGATGTGTTCCACTGTTATGTCCATACACCCAGCAGCCATTGCATCTAGAAGTGACATCTGTTCAGGTGGGTGGTAGTCCTAAACCTTCACATATACCTTCATAAACTTCATATTGGTATCTGAGTTCCTTGACACCCTCAGAGTTCCTGTCATAGGGGACAGTGTACAACTGTTTCATCCTGATCTGATGTTATTGTAGCACTCTTGAAATGGTGAAGGTTTAGGACCACCACCCACATGAACAGATGTCACTTCTAGATGCAATGGCTGCTGGGTGTATGGACATAACAGTGGAACACATCCAGGGCTGGATAAGGCATGCAAAAAGATGTTTTCCTCTGTGTATAGCAAGAGATAACATTCGGAGTGATGTTGATGAAAATGGCCAAATGCCATAGGACAGGCCAACAGTAGACTCTCTGTCCAATGAATTGCTGCCAGCTTGATCTAGCCCATGGTAGTTAGTGGTTAGATGTTCTGATGCAGAACATAAAATCACTTCCTCATTGAGCCTTGATACACTTAAAACTCTTTAACCAGAGACTGTGAACGCACAACTTTGTTAATGAAGGACAACTATGGCAACCAAAAACCTTGAAGTCTATGACACTAATGAGAGCGTTTCTGCAGAAGAGGGTACAATCTGGTAATATCGGGCTTACTGGATGGACACGGTTCAGTGACTCCCGTCTCTCCTACCACACCACACACAGGCTGTGCAAGCAGAAAGGTGAAACACACAAACCGCTCCAAAGCCTCTTTCCTCAAAACAACAGCTGGAGTCACCGGGCCTCACTGACAGCCCAGCAGCCAAATCTCATCTTAAATTGAGTGTGTACACATTTAATCAAAGTATTTGATTTATCATGTATTTAACATGAATATGAATATGAACAAATGTTTACTTGAAGCCTCCAAAAAATGAAATGTGCATATTTCCATACCATAGAAAGGTTTAAATACAAAGACCAGATTTTAGACACGTCTCATTCACATTCTACAGCTATTTTGCTCCGTCTTGAAATGGGACGAATACCACTGCTGAATTATCTACAGAAAAAAGGTTCAAATTTAACCGATCTGCTATAAATTCTTCAAAAAACTGCTTTGAAAACACTGTGTAAAAACGTGTTGACAAACACAATTGTAAGTGAACAAAACAGTATACCTGTACATCAGCTATGGAATGAGGCATCAGTCAGAGCCTCCCACAACGTTCATTTTTATCTTTTCTGTTCGTCTTGTCTCGTCCCCAGGGATATAACTGCCAGCCTATTTGTGTGAATGTGAATTTCTTGCTGATAATACAAAATATGCTGCTTTTCATTGCAATTTGCAAGAGCATTTGTACAATTGATTTGACATACGTATCTGTAGACTTCAGAAGTAACATCAGGGGGAAGGTTTTTTGCCAGTTTACTTTTTGCTTATTACAGTACTTACTACATGCGGTAATACACTGTATATTCTGTAGCCCATTGGGATCTGTGGGCTACATTCATTCACAAAACTATTTATTAATGTGCTGGTGCTTAAAGCTTATCCCTTTGAAGAAGGAACTCAGTGCACATGCATGAAGCATTATGAGTTAATGCTTTAGTAGGAATGATCGTCCTCTCATTGCACTACCAGTCCAGTGCACCGTAGGTTGACATTTCATACCCGAACCCCACAAGCTCCTGCTGTATTTCTAATGGGCTGGAAATGCCTCACAGTTGTCAGCGCAAAAACAACTTTCAAAATCAAACGAAGGAGCAAATGTGGCGAGACGTAAACTGGTTTCACCTTCAGGAAAACAAGGCGGGCTCGCAGCTGTGAAGGCCTTATTTCCTCTCTAATCTCTGATTTCCCAGAGCACGGGCATCTGCTGAACTGTGCTAACGTCACGTCCCCATAATCAGAGCTCAGCTCTACCTGCTGCTCTGATCGTTCAGATACGTCCTCTTAAAATAATCATGCGGATATAGAGGCTTTGCACTTGAACAAGGACACGAGACCTTTCGGTCTTGTGGGCTGTCTAGCGGACAGGAATATGGAAAACAACATCATATACTGTACGTACATGCACACTTGGCATTATGTAAAATGTGATGAGCACAACTGGCGTACCATCTTGCAGTGCCATATTACTGCGATACGCTTTGATGGAAATGGTGTGCAGCACAGGGGCTGTACTGACAGCCAGCAGATATTTTCATGAATATAGCAGTCAATGTTTGACACTATCCAGATGCCTGACTGAGAGTTTAATCTTTTACCTAATACTGCACTTTATGTAAGCTTTATGAAGACATTTAAAAAGTAGTATACTTACAAAATTAGAAATGAGAAACAATATTAACGTATTGCAAAACAAGCACACACTATTAGTTACTACACACAGTTTACAGAAAATGTCATTTTATGTAATGTAATGCATATTTATACTTTCCTATATATTTTTATACACATCAACAAAAAGAAAACATCAATTTGTATTAATTTGCTTTACGTAATATTTTGTATTAGTTCATTATCACTAACTGACTGATGGGCAGTTGTACTTGTTTGCCCACCACTGGTTTGTTGCTTTGTTTCACGGAGGCGTTGTTTGTCATGAATGTATTAATTAACTCTTTTAATTTAATACAATGATGCTGATGCTGCTGTATGTTAGGACCCCAGTCGAGAGCGTGCTGATATTTTCTAGTTAATAGGCATGTCATGTCTAATTTAAGCCAGCAATCAACTAAGTACAGGCACCTGTTCATAGCAGGCTGCACCATGGAAACCGGATATACCCATGATCATAAGACTGGAGGCTCGTTGTGACATACAAACTTGATTAAAAATAAAATAGCTTACAGATTCATTGAGCTTTGTGGATGTCCTATGTGGAGTTTTGCAGAGCCCTTATTATTTACAGTGGTCATGGAATTACAACAGTATTTAACCATGGTCTGAATCAATATCTATTGTTTTACGAATCATTTTCAATTTGCAGTTATAGAGCAGAGAAGTGTGTTGCCTTTAGACTTGTCACTGGGTGCATCGCTCTACCAAGCTAAACATCATTTGCTGCTGAGCAGAAAGATGATGTGGGACCTGGAATCTCACCGAGATGCTGATATGGAAAGTACATGAGGAGTAGATGAAGCTGTGTGTTTTCTAAATGCCTTGATTAGCTCTGCATGGACAGAGCAAGCAAAAGAACTTGTAAAAAAAAAAAAATGATGACCTCACTCAGAAGTGAAAGTATATGGGGAAAAAAAAGCAAAGCAAAATGAAATCTGTGAAATATGCAGAATGTCAGTGCGTTTTGATGTATGATTACTTTGTAGTTATGAACAGGTACTACCTTCATTCTGCCCGGAGCTATGGAGTCATTTGCGAATGGGTGGAGGAGTATTTTACCTTACCTAACACCTGGAGAATGAGCAACACCTGGCTGCTTTTGTTTGACTGCTCTAACAGACTAAATCTCATCCAGCTTCTCTAAATGGAGGATATCGCCAGAGGGGCCGTCTTTCATATCGCGAGACATTTGACGGCTTCAGATGTAATTATTTTTCTTTCTTTTCTGCCCGAGGTGTCAGCTCTTGGTTATTGTACACAAATGTGGGAAGGCGATTGTTCCTTCTCCGCTTGTCGCTCGTGCCTTAGCCCTTCTCCTGGTCCAGAGGCTAATAACCACAACACAACTCAACTGAGGTTGAACACGAGTGCTGCTGGCCTCCTCTCTGCAGCCATTACGGCTCATTGATAGTACAGGTGCGGTGTGTGAAAGGACTGAATTTCAGCTCGCGGCTCTGCCATTATGCGATGTGTGGGAGTGGAAGACTCCAACAGTCAAGCACTATGCAGCTGCTGCCTATTCCAGAGGAGTTCAACCTGGCTACAGTGCATACTTTCCGCTATATCATTACAATGCTGATTACTATTAATCTTTACCAAATACGTTAGATGTATACAGCATTCAAATAAATAAGGATGAAGTATACATAATTGATAATGTGGGCATGTGCTATAAATAGTCTGTACTTTGACATTCACGGAAGGTATACTTTTTTTGTTTAACGTGCCAGAATCAGTCCTCAGATAAAGAGTATCAATCAAATTAGCAAGTCCCATAATTTCAGATGCCAGCAACGAGTCTTGACGTATACTGCGATATCTATAAATGCGCTGTTCTACATAACGTTAATTATATTCTTCTCAGGTGGTTCTCCTTCAAATGCCTGGCACACAGACCTGCATTCATCCCCTTCAGATCCAGCGCTAGCTCTTTCATGTGGTCGGCCTGTTTACCTGCCACCTGGAAGCTTTGGAACAGACACAGTGAAGGCTTTACAATGGTAGGGGTACATCAATCCAAAAGAAGGGCAGGTATGTTCTTTAAGCTCTTCAGACCCATGCATGTTATTCTCCTGTCAGCCATTATCAGAGAGCTAGAGTACAGAAATGATATTCAATGCTTTGATTATAAAGCTGATATGGCAGTATAGGAATGGAACCAGGGAATTCACTTTGTGTAACTCAATATTTATTAATGCAGCGTATTACATAGTCCTGTCTCATATGGCATTATTTAATGGAATGCACAGTTCTGTACAGATGTCCTACATTTACGGAGTTCAGGGTACTGGGATCACATTAAAACCCGATACATCACATATTCAGATCAAGCTGATGTGTGCCAATTTACGGCCATGAATTATTGAGACAGAGTGGCGAAACATTTACAACATGGAATGGCATGCAAATGTGAATACGATGGCTTTTATGTGAGTGCTAGTCTCTAAAAATAGTGACAGAAAGAGAGGAAGCGAGAGAGGGGGAAAGAGAGAGAGAGAGCGATGCTCTTTCTTCTGGTTGTATAAAGGATTTATTGACTTATTTATTTATTTCTCAGAGATTGTTAAAATGACTCTTGTTGTGTTCCCAACCAATAGCCTAAGATGGAGATCACCCATATAGGAAAGGAAAGCTTCAGGCTAATGTAGGTCTGTTGGAGGAAACATTTGCCCAGTTCAATCCTCTGAGAAATATCTGAACCACATACCTAGTGTGTTGCTGGATATTTTTCACTTATGTCTGCCAGTACAGGGTGTAAAATATTACCTGAAGTTTTAAAAAGTATTTTGTATTGTGTGAGTAATGTTCCAGTGGGACGCACATGTTGGACAAACATACAACAATCTGTGCCTCTCTCTCTCTCTCTTTCTCTCTCTCTCTCTCTCTCTCTCTCTCTCTCTCTCTCTCTCTCTCTCTCCCCCACTCTCTCTCTCTCTCTCTCTCTCTCTCTCTATTTTTGCTGACGATGACCTTTACATGACATCTACACTAGGGGTACTTAATACACATCTTTAATCTATTTAACATGTCTTTATACATGAGGTATAATATTAATAATAAATGAAAAGGGACGCATTAACATGTAGGATTTCCTTTTTAAGTACATATTTCTCAGGAAATCCTCAGCAACTGCTCTACTATAAACACTGTGATACTGTAAACACTGACCACCATATTACTGTGGGCACATCTGCACACCAGCTCCTGCATACAACTACCTAATCGTGTGGCAGCAACTCAACGCATAGAAGCATGTCGAAGTTCAGTTGTTGTTCAAACCAAACATCCAAAAGGGGAAGAAATGTGAGAAAAGTGACTTTGACTGTGGAATGAATGTTGGTGCCAGACAGGGTGGTTTGAGTGTCTCAGAAACTGCTGATCTCCTGGCATTTTCACGCACAGCAGTCTCTAGAGTTTACAGAGAATTGTACGAAAAAAACAAAAAAACATCCAGTGAGTGGAAGTTCTGTGTAAATGTGTATGTGTAAATATAACAACGTTTTACATGTCAAAATTAGCCTACTGGGTCAACTACACACCAAAATAATTAGAAAAATTTCACAAACACAAAACATGTTCTGTGCTACCATAAAAGACACCTTAGAAATCAAAGATATGTCTGTATTTTCCATGAATTTACTTTTGCACGGGCATCCATTCTGCCTCACAGTTGCCAGGTACCAGCAAATGACAGCACGCCTAAATGAGAATGAGTCACCACTCGATTCCCTTTAAATGTGCCTTTGTTCGACTACATTTCCCAAACGAATTAAATCGCTGGGGGCTCATCGCAGTATGATAGCAGTCGCGACCATTGAAATAGCACACCATCGCTAAATGGCATTTGCAAATTATTCTCAGATCTACAGTCTCTGAAGGAATATTGCTAATGCAGTACAGGAGTATTTCAGCAGTGGGACTGGGTGCAAAATGGAGAGTAAAAAAAAAAAAATTGTGGATCAAATAATTTCCTCTTCCGTTCTCCAGTGTTGACCTCCTCAGCCAGCTTGTGCTTTGTGGACTTGCTGAGTTGCACTTTTAAATTGATCAAATTTGAGCACTTGGACTTGGGACTGAAAGCACTGCAACATGATGAATGTTCTGACTGAGAGTAGTTCATTCAACAGGGAAGGCGAGTGGCACATTCATCAGATGTTATCACAGGCTTTAGTTTGTCCCTGATACAGCTTAACTGGCAAAGAGTAGTGACAAAGTACAAGGAATGTGTTTGGTAAAACATATGTATGTACATGCATGCATGTGTGTGTGTGTTATTTTCCCGAAGTTTTCAAGAACTGATGATCAGAACATAGATTCTTCAAATAAATCAAACATGCATTTTTAAATATGTCACATAACACTGAATGTGTATTTTGCTTATAAGTTGGAAAATAAAGATTTTCACCAGTAGACAGACTTATGGTTGATGTTTAAAGTTGCACAAAGTGACAGGGCACATTGTAACTCTTCTGTGCATTGTGCACATATGCTACCCACACAGTGTATGAAAGGAATTTCCTCTTTGTGTCAGGGCTGAAAAGTGTAACCCAATAACAAAACAATTTTCTATTGATGGTTCAAAAGCAAAGGAATCTTTCTGAAATACTCTAAGGAAAATATTTCAGAAAATGTTTCAAACTTTAAACCTGCAATTTGAAATGTCCTAAATTGATGACAGCTTACTGTGGAAGGTTTTCAGTCCACAACTGAAACTGAAATTGGTATTCAACTGTTTTCACAGGTAAGGTAAAACAAACCCCCAAAATAAATATGAAAATTAAATATGAGCATTACATATATATTGGTGTGTCGCATGATATTTCACACAACCACAATTTTGTTTAATACCTTAATACTAGGCAATATAACACTTCTCGTGTTTGAGTCCAGTTGCATTACCTGTGTATACCTGGGCTACAGCTAAAGGACTTATGTTCTTACTTCCTGTCTCTGTGTTTGCCCAGAGAGGTTTATGTCAATACAAATATAACAACAGCATGCCTTTGCGTAAGACCATTTTTAAATGTTAATATTAATTATAAATGATAAATGTATTCAGCATTACATAATACATAATTAAAGTCATTTCATTAAAGGTGTCGTGAACCATTTTGACCTTTTGATCCATCAAGCTGTGAGTTCCGCGTGTACTTCTCTGCAGGGAGAGGTGTTGTTGTAAAATTAATCCGCCGTTCATTTTTCATTCCGTAAGAGGGCAAATAGATGAGGAGGGGAATATTTTATCTTCCTGCCCACACATTATTCTCTTAGAACCTGTTGATAATAACCATTGCTCTTTATTCAAATAGCAGAATGATGAATGGGGTCCGAGGTTGTCTGATAGAGATTTGTTGCGTATATCTTGTTCTGACACTCTAGCACCAGCTGCTGTTTAACTCACAGGGATGTCTTTTGGACTTCAGCTCTGTCTGAGTTTGGTGCATCGCCCTGGTTCAGATGGCTGACTCTCCTCAGGCTTTTGTTAATGTTAATCCAATTCCCTCCTGGATCCTTGTTTTGCAAAGCGGAGGCCCAATCTCTCCCAGTGTGAAAATCTTTGACATTTTGTCCTGCTCCAATATGAGTTCGTTTTTAACCTTTATTCATACAGGGCAGGATGACTGAGCATGCATGGTCTCTTTCACAGCAATGTACCCCCCCATGACTGTGGTCAGGCTGAGCTGTAGCTGCTCTTTTACACACAGAGGAGCAATTAGGCCAATTCCACAAAGGATTAACATTAGATATGACATTAAATATTAACTGTAAAAGGAGAAAGCCCAACACAGTATGGAACAACCAAAAATTCATCGAATGTCAATCTTGCCACCTTTACTCCATCAGAATAGTAATGCAAAAAGTAATTTCAAATGATATTTCTTCCAACATGAAACATTTGGATGAACCACCCCTTGCTACCGCCCTTCAAGCCCCTGTCAAGTTTTAAATCAGAGCACAGGTACCAGTTCTCACGTCCAAACACAGGCATATCACGTGGACATGTCAGTTTCAGCCCCTCTTGAACACTGAGACATGGGTTTGTTTTTCTTGTCTGTTCATCTGAGAACAACCATAACTGGACACATGGAAGGCAGTTTCACTAAACGTGTTTAATCAATGACAGCCATTAAAATCTAAACCAAGTCCATATTTTACAATGGAAAGTACAGCTGGTCTCTGTCAGTTTAATCAGTATTTACAACAGGAGGGTGGAGAAGCTTCGGTGAACACTGAGGTTTGAACACTTTGCTGCTCATTACACGTAATTGGACTAACCACTTTAACGTGTAGAAATCAATCAATCACTTAGGCAATCAATTAATCCACTCTTCACAGTTCTCCTCTTCCTGTGGGAACCACCTCAAAGCCGCTCAGAGTGAAACAGAAACAGCAGAAAATGGATTGAAGAAAAAGAAAAAAAGCTAATGACAATGCATTGAGAAGAGAATTAAAATGTGTAATCTACCTCTGGAACTACCTCTGGAATTAACACAAATATCGTGCTAATCTACATCTGAAATGTCAATTACCTGCTACCTACAAAGAGCATTGGCAGATCTTTGATAAACTTTGTTATTTTTTCTCCTAAACAATCCACTGAAATATGTTTCTGAAAACGTTTGAGGCAAGAAATAAGCACTGCAGTTGCTGAATCTTGACTCATATTTGATCTGCAATGCGTAGTTTGAAAGTTTGATCTGAGTTCAGTCAGACAACTCACGATGAATTACGCAATATTTATTGAGGTTTAATGTAAATGCAAGCTTTGGTGTTGAGGCTCTGCCTCTCATCACTACCTGCTGTAAAGCCTCCCGAAACAGGGAGTGACTACAAACCCCTCCATGGGGATCTGAGAAGCAGAGCTCACCGTGGATGCTGGGGTGGTGGTGGGAGCGCAAACATTTTGAAGGCATGATTTAGGAATAAGCATTCGAGCAAATGCAGCTGGAAAATGTGGCGATGGCATGCAATATGAGCAATGGCAGCATATCCAAACAGGCAGTGCCGCGGCTAGCAGGCAGCATAGCGTGCAAAATGAGAAAGGGCCGGAACAGATAAGGATATGGGTATAAACTGGATGATTTCCATTGTCGTATGTGTGTGTGTTGCTAAATGCATTGGTAGATCTGGAATGTCATAGGGGGACATACTTTTTAGACATGCAGAGCCGGCCAGTGAAATGAAGCAGGATTTGACATTCCCTGTGGACAATGCTGTCTGTCTGTCTGTCTGTCTGTGCCTGTATGCTGCAGGTGTATGCATGCCTCTGTGTATATTCATTTGTCCATGACTTTACTGGGGAACTTCCAAAACAAAACAAACCAACAAACAAACAAACAAAAAAAGCAATATCTCAAGATGAAAACAAAACATTATTGCCCTCTAAGAAAATGCTGAGAACATATATTTTAAATTGTACGTATGTGTACCCTTATTTTAAAGCCTGCTATTTAAACACAGCCTGCTGTAACATCGGAATCAAAATAGGTATACAAGTAAAAGGGGTAAGGCAGATGACTCGATTTCTGGGTAACACTGTTTCAATCCTTTAAATAAAAGAGAAAAAAGGGTTTTCCATTTATAACTGAACACCTGTCACTGCATATAGAGAGAGGCCAGATCCGCCCTCAGCTGAAGTGCTGGAATACCTTCAGCACTGTATGTACATATATTTCCCACTGCTCAATGTGCATCTTAATCCCAAAGCAAAGAGCTCTGTTTTTCATTTGCGGGAGACATAATTGATATGCAAAGGACACTTGGCTTAAAAACTCCAATCAGTTGCCTGGATTGTGGTAGCATTATCCGTTCAGTTGAGACAGAGAAGTGTTGTTTGTTTGGCTGTGCGTGGAGAAGTCATGTCAAGGGTAAGAATGTTCCCTCCCCCTCCACATCAGTGCCCTTAATCCTCACTGCATCATTAAACATTTCTTTGAAATGGCTTCCACTATGTAATGGTCTTGATTGATACAAAGGGCTCAATTTCCCAGCTTGCGAGAACTAAACAGAAAACAAATAATCAAATCTCGCCACTATCCATTACCTGGGAGAATGCAGACATCAATGGCACAGTGTAATAAAAACAGAGCAAACTGATGGTTTGGCCTGCAATTCTTTGTGTAATTTGAAAGACATTATGTTCTTAAAACATTTATGTGCAGTCAGAGTGACACGCTTCTTGCTTTGTTTTGAGAATAATGGGCCTCACACTGTGATATGAATAATTCCAGTTTCCACCAGTGTTTCAGCAGAGTCTCAGGTACTGAGGGAAGAGTGCGGGCTGTGTGTGGGTTTTGTGTGGGCTGTGTGTGGGTTTTGTGTGGACTGTGTGTGGGTTTTGTGTGGGCTGTGTGTGGGCTGTGTGTGGGTTTTGTGTGGACTGTGTGTGGGTTTTGTGTGGGCTGTGTGTGGGCTGTGTGTGGGTTTTTTGTGGGCTGTGTGTGGGTTTTGTGTGGACTGTGTGTGGGTTTTGTGTGGGCTGTGTGTGGGTTTTCTGTGGGCTGTGTGTGGGCTATGTGTGGGTTTTCTGTGGGTTTTCTGTGGATTGCTCAGTGCAGGATCTTCCTGTTAACCCTTCGAGGAGTAGGCTTTTTTGGAATTTCTTTCAAAATTCTGTCCTACAACTGCTTTGTCTTCAATTACCAGCAGTGGTTGTTACGTCAGCATTGAGAACATGCCCATCACATATTTGCAATCTTACACCTGAAAGTCTAAGGGAGCTGCTCTCATACATTAGATGGACTGGCTAGCCGTGCGCCAGTGACACCTGCTGGTCAAATGAGGACCTGAGCCCACCCAAGCTTGACGTTTTTACTGCCAGACCTGAACCAGCCCAACAAGCTCTAACCACATTTCAAGTTCAAATCCAACAGAGCCTTGACTGAAATAACATGCCAATAACACCATACAGCACCGTAGAAAATAATGCAGTGTTTCCCACAGGAAAGCTGCTTGTGAAGGTGCTTGTGATCGTGGAACGGGGAAGGGTGGGGAAGCAGTCTTTGACAACAATGGTGCAAAATTTCTATTTCCTGTTGTGTACCGTTCAAGGTGTTGAGATGCAAGAAACAGTGGTGTCCTCTGTCTTTTAGTATGTGTTTTCATAAAGTACATTTGTAAAATAGAGGGAAAGTTTGAATTTTAATCTTTGTAATGGCCATACCAGGCTTTACTGCCATTTTTACTGATAAGCTTATTATGTTAATGAGCTCATCACTCCTGTGCAAGTTAAGCATAACAGTACACTACGAAGATTAGTGCCATTGCGGTCAATTATTGTTAACAGCTGGCAAAAGTGTTACTACATTATTTGTAAACTGTCTGTAAACTATTTATAAGTTTAATCGTTCTGACCTGATGTCACAGAAATAAAAATAGGTCTGATACCCAGCCAAATCACAGCCTACCTTCAAGTCGCGTCAGGTTTGGGTCCGGATTTATACCTGCGGATGAAATGTCTTCCTCTGAGTCATGTCTGTGTGAGCCTGACTTGCAGTGTGATAAAAAAGCTGACAGAGGAGCTAATGCTTGTTTGTACTTCAGGAATATTCAACTTCAAAGAAATGTTCTTCACATTTTTTTACAATGGGCTGAATAAACCAGACAGTGAGATGCTTTTCTGAATGACCTGTGAAAATCTGCTCTCACGGTGCAGTGTTATTGGTTTCTTTGCTTCTCAGACATGCTTGTGTCGAATACTTGAACATTATTTTTTGATGGACATGATCTACTGAACTCTTTCGCCCAACTGTTCATTTTTAATACCAGCCCAGGTCAATACAAGATGAAATACGATCATTCTCACAACTGACTTTTATCAGAAGAACAGTAAGCATTGCGGTAAGTCAGGTTGTGATGCTCAAAGGTTAGTGTTTTATTGATCATGTTTTAGATGTAAAAGGTTCCAGTGAAATTACTCCATTCACTAGATCAAAACAGTATTACTTATTTTCATCATTGTTTGACATGTGATTCATGTTGCTGACAATAATAAATGTTCAAATGTGGAGAAATGTGCACCTTGGGCAGTCTTTCTCAGGCAAGGGCTTTTAGGATCAGGTTATGCAGGTATGCAGTGATGTATTTGAATGATAACTAATGAAGCAATGTCAAACTCTGATACATGGGAAGTGACATTTTGAATGTTCCAGTATTTTTTTTATCCACAAGCATGACTTAATGACAGTTTAGTTGTGTCTTTCTATTTGGTTGCTATTGGGAAGAAATGACTAACGGGTTGTATTTTAAAGAGCACATGTATTTACTGGACACAGCTAACGAGAGCCAAGTTCCAAAACAGAAAATATTACAAAATAACAATGACTTGTTTGTGATTTCAGGGTGTTCCAGACTTAGCAGACTTCCAGTCAAAACATGATTGTTGCCAAACCCAAGAGTGATTCCTGGCTCTGTCAAGCAAAGCAATAAATCATCCATGAGCAAAAGGCCTAGAAGGTTACAGCTAAAAAGTACTGGACAAATTTCATTTCACTCTAAACGGTTTTGCAGGTCCATATCACATCAGAAATATAACCGATCTCGCAAAAATCCATTAGGTTTTCCGGGCAACACCTGACATCCCTGCTTATTGTTTTTCTTCTGGTCTAATTTGTGGAGGTGACATTTGTAATTCCCAGAGCCTAAATTGGACATCATGCGGTGTTGTGTGCATACATTCACCCGCCCGCGTAACCTTGACTTTAACAATCGATGGGCCAGCTGGCCTGTAATGGGACAATGTCAGAAAAGCAAAAGGATGGAAAAAGTTGAGGAAAAAACACCTACGAAACTTACAAAAAAGCAACAATAAGAGAGACTGGTGTCTTAAAAATACAGTACACATTCCCCACCTCTGCAGTAAACCAGAAAGAAAATAATTGTTTTATAGGGTCAACCAGAAATTAGTATTTTTAAATCCCTCAGTGGATAATGAATGGCTTATATTTCCTTTGAGGCACCAGTGTGTAAGACAACATCACACTGTTATCTAAGGAGAGCAAGCAAACTAACAAGCTAAATCCACTGCTAACAGAAGATAACACACGGTTGGACAGAAGACGATTTGAAAAGCTACACTTAGCCCAGGCTGGCATTGTCTATCCTTATCTAGGGACAGAAGCCTCTTACGCTCCCAGGAGACATGCCACCTGGAAAGGGCTAGCTCAGGGCTGACTGTAAAGGGATTCTTCCAGGCTTGGAAGGCATTGTGCAGCTAAGTCTAATCACAAACAAGAATTATATGTGATTTGTTAAAGCAGCCTCAAATTACATTAGGGAAAAGGTTAAGAGGCTCTACTGCAGTGGTCGTGGAGAGCCAGAGGGTCTGCTGGTTTTTTGTTTTCACCTTAAAATCAGCACACAATTAAGAGCCAAGTAACCCTGCATCCTGAGGCTCCACCCACACTATATAGTGGGAGTTGTTGCAGTGTTTTATTCATTCATTTGTTTGTTTGTTTGTTTTTTTATTGAAATGACACTGAAGAGATGTTCTACATGGTCCAGGGAGCTTGTATTGTTGGTGCACCAGATAAAGTGCAGTAATGGAGTCCAGTCTTCCAAAGGACACAAAATGGCTGCTGACGGACAGGCCCATGAGCTGTTCAGCTGCGCTTTTCCTTCATCACATTACATTACATTAATGGCATTTGGCAGATGCTCTTCTCCAGAGCAACGTACAGTTGATTAGACTAAGCAGGAGACAATCCTCCCCTGGAGCAATGCACAGTTAAGGGCCTTGCTCAAGGGTCCAACGGCTGTGCAGATCTTATTGTGGCTAAACCAGGGATCAAACCACCGACCTTGCTACAGGCCGCTGCCTTCACATGTTGGTGGACTCTAAAGTCAGGCTGCGATGAACAGGCAGTGATGTTCTCATTCATGGCTGATTATGACCTCTGCAGCTGCAGATTGCGATTTAGGCATCTGCCTTGTTGCTTGTATTTTTGCAGCATGCTTAGATGGCCTTTCCTATATAACAGTCTTTTCACCATTCATATAACACAAAGAACAGCTACAAATGATATCTGTTACGTCCATTTTCCATATCATTCTAATTAGCCTTTTTTTTGAGCACATTATAATGCAAACCCCTGTCTGATTAAACAGAGATTGCGATTTATCAGATTGCCCAATGGACACTTATTTTTGTGAGATATAAATCTAAATAGGAATGTAAATGATGCAATTATAGTAAGTTGTGTGATTATGATCATGGCTTTCTCATCCAGATGTCACACACTATCGGTATAATGACTTCAGGAAAGCATTCTTGAATCTTACACAGTGTTGTCAAGCATGTTAAAATCCCCCATACAATACCCTACATAGTGCCATGCTTATTTCCACCATTTCTCTCAATAATAGTCAATAAAACATGCACCTACTATGTGTATATCTGTATATCTCCCTCTCTCTCTCTCTCTCTCTCTTCTCTCTCTCTCTCTCTCTCTCTCTCTCTCTCTCTCTCTCTCTCACACACACACACACACACACACGCACACTTATATGCAGATATACTCCCACAAATATCTATACACACATGCATGCATATATGTGCATATATACACACACAGGCACATACACAGGTGCACACTCACAAATGGATATCTTGAACAGCATACCCACAAGGACACAAGCATTCACACACGCAGAGAATCCCATTTACACAATTGCCAAATCTTCTCTTCCAAAACAATATACTTTATGGTAATACAACATCACAGCATCTTTTCGAGTGTCTAATTCGAGATGGCCTCCAGTGCTGGGCTGCTCTGGATCTGATCCTTCAAATGTGACTAATTGTCTCCCACTCATTCTGTACAAGGGCTTTAATCAAGCACACAATGAGGGGAGTGGTAATCTGGAGCTGAGGCGGCTCTGTCCAGAAATGGAACATGGACCATCTGCTGTCGCTTCCATCAAAACAAGCATCGACAAGCAGCGGCTGTGTGGGTCTCATCAAAGCTGTCGCGGCTCCGAGCGAGGTGGCTCCATTAACCCGTTGCAGGGGCTTCAGACACGAACGTTCGCCAACCCCTTGCCCGCGTGACGGGGGCCCCCGTGCCAGGGCTCGGTTCATGCCAGGGAACGCCGCGAGCGAGCAGCTAGCCTCCGCTAATCTGCTGCAGAGTCCTGCTGCTTCCCCACCTGCCACTGTGCCGCTCCGCTGTCCTGCGCAGACAGCCGCAGCACGCCCGGGCAGATGACTTTCACCCAGGCAGGAGAGAGGTGTGAATTAAACACAACGCAGAGCAACGCCAAGCATGTCCCAACACGACACTGATGGCCGGTACAGAGTACGGGGCAGCCGATAGCCTAGTGGCTAAGGCGCGTGACTGGGGCTTGGAAGGTTTACTGGTTCAAGCCCCAGTGTACCCACGATTAGATCTGCACAGCTGTTGGGCCCTTGAGCAAGGCTCTTACCCCCACATAGCTCCAGGGCAGATTGTCCCCTGCGTAGTCTAATTAACTGTCCATTGCTTTGGATAAAAGCATCAGCAGAATAACTGTTATGTAATGTAACCAGGGATAGGCCAAAACAATGAGACAGTTGAAATAAGAAACTATTACATGTTCATACATTACTGCCAGGCAGCCATAATCTGTTATTAAAAAAGGATATAGCCTACTGTGTGTATATAAACTGGTCGTTTGTTAAAATAACTTTCCTACGTTACTGTGCACCGCTGAATGCTGCGGTATTTAGATCCTGATAGTTATTTCATAGCAAAGCTCTTGTGAGCCACAGTAGAAGAATCATTACAGTTTCATTTTCCTGGCTGAGATGGTGGATCACGCAGTGGTGTGCCTCTGCCACAGCTGCCTCTCAGACAGGCATTTTGCAGTAACCGGCGCGGAGATGTGAAAATTATGCCGCGTGAAAAAACTCATCTTTCTGATGTGATCTGCACCCTGGCAGGTGGGAGGAGGTATGGCCTGCTCCGTTTTCTAGAAAAAAGAGCTGTTTTCTCAGATGCTGCTTGGCAGGGCCTGCTGCACTTCTCTCTTCTGTTCTCAGTCTATCGCTGACCCTGACCCCTCGCCCCTCACCCCCCGACCCCTGACCCCTGACATATCGCTGCTCATTACCTCCCTTCCCCAGCTCATTAACGTCGCCCAGCTCTGTATGAGCAGAATGCAGTGCAGAATAAGTGATACGCTTCGTCCTGCTGTTGTTATACTGGCTGCCTCTCTGTACTCATGACACTTATCTCTGGAAGTATTAGATCTTAAAGAGTGTTTGTAAAAAAAACTACAGTAGCCCCAGGTTGCCCCCAGTCATCCATATTGGGAAATGCACTTTACCTGAACATTAAGACATTTCAGGAGAGATGGACCAGTTAATGGAACACTCCAGTCAATACTGGGTCCATTTTAATTAGGCCAATCACTGTGGCCTCGGTACAGAGTGACCCAGTGATGCTTCACCTCATGCCAGCTGTCCAGAACAGAGGCTGAAATGCACAATATTTCCTGAAATCGTAGTAATTTGTGGATCTGGGACATGTCACAATCGATAGAGTAGATGAGGGGGCACTGCATAATTGCTGTACAATATCAGACAGTAATAGTTGCTCGAGTCCTTTAGATTTTCTCACGTCTGCCTACTTTACACTGTCAACCTGAGCGTCTGGAGGGTCTGGTTATTAACATTTCTGGCTTTGCTATCCCCATAGTTTTGTTCCGTCGACCTTTCGGCAATCTGGCGTTTCTATCTCAGCCATAATTACTGCATGTTCCACCCACGTTTAGCTGCCCGAAGTCAGAGATGCACAAATGTGGAAAAATGTCAAAAATTGTGCATCGTATAGGAGCTATTGTTAACATTTACTGTAAATGTTTCAGAAAATATAAGAGGCTGACACTCTCATGTAAGAATATTTACAGATAAGCTTTGGGTACCTCACTCTAAGAAGAGATGAGCCATTTTTAACACATGTTGTGTACAATTTTAATACATTTAGAGAGCTTGCTCAGGGACAACACGTTGTGTTGCTTTTGACTCAGTAAATATGAAAGCCATTTGTTTGAATATGCTAAATAACTGTGACTTTTAAACTTTCAAACTCTTTTATTTTAATTGGAAAATTACTTGTATATAAATATATATAAATATCTAAACATATATATATATTTCTTAAAGGATTTTCAGTGGCCAACAGGTAAACGTGACAATTGTATTCTTGCACATTGTGAGTCGAAAGGGTTCAGAATCAACACAACTTGTCAAAGCACTCTCTAAGACTAATTCTAAGACAGGCAGAACATTTCCACCTTTCTCCTACCATTAAGAAAAGGTATGTGCATCTTTGTACAGCTATATTGAATTTGTAACATATTGCAGCGTGTTTTGTTGTTCTTCAGATCTAAATGTATTTTTTTCTCTCTGCGTAAATCACCCTAAATCGAAATATTTTAACACGTACCACATACTCTTTCTCAGTGCAATGACATGTCTCAACATACTGATCTTTTAAGCTTCCCATTGCTGCCAATAATAATATTTTGAGATATTGTACAATAACAGATCGATACACTAATCCAATAAAATGCTTATTTAGCCTTTCATATCTTTGTATACATCGTATGCCCGCTATCTACAAATATACAGAGTCAGTATACATGTAAAACCAGCTTTTACATCATCCAGAATGCAGCAGCTCGTCTGGTCTTCAACCTTCCCAAATACTCACACGTCACCCCCCTGCTTACTTCCCTCCACTGGCTGCCTGTCATGGCTCGCATCAAATTCAAAACATTGGTGCTAGCCTTCCAAGCAGTTAAAGGGTCTTCCCCAGCTTATCTGCAAAAAATCATCAGACCCTACACCCCTGCCAGACCTCTTCGTTCAGCCTCCACAGGCCGCTTGGCACCTCCCCCTCTCAGAACCTCCACCTCACGCTCACGACTACTGTCTGTTCTGGCTCCACGGTGGTGGAACGAACTCCCCGTTGAGGTCAGAACTATAGAATCCCTCCCCACCTTCAAGCGCAAGCTGAAGACACACCTCTTCAAACAGCACCTCTCCCCATCCCTCCCTACCTCCCTGTGAACCTTAATTGTTGTCTCTGTGACTTGTGTATCAGTATTTTAGTTGGCTAGGTAAGCAGTGTTTGGATAGTTAACTTTGGTGACTTTTGCTCTGTTTGTTTGTTTGTTCAAAAAAAAAAAAAAAAAAAATAATAATGGCCCTTGTCCTTATCTTTGTTGTACAGGTAGCAGTTGAAATTGTACTTACCTCTAGGGTCTTTCAGCGAACTTATCCCTGGTTATGGGTATGCACTTTGTTGTACGTCGCTCTGGATAAGAGCGTCTGCCAAATGCCAATAATGTAATGTAATGTAAAAGTACTGTGGAGAAAAAAAAACTGTTCATCTGCCCAGGTCCGGCCTCTGGTTGTCATCATTAATAGTGTATTTTCTGTTTTTCTTAGTGTGTATAGCGAGTGTTTGCAGAGCACAGGATCACATATTTCATTTGAAGTGCTGCCGTAAGAGATGGTATAATCTAACTGCGCCGGTGGAAAGACTGACCTGCGGGGGCGGGTGGGTTTGCCGAGGCGATGATGGGGGTGGGGTGGGTGAAGATTGTATCGCGCGGCTCTCAGAAGAGACGCGGGCATCGCTAGTCTGTGCGCGGATCCTCGTCTAATCTCAAAAACCCTGACAAAGTTACTGGCAGCTCCGTGAGAGAGGCCCGTTGGACTTACTGCTGGATGGAGTCCTCCTTGGTGTGTGTTTTATCTTGTTTATTTTATCTCTGGAGTGAGAGAGAAAGCTTGTGCCGCAGAGTTACTTTGCTTTCCACGGCCTCAAAGGCCCGGTGTGCTGATTGGACATCGGGATCAGGGGGAGGGAGATTGTGCGTGCTCATTGGTGGAGGATGGTGTGTTGACCAGACTAAGTGAGCCACATTAGAAGTTCGCTAAGGACACCTGGGCAAGTCAGGTAGCACATCACGCTTCTTAACTGTTGGGAGTCAGACTTTTGTTTTAAGGTAGGGCTGCTCAACCCTGTTCCTGGAGATCTATCGTCATGTAGGCCAGGGCTGCCCAACCCTGTTCCTGGAGATCTACCACCCTGTAGGCTTTCACTTCAACACTGACCAAACTCACCTCAGTCAACAGCTAGAGCAGGGCTGCCCAACCCTGTTCCTGGAGATCTACCACCCTGTAGCAGCTCAACAAGATCTATAGCTGTTGAATGAGATGTGCTTTGTTAGGGTTTGACTGAAAACCTACAGTATGGCAGATCTCCAGGAACAGGGCTGGGAAGCCCCGTTTTGAGGTTTTACCAAGATAAACACATCATTGATACAAAAAAGAATCCAAGAAAGACTTTTTTTTTGTCTCTGTATATTGTCACAGTATTTGAGCACACCTCCTATTGTTTGCTGTAGTGTGGGCCTGTCTTTCTTCTTTTAAAAAGGGATAGTAGAATACAAGGTTACAGAGTGCAGTTAAATATGAAGCAGGATGTGAGCATAAGTGTCTTGGATACAACTTCCGTAAAATTAGAAGCCGTGTGATACACATATTTTATATTTTTCATAAGGGTCTCATGAGAATTTCATGTTTGAACAGCAATGAACACTGTGGAATGTGATTACTGAAAATCATGTAAATTGAGTTGAAGTTTGTTAATATGGGGCTCCATTAAAACTGAAACACTTGGTAAAACTGCTGTGAAGTGTAAGTGAGCAGCATATTAAATAACAATGCATTTATAATTGTACATATTTTATATCTGCATGCATTATACAGTACAAAATTAATGTGCACAAAATTAACTTTTTGTTCCTTACAAGGCTCTCTTTTTATGGTTACATTGCAAAAGAATAATTAAAATTAAAGTCACTTGTGATTGTGTGACAGCCTAATTAAAAATAAGCAGGCCCAATTAATTTTAGTTGCTTTACTGTATCCATGGCTAAATTCAATATCGACTCTCAGGCCTGGTGTCTCAGCCATGGATTAAGTCTAGTCCTTGACTAAACAAAATTTCCAATGGAGACCTAATTTAATTTTTCTTTCCGTCTAGATCTAGACTTAATCCATGTCAGGGAAACCGACCCTTATGGTATATCAATATACAGCACAGCTGGCATCAGGAGCTGAGTAGACCAGTTGGAAAAGTAACTCATTAGCATTCAAATCTGCGGAGGGAAAAGCGAATTATCGAGCCAACTAAATCTGTTCATATTAAGAAGCGTCTAAATCTCAGTGCTTCCGGATGCCAAACTTTCGGAAAAATATCGCAAGTCATATTATATCAGGAGCACAATAAATGGAACATACCACTGTGGGGAAAGGCTTATTCCCAATCTGAGGAACGGAGACTGTAGCTGAAAACCATCAGTGCAAGAGCGACCGCCAAGTAGAAACCCAGAGGTCTGAGTTTTCTTTTTAAACAAGTTTTTAAAAAATGTCTTTTTTACTCTTCGCTCCCTCACTTTGAGGTCCCAAAACTCTTAATTGAAAGACTGTGGTATCGCTGCAACGCTCTCTCGCTTCAGAGAGAGAGAGAGAGAGAGAGAGAGAGAGAGAATGCAGCAGAGAGAGAGAGAGAGAGAGAGAGAGAAAGAGGCAGATTTTCTTTTTTCCTGGTGAATTCCACCGACCTGCACCTGGCACAGCTGGTGAAGGTAGATTCCACGCATGTAATTAAGCAGAGGGGTTGCTGTTGAGGTGTGTAATACCCTACAGACTGCAAACATCCCTGCCTGAGGATGATATGACCAATCCTTTTCCATCTCAGGGGCTTCCACAGGACACACTGCTGAAATACGAACAGGGGTCTTATTCATAACCATCATCATTGTGTTGGAGTGATTCATTTTCATGGGCCAGTCAGAGCTGTTTGACCCTGATCTCCAGAGTTTGGGATTATCAGTGTGTGATCCCTGATTTCCAGAGTCTGTGATTATCAGTGTGTGATGAGTTTGGGATTATCAGTGTGTGACCCCTGATCTTCAGAGTTTGGGATTATCAGTGTGTGATCCCTGATCTCCAGAGTCTGGGATTATCAGAGTGTGATGAGTTTGGGATTATCAGTGTGTGACCCCTGATCTTCAGAGTTTGGGATTATCAGTGTGTGATCCCTGATTTCCAGAGTCTGTGATTATCAGTGTGTGATGAGTTTGGGATTATCAGTGTGTGACCCCTGATCTTCAGAGTTTGGGATTATCAGTGTGTGATCCCTGATCTCCAGAGTTTGGGATTATCAGTGTGTGATCCCTGATCTCCAGAGTCTGGGATTATCAGAGTGTGATGAGTTTGGGATTATCAATGTGTAAGTAAGATTGGCCTTCAGACTTCCACTGCTTTTTGTGATTAATTCTTGAAGAAAAAATATGCAAAAAAATAAATGCATTCATATAAAAACTGACACAACAATAAGTTCATACTTATATGCAGTATGAGGTGAAGCAATAATTTGTAATAAATGCATAGTTATATATGTCCAAACAACAGTAAGCACAGTGAGAATGAGATATTATCAGGTTTGAAAGGCCACATTAGCAAACACATTTGCACTTGCAAATAATGATAATACATATTGTCTATTTATAGTTTTGATGATATTCAGCATTTTCATATTCATAATGTTTCACCACAATGTGAAATTTGCATTTTCTTACAACAAGAATGTATAAAACAGCCCGAATGCTTTGTGATTTGCTGGTTTTGTGATCTCGTGTCATTACTGCGCCTTGCAAGGAAAGTGATTTTTGTTTGTCAATATGTCAAAATCGCACTATTTATCGTAGTGACAATAGTAGTGACATTGTTTCTTATTTTGTTATTAATATTGTGCCAATGGTTGACAAAAGGATAAATTGTCGCTAGGTCTACTTACAGAGGGCAATGTGATCAGAGAGAGAGAGACAAACTGAATAGGGTAGAGGGAAAAATTATTTCTTGGACAGGAATATAAATTAGTGTTAAAGATATTTTTGCTAATTACCGATACCTATTTTTCTACATCAGATGGCAGCATACTAATCGTACAGACCATAATAATTTAAGGCACTGCCTAATGGTAACTACTGAGAGCCTATTCTAGTTGGAAAACAGAAACACCGAATAAAATAATGAATGACTCTGTGGACAGTTTCAAGTCACAGGCACAAGCATATATATTAAAGTCTGTATGAAATGTGCCGTACTGTATCTCCCATTTGCCTATATTCTTAATGTCTTGATTCTTTGATGTTGAGTTGTGAAGCTATCATTTGGATTGAGTCCTGAAAATGAGACAGTGATTATCTTGCATGATCTCCAGGTGCACTCAATTTGTAGCCCCCTGCATGTCTTCACAGCATTGACATGTGACAATGTGATTCAGGAGCCTGGCGTGCTTATCGTGGCACAACTCTGGCAGTTGTGTTTACACCTCTTATTATTATTCATTAAACACGGCTGAATGAAGTGACACATGCAATATTCATACAAATAAGAAAAAGCACGCTAATATCTATTTTGGTGTCAGATATGACTTTGTAGACCTCTAATGTTGTTTGCAGAGTAATTTCAACACATATATACTGTATAGATTAAACATTAATAGGAACAGTGTATTATCAGCGTGATACATCTGCAAGTGTCCACACATTGAATTAGATTTTGTGATGGAACAATTGGATGTGACAGTGAAGTTAATCTAAAATTGTGCCTGTTCCATGCCATGCCAAATCCTGTGCAAACATTGGGTACCAGGGTATGCTTTCATGTGCTCGGTTCTTACTATGTCAGTGCTAGGGTGTGATAATAGGGTCTTACTATGTGGGAGCTAGGGTGTGCTAAGGTCTTACGTTGTGGGTGCTAAGGTGTGCTAGGGTCTTACTATGTGGGACCTAGGGTGTGCTAGGGTCTTACGTTGTGGGTGCTAAGGTGTGCTAGGGTCTTACTATGTGGGAGCAAGTTTTGCCAAAGTGCTTGATGCTTAATTCTCAATCAGTTTTCTGATTGCTGTGTATGCTCTTTTTACTTTTCTTACTCCTGGAAGCAAACAGAGATGATTTACAGTATAAGTGTGTCTTGTAATGCCTTCGTGCCATGCCTTCAAATAATGAAACATACAATTTCACTAGAAATATGGTGAAGGCATAATATTGATGGTTGCTTGTTTGACAGAATAAATGGTATGTTTTGTATTCTTTATGGTTCTTTGACATTTTCTGGTTCTTTGATGCCAAAGCAATATGAAAGATATGAAAAAAACTGGGAAAAAATTATCTTTAATGTGACAGTAATATGAAACATATTCTATTGTACTTTCTTCACAAGATCTCATTCTACTTTTCACAACCCACATTTTTAGAATGTGTAATAAGAAACATGACATAAAATCAATCTCCCCGAAAAGGTGTTGTAATTTCAATTCACTGAAATGGCTCCCAGAGCAAGCACAGTGATGGAATCTTGGCATATACAGCTCCTGAATGTCAGTGAGGACCTGGATACAAGCCTTGAACATATATGATTTGATATATGACAGGTAGATGAAAAAACAAATAGGTTGTTCATTCAATCTTGGAAGTAAACAAATTACCAGCCCTATCAGTTCACACAGACACACTCAGCAATAATAATGGCATTTGAGCTTAAATCAAAGAGGCAACAAACAATCTAGGCCACAAGGCGATTCAAAGGGATCTCATGAGAACTTGATTGACTTAGCCACTATTTATCTCAGCTGTTTTTTTTGTTTTTTTTTACTTATTGGTCTTGCTGCTGTAGCCTATCCACTTAGGAGGTTTGACACGTTGTGTTTTCAGCTTACCACTATTGTAATGTGTGGTTATTTGCGTTACTGTCACCTTCCTGTCAGCTTTGACCAGTCCGACCATTCTCCACTGACCTCTCTCATTAACAAGGCATTTTGACACCATAATGCCATAAACATACTTCAACTTATTGTACTGATATTTCTGTCAGTTTTTTTGTGGATAAATACAGTATATTAAATTTTATTGAAATGTATACAGCTTTGCTGTTGCCATAGTTAAGTTGCATAAATTGCAATAGCAGTAGTGTTCGAGTTAATTTTCTGAAGTTCATGTTCATTTTAAATAATCCTTGCAAGAAGTGTTCCGATTGCTGATTTTAATCAGAGAACTAGCCGAAGGGGAAATCAAAATTGCGTAGTTACAGTATTTTGCTGTAATCACCTTTAATCAGATTAGAGTTCTTGTAAATATGATCCAATAATTCAATTTTGCTGAAAAACAACATATTATCAGTTTCCTGTGGTAGTAACTGTTTTTGCCACTGTGTTAGTGTGGACTAGTGGTCTCAGTCCTCCATCTTGCATTTCTTGTTTATTTATGTGTGTGGCTTGTACTGCATCTTGTATACGCTCAGTGTGCCCGAGGGTTATTGATGTAATTCCATCCATCTTTGGCTGTCTCGTCACACTGACTCCCCATATGATATTGCAATTTAGGTCCATTCCAGGCGTGCTGGAAACGGAGGGGTGGGATGTTTTTGACCTCCGCAATATCTATCTATATATAAATATATATATATATATATATATATATATATATATATATATATATATATATATATATATATTTTTTAAAACATCCTAGCAATTTGCATAACCTCACAGATTGTGATTAGACCCCCACATATCTGATTCCATTGTCCTTGGTGCAGTCCTGAGCACCTGTAGTATGTGGTCGGCAGGTAAGTAATTCTACTCTGCCTTACCTCTCCTCTCCTGCTGTAATACAAAATCAGTGTTGTTAAAAAAACGTTTTTTCTCCCGTGGAACCACATTTCAAACATTTCTCAAGAATTTCATTCACCTGAGTGCATGTGAGGCCACACTGAAGAGATTGTGTGGAATGCTCTTCTCCGTTCATTAGATTAACTCCAAATACACCAGTTGAATTGTGATAAGTGATCTTAGATGCTGTGTTTCTTTGCCTAATGTATGTACAGTGTACTCCGTACCATGCTTTGGGTACATTAATTTGCTTTTTATTTGTTGATTTGGATATCATTTCCTTTCCATAGTTCTCCATAAGAAGTAAACAGCTTCACAAGCACCTTTGAAAGTAACACAACACGTCTGCCAAAAACCACTGATAGGTACATGGTATGTCATGAACACTGATGCAGCAAGTGACATTTCCATGATATGAATCAAATACCCATTTGCAATTACTGAATGAATGTTATATACCAGGACTGCCAACCATGTTCCTGGAGATGTACCATCCTGTAGGTTTTCATTTCAACCCTAATTTGGCACCGGTTTCTGCTAATTAGCAGCTCAAGAGATCTCTAGCTGTTTAAGGAGGTGGGATTTGTTAGGGTTGGAGTGAAAACCTACCGCAGGGATCAGCAACTGCTGGTCCTCAAGGGCCTGAAGACTGCTGGTTTCCCATCCTTTCTTCACCTCCTTACCTTCCCTCTGATCAAATTACCCCTAACGCTGCAGTTATGGGGACACTGTGCTGTAGGAGACATCGTCTATCGAAGAGTGCTATATGGCTGTAAATGCAATGCTATAACTATCTATCTACCTGGGAGTCAGGTGTGAAGACCGCCTGGCATATTGGAAGCTCCAATTATCCAGGAGAAAAGAAAACTACGGCTGAATTTGGATTTGAGGACAAGAGTTAATGAGCCCTGGTCTCCAGGAATTACAGCCCTGTTATACATAGTTTATGTAAGTGCTACATATAGCTTATAAAGGTGTTATGTACTGGAGATCTTACAAAGGACGATCATGGAAATTGTGACCAGAATTGTTACATTTGATAATACTGAGATCAGTATAAGATGTGTAAGGCATAACTATGTTGCTGTCTGATTTGTCCCAGAAAATAAAAAAACAAACTTAAAAGGCACTCTAAAGTGGACGCTGCTTTGTAGAGCACTGAATAGTGTTGATTTCTGTTGGCTTAAATACATGGAATTTCCTGCTGTAATCTGCAGTGATTCACCAGGCTTAATTTGCATTGCTCTTAATTCCTGGCGTACCTGTCAACCACACCTCTGAGGCAGCCGTAAAGATGATGCCCGCTTCCCAGAGATGGGTAATATGTTTCCAGAATAATCTGTAGGTGGCGAGTTAAACGCATGCAGGGTACGCTCATCATCCCTCTGATGCCAGCTGGTAAACAAGTTCAGTAATGAGGGAATTTATCCCTGCAACCTGAGGCACTTCCTCAACAAATATGCATGATTGAAAGATGCTTTTAACTTCAAAACTGATTTCCAATTGTGAAGCAGGAGAGAGGGCCTATTGTGAACGTAAGTAAAGAAATAACCTTCATTCTTTTGCACATTTGATAAAATAAATTTTGTTTTATTGCTCTAATCAGAAAATAATGAAACACAATATGATTTAGCAATATGAAAGCAAAATTCCACATCCCTGAAGGGGAGAGGTAGACATGGAAAAGCTATTCATCGATATGGAAGTGTTACCTTTTTCAAATGGTGTTGACATGTGTCAGGGGTATGAAATGCAGAGCAAAGGCCACACATATGCACAGTGTTGACTGGTTGTACTTTCAAAGCTGGAGCCCATTAGTCCATCAAACGTTTATGGAATAAACATGACTTTTATCAGATTAACTATTTGTGTTTTCATTGTGTCTTTACTGTATGTTTTCATTGTTTCTATCGATGCGAGCACATTATTAAACTCTGGAATAATAGGATCTCTCACATCTCTGATCAGATCTAAAGAGGTGGGGATTGATGGGATTCAGAAATCAAGGGAAATCAATCGGATGCATACACAGAATGTTCTCTTGAGGCTTAAATCTCAACAGTTTATTATCCAAAGTTTTTAATTGAAATTTTGGTTGAAGACCGTTCACATCGACCTGAAGAAGCATCACTAGATAATTCTAAGGGGAACTTCTTTTAAATCCCATTCCAACACGGTCCTACAACCTTGCCTGAACTGAAAACAGGTACACTGAGGTGTCTGGCAGTAATGCATTTGTTGAAAGATGTATGTAGGTGCCAAACTGTAAACTCCTGTGACGGTCTGAGTGTCATAACCCAACAAGCGGGCTTTGAGGAGGTGAGGGTGTGTTAAAATGTGTGGAATTCTGGCAGTGGTCTGGGTGATATCAGCAGAGTGGGTATTTAAGGAGAGTGTTGAAGTGTGGCTTCAGTCGGACATCTTGGGAATACCTGTGCTTGGGCGGGTGGAAGCCAGTGTCAAAGCCAGTGATCCTCCAGTGGGAGTCTGCTGTTAATAACATACCAGTCGGTTTGTTGGGATTCAGTTGGCCTGTCTAGCCCCTGAAGCACCTCATTAAATAAAATAACACGTAATTTTGTGTCTTTGACTGGAGACTATAAATGATCCTGCATCAAAGCAAGCGACATCCAAACTGTGGTTCCACATTTGTTATGTTTTGTCACAGTAATTGAAACCATGACATGAATAAACCTACAGGCAACTGCACACAACTCCCAATCGGGCAAGTAAATAGTCTATGCAAAATGTCCAAGACATTAACATGGGGTTTAACAGACCATCGATGGTGAAAGTAGGGAGCCCGCCAGACCATTTAAGTTGTTTTTTTATACTCAATTTAGCAATAGCGTTATTTGGATCGAGCCTTGACCAGCTAGGCATCTAATCCGTACAGCATTTCAATTTTGTAAAGAGCTGGGAACTCAACTGTATACTTTCACAATGTTGTCTTTTATTGCTTATTATAATTTTATGTGATCTGTGAAAACTCTTGCGATGCCACATACATACATTTTTTTTATCTTGCATAGTAATAGGATCAATTTGTTTTACTTTATTGTTTCATTATCCTTGTTGCAAATTCATAGCGCAATTTGAAGAAAAATAAAACAAAGAGCAGTAATAACACAGGGGTCTGACAAACACCCCTTAGAAAAGCTGGAGTAATGAGAATATTGTATATATATGGGGTATAACAAGTGCTGTAATTTCTGCATGGTGAAACCAAAATATATAAAAATGTACTTTAATGAAAACCGAGAATATGCAATTTTTTCGTGAATGGTCTGATAACAAATCTAAAATTAACCCTTTGAGAGTTTATATGAATCCACCATGGGCAGTAATATTTCTGCTTTAAAAGGCTGGTGACTGATTAGGCAATTAACCACCAGCCCTCTCATCCACACCTCAGAAGTGTGTTTGGTTCTGTTTTCGTTTTTTGTTTTGGTTTGGTTTGTGTATCCCGAGGAATGCAAGTTTAGCCAAGATATGAGTGCACTTTAATTTTACATTCATCTCTCCGATATAAATATAGCATCTTTGATGAATGATCCTGTGCACTGTTGTTTCACCTCTCATTAGACTGCAGCACAACGCATGGTGCATGGCTTCTGTACTCTTTGTCACAAACATCTGGCTGAGTGGCATGCCATCTATATCACGTTACACACTCTATGGTGCCCCAGTACACTGAGCTGGAGATATTGCTCAGAGCTTACCCAGAGTGCAATGAGACATGGGGGTTGAAATGAATGAGAAATTAATCTCAGGGCACTACAGCGGGATCACTGTATGATCTTTATTTTCTCCGTCAAACGCTTTCCCCCCGTATCCACTGTTAAAACGCAACAAAGGGTGACAAATTCAACATCAGCGCTTTCCTTTCCTGAAAGGAAACGCAGTGGTATGCAGAGGTGGAATTGTATGAGAATGGCTATTATGTTACATGGTAGTGTTACAGAACACACTCAAGACACTCCTGTAAAATGATATTGTGTGTACTGTAATGTTTGTCATTCATGGTTTTAATTGTAATATTATGTAATGGTGTGATGTATGGTGCTCAGACACAGGTGTTACCTGTACGGTACATGTACATGTAGGTTGTCTACATTAGGTGAAATGCAAGATTTTTGCAAATCCAGGATTTAAATTCTTATTGCTTATGAAAACCAAATTAAATGTAACAATTTTGTCATAAAGAAAGTGCAGCAAAGTGTTTATTGCTTTTATTTGACATAACTGTCAAAACCATGATTGGTGGCTCCCACACAGTTTTTTAAAACTTTTCAAGCAAAGTGTTTTGTTCATACAGTATCTCTGCCAAAAATATACTCTGCTATGCTATAATTCCCATAATGACATTTCAAAGATGAATAAAAGAGAATAATTATTGAAATTGCTTCTATCTAGGTTTGACTCTCTGTGTATTTATCACTTTGAGTTTATTTGCTGGGATATATTTATCATGAAAAACGCAGTGTGTGCTTTTTAAACCAGCTAGTCTCGAGTGAGTTCCTGTCACACATTTTTCACTTTCAGCCAAACTGACTGCCAGGCATTGTGTGGGATCTCTCCTACAGTGAACTCAGCACTGGTTACAAATAAGGTGTCACTGTCTCAGGACATAGCCGCTAACTAGCCAGGTGCTGGGAAGGAACTCAGCAGCAGAGCAGTTTTTATTTTTCCACAAAACAAGGCCAAGGCCTATGCCACTTTGACGTTAATTTAACATGTAATTAACGTAAACTTCATTTAACATGTAATTAACTTAAACTTCATTTAACATATAATTCTGCCCATTCCCTTCACTGCCCACCTGGCTTATTTGCTACGTGTATCTTGCATTGCATGTTCACCTATCACTTTTTAAAATTTTATTTATTTATTTATTTATTTATTTATTTATTTAATATTTCTTTGTTAGTTTATGGATTTATACTAACTTTTTTCCATGTAACAAACAGATTGTGGCAAAGATCAGAGGTGACCTTAGTTTTATTCTGTGGCATTACACATCTTTGAATGACCTCATTAAAAGAACACAGTAAAATGTTCAGTGTTAAAACAACACTCATGAGTACATAGGGTCCTGCGCTGGTCTCCATTAGACTCATATGTACTCCGTTAGTGTTGAACACTGGGCATTTCACTGAGAAGCAATGTCTCTTTAAGGCTCGGCCACTTCCCAAAGGGCTGATCTAGCTCTGCTGATGAGTTGAATAAACACATTGATTTATGTGGCTTCTCTGGCAGGAGCAGATACAGAGAAGGAATATTGTGTTACATTAGTTCTCCATCATTGTGCTGCCCTGGCATAAGGCGTATGGACGCAGACAAACTGAACGTGTCTGTCGGACCTCTACCGAGACCCTGCCCACACACCGACCTGCAGCTTCTCTTCTGGGGAATGTGCGATTTATCATTGTTTCAAACAATCACTGACATTATATTAATCTGACCACAACCTGATGAAAATAAGCTTGTGCATTTTACATAATGATTAGGAAATTCTGTTATTCTGCCAGGGTAGCAGCTGCTGTGGGTACGGTACATCCAAATGCTTTCAAGATGGAAGATATACGTGAATGTTAACTGAACATTCTAATGCCGAAGTAACAATCACTACAGGTTACTGAAAGCAAAGGAGCTATAGAATACATTACGAAACCAAATCAAAGGGTGGGGAAGTAGCCCTGTATTTTAAAACCATTATACTATGGTAGTAGCTATGGAAACAAGGTCAAAATATGTCTTGCATCTACGGTAAATAATTCAGAATAATGGACCGAAATATAATTAGAATTTAATTAGAATTTGGTTATTCATTTCGCAATTATGCCTTATGAACTATTCAAGCATGTAATTGTGTAGGCTTTTAAAATATGTTTAGTCACTGTTAAACTTCACAAAATGGCATTGAACTTAGATTGCACTTTTGAATATGCTTTAGTGTAACTTATGTAAAGAAATATGAAACAAAAATACAAAATGGAAACAGATTACAATGTATCTATATTTTCTCAAAATGTTAACACTAAAATGTGTTAGGATGTCCCCTGTCCTAAGTTACATTCATTACATTCATTCCCTGAACACTAATTGTGTTAGAAATATATCTTTGTTGTTGATTGTTGATTGTTTTGTGTCTATTGCAATGCAACAGTCGATTGTCACATACTGATTTCAATTAATTGTAATGAAAATGTGTTGATTGATTGATGCAACACAAACTGCTAAATATCCGTTGATTATTTATATTTTATCACAGTTGAGACTGAAAGTGCTCACAGTTTTTTATTAGGGGGCCTCATCTTGGCCAAATGCATGTTGGACAGCCCACAAATGAGCTGTGGTATGACTCTTGTAGCTCTCCGACGGCCCTTATCGTTTTTAAAGAGACTCTTCTGTGCATTATTGGCCCAATGGGTAGGCGTGGTGCGAAGTGGGTAGATTACTGAACAGTATGTTGCATATTATGGATCAAAGTTGGTAAAATAAATTAATAAAAATGGTTAAAATATGTTTCTTTCTTTAACAAGTAAATACCTCAACCATTTATACTGCCCATACACTGTCCAAATCTCACAAATCCTGTAGATAATCAGCATACACCAAGCATACCATGATGCCAAATATGTACTGTATGTGCGTATATATATTTTTTGTTTTTTGTATGCAGTACTGTATATTACACTTTGTCTTACTTAATGTGTAAAAAGTGAAAGTAACCCTTTATGAGTGTGTTCTGAGGATCTATTGGTTTAATCTCCCACACTATGAATGCTCTCATTTTCAATTTACATGTGGTGTCAGTTGAATTTGACTCTGTCAGGCATGATGCTATAATACTATATCAGTCAGCTCATTGATAGCTTTTCCTCCATATTCTCCATCAGTAGTCTTTAGCCAACCCACAGTGACTATTTGCAGTACTTATGATCATGTCATACTGTGCACACATTACACATGACTAGTTCTAGTGTTGTATCACTCATGCAGATAGTGGAAATCAGAGCCCTCACCACACACAGATGAGACTATGATGGGGAATTTGCAGAACTATGCCGATTAGCAGTGAAGGATGCCTTAGCCTCTAGGTTCTCTTTCCGCTGCTGAAGTGGCTGACAGTACCACAACCGTGTTCCACTTAATTGAGTGTTCTCACTGCATCTGAAACATGTGCACCATTCAGAGGTAACCTGTGTGTGTGTGTGTGTGTGTGTGTTTGAAAGAGTGAGAGAGAGAGAGAGAGAGATACCCTGTGCACGTTGTCCTGTTCAGTGTGTAGGTAGAGCTACTGGTAAGCCTTGTACCAACACACTTAATTAATTTCAGCAAAATCAGAAAATTTCATAGGACTGTTCCTAATGAAATGCCCCCAGTAAATAATGAGCTTGTTGGAATTCTTTATTAGTGTTGTGCTTCCAAAAAGTAGCCATAACATATGCAAATGACACAATCTGTGATTATTAAATAAATGTATGGGTCCATGTTTCCCATACTAAGCCCAGTAATGACAGAACCTTAAAGCATTTTGTGAAAGAGGCAGAGGGGAGGAATGTGCCATTCTTAGCGCACTCGATGAGGGTGGGAATAGGGGCTGGTGGTAGTAATTAAAGGCAAGTCTTGTGTTTTCCCTTTGCTCACTTTAGCAGGCTTTGAGAGATTACTTTGGGAACAGAAAGCACAAATACCACTGTGAGCCAGTGAAGGGTAGCAGGTAGCACACAAGCGCATGGTGCTCCTACAATTTAATTTTAAAAACCTGGAAGTTATGAAAAATGGTTGCAGAGGCTTTTTTCTTCTTCTTCTTCGCTTCGAGAACAGTGAGGGGGAAATGAAGTGAAAAAGTACTGTACAAATTCCCTGAAGATCCTTTTTTTAAAAACTGATAGATGAAATATTTTTTTAATCAGTGTACTATCCCATCCTCCCTGAGAAAATAATACACATTTAACCCTTTAAGGTAGAAGACCAGAAATACATTATCAGAATGTTCTTCACTGAACATTCTAAGGCTGACTGGTAATTGGAAGGAATGGAGTTCTAGAACACTGACTGAGTTTGAAGAAACAGTCCTCATTCCTTCTCCATCTTTCCCTTTTCATTTCTCTCGCCTCGTATCGAGAAGTCTTGTTCACTTCTCTGTGGGATATGAGCTCACTGAGAAGTACATTGTCAGAGTTGGGCCCAAGACTGTCTCTTTTGCCTTATATAGACACTGTTTTATTTGTATATAAGCAAATAAAAAAAAGAAACAAATAAAGAACCATTTCACCATTTATTTGTCTGTAATAAGTAATAAGGTCTTAGCTAGCCACTTAAATTAAATTTTAGAGTTTACCCATGCTTGTTTGCATTTGAAATATTGCACAAGAAAAAGAATATTTTGCAGAAGGACTGATTTTGAACAAGACCCATGCAGCAGATCTTAACAGTGAAATGGTGTGAGAGTCAGGATAAAAAGTGTTGTATACAAAATGCAGTATTTTACACTTCATAAAACCCATAATCTAATTTAGTTTCCATGTGTCCTTTTGGAGTCTCCAAATGTTCTTTTTGGAAAATTGCCTAGACATAGATTAGATAAAACAATACAGAATGCTCATTTTTGGTGATATTTTCCTCAAATTTGAAAGGGATTTCTCCGGTCTTGTGAATTGGCTCTGTTGTGTTTTAAAACACACCAGCCACAGCTACAATAATCTGTACCCTGTCAAAAACAGAACATATTTTCAGATAAAAAATATGCTTCCACTTTCACTGTGTTTGAGCTTCTGTAACTTGTTTCAGTAATATGTTGAGTAATTTTGACTCTAGGAAAACAAACCCCTAGGGTTACCTTTCAGAAGAGACCTTTCAAATGATGCTTGTACTCAAAATGGTTCAAGAGTAGTAATCATTTTTGGGTATGTCATTTTTAAGCTTGTGTGAAGCAAAGGGGCGATACTTAAGGGGTTAAGGCAATTACAGAACGTCACTCTCAAGTAATAACACAGAGACTGCTACGTGGGTCAGTGCGAGAGACAGGTATTGTTATATGACTCCGGGGGACCACTTATATAAATAAAGGCCTTCAGGATTGAACAATGGTGCCGTTATAACGAGTCCAGATGGAGAAAGCATAACTCACCTCATAGGGCTCGTCGGGCTGAAATAAATACAGTTGTTGAATGGGCTTTGTCACAGCAGGAGAGAACTCAAAGTCAATATATATTTTTAGCTCTCACATTAGCTATGAAAGCAATAAAAGAAAAATTATTCATATTCATATTCATATTCATATGGCTCACATTTTCATGTGAAAATGACCCCAAATTAATTGTGTATGTAGTGCACATGCAGTGGCTTAAAGTGTACATTTGAAAGGTCACATCGTAAAATGTCCAGAGGGACGATACTGTGAGTACATACTCGTTGATTGAACACTGAACATTTGACTGTTTACCAGGATGAGAAGTTGTGGGTAAGTGTAGTGTTGGGTTAAGTCATTAAAATCTCAGCCATATGGACTATTTTGGTGATAGCTCTGGAAATCTTTTGATTACAGTGACTATTGACTTTTCAACTCTGTATTTTACATACAACGTAGGCCACGGGGCTCTAAGGCAGAAATATGACAACTCTCATTCCTCCAAATTGGATAACTAGGATTTACTTTTGCATTCCTTCTTGAGGGGACTCTGTACACCAGGGGCAGTCAGTCAAAGCTCTGTAGCCTTATGAAGAAACATAGCACTCGCTCAAATCCATTACCCAGTACGAGTCAAGGACAAATCGGCTTAGCTGTTAGACTGAATGCCCCATAGTCATCCTTCCATTGAGAGCACCACGCATTGGTGGATTGAGCCTAATTGACATGCAAGCCGGTGTTTTTACCAGTTTGCTGTATTTTTATTTTACTGAGCCGACACCTTTAATTTGGACACAGGTTAACCTGAAATGTTTAAACTCATTTGAGATAGCTACCTGATATATTATTTGCTCACATTTAAAAATCACAAGGTAGGTAACTGGCAAACCCCCCCCTCAAAAAAATTTGCTTAAGATGGAAGTACAAATGGTCTACTAGCGTTTCAATTAAAAGCCCATTTGTTGGGCTATTACCCGCAAGCATATCTTCCTCTTGGCTCCAGTAGAATTTAAAATCACAGTGTCATCACGAGCAGCAAAAATTCATCAAACTTCACTGATCATAAATTCGCAAGTACCTCTTAAAAAAAAATCTAATATAAAACAAGTTAACCCTCAAGTGGCAAACACAGTACATTCCTGCTCAAATACATGAATTGCCATGGTAATTAAACAGAGCTACTATAGGTACCGCATACATCACAGAAAGAAAGTGATGTTGGAGGCGGGTTTTTGGAACTTGAGGGGGAAACAGGTTCATTAACGTTTGACGGAGGACCTTGTGACGAGGCGGGCCGACCTCGTCGCTGACGGAAAAAGCATCTGTCCAGCCGTCAGGCAGAGGAGGCTGGACGCGGTCCAACGCTCACCTCCGGGGGGGCGGGCCCGGGCCGGACGCGAGCGCCTGGTTAGGCCGTAATCGATGGTGTCGGGCCCTTTCAAATATCCGAGAGGATCCCGCGTGTCAGGGGCCCAGTTTCACCGCTGACAGCTCAGCCATTAATGGCTTTTTGTAGGGCAGTCTAAAGAGTCTGCCTCCCTTCCCTGGGAGAGTTCGCTATCATTTATCACCAGCTGCAGTACAGGAAAGGTCATGCCATCTCAGCCTCAGTATCCTGAAACAAACTGTTTCTGTATTCCTTTTATGTGCCATTAAGAGGGCTATTTGTCATCAAGGCTAAATGATTTATTTCCATTCACCGCAACTCATTATTTTGACTTCCCAATCATACGTGATTTCACTGATGAAATGCATTGCAAATTGCTGAAATGTAGGTGCGAGATGATTCCGATGATTAGCCGTGCCGTAGCCAGCCTTAGACGAATGGAGGTTTATTCCATTTCGTACCATATGAATTCATTTTTCAAAACACCTAATTGAACTGCTGTCAGAGCGAATATTTCCTGCGATCGCTCAACATATATTTAGTACTCTAATTATTATTAATCTGTGTTGCTTTGCATCAAATAAGAATTAGTGATATTTTAATTTTTAATTAGAAGTTAATGGGAGAGTGCCATCTGCTCTTATTCTTCGATGACAGAGAGATCAGAGGAGACTGCTGTCTGTAACAGGTAACAGGGTAAATAATTTAATTAGCAGATTATGCTGGTGTATTGCTATATTAAGTCTAATGGGAGAATCAATGTCACAGCAGTGGAAAAGTGAAAGAGCCTACAGGACAGTTAAGTGCTCACTTCCCCCAGGGTTGTGCTAATGAAAACGCTTCCTCAGGCTGGCGAACAAGGTCACTCCTCATGGAGAAGAGTGAGTGTGGAACACATAAGCTCTAGTTCTTCTGCATTGTCCATTTGTATCAAAGACTTCTGCATAACCAGGATAAGAAGCAAGTAGGATTATTACAGTTGTTTAGCTGATGATTTTATCCAATGCTACTTACAGTTGATTAGACTAAGCAGGGACAATCCCCCCTGGATCAATGTGAGGAGGCTAAGGGCCTTGCTCAAGGGCACAACAGCTGTGTAGATGTGACTTGAATCACCAAAATTTCCAGTCAGATACCTAAGCCATTATGCTACAAGCTTCCCTGAATCACAACCACACTGCAAAAGAAATAAAAAATAGTATGATTTTGAACCAGTCTCACCGTCAGAGATTAAACCTAGTCCTGGGCTAGACTAAATTACATTTTGAATGGACATTCTCCATACAAAACTTTTCACAAAGAACATTCTACGCTTTTTACACATGAGTCATTTTTAAATGATGGAAATTATTTTTAAAAGGCACAAAAATCTTTGAAACCTAGCAACAAGACATTGTTTCATGTGTCTATAAGGTGCAGAATGTGCCAATTAACAGCACAATCTTGAATGAATCAGCATTAGTTTCATTAATTAGACCAATGACACAGACTCCCTGACCTGGCCATGGGTATTTCACGCCTGTTTCACTTACTGCATTTGTGAGCATTTACAATTTGAATTACCCTTCCTGCACTTCCAATGGAAGTATATTATCCTCAACAGAGCTCATTTCACTGGCTTTTCCAGGGAGGCCTGATCAATTTGGAGGGAATTAGAAACCCAGGTAATAACACAGCCAGGTTAATAGGATTCTGTAAACCAATATAACCGCATGACAGACTTGAAATGGATAACACATTCAGGAAGGTGTTCGACCTTGGACGAGCTTACTTGGAGATGTGCTTGTATTTGCATTGTCCCGGGAAGGTGTGAAACGGTCAATTGTTCAATTATTGATTCGGGTCCTGAATAGTAATCAGTGCTGTGGTGGAATATCTTTAGTAACACCTCCACGCATGCTGAATTTGTATCATAGAGCAGGGAGAACTTTTAATATATGGTAACACAGCAAATTACACTCTGCGTAAGAACAGACTTAGGCTAGCGCTAGCTACAGCGTATAAACAGATTCCGGTGCGTGACCACCACTGGAATTAAAAGGAGACATCTGTGACTGAAACTATTTGCTGTCTCATGAGAGTTGATGCTACCCCTTGTATAGGACCTGATACATGCTTGATCCCGCACTAGATGAGAAAAACAAGACCCCACAAAAGCAAGCCTAAGATGACAGTAGCAAGAAAACTCCCTCAGTGACATTTGGGAAGAAAACAGACTCAATAAGGGTAGCCCATCCTCCCCTACACTGTAAAAAACAAAAAGTATTTTACTACTTATATTGAGACTTAAAATCTCATTTATTTTGCAAAACAAAAACAAAGCTATTACCAATGAGGTGAGACAGTTTGACTCATTTCAAGATTTGCCAATAGGATAAGAAATGTTCACTTGTTATGCAAAAGGTAACATAAAACAAGCTAGTATTTTGTTCTTGAGAGAAGAAAAATATAGATCATAAGTCTTATTGCAAGACTAAAAACGCTTGTTAAGACATACATTTTTTGCTGTGGATGCAGCCATTTTGCCTTGATTCATTACATGTAGATCTCCGTAGCAACAGCATCCTCGGATACTCAGATGAACTGTATGACACATTGATCTACTGTACCTACCTGTTAATTTATTTTGCATGGTGTTGTTTCTGTCACTTATCTCCAGCTGAGCTATCTCCAGCATCCGTGTGAAGCGCGACTGACACAATCTCATTCAGTAACATCTGATATTTTCACAGAGAGAGAAAGTGAGAGGTCCGTTTTTTCAGCCGATTGTGCCACTGTTCAAAATTATGTCTGCTGTTAGCGGTCTCTAGGGGTCCCATATTACCCCATCTGTTTGGAGCTGTGCCATTTCAGGACCGCAGAGCTTTATATTTTGTGGGACATTGACCTCGCTCTATTGGGGGACCCAGTCACACTTAAACACAAATAGCCTGTTAGTCTAGTGGAACCTTAGTGCGGGGGACAGTCACTGCCAAACCTTAATAAAATAGGGCAATGTGCCGCAGTGGCGCACAGCTAAAAGCAGCGGACCTTGATGCAGGCGTCAGTTTGTTGCACTTGCACACCGAGGGTCCTGCCGAATCCGAGGTTGGGCGGCACACGCGGAGCGGCGTAATTGGCTCGCCGCTCAGAGGGAGGCGGGGCGGGACTCGGCAGGGGCCGCAGGATCTCCCCATACAGTAGAGCCCTGAACGCACCCGCCTCCGAGTCACGGTCAAGGGAACTTGAGATGAAGCGGCTAGTAGGAGGCGTATCGCTCCCTAATGTCCCGATCCTCCTGGGCCGCCAAGCGACGGGGACGCTGCGGTGCATCCACAGCAACATGAGTGACTGGAATAGAGGGCTACCAAATTGGGAGAAAATAGGGAAAAATCGGAAACAGAAATAAATAAATAAATGGGGCTGTCGCATCCCATAGGAAGAGAGAGGAGAACGTGAGCAGAAACAAAGGATTACCATTGATAATAAGATGTGATTGCAAGGTCTCCCAGGAAGTTAAAATGTATGGATTCACTAGATAGTGCCTCAATTAGGGCAGCCTTTCCACTGTGATTGTGCAGAAAATTGTTCAAATAATTGACAGAGCATTCACCGTGGCTCCATAAGCCCTCTGACAGAGCTACTTACATTCACTGGCTGCAGAAGAAACAGAGAGAGAGAAATAGTTATTAAAACGCATTTTTCACTGAAATGTGAGGAAACCCAAGAGGATATAAGCAACTTGAGGGGATATAGTCCAGGAAAGAAAACACTCTATGTGTCTATAGTGTCTGTGTATGTTTGGTCTGATCCAAAATCCCACTCTCCCCACGTCAGGGACGGCCTACAGAACAGAGAGTTTAGTCACATAATAGTATCCATGCACCCATTTATTTTACAGGCAGGTGGGAGTTTTGTGTGTGTGTGCGTGTGTGTGTGCATGTGTGTGTGCATGTGCATGTGCAAAAGAAAGTTCTGTCGAGTTGACTCCAGGTTTTAAATTCCATTGAAATCTACTAGTGGCACCATATATCTTTTCATTAATAGAGGCAAGAAAAAAGTGAAATATTTATCATTTATAATATTGTCTCATTGGCTTTGATCCCTGGACTTCAGTGCCCCTCATCATCCTAGTACATATTTTCCGGACATCGTGCCATTCAGTTTTCTCTCACAATCACCCCATTAGCCACACTGTTGGCACAGTGGGTGTAAATACAACAATAGCCACTTTACTAAAATACAGAGTGATTTAACTCACTTAATACAGTGAACGAGGTAATGGACTGCTTCCAGTGATGGGTCACTTTTCCATTTGGACCCATAATCAATTCAAATGGGGTAAAAACACAAAGAAGATGAAAGTGCTTCAATGAACAGGTTTCAGAGCTGTGTACGTGTTTTTCAGTTAGCCGTAGTAAATGCTGGCATCGGATGGGACACATGGATATGGAAAGGGTTTCTCTGTGGAAAGTTAAATGGCATTGAGTGCCGTGGAAAGAGCCTCACACGGCTCGGAAGCGTGGTCATGCTCATGACTTTTTCATTAAGATAAATTCCTGTCAGGAGCATCCAGAAAACTCCCATAGGTGTTGTAATGAATTCATGTTCTTTCAGCGGGGAGGCCAGTTCATTGCAAGAGTGCTTTTCCATGCCAGGAACTTGTAACTGCACAGCTGTGTGTTGTATTTCCTTAACAATATTTTACTTAATGTAAGGTAATGAGTGATAAAAACATATCCTCCGCATCACCACAATTGCACAACTATAGACCATTTTAACTTACTGTGATCAAACAAACGAACAGGTGGAAGGGTTTATGGTACCGACCTTGTTCAGACCTCCTCCTCATAAGCTCAGGAGCTGCTGCAGAGCAGGGCATCCAGTTAGAGAGTGCGGTGGTGCCTTGTAGACCTGCCTGTACTCAGCCCACATACAGCGTCGGGCCAGCCTGCAGCCCAGGTAGGAATGGCATTAGTCAGCAGGACCTCCCCTGCTGTGCTACTTACTGCTAGCTGCTAGCTCTTTTGGGCACTAGGGCAGCTCAGGACCTCCCCTGCTATGCTACTCACTGCTAGCTCTTTTTGGCACTAGGGCAGCTCAGGACCTCCCCTGCTATGCTACTCACTGTTAGCTGCTAGCTCTTTTGGGCACTAGGGCAGCTCAGGACCTCCCCTGCTATGCTACTCACTGCTAGCTCTTTTTGGCACTAGGGCAGCTGTGCCTGTGTAAATCTGATGCCGTTTTACAGGCTGGATCAAAATGCAAGCCCAGGCTGCACCTGTTTTGGAGGATGAGTGCATTAGGGCGATGGAAGAAGTGGCGTGATAGGATGGGCCTACAGTGGAGATATTTAATACCAGTTTTGGGCTGCATAATGTGGGAGGAAGAAAATATAAACAACACAAACAATTTAAGGAATTTAATATTTTGAACAAAGTAATATATCTTCCATTGTATACTTTTATTCCATTGTTGAAAATACAATGCAAAGTGAACAAATAAATCATTTTATTGCCAGCTTAACAGGTGCTATCTCTGCGTTACCCTCCGTCTTTTTGTATTTCCTTTGGGGATAATAATGCAGTTGCCATAGCTCTATAAATAAAACTTAGCACTATAGTGGGGAATAATTTAGATTTCAGTAGTAATTGTTGGTTTGACTAGTTAAATGTACACTAATTTGTTCCAGGTGGGCCTCCTTTGCATTATTGGTGACATCAAACTTCAGGATTCCCCAGACTTCCACACCAAGAACTATAACTATAACGATAATGATGTGAGAATCCACACTGATGAATGTTCTGGAAATAATATCTTGGCTATCTGCCATTTTTCAAGTGTGAATTATTATTCACGTGTGAAAAAACAATGCCGCTTGAACTGGACATTTTCACATATAATTGGCTTTTTTCACGTGTGAATGAGAATTTCCACATACAAAAACAAAACATGCGACTTGACTATGTTATCTTTCCACCTTTCATGGTTCATATGTGTGTTCTTCACATGGTAGGTGTCCACGTATGCTTTTTAACCATACCAAGGTCAAGTAGTATTTGAAACCAAACAATTACATATCTGACACAGATTCAGATTGTTTAGTATATGCTCATAAATGTGTAGAGCACAGAAGTGCATTAATGTGCTTTTGATAATGCCTTATTGATTCAAGCATGACCATTAAATCACAGGCTCAATCAGCGTATCTTCAGAACAACACTGTATGGCAATATGTATTAGTATGGCTTTCTTTGCTCAGTTTGACAAGTTCCGTAATTGCTTAACTTAATTTGTCAAACTGTCTGCGAGGGGGTGGGGCGGCGGGGGGCACTTGCTTATTTCTAAGTCCATGTCAAGGGTGAAAGTCAATTTAATCCTGGCATAAATGCTTGCAGCTCATAAAAATCAACAGCCAGTGAGATAAGAGACACACTAGCTACTGTAAAAATAAAACTTTTATGATAATGACAAAATGCCTTGGGTAATTTCAGTGCAGTTTTCGAGCTAGTGAGCTACGCGCGGCAACAATTATTCTGATTTGATGTGGCAAGTTCTAAATACCTCCGGCACAGCAGTGAGGCACGGCAGCTTCTTACCTATGCAAAAAGCATGCACAAATTCAATCACAGTGCCTTGTTCATGCCATCTGCTGGGACCACGTCCTCACCCTCCTTAATGCACTCAGGTGAGCTGCATATTTCAGTGCAATCTCATTTGAATGGTGAACATTCAGCACTTTCCCTGGATAGTTAATTAAATTATATTCTTACTGTGTCACAGGTTTTAATTTGATTGCTGATGATGATAATTTTTCTTGGCAACTTGGCAAACCCAAGTTATGTTTAATGAACCCACAAAAACATGAGAGGGTTATCCGTGTGGTACAGAGAGAGAGGGGAAACATTTGGAAACAACAAAGGAGTTAGGCCAGTACAGTCTTTATGAACAGGGGTATAGAATCTACCTGGACCTTGGCAGTCTACAGGACTGTAATGACAAAGTCAATGAACTCCTGCTTCTGGATCATAGAAGTGGAAGACACTATACATCTAAGGTATTCTTCCAGAATATCGCATAAATTCTCAATTGAAGTCAGATCTGGGGACTGAAAAGCCATGACATATGGAAAACTGTCATCTTGAAAGACATACTTCTCAGCAGGAAGGCAATGCTCTGACATGCAGAAAAACTGATCAGTCAGCACAATTAGCAATGATTGACATTGACCTTGCCTTCAAACGGTACGAGTGTTCACCCAAACTAAACCGGGTAAACGGACGCTACTTGTTACAGAGCTATCACACTTTGTTTTTTTGTTCATCAACAGTGTATCCACTCTCTTCACAACTTTCAGATACTACTTAAACCTTAAAAGTACTTACAGCTATATTAACTACAAGATATGGAAATCACAGTGTTTTTCTTTGTTCAAACATAATATACAGGTTACAGCTTCAAATTATGGAAAGTAGGCAGTAGTAATTAACCTGAACATGTTTTTTGTATTACATTCTCCTGATAGACTTGAAATAACTCATTAATGTGCACACAAAAAAAAGTATAACTGAGGGAGAACTACTTATGATGCAAGCTGTACATTCAAGGACAGCACAAGTGCCCATTTTGTTCATGTACTGCACAGTAGTTTGCCTTCTTTGAACAAACCTTCATATTGAGAGGGGATATGGGAACATTTGTAGGACAATACGGCACTGGGGTATCTATAGGTCAGGTGAGGCAGTATCATATTTAAAACATCAGGCTAACACACTGCAGCTCATTTATACAGCAGCCCTTTCATGCAATCACATTTCTGCCGTAAAGCAAGCAACTTGAAAATAAAATATTCATAGAATATTTTTGGTGTGCATATGTTGTTTGTTTTGTATTGATTATGTATGTACCGTATGTGTATTACGCATATTTTTCTTTTATGTTATGTAAGATTATGTGGTTGAATTATAATATCTTCAACAATTTTAAATAAATGATTAAGAGGAGACATATAAAGCTATTTACTTTATGAATATTAAACATTACCACTAATACTGTCAGGTTGGATCCGTAAACTGCGATGCAGTTGTCTGCCACAGTTTTCTCCCTCTCAAAATTCAATTAGAACTGCCTCATTGAAATCGTTGCATTGAAGATGATCCTCATAAACCCCCCTCCTGTACAGAACTACCCATGAACAGCATCTTAAGAAAGAGAAAAAAAGATGCAGAAAATATTCATTCATCACTTAACGCTCCGTTTAGTTTTCTAAAAGAACTTTTTACAGCTCTGAATTGCAAGCACAGGTAATGAAGCTTACATAATAAACAAAATACCATATAAACAAAGGATCATTTCGATTCTCCTAAAACTTAAGAGCTATTCATTTGTTAACTTAAAAGTGCAGCTGTTCTTTGTGAACACACAATAGGCTCATTACATATCTTCTCCTGTGGTGATTGGCTTCCCTCCGAACCAAACTTATGCAGCTTCCACACTTTTGTCCCCTCGGATTCTACAAGACAGCACATCAACAGAATGGAACACAATTGCACTCTTTTCCTTTCTTAAAGTAAGGAAATTGAGGGAAGAATAGGAAATCACCAATAGCTTGGCCTCATAGCCGCAATGCTTAGCTGAATAGGGAAAGTGTAAGCAGCAAAGCCTTTCATTCGCAAAGAATGAAAACTATGAAATGAATCATCCTTAGATGATACAAAATGAAGACAGTTAACTGAACTGAACTGGTTAAGTTTCTATCCTCTGCTTAAAACCAATATCGTTTTTTCCATGGGAAACCATGCCCAACAGAGAACAAAACTGATTTCACCATGTCAAACATGTAACACCGAACAAACAATGAAAAAAGTGTTTTGTTGTAACATCATTAAAGGCAGCAGACGTGGGTTGCACAGGGGCAATGCAGACATGGAGCACAGATTCCAACAGATGGTCAATACACAGTCTTGGTCTGTTTGATCTGCAACAAAGCAGCTCCAAAGGATGCCTCAAAATCACCCATAAAGTTTTAAAACAGATGCTGCCTCAAAAGCACGGTCAGATTTGCCAAGCATGGGTGCTCAGTCACAGGAAGTCAGCTACAGGGCACAAAATATTAAAAAAATACATGTGGAAAATACATTTGTCACTCTGGTTTTTTTTTTCCTGAGATTCGGTCTGTTATTTCCACCTCCTGTGCACTGGTTAATAGAGTAGGAAATTGGCAGGCTGGAAAATGGCTTTGAACACAAAGGGGGTACATGGTACAGCATTACCACTCATCTACAGCATGTCTGCTACATTTATTTTATGCAATTGATTTTACCTCCCATGATAAACTGGCACCAGATAAAGTAGCATTGGATCAGAATGTTGTTTGTTCTCTCTCTGTTTCTCTCTCTCTCACTCACACATACAGTACTGTGCAAAAGTCTTCGGTACCTGTATAACATTCTGTACAGATAAGGTTCTTTCAAATATAATTCAGTGAAAGGTCCTAAATAAATGTACTATACATTTTACATTACATTTTAGTAATTTGGCAGAATAGTTAAAAACTGTTAAAACTGCATCACTTCTCTGAGATAGCCAATGCTGCCCTGCAGTTCTATAAGACAATCAGCAGGGACGTTGTTCCAAGCATGTTGGAGAACTTGCCACAGCTCTTCTGCAGACTTTGGCTTCTGATCTCAGACAGCCTTGATCAAGTTTTTATGTAAAAAGTAGTCAATTGCTTACAGGAATATGTTACTGTTTTTAATTAAATACAAAAATGTCTCTGTAAAATTAAATCTTTCGGAAAATGAATATTTAGAAATCTCAAATATGTTCTTTCATACTAACACACACAAAAAAGAAACACATATATAATAAAGTCTAGGGTGCTTAAGACGTCTGCACAGTACTGTACATGTACACACAAGCATAAACACACACGCACACATACACACTCACATACATGCTTCTTTTAGTGGGTTAACGCACAGATGGTTTCCCTCGTGAACTAGCTGTACAGCCATCGTGTAGGGAGAGCTGTGTGAGAACACGTATGGCATTCCAATACCCTGTGCATAAATTAATTTAACAAGCTCTTCAATTCCCTGAAAAAACTAACATTGTTTAACTATCAGGCCTGGACCCTTGGCTCTTTTCTCCACCCTAATTGGATTTTAGGACTACAGACATCAAAAGTGCAGAGGTCTCGGGGTGCTGGGCATAAGGTCACTTCTTTACATTCCTGAAACGCACTGCGTTTGCTCTATATAATCCATAAAAGGTCAGACACGGGGTGAATTCTAGGAATGCTGCAACTGTACACACACACACACACACACACACACATTTCAGTAACATAGACTTTATTCACATCGTCAAGTTAATTATAAAGTAATGCAATAATGAGTTTTTACGAATTGTGCCACAAAAAAACCTTTAAGAAACAGTGTCATAATAAAGGGATTTAACAACCTGAGAAAGATGGGAGCTTAAAGCCAGTTTATCAAGCACTCTGTGGATGAGTGGCCCAGATAATGAATTTCATATTTCACCTCGTTCTCAGTCTCCAACATAGCAGCCACCGCAGATAAGTAATTAGCCAGGAATGCATTAATGTATCACCTCATCTGCATTACCCCTGAAACCAGTGCATGATTTATTTTTCCCTTTTAACCCACATTATACTCAGGATTGCTGTACTGTATGTTCTTTATAACTATATAATAATAATAATAATAATAATAATTATTATTATTATTATCATTATTATTATTATTATTATTATTATAATAACTGGTTCTGGCATAATCTTAAATAAAGTAATCATAGTCAGTATTTGGTTGCAAATCCTTCATGTTCGATAAGTTCCTGAGCTCCACAACCCATATACATCACCAGACATTGGGTATCTTCTCTGGTGATGCTCTGCCAGGCCTGTATGGCAGCCATCTTCACTTCCTGTTTGTTTCTGGGGATTTTTGCCTCGGATTGAACACGTGTTCAGTTGAATTCAGGTCAGGTTATTGACATGGCCTTTCGAGAATATTCCACTTTTTGACCCCGAAAACCTCCTTGGTTGCTTTAGCTGTGTTTGGGGTCACTGTCCTACAGCAAGGAAAAGTGTGGTGGGTTTTGAGGTGTTAGGTTGGATCTGAGCAGATTTCATGCTTCAGCACAATTCAGAATTCATCCTGCTGCTGCCGTCAGCAGCTACATCATCGATGAAGACAAGTGAACAAGTGGCAGCCGTACATGTCCAACCCGTAATATTCCATTCACCACGTTTCAAAGATGATGTGCTACGCTTTGGATCATGAACAGTTTCTCTCTTTTTCAACACTTCTCTTTCCATCACTTTGGCACAGGTTAATACAAATCTCATCTGTGAATCAGAGCTTGTTCCATAACAGTTCCATAACAGTTTTTTTTGTTCTGGAGGTGTCCATCTTGCAGTGAACCCTCTGAGGTTATGCTTGTGTAGTTTTCTCTTTATTTTAATCTTTGAAGCATCTACATCCTACCTGAGTGTGTGGGCTAGCTGTTTGATAGGCATGTAGAGTAACATTAGCTATCATAGAATAATAGCTTGACAGCTAACGTTAGCATTCTTTGTTGTCTATTCAGATTGGAATAGACAACGAAGGTGGAGCCATGCACAAAGTCAGCCGTTTCATCACTGTAACTCCAACTGGCAACCAGCTGCACATTTTATTTGTGAGAAAAAGATTGTCATGCAATTGTAACGAGTCAGAGATTTGCCTGAGTCCAAGGTGGGACTTGAACCCCGGCCTCTCACTAGTCCAAATATTTGTTGAACAAACACATTACCGGTCAGCTAAAGGCAAAATCGCCAATGACACAAAATGCATCAAACCTCTTAATTGATAGGCTACCGCAGCAGAAGACCAATAATAAAAAGTCTAATAAATACCTTATTATATATAATGAACGTAAACTCAGACTCTAACTCCAAAAAAATTGCACTTACAATTCGGACAGGATGATAAATCAGGATTATGTTAACTTTACGCTGAAATCACTTTATTTATTTTTTTTATTTTTTTTTGCAGACGTCCTTGTCTAAGATATCATCCAAATCAGATTACGATGAAACCCTGCCTGTCTTTTTAGATAAAGTAGCTCTCCTTTCTATTAAGGGTGGCACTAACACAGCTCTGAGAAACAACGCACTGCATCTCACAGCCAATTTGTCATGACAGGCCACAGCGCAGGATTTGTTTAAAAGTCACCTCTCTCAATGATACAGCTGAACAAGCATGTGCTGGTGGGTAGCACACTGCAATCCAATTAATGACCTCTGCTGAATACTTAATTACCTTGCCACTACACTGCTGAATTTCTGGATAGAACTTGCATCAAAGCCCTTTCTTCCATAAGTTTCAATATTCTTTGCCAGATATGATTAAACATTGCTAAGATATGTGTGAACACTAGTCAAGTGTTTATCTAATATGAACATAGAGATAAAAGCAGCTTTCTATTTTCTTTTTTTTCTTTCTTTTTCCTGACAGATAATATCTGCTAGATAAATAAACGTCTGACTACATTCACAGGAGAAAAAGCATCATCGGCTCTGTCAGAAATGCATGGTCTGACTCACGGGCGGGTGAGGCCAGGCCTCCCTTCCCACGCCCTCCAAACCGGCAGCGGCTGAGACTGCCGGTCACAACATCCCTGCCACAACTTTACACGCCTGTCTTTATTAACGAGAGGTCTTCGGTGTCACTGAGATAAAAGGCCTTCGAATTTATTTGCTCGTTTCAGCAAGGCTTTTTGTGGAATATTGAACATAAAATTCTTTTGAATCTAGAATGACATTATTCATTCTGCGTATGAGTTTGAATTAATTCTTTACTATCTCCAGGAGACCTCCTCCCGAGGCAAACAGAGGACGACATAAAATATAATGAAAATATAAAATACAATGCAAAATACACCCACAGTGCATCGCACAATGAAATGTGTCTGTACACCCACTCTTCCTTACAATAGCGCTCAAAATATTGTTTGTTCTTTTCTTTCCTTTTTTATGCATTATTATTTGAAGATACACAAATGCTTCTGCGACAATTAATCCCTATTACGCCAGTTAAGTCTATCTTTGAAAGTTTATTGCTTTAATAAAATGTGAAATAAAGCATTGTGTTCAAAGGTATGAGTTCCATTATTAAGTGATTGCATCAGCAAGGACAGCAGAGCTGCTTGTACCGGGAGAGGAGGGGTCAATCTGTGTGAAATTGCTTTCATTCAGCACAAGTAGTGTGGAACTTTCTAGAGGAGGGAACAGAATTTGACAGCAGTAGTAGAAGATGGTCAGTTATTTTCAGGAATCACATACACAAAATGTATCTTCCCGTGTCACACAATCACACAAATTTATAATCAATGTAGCTTTCATTAAATGATACAGGATACAGATGGTTTTAACTAATTTTTTCTTGTATTGCAGTCAGCATATAAAAAGTAGTGAGAAAACAGATAATGATTAGGCGAATGCAAAGTGGCACACACCACTTCATATTCGACACACAGTCTCTGCATTTTCAAAGAAATCATTTCATTTTGTTAGATAACTACTGAACTTCTGCTTCGTAGTCATACGTTCAGCGCAAATTGCTTTGCCCATGTAACACATAGGCATCATATGGAAAGGTGACAGATGAACATTTTGACTTTCATTCTCACTACGAATTGCCATGTAAGTGGTTTGTATGCAATTAGCCATAAGAATGTGTGAACAGTGTCACGTCAGGGTTCCCATTGCGTTCTCACACTGAAGCCGTGCTTCCTCTATTTTTCAGACGCCGTTTATTTATCATGGGAGCATTAAATTCCTTTTCGCTCTCTTCTATGGTGTGCCTGAATTATGAATACCAAATGCAGCTTTCATTCCTGAACCATGACAGTTGCCCATTATTCACTGAAATTAGCTTATCCAATCCATGACCTAGTAATGTCACTTTAATGGTTCCCTAAGACACATTGAGGCAATCTTCGCGTTGCTAACAGCTATGTTTTCTGTGACCATGGCAAGAGGAAGTTTGAAGAAATGCTTATTAAGCACAACTCCACGTTGGTTAAATTGGGCACTAAATTGTGCCATCAGTCTCTGTGGCAATTTTGCATGTCCAAAGCAAAGATTGTGGTGCACCACTGTTTCAATAGACTGAGCAGTTATTACTGAATCAATTACATTTCCATACACACAGTAAAGGACAATGATTTGTGCTGTTAGCATGCAGAAAATTATAATGGCCATTGTCAGCAACGGGGACACGGCTACACTCATTCTACCAGGGGTAGAGTGCATTTAACCCTTTGGAGAGTAGGTTTTTTTTGGGAATGTTTTTCTTTTTCCAGAATATTCCAGTGTTCTAGAACTCCACTGCCTTCAATTACTAGGAGTGATTGTTACATCAGCATTAGAATGTTCAGTTAAGAACATTGTAATCACACAATAACTAGTATTCCTCAGTTAACATTACTGTACATTAGTTTACCAGGGAGTGCATGTGTGAGTGTTGCTTGTGTGATCAGTGTTTCTCTAGCTCCCTCCTGCAGGGCTATGCAGCTATGCATGAGCTCAGCTGCAGGGCTGCATGTGTGGGGGTTTGTGTTGAGAGCCATAACTCAAGCAACACTGTTAATCATTAGGGAGAGAAGGATGAAGGGGACGAGATGGTAAAAAGGCCATTCATCCAAGGAACAGATTCAATTGGTGTTGATCACTACTTTTTTGGTTTAGAACGTGAGTAGTGTGTTTATTAAATATGTCAAATAGAGCATATGAATAGCCCGCTAAAACAGTCCCTGAAACTTTCCTTCACAACCCCTTTAATTGGTCAGGGACACACCAACTTGACTTTCTAACTTGTCTTCCTTCCATATTCACACACTGTGCCAAGGCAAAGGTAAAATAATTGGATTATATTGATAATTTTAACCAATGAACAAAATATTAAAGATAAGAAACAGTTGTGAGCTCCTCCCTTTTCATTCCCACATTGGCAAAAACCTTGGAGCTCACTTGACACTTTGCATTTGTGTCTATTAATAAATATTCTATTGTATTGACACGATTCACTTCTCTGCAACATTTCAGACTGATCACTTATTTCTGTTTCTTCGCCTATTTCAGATTGTGTTCCACCCCCCTCCTTTCATCTGTCATTGATGATAGTCTGAGGCTGAGCCCCCCACATTGACTTCCTGTAGTGACTTTGCGACTTCCTGTTGTGAACTTGTGACTTCCTATTGCGATTTTGATGTCTTGTTGTGACCTTATTATTTCCTGTAGCAACTTTGTTACTTCCTGCTGTGACCCTGTGATGTTCTGTTGTGATTTTTGCCATCCTTTTGTGACTTTACGACTTCCTGTTTTGACTTTGTGATCTCCTGCTGTGACCTTGTGACTTCCTGTTGTGACTTTCTGACTTCCTGTTGTTAGTTTGCTTCACAGCGCTAGCTCCTGCATGCTGCTGTTAGCTGTTCTGTTTCCCCTCTATAATCTGTCCTCTTTTCAAGATTCCATCATGACATCACATCCTCTGGGAGCTTTTACTGGCAGGCTTTCATCTTCCCATTCCTAAAATCTCCATCTTTATTTTATCTCGTTTCACAACTACTGGAGAGAATTGTTTACCAGAAGCTGATGCAGGCAAACTCTTCAGCAGTGTCTCTCCCTTTGCCATACTCTCTGGAATTTGCATTATTCATGTCTCGTTCAAAGGCCTTTTTTTATCTTAATATCGATCTGATTTGTTCTTTGGAATTTGGGACCAGGATTTAAAGTAAACTGCTTAGGCCAATTTGCTTGTTTTTATTTTAAAGCACAATTTTATATACTGTAGGTTTTGATATTGCATTTGGCATAATACAAAGTTTGTCAGTTACATGTCTCTTTTGTAAACAGTATAGTACATTGAATAGGATCATAAGTAAAAACAAAAAGAGAAAAAAAGTCAATGTGAAAAATAAAAGAAATATGGAAGCTATGGCCTTAATACCACTCGTCATGAGTGGGGTTATTAAAATGTGTTCACAAGCAGGAATGGCTCTTATAAAATTGATCCTGATCAATTGTTCATATCATATCTAATATTTATAATGGCCCAAGAAATAACCGTATTTGTAGTGGCTTAAACGATGAAGTATTATTATTATTGTGTGTGTGTGTGTGTGTGTGTGTATGTGCGTGTGTGAGGGTGTGTGTGTTCTTATTCTGTGTGCACTGGGTGAAAATAAAAAATAAAAAGAGAGCTTGAAAGGCTGTCTCTCTCTCTCACACACACACACACACACACACACACACACACACACACATCCATATGTTTCTCTCCGCACCTAGTCCATCCCCTTTACTAAGCAGAAAACACGGAGACGCAGTGTCTGAGCGAGGACAGATCTATCTGAAGCGCAGACACCCAGGCTGCAGGGAGGCAGGTAGAGAGTGTGAATCGGGGCTCTCACATAAGGCACTTCACTGAGTCCGCCCCAGGGCATCACTCTCCCAATTTGCACTCGCTGAGAACGTGTGAGGATAATTGCAAGTGCCTCACGTATGCTGTCTGCATTTAAACACTGCGTTCTGATCCGACTTCAGAGCTGAACTGCGCTTGCGAAACAAAAAACAACAACACGGATACCTGTGATTATGTGGAAAGTGTACCTCTATACACTGCATGACAAGTCTGCCTTAACAAGTAACAAGTAACAAGTACTTGTAATAAAACTTCAGGTGAAATTATCTTGCTCAATTTGATAATATTGAGTAAAACCTCATTGGCATGAGGTTGTTTTGTCTTAAATGTAAGTTTAAGACTAAAATGCTTGTTCAAATTGACTTGTTATTCGATACACGGCAGTGCAACTATTTTGTATCCTCAATCAGAAAGGCAGTGGAAATGTATATAAGAACAAGATTTGCATTTTAAATCGAGGCTAAATACTCATATTTTGTTATAAATATTATATATGCTGTGTTCTGTTTTTCCTGTGTATCTGAACTATTCTTGTGTCCACTGGCAGGCCTGCACAGACGGATGGGTGTTTTATGAATGTATGTGGATGTTTCTTCATTCCACTCTGTTTTGGCATATGTATGTTCTGGCTTTCATCCTGTAAAATTACCCCGGCATCTGGAAAGGTACGGTATCACTGAAACGTATTACAGCAATCCCTCACAAACCGTGGGAGTTAGGCTCCTGAAAGCCATAGTGGCTGGCAGCACTGTCACTGGCAACGATACAGACTGCTATATTATTATTATTATTATTATTGTGATTATTATTATGATGGTATTTCATACGTACATCCCATAATATCCAATGAGGTATGGAATAGGTGGGAATAGTTGCAGGAATATTGGCAAAAAAGTAAAAATTCAGAAATGTACGCATACTTCCAAGATCTTTTCAAGCCATCTCTCTGTATCCCCACCATTCAATCCGACTGTATGTTAGCATCATCAGGGCCCTAATACGAAATGCTCACACTGTTTTATGAGTCTAATGGCTTCTTAAGTTAGTGAGCCTAAACGTGCTGGCTTAGCATAAGCACACAGTGAATCACGCTGGTGTGAGAAGCTGCAGGGGTGTAGGAGATTCACAATGCTCGACTGAATCCAGCACTGCCACAACTCCGATAGCGCTCACAGATCCCAGGCAGACCTCTGCAGGAATCAGAAAGAAACCACTTGCGTCGTGAGACCCAAATCACAGAGCATGCAGTACTGGACAGAGCTTTCCTCCAATGCAGAACTAGCAAACTCTTGTCTTATTATTTATTTATTTATTTATTTATTTATTTATTTATTTATTTATTTATTTATTTATTGCCTTTTCAAACTCTTGGTCAGATCAAATCTGAACACATACAGTATAATGAAATGGTCTCATACAGGGGTCAGCAACCCTGTGTCACGTTTCAGGTCTGTCTCACCATGTTTTATGTTGATTTATGTTTTTTCATGTTGTCTTAGTCACGTAGTGTCTTATCATGTATTATGTTAGTCTAGGTTCGTCATGTTGTTTAGTTTATTTCTTGTTACGATTTATTTTCTCGTCATGTCTAGTTATGTTTCGTTACGATTATATTACCTGGTTATGTTGAGTGATTATCGTCTTAGTTTCGCTTTGTGTTATGTTTCGATGCATGTTTATTGTTACGTTTACTGGTCGTTGTTATGCATACACTTTTACATGTTTTTCCGCAAACCTTGCGTTCCGCCTTTTCTCTCTCTCTCTCTCTCTCTCGTTCTGTCCTTCACTCCCCTAGTGTTTCTATTTGTCTATTTACTAAAACTACTAACGCTAGATCAGGATTGGGTAGAAACTAACAAGACTAATCATGTGTTCATGTTACCTTACGTTTCTCGTGTATGTCATTTACTAATTTGCTAATGCTAGGGCAGGATAGGTTTATTACTAACGATTACTAATCTCCTTGTTAAACTTGTCATCCATCGCACCTGTTTTCCATTTCCTTGCTACGCTCTAACTAATTGTCTACACCTGTCTACACCTGCATTTATAGCCCAGTCGCGCAACTGTTCACTGCGAAATTGTCTGCCTCTGTTTACCACGCAACTCTTGAGCATTATTTACTGTTTGATTACACGTTACGATCCACGCCTGTTTACCGACCATTGTTTATTGATTTCTGTTTTGTGACCATCGTTTGTTTTTTGACTTCGTCCTTGCCTACCGTTTTTGTACTTTTGCTTCGCTGATTGTTTCATGGTTTCGACTCCCGCTTCGTCCACGACTACGCCTCTGCCTGCCGTCCGTCTGTTCATCTGCCCCGCTGACAGCTCTCCTGCTACCGGACCTCCCTGCACGTCTACCGACTACGAGTTTGCCTCTTCCCTCGGCACCGTGCTTTTTGTTTGTTTACTTTTTGTTTGGCTGGATCTACGTGTATGGACTTTGCTTGTGTTGACTACTCTCCTGGGATTCGTCCCGAATAAAGCCCTGAGGGGTCTTTATATTACTATTGTTTCTGAGTCGTGCATTTTGGGTCCAACCCCCACGCACCCGTCTCACCCTGGTCTTGTTACTCAGCACTTAATTGACCAGTGAAAGCAGTGGATTACACAGTTAACTCACCCCACCTATTATCTTGGGTCTGAATCAGTTGCTGATTTTAAGGTGAGAACAAACGCCAGCACATTCTGCGGCTCTCCAGGATCGGCGTTGCCAACCCCTGGTTTAGTTCAAGGGTGTTCAATTAGAAGTGAAGTGAAGTGAACTTTTTCAAGCATGGGTATGCACTTTGTTGTACGTTACTCTGGATAAGAGCATCTGCCCATTACCAATAACATAATGTACTGTAAAATCAAACATAAAATTAAGTTGGTACTAATCAGAGAAAATTAGATTAGAAAGGGAAAGCTAGGAATAGAAGGCAAGCATATAATTTAATTAGGGTCTTGTTGTTAATTATCCAAGTCTTTAAGCTTAAGGTATCATTCTGTGCAACATTGCTGTAGACTTTATTTCAAAAAAGTGAATACTAGTTATTCTATGTAGTACTGTACAGAACAGTGCTCTATGAAATAATACAGATAGTTAGAAAATGTTATTCACGGCTAATCTGTTTTAACACAAATGCTTAGAATTGGAAAAAAGTAGAAGCATTGTTCAAACTTTAAATTTGTTCAAAGGTCTCTCCTGCAAAAGAGACCTTGATTTCAATGAGACTACCAGTAAAAATAAATTATAAATAAAGAAAATAATTGCCCATTAGTATGCTCGATCACTGCAAGACTAGGGTGCTGCTCTTTTTCTTTTCATTTTAAACAATATTTTCAGATCCGCGAGCAGTATTTCATTATGTTATTAAACAGACAGCCGACGGGGGCACAGGGCCACTGTGCAGGAAGAGGAGAGGGGAAGAGGAACAGCGGGAGGACTTCCCAGAGAGAAACAGAGATGTCACAATAATAATTACACAGAATATCACTGGCATGAAGGAATAACGCCCCGAAAAGGCATCAGAAATGTGTGACCCCACCTTCCTTTGAATTCGTTTTTTTGGGACGGAAAATAAACCTGCTGTGCTGCCATATGTAGACATGCATAGTATAAGGGGTATATTAATTTACAAAACAGTCATGCCTTCATTGTGTTCATTTACAAAATGAATTCATCATGTGACACAGTAGGTTATTTCATATGAGACATGCAGGCAGTGTCGTATATGTTAATTTAAGGAGGCATTCATTGTCAATCAGTGTGTATACGTACGTTCCAGTAATGCTAGTGTGGGGCAATAAAATCAGTTCTATTAAGTTTTTTTAAATGGTGACATATTTAATATGGAGATCGGGGACAGTACCTGTAGAGTGGCAGACCGGGGTGGTGGTCCCCATTTTCAAGAAGGGGGATCGGAGGGTGTGCTCCAATTACCGGGGTATCACACTCCTCAGCCTCCCTGGGAAAGCTTACTCTAGGGTACTGGAAAGGAGGCTCCGACCGACGGTCGAACCTCGGATTCAGGAGGAGCAATGTGGCTTCCGTCCTGGCCGTGGAACAGTGGACCAGCTCTTTACCTTGGCAGGGTTGCTGGCGGGGTCATGGGAGTTTGCCCATCCAGTCCACATGTGCTTTGTGGACTTGGAGAAGGCTTTCGACCGTGTCCCCCGGGGAACCCTGTGGGGTGTACTGCGGGAGTATGGGGTACCGGGGCCGTTGTTACGAGCCATCCGGTCCCTGTATAACCAAAGTGAGAGCTGTGTCCGCATTCTCGGCACAAAGTCAAGCACGTTTCCGGTGGGTGTTGGACTCCGCCAAGGTTGCCCCTTGTCACCGGTCCTGTTTGTGGTATTCATGGATAGGATCTCAAGGCGCAGCCGAGGTCAGGAGAGTGTCCGGTTTGGTGACCTCAGAATCGCATCTCTGCTTTTTGCGGATGATGTGGTTCTGCTGGCTTCATCGGACCGTGACCTTCAGCACGCACTGGAGCGGTTTGCAGCCGAGTGTGAAGCGGCCGGGATGAGAGTCAGCACCTCCAAGTCCGAGGCCATGGTTCTCTGCCGGAAAACGGTGGATTGCTCCCTCCGGGTTGGGAACGAGTCTTTGCCCCAAGTGAAGGAGTTCAAGTATCTCGGGGTCTTGTTCACGAGTGAGGGTAGAAGGGAGCGTGAGATCGACAGGCGGATCGGTGCAGCGTCAGCAGTAATGCGGGCGTTGCACCGGACCGTTGTGGTGAAGAAAGAGCTGAGCCGGAAGGCGAAGCTCTCGATTTACTGGTCGATCTACGTCCCAACCCTCACCTATGGTCACGAGCTTTGGGTAGTGACCGAAAGAACGAGATTGCGTATACAAGCGGCCGAAATGAGCTTCCTCCGTAGGGTGGCCGGGCTCAGCCTTAGAGATAGGGTGAGGAGCTCGGACATCCGGAGGGAGCTCGGAGTAGAGCCGCTGCTCCTTCGCGTCGAAAGGAGCCAATTGAGGTGGTTCGGGCATCTGATCAGGATGCCTCCCGGGCGCCTCCCTTTGGAGGTTTTCCGGGCTCGTCCAACTGGGCGGAGACCCCGAGGGAGACCCAGAGCCCGCTGGAGAGATTATATATCTCTCCTGGCCAGGGAACGCCTCGGGATCCCCCAGGAGGAGCTAGAATGCGTTGCTGGGGAGAGGGACGCCTGGAATACCCGGCTTTGCCTACTGCCCCCGCGACCCGACTCCGGATAAGCGGGTGACGATGGATGGATGGATGGATGGGACATATTTAATGTGTGTGAGTATGTGTGGGTGTGTGTGTTTGTGTGTGTGGGTTGCAGTATATACTATATACTTAACTCAAATCCTCAGTAGCTGATTTTAGCATTTTTTACCTCAAATAAGGTATTTTCACCATGCTCCAAAGATTGGATTTATGTTATGATGTCTATCTCTGCTAAATGGCTTTCTAGGGAACAGAAATTCTCTGCAACATCTGTAACACACAATATATTTCTTATGGAAGGTAGCTATTTGCTGGGTTTGTGAAAGAAAGCCATGGCTTCATGCAAGGGTCACTGAACACTCCTTTCAGCAATGTTGGGCACTTTCCCTGAGAAAATAAATGTCCCTTTGGCCCATCAAAAACAAATCTGTCCAAAGCTGTTCGGAAAGAAACAAAGTGCTACAGCACTATCGTGATATAAATTCTCAACGTCAACAAATTTCTCAAGATCATTGACTTTTAGCTCTTACACAGGAAAAGCGTAGGTGTGAAAGTATTTTTAGGCTCTTGTGTTAAAGTTTTTCAGATCAATTACAGTAAAGTCAGCTGCTGTTCTAAGAGATATGAGCAATGTGAGCACTGCACCTAAAGCAAAAATGTATAAATAAATAAAGTTGTACATGCATCTGAAAACTAACACTGTAGGGCACATTAACCTTGGGAAAAAAAATACTTGGGTGGGTATGAAGCTAATTGCAGGCAGGGATGATCTTGTTTTGGTTGACAGTATAATTAAATGGTTGGTAAATTCATAAAGCGCCTTTATCGAAAGTGCTGTACAATTTATGCTTCTCATTCACCTCATTCACACACTCACGTACCATGCAAGGCACCAACAAGCTCATCAGGAGCATTTGGGGGCTGCTCAGAGACACTTCGACAGACCCAGGGCGGGATCGAACTGGCAACCCTCTGATTGCCAGAGGACTGCTCTTACCACCTTACCACCTTAACAATGTCGACTTAACATCAGTTTTGTAGAAAAAAAGGAAATTGCACTCTTTTGCATAACCACCTACAGTACCCTTTGTTGTAATATAGATAGCAATCTGGACAGCATGGTATATTGCAAACTTTGACATGTCAGCAACCCAGCCGTTTTAAAAAGCTGCGATCTTTATGTTCAGCTGAATACTTCAGTCCCAGTGACTGCCTTGTGTCAGAAATGGATGTACAGTAATACCTCGTGCAGTCTGCAACCCTAGGCCTGGAGAACCTTTTTTTCTTCTTATTCAGCACTCAGTTGATAAACTGTCTCATGTCACCTGGTTTCCAGGGTCTAGCAGCTGATTATTTTAAGGTAAAACACAAACTCAGCAAACTCAACAGACCAGGTGAGTCTCCAGGTGCAATGTTGCTGACCCCTGGCCAAGAGCAACTGAGGACACCCACACCACCTACGTAGCAAACTGCTTTTAGAAAAAGATTCAGCCCAAATGTTTTTCTCATGTCTGTAAGAAAAATATTATATTTTTTGGCATGCTGCCTTCACCAGTGAAACAGTGTTATGTGCAGATACACATTAAATACATACTGTATGTACTTAATGTGATATCACAGTGTGATATAATTACAGAGGAACTTTCAATGCAGATTACATTTAAACATGAAAAATGATTAAAAATTAAATATTGAATATTAAATATTGATGTTGATTTATTACTCAAACCATATTAGACTAACCGACTGCCATGCATTTGCCTTTGTTTTTAGAAACTAACAGGTCATTTCAATTAAATTAATTGACGCGGCAAAGTTGATTTTTTTAAATTGCTCATTTGAACAGCAAGGGTTAGGGCTTGAGCCACGTTGTTTGTCTATTACCTGTTAATCACTTCTACTGGTTGCATACCCGTAGAGTGATTGAACATTCGTCTTAAGTAACTTAAATAGCTGTGGAATTTATCAGTAGATTAGCTTTGATTTGGTATTGCTTGTGAGCAATTGTAGGCCATTTAAATAGGCGTGTCAGAGCGACGCTAGCGTCGCTCCGTCCCCGTTTGTGATGTTATGTTTCACCCCATCCCAGTCTGCTCTCTCCCTCGAAGACCCCCCCTGCGACTTGGGCCTCCACGGCGTCGGAACCCCTCAAACCTCAGCTATCCCCCGCTGACCCCCTGTGAGGACTTTGCTGTCACAGGGGGACTATGGAACTGCCAGTCTGCCACTCGGAAGGCTGACTTCATCCCTGCGTATGCCTCCCTCCAGTCCCTACAATTCCTTGCCCTAACTGAGACCTGGATCACACCTGACAACACCGCCACTCCCGCTGCCCTCTCATCCTCCTTCTCCTTCTCGCACACTCCCCGGCCTTCCGGCCGTGGCGGTGGTACTGGTCTTTTAATTTCCCCCTCGTGGAAATTTTCTGTTCTCCCCCTCTCTGACCTGTCCATATCCACTTTTGAATTCCATTCTGTTGCAGTATCCTACCCTACTAACCTTTTCATTGCAGTTATCTACCGTCCTCCAGGGCCCCTGGGAAACTTCCTTGATGAGCTAGACACCCTTCTCAGCTCCTTCCCTGAGGATGGCACCCCACTGATTCTCCTTGGAGACTTCAACATCCACCTAGAAGCCTCCCAGTCTGCCGCCTTCCTACCGCTAATCGACTCCTTCGGCCTCTCCCTGCAACACTCTCCTCCGACCCACAAGGCGGGCAATGTCCTAGACCTTGTCTTTGTAAGGAACTGCTCATGCTCCGATTTCACGGTTACGCCTCTGCATACATCTGATCACCACTTCATCTCATTCTCCCTCCCTCTTCCTCCCCATCCTCCTCCCCCTCCTCCCACCCACACTTCCTCAGCCCGCCGTAACCTCCGCTCCCTCTCACCCTCTTCCTTTGCCAGCACCGTCACCGCCTCACTCCCCCCTCTCGAATCCTTCTCCAAACTCCCCGCTGACTCTGCATCTGCCACCCTCCTTTCATCTCTCTCCTCCGCCTTTGACTCTCTCTGTCCCCCTGTCTCAAAACCACCTCGCACATCCCCTCCCAGTCCTTGGATATCTGATACCCTCCGTACCTCCAGGGCCAGCCTCCGCGCAGCGGAGAGGAAGTGGGGGAAATCCAGAGACGCTTCCGACCTCATGACTTCATGCCGCACGAGCAGCCTCCCTCTCCTCTATCCTCATTCTTCTAGATCTCTCTGCTGCCTTCGACACTGTGGATCACTCCATCCTCCTGTCTGCCCTGTCAGCAACGGGCATCTGTGGCACAGCCCTGGACTGGATTGAGTCCTACCTCTCTGGTCGCTCCTTCCAGGTTGCCTGGGCTGGTTCGGTATCGACACCTCGGCCCCTCGCCACAGGGGTTCCCCAGGGCTCAGTCCTTGGCCCGCTTCTTTTTTCTCTCTACACTCGCTCCCTTGGCCCTGTGATCACTGCACATGGGCTATCCTACCACTGCTATGCGGACGATACCCAACTCTTCGTCTCGTTCCCGCTGTCTGATACGCAGGTTTCAGCCCGTATCTCTGCTTGCCTGAGGGACATCCAGAGCTGGATGGACAACCACCATCTAAAGCTCAACACAGGTAAAACTGAAATGATATTCATCCCTGCTAATACCTCTCCCCATCTGGATCTCTCCATTTCTCTCGGGGATACCACACTCACGCCGTCACCCAGTGCAAGGAACCTCGGCGTGGTGATGGACAGCAGACTGTCCCTTTCCGAGAACATTGCGGCGGTGACCCGGTCTTGCAGGTTCTTCCTCTACAACATACGGAGAATCCGCCCCTTTCTCACCCCCTACTCGACCCAGCTCCTGGTCCAAGCGATGGTTCTGTCCCGCCTGGACTACTGCAATTCCCTCTTGGCTGGCCTCCCAGCGTCCGCCATCAGACCCCTCCAACTCATCCAGAATGCAGCAGCTCGTCTGGTCTTCAACCTTCCCAAATACTCACACGTCACCCCCCTGCTTACTTCCCTCCACTGGCTGCCTGTCATGGCTCGCATCAAATTCAAAACATTGGTGCTAGCCTTCCAAGCAGTTAAAGGGTCTTCCCCAGCTTATCTGCAAAAAATCATCAGACCCTACACCCCTGCCAGACCTCTTCGTTCAGCCTCCACAGGCCGCTTGGCACCTCCCCCTCTCAGAACCTCCACCTCACGCTCACGACTACTGTCTGTTCTGGCTCCACGGTGGTGGAACGAACTCCCCGTTGAGGTCAGAACTATAGAATCTCTCCCCACCTTCAAGCGCAAGCTGAAGACGCACCTCTTCAAGCAGCACCTCTCCCCATCTCTCCCTACCTCCCTGTGAACCTTAATTGTTGTCTCTGTGACTTGCTTTGTGTATCGGTATTTTTAGTTGGCTAGGTAAGCAGTGTTTGGATAGTTAACTTTGGTCACTTTTGCTCTTGTTTGTTCAAAAAAAAAAAAGAAAAAAAAGAAAAAAAAAAAAGAAATGGCCCTTGTCCTTATCTTTGTTGTACAGGTAGCAGTTGAAATTGTACTTACCTCTAGGGTCTTTCAGCGAACTTATCCCTGGTTATGGGTATGCACTTTGTTGTACGTCGCTCTGGATAAGAGCGTCTGCCAAATGCCAATAATGTAATGTAACAGAGGAAGAGGTTCTTCACAGTTCACCGGGTTGAAATGTGGGGCTCATCGTTAAAAAATAGAAGAGGATCACTCTAACTATATGTAATGGAGTAATGTGAAATAACAATGCCATTATGCATATGGATGCTGAGAAGCTCATGCAGTATTTATATAATTATTCTACTCTTCTTGTTCCTGTGATCTATATTTGGCATGGTTGCTAATTAATCCAGGGAATAACATCTGCTAAATAAATGATTTACCTTAAACGATGAAAATAGAATTTAACCTGCTAGTGTAGCTATTTTTATGCTCAAAATGCTTCTAAATTATGTATAATTAGACTACGACCCTTTCATTTATCTCTGGAACAATCATTGGTGTTTCTGTTTCTTTGATGTAGTATATTGCACCAGTACAGAGATATTGATTGCACTATAGTAAATATAGTAATTGTTTCATTATGCAGTGCAGTTCAAGTAAATAATGAATATGAGGTTGAAGTCATTTTTCATTTGAGGGTATTTAAATCCATATCAAGTGATCCCCCCATTTTAGAGGACCAAAAGTAATTGGCCTCCATACTTTGCCACAGTTCCTTTTGGCCTCTATACTTATAGAGGCTTTTTCCATCAATCTGTTACTGGGTCACATCTCTCCACAATACCTTTTCCCAGAACTCTGCAAGCTCTTTTAAGTTCTTCTTAGCAAACTATAACCTGGCAATCCCATTTGTGTGGCTAGCTAGTGGTTTGCATCTTGCAGTGTAGCCTCTTTATCTCTGTACATTAAGTCTTCTGTGGGGAGCAGTCACTGAAATATTCAGTCCTGCCTCCTGAAGAGTGTTTCTGAACTGTCAGACATGTAATTTTCTATTCAGTAAGGTGAGAATTCCTCAGTCATCAACTGTAGAGGCCTTCCTTGGCCTATCAGCCCCGTTGCAATTAGTGAGCTCACCAGTGCTCACTTTCTTCTTAATGATGTTCCACACAGTTGATTTTTGTACGCCTATTGTTTGACCTATGTCTCTGACTGTTTTTTCTTATTTCTCAGCCCGATAATGACTTCATTGACTGTCATTGGCCATTCTCTGCTTCTCATGTTGAAAAATTGCAGTAACTAACTTCAAAGGAAATCAAAAGCCTAGACTGTATAGTGAAAGTTGACGTATACCTTCAGTACAGGAAGCTCACCATGAATGGACCTGTCTAATCAGAAAACTGTCCAATTACTTTTGGTCCCATAAAATGTAAAAATATTTGATTTAATTCCAACACAGATGACCCAATATGGATGTAAATGCTGTCAAATTAAAGGTGACAGTCTGCACTTTAACCGTACATTCATTGTTTAATTTCAAATCCAATGTGCTTCCAACCAAAATAAATTGTACCACTGTCCAAATACTTACATGCTGAACTTTGTGTGATGTGGGTGTTTGTGGCAAGCCATTTTAACCTTGCTAGGGCCACAGTTGGTTTGGTGTGTACCTAGTGATGTCAAGGTCTATTTACCTTGGGGAAACTGGAGCTAAGAAAGGTGGTGATGCCATGATCTCATATTTACGTTTCTGGAGCTAACAGGCACTGGGATTCCCATAAGTAAGTCTGCAATTTGGAAATGTATCTTTGAAAGTCCTGTTCTTTGTTCTTGTACCCCCAAGATAGGTCTTCTCTTTTCTGTCTCCGCTGTGTTGCTTGGAAACGTATATATTTATTTTGTTGGATGTGATCCAGATTTGAAAATGTGGACATAATTGCTGTTATAATGGAAAAATGAAAATTAATCTCTCAGTGGAAACGCATGTTTTTCTTGAAGTCCTTGCAGCTTTCATGACCTCACTCTTAATTAAAACAGTCCTGTGTTTAAAGTACTGACACAGACAGAACTCTGGCAGCATCTGAGAATGGAAGGAGGGTCTATGGTGCCACAGTGAGACACATGAGCTGTACAGCTCGGTTGCCTTTAGTGCTGTCAGTGAACAGCTGTCAATCTGCACAGATCACACAAGGGGGGCCTGAAAAAGAAAAGGTGTAAATGTGTTACGAGTCCTGTTGACTTGTGGTATTGGCCAGGAACAAATTGTTGACTGTTTGGGGCAGTGACATACATACAGGTAATAGTCATGCTCAAGCTACGCATATAACATAGTTCTTAGTAGGGTTTATGTTTAACCATATGCAGTGGTGAAGGGTCGCCTTGGTCAGGATCAGATCACAGTTTTCTCGGTGGGGGTTTCAACGTCATACGGAATGACAAGTACAATGAATTGAGGTGTGGTTCTGCAGTGAAGCTAAGTACTGAGGTCTTCTGAATTGGCTGGCAGGTGGTAATACAGATGGCAAAAGGTGGAACATTACTCATTTTGGCTCCACACTTCCAATAGGTACAATGGTGGCTGGTGGTTCCTTGTAATACCCTGCTTTGTATTCAAAACATATTTATAATAACAATGAGTTTAGCTGCAATATCTTTGATATGTGAGAAATGCACTAGGGATGACAGTTTGTTGGCGTTTCAGATCACTGAAGACACTAAAGCAGTGACTAACAAAGAAACTGCCTCAAGTATCAGGCCCTCTCTCAAGCTTTGAAATGCCAATCAAAAGCCGTAATCAATGTCGAAAATCCATAATAGAAACCTAGAACCTAATCAAATGTTTGCAATATAGTGATGGCCTTCGTCATAAGGGAAAGGAAATGAGAGCGAATAATTTAAAGCTGTTTTTTTACACAGGGCAACATAAAGTAATACCCCACACATCTTCCATAAGGAGCCCAACTGTCTTCCTGATGAAAGTCATTCATATATTCACTCAAGGGAGAAGCTATTGGTATACCCCTTATCATCAGGCTCCAGGTTTTAAGAAAATACATTTGTTTCTTTGTCATCTTTGCTTTGATATTATTTATAGTAGAAAATATGTTTTGCATGGCTGCAGTGTGTGTCTTTTATGATATATTGTGATGGTTAGTCTGTATTTTGTCTTGTTTTAATTGAACACATAGGCAATGTTCCAGAGGACAGAGAAGCTGAAAGTGACTTTGTTCTGTCAAGTCATGGAGGATTTCTTCAGTAAAAGTTATTGAAACTTGAGTTTTTAATTTTTGTTTAGGTAGAAAACATGCACATACACACTTGCACACATGCACGCACGCTCGAACCCCCATATCTTTGGTCCCACTCCTGTGCATTATCTGCAGTTTCTGTTTCCTATGCCATTTCCATTCCCTGTTTTAGCACTACACCCATGTCCTCATTTCCCATTAGACGGTTCTTATATCAAGAACAAGCCAGGGGCGCAGTAATTCCCATATTAAAAGTAATTGCATTTTTAAACTGTTCATAAACATGCAAAGGCATTTACAATGAGAATAAACCCTTCAGTCCCTCCCTTACCTGATCCGACCTCCCTTACAAATATCATCTATTGATGATTCAAATCATCTGCAAAAATGAAATGAGATAAATGAAGTCAATTAAATAAAAGAAAGTATACTTCCCTGACATGACAGAAAAATTAATCATATCCAGTAGGCTGAAAATTTGCTTATTATGTTTCCAGAGCATCTCAATGTTATACACCCTATTTCTATGCTAATCAGAGGGCATATGATCATAACAGCATAACAGCAATAATGCAATGGAGTTTCTGTCCATTAGAAATAGCATCGCAATTCAAAAGGAATAACTTTTTTATGAGCGCTTGTACCTTTATACATATGGGTTTTGTTCATCTCTTAGTTTTAGTTGCTAACTTTTAGCAATGTTCACAAGTGATATTTATTTAATTAATATGTATGCAGTTCAGACAGATTAATACGGTTTACTTTCTTTAATTAGACACAAGCTCACTCCGGATTAATAAAGTTCATTTTCTGTAATTAGACGCAAGCCCTTCTGGTCTGTCAAGATATTAATTAATAATGCCATCATGTTTGTTAAACTAAATCTTTTTCTATTAAAAGATGTTTTATGAGGCACAAGTATATTTCATAATTCAACACCCAATCTGACCCATCACAGATGTGTATCATATTAGCAATATTTATCAGGCATAAATCCAAATGTATTCTTGATTAATTTTTGTAGATCCTAAAAAAATTGCATGTTAAAGGCTTCTGAAAACCATGTGATAGATTTCATTAGCTTGGCTCTATCCTGAAAATTTAACTGCGGCTTTTTCCTTGGTGACAGAAAATGAATGTGTCCTTTAGTATTCTGAAGCGCACTTTTTAATGCTTTTTTACCTGCAGAACAAATTGGATCCCTGTGTCTCATTTCCCAAGGGTTTTTGAGAAAGAAAACCTCAAGGAAAAATATGAAAACTGAACAATTTGGAACCCATTTTACATGCAATTTTCATATAATGGACAACCTCGAAGAAATCTATGAACTGCTTCTTTTCAAATGTTGTTTAGATTCAGGTTTAAAAGCATGGTGTTGATCAACAGGATAAGGGAAAGCATGTCTTGCTAAGCATTTGAGGTTAATTTATTTATTAATTGCTTTTTATTTATTTCTTCCTTGAAACAGTGAGAGCATTTAATAGAACTACAAGAAATTAGTCAAATAGGATACGATACCTACGATATGATATGACACCTACACAAAAAAAAAATTATTGATTAAACTTTAAAAGGTTCGTGAACTTCAGAAACCAAGTTATTTACACTAGATAGGATTCAAGGAGGCAGCACGGATGGTGCAGTGGGTAGCACTGCCGCCTCACAGCAAGGATGCCCTGGGTTCGAATCCCGGTCGGCCGGGGCCTCTCTGTGTGGAGTTTGCATGTTCTCCCCGTGTTCGTGTGGGTTCCCTCTGGGTACTCCAGTTTCCTCCCACAGTCCAAAGACATGCAGGTTAGATTGATTAGAGAGTCTAAATTGCCTGTGGGTGTGTGTGCCCTGTGATGGACTGGTGACCTGTCCAGGATGTATTCCTGCCTTTGGCCCAATGTATGCTGGGATAGGCTCCAGCCCCCCTGCGACCCTGTTCAGGATAAGCATGCTAAGATAATGGATGGATGGATGGAGAATTCAAGGACTAACTTTTTAAAGTTTAAACAATACGTTTTATACAGTGTTCAACCACTAGGGGCAGATGTTCAGATTTCAGAACACAATGCCAATTTCATTGGTCAAAACATTCGATCGCCTGCCATCAAATTAGTGTGAGACCAGACTGACCTTTGCCTGAGAGGGTGGAAAAAATCATAGGCATTGCTCCATTTGCCTTTGTAACTTAATGTGTCATACAAAAGTTGAAGCATAGATGAAAACATTTAAAAATAACATCACATCCAGACTGTTGTGCAGGTGTTTGTGTGAGTGAGTGCTTGTTTGAGCTCAGCCATTTTGTACAAGACATGATCAGTCAGAAACCTGTCCCAGAAGCAGAGGTCGAAATCTAGGATGTAGCATCTGCTGTGGTGAAGCTGAGGACTGGGATAAACTGATATATTATTGCTGGGGATTTGGAGCGCTGATAGGAGGCAATGGGGGCAGTTTGGTGTGTGAATACAAACTGTAGCAGGTCAACACTTGTGAGATGTGAGATGGCTGCCATGATTTAAACCCCACCTCTGAGTGCATCTGCGCCATTCACCTCTCAGGTAAATGCCATGAATCAATAGCCTCTGGGAACTGGGGAAAGGAAAATCACTTTGGGTCATTTCAGTAATGTACTGAAAATAGCCATTCGGGGACACAGTGATAAATACTCGTCTGGAGCAAGTATCATGTAGGCACTGGTTTTGTTCAGTTTAAGAGCTGTTTTCCTCCTTCTGTACATTCAAAGAAACTGTGTGCTTTAGAATAAATTTAATCAGTCTTTAGCTCATAGCTAATTTTGAACAACTGAATGCAATGTGCTTCATATAGGGAAAATCAACAAGAAATCAATAAAAACAATAATAAAACCATGCATTGAAAAACAATCCTACTGGGTCCAACGTGTATCAATGGGAGGCTACATGTGCTAATAAGCTCCTATAATCTCTCATGCCATTTGAAGAGAAGACATTGCAGCATAATAGAGGATTATATGAATAACAGTTGTATGATTGTTCACTGCGGGCCTATTTCCACCAGCGTATAGCATGTCCTATTATTCCAGATGATGGTGTTTACAATACGGACGTCAGGAGTGTTCGTGCGGAGCGTGACACTTTAAGTGTTGTTTTTGGTCAGAGCAAGTGCGATTACTCCCCACTCCCCGAAGCTGCTTGTGCCTCGCCCGTGATCCACATACCCTGGAGCCCAGGAATTAAAAGTTGTTTTCATTTGAAATCCAGAAAACCCGGGTTGGGAGAATGTCTGTAAAAGCGATGAGATTAAGGCACAGAGCCATGGATGCCATTAAAACAGAATAGAAAAGAGTGGAACAGAATGAAGTGTTTTTTGCCATGGGGCTTCAACTGGTGGTAACTGCTTTCAGTAAAGCATGGCTGATTAAACTCTATACCACACTATAAACATGAAACATTACATAGACCAAACAAGAACATCACATAATAAATACATAATCTGAAACACATCACTGTATATATACAATACAATATGTGTGATTGGCAGTGAGGTAGTAATCTTATCAGAGGTTTACTGTCCGGAAAGAAGCTAATCATTGTCATTATCCAAACAAGGAGAACTTATATTATTCTCGATATAGACTCTAAATTGTGATATATGTTCCTATGAGACCTTGTTCCTATGTATCCGCTAATGCTATTGGCATAGTTGATCTATGAAAATAAATGTTATGATAATAAAACATTAGGAAGACAAAAATCACATCCCTACTTAATAATACTACTACTACTTAATAACAAACACACGCTGGTTAATCTGCTTATTAGCATTGTTGGGTAATTGTGTTTAAGAGCTTTGGTTTGCTTAATTACGCACCTTGTGTATTCACACATTAAAGTAATAATAACAACAGCTGCCCTGCAGGGGATACATACAATACATTAATTTTCAGAGAATTAAATACCAATCATCACATTTCTGACAGAGCATGTGACATACAAACTGTTTATGCTACAGGGACCATTTCAACTTCTTCATATCAGAACACAATTAATTTGTTGTTAAAATATGCGTTCTCTGTATGGCTAATTATTTTCTGCTGTCATTTCTTCTTGCAAAAAAGATGAATGCTAAATGTCAAATGTGATACGAATGCTGTGATTGTGCAGCCAGGTACTGTATTTAACAAGCATCATTATGAATGGTAAAAATGACACGTGGAAACCCATTATGCAAATGTGAAAGGTGAAGAGAAATGTCAGGCTCTCTGAACAGCAGGTGGGCATCTCGGTGCTACTGGTCAATGCTAATTTGCCAAGATTAAATTCAATAAATTTAACTACATCTGTAAAGGTCTCAGATATGGAAATCGATTCTGCATAATGTCAGTGCAGTAAGTGTTTCTTGTTGAGATGGAGAAGATAAAAAGGAAAGAATTATCTCAAAAGTATGGATTTAAGAACAATAGCCTTCAATTCAGCCCAGGAAGTGGGTGGTGGTCCTTCAATTGAACTGGGAATTAATGATGATGTCATGTATGATTTGGACAAAAGTCTTTGTTGGCTCAATTGCCCCAGGCAATAGCCAACAAAGTCTTAATGCCAAAAATATTCCAAGCACAGTAAAAAGAACAGCTGACTAAGCAGCGCAAGCTGGTTATACTTGAAGATGCGGGGTTAGTTTGCAGAGGAAGTTTGGACATTGACTCAAGTTATTTATTCCCCACAGAGGCGAAGGGCCTTAGGCTGAAACAGAAAAAAATAAAATAAAAAAATCTGGGGGTGTGAATCGGTAGCAACAGAAGATAGACGGCAACAATTCAGCCGTGGTAGCTCTGGTTGGCTCCGATAGTGGCTATATATTCTCCACAGGGCCGTAAATAACCTCCACATCGTGAGCTGTGTAAATATCCCGATTATGCAGATACATTAGTTTATGCGGCTCTACAGGCAAAATGCAGTGATAATGCTTTTTATTTCTGTCCAACATCTGGTGTGGACAGAGGACCTGTTAAAACCTAAATTGAGAATGGATAAATCAGTGTAATGTCTCCATGTGCATAAACAGACAGGCCTTGGGCTTAGCACAAAAAGATTAGCCTCAGCAATTATTTATTTAGGAAAGAAAAGTACATGGTTTTCTGTTACCAAAAACCATCTCAAGGGAAACTGTTCATTCACAGCAAAACCAGAAGAATAACTCGAAAGAAATACAAAAAAAGAAAAGAAAAAACTGCATTAGGCAGTTTGTGTTTGTAGGACCCCTGTGAACATTTTCACGGTGAGAAGCCATGAGAAGCGTTCTAGGTGTTCAGGTGAAAACCCGGCTACATTTGGTTGAGAACTGAATGTTTTCAAGCTGAGGAGGGTGTAGCCAAGCTGTATCCTGGTAAAACCTGAGCTACAATAGAATTAGCCTAGCCTGTTTATGTCAAAACGTCTCTCAACCTAGATTTCCACCACTCTAGACATTTCGATTCTGACTATTGCTCACTGAGATATTTCAACTTTTTTCCCAAAAAGGAAAAAAAAGCAGTTGGTTTTAGTGCAGAGTGTGTTTGAAAATTTTCTATGAATTTGAATGACACTGAGACTGTTATGCTTCAGCAGAAACTGTTCTTGAGATTTTTATGGCCAAAAAGTTTAATGTTTTATAACAAATTTGCAACGCCTACGTCCAAATAGAGGACTTCCTTTGGGGGAATTCCAAGTAATCTCTTGATCCTCGAGTATTCTTGAGTGATTTTTTTCAGAGGAAGACCGTGAAAACACCATTGGCTCCACAATAGAGGGCACGTTCATCGCCATGACCCCATTTATATCAGTGATCATCTAAATACATTCTAAAAATATTGTATTATTATTCAGTATACTTATAAATAAGGAGCAAACCTGCTTTTGAATAATAAATAGCATGTGAAATTGTGGAATGTGTTGATGGGGGTTGGGTATTTGACAAAAATTTCAATCAATGGACCTCAATAAATATATTAGTCTACAAGATGTTATTATTGTGATTATTGTACTTATGTTTTACAATCTTCTTGACCTTATGGCCCAAAGGACATAGCAGTATGTGCAAATTATCTTTGGGAGCAAAATGTTATACATGCAAACATCTGAATGATAAGAGTTATAACTGAGAAAGCTAGACAAAGAAATCTAAAATTAAATGGATGGTGACTGAGGTATGGACTCAATTAACATTTGCCCTGACAAGTAAATGCAAGTGTTAAATTTATTCACAACTCAGTCTGGTGAATTATTATCTGACTCCCTGCCTTATTTGCTGATATATAATACTGATACATACACGAAATGTCTTTATTTATTAATTTTAGTTGGTGCATGTGTACATTTCTCTGGGGTGTGTTATGGTCTCTGGTGAAGACTACTGTAATTGTAATTGCTGTGTAGTGCTGCCCCAGCTCACTCTCCAAACAATGCTCTAGTTAAGAGCGTGATAGCCACTGGGGAGAAGTGTTGCAGTTCTATTATGTTGGGATTATTGCAACCAGTCCAATTATACATGTTTTAGATAGAGAGTCTAGATACAGCCTATGGGAAAACTATGTGCCTAACTTCGGAAGATTCCCCAGGATTGCAATTCGAAATAAACAGAAGCAACCCTTAGCCTGGTTGGTTACGCGGTATTTGCTACACTCCATCAGACTGAATTTCTCATATCGTATGTGCCTCTTTTGTAACATAAACTATATTCTGCAATGGTATATTCATTGCGATATGCAGACATTTACTGACATTTACAGACATTTATTGTCCCCAGAAGAATAACACCATTGTAACACCCACAGTAATGATATAGGCATCAAGATCAAACAGCTGGCAGGTTCCTGAAACAGCTGGCAGCCTATTAATGCACCTGTTCCTTTAAAATGTGACAATCAGCATAATGCATTTTTTTATTTTTATGCAAAAAAATGTACTGTATGCACCTAAAGAACAAGAGGTGCCATTCGGCAGTTAAATTTAATATGTGATTAAAACAATCTGAATTGAATATTGTAATGCTGATGTAGCAATCAGGACTTGTAACTGCAAGCAGTGGAGTTCTATAAAACTTGAATTTTGAAAAATAAATAAAAAATAAATAAATAAACACTCCAAAAAATCCAATCTTCAAAGGGTTAAATACACGGTATCGCAGTTGTACCCCTAAGCAACCAGGCTTTCAGTGCAATATGCAGCTTAATACAGGGACTTTATATATAAACATTGCCTGCGTAGCCTACCTTTCTCTGGATGAGGACATCTGTTAAATGTCAAAATGTAATGTAAAAATGCTAGTGTAATTTGTTATTGACTCGGACTGCGAGTGGTATGTGGGATCTTGGGATGAATAGGCTGATCATTGAAAGAGCTCTTCCATTACTATCCTCCCTGGGGAAAGTTTCTTTTCAGATAATAGTTTTCTTTTTGAGAGAAATGCAGCAAGCATAATGCAATTCCACTTCAGCTCCCCCATTAATTAATCTCCTCTTCGCACTGCACTAAGTAATTCTTATTTCTTGGTTTTCTTATACAGTTGAATTGTATTATTACGATATCTGTATTTTACATAATACAATCTGCACAGCATCATTTAACATGACACATATAATGCAGCACATTCTGTTTCTTTAAACTCTATTTATGAAATAGCAACTTGCTCTGTTGATGTAATTTATCCACCATAATCAGCTTTGCTAGATAGTACAGCACAGTCTAAATCTTCAATTTGGAGAGATATTTTAAAGTCTGGCGCTGCATGTAAATTTAGTCGCAGAAAAATGGGACTGATATCAGAACGTCAGCATTGCATTAAAGAAATATTATATTTACGTGCACTTTTGAACGCTGACTCTAGGTTTGTGGTCAATGTATCACTATTATTACATAAATGACCGACCACCCTTAAGAGAGGTCAGGAAAGAGTCCCAGTCATCCACCGTATCTCTGAAAGCTAATTTCATGTACCATAAACCTGCAAAGTGGTGTGTGTTATGCACTTTGCTACCAGTTATACTCAATGTCAAAACTCATATCTGTGTCCCGGACTGCTGGCAGAGTTTGGGCTCATTTCTCGAACGTGTTTACAGTCGTAGTTTTGCTGTTGCGTATAAAAATGCCACAGTTCCATGAGTTCATCTGGGGTGTTCTCCTTAAGGCTGGTTTAAACAGATCGCTGGTCCCTGAACAGATCTTATCTTGTAAAACTGGATGCAGACAGTTGTAAACAGCACGGTCTTGAATCAGGTGAACAACAAAGTGCCAATTACATACTCCCCAAAATGTTCCACCTGTGAGCCTGGGCTCCCCGCTCTCCCGAGGAGAGTCCTGCCATAGCCTGTTCCTATTTACTGCTTCAGAGAACAACCCCCACTCTTCAATCACGGGCCTAAGAGACCCAGCGAGACTGCCGAGGGGATCGCTGTGCAATTTGGTTAACATGGACGGCAGGTTTAAAACAAACCAACAGAACGCTCCTTCTTTCCACCCAAATGTAAACAGTTCCCACTCTATGTACTCCATAACAGGGACTTTAAATAAGAAGGAGCAATCAACTGAATTTCACCATGGTCTGTGAGGAGTGCAGACAGATGGGAAGGGATATCATTCAATCTGCTGTGCAGCAAACTTCCTCAGTCTCACGGTGTATAACAACAGAACGGCACAACCCGTCTAAACCCAGGATCAATAGAAGCTTCCAAGCTTATCCATTTAATATGAGTGCCCCATCTCCCCACATTAAAGAGGCACGCGAAAACAACAGGTCATAAATCAAGGGACACCCAACCTCTCATTTGTGGTGTTTATTTGGATGAGAGTGCTCCATATTCATATGACATCAAGAGCCATTTTAATTTGAGACCCCATAAACTCAATTTACCCGTCTACATGCACGGTGTCCAGACACCCCTCTGTGATTCCTTTTTACGTGTGAAAAGCACAAAGCAAACACACCATGCTTGTGTAAACACGTAATTCCCTTTTAAACACAAGACTGATGTTCTAACAATTATGAAAACTCTCTGAAAAGACTGAAAAAAGGATATGGTCACTTCATTCTAATTCTAATAATTGAGCTAAATACTATGTGCAAGGATAGTCCATGCACATAGTATGGTGGACATTTAAAACACTAAATATTCACAAAATAAAAAAAGTCTTGCCATTTCCCTGTCAGTCACCCAGTTACCTCGATGATGTATTTATATACTCTTCATAGAGTCAGAGTCTTACACTGCATAACTTCTCAGCAATTTTTGAGAATATGACATATCAATGATTTATGGCTGTCAAATAGAATTCAATTTCCTGATATTAATTATCATAAATACAATAAACTGAAGCAACAGGGGAGAAACTGGAGGCAGCTTGCACACAAAGAAGTGTGAATAAAAAATGGAAAAATATATATTTACAATGGCATTTAATGTTTTTTAAAAAAATTATTATTATTATTATTATTATTATTATTATTATTATTATTATTATTATTATGACATTAATTGTAATTGATGGTGTAATAATCTTTCTGATTACGTAGTACATTAGCATTATAACATTTGGTATACATTGTTTGGTGTGGAAAACCAATTGGGCATTCAGGGGAATACACCCTGGACAGGTCGCCAGTCTATCGCAGGGCAACCGAGTGGGCAATTAACATTGAATCTTATTAGAATATATGGTTTGTGAGTTGTTGAAGTTGTTTGATTTTAATAAAATATATGGTTTGTGAGTTGTTGGAGTTGTTTGATTTTAATAAAATATATGGTTTGTGAGTTGTTTGATTTGCACTCATGTCAGCAGTATTTTGCAGTCAATAATTCCATCCTGAACAGCTTTGCTTGTGAAAGCATATAGAAGATCATATGTCATAAGATGACTTAAAAAACTATGACTATGACAGCAAATATTGGTATGGGGATAAATACAGTCCATCTTCCCTGAATACATTTCCCTGGCTGAAGCTGTGTGTGTGTGTGTGTATGTGTGTGTGTGTATGTGAGGCTGTGTGTGTATGTGTGTGTGTGTGTGTGTGTGTGTGTGTACTTCATATGTTAATGTAAAACAAACAAACAAACAAGCAACAAAAGTTATCTAAGTTAGTAAGAATGTCAAAAAAAGAAAATATTTCTGTACCATCACTCAAATAAAGCAATATAGATGTGCTTGGCAATTCTTTTGTAATATGACAATTTAGCAGGGATGGTATTTTCTCCGTGATGCATTTCCGTAATAAGAACAGGGAAGAGTGATGATCAACAAAGGGATGGCTGAGCTGGGCATGCTAATCTCCACAATAAGGGGAACGGATTCTGCTGTCCTGCAGAAAACCTTCTTCAGGCCTGAATATATCACAAACACAACAAAGCCCAAGTTACCAAATAACTTTCCGGAGTCCCGACACCATCACATACGACGGGATTAATCTATCTGCGTTTTCAATCAGCTCAGAACATGTCATATCAACTGAAATACGTATATCATATTGGCGTGCAGTCCCATTTGTGTTGTTTTTTATTTTTTATTTTTTATTTTTGGTTTATTTGTTTTTTGTTAGCGAAAGAGAAGAAAACCTAAATATAGTCCAGTCATAGCTTTAATTAGTTAATGAATCCTGTAATGCATTATGTAAGTAAAACAGCATCAAGCCAAAAATTAATTTACTTTACAGTATTGCCTAAATTAACTCGTACTAATTACACAGTGGACTGACTGGGACATTGACATATCCTTAAACAATGATACAATATGGAAGCAAATTTAATTTCTTCACAATATGTCGGGCTGTTGAATAATGTAACACATTTTCATGACATGACTCAATCAGAATTCTGTAAAACAGCTCATTGCTGAGGGCCAGAGTTCTTCTTCGGAGGGGCAGTCCATTATGAGTAGCATATTCTGAATGAACTATGATCGGAGAAGGAAGCGTTTTGTCCATTACCATAGAGGGTTCAGAGACACCAGTTTTTTAGGAAAGCAAGCCAGTCCTAGGCATGGAAATGGGGGCGGGGTTTACCATGAATCTATAACCTCAATGGACAACATCACAGCGCCAATTTGAGAGTTTAATTGAAAAAATCCTTGTAGCTTTCCATATATACTCTAAGCACAATTTTACCCTTTGATCTCATATTTGATTGTGGGTGCCATTTAAGTTTCCAGGTTATTCTAAAAGCAGGGATGCATTGCAGAGAGGTAGTGTACAGTAAAAGTGCAACTATCTGGTTGATCACATTGCTTTATTTTCTTCTGTCCAATCAAAAAAAAATGCATACATTTTTATTATTTAGAACGTGTACTCATCTTATACTTATTATAGCCACATGTACAGTATACTTAGAAATACTTGCAAATACTTGTTCAGTAACAGTTTTGAGCTTGTAACATCAAAGATCCAGCTTAAGCATTATTCTAAGACTAGACTAGTGGGGAAATGTGTTTATGTGGTTACTGTTGTATTGGGGCTGGGGGAATGCATGTTTGGATACGATTGCATTAGTGAATGTGACCCAGTATACTGAGTTTATATAGTTGTTGAGTTAAACTAAATGATGGCAAATGGTCTGCATTTATATAGCGCCTTTATCCAAAGCACTGTACAATTGATGCTTCTCATACACAAGGCACCAACCAGCTCATCAGGAGCAATTGGAGGTTAGGTGTCTTGCTCAGGGACACTTCAACAATCCTAGGGTGGGATTGAACTGTCAGACAGCCAGACAACCTCTCGTACCTCCTGAGCTAATGTCACCTCCTATACAATGCAAACAAGTTACCAAGGAAAGGTTCAAGCACTGACTCTGAGGTCTTGACATCCTGCAGGGTGTTGATGTGTAGAATTCTTGGTAAAGACTTAACGTTCCCCATGAATTATTTCTCATCAAGGCCACAAGAAGGGAAAACATTAAAGGGATCGGTTAAATGTATTGTGACACACACTATAACCAACACTGGCTCAAGCGGTTAGAGCAGTCGTGTGGCAGTCAGAGGGTTGCCGGTCCAACCCCCCCGCCCGGGCTGTGTCGACATGTCTTGGAGGAAGTCACCTAACCCCCAGTTGCTCCGACGAGCTGGTTGGTGCCTTGCATAGCAGCCAATCGCTGTGAGTGTGTATAAGATTGGATGGACGAGAAGCATCAATTGTACAGCCCTGTGGATAAAGGTGCTATATAAATTCCAACAGTTAACATTAAAAGCACAATAAAAGGGACATCAAGAGAAAATAAGACGAGTAATAAAAGTTATTGAGTTACATGAGGCCCACAGAAAGTTCTGCAATCACATGCCTTCACAGTGCCTGTTCATATTCAGGAAAAAGCCAATACCCTCAGGGAGTTCATTAGGTGGAAGATAATTAATTCAGCAGAAAATAACACCCAATAAACTCAATACAGCTAATCTCCTGTTTTTCTTGACAAAAGTTCAACAGCTCTCATGGTGCCAGCCGAAAACTTGATTCACATTCAGTACACAAGCAGTCAGTAACTGTTCTCAGATTCCATATAGATCTGTTCTTTTGTGTAACTTTGCAGTCTCTCTGGTGTGGAGGTTGAAGGACATTTTCATATCAGGCCAGACAGTACAATTTCATTTCCTCCTCAAGTCTAATCTCCCCATTATTTGCATAACAAATATAATCTAGCAAGTAACATAGCATAGTGACATAGCATAGTAATTTATGTCTATTCAATGGCCATTATGTATGTGTGTGTGCGCGTGAGGTGGGAAAGGGGTCAGAGTGTGCAGTGTTGTCCTGTTATTGTTTCTTTTTCTTTATTTTCTTTTGGCACTTTGGGGAAAAGCTATCCGTACCTAAACCTCATGAAAATGGAGTTTGCAAAGAGCTAAGGGACATAGAGTAATTACCATGTCAACCATCATTTCTGACCTTGTTTCTCTAGAAGGAGGTATGATCCCTGGTGCAATTCCCCCTGGGTAATTGCAGAGACAATCTGCGATATCTGCGATATGGCTAGTTTCACGTGGCTACAATAAATTGGATTGTTTCTGTGTTCATGTTCCATACATTATGTAGTTAGGATACGTGCTTGTAGACCATCGGCAATAATTGCAGGCACAGCCCTGAACCCTGATTATGTCTTTCGGTATATGCTTTCTATGAGTTGCTGCGGAAGATTCTGCCATCCATATGCAGAGAAAGGGAAACAAATGGCATTACCATTTATTGTTTTCCAGTTCATTAGGACTAATGTTTTCCTGGGAACTAGATACATTTCTTTCTTAAGTTAAGGTCTACAAACCAAATGAGCTCCACTGTGCTGCTCTGTATGCATTTATGTGTATGAAACTGAAATGAATGGTCTTGTCAGCAGGTATCATGGGTATTATAGTCATAATTATATTTTGGAAATGTTTGAACGTAGATGTTCATTATTATGTAATTCTTAGCTATTCAGAAAATAACCCAATATCTCGACATGCTTATTGTTTTACTGTTTACTGTGGCTCAGGTACATTACTTGGATTGGTGGCTCAAGCCCCGCTGTAGCCATGATAAGATCTGCACAGGAGTTGGGCCCTTGAGCAAGGCCCTTTACCCCACATTGCACTGGGGAGATTTTCCCCTGCTTAGTCTAATCAATGACAGCTAAATAACAAAATATTAAATTATGCTGTCAGTTTTTTCGTGAAGCACTCAGATTTATTTATGTGCCTCTAATTTATGGTTTTCTGGGAAATATTTCTGGAAATTGTGAGTGATAAAAACACTTTTTCCCCTCTAAGGGAATAGTCTTAGCAGGTTTAGCCAGCTCTTGTAGCCCACACACTTTAGAGGTTGCCAGAATGTCCAGTGAGTTCTTGGTGTGGCAAAGTTACTGGAAAGAACCATCGCATGAGAATTAAATTATTATCTGCAGTCGCCAGACAATTTGGCCTTTGGAATGCTTAGTATTCAACATTATTTATTTTGTCAATATAAGACAATAGCCCCTTTCACACTCACAAGCTAAGCAGTAAATGTTCTGGTAATTCTCCTTGTCAGCTCTAGAGTCACACAAAAGCAACAACATTGCTGGGCGAGGCATGCAAAATGTTACGACAGTCTTAAGACCCTTCGTTTCGTGTACAATTTCTTAAATAATACTTTAACTCAATCTGGCCCTCTCAGCAAGTCTTACATAAATATGATACTTTCCACATAAAATATATTCCAGCGGTATTGTGTGATTTTCTGAGGGAAATTTGGAGTCCAGCTGAGTCCAATATCAGATTCCATTTCAAATTTAACAATTTACTGTGCATGAGGACAAACAAGCAACATTTGTATGCAGTGTCCATCCTAAGAAACTTGATAGTCCCTAAAATAGGATAACGGTGATTCATTCTCAATTGTGGAAGGTGACGCAAACGGTCCTTCAGCTAATCTGAAATGAGGCGTATTACAAATTGGCCATGTAATCATGAGAGACTAATGAAGTTGACCACAAGTGCAGCCTCTGTTAACGGGCAGAATTAAACAGCCCTGTAGTTTCATAACTAGGTACTGACACAACTTTTAATTGCTGTTGCGTTCTTTTAGTACCCACATAATGTGCTATTTATATCCATCAATTCCTGGCTTAGTCTCAGATTTATCATGAAAACCACATTTTTGACCCGTCATTGTGAATAATACAGAAATAAATGAAAAAGCTAAATGGCAAGTGTCAATTTACATTAGAATAATAAGGGTGTATGCATGTTCTATGAGTCATGGATTGATGTACTTTTTCCAGTCATGATTAAATTAAAATAGTCTTGACTGAGGTTATCCACTGCAGAACATCTTAATGTTATGACTGAGAAAACACACTGACATCAGGGAGGTAAATTGCAAACTGCGTTTCGTCTGATGAAAACCTGTTGGGTTTGGTTGTGTTTGTCTGTTTATTTGCACACCACCTGAAAAGTCACCTTTGGGGAGCTCCAGCAGTGTGGCTGTTATAATCAGTTTCTTGTTTGAACAAGAATGCAAGGGAAAAAGTACTGGGCTGCATACAGTATCCCTGAAGTATGTTTATATGTTTCACGGACAAAGATTAAGCTTAATCCTGAACAAAATTGAGATTTGTATGGAGAATCCTTCCATTCAAAATAGAATATAATCTAGGACTAGGCTTCATCTGTGTCGGTGAAACTGACCCTATGCAACTTTTTTTCTGGCAAGATAAAAGGTCAGAATGATTATTTAAAAATGTTGTCACTTTTTAAAAATACAGATCCCTTTAAGGATGGCCATTGTAGGAATGTATTCACTGTGTTTATAAAACTGTGCAGAGTCTCTGAAGCTGAACACCAAGGCTAATGACATTACCTGACTGATTAGAAAGAAGCACGGAATGAATAAAATATTTAGTGTGACCATGAATAACCCTTCAAAAAGACTTAATTACGAGATGTGCATCAGGCCAATAAATGAGATTTAAAAAATAACTAAGCAGTTACCAAGTTACAACAATAAAATAAATCCTCAGTAAATCACAACACAGTTCTCCTGGCACTTTCCTCCCCTAGTGACAACCACACAAGCAGCTATAGCATAGCTATAGTATCATGATTCCTTAGATATAATTGATTCAGTTGAGATTTTTTTCTAGTCTTTATGCTTTTTGTCAAGGTCCAGAGATGTAAAATTGTGCTGTAGCCTCTTTGATTCACACAAACTGTCATTACTCTTGCAGTACTCCTTATATACTGTTTATTCTTTGGCGAAATGGCCTACATGATTCATGATTAATTGGGATAGGCTTATTTGATATTTTGCACACATTTTATGTGGTTTAACTCAAGGTTCAGATACCACACCCTCAAGGTTCACGCACCATACCCTCAAGGTTCAGACACCACACCCTCAAGGTAGAGACACACACCTTAAAGGTTCAGACACCACACCCTCAAGGTTCAGACACCACACCCTCAAGGTAAAGACACACACCCTCAAGGTTCAGAAACCATGCCCTCAAGGTTCAGAAACCACACCCTCAAGGTTCAGACACCACACCCTCAAGGTTCAGACACCACACCCTCAAGGTTCAGAAACCATGCCCTCAAGGTTCAGAAGCCACACCCTCAAGGTTCAGACACCACACCCTCAAGGTAAAGACACACACCCTCAAGGTTCAGACACCATACCCTCAAGGTTCAGACACCATGCCCTCAAGGTTCAGACACCACACCCTCAAGGTAAAGACACACACCCTCAAGGTTCAGACACCACACCCTCAAGGTTCAGACACCACACCCTCAAGGTAGAGACACACACCCTCAAGGTAGAGACACCACACCCTCAAGACTCAGACACCACACCCTCAAGGTTGTGGTACCCCATCTCAAGAGCAGCTCAATATGAACAGAAACCTTGCAGAAAAAAAAAATTTCTGTCATTGTGATTCTGACATGATACAGCTTAATCAATATCCATCCTCATATACAAACAAATTCTGTGTGCTTTTATTATCTAACTACTCATGAAATGGATGTTTTTAATATTTCAATTTCAGTGTCCATTTGTGATTGGACCTGACAATTTTTGTGCACTTCACAGCAGTGAAATATTTAGCAATACCATAATTTGTATATTTGACAATGAATTCTGCAGTACATTGTGAAATCCAATGCATCTTGAAATACATTTCATTTTTGTAAGTGCAGGCTGGTGCCTTTATTCAAACCAAACAGCAGCTGTGGACGTGGTTCTCATCACCTGTTCAGCATCTCATATAATTATCTCTGATATGGCATGCATTTCTTTGGGCCAGACTGACTGGGAAGGAAAGAAAATTTCCCTGGGGCCATCCATTTTGTCATAGATGCAATGAAAATAAATGGCCATTATTTCTGCAACACTATGGAAGTACTCAATGAGCTTCCTTGCTGAATATTCCACATTTTATTAAAATTATGAAAAAGTATGTTTCAGTGGTCAGGACTCAATGAAAATTATAATTGCAGCTCCAAGTTGCACAATTAAAATAATATTATTTAAAGAAAAAAATGTGTGGACATTGAATCTAACTCTGAATCACTGTATAACAATATGTGAATATATGAATATATCTCTGAAAAGGCAGAATCAACTTTGATGTCTCACTTTGCATATTATTGGTCTGAAGGACCATAGATTAAATTTGATAACCAGACTAATAAAGATGCTGTGTGCATTTCAAAGAGAAATTGTATTGCAGAAAAACACATTTAATTTCTCATTCATAACAGGAAATGAATATATGACACAACACACATTTCTGATACTTATTTTCCCTGCCTATATTACTCACTCATTTCCTATTCCTAAAGTCATGCAAACTGTATTGCAGTTTTTTTCTATCAAAATTCATCCCATAGAAACATAAGCACCTGTATTCAGAATAAGGGGCACATTTTGATTGGCTGGCGCACCAAATCTGAAATTGAATTCCATTTGTCATAAACCCCCAGGCAATAATACTCATACTGAAATGCAACAGCTGGATCCATATGCACTGACAGCTATAATGGTGTGACCCACTTTACTGTTAACAATGATGAAAATGATCCTATTTAGCATGCTGGGGCTGAAGCTCCCGCCAATGGTCCATCAAACGCCACTCTGACATATCCCCTTTCTCTGTTCTATGCACCAAGTACTCTGTTCTCGGTAGAAGAAAGGGCAAAAATATCCCCATTCAAAATGCTATGATATCGTTCGACAATCTACCCATTATGGACTGGCAAAATAATAGTTTTCAATCAAGTGAAGGAAAGAAATGGACGTGTGTTTTCAATTCTATTTTTTACAATTATGCCATTTCAATAAGATTTTTTTGTGCATGAGCCAGAATATTACGTCCTTAACCCTTTAAAAGTTTGCTTTGTGTAGTTTTCTGTAACAAGCGTCAGTGACATAAACTGCATTTCCTGGTTTGCATGGAATGAATGGAAAGGGGCCAGTTTGGTTGCAATGTGCCAGTACAATGTATCAATGCATGTGTGTAATACAAGCATACAGATTTACATGTGAATATACAGTGCACGACTGAACTGTATACCTTCTGTACCTTATGTAACTCATCGTGAAGGTAGCACTCATTATTTTTATTTTTTTAGAGCAGAATTGTTTTTATTGAAACTCAATTTTTTTTCAGAAGGAATGAAAGGACCTTTCTGTCTCCTTTATTCCAGCAGGCACTGGAGAAACCCCAGAGAAACAACATCCCAGGGTTTTCCCAGGCAACCAGCTAAGATAGAAACCAGGAAATAAACTATTCGCTCAACACTGAAAATTGGAGTTCAACCCCCTCCCCACTGAGCCCAGTGGGAGTAACTCCCTAAGGACATACTGCATGCCTCGCCTGGTTTCCTGTTCCTGTATACACTGTTCTCCCGTGCGCCCAGTCCTTAAACACCCCCTGTCACCACTGCCATCCTCAACATCCCTAATCCCTCACCCACAATGCCCATCTGTCCCCAGCTTAGTAGTGGTTAACCAGGCTAAATTATGCACCACAAATGGAAATTTCCTTTCCTAACTTTTGTTGTTGGGACAACTCCTGAAGCAGGTCCTTCATAAGCACTACATAGCACATTGAAGTACGATATCAGCATTCATAAGCACTTATGTCAATAACCAACATAAGGATCTTGTTTCAGTTCACTTGCTATGTCACTTACTGAATCAATATTGACACACCGTATGCCTATTTGTTGTTATTGACATAAGCACTTATGAATGCTGAAGTAGTGCATATGAATGTGCTGTGTAGTGCTTATTAAGGAGCTGTGTAGCTCTTATGTAGGAGCATTCAAACAAAGCGTAACCGAACATGTGAGGTCTGGTTGCAGTGTGTGCTGTCACCATTAATGTGAAGACAGGAAGGGCCAGATGCTGATGCTGAATATTGTTTATTCCTGTGAAAGCATTCACATGTAAGCACAGCGGTTTATGATTATTACGCTTCCCCTAATGAAAAGGTTGATGCCTCTAATACATAATCGGGTAGAGCAGGAATGTTCCTGGCTGTGTTGGCGTTTTCCATTAACACAGATGAATACACCCATGTCCCTGATTTGCATGTCATTACGCGAGGCATATAAGGACATCACGAAACTGTTATCCCTGCAATCTAACACCTGGACACATTCGGAGGTGAAACGCGCCACGCGAAACCACTTGATTATCTAAGTGTATCTAATGATTACTTGCGGGTGCTCATGATATGACAAGATTGCCAAGTGATTGCCGAGATGTTTCGTCATTTAGAATGACGCTGGTTGGAAATCACTCGGATGAGGGTTGAAGATCATTCTCAAGATTACAGAGAACATCTTTTCAACAAATACTCCACGAGATTGCCTATCCCTTTATGCGCAGTTATGGTTTATTTTAGGCTCATTCCTTTGAACCCACTACCACTATATATTTGCATATACTGCCTGCTTTTTAACTGTTTGTATTTAGGCAGGTTTCTTGATCGATTTAAATAAAATTGCCATTTCAAATACAGGCTAGAACATATGTATAGTCTGCAGTAAATAAGTAAGCTCTTACTCTTTCCGTGTTGGATGTTCCTCTCATCTTGTTTTTGGGGATGAGGACTGTGACTCCAGGTTCAGTCTCTGCACTCACTGCACTCAAGAGATTAGAGACGTGTCACTTCCTGTCGGCGCAAGCGCATTGACCTTGCGCGACCCCTGGAGTTCATCTCAATGACAGCTGTGTTATTGCGCAGGTGATCAGTTTTGAAGTGCGGGCTATTTAAAGCAACCGCTGTGATTCTCCGACTGCCACAGCGTTTCTTCGCCCGGGTGTGGAAGGAGAGAGGTGACCTTCAGCCGCTCGTTTTTAGGAAGTGTATTTTTGTGCCAGCGCACCTCATTTAAATGTGTGATATTGTTTCAGCTCTCAAAGCAGCATGGAGTGGACACAGTACAATACAACCAACCTGTCCACAAAATTTATTCAGAGCTACTCGCATATATAAACCACATTCTCAGCACATCAAAGGGAAGCAAATTAAAACAAGAACATCACATTAGAACATGAGTATTTAGGCTTTGTAACAATTTACAAAGCTTACTTCTTTTTTTTTTCTTTTTTTTTACGTATGTACAATCCATGTATATAACCAGACATTAACTAATGCAATTCAGGTTGTTCAAGGGTGGATGTGAATGCTCAGTTCCTAAACCGTCAAACAACACTGCCACTCACAGGACCTGACCTTTCACACCAATCATTAAAAAGGGCTATTTCAAAGCCATGAAACTCCATGTTGCTGCCCTTCTGTACATTCACTGGGTTGCCCAAATTGCCAGTTGCAGCTGTTATCGACTGGGACCAGTTCTTTGCAATGGCATTTTACTAAACGCATTGTAATGTAAATCTCAAATGCACACATGGAAATTCAAGTGAGCATAATGACTCACGAGGCAAACCATTAGAATCCATACAATGGACCATACCATCAACACACAAACAATAAATACTGATTATTTTCAAGCACTGAATATATAAAATAGCTCCTTTGTTATTACATTTGACATAATTCAATCTGAAGGACTCTTGAGGGGCTTTTTACTGTCCTGTGAATTATATGTAAATCCTTCTGCACTGCATTCATATATGTTGCCTTGCATACAGTTTTATATTGTATGTATGCAAGCCACGACTGAATGTTTTGAATGCTGAATTTACATTCACGGTCACACAATGGGATGTTTTAGATCTTTTGTTGATAAAGGAGATCTGCAGCACACAGCCCGCAGAATGAAATGCCTGTGTAAAGAATAATAATAACCTTCGCCGGGTTCGCCCAGGCCGTCCCTACGTTCTCTGATTCATAAATTACATCAAAAGAATGCGTTTAATCTTTTAAGTGATGCAAACGCGGCTTAACATCTTTCTGTTAAATTCAATTTCCCTGTTAAATGTATTTTTATTTTCTATTTGAAATGTGCATTTTTTTAGCACTTGACACAAACATTACCATATTGAAGGCAGATTTTCAAAGGCTTCGGGGAAATAAGATATTGGGAGCAAGAACTAAGAGAAAAACGGCTCACAGATGCAGTTTCCCACTAATTCTGCCTGAGAATAATTTCAGTGCTAATGCTACTGTTTTGCTGAAGATTGCAAATAGGCTTTGATGAGACAACAAACCCTTAGTACTGTACTGTAAATCAAGCTCTGCTTCTCACTCATGCAATTTCACAAGCGCACAAACACTGCCACACAACTGTCTTTTCTTAAAACAGCACATGCAAGATCCTGGCTGTGTTAAGAAACATAGAAACATTTCAGCTTGCTTAGGTGGATAGAGACAGTGGTCATGATGTTGATACACCTACAGCCAACAGTTCACAGCAATGCCTTCTAACAATGATTTAAAAGGCTATTATCTTGTCTGATTCCGAAAAAATAAAATCTCACCAGTCTTCCCTAAGGCTTGTGTAAGTGACTGGCATGTTGTTTACATCTGATGTATTTTGAGAAGCTAGCTCAGTCATCCAGGACCAGCGTTTTGGCAGCCTGCTGAAGAGGTACCTCTACCTTTGGGGAAATGACAGTAACAACTGCAGTTTGTAAGATTAAGGCATAGATTGAGCGCAAATCAATGGCACGCTGTTGCATCCTGGAAAATTCCGCTTTAATCTCTGGCGCGCAGGTGCTCCACAGCTTCTGAGCCGGTGAGATAAGACTTTTATATCACTGCAAGGTTAATACAGTTTATAGGCTGGTAAATGTATGTAATTAAAGCCCTAAAACCACTGGTTTATTGTAGTATTTCTCACTAAGCCAGCAACAGCAGGTGTTAAAGTTAATCATGCTCAATGCTCCCCCCACACTGCTTTAAAAGTTCACACAAACCAAGGACTTCAATCGATATATCATTTATAAAGTAGCAAAGAAGTAAGAGGAATAAAAATAATTTAAAACTAATAATTTGACATTTATACTGTATATTGTTAAAGCTTGCCTGGGGCTAACATTGCAGAAAAAGTAAAATTACTGAATTGGATATTCCCCTAGCTTCAAACAAAAACCTTATAAAAGAAGTGGAAAAACCTGGGAAATATAAAATTGCCAATAACAAAACAAGATGTTTTTCATAAATATATGTGCTGCATCTCTCAGAATGTAGCATCTTAAATGATTACATTTTCTTTTCCATGCGGATGGGTTGAAGGTACCAGCTGGACTTAATCTAGTCTTCTGGTTCACAATCAGTTAATGCATACCAATGACAAGGAACATCTTGACGTGAAAAGCCTTCCCTTTCTGCCTATGCTTTTCAACTAATGGCTCTCAGAGGAAGGAGAACTGAAGGTGCAATATTTACTTCATTGTTCATTTAAACCCAGTCTGTCGTGAACTTCGAATGACAGCTTCTGATTCTCAGGGAATACTGGACTCAACCTGAGATGAGTAATTTATGTTGTAATGACAAATCCTTTCACCTAACTTTAACTCAAGTTCTGCCAACACGCTCACACAATGATCATCAACCTCTAATTAAAGTACATCTCTTTATTTATAGACCTCTGGAAAGCAGTAAGGAGGCAAGCTGAATAACATGGCCTTACAACACAATTGTATGCAGTAGAAAACATCCTCCAAGGCAACACACAATGAAAAAGAAGGAAAAAACAGAAGGCTTAAAGTGTCACCCCAAAGTGCACACTGCACACTTTTACATACAGAATTTAAAAAATAAAGTTGACCAATAAAAAGTCAACTCATGACATCTGAGAGAAGACAGGAAGTGATTTTGCAGAGACCAGGGGCACGTTAAATTGGAAACGTTTTGCTAAGATTTCTGTTTCCTCCAAATGTGTGCAATGTTTTGCATCAGGCTTTGAGGCGTGTTTGCTCCCGTTTGGTGGGTGTGATGAGGGTGTAGCCCGAATCAATAATGATGTTGGCCTTTGCTTTAAAGCCCGGAGAACAACTTCTCAGAAACCATAGGAGCAGACCGTACTACGTCAGTCAGTCCGCCCACGGTTTGCACGACGTTCAGCACACCACCGTTTCTGTTTTATAAACGTTTGGCTATGCTCTTTCAGGGCTGAACATGGCCCTGGACATTACCACTAAATCAGCTAGCTGGTTGGTCCAAAGATCAGTCAAATAGCATTTTATGGTATGGTCATAATATTTACAGCACGGGGGTTTGGTGCTCGATAGCTTTGAAAAATAACTTCCTCATAGCACATACAAAAGACACAAGTCACACTTGTTCCTGAGAGCTGTCATTGCTAATAACAAGCAGCTCAGTTTAAATTCTATTGCCTCTAGCTTGCTGTGTCATCTGTTTCCATAGGGCATTCAATCACTTTCTGTAAAAGCGTACAACTTTACCAGAAAGTGCACAAACTTCTCCAAATAAAGCTGTCATAAGTAATGTCGCATTTAACTATAGACATAAATCTCAACGAACATAAATCGATCATTCCTCACGCAGACCTCTGCTACTGATGAGACTCTTTTGCTTTTATAGTTGCATATGGGAGTGCTGCAGTACAGTTGTGCTAACACAGACCTGTAAAAGGTTTAACCCTTTGAAGACCAGGTTTTTTGGAAAAAATCTGAGTGTTCTCGATCTCCATTTCTTTCAATTACCAGTTGTGTTTGTTACCTCGGCATTAGAATGTTCAGTTAAGAACATCCCAATCACATACATGTATTTGTGATGTTACAAATATTTAATCATGTTGGGTTTTACTGAGTCTGTTGGCATTAAACTGTACATTTGGAGCACTGCCCTCACAGTCCCAGTGGCAATTTTCTATTTACCCATTTCTCTTTTTCTATTTATCCATTTCTCTTTTCCAATTTACCAATTTCCAGCTATTATTGCTTAATGTTTTACCAGGGGCCTGTTCCACAAAACAAGAATACTGAGTTGGCTGGATAATTGCACATGAGTAAAATCGGGATCTTCGTAAATCTGGAACAAGGACTGAAGTAAAAAGAGCCATTCCGGGTTTTATTCAGTGCTGTTATCTGGCTAAATCAGTCATCCTGATTTATGGAAAAGCCCCCAGGAATATAAATTGAACAACAACAACAACAACTACTACTACAGCAACTACAACAACAATTAAATAATGTTGTGCGTATACTCAGACATAACAATTAACCACATATGAAAGTGAACTGCAATACCAGCAGTCTGGTTGAATGCTATTGTTATCCTGAGTGAAGAATACTTTTTCACTGTGGCAGTAATGCACTGCCATCTGTACACTATATTGTAAAAGTAGTCAACCAGTAGTGAAATTACATTGACATCAATTTGTCTGTCTGTGGCACATCCCCTCTGCTGCCAAACAGTGCATCAATAATAAAGGTCAGGAAAGATATATTTTGGATGAACAATATTTTCATTTGAGGAGCTCGGCATACATGTGTCCGGCAAAATGCCTGGAGGTTATTTTAAATGAAAATGTTTGGATTTGTAGCTGGAAAACTGATTCATTATTGTTGACTGCTCATCTCCCCTTTCCCCCGTACTGTTGCTCCTCTCTGTTCATTTCAGGAACGTGCAATCGTAATGTGTAAATGAGAAGCATCAGAAGAAGTATCATGTGAATGTTGCTGGTGAATTTCACAAATATTGCTATGTGCCAATGCAACCAATATACTGTTCTTTTCTTTAATGTCTCAATGGTAGAATCAATAAGAACAGAGGCAAAAAATAGTATGCTTATTCTCTAGACAGTTGTAATCTGTACTATTAAACACTAAATATAATATAAAAAAACTCTGGGAGAGAAGGTTTACTCTTCCGAGGTAAGTGATATAGTGCTAGACCCAGCATGGGATGCATTGCAACTTCACAATTCACCCTTAGCTCAGTGCCCAGATTTCTCCTTGCTGACAAATACATTGAGGAAAAAGAACAGGAGATGCATAGACTTACGTGTTACACTGCTACAGTGCTGGCAGCACTAGTGTAAATAACAATCATTCATTAGAGCACTCATTGGCTGCTACTTCTTTTTACCACAGCAGGTTTTCATGCTGGTGTCTTAATAAGGATCCATCATATTGTCTCTAAAGCTCTAAAGAGTTTTCACCCCAATCTTTACTTGAATTATCATACAAATGCTTATCAAAAACAATGTGTGTACAAGGGATCATATAGTATCAAAAAGCAATAAGTGAACAATATATGTTGAGACACAGCATGTGACTTGATTATTTCACAGAAAAACAGGCAAAATGTACAACTCTTCATGCATGTTTGACTAGGATTTGATGCTTTTAACCTGTGGAAGAACCTATGCACTTTGGATTAAAATCGTCTGCCAAATGAGAAAAATGTAAATGTAAATGCACTGTAAATGCTTTCATTATTCACAAGTTGTAATTGACTGACTTGATTGTGCTGCTTCTGTGCAATGAGAGTCATTAATAATATCCTTCACTTCAGCACTGTGAACTGAACAAAGTCCCAAAGGACCACGTTCTATGTTTGGACTTAATACATTTCAGATGCTGTAGTCTTAACTTTTATTAAAGTGAGAATAACAGAATAAAGCAAAAAACATACAACAGTATTTTTGCCATCAGGGACCAGGGGACATCCCAAAGTATTGCTTTCATTTGTTATTTTAAAACATAAAATAATATTTAATGTAATTTGCTAATAAAATTAGTAGCTGCACATGCCTGAAGAAGGCCGATTCCTGTAAAAAGAACAGATTGTTCAACACTGCAGTGTATGACAGCTTTCCATTTTTTAAATACTTTTTATTTATTTTGTAAGATGACACTTAAATTGATAACTGCTAGAAGCTAGCTATAGGTCTAGCTAGGCCACAGGTAGCTAAAGATTTAGAGTCAGTGGCTAGCTATGATCATTAGTTAAAAACAATACTTTCATTGCTTTCAAACTAGACTAATTCGTTAAACATGTTTGTATCTGGCTCTAGTGAGTGCTCTAAAGTGTTTGTTGATGTGATTCCTCCCATGTATTTTCCTCCCATGAAATAAAACAAATGAGTACCCCTAGTTATCCAATTTGGGCAGAATTAGGCTATTGAAGGTATAATTTCATCTTTTATATGTTTTAGCCATGAGTACCGTTTGCTCCTTATAATATGGACTAAGAAATAAACTTGGATAAAGTCACAGTGTTATTATACACTTCAAAAGGTGGTCAGGTGCATAACTGTAATCCGACTTTGTTGAAACAAACGCCTCAGTCATAGACAAAAACAGTGCCCTGTGCCAACACAAACACATGCAATAAAACTTTAAAAAAAGACTTAGATTGATTATACTATGTTTGAATAAAGTATGCTGGCTGTGAAAAGCTGTTGTTTTCATTTCCATTTCTGTATCACATGCTGAAATTTGACTCATTTGAAATTCAAAGACAAATCAAATGCTGTGAACTCAGTTTCATTATGTGAATAATACATAATTACAGTCATTTTCCATGAAAAAAAAAATCTAAATGTGGCAATGGCAAAACAACAAAATACATGTTTTTTTGCCAAGTAGAGAGGTTTGAACAAAAGTTCTCAAGCATGTAATGCATGTTTTTGACTGGTGCCAAGGCACAGAGCACACACATTGAAAAGGGTATCATGCACCCCTGTGGTCTAGGGTAGGGCTTGCCACATATTTCAGCCTATGGTCCTATTCAGCCACTGTAAGAGTATAGGCGTGAAAAAACACACACACACACACACACACTCACATGCGCAAACACATGCACAAACACAGGCAGATAGGTACACACACATGCATACACGTACTCTCTCTCTCTCTCTCTCTCTCTCTCTCTCTCTCACACACACACACACGCACACACACACACAATGTTATTTTTCTACAGTTGGTTTACCACCAGCCCCTGCTCAGGAGTGGCGAGCTTATTCCAGGGTGGTGACAAATCAATTGTTTAATCATTACAGATATGATGGGGCTTTGATATGCCTCCTTGGGTGTCCATCTTGCTTCTGCCATCCCCCTCCCACCCCACTGAACCAACCCTCCGTTTACATCTCCCTACCTTTTGATTGCCTCAGGATTGATTCCCGCCCACCCTGTGCTCAGATAAAGATTCAATATACCAGCCCTACACGCAGACAGCAGACACAGACACACAGGCAAATAAACAGACAAAGGAATGGATGGAAAAATATATTTTTTAAATATTTTAATACAAAGAGAAAATAATGTCTCTCTCTCTTTAAATCACAGAGGTTCTAGTTTATGCGGTTTGAGGAGTAAACTGACATGTTGAATTAATGGATAATTCATTTGCCCAATACATTTTACTGCTTCTTACATGACATCGCCATTACTGCTACTTAGCAACCCTCACCTGTTATGACCATGCCGCAGCATCAGCTAAACACACATATGTAAAAACATTTACTGTGTCAAACAGCTCTGTTTTACTGCAAAGCTGAACACCCAGAGCACACGCCAGTCAGCTACAAAGTAGACTCCATTTCTGAAACAGTCTTACAATTCTGTTGTGAATTACTTTTGTAAATTAATAAAAAGCAGCAATGCAATCATCATTTGCGTTTTGGATAGGTTAGGATAGGTCTGTACAGTGCATGCCTTCTATGCATTTACATACAGTACATCCTGCAGGCTCACACTTTGTGATTGGGAGTCAGCAAGTCACAAAACATACAGTACAGTCTAGGACACTGCAGAGCCATTCGTGTATCTGACCCCCAATGCTCAGAGATATGTATGTGATCCAAAAGCAACTGAGGATCACTTGAAGAAGAAATCATAAATCATGTTTCAACAGCTTGAAATAGATACTCTACTCAGAAAGCTTTCGAAATTAAAAACTTTTAAAAAACAATTAAAATAGTAGATAACCTAAAAAAAGAAATTTGCTGTTGAAATCCTGTTAAATGCTGTTTTGGTTTAAATGACTGTAGTTCTGAACCATGTCTGCATTTGAAGAGGTGAGAAGCAGTGATGTAAGTCTCTCATGATAAATAACATGGAAGTTAACTAACATGGAGGTCTCTCTGATCTGCCCGTGCCATAAACATTGAAAATGATTCCAGGGGGAAAGTGATATTGTGATATATGATAATGTTGTGATATATGATAATGTGTCCAGACCCTGGCTGACACTGGATGTATCAGATCAGAGCCGTCGCTAGTGGGGTGAAAGGTGGCAATGGTTTTGGGGCTCAGAACTTGGGGAGGCCACAGCTGGGGAGGGCCTACAGAAAACCCTGTAGGATGGGGCCCCAGAGCAATATTCTGTCAGGGGGCCCCGAAATCTAAGCTACGGCCCTGTATCAGAGAAGCAGATACTGTTTTCTTTGTGTGGGGGGTCCATGAGCATGTAGGCCATGAGCACACACGCCTGCTCTGATGTGACATTAAAACATGTCCGCCACATTTAATTGATGCATGCCATGTGCCTTCAACTAACTGGGTTCAGGACATACACAGGAAATGAAGACAAAGTGAGCCACCAGCCTCAAAAGACTTAAGATCAAAGCATGCCATTTGTCTGACATCCAGTGCAATCTGTCAATTTGACCCCATTTGGTGTTTGGCATCTCTTAAAAATCAGTTAACCTTGTTTCATATTGATAATGTATGATTTCTTTCTCATTTTCGATTTTGGTGGGATTCAATGGCAAACATATTGTAATAAACATACTGTCCTGTAGCAGCTTTGCATACAAATGTGTTGTGCATTGTTATTTTGACCCTCTGTAACTGTATAAAATGCAAGAAATTTTTTTATTTTAATAACAAATTTCTTTGCGGATTTTTCATATTTATGGATAGAAGCATTTTGGAAAAAATAAGAAGGCGACAACCAAAGTATTTTAATTACAATAATTATGTGTTGATTTAAACTGTTAGCAGTCATAAAATCTTTCCATAATAGGAGGGTGAAACTTGTGAAGCTGGGAATGAAGCATCAGAAGCAGCTAATCTTAACTCTTAAAATTACTTTTAAGTTACAAAACTCAAATCGCTTTCACATTCGTGATTTTATTCCATCTGGGGAAAAAGTGAGTTATTTTCACCCTCTCTCTCATGTCTTTTTCTCCTAGCTGACCAGAAGTTTGTGGTTGATCTGCTTTTCAAAAGGCTTAAAACCAGACACATATTCTGGCATGGATTCAATAAATTTCAATTAATCAGATTAGCTCTTGTATAGTTATGATTTGTATTTGTTCCTTTACGGCGCAGTTCTCATTCAGCTGCATGAGCATGGTGGTAGGATAAATCCACACTTCTCTGATGTTAAGTCTGTGTCTGAGTACAAGTTAGAGGTTCGCAGGCACAGTCTTAAGCACTTTAAAATGTCAAACGTGTAGAATTGAGCATTCCAGATACTTTGCTGAAACAGACAGCTTCTTTCCACAGAACCTGTACAAAGTTTGCAAAGTTTGCAAAAATGTTTTTCCATAACACATATACAGTACAAGCCGACACATACAGTGCAGTATGGCCTTTGAGATTTCAAACTGTTTCACTTGTATAATACTTAATACATGGTAGTATCAGTGTGCTTGTGTAGCAAATGGGATTATGTTCTTTACTGTGCAAGTTGGCGGTTAGGGAAAAATGTTTAATAAAGCTGGCCCTTAGGCTCTTTGCAAAGAAAATGCATCATCTTGTAAGAGGAGGGATTTTGCTTGAGTGTGGGGGGAGACAGTTAAAAATTATCAAAGCTTAATCCTTTCTTGCTTTGGCTCTCATTTTAGTTTCGATGCGAAGCACAATGGGCAGCCAGGCTGTAATATTAAACATTATGCAGGCTTTTGGTATATAAATGAGCACTCAGAAATATGCTGGTAAAATATTAATCTACTGTAATACAGAGGAATGGAAAGTGTGTTAATGTTTATTGGCACTGAGGGTACTTAAAGCGGCAGTATACTTGATAAGATGGCAAACCCGGCCGAATTCGAGCCACAGCTGAACCGGGAGCTGCATACAAATGTGCGTATACTCATTGCGACTTCAAACTGTTCCCATTGAGACAGCCCACCCCAGTGGGTGCCACAGATGCAGATTCTGTGTTTGTGGTAACATTAAGAAGTGACAGTGAAAACAACTATGAAAAACTGAAAAACAACAATGTTTGCAGGGAAGGAGCAGAAACTTGGCCGTGATGGAAAACGATAATTTCAAAACGGCTTTAGTCTTTTAGTAGAAAACAAGAAAAATGAGAAGATGGTCTGCTCAATCTAACATGGGGACAGGATGGAAAAATGGCAGCCAACCATATGATATTTTAGACCAACTGCAGACCATGTCGACGATGGTTTACTAACATCATGGCTAGTTCGACCAGCACTCTACTGCAGTGTCCAAAGTCAATGTGGAGTTCTGTTTTTCTCTAAACACACATCATTTTACAGAGTTCATATGAGCTAGCTTGTTTCTGAAGGAAACCTGCCTTGAATGATAACTCACAAGGTATTTTCTTTCTTTCAATTCACCAAACATTTGTTTAAATGGATTCAAAACACCACTATCAAACAATAGAGCCATCCCAGTGAACATTTGTGTGGAGAAAGGTTGGTGAAAAGCCATCTCGGCGTTCAGGTAGAAAACATCTGACCTATATTGGGGTTAACCATTGTCCTTTTATGTCAAACGTCTCTCAACCTAGATTTCAGGCAGTTGCTCACTGAGATAAAGGAGGAATGTCACCTCAAAATGTCCTCCGTGAAAGCAGGATGAGAAATCCCACTGCTTCTCCTCTTAGTACAATCCTCGAGCAGAACTGTACAGTGACAGGGGTCAACAAAGGAGTGCCCAAGGAATGCAAAATTTCACTCTCCGCACGAATAAAGGCAGTTTTTGGTTTTAGATTTTTCCTGCAAATAGCAATCTGTGACCACTCAAAATAATTTGCTCAGCTGTTCTAGTGAAGAAAACATGTACATTTTCAGAACAAAAATATTTGAAGGCCATAGATTTGAATTGTCATGAGAATGTTTGCTGTACAATATGAAAACCGCACTCAAAGTCACCTACACACTCAACCTCTTCATTCACAGTCTGAAGTGCTGTGGGCCGCATAACCGGACCGCAAAAGAGCAATGGCTTCCACAGATCTGAATGGTAGTGTAGTATTGCTCCAGACACGTGTCCTATGACAGAGATTTCAGGTGCACATCGAGACCGCTCGCCTTCAGTTTACTGTATGTGGCCTGAGGTGAGCTCAGCATGCCTCCCCTAGTCTACCCACATCATCTCCACAGCACTGATGCAACCCAGAAATAAGCTAAATAAGTGTCTTTATTCAAGGAGGGGCAGGTCAGGCAGGCAATGGTTAAAAACAGGCAGACCGGTATGGCAGAAGTAAACAAGTTTGTAGTCGGAGTCACAAGCAAAAGTCATGGGGCAAAAAGGTATAACATCCGAATCTTGGTCAAGGTCACAAGCGGAAGTCCAAACACAGTAAGGCAGGCAGAGCAGACAAAGGTACAGACCATGATCCAAGAAACGAAATCCAAGCAAAGTCCAGTAACAAGTTATCAAATACAGAACAGAAGAATAATCCAATAAAGGTTGATACACAGGTCAGGCGGGCAGAAAAAACGGTGTAAAGAATGGAACAAACACAATACAATCTGGCAAAGAAACAAGGGATACGGAAGGGTATAAATACACAGACAAATGAACTGAAACGGCAGACAGGTGCAAGTGCAGAGAACAGGTAACGAGAAACAGGTGAAAGGAACGAATGAATGACAAGACTACGGAAGGAGAGCTGGGACAAGAGACACGACAGCGAGGCAGGAAAACAGGCACAGAGACTGGGGAGCACAGAGTGTGACATGCAGGGAAAACATAACAAACAGCTACAGCCTATAATGAGTGATAGACAGTTGAGCTGAATGGGATGTAGCTCTAATTTGTTGTATACCATCGAGCCGGCCTGCAAATTAACTGAACAACCCTTCTGGGGACTTCATCAGCAATACACATACCACCACGAGACCCTGAATCCTCCATGAAGGGGAATGGCCTAGTGCCCAGTGGCCCGTAATAACATCTGCTTATCACTCTCTGGGCACCCACCGTCTGCAATAATAGGTGATACATCTCAACCTCACCTCCAGCCAAGCCACATCTGGTATTCTTGGGAGGGTTCTTATGCGCGGGCGCGGATATCCGCTGGGCCGGGGGTCTGTCAGAATTAATGTAGCGGCCCCGCTACAGATTTGAAATGAGCTTACCCAGGGAGGGCCGGAGAGCGGGGCCAAGTGGAGACGCCGCCAAAATGTTGACAGTCTGAGGAAAAAAGGAATCATTGTTATAGATTAGAGACTCCTGCGGAGGAGGATTTGACAAGGTTCAATTTGCGGCACGGTGCTGAAAGGGGAGAAAAATAATGAAATCTCGCCACTATTCAGGTGCTTGGCACTGGGCGCCATGGCAAACAGATCAGAATTACACACAAGCTATTCACACACGGGGCTTTTCTCGTGTTCCAGGTCCTATTCGTCTCAGTATCGCGATCTGGATTTGTACATAGGCGTTTGGTGTCATTTTTGAGTGTATTTGTACAAACACAAAAGACACCCCCTCGTGCAAAACAGAAATAACTGTAAGATGCTGAAAGATATGAGAATGTTATTGGAGCAAAGCTGGCAACAAAAAAAAAAAAAAAACATTTTCGGATATCCTCTTGACAATACTGACAATGAAAATGAGAATGCAGTATATGACAATAACAGCACTTCACTTTCATTGCAGGTAAGTAGCATATAATCATAATTACATCCTTAGTATTTTACTGTACCGGTGGTATTCAATAGGTGGAAAAATAAATCCTGTCCTAAAACGTTTTTAGACATATTTGAACACCTTGGGTCGATGTAATTTTAAAAGGATGTGACTGATTTAGGGAGTCAGATTTCACTGCATTCCATGAAAAAATATATTCTTAAGAAGTCTGGACCATATCTGACACAGACAAATGCCCAGGGTTGTAAAGTCTCACTGATACGTCCAGTCCATGACCAGCAATCTGCCCAGTGGAATCATTGATAAGGAACAAGTCCTGGACTATGAGTTTACAAAAATCAATGTATTGCAGCCGTCTACAAGCTGTGTCAAGTAATTCGCCATCTCAGCCAGTACAATGGGTACTCAGCAGTCAATCTGGGTATAGTATAGTATAGAGTCTCTTTGTATGTGTGTGCACATTCCCGGGAAATGGAGAGTCTTACTGTGGAGTATTCCATCGATTCCACTGTCCTTCAAACGCCTGTCCTACGACAGATGTGATACTTAGTGCCCCCCAAGCAGCAACTCTGGAGCTCCTTTAACCCGGAATTAAACTACATGTGGCTCCAGGTGCCATGTGGAGGGACCACGCCCACCAATCAACCTGTTGGAAGGCAAAAGGGAAAAATGTTAAAGTGGAAGAGGGGGGCGTGACAGTTAGTTACTACTTTTTTAACCCCACCCCCTCCTCATGACTCTTTATGAGCTTTTTTGACTCTTTTGATTGCTACTTAGATTCTGATCCTAATTGGCCTGCATGGTAAAATAAAAAAAACAGGTTAAATGAAAATACTATATAAAATGTTGTTTTTTATACACACGCATTGCAGTTTACACTCATGCTTGAAAAAGCCTTGCTGTCCATTAGGCCGTCGATACCACAATCAGAAGGATGTTCAGGGAGCGTGCGTGAAGATGTGTGGGGTCACCGTCAGGGCCCCAGGCCTGGGTGTCCCTGTGCATGGGTGTGCATGAGTCAGGTGTCTGTACCTCTGAGCTGCGTGTTTACCAGAGCTGTGTCCCTCAGCCAGCTGTGTTTGTTCTCGCACAGACGGTTCACGGGAGGCGATACCGAGAAGCTCATGAATATATGTGAGGCTATTGGGCATTTTATATGCGCTGCCTCGCATGCAATAATTCAATGCAAATGAGGCTGCGGGGGTGGTAAATAGGACGAGGGGCGAAGATATCTCTAATAACAACCTTTGCTGGACGGCTGTTCATTGCCGCTGCGTTGTGAATGATTCCAGCCAGAAGGCTGATGGAGGAAGCCTGGTTCCTCAGTCTAATCCAGGGAACAGACTTATTTTACTTGTATCAGCACTCTCAGAAATGAAGTGACAAATTTCCCAAATGTACCCTGAAAGTACAGTAATGTTCTCTTTGGGTACAAATGAGTATGTTTTCCAAACAAAAAATGTATAAATTAATTATATATTGCTGGCTAGGCATACAATTGTATGTACCTATAGGGTACTGCCCCAGCGACAAGTACCTTTTTTTAGACACTTTTCATACTTTTTTTCTGAGACTGAGAGATTGCTGTTCTCTCACTCTTGTTATTCATTCAAAACTGCCATTCTCTATTTTGCTTCAATGTCCAGTTCTGCTGCTTTGCAGTGGTGTGTAATAGATTGCCATACTGTAGTTTCCCAACATACACGGTACACCAACAATGACCCATTCATTCTGTTTATTAAATACGGAATATTACCATGCATTCCATTTTTTAATATTTAGGTATTAAAATGGTATTCTAATCAAATACTCCCCCTCCCCCTCCCAAACATTGAAAACAAGTGTATATTAAGAAAGTATTCATTATGACAAATTATTTTACAATTGTCTTCTCACACAGCTGCAACTACCAAGGTGGTGCAGGAGGACAATACACCTGCTACATTTCAAGAATTGAAGCTGCTTCCTGGAATCCTCAGCTAAAAACAGCTAAACAGGCAGTGAGAAAATTCAACCAACACACACACTCACACACACACACACACACCAGCATCTCCCTCAAAAACAACTTCTGAAAAACCTCCAGCACCTCTGGAGCGGGGCTGGATAATAGAGTGAGGCGAGACGTTAGAAGCACAGCGAGAGAGGAAATTAGTTCAGCTAAGCTGAGACCATGCCCGCAGTTCCTCTTAGAAGGGGAAACGTGTTTCCACGGTAGCACTGGAGAGGTGGAAATTTTGCTGTATAAAATCTTCCGTGTGCATTAATACAAGATAAAATCATCTGTGATCTTTTATGGGACGAAAGAGACAGAGAACTTAGCAACCTAATTTGGAGTAACAGGTCTGCATGAGCCTGAACCTTTATTGTCCATCTAAACACTGAGGAACTTAATTAGGCCTTTCTCTGGAGATGTGTATGTAAGCGTTGACACCTTACATAGGTACACGCTAATGGCAAGACAGAATTCACACATAAATCGCGGCCCAATCACATCCCAGCACCTAACGCCCTGCTCTTCCCTTTTTCTGTCATTAATTAAATCTTGTCCTTTTAATATGAAGCAAATTAAGTTGCCCTTTAATGGATCCCATTTTTAATTACAGGGCTGCCTGTGAAGTGTCTATTTCACTAAGGACTATAATGATTATTTTACAAATTTACTTTTAAAATGTTACCATGTCATACGAACAATGCTGGCTTAATTTACTGTGTCATTGCTATTAGTGCGATAGGTGTTTCACAAATGCCCTTATCAAAGACTATTTGAAATATTTTTGAGGCCTCAAGGCCAGACATCTGTCATGGCATATATATTTAAACTTGTGTATGCAATGAAGAGTTCTTGAAAAGGATTTGTTATTGTCCATAATTTGCATACACTGTGCAATGGTTTTAGTATTCGTATATTTTTCCCCAACACATTTGTGTGAGAACTTATTACAGCTGTGTATTCTACACAAATACATTGTGTGCATATATAGTGTGCATAAAATTTTAAAAAGTGAAAGAAGGGAAATTGCAATATAAACATATTTCTTCAAAATAAAGGTTCAACATTCAATAAAATGTTCAAATTAATTTGGAAACAAAAAAGAAAGTTGTTTATTATATCCTTGCATTACATCTAAGATCATCAAATATGGCCCTCAAATCCAAATCCGGTCCTGGTTTTCTTCTCTCCTTTCCTTTCTTTAACTGAACAATGAATGCTACTGATTGGCCAGACTGACTCCCACGCAAAGGGAGGGTGGAAAACCAACCATTCTTGGACCTCAAGGACCATGATTTGATGATCCCTGCATTACATGAATTCATTAATTAATTTGTTCAATTAAAATAACTGTGTTCATAGAAACAGTGACAGAAAAAGCATCACATTCTGCAAACTCGACACTAATCTGAATAAACAGAATTGGGCTATTTAGAAATGAGGTCACATTCCAGTGTCTTCCGATATAAGCTACAGTATAACCCCCAAGTATATGTTGATTTACAATTTTGAATGTGTCGCTTTTTCACACTGTTGGCTACATGCAAAAAACGCAGAACTACTGTATGTCTGTGCATTCAACTGTACATCATTATATGGAAAAAACTAATTTTCTATCTATATTATGCATTCTGAGGAAAAAATGGTTCTGAAAAGGTTATTTGGTTGGCATTTATATAGCACCTTATCCAAAGCACTGTACAATTGATGCTTCTCATTCACCCATTCATACACACACTCACACACACACCAAAGGCGATTGGCTACCGTGCAAGACCCGCTCGTCAGGAGCATTTGGGGGTTAGGCGTCTTGCTCAGGGACGCTTCGACACAGCCCGGGCGGGGGATCGAACCGGCAACCCTCCGAATGCCAGACGACTGCTCTTACTGCCTGAACCATGCCGCCCCCTTATTTGGCTTCATTACATCGAGGAACCCTTCTGATTCTTCATGGAGCCATATATCAAAAGTGTGAAGTGTGAAAGCTCTCAGACAAGAACCATTTTGCCGGACAATGAACCCTTGAAGGCATCTTCTATGGAATCACAGGGTTCCTATTGGAACCATCTTTTCTGAGAGTGTATAGGGGGCTGGAATAGAGGCTGTACGCTTGCCTTCATCTCCCTGTCAGTCTGACTGCTAGTCTGTGTGAACAGGGTAAATGAAAAGTTACGTACTAATATTTATGAAATATAATGCAATAATTTCCTTAGGGACACAGATTAAATTAATGAATTGCACGGCTGCTAAAGCTTCAACTATAGAAATTCTCACTACACTTCTGGCTAGTATCCACGGCAGTGCCAGGTTCATTAAAATGCTATACTGGCTGTTGTCAATTATTTTGTGTTAAATTTATTTTGAGGTCGGAACAAAATGGAGCAAAATGTAATTAATTATATTCTGGTGTACAAGGTGTTCTGTGAAGATAACATAACCCATCAAATTGCCCAGGTCTTCCTCTGCCATAAACCATGGTTAAAAAGCTATAACAGATAAAATCAAGAAAAAAGTTTTGCAATCACAATATATAACATTGCCTATACCATAATTTCCTTTGCAGAGAACCAAGGTCACATTTATTCCTGTACAAGTGCAGCAATTTCTTATTTCTAATGACCCACGAAATGACTCCCATGACAGCGAGAAACACCTTTATCCTTATGCCGGTAAAATTGGAATAATAATAAAAAGAGAAATAATGAAATAAAATTGAATTTAAAAAAAACTGGAAACACTTGGGAGGCAATCAACAGCCATGCTCTGTGCACATAAGTTATATCTGGGTCCTGGCTCTTATCTGGCCCTTTGGTTTGATGAGAGAGGGTAGGAGATAGTGTCTGAAGGTCATCTGCTGGAAGCCTTCCAAGCCGTGATAAGCACTCAGTCACACCGTGGAGGAGTTCAGTGTGTCGCGCACAGAACAATCCAGATGTGCCAAGCCAGATATATTTTTCTCATACTGCTTCTGCCAAACATCCTCAAATTTACATATCGCTTATTGTTCCCATGGGAAACATATCTCTTTGTGCAGTCATTTCCACTCAAAGGCATTTTATACAGTTGAGTGGAATTTTATTTTAATACAGACTTTTACACAACAGTCATGAAAAAGTGTTCTCTCTGTAAAGGAATGGATATTGTGTCAAACATATATATATATTTTTTAAATAATTATGGAAAAAACATCAAACACTTCACATAATTAGGAATTTGTTGAAAGTGGTTACGTTCAGGTCCTGTTAGCAAATGAAAGCCTTGAACTTTTGGACGGTGAAACTGATGGATTTTTATTGGCTTCAATTAATATACGAATACTTTCTTGTAATACCTGTAAGTAGCTTCTCTCGGTTTATTATCGTAATTGGCACTGGTAACATTTCAACTGAAAAGTTTGCCTCTATAATTGCTGGAGCACATACTGATCTGCTCATCTGAATACCTGGGGGAACAGGGTAAACTTGCACACTGATGGAAAGAAAATCTAGCAACCATCCAGAACGTCAGCTGCAATTAACTGTGATCGGCCAACTCAGACCATCACTGAAGCAGGGTGTGCACATATTTATTTAAGATACACGAGAGCTGAGACACAGGCAGTGAATCAACAGCCAAATGAAGGACTCGGATACTCACAGACCTCAGTCAACGCCATTATTGTTTTGGATTAAAGTATTTTACGACGCTTTACTGAGTTTGTCTTGTGTATTGGAACCTACTTACAAAAAGTGAAATCCCAAACCTTTTGGTCTTCTTGGTTGGCTGAATTGCACCAAGCAAGATCAATCGAACACAGAAAAGTTTTAATCCACAACAATTACGTCATTGACTAGTCTGAATAGTCTGAATAGTCAAATAGCCGCGCGGTGTACTTTTCACGACCTACTCATTGTATAAATGGGTTAGGCAGGGGTACCCATGTTTCAGCCAGAGATGTTTGTCACAAAAAATACACACCACACCGTAAACTGATACCCTTAATGACATTCAAACGTAACTACTCAGACAAAGTGGCGATGGTTTCTGTTGTTCTGGCATCACATTTATGGACTGAAATATATATCTTAATGCAATCTGTTGTTTTCCCTCAACATATTGGTAAGCGAAAATGCCCGGCTAATGTCAGACGCTGACTGAAAAATAAAGAAGCCGGATCTTGCGAGCTGATCTCTCGAGCTGCATTTACGCGTATTTGCATATAAATTGTTTTTGAATGCTGTGTTCACTTCTGATGCTTTGCTCACATTACCCAAATACCCATTAGCGAAAAGCATATTTTTTAATATGATACTTTCCAGATGCATCCTCCACTGTGTTCCACACTAAAGGAGTGTTAACTGTGTGCGCATACAGTATATACAGATCCGAGCCACATAATAAATTGCGTGTCATGCGAGTGAACAGCAATATTTACACACCAGCAACCCCACTGGTGCCTACACATTTTTCACCGGGTGTGATGAACGATGGCACAAAGGGGAATGTCTTCAAAGACACTCGCTGCCAAGCCTTGCACCTGTGTTCACGTGCATTATCCCTTTAAACAATATCTAAATTACAAGGCAGAGTAGCCCTTTGATTTTCAGGCATAATGGGTCCTATCACTAACTGGCAGTCCCACTCTGTAGGAATGCGCGTAATTTTTTACTTCACAGGAAGTCTGAAGTTTGTTCATTTCAAAGCGACAAACTTTCTCTGGATGGTAAAAAAAAGTCACTTTCTTGCGTGACCTCAAAGGGAATCCGTACAGAAAAGAACCCTGACATTTCCAGTGTCCCTGGAGCCCTATTAGAGCGAAGGCAAAAACTGCCGAGTGTAAATGAGCAGTGGGTTTGAGCAGCCGCGAAGCGTCGAATGAAGGATGCGGCTCATTGTATCAGCAGCGCGAATCTGCCTACCTCGCAGGCAAAAGTGAGTATGGAAGTCTGGCTGTGAGAATAATCATACATCACAGCTCCCTGTGTATTCAGCTGGTACATGATGTTTTGTGTAAACTGCGAAAATTATTCATTGCTCCGCGTCTCACCAGACTATAGATATCTTTTTATCGCATTCTCCTCGGCACAGAGAGAATCTGTGCTCATACCATTCATGTGGATACCACTGACTACGATTGCTCTGTATGCTTATGACCATGATCGAAAGAGAATGTTCGTATATTTCATTCACATAGTCACATATCCATTGCCACATTCATATCTTTCTTATAATCACGGCAACAATCAGGTATTCATGAACAGTATCCGTTTATTGCTATTACTTGAATAACAATACACACGTTCCACTTTTTCTGAGTAAACAATGCTAGTGTTCAAATAGTGTCTACAGGGTTGCTGGGTGGCTCGTCATGCTAGGGCACTACTCGAGTGTGTGGCCTGTGGTCTAGTATGAAATCTGGATTGCGCCAGTGAAAACTCCCTAGCAACCGCACAAGGTGGAATTGAATTGGTTCAAGACAAACCCAGAGAGGGAGGGACCCAGCCAGGTAGACTGTGGGCTCTTTCCAATCGTTTATTCTTCACCTATTTCTTTCTTTTTTTTTGCTCCTAGCTCCACCCATCAGGGAAGGTGAAAAAAGGAAGCAAGAACTGGAGGTGAAGACAGGGGGGAATCGAGAAAACATGAATTAGGCAAATGGAATATCCTTGCTCCTTCAAACGTCGATTTAAGGCAATGTCAGTTAAAGTGCAGAGGTTGCGTATTCGTAGCACATGAGGAGAGATGTGTTATATTGATATACGTCCGTGGGTATATACTTCTGTGTAAATACATAGCAGAAAAGGGATGTTTATATGTTTTAAGGTCACCCACCTGGCACCCTTTCCTCTTAATCCCCATAAGCACTTGTTTCATAATTTACCCTATTACTGCACCTTTCCTGACAGATAAAAGTGTGTATTTGTGCCACCCATTTATCACAGGAAGATATTAAGTGTCATGTCCCAATTCCCACAGGTCCTGCTGACTCGAGTAGGGGTTTGCAGATTATATGGTGCTAGAGGAAACACATATGCACTCTTTCCCAGGTGATGCAAGTCTTTGAGGACTTTGTGAAGTGAATTCATACAGCTACACATATTTTCTTTCTTGTTTTTTTACGACCCTTATCTATAATTGGCAGCAGTGAATATAAAACGTATTATACCAGTCTCATTATTGACAATTCTTGGATGTCCCTCAACCCTTCACACAGTATTTAGCAGTAAAATATCAAATGTGCAGTGTATACTGTACTTCCCTGTGTTGGTTCATTAATGCAAATAATGTCTGCCACTGTCAATAAGGCAATACGACAGAGGTACAAGGCTCTCTAAAACTGAACTGAAGTCATATAATCAGTTTGCCCTCCTCATTGTCTTTGTGTTGTGCAGTATGAATGTATAGCCCTTGCCTCAACAAGCAGGAAAAGCAGCACGTAATGCGTCACTTGCATAAGTGATCACTGAACAAACGCACCAGTGGACAGAATCCATGAGAAAAAAAGCAATAAATTGCTGTGTGTATTGTATGTAAGAGTATGCATAGTAATAATTTGTTATTTAGCTGATGCTTTTATCGAAAGTGGCTAGCTAGACTAAGCAGGGGACAATCCTGCTTGGAGAAATGCAAGGTTAATGGGGCTAAGGGCCAACAGCTGTGCGGATCTTATCATGGCTACACCAGGGCTTGAATCACCAGCCTTCAGGCTCCCAGTCATGTACCTTAGCCACTAGGCTACAGGCTGCCACCTGAATCTTTGTATTGCTGGTGATGTTGTTTACCTTGTGAACGTTATACAGGGAAGTGGAACCTTCAGTATCACGGAAAGATAGGATTAAACTGTGAAAGGAAAGAGAAAATACCGCTGAGTGTCCTAACCACAAGTTTTTTGTGTTTATCTGTGCTAATTGGCGACATGCACTTTCTGTAATACAATTTAATAATGAATATGAAATGGGGGTTAATTACTCAAATATGCTTATCTAGAATTTGTTCATTACCATGGTTTTTTTCACAGTGCTTAAAAAGATAAACCTCAGAACCTTCATGGGTGTCCCACATGAATTAGGCTGATGAGGAGGGCAATGATAATCTTATCATTAACTACAGCTAAAATGTATTTCATTAAGTTGATTATAGGTTATAGAACCATAACCTCGGTGAACAATATGTAAATGTTCAATGCAAAAGTATAACAGCACTTATTTAGCTGTATTCATTTAACTGTAATTATTTTAACACTGTGATAGGTCACAGTCAGTTCAGTTTATTATATAAGTATGATAGTGTGGAATAATCTTAAAGGTGTCTTATAACATGCATTCTCTGAAAAAAGGGGTTCTTCGACTCCATAGAGGAACCCTTTTCAGTTCTTTATGGAACCTTCTATCATAGGTGTGACATGTTTAAGCTCCCAGACAAAGAACCATTTTGCTCAGCAAATAACTTTTTTACCACAGTTCTTCAATGGAATCACAGGGTTCTTTTTGAAAAAAAAAAATTCTGACAGTGTAAAAAGTAAAAAGAACGGGGAATATGGTGCGTCAGTCACTCGTGTTGTTAACAATGGTGCCAAATTTTACTTCTGCGTCTGTGAGCATGACAAAAAAAAAAAATCTTATTCCATCTGGCCATGCTTTTTAGCTGCATCTATTTTAAGGATCGGCGAAGCTGTTGTCTTATTTTGTGATTTTTTTATATTTTTAATTTAATCAAAAGCACATATTTTGTTGCAAGCTCTCACAACTGGGCAATGATACAGTGGGCTTATTCATAGCAGCTGTGAGTATTTTTGGATAATTATCAAACCATTGCACAAACTAGAGCTAGGAATTAAACAGTGTAAGGGTTACTATTGAATTATTCTTGTCGAATATATTTTGAATGAAGTCACTTGAATTGCTGGTTTGTTCAGGAACCATGAGAGACTTGATTATGAGATCTATCGTCTTGCTTAAATTGGCTTTATGAGTGAAATACTTTTGAAGTAAACAAACATACTTGTGAAGTGAGCCATGACACTGTTTTGCTTTTAAGGGAGGACAGCTTTCTGTAGTGCGTCAATGCCCCACCTTTCTGCTCAACGGTCATCCTGGTTGGGGGATTGTGAGCATTGGCCGACAGGGCTCATGTGTTTTTTGGGGGAGTTCAGGTCTCTTTTGAGGGCTCTTCTGCAGCTTCCCCCGACTCCCCCACAATTCAAACCATGCAGTGCATCCTTTCTGAGCAGTTAACGTGCGAATGTCTGACTGTGTCACGCTAGCTCAGCCAATCACAATTGAAGACAATTTTACTGCAGACAGGGCCGGGGAAATTGAATATTTACTCTCAGAATTACTGAGTTTCTGTCACGATCTTAGAAATGTTTGTTTTTACTTCCTTCAGGAGGTTCAGAGCCTGAGTTAGGGGGTCACACCCTGCGCTAAAGTACTGAACCAGCTCCATTTCAATATGGAAATTGCACTTTTGCCAGACTGCAGAGCCCCAAAATATCAATCAGAGTTTGTGGCAGTGCTGTGCTGTGCTGGCACAAGCATCACCAAAGGGGTTTTTGCATGCGTATAGGCCCTATGTGTTGTAACACTGCTTTCACTGCATCGGTTCATCTTCTGTAATTTAACGTGACACAATGCCTCTGAAAGGCAGACTTGGAACCTTTTCTGTGCAACTTATTCATAATACCATTTGTGATAGTTCATATCCATACTCCGCTCTTGCTCTGTGCTTGAGTCAGTTCATCCACTTCACAGCTGTCTGCTCTTAAGATCACCTTTGAGGCCTCTACCTCTTCTTTTTTATTTTTTTAGGTTAATGGAAAAGTAAACTCACAGAAGCAGTGACTGTCTGACAGAATGGCAGCTGGAAGAATGCTGAGATACCATTAGAGGTTATCAGAAATAAAACGAGATAAAGTGACACATACTTTTATATACATTGTATATATGCATTATATGACTTATATTTTATTTATATTATATATGAAAAATTTGGTGCCAAATTTAGATAGGTATATCCATTTTGGAGAAACAAATATCTACTCTAAAGTGCAATACTCTATATCTAAACAGGGTTCACTCGTCAATAACAAAATGAGATTAGGTCAGCTAATATAGTCTCAAACGTACTGAAAATTGTTTTAGTTTCATGTGAGCAGCTTTGAGAAATAGGTGTCGCTTTTTTAGATGGTGGATCTCTCGTTATGGAACCAAACTCTTCATGTCCTGTATGATATCCTTTTGCAATGGCATTCATAGCATCAAAAGACAGCAAAGGAGACTTTTGATGGTGATAACATAGAGCTTGAAAAAGTGCTGGGAGGTGAATGGAGACTTAGGTCACGGCCACAAGCTAATCTTCTGTTGCCAGTCAATCTCCGTCACATGGAGTAATAGCATTGGGTAAATAACTTTGACCTGTCTTTGACCTGAACGGGAGATGACTGTGCAGAGATCGTAGGGTCTTGTTATGAACTTAGCCAGGTTCCAGCTGAGAGGGTGGCCCCTGGTGTGGCATATCTATCCAGATTTCTCACACTTTCGGTTTGACATCATCTGCCAGTGCTCACCCATGTGTGACCACTGCACGAGTTTCTGTCAGACGGCCTCCTTATAGGATTCATCCTTCCTAAATTAGAAATATTCTGCAGGAACCCGATGGGTTAGTGACTTTATCTCCAGCTAGCATTCATCACATAGGAAATATCCCATTTCAAACAAACACATAAAAGCTAATTTTATTGCATGGGTGCTGTATTTGTAATTGTGGAAGAGGTTGTTACAATTTTGAAATGTTAATGATCATTAGTGAATTTTCCTCATGCAGAATGCTCCTTCTCTGCGTCCCGTTGTGCCCTTTTTTGAGAAGTATCCACTGCTTCTGTATGATGTATAGTTTTAATCACATGCCTGTCTATGCTGCAGCTGGAGACCAAGATTATAAGGAAATACTTTTTTTTTTGTACCCACTACTGTGCTAAATCACATTTTCACTCAGAGTAAACTTTGTAAAGAAAATAAATGCTCGTAACTGTCGAAAATATGCAGCGTGTGCTGGGCTGAATTCGCTTTGTTTTGTGTGTGTGTGTGTGTGTGAGAGAGAGAGAGAGAGAGAGAGAGAGTCAGCATCTGGAGATGTTGCACTTGATGCAGTGGCCACCCACACATGCAGTGAAATAGCAGAATGCTCAAACTGAAGCACCCCACAGGCCTGGTGCTGCTATGTGGGGATTCGCATGATAACTGATTGCTCTGTCATTGTTTTCTGTTGGTGCTGAAAAAGTGAGCAGGGAATGAATAATTACTGTGGGTTTCATGCTATACCCTTACAGGGAACCACATATAGGGAAGAGCAGCTCTATAAAACTATTTAAACCTGGACAGTGTTATGTTTTTGCCTATAAGGCTAGTCTAACATCTGGCTCTATTTTTGCCTACAAGGCTAGTCTAACATCTGGCTAAAACAGACAAAATTCACAGTTAAAAAATGTATCCAGTTCTCCCACAGGATTACAATTTGTGCCAGATTTTGTAGTTGTTGGGATTTTCTGGGTGTATCTTCCTTAAATACAGAGACAATGCAAAATGTTTCTTAAATGCAGGTAGCATAACAAGTTCTACACCATTTTCTTGAAAAAGACTGATAACAATGTATCTTCTTTCAATCAACATGATGTTAGTATTTGAAGACAAAAATGAGGACTCACTGTTTGACTGGGTCAAGTAAAGAAATAATAGGGTCATAGTGTTAAGCAAACTTGACCTCTGCAGGAGAAATCTGTGTAGAAATTTTGTGTCGAACCTAATCCATAAAAAGATGGAGGTGATGAGAGGAAAATAACAATTTAAAGCTTACAGAAAAAATAGATTTATTGGATTGGGAGGAACCACAAAGTCACATTACGTTTAAATTCAGAACAAATATACGTACACGACACTCTGTAAATATCTTACAGCCATGAGTGGGCGAGGTTCAGTGAAGGACAGAATAATCAGACTGACATCAGCGATGATAGTTTACATAAGAACATGCAAGTAAAAACCATAATGAGCAAGGCGTGCTGTCAGAAAAAGAACAGCAGTTCCAGTGGTGTCAAGCTGGTTTGCTCTTTTTAAAAGACATGCTAGTGTATGTTAATAATGTCTGTAAAACGTCACTGCCTTCATTTCCAACAACATTGGAGTAGTGCATTAAAATTTGAACTCCTATTGGATGGGTGAATGGATTTATGGTGTAAAGACACATTTAGCATGGTGCTGTACATTTCGCACCAGTACGCAATCAAAGAGGTAATATAACGGTTTTTTAAAGTAAACAAATAATTTCGCAAAAACACAAGGCTCTTTCCTGGTGCGAAACTGGCCGACATGGTTGATTACTCCATCAGCTTCCCTGAAAGTTTAATTAGCGGTTTCCGTGTACATTCCATCAGCTTATGTACTTTATTTCTACACTGAGTATAAACCACTGCATGGCGATGCTGGAGAGAATTGTCCTTGCATAAGCAGAGCCATTAGGATTATGAGAGTGCATGGCCATCGATAAACCTGTGATCATTCCGCTCTGCGGTGAGTCGTATGAACCCTTCAGCGAAGGCGCTAACAATGTTCCAGAGTTAATACAGGTCATGTACGACTCTTACCGCTTACTTAAACGTGGGATGGGAAATATGGGCGAAGGTACAGAACGCGTTTAAGCCACAGCACATCAAGCGGCTTAAACAACGAGAGCGTGAAGGCTTTACTTTGCCCTTTCACAACTTCCATGTCTTGAAACCAGAAAAGAATATGGTGTTATATAACGCTTGCAAATTATTTCATGAGCAACAGCAGGAAAGGCTTAAGAGTACTGTAACCATCACTTCACAAATGAAAGTGTACTTACTCAATAAACAACAGTACCCACTACTGTCTTGTAGTTAAAAGAAGTGTTTGTTCTCTGGGATTGTCACGCCATTTCTCAGTAGAGAGAACTGAACTGGAAAAAAGGGCAGTGTTGCTGGAATGATGTGCTTTATATCTGTATTTATTCCTGTTTGTATTTTCCAAGATTCTTAACACATATTGCTTAATTATACTTTCTAATCAATCTGACGGAATAAGTGTCATCCTGTAACCAGAATTAAGTGGCTACAGGATTAGAGTGCTGGCATAATCATTGTTATCCATGCTGAATTGCTCTTTTGCCAGATATGTTATTTACCCGAGTCGTGCATTTCCTCCGGGGAAGAACTGACTGCGGGGTCTTCATCGCATTCCCATGGGCTTCCCTACAGATCCTCCACTGCCACGTCTCGCTGTCAATTAGCCATCCATTTGCATCGCAAAAGGTCAAGCTCAGATGTTACGGGAGAGAGAGAGAGAGTGAGAGAGAGGGGGGGGGGGAGCAATGCAAAAACATTTTTCAACTATAATTAAGTTCTTAATTATATTAGAACTTCCGACAAAGTCAGACAAGCAGCCCCAGTTGCGTAACAGTTTAACGCTGCTTGCCGTAACCTGAGGGACACTGAGTGAACGTCCAAGAGATTATTTTTCCCCCCTGTTCATTCAATATTAACATTGATATTGTTTATTGTGTTGTTCACTCTTGTTACTATTTACTGTACTCTGTCTAGTTTTAATTGATTTACTTTTCTTGCTTGGTCAATATTTACAGATGCATTTCATGCCAATAAAGCATTCTGAATTTGAATTTGAGAGAGAGAGAGAGAGAAAGAGAGAGAGAGAGACAGAGAGAGAGAGAGAGAGAGAGAGAGAGAGAGAGAGAGAGCGAGAGAGTAGCATGACGGTTAGGAAAATGGGCTTTTTGTAAGTCTGATTTCCAGGTCCCGCTGTACCCTTGAGAAAGGTACTTACACTGAATTGCAGTAAAATACCCAGCTGTGTGCATGGATTGAGTGTAAACCCTGTAACTCACTCTGGGTAAAAGACTGTCTGCTAAATGCTTAAAAGCTAATGCAAATGAAGAGACTTTCTTATTTTTTTACTACTCACTTATTTTGCTGCCAGTTGCTCAAATTCCTTACCAGCCGATTTGGTCTTTACCCATTTGGAGTTTGCGGAGAGCACAGGTATTTCAGGGAAGATTCAAGTGGCAGTGAAGGGGCAGATATTCCTTAGACAGGCGCTTGACACTGCGGGAATGCGCAGCGACACACATCTGATCTCATAAGCAGGCTCCCCACTGCAGTTGTTCTGCTCCAGTTGAGGGGATACAAGAGTATATATATTTTTTCTCAAAAAAATTGCCATTGGGCTATGAAGAGTGTTAAATGAGTTGTCCTTCATAAACAGTGAATAAACAGACAGGCCTATTCTTAATATAATTGACATCATTCCAGAGGCCAAGGGACAACAGATAATATGATATGTCAGATACTTGTGTTGTTGTGTTGCGTCTCATTGTACATTACCTCTTTGTTCAACAAGAGCTTGTAATTCAATACATTGGGGCAAGAGGTCATAGCAGAAATATTGGTTCTGTTATTGTTATAATTATGTGTAGGAGTGAGCACATATCAGATGGCAAAAAGCAGACTGTTGAACCCAGAGAAATAGATTCAAACGGACGTTTATAGGAAACTGGCAAAGAACATGATTAAAACAGTGTTTAGTTTCACTCGATCACATACAGAGCTCAAGGGATAGTGTTCTTCTAGCAAAACAATAGTTTTAAAGTATGACCGACCACTTGCGATGTATTTTATTCGTTTTTACTTAAACCTGGAATTCAAGAAATGTGTGCTGTTGTGGAATAATCGAATCCTAAACAATTGCTGGGGTTGCATTCATCACCGGAGTCAATTAGAGCAAGTGAACTGTGGTTTTAACCAATATGTCTCTAACCTTTATGCAGAGTTTGTTCAGAATATGCATGTGTCCTCTTCTCTTATTATAGGCAAATTCCTGAGGATTGATTTCACTTTTGTAAATCACAGAAACATTAGGCTTTTGTTGGGAGCATCCAAAAATCAATTGAAAAAGTAATTCCTATTTGTTGCATGAGTTGTGCATACTATGTAATCAATACCCTTTAATTAAGGACATTAATATGGTTCAACCCAAGCATTAATTAGTGAGCGGAAAAATGCAGTCACAGCTGCAATACATTAATTGCTGAATATGTTTAGTTTAGTAATTGACATTAAATAATGGTTTACTCAATATCTGTTTGTTGCTGCTTTAAACATTATAGACTCTGCATGTTATGTTTTTAAAATGTAAGTTAGGACCTTCGGAAAACACTTTTTCAGTGATTTAGCTAAATGTATCCTGTTCATGATGTCATCCATCACTGTATGCTGTTTTACGAGTCTCTCTGTCTGTCTCTGAGCCTGGTCTCGGCCTTATCACATCTGAACTTTTGCTTCTCGTTTCTGGCTCTGCCAGATTAGCTCAACTGGCTTCTCTCCATCCCCTTCTCTCCACTGCCTACCAATTGAATTTAACCCTTTGAAGAGTTGGTATTATGGAATGTTTTTTTTATTTTTATTGTTCCAGAACTTTTTCAAACCTGATGCATCTCCTCGTGCTTTGATAGTCCTATGTATCTGAAGTGTCATCATCTCCTGAAGGACACACAAATTCAGCCTGGAGGTTCAGTTGCAACTGTGTGCTGTACAGGTTATGTTGTTCTGTCTGGCAATCACCATGCATTCACTATTCACCATTCACTAGATTCTCCATACTCTCATACTTTGTGTCTGTAGAATGGGTCAATCTTGAGAGGCATTGGTAAGGAAATTTAAAGCTCTTCATTAGCCTTAAAGACCGTGTTGTTTTTTGTTTTCCAGGAAGTAGATGATAAAAAACTTTAGTGAGGAAATGCAAAAGTACTGCCATTTAAAAAGAAAATTGGAATATACTGTATACTTTAAATGTGTTTGCATGGTTATAAAAAATTGGCTAAATTCAGAGAAAAGTGCATTTCGATTTCTGCTTGTCTTTAAAATACAACTTTAATTGGTTGGGAACTTTGTATAAAATCATGGACTCAAAATCGTGAAGCAAAATGAGTCCTCCTAAGAAGTGGATTTGAATTAAGTATGGCCTTAATGTGCTGTAGACTAAACTCTGTAAATCTCAGAAACTATATATTTTGGTTGCTTGCATACAGTTCTGCAGATGGATATTATAATACACATGCCAGCTGGAGAATCATTTCTTATCAGCTGCACGTGTGCCAGAAATCTGTGTGAGGCGAAAGCGGCAGAGGAGCACAAAGAGTGTGCAATTTGACACTTCTCTCGCCTCTTGCATCCTTTTTAACAGCACTTGCAAACCTGGATTAAACTGTTGTTGTTTTTGAACGGACTCTTCAAGCAAAACTCACCATGTGCCAATGAGGATGATGCCCACGCCCGCTTCTCTGCCTTTTTTCCTGATTTGGAAACCAATGAGACCAGCAGAATGATCCGGAACATAGAGACCGATAGATTAGCATGCATCTAAAAACAGGATCTTCTATGTGTATACCTATGTGTATCCAAGCAACACAGTGGCTTTGAGCAAACTATTACGGTACATGGTTTTGCAAATCCAAACATGCAAATCCATGTCAAAAATAGTTAATCCTGTTTTCTTTAGTGCATAATCCCAAAACAATTGATAGTGTTTTCGGATCAACAAAAAGAAGACTGTTAGTACACAGCCTGTTTAAAAAATGTGTCAGGGGCATATCAATTTCATCCTTTAATCGGTGAAATGCTATAAAACTGCACTTCAGTGAAAGTGCCATAATCGTATTGCCTTTTGCTCAGATGAATGTAATACATGTTTACAGAAAGACTCCTCATTAAAAACAACAGTGTGACATACAATTATATCATAGATATGGTTTGGATTCCGTAGCAACATCTTTTGGCCAAGATTAACATAGCATTGTTAGAATTAGATTGTTGATCAAAACATTTCCATGGCTAAAAACCTTAAGGGGCTACATCTTTGTTAAGGGGCATTTTCACCCAGTAGGATATTTTTTATTTATTCATGTATTTATTTATTTGTGTGTTTGTTTTTTTCCTCCTGCATGAAAAGCAGGACTTGTAGAGCTGTGTGTCTCCATCGGTTACAGCACCAGGCTGTGATGCATGGGTGAGCTCCATGGTCGTGGATCAAAGCTGGGCCATGCCAGTGCCAACAGTGGCCTTTAGCCCCATTCACTCTCACACATAAAGCCATGAAAGATGCCAAAAGAAAGTACAAATGCTTGTTGCTGGGGTGGTACCCTACAGGTACATATAATTGTACCCCTAGCCAAAAATATATCATTTGCACCTTTTTTTGCTTTGGACAGGTCGTCATTTGTACCAAAAGAGAGTACATACTGTACTTTCACATTTTGGTACATTTGGGAAATTTGATCCTTGAGGAAGAAAAATGTTTATTTCTGAGAGTGTAGGACAGCACGTTATTGGTGATGGTGTTACCCAGGATATGGAAGAGCTCAGCCTATTTTTGTACGTCTGAATACTGTCACTTTCTTCTCTAGATACACGGTATATTCAAAACACCAAAACATCTTCAGTGTGTCCTTGGGGAATCACCATAACTCTGATCCTGCAGTCACTGTGTGATTCCCTTGTCACCCAACATTTTCAGCTGGCACACTGGAGAACACAAAACTTGTAAATGTCAGATATAGCTCCCGTATAACCCATGCAGAAAAGTGCACTGTATGAAATCCAATCCATAGAAACTTGAACGTAAGCCAGTGCTGATATGCAGAACCATCCAGTTGAACCTTTAAAAAAACTTAGTATGAATGCTGTATTCTGAAGTTGTTCACAAAAACGTACTATGTATGCTGTACTTTCAAGTTGTGGGCTTCACCAAAGTGTGTGTACTTTCAGATTAGTCAGCATAGCACGGAAGCGTTTTTATGGTGATAACCAATACTGGTATCTACGTATATGTTCTTTCGTGTACTCATTAAGCTGTGGCATATTTGTGAAAGGTGTATCTGTAAATAATTAATTCGCTTCAATCTCAGCTAGGACATAGCATATAGTAGAGCGATGCAAAAGGAAAAGCGGAAATGTACAGTAATATGAAATTACCCAGGTAGTGGCGAATGCGTGTAGCCTATTTTGTGCATTACTTAAGTAATAACAAAATAAAACGGAACTGCATTAGCTTACGTATATTTATTGGAGAAAGATGTTTGATTATTTTACAAAAATAATAAAAATAGGCTATAGACAATCCATATACGGATATTAAATTGGCTACTTTGATCATCTACAAGGGAGTGAAACAAACTTCTTTCGTCGCGGAGGTTGTCAGAGCGTCCTTCCCGTATGACTGAATCAACTGTCAGAGATTCAATCAGACGTTGCTTCCTCATTTAGCGGCAGAGTGAACTGGAGCTTGCTGCAAGCCCCAGAATGGAATGTCTAACACTGCAGGGATCAAAGTGCCGGACCAGCCTAGGGGATCACCTGACCGGAATACAATTAAACGTTTATGGGTGGATCAGAGGGGAACCGTAGCCTTTGATAAAAGCGTAGAGTTTGTGCACTTGGCAAGGTAGCAAAATTCGGGCACAGAAGAGGCTGGTGTGCGCTTTCCGTCTTATATAACGATACATATTAGGCTAATGCGAGGCAGGCAAACTGTCCTTATTGTCTGTACCTTGGAAACTACCTACATGCTCTCATATTTAGTACTTGATAAAACGTGTATCATATAGCAACCGATATTGCTTCGACATTCAATTAATTTTGCTGAATAAGTGTCACATACATTTGTATATCATCTATCCTGCACTTGGCTAAGATATGTGATACCGCAGAATTTTGTTTAATTCAGTTGTTTTTGTTGATGATTTTAAATGACGTGATCGAACAGCACAGGGCAGCGGACTTCAAGGTGTAGCTATACGAGGGTAAGGAACTCTGATCTGACAAACTCGAAATAGAGATTGATGACATCACGGTTTCCGAGGCTCCGACATCCCGGGGAGAAACAGTGTTGCTGTTGTACTCCAGAGTTGGCGAGACACACCGTAGCGCGAACCCTTTCAGATGTGTCCAAGTGGGCTCGAGTAAAATGAGTTGTTTTGGGATTTTGGAGACACAGAATATCGTGACAAACGTGGAAGTCCCGTCGTCGGATCTCTGTAGTTTTGAACATTTTAACGGGATGTCTGATTGCAGCATTATTCAATGGGATAGCCTACGTCTAAACTGTTGTAACTTCTGAACAGCGACGTTCATCCGGCAGATATGGCAAGAGGTAAAATTGCATTGCGTCAAATAATGTTTGATATGGCGATTGACTGGTAGCCTATCATAATATTAATAGTAGATTAGTGTATATAGTAGACTATGTATGGATGTATTTATGTATGTATGTATGTTTTGAACTAATCTCTCCTATAACAGAGGTAGTTTAAATGAACAGCAGTTTTGTGGACGCTCACATTGAAATTCTAGTGAGAGAGCGCCACCTGTGCTCACATAAACTGCGATGAACAACGTTTTTTCCTTGTGATTTAATTGGCTCTTTAAATTTTAATCGTTTTATGTTAAAGAATGCGATTCAGCAATAAACTTTCATAATCCACTGATATCCCTAAGCAATCTTCTAACGTCTGAATACAAGGTTCAAATCATTGAACGAGATATAAATTATATTTTCGAACACCAAATATGATAAAATTACTTTTAAGATAACACACCTTAATGGAAACAGGATGTAGGTATTCCATTACTTTGAATTGTCTTTGTGAATAATAATAATAATAATAATAATAATAATAATATATATATATATATATTTATATATATATATATATATATATATATAGTACTCTTTATCGATATGAACACCGACGGTTTAAAAGAGTGAAGACTCAGTCAGATTTACTGTTCATTTTCTTCAGCAAGAGAATGTCCAATAGTAAATTTAAAACAAATTAGACTAACTGAAAAAAAGGACTTTCATGGCAAAGAACTGATGTGCACGTATAATATCTATACTACTACTACTACTACTACTACTACTACTACTACTAATAATAATAATAATAATAACAATAATAATAATAATAATAATAAATAATAATAATAATGCCAGTTAGTAGTTGTAGCAGCAGTAGTATTAACATCGCTATTACCAGTACTATTGCTACCAGGCTCCTTATTCTTAGTAGTAGCCTATTAGAAGTAGGAGTAATAGAAGCAATGACTAGTAATACCTACGCTTACACATGAGTGTGTGTGTGTGTGAGAGAGAGAGAGAGAGAGAGAGAGAGAGAGAGAGAGAGAGAGAGAGAGAGAGAGAGAGAGAGAGAGAGAGAGAGAGAGAGAGAGAGAGAGAGAGAAATGAGGAGGAACTGTAAGTAGATCCGGCGATCAGGACGCGGAAAGATACGCGGTAAATTAAAAGAGCGCACACTGTAGAAGAAAGGGTAAGATACAAGAGGGGACCATGAAGATGGTGACCATGCTAGATTTGGAGTCCTGTAAACTGCACCAAAAGACTTCTGAGAAAAAGCGTTGATGTTTAAGGTCTGTAGATAATTGTATCTATTAATTTCACTCTGCTATTCTTACGTGCGAGTCCATGAAAAAAGTTGTGTTCACTTCACCGCACTATTGAATTAGTTCGCTAGCTTTTATGACCTCTGTAGTAGGGCAGACCCCCAAAGTTTAGGGGGACCTGACACATATGATGCTGACAAACGTATTTTCATCAACAACATTTTGCTCTATGTATATTATTCCGCTGCCGAGGGGACTGTTCATATTTTGATTCGCATCTGCCTTACGTATGGCAGTATTGTTTAACTGAACAGTATTGTAACTTAGACTAACGGGGGGAGGGGTGTTAAAATTAAACAATAACATCAGATTGCATCAAATTAGTGTTTTGTTCCTTTAAGGTGTGTTTGAAAAACAATAAACCAGTGTAGCCAGTGGAATAGCCTACACTTTATTGTTTGTAACGTATTGTTGGATGTTTATTTTCGGCTACGTGGGCTACTCCAGGGTCTTATTTTTGCGTTTTCAGTGTTCTTATTGCAGAGGGAATTATTTTTGCTGCCCGATTTGTTGGAACTTTGCAGATGTGTCAAATTCTGAAATTCTGAGCTGAATGTGGATTTAAAGAGTTCTAGATTATTTCGCAGTATGTAGCCCATCAAAAAGTGGTATTGTGTTCCCTAAATACATGGATACAGCAACAATGATGTGCAACTGAGCTTTTGAACGAATTGTGTTCGACTTACTTGAGCACACACCGAAGCGGTACAGTTTCCGCGTAGGTATCGCAAGCCAAGGCGTTTCATGTCTGGCTCGCAGAGATGCAGAGATTGCATTGCATTCATACGTGTTTATTTATTTATTTATTTATTTATTTGGAAATGCCGGTCCATCTGCAGCATATTCTCTTTGAGTATATTTTCTCTGAGCATCATTTTTCTGTTCACTTTCACTGCGGTAAAGCACTATAGTTCATGCATAGCTACTCATAAGGTTATACATGCAGTACTTTGCACATCCAATAACTTGTAGTTCTCATACTTTACTCGTCTACTCTTCTGTGTGTGTGATATTTCCCTCTGAAAACACTGTATGGCTGTGGTTATAGAATTTCATGTTTTATTATCAGTGTCTGTACTATCCTATAGAATTAATATTTACTGCAGTATTAATAATCACATAAAGTGAAGTTGTATTTCAAACATTGTTGGAAATAGATAATTTCATATGCACTTAATGTCAATGAAACCACCAAGAGTTGGATAAAATTTTCAAAATGTACATATTTTCAATATCATTTGCACTGGAAACACAGAATAGAACATAGGAATAATAATTCTAAACAATTAACATCTCATTCCAAGATTATATCTGTAACTCCCCTTGACATTTCAGAGTTTCCCAGTCTTGTTTGGAGAGCTGTGTGCATAATCTCAGTTTAAATAAGAAGCTGGATGTTTGAAGATTGGTGATCCAAAGCGAATGCTGCATTGTAAATTACTTGCAAATTATTAAATTATTTCAAAATAAGAGGAATAACTGTTTTTTTTCTCCTTTTTTTCCCTAGGTTTGGTGATGAGTATATAGTGCCGTCATGGGGAAACGCTTGACATTAGTGCTTTTGGTACTACTGCAGTTCTTATGCAGTTGCAAAGGAAACCAAAGGAAGGAGCAGTCATTACGGTTCACGCACGTCATTTATAACACCACTATATATGAAAACTCTGCAGCAAAGACCTATTTAGAAAGCCGAGTTAAAATGGGCATTTATATCACAGAGCCGGCCTTGGAAATACGGTACAAAATAATTTCTGGAGATACCGAGAACTTATTCAAAGCTGAAGAGCACGTTGTGGGAGATTTCTGCTTCTTGCGTATAAGGACCAAAGGAGGCAATTCTGCTGTTCTCAACAGGGAAGTACAAGACCACTATTTACTTACGGTGAAAGCACTTGAAAGAGGGACCAGTGCCGAAACCCGGGCAAGAGTTAAGGTGCGAGTTCTCGACACAAACGATCTGAGGCCTCTGTTCTCACCAACCTCCTACAGCGTCTATCTTCCTGAAAATACGCCAGTGAGAAGCAGTGTTGCCAGGGTTACTGCCACGGATGCTGACATTGGCACAAACGGAGAGTATTACTACAGTTTTCGGGATTGGACTGACATGTTCGCCATTCATCCCACCAGCGGCATTGTAACTCTCACGAGTAAGCTGGATTATTCAGACACGAGGTTGTACGAGATGGACGTCTTGGCGGAAGACCGCGGCATGAAGCTGTATGGAAGCAGTGGCTTCAGCAGCATGGCTAAGCTGACGGTGAGGGTGGAGCAGGCTAACGAACATGCCCCTGTTATCACCGCTGTCACGTTAGCTCCTACACAGAGTGACCGAGATCCTACTTACGCCATTGTTACGGTCGATGATGCTGACCAAGGGGCAAATGGTGAAATAGCATCGTTGAGTATTGTGGCAGGAGATCCTCTGCAACAGTTTAAGACCTTACGAACTAGCCCTGGAAGCAAGGAATATAAGATTAAAGCTGTTCATGGTGTAGACTGGGACGGTCAGCCTTATGGGTACAATCTCACTTTGCAAGCCAAGGATAAAGGGAGTCCCCCCCAGTTTTCAGCTGTGAAAGTAGTTCATGTGATGTCCCCTCAGTTAAAAGTGGTGCCTCCTAAATTTGAAAAGAGCATTTATTATGTAAAACTGAGTGAATTCTCTCCACTTCATACACCTGTTGTAACGGTCAGAGCTTTGCCAACACATCCCCAGTTAAAGTACATTCTAAAACATAACATGTTCACTCTGAATCCAGAAACGGGGTTAATTACAACGGCTGGACGTCTCCGAGTGGAGGACGCTGCCAAGTTTGAGTTGGACGTTACAACTAGTGACAGAAGTGCCGCAACCAAAGTGGTCATTGACGTGATTGATGTGAATAACAATGCTCCCGAGTTTCTCCAGACCTCCTACAAAGCCGGTATCGACGAGCACGTGCCAATAGGGACGGAAGTGCTGACGGTCAGCGCCAGCGATGCGGACGCGGGCGAGAACGGTTTCATCACCTACAGCATCGCCAACGCCAGTCCGCAGCCGTTCAACATCGACTCTTTCACCGGCGTCGTCAGCACCGCGGGAGATTTGGATTACGAGCTCATGCCGAGGATTTACAATCTGAGAGTGCGAGCCTCGGACTGGGGCTCCCCTTTCCGGCGGGAAACGGAGGCCTCCGTCACGGTCACGCTGAACAACCTGAACGACAACAAGCCGTTGTTTGAGAATGTGGACTGTAAAGTGAGCCTGCCGAGAGACTTTGGGGTCCGCAAACATATCGCGACAGTGTCCGCGATTGACGCGGATGAGTTGCAGCTGGTGCAGTACGAAATCGAGTCTGGTAACGATCACAAGCTCTTTGATTTGAACCCTAATTCTGGCGTGCTGTCACTGCAGCGGCCATTAGGCGATGGTGAGGGGGCACAACTTCATTTCCATTCCTTACTAATCACTGCCAGTGATGGAGAATACACGACTCCCCCGATGACTGTGAACATCACGGTCAGTGCTCCTGGTGCACCTGTTCATGTGAAATGCGTTGACACAGGGGTAGCTAAAATGCTAGCCAAAAGGTTGCTTCAGGGCTCTAACATCCACAGTCACATGGAACCTGAAAATAACTTTGTAGACATCCATTCAGTTAACCGCCACACACCACAGTTAAAGGACACTTTTCCCGGCGTAATTGATGTTAAAGAAGACCTTCCGGTCGGTGCCCGGGTCGCGCTCATAGATGCCACAGATCCCGATAGCGGCTTTAATGGAAAATTGGTTTTTGTGATTTCTGGAGGAGATACAGAGAGCCGATTTGTCATTGAAATGGACACTGGTTGGCTCAAGGTCTACGCCCCGCTTGACAGAGAAACAACCGGTCATTATACTTTGAACATCACTGTGTACGATCTGGGAGTGCCCCAGAAGTCAATATCGCGCCTCCTGGATGTTAATATAATTGACTCGAACGATAACAGCCCAGAGTTCCTGCAGGACAGTTACTCTGTGGTAATTAGTGAAGACACAGCTGTGGGCACTGATGTAATTCAGGTTGAAGCCAGGGATAAAGACTTGGGTGTCAATGGGAAGGTCCGGTACTCATTTGTGGCTAACACAAACATGTTTTCCATCGATACGGAGACTGGTGTGGTGAAGGTGAAAAGTCCACTGGACCGTGAGGTGCATCCCGTGCTCATCCTGAAGGTTGCGGCACGTGATCAGGCCACTGACGAGCCTCAGCTTGTGTCAATGGTGTCGTTGAAAGTGACGTTGGAGGACGTCAACGACAACCCTCCTCGGTTTTTTCCGCCTAGCCACCGCGTGAGAGTGCGGGAAGATCTCCCCGTTGGGACTGTGGTCACCTGGCTGGACGCCCACGATCCTGATGCCGGAAACTCCGGTCAGGTTCGCTACAGCCTGCCGGACAGCGGAGACGGAGACTTTGTGGCGGACAAGCTGAGCGGAGCTGTGAGGATTGCTCAGAGTCTGGATTACGAGAAGAAGCAGGTGTACAACTTGACGGCGAAGGCTAAGGACAAAGGAAGGCCGGTCTCTTTGTCTTCGACCTGTTACATTGAGCTGGAGGTTGTGGATGTGAATGAGAATCTGTATCGCCCTTGGTTCCCTTCCTTTGCTGTTACGGGCTCAGTTAAAGAGGATGCCATTGTTGGTACGTCAGTTCTGAAAGTTACTGCAAAGGATGAAGACAAAGGCAGAGATGGAGAAGTCAGGTACTCCTTACGGGATGGGTCAGGCCTTGGAATATTCACTATTGATGAAGAGAGTGGTAAGAGACACTTTATTAATTTAACACCGTTACGGCAATCCTTTTTCCTGAAAGTGCCTTTTAAAAATGTTCTAGCATAAGTATGTAAAAAAAGCCATCGCAAGCATTTTTAATAGTTAATTGCGTGTGTGTGTGCAAGCGTGTGTGTGTGTGAGTGCACACGAAGGCAGGGGCTTGTGTGTATGCGTGCATGTGTACGTGCCTGCAAATTCTGTTTGGCATAACTTGCACTCAATACATAAAAAATTTTTTCAGCTGCACTTATCAACATACTGTTGTTTACACTTTCTGTGGTCAACTTGCTATACAAAAAATATTTTAATCAAAGAGTTTAATCAAGTGTGTTTAATTTTACACCCCTCACAAGGTGCTCAGATTTCTGTAGGGTGGAGTCTGTGCTTGATGCAGTTCAAGGCACGCAATAGTGTCTGTGGATTCCATGGAGAAATGGACACAGTGAAGTCCTGACACTGTTCAATGTATGATAGCAAGTTGACTGATGCACTTGGAGACACATTTGGTATCGCACTGCCTGTTTGATTATCCAGGGTGGGAAACTAATACTCTCATCTGAGAGAACATTTGGGACCTAAACATTTTAGTTCAATTTGCAACATATTTTCTTGCATGGTCATTGGTAAATATGCAGCTAGGTCTACACTCAGTGACCATCTTATCAGGTAGACCTGTACACCAGCTTGTTAATGCAAATATTTAATCAGCTAATCATGTGGCAGCAACTAAATACATAGAAGCATTCAGACATGGTCAAGAGGTTCAGCTGTTTGTCAGAATGCGGAAGAAATATGATCTAAGTGACTTTGACCATGGAATGATTGTTGGTTGGGCGGTTTGAGTATCTCAGAAACTGTATTTTGTCCCTGTCTGTGCTTTATTTGTTTTTAAATGTTGATGTTTAGAAAATATGCGCTTATGTTGAGTAGACTAAATGGGGTTATTAAAGTCTAAGAAAAAGCATCAGTGTTGAAAATACAGGATTGCAAGTGAAAGCCTCTACCTCTACCTGTCTCTATTATTGGATATCCATATGCTGAAATGATTAATGCACATATACACACAGACGCACACACATACACACACACAGACAAAGTGTATGTGAGTCAGCCATCCTACGAGCGGTCCCACGCAGTGTCGTCCTACGAGTTTCATTGAAAGAGGTTTGTGCAAAAGCCCCCAAGTTTGACAAGCAATATGGTTGCATCAGTATTCTCTCCTCTTTATACCTGTGCCCTCAGAATACCCTTCTAGTTTTAAGTCAGAGCAAAGCTTTTTTCTTGGAGTTTGTGCTTTTACGCTTCTCGAATTTGAAGGGAGCGGGGATTATGCTTTGATTCTCTGGTATACGTGAATATCAAGCCGTTTCACAACCTGGAGGAATAGGGCTGAGCTAGGCTGCTGTATTCATACAAAATATGCCCTTTACATTTTAGCGGGAAATGTAATTATTTGATAAAATAAGGAAACAATCCCCATCAACTATACCTGCTCATGTCTGAATTTAGATTGAGTGATCAAATTTGTAGTCCTGTCCAACAGAACACAAACATTTGCGCATCAGTGGGGCATCTATGATCTTAAGTCAGCCATAAAATGTACATTTTAATACTCCAGTCGTGCTGCCAGATAACGGCAATAATGAGCTTCTCTTCTCGTGCTTAGCTTCAGAATCCAGATGTAGAAAGATCTGGATGGATTTAAGCGAGATTGATGGTATTAAGCTATCTGCCTCTTAGTGCCCTGTGCAGCTCTCAAGCCCAAAGTCTTTGAAGAACAACACAACTCCTGGTCTGTGCTTGAGAAACGTTGCCCGGGCAACCATTTCGATAATGTGCTTTGAGTCGAGGTTGATTGCAGGGCAGAAAATTAAAAGCACACTTTCCTTTATTTTAATAAGATGCTTTCTTAAACCATTAAATCGCTTTTGAAACTTTCACAATTTAACTAGAAAAATGAACCCACAAAATTCCAGCATCACCATGGAGAAGCCTTGTACCATGTGCATAATGTCTTGGTTTGGATTCCGTTTTTATCATTTTGCCTAAAGTGTGTATGACTGAGTCTGTCAAGTCCTGTCATTTTTTGATACAACACTTTATTGTTATTTAATGAAATACTGTTCAATAATTGCCCCCAACGGTCTAGCCTAACACATATTTTGATGTGTGCAATTCAGAATGGTAATGGTGCCAATCCTTTTGTCCATTTGAGCTACAATATGATACTCAATGGCACTGAAGATTCTGTGGTGGAACTATTGGATAACTTGCCCACAGATTTCAATGCGGGTGCCAATATGCTACTCTGCAAACTATTCCCGGTTGAATTGCAAAGTTGGCTGTTGGGAGTGGAATGGAGCACAAGACTGACCTATGTAGAACTGTTCCTTAGCTTCTGTAGCCATGATGATGGTCAACCTTTTCTGAAAGAATTATTGATATTATTAGTTTCTTTCAAAACATTGTTGACTTGTAGAAAACTGGCTTGCTCAGTGTACTGTACATATTTCACACAGTAATTTGAGTGCCACGCATTTATTGTACAAGCCTGATCAGCAGCCTCCCATACACACACGGACTCAGGAAAAGTTAGTAAAGGAATGAAATTGGGAAAAAACTGCAGATGTATATAATGTGTGTTTGCTATATAATAATATTGTCTGAGCGTTGTTTCAAAGCCTTTGCTGTCATAATGCATTTCATCGTTCACTCTCCAAAACATGTTTCTAAAATTCCTTGAAGGAATGCAATGTAATTGGGCCAGAGTATTTAGGACTGTGCAGCTCAACTATTTGAAGAAAACAAGCGCTTTTTATTATCAGCCAGAAAGAGCCCCTGGGGCCAGAGGTGAGTAGTCCTGAATAATAAAATGTAATTAAAACCGAGGCAGGGACATGTACCGTGGTCTGGCTGAGAGACAGCAGGCTGGAGCTTCTGCGATGGCATCCAGTGAGATAACAATGGAAGCTGTATGGACTTGTCTCAAAGGGCTTCCGAAGCTCGAATCAATGGGCTGCATTCAGCAAAAGTTCTGTCAGCCATATACTAATTATAGGCATGCTTTGATGGCTTTTGTCCTCCCACAAATTGTCCATTTATCTAATTCAGACTTTGTTTAGTGCTACATCAGTCTTGAACATCTGATGAAAAAATATGGATAGTTTTTGAAATAATTTTGAAAGAAAACATGGGTATGTTGGGGGGAAAAAGATAGAATGATGCTGGTTATTACCACCTGTTATTGTACTATTGATGGAAACTATATACAACAAAGCAGTTGCCTCAATTATGATTGTGCAATAGGATTCAGAGCCTTTCTAAGTTGTCACCATTAACTAAGGATCCGAATAAATGAGAGTTTTTCAAAGCATACATAAGAGAACCTTTGAAGACTGCACTTTTTAAGTATGAATTTTGTACTTTTGACTGGGTTCTTTGAAGCTCTGCTACCGACAAGCATCACAGAAGGCGGCGATTTATTACTTAAAGCTTTATTTTAATGTATGACGTGACAGTGCGCCACACCTGAGCAAGGATAAGAGCCATTCATCTCGTATAGTGCAGTGAGTCTTATTGTCCACACCGCCAAGTTTATTAAAACATCTTAAAATGTAGTTCTTCTCCTTCTCCTCCTCCCTTCATCATTCTCATTCTTTCCTTCATCATTTTTAGGTAATATTTAGAGTGCTTGTTGACAAATAAATGCCTGCTATTGCTGTTTGAGATTGTGCAAGAAGTAGACTAAGACGAGTTTGGATGATGATGTGAATGCCCACACGTGCTTATTATACACCTGGAATGGACTGGCCTTTGTATTTGGATGTAAGACGAGTGTCAAAACATCATCGCTCCTTTACTTCTGGTGTACTTCCGGCATTAGGAACTGAACCGCGCTAATCATGCTAAACGGCTTAATGATGGATTTATGTTGGCATCTTGCGTGCATGAATGTGATTTAGCCATAGTCCTGTGTTTCATACTTTGAATTCCTTTGAGTTCTTCGCTTCAGATACTCAGGGAAGAAGTATGGTTTTAGTACTGGGCTGGGGAGATTAGTCGGACCACTTATACTTCAATGGGCTTCCTGTTTGGTGGATTTTGAAATATTTTGTCAAGACTAGAAAAGTTCATTATGAAGCTTTGTGATCATGAAACGGGAAACCCCAGGAGACTGAGGTATTCACAGGCTTGAATTTGACTGGGTTGTTCAAACAAGTTCAAGCAATGGCTCCTTAGTGACTCAGAGTGTCCATATCATTTTTGCATCTGCACTCTCTCGAGCTCAATGGAGTCTACATTAATTTTAAATATGAACAAATAATATTTCATATGGGGTGGCACAGATGGTGCAGTGGGTAGCACTGCCACCTCACAGGTACTCCGGTTTCCTCCCACAGTCCAAAGACATGGCTGATTGGAGGGGCTAAATTGCCCGTAGGTATGAGTGTGTGAGTGAATGGTGTGTGTGTGCCCTGCGATGGACTGGCGACTTGTCCAGGTTGTATTCCTGCTTTTCGCCCAGTGTATGCTGGGATAGGCTCCAGACCCCCTGCGACCCTGACCCTCAGGATAAGCGGGTTACTATAATGAATGGATGGATGGATATTTCATATGGAGGTAGAGCAGCCACTTTTTAATACCTGTTTCTCTTGGTTTCACAACCGCAATGCAGTCTTCCATAGTCAGATTGGGCTACCTGCACACTGCCTGAAAAATCTTTCAAGCCAACTGCAGAGTTATTATTATTTTTTCCTCCGGCTGAGCTGCACAGTCACTGAATGCTCTTGTGGCAGGCTTAACTCCAGGTGCCCATTTGAACTGTGTGGCAGGCTTAACTCCAGGTGCCCATTTGAACTGTGTGGCAGGCTTAACTCCAGGTGCCCATTTGACCTGTGTGGCAGGCTTAACTCCAGGTGCCCATTTGACCTGTGTGGCAGGCTTAACCCCAGGTGCCCATTTGACCTGTGTGGCAGGCTTAACTCCAGGTGCCCATTTGACCACAGTTCTGCGCGATGTGCAGCATCCCGATGAGCAGAAGCCGGAATCTGGAAACCTAGAGGGGTGGAAATCTAGTTTGAGAGATGTTTTGACATGCATCTTTAGACTTTTGTTTGTTTTTGACTGGAAATTACTAACACATTTTTGTTGAAATTTCTTGAAAGGTGACTGTGCCATCCTTCTGTAGTGTTGGGAAATGTGGTTTATCCAAGCTCCTAGTTCTCCGTCCTTCGATTTAAAATAGTTAGTTTTCTCCCTACTTACTGTCATATTTTATTTATTTCCTGCAGGAAACAAAAAAACCTTACTTGGCCATATAAGATTCATGCTGAAAATGAATTCACAGCAATTATTACAGTTAAATTATAAGTGTCCTTGTGTGCTGAAGCATAGTTTCCAAACTCCAAGCTGATTGACGTAGGCATTTTTGAAAGCGTTTAGAACTTTCGCTTTGTCCTGTAATACCCATTTGCTGAAAGCACAGTCATGCACAAACAGGACCGGAAAATGGCAATTTGCATAATTTACACGAGCCCTGAGGGGGCGCCAGCATTGCGTGGACACGGCCGCGAGGAGTGTGGCCCATCTCACCGCGCTCTTCCAGGCAGCATAACAACCCGCAGGGTCGGACACGGGGGAAGGGAGCGGGGCGGTGTGATTCAGCGTGACACTCCCCTCCCTGTGATGTGGAGCACCACTCAAGAGGAATGGCCCTTAACCCGCCCCCATATTTTCTGTTTCCGTTGGATCTTCTTTTCTTTTTGTTTCTCTTTTTTTTCCAGATTTGCGCTCGCATGTTTTATTTACACTCTACAGTGCGTTCACAGGTCCCAGTTCAGCTGTGAATGCTACATGGATCTTCATTTGAAAGCGATAACACACATACCATGAGCTGTCTCTACACGCACTACAGTAGCAGTGTGCAGACTCATAATAGCAGTTCAACTCTCATGTATCGCTCAATAATGTGTCTGCTTTTTTGGTAAAAGGGAACACAGATATGTCCTTATCTGTACCAACAGGAAATGGGGTTGAACTACTTCATCTCCAGTTTACTACCTGGCCTGCTGCTGCATTCTCCATATCTACAGTACCTGTAGTGACACTGACAAGTAATGGCAAGAAACAGGCCAGTCCCCAGAAAAGGAAAATAAGAAATGGCTGATGTTTTACTCCCAGTAGGTGAAGTGCAGCCCTTTGTTTTACACAAAGACCCGCACTGTGAGTAATGAGGTGGCACAAAGAAACAAAGGTGTAGTGTAAAAAAGGCGTGGAGGTATTGTACAGGAGCAAGTGGTGCGTCCTTATCTTTTGTCTGCCTCTCAGGATGCAAATGTATATGTGCTTTATACTGACAGGCAGTTGGTGTGCAGGCTATTAAATTCACTTATTCTTCCCTTTAGTTACACACTTTCATAGTCATCAGCTTTTACTTGGCGCCACAACACATTCGCGTGGCAGAAATATGGCCCATAAAAAGTTACTGTGCTCAATTTTAATGTCATTTGAATATTTCTTCCTATCAGGCAATTTCATGCCTGGACCTGATATTGCTCAACTGACAGGCAGATAATGCTGTCACGTTCATTCTCTGTTCAAAGTTCATTTGCTTATACTGTGGCAGTGAGTGACATTTAATAATATTATAAAAAGGCAATGTTCCTGTTATTTTTTGCCATAGGTGTCATAAGAACGGAAGAACTGCTGGACCACGAGACCACCCCACATTACTGGCTGACCGTTTACGCCATCGACCAAGGTGTGGTGCCCCTCTCGTCCTTCATCCAAGTCTTCGTCGAGGTGGAGGACGTCAACGACAATGCCCCCCAGACGTCAGAGCCGGTCTATTACCCTTCAGTGCTGGAGAACTCCCCGAAGGACGTCTCTGTCATTCACATCCAGGCCTTTGATCCGGACACCAGGTCCAGTGACAAGCTATCCTACAAGATAACCAGCGGGAATCCCCAGGGGTTCTTCGCCATCAATCCCAAGACTGGTAAGAGTGCGCTGCTCTGTTCCAGCGCTTTTTTTACACTGCTGCTGCAACCTGTACGACTACACTGTGGGCTTTCCCTAGAAAACCCCTTTAATTGTTTATCCTTGTTTTCTTTTGATGATAGCTGTGGTTTTTATATTTACACAGTCTGTTTTGGTTTTTTTTTCAGATAAAATAAGCTGACATTTTTTGTCATTTAGCGTGTATACGCTGTTGCCGCAGTAGTAATAGCTGTAGCAATTAATTGACATGAAATGGGTTCTCCATTCCCCCGGCTTTTGGGACTCAGTCATCCTGTACACAGTTTGTGATTGATCTTTTGAGATACCGCTGGGGATTTTTGCTCAGACTGGCAAATTGGGAAATCACTAAGAACATCATGTTGTTGTGTATGCTGCCTTTTTTATAGATTGTCATCTATCAAGCTGAAATTGATTGTACAAAAATGGTAAACTTGAACACCACTATCTGCCAAATAAAATCTGATTGCAACAAAAAAAGCATAGAAAGCATGGAAAAACCGTGGTAATCCCAATACTAGGGGAGCACAATATAGACGTTGCTATCAGTAACCAATATTTGACTGGCCATATTGGTTTGTGACAATAACACTAGTACAAAAACAAACTATAATCAAGATTCCTGGTTAATGGAAGAAGTAGATGAGCACAGATGTCTGTGTATCAGTGCAAAGTGTAACATTTCTGTTACATAGCTGCTTAATTCATTATTAAGCTGAGGCCATGTATATGGTACTGAGTCTCTATTGCTTTGCTTGTGAGTATGGATGGTGAGTATGAAGTGAAATGAGTATTAAGATGTTTTAGGCTATGACTAGGCTAGTTTTTGAGCATGGCATTATACTGCATGAGGGGCTCATCAAACATGTTGTGTCTCTGACGCGTTTATGCCAAGTCATCAGATCGATCCTCAGCTTTGCAATCAGTGAGTGTCATTAACTGTCTTTGTGGGGTCGTTCCAAAGACTGGGACATGTCCTGCATTGGGAATTAGAAATATATAATGTATGCAATAATATATGCAGTGTAAAAGCCTGTTTTCACTTGCATTTAAGTGATTCCAAACATTGTATTGCTATAGGTTTGTTAACTGTTTTTTTCTGCCATGGCCTACTTACAGAAAATCTGTATCCAAAAGCCTGGCATAAAAATGATTCATTGTCTTGGTAAGTGAAAAACATGAGCATTTGAGTTTTATACAGGTCAAACACATCCACTAGCTCTTAAGTATAGCTCAGTGGCTAGTTATAGTTGATAGAACAGGTGTTTGTAATTGTAGAATGATTAATGTTTAATTCCAATGAAAACATAAATTCAAGAAGTCCATTTCCAAAATGTTGCATTTAGCCATGAACTACATATTTGGAACTGCTCTTATTCTCTGAAAACAGCATGAGAGAATTGGTTCACTTTTCATAAATAATATTCTGAGGATGTACAAAGTAAAAAGACACTTTTAAAACAGTGAAAGATGGTCATTCATTTTTCAAGGGAAAACATTTGTACTGCAGCTGAGCTGGATTTGTAACTGAAGTGGGGTAGAAAGTGTCCATTTCTATTTCTTCTTCACTTGCTAACCTTCAGCTTTGTGGAAATATGTGCAGTAATTGAATATGTCGGCATATGTATTTTCAAGTAAAGTTCTGAGTTAGCTTAGGAGATAAGGCTTGATCAAGTTACTCCAGAGTGGTGGCTGATATCCAGCATAAATTGACTGACTCTTAACTTGCAGCCAAGTAAATTAAGTTAGCAGCGCGTCGGCTAATGTGAATGAGATTGGTATCTCTGCTGCAGGGCTCGAATGAGACACCTGTATTTTGACAAATCTGATTATATTATGGCAGCAAAGTTTAGCATAGCATGGAGAGAGACGGCATGTGCAGCTGAAGGGCTGATTGGAAAATAAATAGCTCTCTCAAACCTTCTTAATCTGTTTTGCCGTAATTACTTTTCAAAGGGATGTTCAACTGGCGTGGGGCAGCATCCAGTATTCTTTGAATAATAGCAAGCACATGTTTTATAGTGGACCGTATGGGTATGATGAATTAATGCTGATTCATGCTTGTTTGAGCTGATGAGATGCACCATTTGTCAAAGTGATGTTGAGGTTTCTCAGAAGATAAATTATGACAAATGAAACATTATTGAAACATTAATGTGCAAATGGACAGAATGCAGATTCTGTTTTGATGTCTACTGAAATGCATATGGATTATGAGCTTGTGTGTCTGGTATTCATGGCACAATGCTTAAACTCTGAGAAAATGAGGAAATAGTAAGGAGCTGAGGGGTTTAATCATTTTATCAGGATGATGTGTCTAAACGATAAATGTTTCTCCAAATGAGCTAATGATGCCCGGAAACTGTGTAATAAATATAAAATGTATAAAACTGTTTTCTATTGGGCTGACAGAAAATTGGTTAAAGTGATGTATTGGTTTAACTAATGTAGTTGCCCGCAGCTGAAAACTTAAAACCTAAAAAGAATGTTTCCCTTTGGCCAGCCTCTACGTCTAGAAATGTACCCAAAATATTTTGTGGATCTGTGCAGTTTTTCTCAGAGATATTGACAACATATCCTCCACAATGCTGTTTTACCTGAAGCTTAAAATGCTAGTACTGACAATGCCAGCCTATTGATGAACAGAGCTGAAACTGTGCTTTGATCTGTGCCTGTGCCTCTTTGCGTTTGTGTAGGGAATCACAATGTTGAGGCTGAACTACAGCGGAACAATATGTTTTTTAGTTGATGCCGTGGATTTGTGTAGTCTGGTTGTGAATCAATAGAAGCTGTGTGGGTTTCTGTTGCGGATTGAAGTGGTGATGGAAGGATGGTTTCCATATTTTTTTTCAAGTCTCAATGTGGAGGCAGGGCAATTCAGCATGTATCACCTAACATATATTCTTGCTTTGAATCACACTATTGCATCAGTTTTCATTGTGCTTCCTTCTTCCGATCACTTTAAGTACTGGATCGCCTACAGTAACATATATTTATGCTCTGTGTGACAGATTCAGGCCAAAGCCTAACATATTGTAAACACTATAAAGTAGACCACTGGCTTTCTACAAAACCGTTTTTGTAAAGAGTCCAGGTGTACACCAGTAACTCATGTTCAATAGTGTGGTAAGATGGTGTCATATATTGGTACATTAGCATCTGATTGATTCACTGGAGACTACCTAAATATCAACATAGGATATTATTAAGTTTCTACATGATTGCAATGCATGCCATACGTTTTAAGACATATTAAAAACACATAATAACTGACAATTCCTTGCTTGTCACATAACTTTTCACAAATACCAGTTGCCATTTTCTTCTGAAGATTACCATAATTAATGGTATCTACAAGGTGTGGACCTAATTATTTTAACAGCATTATAATGTGCCGTTACATCTATTTATATTTAGCTGTGCGGAAGAAATGTCACCCCCTCTTGCAAGATCAGGGGTGCTATACGACTTCAGTGCATACTGCAAAAAAAAAAAAAGGGCATTTGAATATGCAAAGCCTGTTTCTGCTCCCTGTCTGTCTGTCATATTGGCTACCCTGTTTGCTGTGGTGGGATTCAGTTAATTCTCATCTCAATGCGAGCCTCTCTTAACACCTATCCAGTATTTGTCCAGTGTCCACTTCATTCTGTGCTTGGGAATGTAGAGTATACGTTTTCTTGACTCAGACTGTACTTATGCTGTGCCGTGGTGCGAGTGCCTCGTGTCAGTGGAACGAGCTGGGAAGCCACCGCGTGTAATCCTAAACCAGGTCTTAGTGGTAATGGCTGTACTTCCACACTCAATTTGAGGGTGTTATGTTTTTTTTCCCCACTACGCTGAAACGGGCGTCAGTTCCATACGGTGCGTCTCGGTCTGGGAGTACGTTCGAGCTCACCCTGGAATGTCTGCAGTGTTTGCGGTTCCGCTCGACGGTCATGGTGGGATGGCACGTACACAGCAGAGTGTTGTTCTGCGGTTGCCACAGCGCCGTTCTCCGAAGGTGGTTCTTGTTCGGCAGGTCTGCGACGACATCGCCGCCACACTGAGTCCCGCGTGTTCACGGTTGCCAGGTCTGCGAGGCCGAGCGCTCCGATAAGGCAGATGGTGGACTCGGAGATAGGCTGGCGGTAATTGCTCTGCGGTTCCAGTCAGCACGCCGTGTTCATTTGTGAGTTAAATTGGTTTAGCCCTAAACGCGGTTATCGATATCCTGGACTGATTGTACCGAGTTGGCGCAATTATAGCTGATGTATTGACTGTTTTTTTTACAGCTTTCTTAAAGGGCATATGCATTTTACGATGTGTTTTCTGTACACCTTAAGTACTGTTTATCAGGTATATAATGTTGGAAATATACTTAATGACTTATCATTTTTGAACTGTCTCGTAGTTGGCAGGTACATTTGTAACCATTAATTCAGGACTGAATTCATTTCTTTGATGGAAACCAATTTGTAAGTGACTCATGCTGGCTGTATGCCGCATGTATGGAGCTAGAACGAAATCATCTAATTGTGAATCCCCAGTGATGTGTTACTGATTTGAAATGTCATATGGAGTCTTATCAGGGTTGAAGGCATTTACAATGTCCACCTTTGAGTCATCTGAATTAAATGACCCAAACTCGATTCTTCAAATGTTATTTGGACATGCAGGACTGAGAAGCAATTTCTGCAGATCAATAAACTTTTGCCTGGGTGTAAATTGGTCACCCCAGGCCAGTCCTTTAAATAGTATTTACTCTAGCCCTGTTGATCACACGGCTGTAGGGAAATATGCTTCCATGAGAGAGTGCTTCACATTCATAAATACAGTAGTATGATAGAATTGAGAGTCCGGAGTTCAGAATGAGCTGGAACCTGGCTGAATAAATATGGTGCTCTCCAGTTCAGGTTGAACAGGGAAACAAGGCGTTTAAATGTACAATGGGGTCCAAAAGTCTGAGACCAAGAAATTCTGAAATGAATGGAATTCAACTTTTCACTCAAATTGTTATGCTGATAATATAATTAGTAATGAAAAGGTTTGTATTAGAAAATAATGCAAAATAGAAGTATTTTCACTAGTGGACTTTTGGACCCCACTGTACATTGAGTAGTTCTATTTTTTTAAGTATTTTTCTTTCCCGACATACAATAGAAATGCATGCATCACAGCTTGGTAAGAAAACATCTCTTCAGAGTAGCGGGCCAAAAAAACGAAAAAAGAAAAATCCGAGCGGCTCCTTTTCTGAGAAAGCTGTGAGCTAACAACACCACTGTATGTGGGCAGTCCTGACCATCAAACAGCGGCACGGCAAAGAGAAAGAAAAAACCACTAACCCCTGTCAGGTTGGATGAAGGGCTACAACTAGCGCATAATAATGGCCAAATCAGTCGATCGGTCTGCAGTTTCTTTGCAGTCATGACGTTTACAAGTCTGTGCTAAAAAGTTCTCTAACTTGAGCCTCATAAGGAGGTCCTCGTTGTGCTGCTTTCAGGGGGAAGTAGAAAGCTGAACAGGAAAATTAAAATTCTGTAGTTTTCAGGATAGTCAGAAAGCGGTCCAGAGAGATCGTTGATTAGGTCAGGAAGACTGTACTGGAGGGCTGGTAATGACAGGGAGAAAGAAAGATGAGGACCTCCACCAGAACACTTCATAATAATTTCATATTTCATTATAATTTAGCTGTGACAATGGTTCTACATTAAAGGTGAAGCACTTTGTATCATAACAGCGGCAACAATAGCAACAGTAACAACAATCGCGATAGTCACAGTGACAATCATAGAAATAGTCACAGTAGCATTCATAAACCCAGCAGTAACAACAACAAAGCCTTGCCTTAATTGAGCACTTTAAGCTAATTGTGACTTTCTAAAGATTGCAAATATGATGTTCCCAATTAAGCTGTAAAAAGTAAAAAGCTAAAAGTTTCTCCTGCTGGGAGAATTGAGCTGTGCTCTTTGAAATGTTTGAAATTGGAATGACTCTGTTTCACATGTGGAAAGATAGGAGCATACTCTGCTTCTGAATATTTACTCAACATGACCTGATTCCTCATTGCGATTCTGCTCACGTCTGAAGAGACAGCAACAGAGGCAAGACGTATGACAGATAATGGGTCCGTCAGAATGCCGGAATTGATTTGACGTATACTTACTATGTTCAGTCCGACCCCTTCGCACCCATTATGCGTCATAAATCTTTTTCCTTTGCTCAGCTTGAAGGTGCCAAGCTTTCCACCTCTTTTTTCAGGCTCGGATATAATCCAAGGGCATCTACAGTCAAGCAAGAATAACACAAGAATGGTGTCACATATGAAATATATGCTGTAAGGCAATAAATTACACGGCATACATTAATCGACTGCCTTTACAGCAAAGCCAATTTACTGCTTTGACCCACATAATTTTTGTGTGAAGCCTTTTTCTGAGTAATTCAGGAAGACTCCTGGCTCCAGAGATGTGCATATGAGCCTATGGGCAGAATTGTAGAGGTAAACATTCAGCCATTCATACGAATGTGTTTTTTTTTTTGCCATGGCAGACACGCAGGTGATCTGAAATGTTATCAGGAGTAGCAGGGAGCAGGGATTCAGTGAGATATAAAAGTCACATCAATTTACACAGAACAAATTACTGAGTCATTTGCAACACTTACGTGCTGCGCTTTCTAATTTCCAAGCAGCATACTGCGGTTTATTGTCAGTTTAGTGGTTCTTTTGCATATTTATTGGCACTTTCGATGTGTCTTGACTTATTTTGAAGTTTGCAGTTCGAGGACATTTTGATAAGTAGGGTTGTGAAAACGTATGGTCTCTGTTATTCGAGCTGTTCTTTGTGCTGTCCATTCTGTTTTTATCCGAAGAGATCTATGCACACCCATCTCTGTAACTGCCTGAAGTGCCACACTGCTCTATGGCAGGCTGTATGTAATACCACCGGTGACAATTTTCCTGAAGGCCAGTGGCTGTATCCAGATGATTTAGTGGTAGCTGAAATGAAGTCGGACCTGCCATTATGCTGAAAGCAGAGAAGTAGTCCTTGTTGGAGTTTTGAAGGGGCTGTCTGTGTAATTCTTTACAGTTGGGTTACTTCTGTCAGGTTTATACGCGTTGCTAATCCCCAGAGTTACACGGAGAACCGCGTAGCGTGCGTAGCCGGTGGGCTTCGCAGCAAATCATCTTCTCCACATTCTCCTATCAGCTTTCAGCAATATCACCTCCGCTCGTAACCGTGTCACTTTCTCTTTTTTTCTCCATCTCTCTCTTTTTGAAAGACTCCGTGGGGAGCAGGGCAATGCCAAATCGGAAATGGATACCGCTTCAAACAGCTTCCTGACACGTCCTGCTGTTTCGCGGCTCCATCACCTCAGCAGCGCCGCACAAAAGATCTTTTTTTTTTAAGATTCATATGCGTGTGTGAATGGAAGCGTTCAGGATATTCGAGACAAGGTTTGCACGAGTAGTAGAGGAGGCTTTGGGTTGTGTTTATTCAGAAGAATACTACTTCTCTGCTTTCATCTGTGTTTGGTAAACTGACCTGATGGCCATCAGTACTTAGGAGAGCCACCCGGTTTTAGCAAGGTTGTTGGTTCTCATTCAGGGGTGATAGAACTTCACTGTGATATGAGAGGATACAAATGTGATACCCTGATTCTCCCCCATCCCACCGACATCGAGATTATCGTCATAAGGAAGGAAACTCTCAAAGTTAACAAGTCTGTTTATTAACTTCAGTGCCTCAGTCTTCCTAAAGAAGACCAAGTCATCTAAATGAACGATTCATCGCGATGCAAACTGATCCATACATGTGATATCGACGCAGCTGTATCGCAATTCGTCAAAGTTTCGGTACACCTCTACTTCTGATGCGTGCAGACGCAGTCACACAACACTAGAGGAGGTGTTAAGCCTGATACAGTACATGCTGGTTCACATACTGACTAAGTGCATTTGATTGCTCAGCCTTTTATATTTTATTTGGCACTGACCTGTCATGGCCCTACTTACAGACAAATGGCTACCTGCGCCTCTTATGTTAAGCACAGTGTTTTGCTAATGGATTTACAGCGGTGCTCTTCCATTTGGCTCAACTGAAGGAGTGTGGCAATTGGCAGAGGTTAGGGATGTTTTTGCTCCCTGTAGAGGGCAGGCCAGCAGTGAGAAGTATGGGTCAGGGCACTGCTGACTGTTGACTTGCCTGGATGTCACCGTTACCCTCACAGTTTTATGTTAGAGACATTTTTTTTGCAATATCTAAAGTTTGTGTCTTCAACCGGGGGGCCCATGGGTGCGACATTAACTCAGGTGGTACGAGTGGTTGTCTGGCTGTCAGAAGGTTGCCAGTTTGATCTGGGTTGAAGTGTTTGCGAGTAAGACACCTAACCCCCTATTGCTCCCAAATAGTTGGTGTCTTGTATGACAGTCTTTCACCAATGGTGTGTGTGTGAGGCATTCCTTGGAGGTACTGTAGGAGGTTTCTGGCCAGACTTGATGTGCAATGACTATATGGAGATTTGGCAAGATATTTCTAAATTTAAAAAAATGTTAGTTTTTGTTTTCCAAAAAGAATTTGAGGATGGAGCTCCCCTGGATGCCGAACACCTTTTTGATCAGAGAAGGTTGAAAGCTCCTTATATAAAGCATTGCTTTGAATCAACGACCATGAACTTTTAATGGACAGAATGAGAGAGGTCATTGTTTCTGAAAGATAACCTCAAGGCGGTGCTCTGAATTCAGTGAATGAACCCACAACCCTTCCTCATGCCAGTATTTATCCTGTGAAACTCCCTCAATCTCATTCATTTAAGCAAATTTAATCATAAACCCCAAGGTTAAGAAATATGATTTTTAACAGGCTTTTGAGATATGAACACAAAACTCAGCTTTCAGCTTTTTTTAAAAGCTCTATTACTATGAATGACTGGCCAACTGACAACTTTGACATTCAACATTTCAGAAGGCCTTCGCAGCAGACGGTATTGTAATATTTCGGTCAGGGTTTTTTTCCCTCTCGTTATGTGTGACAAGCATATAAAGAACAATTTTCTCTTGAAAGGAGAGATTTGTGTTTTACTTGTTATTATTCATTTGTTTATTTTCCTTCTGAATATCCATTTATTTTGCTCAGTTAAGCAGACGGCGGGGGGTTAACAGGCTTTCGATAGACACGCTCCTCTCCCCATTCTGCTTCTCTTGGAAGTCAGGCTATGCACTACAGTTGGGGAATCCGCTATCTCCACTGTCATGTGATTGTGCCCTGCTTGCCTTAAATCATCTAGCAAATGAAAAAGATGATTAGAAACGGTTTATGTGTGGGCGTGTGTGCGTGCATCCATGCACATGTGCTTGTGGATGTGTGGGTTAGTGTGCGGGTGTGTGTTTGTGCGGGTGTGCGTTATTGTTTGTGCATGTGCATGCCCATAACACACAAACACACATTCATGGATGTGTGTCGGTGTGCCTTCCTGTGTCTGCGGATATGGGTTTGTGTGTGTGCGTGTGTGCGTGTGTGTGTGTGTGTGTGTCTGTAAGATAAATGCATTTTTGATTGCAGTTTTCAACACTCAGTGTGATATTGAACATACTGTCTTCTTATTAGTCTGAGAACTTTCACACCATTTCCGGATATTATACACACAGGAATGCAAATTAATATGCAGCTATTTTGCTTGTCTGCATCTGTTTTATTTATTATGCATAATTAGTAGTTTAAATAAGACATAATTTTTTGGGTGATGGGTGCATGAGGAAAATGAGCAAAACGCATTCCTGGGATCTTCAGTGATAACGAACTGTTACTCTGTTTAAATATGGTAAAGCTGCCTTTAAAAAACCCACACTAGTGCCAGTCCTCCCCACAGCATGTGTGAGAGAACTGGCTCTGAAGACACATTTTAAGGCTAAGAAGCGGTCCTGCATAAACCACATTCTGTATTGACCTGTTGGCTTCTTTTTGAGAAGAGATACTGATAAAAATGTGTTTTCCTTGTATGGGGTGAAAGAATGGGGTGAATTGAACACCTTTAACCATTTATTGCTGTTTTTGTGGTTGTTGTTGTTTTTGTTTTTATTTTTGCTGATGACCAACTATGCCAAGAAACACATTTTCCTATCAGAATTTATTTTATTCAGATGACACACTATACTAGTCTGGCACCTCAAGAATACATTTAGAATAGTCTAGCAGGAAACTGATTGAATTGTAAGTTCAGCAGATATGTGTTGCATTAAAAAAAAAATTTTTTTGGAGGCCCCAAGAGTTGTATGTCACGGAATGAGGTGTTATCTCAATATCTCTCTTTCTCTTTTCTTGAACTTAAAACTTCTACAAGAGATGCTAAGGCTTTGAACATACTGTACCATTCAGATGGTACACATCCGTATGGTCTCTTCTTCAAAACAGCTACTTGCAATGGATCATTTAAAAGTTGTTTTTAATTTGTTTTGATAGTGAACAGTCGGTCATGTCTGTATTATTTTGCATTGTATTATTTTCAAAGTAATACTGTCCACTGGTTATTTTGAAGTTCCAGGTTCGAGACTTGTGCTCAGGCCTCCATTATAAAGGATGCATGAGGCTTCGTACGGTGAAGGCCTCCACTGGCAGTGGTGTGTTTTTAAGAAGTCGAGGCTTGATTCTTCTGCGCTGGCAGATGCTGTGTGTGCCCTCAGCAGGCTGAGGTTCTGGAGATCCCTTTCATGCCAGTCAGACGGATTGCGGTGAAGCTTCTTTCATGAAGTCAAAATGGCTGACTCGCTCTGCATTTAGCCAGGGTGTTGGACAGTTGAGTGGCGTGTATACATAGTACCAGTTCCTTGGAAGTGAGGATTTTGGAGGATTTTTTCCCCCTCTCACATCTTGTAGATGCACTTTGATGACATTTTTTGATCAAAGGAAATTATGACCAAAGGTAAATGCTAGCTTCGGAAATCATATAAAAGACATTAATATTAGTGAATTGTATTTATTACAGAAAATAATTAATACTGTGAGAGAAGATAAGCTTTCTCTATATAGTACACTCTCTCTTTGGGTTGATGCAACTGTACTGCTGGAAAAATGGAGTAGCTAGTTCACATAAAGCTACCACATAAATTTAAGTTTCTGATTTTTTTCTTTGTCTGTGTTTATCATCAGGTCTGGTCATGACTACTTCAAGACGACTGGACAGAGAACAGCAGGGGGAGCATATTCTTGAGGTAAGCACACTCTTTTAATATGCATAAATGTTAATATTGTTTTCTACAATGAGCTGTTTTCTTGGGCAAGGCTGAGTTAGGCCACAAACTCTATTACAGTATATGCAATGAGACCACTGCATTTGGAGATACTTTTTTGGCGATAATTATTGAAAGACTGAGATTCCAAGGTGAATTATGATTTTATGTGCAATGACAACTCTGCTAAAGACCAGTTTTTCTTTATGGAAAAACATTTTTAAATGATGTACAGACTGAATATTGTGCAGCCTGGTGTATGACTAATGTACTTCAGTTTGTGACTGCTGTATCTGCTATATGTATTGAACATGGATAGCGTACGGTTGGTTACTGGACTGTAATTAGAAGTCGGTGCTTCCACCATCAGGTTGGAATCATGCATAAGGACACCCTGTCCCTTACATGCCTAGTTCAGTCCCTGTCACGGGAAAGAAAAAAAGTCACTGCATATTTGCTCCTATTGTTCTGATTGGTGAATGGTAGCCGTGGAGACTGTACTGTAGAACTCTCCGGGATTGGTTATTATGAGCAGGGGTCCAGCAAAAGGCTCTTTGCTGACCCAGGAGTCTTACAGCAGGGAAAGGAACAGCGAAACCTCCTCTCGATCAGCTTGCTCCCACACTAGACCTTATGAGGACCTTGTTTGCCCCAAGCCCAGACTCTGAGAGGGTTGGCGTGCGGGTGTCATGTAGGGAACGTTGTGACTAGCGCTCAGTAGTGACTGACTCGACTTCGCCGTGAGTCTGCTTCCACTGTGGGATTCAGCCTGAGAATGTCTCTCGATCTGACCGCGCCTAGTACTATATAACAGAGCAGACGGGGCTTGCATGTGCTGCAGCCACAGGTAATTTCACGCTTTACTGCTTCAGTTCTTTATCAGACTTTAAACACTGATAATAGACATGCAGGTTCGGTGGAGTCTAAACACATTCTTTTTTAGCTTTATCTCTCTTTTTTTTCTTTCTTTCTTTTCTTCTCAAGCAGGAAGTTATACCATGTCAGCAGCTCTGGGCTCAGCAGAAATGTTTGAGCCATAGGGTAGCGCCCAGTGGTCAGTGGTTCTACCCGATAATAAGGTTATAAAAGCAGCAAATGTAACTCCAGGGCTGGCAGTATCAGGGGCTTTTCTCATCAGAAGCTGCCTGGTTATTTCTCTCCACTCCTCTGCCTGTTGTTCACAGTGCTGTAGGTGTCTGTTGGCCGATCAAATAAACGCTCATCCACTTCCCACTGTTTCTGTTTTTTCTGCTCCCCCACTGCATTCGGACGGGGGGAAGGGTGCGCAGATGGTTGCAGATAGAGATGGGAACGCAGTGGCTAAAGTGCCAGGCTGCAGAATTGAACTCTTCAGCGCATGGGGGTTTGTGTATGGGTCGAGAGTCTGCAACCTGCAGACAGAGACACATGGTCTACCCGTCTTCTCACATTTAAAGTATTCCTCTACCATCTGGTGTAGTTATTTTAATTTGTTTGCTTGTTTGGTGTCATTGCTTGTCGACTGAGAGTGTAGTCTTGTTGCTGCGCAGTCATTTTCCATTGCTGATTGGAAGACTCCGGAAACGCAAACTAAGCGAGAATCAACAAAAATGTCGACATTTCAGGAAAGGCACTCGCACTTGTCATCACTTAGCCACCCGATATTCCTCATGATCACAGGCGTTGATCTGAATCGCAGCTCCGACAGGCAAGTGCCACATTTCCTGAGGTTGAGGCAGATGCATAACAGCTCTTAAAACTGGAGCTAAAATTAGTAGTAGGAGTAGGCTTAGGTGATTGGGGTGTCTGTCACCTTTTTTGTCAAGCATCCACTTTTAAAAATATGACGTTGTTCACTCAGATTATTAAATAGTTAGTCCTTGCACATGACACAATGACGTCATAAGGCTTTCTTTGTGGTCAAAGTACATTACAAATGCCCTTAACATATAAATATGTTCAAGATTTTAAAGGCTCATATGTTGTCTTAGGAATCTTCTCAAGTTTCACATTTAGGTAAACTATTAGAATTGGGGTTTTTTAAAATGATATTTGGCCCTTTGTATTTAATTGCTGCATTCTACATTCATGCATTTATAAAAGTGGTTTACATAATCACTGCTCTGTACTTCCTTTATTTTCACCTTTGTGGCTGTGTTTAGTTGCAAGTCCAAGGCAGCGTTTTCATCATCACTGAACTTGTGACACTGGAATGAATTGTGCGGGAAATAAGTCCAGGATTTTGAAAATCTCCCGGAACCTTTAATCTGCTCATAATGCATGCGTCTTGTATAGAGCATATGACATGCACCTATGAGCTGCACCAAAGAAAGTCACACCATTGAGTCCTTTGCTATTTTTTAAAATGTACTCAAATTCTGGATCAACCTTGCACAGTTGCACAACAGAATTGCATAAATTCGATCATAGCTTGTACCAAACATTTATTTCTGTATTAAACCAAACTAACTAGCTAACTTAAGGACAGGATGCAGCATAGTGTTGGTCACTAGCATGCATGTTCCATGTGCTATGTGTAATGTTCAGTAACGAATACTTCTACAGATGACAAAATATTGTGGAATGCTCAGCAGCGTTGTTCCTCCTGCAGACTGTGGTGTTTGTTTGGTTCTTAGTGAGTAGGCATATTTACAGGCCCACTGAGGGTTCTCATCATTAAAACTGAGAGCGCTGCTGTTTACCATCGCGGTGAGCCGTGCCGTCTAGGGCCTGGGCGGCGGCCATGATGTGAAAGCGTGTTTGAGCGTCTCACCAGGCTCTCCTCCTCCTCCTCTGCGGTTCCTCGCGCAGGTCACGGTGACGGATCACGGCCAGCCTCCCAAGTCCACCGTGGTGAGAGTGATCGTCCAGGTGCAGGACGAGAACGACAACAGGCCCCAGTTCCTGGAGAAGGTCTACAAAATCAAGCTCCCGGAGAGAGGGAAGGGCGAGCGGGAGAGGACGGGGGGCAGGGAGCCCGTGTACAGGGTCATCGCCTCGGACAGGGACGAGGGCCCCAACGCAGAAATATCCTACAGCGTGGAGGAGGGAGACGAACACGGCAAGTTCTTCATCGAACCCAAAACGGGGCTGGTGTCTACCAAGAAGGCTTCGTCCGCTGGAGAGTATGACATTCTCTCGGTGCGTTTCTCTTATTTATTTTTTTGTTTTTTTATGTATTAATTATGTAAGTGGAATGAATTGACAATACATTTCTGGTTGTAAAGCCCATATATAGACAGGGTATTACTTGGCCAGCGGAGGGTGGGCTCCCCCTCTATAGCCGGGTTCCTCCCAAGATTTATTTCCATCAAGTTTTTTCTCACCACTGTTTGTGGGTTTTTCTCCCCACCGGGGAGTATTTCTTGCCTCACGTGCTCGTGAATTGGGCCTGGTGTTTGCACCTTCTTTCCCCTTCTGTTACTCCAAAAGGCATCATTGTGACAGCCTGCTGTACAAAACGTTCTGTACTCTGGCTTTGAACCGTGTTTGTGCGTTTCGTCACCGTGCCACGCTGCTGCAGATTAAAGCCGTGGACAATGGCCGCCCTCAGAAGTCCGCCTCCTGCCGGCTTCACATCGAGTGGATCCCGAAGCCGCCGCCATCCGCCCGGCCGCTGAGCTTCGACGAGTCTCCCTTCAGCTTCTCCGTCATGGAGAGCGACCCCGTCTCGCACATGGTGGGGGTCATCGCCACGGAGACCACGGACACGCCCGTCTGGTTCGACATCACAGGTGTGGCAGAACGCGTTCGCTTTTTACAGAATGTTCTGCGGGGTGGGGTTTAAGGCCAGAGGCAATACGTTTCCATTAATCCATTCGTAGTGACTGTACACTCTCAGAAATAAAGTTACAGTGGATGGTGTGCAAGAACACCTTTGCTTTTTCGAGAATGTTCCCTGGGGTTGGGTGGGTATTCTGGGGTATTCTGCCATATACACATATCGTCTTTTAATATAATAACAGTATTTTTTTAAAGCCAGATGAAATATGACTGTAGTGACTGTATACTAGAGGGAAATTTTTCTTTGTTAGGGAACAAATATCTGAAGGTACAATAATGTTCTATTTGGGTACTAATTAGTAACTTTTACAAGCAAGAACGGTATAAATGAATTATGTATTGCTAGCTCAGGGCACAGTTTTCTCCTCCTATAGGGTACCACCCCAGTGACAAGGGTTCGTTCCTTTTTTTCCAAGAGTGTATCTGTATAGTGTGGACTGCATCATAGTGCTGAAGTTTCCTCCCCATGGGGGTTTCCTCTCCCTTCTCTGTTCCCTCTGCTTTCTTCCTCCCCGCTCTCTGACTAATAACTTTCTCTCTTTTCTGTTTCTCTGCTTTTCCGCTTTGCTTTTCTATTTGACTTTTTTATTTCGCAAGGAGACACGCAGGCTAAAGAAATGTTTCACATCATTCAGATGGCTTGTGACCTGAACTGTACAGCAGAAGGTATCTGCTGAAATCTCATAATTTGCTGGTATATTTAGAGACCTGTACTGTGATGTGGGTGTCGCTGTGTTTTGTTTGCCGTAGTAGTGATATTTGATCTGGTATGCGCTTGATATTTTGATGCATATTTGCCAGTGAATGCTATTTAGAGAAAGAGAGGTGTGTGTGTGTGTGTACGTGCATGTGTGTGTGCATCTTTAATGTATAATGAATTATCCCAACCGTGTCAATATAAACTTGTGTTTAAAAACAGGTGGTAATTTTGACAGTCGCTTCGATGTGAACAAGGGCAGTGGAACCATTGTTTTGGCCAGGCCTCTCCGTGCAGGACAGAATTCACATTACAACCTGACAGTGGAGGCAACAGATGGAACAAGCACTATCAGCACCCAGGTAATTTAATTGCTAATTAATATTTATATGAAGTAGAATTTGTCATGGAACCTTCACGTTTGCCTTGTCAGGGCACAGTCTCATTATGGCAATCTATGATAGACTTACTGCAGAAGTGTTGTTTAAGAAGTTAAAAATAAAGTAAAACGTTCACTGTTTGGCAGCACCGCACAAACACCTGACGACAGAAGATATCTAACGAGCATCACAAGGCTTTGCGAGTGTGTCCTATTGTGACAGTCAAAAATAATCCCGTTGAAAGACGGCTCATATTTGAGTTGTGGACATCCCTTTGTACTTTGTTGCCATTTGTTTTTTTAATTATTTTTCATTTGTACACCCGTCAGTGGAATGGACAATGATTTGCTGAATCAAACTTTATTCTTCAGTGTTGACATAGTAGCTTTTATTAACATTTTAATGTGCGAGATCACAGATATGTGATTAGTTCTGTTCAATACGTTCAGTTCATTACTTTATTGCCCCTACTAGGGAGCCTTATCTTGCAGCAATACAAAAAAAAAAACGCATGGGACAACAATGAAGATGCATTGCCTGAACATTCTAATGCTGATGTATTACAATCACTACTGGCAATTGAAAGCAATGGAGTGAGTCAGTAGAACACTGACTGACTGACTTAGAATTTTTTTAATGAAAATGTTCTAAAAAACCTGCTCTTCAAAGGGTTAAGTGCCGTTGGCTTTCATGCGGCTGGTCAGAAGTGACTAAGTCTCGCTGATAATGGTGATGAATGCACACACTAAATGGAAATGATTTAACGCAAATTGGGAATAACTGACAGTTTCTTTCTCTTTTCCTCCGAAAGAGCCGCATTCAAAAGAGTGCTTTAATTCAATTAGTCAGGGTGCACACGGTTCAACAATGCCATGTATTTTTAAGTCAGCGCTAATTAAATTGATGGCTTCTGTGGGTTGTGTTTTCCATCAGATTAACTCTGTCATTGGGGCAGACCACGCACTGGGACTTGTGAATCGTTCTGCTCCCCGTTGGAGAGTCCGTCGATCACATGTTGAAGCAGGGCTGCTATATAAACAGCATGTTTTTCCCCTTTCCCTGGTGGGACTGATTCTAGAGACTTAGTCTGATTGAGTTGCTGCGTCACTCGATATTTGGACTGCAGACTGTGGCACAGGCCAGAGAGAGGCCAGTAATGGGGGGGAAAAGCCTCAATTTCACAATTTCTGGACCATTGGTTTCAGATGAAAGAGGAGCACGGCAATATTAACTTTACAGAACGTGTGAGTGCCAGTGTGGAGTAGGTATCTCATCAGTTTCACCAGATAATCCACTTCAGATGGGATGAAAGAATGAGCTCTCCCTCTGTAGTGTAAGCCACCCGTCCATGCCAAACATTGACGGCCGAATTGAGCTGTCAGGGGCACCTTTTTTCTTTTCTTTTTCTGAAGAACAGAACCATTAGCGTACTGGATTCTCCGTGACCAGGCCCGGCTTTCAGTGTGCGTTAGCATGCAGTGGCAAATAATTTTCATATTTTCTCCATTTTCAATTTATATGAAAAGCTTCCTTTGTTCGTGGTTGGCACAAAATCAACAAGCAAATCATGTAAATCTCTGACCTTTACTAAAGATACTGGTTTGAGGATTTATATGACAAATGTTTTTTTTATTTTTTTATTTTTTTAGTGACTGACACTGACCTATTGTGTGTAGCATAAACCAGTAGATAAACATATGGCATGCAGACACATGTATCACATATGGTGGGGCATATCTCATACCAGCTCTGTGAACAGAGGCATTACTTAAAGGTCATAGCATTTCAACATTGGTTGCCGAGGCATTTGCATAATGATTTATGTTTTATTTATTCCTGTGTGTAGAAAATATACTCTGATCTGAAGGAACTTTCCCAGCATTCACTGGGCTGACTGTGTGGTAGAATGTGTTTGCATGATCCACGTGAGCAAGCTTCATAAAATGTTAAAAGTAACCCACATAGCCCACATGCATGGCAAATACTTTGGGCCGATGATCATTCAGGCTTAATAAGTAGGCTCAGAAAAATCCTTTTTTAATTTAGACAAATTCCAGAACAGACTGACAATGAAATGAATAAAGCAAGATGCTTAATCAAGTTTTAAAGACTGAAATGTAATATTTGTTAGTTACTGCTAAAAAGTTTTTTTAAACCTATTTCTGGATTAGACTTAAATGACTTCAAGCTGCTAGGTGAAACATGTTTTTTTCCTCCATTACAGATGTCTGAATGCATCTTGCTTCCCCCTCTCTCTGAAGGTTTACTCTTGTCAGATTTGCTTTGACAGATACGTGATACATTGGCAGAAATGTAGGAATGCCTATAAATATACCGCATTGCAGAAGAGAGGAGATCTTCAGAAAGCTCTTCTTGTGGTGGCTCATAAATCGTTAAAGAGCAGTGGGAGCTTCGCTGGTCAGGTCTGCCACCTGGCAGGGTGGAGCCCCCTCCATTGCTGTGAATTCCACCCCCTTCACTTTGGGCTCAGCGGTGACGGGCGACTCCTCTATCCGGGCGCGTGCTAAGACTCCTCTGGGGACGTCCTCGTCAGGTCACCGTGAGCCACTCCGGTATCAGTATGCGGCGTCCCGCCTGAGGGCTTGTGGCTGATGTGAATGGGGTTGACGTGCCTTTGAGGAGGCGTGCGACGGCGCATTCACAAAGAGCAGATCGTCCCTGACGACAGGACGGCGCCAGCCCGGGATCGGCCTCCGGGGGGCAGCACTGTGTTGTGGGCACCTCCGAACCGGACCTGGCCCTGCCTCGGGTGCGAGTAACTCAGCCCCATGTTGTGGGAGTCTTTGACAGCCAGGTTTATTTAGGAGTGACTGGGTTCCATTCAAGCCTCTATTTCGCTCTCACTCTCTTTCACACTTACGGGGCTTTCACTGCCAATGTACCTGATAGACATCTGAATCTTGTGAAAGACACGACGCGAGGGAGTCAAAACGTCTGCGTTTCCCTGTCTTTGCTGCTCAGGTATCCATCCGAGTAATTGATACAAACGACCACCGGCCGCGGTTCTCCCAGCACAAGTACGAGATCAGCATCCCGGAGGACACCCCTGCCGAGACGGAGATCCTCCGGATCAGCGCCAGCGACGAAGACGAGAGGAACAAGATGACCTACACGCTCCTCAGCAGCACCGACCCCTTCAGCCTGAGGAAGTTCCGGCTGGACCCGGGGACCGGCCTGCTCTACACGGCTGAGAGTCTGGACCACGAGACCATGCGCAGGCACACCCTCACCGTCATGGTACGCTAACGCACCGCTTAACCCAGGGCTGCCCATCCCTGCTCCTGCAGGTCTACCGTTCTGTAGGCTATCGCTCCAATGCTAACGAAGAACACCACTTTCAACAGCTAGACAGTGACTGCCCAGCCCTGTTCCTGGAGATTTATCGTCCTGTAGGTTTTCACTTCAATCCCAACAAAGCACACCTCATTCAACACGTAGAGATCTGAGATTGAGGTGATACAGTAATTAGTAGAAGCAGGTGTGCCGAAATTGAAGGGTTGAAATAGAAACCTTCAGGACAATTGATAAAGATCTCCGGAAACAAAGTTGGGCAGCCCTGATGTAACCCCTCCCGTTTTTTTAATAAGAAGCCCTCCTGGAACAGGGTTTGACTGCCCTGACTTTAACCCCTCACCTTTCTTATGAATCTGAAAGCTTTGCATCCTCAGCATGGCTGAGCGCTAACCAGGCTTTGAAACAGAGAAGCGCTGTGAGCTTTCTGATCCTCCTGTTTAAGATTCACAGGCCGCGTGCTCTTCACATCTGACTGTGCTTCTCCTGCGTCGCGTTCTCTGCTGATTTACTGTATCTGTCCTGGGCATTGAAGGGTGACGGTGACAGATGGGGAGGGAAATATGTTTTCTTTATTTATTTCTTCTTTACTTTTCAAGATGTTGTCATATTTGCTGAGATGCAGAGAAATGTGTATAATGTGTCTTTTTTTTACGGACAACTTTTTGTCAGGTGCGCGATCAGGACATTCCCGTGAAGCGTAACCTGGCGAGGGTGATCATTAACGTGGCGGACGCTAACGACAACGCGCCACGCTTCATCAGCCCGTCGTACGCAGCCCGCGTGCCGGAGTCGGCCGCACCGGGCTCTGCCGTGGTTCAGCTCTCCGCTCTGGACAAAGACAAGGGCCAAAACGCTGAGATCCTCTACAGCATCGAGTCCGGTATGGTCCTTTCGCCCACACGCATAACAAACCCCACTCACTGTGAACTCACCCCCCCCCCCCTCACGTTAGCCCTTTTTTGTTCACTTACATGTTTGCAGTGACTACCCCGACTTGTAATCATGATGTCATGTGGGGTAAGGAGGGGTAGGTCACTGAAAAAATGTAAGTACCAAAAACAGGGCTATAAGGACTTTTTCTCCACAGGCACCACAACTTTCAGCCCACTTAACACCGTTGCTAGGAAATGGCATGTTTGACAGGGGTTCTGAAGATCTGACATGAGTCAGAACAGGCAGCGAGGCTGGGCCTTTCACCCACTTAGATGCCTGTCAGATTTAATTGGAAATGTGCTAGTCTTTTCACCGGCATTTTGTGGTTCGTAAACAAGAGACTTGTGGGAGGATGTCTTCCTGGAATGTGCATTTGTGAGCTATTGGAAAGGTCTCAACTAATTGAAACAGTGGCTCTAAAAAGGTTTGTCTTTAAGGCTTGGACAAAAGAGATTGGAAGAAAGCAGTTATAGGCATTTTCCTATTTCACATGCACCAATGTTACAGCCATGTTGTTATGCTGTTTTTGTTAAAAAGATGTGACAAAACCAAAAACCGTAATGTATAATGCCCCTCTGAAAAGTCTGCTACTTTTTACTCTTGGCTTTCACTTTGCTCTTCATGTTTGTTTAATTGGTAAGCATAATGAGGCGTATATTATCCACTCTTTTGCTAATGCTAGGCCTTTTGTTGTTTCGTTTTCTTGGGGGATAAAAAATCCATGTTTGCTCTAATGTGGCGATGCATCATTTTCTCTGTCTTTTATTTTGTGCAGGAAATCTGGCGAATTCCTTTGCCATCGATCCTGTTTTGGGCACCATAACTGTGGAGAGGGAGCTGGAGGGCAGCAGCGCGTTTGAGCTGGCGGTGAAAGCGTCTGATAAAGGCCTACCTCCGCTCAGCGCCCTGACAACCATCCACATCACTGTCACCATCTCTGATAACGCCAAGCCCAAGTTCGCCGAGCGGGAGTTCTCCACAGAAATCAGCGAGATGGCAGCTGTGGGGAGTTTCGTGAGCGCAGTTACTGCCTCCAGTCAGTCCTCCGTCTTCTACCAAATCAAAGACGGAAACGTCAACGGCGCGTTCGACATCAATCCCAGCTCTGGCGTTGTGGTGATTCGAAGGACCCTGGACTATGAGACTTTGTGTCTGTACAGACTGACCGTGCAAGGCACCAACATGGCTGGCATGGTGAGCAACGCCACACTCATTGTTCGCCTGATAGATGAGAACGACAACGCCCCCGTCTTCGCCCAGGCGGATTTCACGGGCGCGGTCAGTGAATTGGCTCCTTTCAACAGCATCATTTTAACCCAGGACCAATCCCCACTAGTGATACGAGCTTCAGACGCTGACAGTGATCTGAACGGCAGGCTGGTTTATGAGATCGTCGAGCAGTTCGCCCACAAGTACTTTACGATTGATTCAAGCACGGGAGCCATTCGGACTGTCAGCAGCCTGGATTATGAACAGAGGAGCAGTTTCCGATTCACTGTGCAGGTCCACGATTTGGGAATACCACACTTATTTGCCGAGAGGCCCGCCAATGTCACAGTCCGAGTTGTGGATATCAACGACTGCCCCCCGCAGTTCAGCCAGGATGTGTACGAGGCGTCTATCCTGGTGCCAACTTACAAAGGGGTCAAAGTGATGACAGTGAATGCCACGGACGCAGACGGTGACAGACATTCTAAACTACTGTTCTCCATTTCCAACGGCAACGCGGGCGGCCGGTTTCAGATGGACCCGATTTCTGGCGCCATCTTTGTGGAGAACGCCACACAGCTGCGGAGCAGGTACGAGCTGACTGTGAGGGTCTCCGATGGGAGGTTCGTCAGCATTGCATCTGTGCACATCAACGTGAGGGAGAATAAGAACAGCTCTCTGAAGTTTACCCGGGACCCGTACACTGCCCACGTTCCGGAAAACTCTCCCGAAAAGAGAACTCTTTCCATCGTCGCCATTCGGGGCAGCCCCATCAACGAGCCCCTGTTTTACACCATTCTGAACCCAGACAGGAGGTTTACAATCGGACGTACTTCAGGGGTGCTATCCACCACAGGCGTGCCCTTTGACCGTGAAGAGCAGGACAGATTCGATGTAGTTGTGGAAGTGGCAAAGGCAGAAAGGTCATCTGGTTTCGCTCATGTCTTAGTAAAAGTGACTGTTGATGATGTGAATGACAACGAGCCAGTATTTCTTAACCTACCCTATCAAGTGTCTCTGGTGCAAAGGAATGCCATGGCGGGTCATATCATTAGACAGGTCGCTGCAGTGGACGAAGACACTGGCAGAAATGCAGAGATACACTACAGCCTGAGGAATCATCACGAGCATTTTAAAATAAGCCCTTTGGGTGAAATTTCTCTGAAACGGTCATTTGAGCTGGAAACACCGAGCTCTGAGTTTGTGATTAACGTTTTGGCCAAAGACGGTGGAGAACCACCACTTTTGTCTACGGCGGAAGTGAGGATCGGCGTAGTGGACAAGGCCGTGCCCGTGTTCGAAAAAACGTTTTATAAAATAGAGATTCTGGAGAATATGCAGTTACATACTCCAGTAGTGCATGTCCAAGCCAGTGGCTCAGAGGGTCCTGGTGTAGGGTACAGCATTACTGAAGGGGACCCGTTCAGTCAGTTCTCCATTGATTTCAACACAGGGGTCCTGTATGCAGTGCAGCCTTTGGATTACGAAACTCATCCTGCCTATAAGCTGAGTGTGAGAGCGACAGACTCGCTGACAGGCGCCCACACCCAGGTTTTTGTTGACATCATATTGGAGGATGTCAACGATAACGCTCCTGTGTTTGAAGTGGAGGCGTATACTGTCAGTCTTTCCGAAGCCTCAGTAATTGGCACATCGGTGCTGCAGGTGACAGCCACCGACTCGGATTCCAGCAGCAACAGAGTGCTCTTTTATCAGTTCGTCGAAGACAAGGGCGAGAGTTTCGACTGCTTCAGCGTTGACCGCGACAGCGGGGTACTCTCCACGGCCTGCGCTTTGGACCGTGAGGAAGTGAAGCAGCATAAACTGGTGGTTAGAGCCATTGACGGGGGCGTGCCCGCCCTGTCCAGTGATGTCGCCGTGCTAATCGAGGTAACGGATCTGAACGACAACGCGCCGGTCTTCACCCAGCGTGCGTATGAGGCCAGCATCAGCGAGCTCGCCCCTCAGGGGCACTTAGTCACGTGCGTGCAGGCCTCCGACGCAGACAGCACAGACTCCGGCAACCTGGAGTACTCTCTGCTGTCTGGAAATGAGGACCAGAGCTTTGCCATCGATAGCAAGAGTGGGCAGATTACCGTCTCAACTCACCGCAAAACGCCAATGCAGCCACTGTACAACTTGAACGTTTCAGTGTCCGACGGAGTCTTCCGGAACTCAGCCACGGTCAGACTCCGGGTTATAGGCGCAAACTCCCACAGTCCCACGTTCCCTCAGATCGACTATGTGGTTGAGCTTTCTGAGAGCTCACCCATCGGCACACTGGTTACAGAAATCAAAGCCACCGATGAAGATGCCGGAACTTACGGCCGAGTGATGTACTATATAGTGAATGGCTTCGCTAAGGAGAGGTTTTCCGTCAATGAAGAAGGGCAGATTTTCACAGTGGAGAAAGTCGATCGCGAAAAGCCTTCTGAGAAAGTTGTTCCCATAAGCTTGATGGCCAAAGACGGTGGTGGAAAGGTTGCCTTTTGCACTGTCAGTGTGGTCCTGACTGACGTCAATGACAATACTCCACAGTTCTTGGCAGCTGAATACAGGGCGAACGTGGCATCTGACGTCCCGAGGGGAACCACAGTCGTCAGAATTACAGCCACGGACATGGACGAAGGGACAAACGCAGACATTACCTACTCCATCGAGGCGGACGATGAGAATGTTGATGAAAACTTTGAAATACACCCCTTCAGTGGTGTGGTTGTAACTAAAGAAAGCCTAATTGGCCTGGAAAACGACCTGTGTGCTTTCTATGTAAGAGCCAAAGATGCTGGGAATCCAACTAGGCACTCTGTTGTACCTGTTTATATTAAAGTACTGCCCACTGAAGTGCCTGTGCTGAAGTTTCTAGAGCCCCATTACAGGTTTGCAGTTGCTGAAGATCTCCCCATTGGATCAGAGATTGGTATTATCCAGACTGAGAGTGAACATCTTGTGGTTTACAGTCTCGTCAAAGGAAATACACCCGAGAGCAACCAGGATGAGGTCTTTGTAGTTGAGAGAGACACAGGGAGGCTAAACCTGGAGAAAGAACTTGACTATGAGACCACAAAATGGTACCAGTTAACATTACTAGCGCAAATAACCTTTGAAGGAGATGACATCATGACCGCTGTGGACATATACATCCAGATAAAGGACGTCAATGACAACAGACCTCAGTTTGAGTCCGACCCTTACGAGGCCTTTGTCGCGGAGAACCTGCCGGAAGGAACTTTGGTGATCCCAGTGAAAGCCGTTGACCTTGACGCCGGCGACAATGGCCAAATCCTGTACAGCCTGGATGAGAAGCAGGAGAGCGAGGATATCGGCGAGCTCTTCGCCATCGATGGCGAAACGGGCTGGATTACAACACTGAGGGAGCTGGACCGCGAGAAGCGAGCCGCGTACGCTGTGGCCGTGGTGGCCTCCGACCGAGGAGAGACGGAGCGGCTGGCGGCCTCTGCGACGGTGCGGGTCGCCGTGGCGGACGTGAACGACAGCCCCCCGCGCTTCACGGCCGAACTCTACCAAGGCACCGTGAGCGAGGACGACCCCCTGCCCAGCGGGGTGGTCGCCATCCTGAGCACCACGGACGCCGACTCCGAAGACATGAACACACAAGTCAGCTACTTCATCACAGGTGAGCCTCTGCTCTGAGTTCCCAGCTGAACACAGCAAGTGTATCAGGGAGTGTATTCAAACTGTAAAAAGTGGTCTTAACATGTATTTTAGTCTTGTAATGACATTCTAATTATTTTTCTCTCGAGTAGGAAATAGCTTATTTTAATTAGCTTATTTTTTCTTAACAAGTGAACATTTCTTACCCCACTGGCAAATCCTGAAGTGAGTCAAACTGTCTCACAATATTACAATATTACAATATATTATTTATATAATATAGTCTTATTTAGCATTTAGTGTGGTAATATTAAGTATGCGACCAAATTTCTTGATATCGAGGATTTTTGTTTCAGTGCACCACACTTTTATGGAATGTCATGAAACTTTTTAAGCCATAAACATTGGACATTGAAATGGCTGAACAGAGAGAGTGTATTTTGTATTTGGCTGACTGAGGAAAAAGGAAAATGTATAATTATCCCTGTGTTAAATTGACCAGGGAGACTCAATTGCTTGGGCTAATTAACGTGTGTGAATAACAATGTCATATTTGTTATCAGGAGATATGCTAAATTGGTGTGCTTATTTTAAGTGGTGATTCTGACTGCTTTTGAACATGGCACATCGAACAAACAGCATCCTTATTTTTATTTTTATTTTTTGAAAAAAGATTTATCCTGCTGCTGAGATGTCTCTTATAACACGATAAGACCCAGCTTGTCAGGTGCATCGAATTGAGAAAAACCGCTCAGTCCTATAATTGTATTACCCTTCAGTTGGCAGCGTGAAACATTCCACACACAATATCATGAGGTTCTGGGAATTAGGGAATTGCTTTGGTTGATGCCCATAGCTGATTGTATTATTATTTTTTTATATATATTATTTTCACTCTCGCTCAATCGTTCGATAGTGAAGCAGAGCACAAAAACAGCTGAATCTTGCCTCTAGGATAAAGAATGAATGTAGCTGTTTGGAACTCGGAGCATGTTCTCTGAGCTGTAGTCTAGCCCCGTAATTGAGAGAACTGCTGTGTATGGTGGGCGCAGGAAACGTAGTGACTTACAGGCCTTTGTGTTGCCGTGGCAGCGGCATTTCTGTGTCTTTGCTGTTCAGCCACCGCACGTTACCGAGTGTACTCCTACAGCTTTCCGACTTCCAGTTCACTGAGGTGTTTTTCCTCTCCCCCGCCGACACGGCTGTTGAAGCTTTTCAGTGAAAAACTCTGGTATTGTTCATTAGCTTGAATGTCATCCTCCCTCTCTGTTTCTGCAGGCGGGGACCCTCTGGGACAGTTCGGCATTGAGCACACTCAGAAGGACTGGAAAGTCTCCGTCCGGAAGCCCCTCGACCGGGAGGAACGAGACAATTACCTCCTAAATATCACGGCCACTGACGGAACCTTTGTAGCAAAGGCCGCCGTGGAGGTGAAGGTCCTGGACGCCAACGACAACAGCCCCGTTTGCGAGAAGGTGCGTCCCCCAAAATGTCACGTTACCTGCGGCGTTCTGCCAATCAGGGCGCACCCATGCATATTCAGTTCCGCCGGGTAAAAAAAAAAACAATTGGGGAAAGGTGGACAGGAAGGTCAATGAAATGCTGCGGTGCATTATTAAAGCCTATCACCAGCGAGTCAATAATGCCTCCCACAATCCTTTGTGTCCTCTGCATTTGTTCTGCACGTGTCAGGCTGGGTGATTATGTGTAATTTTGTATGGTGATGTGATGCCCTTTTTGCAGACCCTCTACGCTGAGACCGTACCTGAGAATGCCCTCCCAGGAAGGCTGGTCTTAGAAATCTCTGCCACTGATGCAGACATTCGCTCCAATGCAGAAGTCTCTTACGTGCTGTACGGTGCAGGATCGGAGCTGTTCAACATGGACTCACATACAGGTAAGTGGCTTAACCCTCTGGGGTCGGAGCTTCATCAACGATGCAGATTGACTTTCCTTTCTAATTAGATGATTAACTTTGTGATATTTTAACATTCAGACGCAACAAAAATATTGACAGAATCAGATGACACAAATGTCAGAGCATGGCTCAGTCACTAGTTTTCCTCAGTTTGCCCTCAGACCCCAGAGGGTTAATATTATGCATACAGTATGGCTGCTCACAAATTTAAAGGCAACTGTTAATGTGAATGTAAAAAATGCAAATGCCGTCAAAACCCTACAGTAAATCAAAAGGCTTGTTTTACTGGCATGTTTATCCTAAATATTTTAAACTCAATTAATTTAGGAACGCTGTACTGTGTTTTTACAAACATAAACTTGTCTGAGGAGCCATTAATGAATAAAATATTGCAGAAAAAATAATATTAGAACATAATAACACCAATGCTGGGTATACTATTTGACTGGAAACATTAGTATAGTTTTCAGTGAAGGAACTGGAGGGTATTTCACAAAGCAGGATTACTATGCTGAGTAAAACCTATCTTTTTTTTACTTTGATGTTCCAGCTTTTACTCAGATTAGCCAGCTAACTCAGTAATCCTGCCTTGTGAAACAAGGCCCAGATTATATACTGTATCTCTCTTGGTGTTCATTGCATAATTGTCATGAGTACAGTCTGTTAATGAAACTGGAAGCATCACAGGTACTGATGGCTGCTTAGTTCACTCTTATTCTACTCTTTATATTGTGTACATTGATTGCAGTGTTGTTATTTCTGTGCGTAAGGTGAGCTGAGGACCCTCCTGCCCTTGGACCGGGAGGAGAGGGCCGTGTACGACCTGCAGGTTCGAGCCTTGGACGGGGGTGGGCGCTCCTGTGAGACGCGGGTCAGGATCACCCTGGAGGACGTCAACGACAACGCGCCGCAGTTTGCGTCCGAAACCGTCCCCGTCACCGTCTTCGAGAACACCGAGGTTCACACCTACGTTGCTCGACTGCTGGCTGGCGACGCCGATTTTGGTAAGCTGTAGGGGTGTGAAGATAACAAAAGAAAAATCTATCTGTATCTTTATGAATCATAGCAAAATATACATTTAAATGTCATGGGGTTTGCTCACGTGCAACACTGCCAACTGTTTACATTTCTGACTCATCTTCAGTTGTGCTTGTGCTGTTTTTCCTTCCGTGGAAAATGACGTCAATACGTTTTTTCAACCTAACTTTGGTTGTATTTTTAGGTTGTAACAGGAGGTTGTATAAGCTGGATCATCATTTCTTATTATATCATTAGATCTGTTTTTCATTGTATTGTAGCACAATATGTGATATTGTCATATATCAAACCGTTGCTTCAAGAATGAAAATGCTGTCCTATCGTGGTGATGCTTGAGGTTCACAACGCTAGTAAGCAGTACTATTTTGGTTTAAGGTGCAATAGATTAAGAATACAGTTTTGACCTTCATCAATCCTATTGTGTTGATTATATCACCTCATTTTGCCGCCGCCTTTTACTCGATATGCATGTATTGATTTAGTGTTTGATATTATCTTGAAACGCTAAGAATGAATGTCATACATTTAAAATAGTTATTTTTATCAATAATACGACAAATGATGTCATTACTCACACAAAAATGTAAATGTGTATACATACTGTAAGGAGAATAAGAAAAGACCAGACCATGACTGTCTATACGTGCTACAATAATCATCCTGCTTATAGGATACCGTACCATGAAGCTAACACATTTTGCATACACAGTTGTTGTCCATAATTTAATTTTCCAGTCACGTACAATAGCTTCGGAACTTTCTGTCCCCGACGTGCTGGTTTTTCCTTTTGTGTATTCTTAATAATGTCATCTCATAATGCGTTTCTGAAAGATTATGCAGCGTTATTGTAATTCCATTTATAATATCCTCAGATATGTGGCGTTGTGTGAGCCAGACAGCCCAAACTGGAGCACAGTGTTCAAAGTCGCTTCCCCCCAAATCCTCTTTTATGAATTCCCAGTACATAATCAGAGAATATCTGCAACTGCACTAATGCAAACACAACGCACACTTTCATTTTGATGACAGAGCACCTTAAAGTAATACCTTTTTTTTTTTAAATAGTAAAATAGTAATCTCTTTTTAATTGAGAAACAGTGAACATCCAAACCTAAATCCAATTAAATAACAGTGTCTGTTAAAAACAGAAAGACAAAAGCATTGCAATTCATTACACGCTCCAAGATCCCACACAGCAGATTGAACGAATTTCAAAGAGCTCCAAACACCCAGAAAATAACTTCTCTGTTGTGTTCCTCTCCATCAATGTTATGGTTTTTAGATGACTGTGGGGATACTTCCTACAGGGCTGGTTAGTATGTAATATACGTAGCTGTTATTCCTCATTTCACTTCTTTAAACGGTTTGTGTTGTCTGTATTTTCTGGTAAATTGAATATAAACATTTAATGCATCGAAATCCAAGACTATCGAACATTTCTATTTAACTTTATGGGGATATAAGAACTGGTATATTGCCAGTGTCTTACATTTTGTGTTAAGAGTATGAAGCCTAATTATCTTATATTAGATGATAAAGTGGATCTGTATGCAGTGGTGCCGAGGGAGAGAGAACAGAGAGAGTTAACATTTAATCTGAGAAAGGACCATAGCCTAATTTTAGTGTTTAACAAGGATTCCAATTTAAATATGGTTTGCTTAGTTCTGTCTAGTGTGGCTCAATTAGATTGGATTTCATTGAACAGTGTCATCGATAAGACATCAGTTTTAATGAAAGTTTATTGATTCATTATTCATTTTTGTTGGTTTGTTTGTAACTGAAATTATTTGGTGTGTGCCAAGGCAGAACTGCTACATTAGATGTAGTCATGTAAATAAGGAATTGGCTGCTATTGGGCAATCCTTACTTTAATCCTTACTTTAATTTTAATTAGCTTAAAATGAATCATACAAAGTCAATGATGATCAAGCTCAGGAAGGTTTTCAAAGGAACGTAGGTTCTCTCCATCCTGTTTGTAGCTTACCGGCCACCCCAGATCTTCTGGGACCGTGTTAAAATATGTTCCACCAAAACGTGCAAAGCAGCTACAATCGACTGTGAACAAGAAGGCTGAATGTTGTTGAACATGTGTGTTACCATATTGACAGCAGATATGGACTAACGTTGTTCTGATGATTGTGACAAGTGATTTTTTTGATATTGATTGGATTTGCGCACACAGTAGTGCAGCTGCAATCATAGTGTGCGATGCCTGTAGAAGCAGTTGGGACCTTCATTGAATTTTCACCGCTGGCAGTTATTGCTGTCTGTTCAATTAAGCTTCCAGCATGCTGCGCCTGTTTTTCCTTCATTCCAAAACAACTGCAGTAGACTGCGCTTCACTGAGCTGGCCCCAAAGGGAACCCTTTCGGTCTTTGTTTCAGGTCAAGCCTTTTCTCCAAAGTGTAATCATGTAAAATGCATTCAAATACGCTCCCACCATCTTGTGGTTTTATATGCCTATTAAGTCAGATGCTAACAGATGAGTGCTAGCTTTTGCCTTATTTTTGTTTCATATTTTATATCGTTCTTCCAGTTATTTCTGAATTCCTGGAGCTTATCTGTAGACGGGCAGAACTCGTGCTGTCTATGTAGGACGGAAGCTGCATGCAAACATTCCACGTCCTCTCTGACTGTTATCTTTTCCAGAGTTTGCCGTCATTGGGAATATCAGCCCGATCACAAACACCATTGTATGAGCTAATCACAGAAATAAACAGACACTCTCCTAATCGCGTGTGAGCAGACATCTTGATAATCTCGGCCAAACACATTCCCCTCCGAACACGTACTGTATATGCCAATACCAGAACTGCTGTGAATTAACGTCAACAGGGGTTGTTTATGAATGTTTACTGATGGCAATAAAGATTGCTAAATGATTTGGCTCACTTCCCTTGGTAGTCATTAAGCAATTTCAACAGAGTAATTTGGTCAGATATAATTGATCCAGACAACAGAATGGCAATAAAACTGCATTCCTCTCTCTGGCTTCTGAGATATGACAGGAGTTTGGAGGAGAACCGTTACCTTATGAATGTGAATGAATTTAATGACGAATTATAAATGACACGTCTGCAGAAAAAACACATTAAAATGATTGCGATGATCTATCTTTGTCGTGTTTATATGGCGCAGTGCAGAAGTGGTGAAAATGAATTCCAGCTGTTTGATGCCCCTCTTCGTCTTCCCCCACCCCAGGTTTGAACGGTGATATTCTGTACTCGCTTGTGGACTCTGCGGATGGGCAGTTCTCCGTTGACGAGCGGTCGGGGATCATGAGCCTGGAGAAACCTCTGGACCGGCTGGTCCAGGCGGTGTTCACGCTCCGGGCCCAGGCTGTGGACCAGGGCGCCCCCCGCAGGCTGTCCTCGACCTGCTCGGTGGTGGTCTCCGTGCTGGACATCAACGACAGCCCCCCGGCGTTCGAGCGCAGGGAGTACGTGGCCACGCTCCCCGAGGACGTGCCAGTGGGGACCCAGGTCCTGCGCGTCTTCGCCGCCAGCAAGGACGCCGACTCCGAGGCCGAGGTCTCCTACTCCGTCGTCAGCGGCAACGAGCGTGGCGCGTTCAGCATCGACTCGCGCACGGGTGAGTCTGACGCCGGCGGTCGTCACGTGTCTCGCCTCGAGGGACAGCGCTTCCTACGCGGGCCGCCCCGCCGTGTTCTGAGCCGACGCTGAATTCGCTCCGGCCCGTCTCCCGGGGCCTTCTGTGCCTTTGTAGGTGACATCTTTGTGATTGAGCGCCTGGATTATGAAGCCGCGCAGGAGTACTGTCTGACAGTGGAGGCCGCGGACGGACGCTCGCCGTCCCTCAGCGACACGGCCACCGTCAACGTCAATGTGACCGACGTCAACGACAACAGCCCCGTGTTCAGCCAGACAGCGTACGCCGCGGTGGTCGCCGAAGACAGCGATCTGGGGAAAACCATCATCACGGTGAGAGCTTTGCTCCCGCAACCTCCCCCGTTGTGTTATCCGATGCTGATGATGTCAGTGAGGACAATCACGGTCTAATTAGAGCCTGTGTAACCTCGCAATTAATGATGATAAGACGTAGGTGCAAAAGATGTAAATTGATTGCCTCCTGTTAAAGAACATTTGTCACCCGCACGAAACCAGAATGACAGCGAGCTATTCCTGACGGAGTGGTGGCATATGATGGTAATAAAGATTGCATTTTAATAACTGTCTCCCAAACCGTTCTCAATCTGTCAAATTTCCCTGTTGGTCCGGGAAAGTGTTTCTTGGCCGGCGAACATCTGGGGCGGTTATTGCGAGGTGCGTGGTTGGTACAGATGTTTTGTGGTACGCTGTGCTGAAAAACACCCCTCCATCTCTGCAGGTCGTGGCTCAGGACGGCGACGGCCCGTCCGGGAACCGCGTGCGGTACTCCATCGTCAGCGGGAACCCGGGCAGCCCCTTCGTCATCGACGCGGTCAAAGGCGAGGTCAAGGTCGCTCGGCAATTAGACAGAGAGAAGGTACACTTTCTCTTTCCTGTGAATCGAAACCGCAAAAGCCCTTTCTTCTTCTTCTTCTTCTTCTTCTTCTTCTTCTACAGAGGTTTAATTGCAGCTTGGGCGATCGTCAGAAGAGTGAGCGGGCTAGCGTGAAAGCTGCGTTTCTACAGATCTGTGTTTAATTGCTCAGGGAAGGTTGAGAAAGGTTCAGCAGTCTCTTTTCTTGATCCTCCCGCCGTTTGGATTAGGTGTCGGGGTACACGCTGACTGTGCTCGCCTCCGACAACGGAAATCCCGCTAAATCCAGCAGCGTCACGATCGACGTCGACGTGTCCGACGTGAACGATAATCCCCCGGTCTTCTCCCAGGCCAACTACAGCCTCGTCATCCAGGTAACAGAGCGACCGGCCACCGTCTCCGGCCCCTACGCCTCCACACTGAGCCTCCTCCTGAGCTCCGTATGGAAGTTCCTCCCTTACGGGATGTTAAAGTGGGATGCGCTGGGCTTTGCTGATGGGGTCTGTGACCCTCCTCTCTCCCCCCCCCAGGAGAACCGCCCAGAGGGAACCGCCGTTCTCCAGCTCACCGTGACGGACGGAGATGCCTCCCACAACGGGCCCCCTTTCTCCTTCACCATCGTCGGGGGCAACGAGGGAAACGCCTTCCAGATCAACCAGGAGGGGGCGGTACTCACCGCTGCACGGCTGAACCGGAAGACAACGGAGCACTACTCCCTGCAGGTGGAGGTACGACAGGGATCTGATGGGGAATCATTAGGTCATATTTTATACCACAAAAGAGGCTGATGAAGGGGGAGTTATTTGGTTATGCTCCATCTGTTTAAAGGATGCCTCTGGTGCATACAATTATAGGCTTGGTTGTCTCTCTGTAACACAATTACAGGCTTGGTTGTCTCTCTATAACACAATTACAGGCTTGGTTGTCTCTCTGTAACACAATCATAGGCTTGGTTGTCTCTCTGTAACACAATCATAGGCTTGGTTGTCTGACTGTTAAGCACTTAGTCAACGTGCTCGTGGAGGTAAAACGATTACTAGTTGAGAGATAGTGGCCGGGATTAATTATTATTATATGCAGGATCAAGGGCCTTTTTTGTTTCCAGTTTAACGCATTATTGACATTATTCATGATCTGCGTGTATGGTCAACCAAACATTTGTGGCTTTTCATTTGGTCCAGAATATATGTGTCTATATTTTAAAATGGGAAAGCAGAAAGTGGCAAAAGTTTGTCTTTAAATCAACAACTGTCAGAAAATGTCAGAGTACTCACAGTACTCTTTTTCCCAGCTTACTAACAGTTTTGTTAAAATATGCTTCTCGAATAAGAATGGAGCAATCGTCTTGGGATTAGTTCCCCCAATGTGACTGGTTCCAGCAGATTTTGGCTGGTATTACATTACAGATCAGTGGAATTGGCACGTGTCACCACCTCCAAATTGGAGCCCTATGCAAGATAGTGATTATTGTTGGCCGATTCTGGGTTCGCCTATGTTTCTCTTTTCAACAGCAAGTTTGCTGGACTGGAGTTTTGATTCAGAAGCAGTCTGTGTGATGCGTGACACCATCATCTGTACCCTCCCCCCCTCCCCCGCCTTCTTTTTTTTGGAGCAGTCACGGCATCCATTGATTTTGAGTAGATTTCACGCACTGCGTTTCACAGAATGAGATTTTTCCCCCCAACAATAGAAACCCATCACTTTTTCATACGCCACAGATTGGCGAACCCAAATGAAATATTGATCTAAAAGTCTAAAGATTTCGCAGTCTTTGACACATTTGTTTATTTGCTCTCTGTTGGCCTGCGGTGGCAGAGGTGAGATGGGGGCATTAGCATCGCCGTTAGCGGGTTAGCGGAAATCGTTACTGCACACTGCTCAGCCTGCTGTCCTTGCTGTTTTCTCAGGTGTCCGATAGTGGGAAACCGCCGCTGGCATCGTCAGCGTTCGTCAGCGTCCGGGTCATCGCAGAGAGCGTGCATCCCCCCGCAGTCCTCCCCCTGGACGTGTTCGTAACGACCCAGGGAGAGGGCTACCCCGGCGGGGTCCTGGGGAAGATCCACGCCATGGACCAGGACAGCTACGACACGCTAACGTACAGCCTGGCTCCCGAATACAGCGGCCCCTTCTCGGTCTCGCCCACCGACGGCAAGCTGGTGGCCCTGGCGGCGCTGGACGAGGGCCTCTACCCGCTCAACGTCACGGTGACGGACGGCCGCTTCACGGCAGAGGCTCCCGTCAGCGTGCACGTGCGCCGGGTCACCCAGCGGGCGCTCAACGCCTCCGTGGGTGTGCGTTTCGCCGGCGTGGCGCCCGAGGAGTTCATCGGGGACTACTGGCGTAACTTCCTGCGGGCGCTGCGTAGCGTGGCGGGGGTCCGGAGGGCCGACATCCACGTGGTGAGCCTGCAGGCGTCTGGGGAGCCCCAGGGCGTGGACGTCCTCCTGGCCCTCTCCGGGGGCCCCTCTCTCTCGGGCCTGGCCGTCTTCCAGAAGCTGAACGCCTCGGCCGAAGCCATCGAGGAGATGACCGGTGTGCACATTGTCAGGGTCATCGACAAGCTGTGCGCCGGCCTGGACTACTGCCCCCACAGGTTCTGCCAGGAGGTCATCGCCCTGGAGAAGGGCGCCATGGCGACGCACAGCACGGCCAGGCTAAGCTTCGTCACGCCCCGGCACCACAGATCGGCTGTGTGTCTGTGCAAAGGTATGCCACGGCCAGGGAGGGCAGAGCCAACATGTCCGCACTCGCATGGCGAGAGCTTACAAATGTGGGGTTATGTCTACAGAGAATACAGTCATGAGATCTTAATCTGCAGTGTCTCAAATCATTGTTTTTTTAGTTCCTATGGCTCTGTGTACTTTTACCTGTTGTGCAGCAGACGCAACAAAGAGCATTCCCATGGTAATGTCACTTTTTGGACAAAAATGACAGAAGGGACCCTATATTTCTAAGCTCAGAATGTGTACGTACAGTATGTACTTAAATACAGTGCTTGTGTGTATGTGTTACCGTGCGTTTTGGTACCTTGTTGTTTTGTGTTTGTTGTTTAAATGTCCCTCTGTTTAAGGTGGTAAATGTCCTGTGTTGAGCACGCTATGCGACGGTCACCCATGCCCTGAGGGAAGTGTGTGTGTAGCCAATCAGAAGGAGGCCGTGTATACCTGTGCTTGTCCAGATGGTAAAGCTGGAAAGTGCTCAGGTAATTGCACCGGTCTGTCATTCCCAGATACACACTGCAGCTGCGAGCCGGCAGGTAGAGGCTGCGCCAAGCACAATTTTACTCTCCCCCCAATTTGTCAGAAATGTCACAATGCATTATGGGTTAGACGACAGGCAGTCAAGCTGTTTCGCCCGCGCCCGCCTTTCACGTAGTCCACTGTTTTCCGCGGCGGTTGTGCTTGCCTGCTTCCGTGCAGCTTACCTCAGCTGTTAATGGACAGACTCTTTATTTTTAGTTCTTAAACTTCCCTTCACTTTGGCTCGTTGTTAAACTCACGTGCGCACACCGTAGCAGACAGCCCCCTCCCCCCCCCACTCTTCCTCGCCCGCCGATTACCGCCGCTGACGGGCCTGTCGTGTTTACGCTTCAGCGGGGCCGGCCCTGACGTTCGGCGGGAACGGCTACGTCAAGTACCGGCTGACGGAGAACGACAACAAAGAGGAGCTGCAGCTCTCGCTCCAGCTGAGGACCTTCTCCAGCCACGCCACGCTGATGTACGCCCGGGGAACAGACTACAGCATCCTCGAGGTCTGTGCCGCTGGTTACCACACTGCACACAGCGTCTGTCTGAGCAAGTGTTTTAATCTTGAAATGAGACTTCAATGTTCATTTAGTTAGTTTTCTAAAGTAGAAAATATTTTATGTTACTGTTTGGACTATTATTACCCCATTGGCAAATAAGTCAAACTGTCTCACCTCATTGGTAATATGGTTGTCTTATTTATCAAAAAATGTATAGAAATTCTTTTTTAGGTCGAAATGTAAGACTAAAATACTTCTTAACTTAACATTTGAATCCTGATGTAACAATCACTGTTGGTAATTGGACGCAGTGGAGCTATAGAACACTGAAAATGTTAAAATAACCGACTCTTAAAAAAGGGTTAGGCAGCCCAGGATGGTTTAGCCTTACACCGTTCCATTAAGTCCACATGGAGCCTGTCAGAACAAGCACAGTCCGAGTTCATTTTGGATATAAATCAGGAGTGCATTCTTTTGCCCTCTCACAAGAGTCCTTCTGTTATTTGAACAAGCCGTACAAGCAAGGCAGTTTCTCTAAAGGTGCACATTCAGAAGTTCCCAAAGCTGGCATGCATTCAAGAGGAACTCAAGCTGAAAATTATATAATGCGTTGGTTCTGGCCTTTAGAATATCTTATCTGTCTCATTGCTAATGTGCAGCAGAATAATTAAGCCCAAAACAAAGAAAGAGAAAGGATTCAAAGAATCTATTGCAGGCTTCAGTTCAAATCAGTTCAAATTCAATTCTTCCGCAATATCTTAAACACTGTGGTTGTTCTTTTGCCATTGAACAGTTTTCAGACTCAAAAGACACCTCCATTTATTTAAAGGATAAAGAGAAGTGTTGCTTTTCACTGACAAAACCCAGTGAGCATAAGCTGGACCGGAATCTAGTGGGGTGTACTCTTAGTTTAGAGGTTTTTCACTTTAACTGACATGGATAACACATTTTGGTTTTGATAACACAGGTTTGACACATTGTGTGTTCAGAGATGCTCTTCTGCCTACGACTGTAGTTTGTTTATTTTCATTACTGTCACCTTCCTGTCAGCTTTTACCAGTCTGGCCATTCTCCTCTGACCTCTCTTATTAATTAACAAGGCGTTTTGCCTGAAACTAATTTCCCCCTCGATTCAATCCCCACCTGATCTCACCCACAGCATGGGACCCATTACCTGTAAATACAGTACTTGTGAAAAAAAAAAGAAACATACCAAGTAATGACTTCTGGGTGGTGTCTCTGCGTCCTGTTCCCCCTCTGCAGGTGCAGAATGGTAGGCTCCAGTACAGGTTTGACTGTGGCAGCGGGCCAGGCCTGGTATCCGTGCACAGCGTTCAGCTGAACGACGGCGTGTGGCACACGGTCTCTCTGGAGGTCAACGGGAACTACGCCAAGCTGGTCCTGGACCAGCTCCACACCGCCTCGGGCACCGCGCCAGGCTCCCTCCGCACCCTGAACCTGGACGACGTGGTCTTTTTCGGGGGCTACGCCCGGCAGCACGCCGTCCGGCACGGAGCCAGGCACGGGCGCAGCCCCCCCGTCGGGGCCAGCTTTCAGGGGTGCATGCAGGCCCTGGTCCTGAACGGCCAGGAGCTCCCCCTCGGGACCCAGGGCCACACCCGTGCCGTGCTGGAGGACATGGTGGGCGCCGCCCCCGGCTGCACCATGGCCCCGCCCCAGGGTTGCTCTGGCAACCCCTGCACCAATGGAGGGACCTGCTCATCTCTGCCCAATGGAGGTATATACAATGCCGGGCCCAGAAAGTTGTGGTTGACCACTTTAGTCATTGTTGCTGTTTGGTGAAACTTCCTATCTTTTTTTCAATGACATCGATTTTCTTTGCAGGATATTTCTGTACCTGCAGTGCCTTATTCATGGGAACTCGCTGTGAAATTGCCAAAAGCCCCTGCGCTTCGAACCCCTGTCTGTACGGAGGAATCTGTGCTCCACGCGGTGGAGGCTTTCACTGCCAGTGTAGGGGGCAGTACTCTGGACAGAGGTACGTGGAGCCTCTGCTGCAGACAGTTGTATATGTCTAATGGTTCTACTGATGATTTCACAACCCCTGCCACTGCCGTGCTGTAGGGACTGAGAGAAGTGTTTACCGTACTGACAACACGCAGCGTGTGATTTAAGACCTGACTGCAGCCATTTTGAGTTTGAGGAAGATATGCGGACATTACATTAGGTTTGGGGAGATGGCACATGGTGTAATTCAGAGAAACAACAAACTATGGGTATTTACTGTAGCATTTCAGATCATGTTCCTTTTTTAAGGAACTCTAATGCCTTACCTGGGAATCAAACTGACAACCTCTGTGCCCTCACCATTATACAATATACACGCAAATTGTGTGTTAACTAGATTTGATCACATACCATCTCAGAAGTATATGCGTTAAAAGTATCTTCCAACCTCCTGCATTGCATTGGGAAATGGTGTTCATGTTTCACCATGCCTGCCTATGAGAATGCACTACAAGCAGTTAGTAAAACTGGCATTCAGAAACATCAGTTTCTAACATACTGCTAGAAGTGGTAGTGATAATAATAGCAGTACTGTAGTGGTGCATTTCTGGTGAGCTTGTTACAGTAAAACTACTGTACGGAATTTAAAAAGTCAGCAACAGAACAGGAGAGCATGTAAATATGCCTGTATGTGTTAACCTCCAGGTGTCAGCTTGGGCCATACTGTAAAGACCAGCCCTGCAAAAACAATGGGAAGTGTATCGAAAGCCTGGATGGACCAGTCTGTGAATGTGAGGGCGGTTACCAAGGAGACAGGTACACATCTCTCTGACATGTGAGATTGTCTTTGATAGAATCACATCCGTGGCCGTGTTGAGTTAATGAACGGGCGTTGATGTCTCTGGTCAGGTGCCTTGGTGACGTTGACGAATGTCTGCGGAACCCGTGCGATAACGGCGGGCGTTGTGAGAACAGCTACGGCTCCTACAGCTGCAACTGCACGCTGGGGTTCGGCGGGAGGCTGTGCCAGCTCAAGTCCGACGTCCGCAACGAGTTCATCTCCACGTCCTGGAACATCGGCGTGGAGGAGGTGATCGGAATAGTGGTGTTCGTGGTCAGCATCTTCATCCTGGTCCTCCTCTTCGTCCTGGTCCGCAAGGGCTGCGCCCGGCGCAGGAAGCCCAAGCCGGAGGAAGACAAGCACCGGCTGGGGAACTCCTTCCTCCACGGGCCCTACCTGGACCCCAAACTCAGCAGGAACATCTACTCGGACGTCCCGCCCCAGGTGCCCGTCCGCCCCATCTCCTACACGCCCAGCGTTCCCAGCGACTCCCGGAACAACCTGGACCGGAACTCCTTCGAGGGCTCCATCATCCCGGAACACCCAGAGTTCAGCACCTTCAACCCAGACCCCGCGCACGGACACCGGAAGGCCGTGGCGGTGTGTAGCGTCGCCCCGAATCTGCCCCCTCCCCCGCCCTCGCTCCCCGCCTCCGACAGCGACTCCATACAGAAACCTGCGTGGGACTTTGAGTTCGACGGTGAGTGCTTACTCCGTCTTCTTTCACTGCAGAAAAGGACTGCACTACAAGTACATTAGTCTTATATAATAGATATATAATCTTATTTATTTAACTTTTTTGCTGAATGAGACAAAAAACTGTCAATGAGGTGAGAAGGTTAAACTCATTAAAAAAATGTCACTTGTCAACCAAACAAGCTAGTATGTACTTGAGAGAGAGGAAAAAAGATCTGAAGTCTTATTACAAGACTAAAATGGTAGTTAAGACATTTTTTGCAGTGTGTCACGGTTCAGGAATGATGGCGTTCAGCTCTGTAATTGGGGCATGTTGGTTTGTTCTCATTAGATTATTTGTGGCGTTGATCTCCCCACAGTTTACTGCGCAATTGGGCTGAATTCCCTTGCCGCTTTTCTCACTCTGAGGCTCGGAACCGCATCACGGTTGTCAAATCCATCTTAGACGCTGCCTTACGATGGGCTAAGTGACACATTCATTAGATCTGTAGAGTTCTGTCTAAATTTCTGGTTTCAGGTTTGTCCAGGAAGTATTGAGATTCACGGTATTTTCATTTAGCCAAATTGCTGATGTGAGTCATAAGAATTCCACTTAAGCCGATTTCAAATGCCGGATGCGTGCTGTGTGTTCTTTCCAGCTAAAGTTGTGGAATTGGATCCTTGCCTAAAGAAAAAGCCAAGCAAGAACCACTCCTGTCAGAGAATCTCTGATGTCCACTCGCTTGGCTCCTTCCACTCTGAGACCTACGATGATAGCGGTAGGTGTGCACTTAACCCTTCAAGGTGTGAGAATGTTCTTGCGTGAACATTCTAATGCTGATGTAGCAATCACCACTGGCAACGGAAAGCGAGTTCTAGAACACTGACTTGATCCGAAACACTTACTCTTCGAAGGGTAAAAATTAATTGTAAAATAAATTACGAACATTATTCAGTATTAATTCAGTTTTGCCAGCTTAATAAATTAAAAGGATTTGCCAAAAGAAAGTATATTGTTGTCAGTTTTAATAGGAATTCAGTAAATCAGTATGCGGCTTGCCAGAGAACTACAGTATGTGAACATTAAGCGTTTTTTCTCTCCGGTTCTCCTCTGTTAAGCTGTGAAATGGTGTAATTGTGTGAAAGGTGGATTTGGGTCATTTGTTCTCTTTTTCCCTCTGCTGCGACCGCAGTTCCCATATGGATCAAATCCGTCCACAGAAGCAGAGCTGGGTTTAACTAGGGCCAGCTCGTAAGTCTGATCTAAATCAGTAAAGAAGAAAGTGGTTTAAAGAGGCTTTGAGATTCTGGGGTGATAAAATAGGCTTTTCCGGCCCATGTAATTCCTCCTCCCCAACCCCCCCTCATATAACCCAACAGAAAAAATATGACCTCAGCTCCCTCTCTGAAGATCCGTTTTCATGATTACTGCGCATTATATTATATTAAATGATCCTCTGTTCTCTTAGCTTTATTTACTTCATACATTTTTTTGAGTTTGTAAGAAATTGAAGTTATAGACAGACCTATGGATACAAAAGCTCATAGAACTTTAAAGGGTCCAATTTACACACAATGGGACTGTCTTGCTTTGCATTAACTATGCTATTAATGCAAGAAATTTGGCCTCAGAGAATAACACATTGTGAGATTCACCTTTTCTTCCCTGAAACCTTTTGCTAAATGTGCAATATTTAAGCTGTGTTGTTTTCTTAAAGTGCAGGTCATAGAAGGGGTTCCTCTGAGAAATGCAGAATGTGATCCTGAGATCTGTGCATTCACCTTAAACATTCTTTGGGGCTGGAAAGGCATTTTATCACCAAGAACGTCACTGCACCTTCCTTCCACAACTGCTACAAAAAAGTCTGTCTTAACAAGTTTTTTAGTCTTGTAACAGGGCTTGAAAATGTTTTGTTTTTTCTCTCAGTTAGAAGATGTTTGCTTGAAAATGTAAAGTGAAATTTTCTCACCCCATTGACAAATCTTGAAATGAGTCAAAGCATCTCACCTCATTGGCAGTTTTTTTGCAAATCCGATTTTAAGCCTGAATATAAGACTAAAATCCATGTTGAGATTGACTGATTCTTTTGGTTTCTGCAGTGATGTCAGTGCCATTGTGATCATCTCAGTGCCTGTCACATTGTACACAGTGATAACGAACCACCTCCTCATAGCCCAGTCTGTAGTGCACTGTATGTGTCCTGACTTATTGTATTAAGGATGGCTTTCAGTTGCTTCGAATTAGTCAAAGCCAAAAAGATTTCCTCTCATCTTCTTTCACAAAGATCTCTTGTGACGCAAAGCCAGTCATAGGAAAATGACGTGGGTTTGATGTGTCATGTTCTTATTCTCCTGTTAGCATTGGCACTTATGGCAGTATTCTCTGTTCACTAGATTCCCAATCCTCCATAGAAATGGTTACATAAAGCTATAAAATTCTGTCAACATTCTGGGTTTTAGACCTAATATTTAGGTGTCTGCGGTCTTCTGTGTACAGTGTGGTATTTAGGTTAGAATATATCTCAAAATATACAATTCACAAAAACGGCTGTTCTGGTTTCCTTTCGGAAATTGTCCCTGTTTTACAAGACGTGCCACCTGGTTAGGTCAGTTGCAGAATCCACATTCAGGTATTTTATAGGTATTCATATAGCTGACAGAATATTTTTTGAGTCTGAAAGGTCAACCAAAAATCAGTCAGAGTCCCTGGCTCCAGCTATCACTTGATCTCCAGGTTCATCTTGCAGACCAATGTTCTATTCCATGCTTCTCTCTGAGACTCTCAGACTTGACATTTCTATCTTTATTCCTCCCCTTTCTTTGCTCTGAAGAGTATTTTATAGTTCATGGACTGAAGAATCCACGTGGTGACTCATACATGAGTTTTTGCCATTGCTGCATCTGGCACATTTCTCACTATTCACTTACAGCTAAATACCTAACAAGCTCTGCCTTTTTCCTCGATATAAACCTCACAATAACATTCTCACATCCTTTTATAATTGGATTTATCGGTGGCACAGGAGTGATTAATGGTATTTAATGTGGAGATTTGAATACGTCTTTAGCAACTGTTGCTGAAAGTTCGCTCATTAGCTGTGTTCACAACTAGTCTCCTAACTTCCAGCATTCCCCTGAAAGCAGTCTCCAAGGAGTACTTCGAAAATCAGCTTTAGATTGTTGCTTTTTTTTTCAGGCTCTTCTAATGAGTTTGTGTTTGTGTTTGTGTGTGTGTGCTGATGTGGAGCTAATAAGCATGAATTAATGCAACCCTTTGTGTTGTTGTGATATCGCTTTGCATGTTTGCATTAATACGTTGAGCCATTTATTTTGTCACTGTGCTTGTTGTAATGCTAGTGTGCACAATGAGAAACACAACTGATGAATAGAACTTTATCTAACAGTGTGCATTGCATTCGATAGGTTACCATTGGGACACGTCTGATTGGATGCCTAATGTTCATCTTCCTGGAATCCAGGAGTTTCCACAGTACGGTTCTGTGGGAAGCCCCGCCCCTTTGTACAGCAATCCCGCCATTCTGCACACAGATTACTATCCTGGAGGCTGTGACATTGAGTGTGACGTCCTGCCCCCACTGAAAGACTTCCCCGACCACAGGGAGTCGCCCCCGCCCCCGGAGCAGGGCGACCAGTACGGGACCCCGCCGCCCCCCAGGGCTGTGCCCCCCCCAGCCAGTCCACCGTCCTCCCCCCACAGCCAGAAGCTGCACAGCCTGCACAGGTACCTGCCTCACCACCAGTACCCCGCGGAGATCCCCCTAACCTGTGACCCCACCGCAGGGGGCAAAGGTCACAGGGTCAGCTTCCTCACTTACCCCCCGAGCCAGGGGCCAGGTTTCGGGGCAGCCAGCGCGGACGTCCGCGCCTCTGAGGCCTCTCTGTCGGACGCGTCGGTGGTCGCGACGAGCGACTGCGAAAGCGGGGAGGAGGGTCACGTTCCAGCCCCCAACCCTGGCCTCGCGCCAAACTCCACGCAGCACACCGAAGTCTGACACTGATTTCCAACGTTCAAGTGCCTCGACTGTACCAGCGCCAAGCTGGCGAAACGCACTGTTTCCCCACCGAGAGGCGAGTGCGGTCAGCCATGTTGAGCGGCGAGACGACTCCATTTTGGCTCTGCCACACGAATGCACTGGATCCAGCAGCCTGATCTCCCACTGCACTGCAGACAGGCCCGTGTTAATGGCTGTGCTTGAGATAACTGTCACGCATAAACACTGCAGGAACTAAAAAAGAAATGTACAATTAAGAGAGAAAGAACCTGCCTAACTGTTCACACGCATTGTTCCAATGATGCAAGACACTTTTTTAAAAGTCCGCTGTCATTTCGCGTGAATCGTACTGTACTGCTTTGAGTTGAAAGATGTTTACTAGAGTTTGTAGATATGTTATTTTTTTTTTATTTCCAAAAAGAATCGCAGTAATTTGTGTGCCATTGGCCATACTGTATTTATTACAGAAAATAAGAAGTGTTTGTCAAACGTAAGGTCTCTGTGTGCCAGTAAACTGTGCTGTTTTGCGGGGGTCTGCACATCCATACATTTTATTTGTATGTAAATAGTAACTGTTGACTTTATTTTTTCGCCACAAACATGGACATAACCGTTATATTTATAGTATGAAATAATGTATGGACACATGATTTTCCAAGTGTCTGTGTGCAAGATGGTCTTGATGTGGATTCTACTGGATACTGCCACTAGCTCACTCTTTCCTACTGGCAATAAATTATTCATAAAATGGCTGATTCTTTGCTCCTATTTATCTATAAAGAAAGAAGTGGTTACAGAATACTATAATACCATTGACAAATCAATGGTTAAATCAAATATGACACATGCTTAAATTTGTGTAGATTCACTGAATGATTTGTCTAGTTCAGAATTTCAGCATCAGTTTGTTGGTTCTTACTTGACTGAAGGCGGCCATTTTGAGGTGATATATTTCCTAAAATGTTTTAAAAATGTCATATCAGCACATTATCCAGCATTACACCCTTTGTATTTTCTGTACAACACTGTTGTCCTCTTTTTTGGCTAACAATTTGTAGGTTTGTTTATATGTTATACGTGTAAGAAATGTGACAAAATTGCATAAATCATGCAGCGACTTCATAAAAGGCTTTTGAATATTTTATAGTGCCAAGACTGTTTATACATGAAAGTTTTAGGATGTCACAGGTGTCTCATTGATTTTATGTTTTACAAACCATCAGGCAGATGCGGATTTTGTGGGTGGGATGCTCTCCATAAGCTGTCTTCTGAAAAAGCAGAGCTGAAGTATAAATTATGCAAATGTGTAAACTTTTATTGAAAACTTTTCACCTGTTTAAGGCCAGATTTATTTGGCTCTAATTTCCATAGAGGCATCATGTTTAAAACACTATTTGTGGTGGTCAAGGAACCTGATTTGCATGAAGCTGAACAGAATGATTTATTTTTATTTTTTCAGTTGTCTGGTGTGGTTCAGAAATGTGGTTGGTTTGTGTGTGTGTGTGTGTGTGTGTGTGTGCACCTGTGCGTGTGTGTGTGTGTGTGTAGGGGGATAGAGATATGCATTTCAAACATAGTCTGTAGTTTTGGTGAGGCCACTGGGTTTAGTGAAGGGCCCGTATCGCCTCCAGAGAGGAGGGGAATTAGCATACTTCTCAAAATGATGTGAGGGAGTGGAAAGGCCGTTTGAAGATGGTCTAAGCATGATGGTCTCCTGGGCCTGATCTCTCTCACTTTCAATGCAGCTCTTAGTCACACTGTTTACTTTACATTTCCTTCTGAACTGGACTTTCAGTCAGAGACAGAAGAGAAAGGGGGTACCGCTTACTTTGGCATTTGGTCAAGAATTTTCATTAGTGGAACTTCACCTTTTTGAGGTTGTGGAGAGCTGCACTTGAAAGAGACTCGTTCTGTTTACTGTCACTGCTGATGGTGAGAGGCACCCTGGTATCCCACAGTATAGGTTCAGTGCAGTGTCACTCACAGGGAATAGTGTGTCCGAAAAAGCTTTGATTTCTCAAGGTTAATTCTCTTTCATGAAACACAAAGAAGGTGCCTGTGCTCGGAGTCTCTGCTGTGCGGTCGGTAAGCCCTGCTGTTTGAAAGCCGCTTACTCTTTACTTTAACGGTAAAGGAACATGGATGTTGGGTGAATACTGATTACGAGGAGGCCGGCCGCTCTGATGTACAACCACTTTAAAGGGATTGGATTTGTTTCCGTGGGTGTGAGTCCGTCGGCACACTCCTGAGATTTTAACAGCGGGGCAAGAATGTTTGCTGTGCCAATTCTCCCGTAGCAGGAAATGGCACCGCATGTTTCAACTATTTCAAATCAATTTTTAATTTGCGGGAGGTGCATTTGGGGTTTGATGTACCACACAGCGTGTCTATTCAGCATTCTTAGTGAATAGGGGTGTAATGATATGTCGATCGATCAATGAATCGCGCTAGCAAATGCCACGATACAACTGCATCAGTGTGACATGAATCGATTCGTACTGTGGTGAATCGTTGATTTACATTGCAAACTTATTTAGGCAGACTGAGGCACGGTCCTTCATTGAAAGTTCGAGGATCTCTTGAGTGTCGAAGGGGTGCGGTGGAGGAATTGTCAAATCTAATTGTCACATTTATATCGCAGCTAATCGCATGGTATCATACTGTGATTAATAGTTATTTATCATCTCATTCTAAATTAAGAGAAGTCGTATCGCATCACAGTGTTTCAGAGTATCACTATCGTATAGTCATTAAGTTGTTAGTGATTCCCCATCTCAGTATGGACAAGTCGCTGGGGGAAACCACAGCTCTGCGTAAGAGGAGAGGACATGGGAGCTGTTGAGGAGCGAAATAGAAGGAGGAGTGAAACTCAGGTAAGCCCTGTCTGTGTTGGGGGAAACGGTGGTTAACCCTTTCAGTATATGAAGTGGCTCCACCCAGATCCCAAGGGGTTTTGGTTGAGAAAATGTAGTAGGGTTTTAATCTGGGCTCAAAACAATAGAATAGCAATCATTTTGAAAAAGCCAGGTGACACTCGGTAGTTACGCTTAGGCTACACTGAGACGTAGGGTATAGTGGTTACAGCATGTTGCGTATTCTTGTAGCTTTGTACGCAGGTTACACCTTCACACACTCCTCGTTTCACCGGCTCAGTTCAGATGCACCAGCATATCACACCTGAGGAGCTCATCAGGGATCTCCATTATTTCCCAGATAACTGCTCACGTGTATTACTCGTAAATATGAATACCCTGTGATTGGCACCATGCAAATATAAACACCCAAATGCAAACCATTAAGACGCGAGATGCTGCGTTATGTGGAATTCGCGAGTATGCATGCTGTGTACTAGTTGATAATTAAATTTACAAAGAAGCATAATTTGTAGTGAGTTTTCAGGGTTTTCAGAAATAACCCTGGCTAGGAATTAACCGTCTTTCACGCTTGTCACACAAGTTGATATGATAGCATGACAGTGCAGGCAAGGTGTTGCTTCAAACTGTCTCGCATTTTTAATCTCATGCTTCACGATTCCATACTTTTGGAATGGCACCAGGCTTGTTTTCATGAAGCAGAGATGGCGACATTCATCAGTGAGAATGTGCTTGTCTTAAGGTGTCTTTTCATGGCATGATGCTTACAGTCAACACAAGATGGCGCTGTAGCCCCACATGAATTGATGTGCCGATCTCCCTGTTGTATAAGGTCTTTTGAGTAGAAATGGGAATTTAGGGAAGGGTGAGCATCATTATGGCTAATGTGCTGTCTAATTAACTGCTGACTGTTTCACACTATATTAAGTCACATTTGGCTGCAGTGTAATTTATTAAGATCTTTATATGCCAGTAAAATAATCATATGAAAATGACACCATTGCGTTTTCATTAACTTATTGTAAAGGGGCTCCAATACGTTTGTGAAAATATTTATTTTGATACAATTAATATAGGAAAAATAACATAACCATAACCAGTTGAAGAGTAGAGATAAACTGTAATAGATCTTGAGTTCAGTGATCATTTTTAAGGTAGAAATAGGTGTTCCGGGCAACAGCCTTCATTTGGAAGCACGCAGATTCGTCTGGTTTGGATGAAAGTGGGTCTGAGTTGTCTGGGGCCTGACAGATATCCCCGGTATGTGGTGACGGCGCTTAAACAGTTTGACGTGCCGTGACGGTAGCCTGAGGCAGGGAGCAGATGCGCTTCTGTAAGGCGCAGTACCGCATGTGTCCTGCCAGGGGGAGCTGTGGCGCTTTCCTCAATGAAACGGACCGATATCTCCGCAGAGCCTCGTCCCCGCCGCCCAGACCGATCTCTCAGTCACACAAACCTGATTACATACATGATCACATCAGAAACCTTAAGTATGATGTATACAAGTAGTACATTATATATACTAGTACTAAAATCTGAAACTCTGTAGCTGTTTTGAAAAGTGCTTTCAATAAGGATTATGTTTATAGATTAGTGTTATTATTAGTATTAGTATTTTTATTGTTATTATTATTTTATTATGATTTAGGATAACCATAATAAAAGGTCCTTGATGATATTGAAAATATCCTCTCAGTCATGTTGTTGAACTTTTTTAGAAAGTAAATGTTTAGCTTTATTCAAGCCCTTCTGAGTGATAGAGATGTAAATGTGCTACCGATACGTAAAATGGTGTGCTTTTGCGCTTGTCAATCACCACACAGGCTGTGAGAGTGTTCTCCTGCCGTGCGTTACAGCCTGGATGAACTGTGGCAATGCAGGTGGAGTATCATTCGACATAACCAGGAGGAGCTCAGGTGGCGATAGCAGTTGTTAGCCCAGCTAATTACCCACCGTCATCTCTTCACACCTGGACACATCAGAGAGGGCATCGTCCCCAATTAAACCCAGATGAGAGGCTAAAGCCGTCATCCGTCTATTCTCGCGGCGTCGAAGGCGGAACGGATTCACTGGAGAAATGTAACCACAGCCCCTACTTCAGTGCCACTTTGGCTTGTGTTTGTAACAGCCCTGGATAACATGATGTACGAGTACTGTCCGGCAGGGGTGTTTGGTATAAAACATCCATTTCAGTAATTGATTTCCTGATGGATGACATGGCAGGCATGGGGCCTTTTCTGCTCTGGCCAAAAAAGGGGCCTTTTTAAGGGCATAATGAGACTGGTGATGAACTGTACAATGATGCCAGTCGGGGAAAATGTCTATTCCTCAAGGGTAGACATTAACCGTCTGGTGCCAATGCCCTCCCAATGAGTTCTGCCCTGTCATCACATTGTTTGGAACAGGGATTTTTAACGGCAGTTGGTTGAATTATCCACTGGCACACTGTTGACAGAACAGAAAACCTTCTATTATAGCCTGACTTTTGTTGTCATTCTCAGCTTATTATAATCAAGGGTTACCTTTTTTAATATGCAACCTTTGTTCCTGTAATTACGCTATAATTATGTTATCTAGATAGTATTAAAGTATAAGGAGCCAGCATTTCACTCCTACATAACTGGCAGTAGACACAGCTTTAGGGTACTGTTAGTGGACGGAGGAATGTTTTAAGTCTCCACAGTTCACAGTGTGGTATTGGCCGCAGGTTTTGTCTGCTTGAAATACATTTCATTCCTTTCTGAAGGGTTTCGAGGTTTGTTTGTTTTTCCCATGATGCACCATGTAGCCGGGGGCAGAAAGTGCCAAATTCAGGTCAATAACTCACTCACTCACACACTCACTCACACTCACTCACTCACTCACTCATTCACTCATTCACTCACTCACTCACACTCACACACACTCACTCACTCACTCACTCACTCACACACTCACACTCACTCACACACTCACTCATTCACTCACTCACACACTCACTCACTCACTCACTCACTCACTCACTCACACACACTCACTCACACACTCGCACTTACACTCACCCACTCACTCACATACACTCACACTCACACACTCACTCACACACGCACACACACTCACTCTCACACTCACTCACTCACACACTCACTCACTCACACATTCACACACTCACTCACACTCACTCACTCACTCACACACTCACTCACACTCACTCACTCACTCACTCACTCACACACTCACTCACTCACTCACACACTCACTCACTCACTCACTCAGTGCTCACTCACTCAGTGCTCACTCACTCACAGGGACAGTTTGCATGGAGCCTGCACTTCATCAGATGGCCTCTAGGGGACCATGCCACAGGATCTGTGCTTGTTTCATACCACTCATCCAGATCTTCACATCTTTATCATTTTATACTGCAGAAGACAGAAACACCATGCATTGCCGTGGCTGCTTAGAAAAGTAACTTCTGATACAGTGTGTTTAGGTGAAACAAAACAACCCAGGCATCTTAATTTAATTGCAACTTCTTCTCTTACAAATGATTTCACGTTGTCTAATCCATCTATGTACCTCTGGAGAAAATCCTGCAGGTGCTGCTAGCCTGCCAGTTTGACTTATGGATAACTTGACTCCCTGTGTGTGTTAAGCTGTCTCATTACTGCATTCTTTGTTTTGTTTTTCCACAAACTCCATCGAGCCCAGCAGTACTGTAAGTAATTTTCGGTCTTTCTTGACTTCTTCTGAGAAGGTCACCGAGTCCCACGGAGCACCGTGGCTGCAGTTCAATCCCATTTCCAACTGAATTCATTACTAACGCTTATTTAAAATGGCCGACACCTGCAGAGTGACGAGTATGGCTGACAATTTATTTCCTACATGGCGCAGAGTGCATAATTTTAACCTCAGCGTTTAACATTCTGCCTGAGAAGCTTCATCAGGGGATCTCCCTCAGGGTGAGAGGTAGGAACATGGCGTTCTCGAAATGACGAGGTGCGCTCATAGTGTTGTGACAGGAGCAATCCGTCAGATATGTCAAATGTTAACTTCATATTTAAAATTGCATTAGGTTCAGGTTCCCATGAACCACTCCATTATGTAACCTTTAAATTGTCAGTCTGAGTTATAAGATGGACGGGTGTTTTTTTTTTTTCAGGACTGCAAAGTGATGTCTTCGATGTCTATTGACACTGAAATAACTTGTTCTTCGGTGAAGCTTTGAACGACAGGTGAACCTGCTCTTCCTCGGGTCAGTGAACCAGAGAACATTTTTGGGTGAACACTTCGAGATTTATGACTGCACATATTTTCATTCAACATTGAGCATCATCGGAATTTAAAATAATAATTACTGTGGACTTACCTGTTACCTGGGAAACCGCTAATTGGAGAAATAGGGGCTTGAGAACTCCACATTGTTTTCCCTGATGTCAGTCACTTAGCAAATTGCACCGCTTACAGTTTTGTGCCATTTGTGTAATCGATGAAATGTATTAGTTAATTGATGGAATTACTCATGTTTAAAAACATTTATCAATTACATGTTCCCAGATCCCATCTCGCTTTCTGTGTGAAGGGAGTAAGGCTTTTGCCTCAGATGAATGCAGTGACCTGGGGCGATGTTACCTCAGAAGGGAAGAGTAGTCGTCTGGCAGTCGGAAGGTTGATGTGTGAATGGGTCAGTGGGAGGCATCGATTGTGAAGCGCTTTGGATAAAAGTGCAGTGTAAATGCAGTCCATTTACCAATGTGCTAACGCTAGACAGTGTTTTCACAATGCTACTGGATATGGAGGGTTATGAGAGAGACTGACATTTAAAAGCTCTGGGTTTAAGAGCTGTCAAATCAGCATCAACAAACAAGAAAAAAATAACTATAAGCCTTAAATGAATCCTATCCCCTCATACCCACCCACACAGTGCATGCAGACACACACACACACACACACACACACACACTCACACACACACACACATACACAACAAAAACAAACAAACAATAAAATCACTAAATATTCCCACCGACTATTGTTCAGCATGTCACTGTGACATTTCTAACCATCCACAATCCACGCATTACATGTGACATTTCATAACAATTAAGGAACACGTGACTTCTAGCGAGAGCTAAAGAGATGAGAAACTGGTGCGTCTATGTCAATGAGTTGTGAACCCTCCTGGCTAGAGTCAAGGTGAGTCTTTTGTGCTGTTCATCTGGGGAGTGCTGCTTCAAGTGAATGCCTCAAGTGAGCCTTTCAAACATGTCCATAGTTGACAGGTCTCCATAGACATTCCACTAAATAGCTTTAACAAATGTATGCACGTGTGAAATAACCCACTGTGAAAATGTGTTTTTCTCCCCTGCACAGGTGTATTCTTTTTGTTCCTGTTGTTGTTTGTTTGTTTTTCTTTGTGATCAATTTTTTATTGTTTCTCATTTCAAAGTTCAAATATACCAAATTAAAATAGCAGTTTACAGTATACAGAGGAGGCAAAATAAATCCCACACCCATCCCCCCACCCCTTCTACTCCCCCTTCCCTGGCCCTTGTGGATGTAATATTTAATGTCCATAGTGACCATTCTTTCAGTTTAGTAGTGACAGAACAGGTGCTACAGTATGTTGTGTATACAGTCGGTCAGCAATTTATTAGGTAGAGCTGTACACCAGCTTGTAATGCAAATATTTAATCAGCCAATCATGTGGCAGTAGCTACATGCATAAAAGCAGGTGGATGCAGATGTCAGAATTGGGAAGAATGGGGGCACAACCGTCTCTAGACTGCAGAGAGGTCAGAGGAGAAGGGCCAGGTTACAGCAGCAGAAGACATAATCAGTCGAAAAGATAAGTCTAATAAATAGCTAATGAAGTGCCCACTGAGTGTCATATGTATGTAATATAAAAGCCTTTGTCCAGAATACCAACTAAATATCCAGATATTGCATGTGAGCTGACCAGTGATCTTTTATACAAGCCTTGTGTGAGGACACGTACAATATTCTGTCCTTTCCACACGTCATGTGATGTGACTGCACATCACTCAAGGACATTCTGTTTGATTTTGGCTCTTTTCTATCCTTTCTGAAGACATCAATTGTACAAAGACATCACCCTGGACAAGGCCGTCGCGTGATGGATCTTTTTGTGTGTATTCTGAAGGTGTTTTTTAAGGTGTGTTGATTTGAGTGATTTATGATTTTGCACTTTCACAGTATAGGAAAAGAGGGAAGGATATCACGTTTCAGATGATTTTGTCCGTACTAAAGAACATTGTTTGATTTTGTTACTTTCTCAATGTTTGTGTCAGATCGAATCTTGAAATTCCGTTCTTTCAGTGGTGGTAAACTAATGTTCCCGGAAAGTTATTTGCAATTTGTTCATTTTGCGGATGTGTTTTTTATTTATTTATTATTATGTGAGAATGTCATATGTAACGAATAATCAGATACGTTCTAACATTTAAGCAATGCACATCTTTTCGGTATCTCTGAAATTCTATAATTTCCATTGATTTATAAAATGTAGAACGATATTTCAGTTTTTAGTAGGCTGCATTGTTGCACGTGTATCAGTCAAACAAGCGTATGAATGAATTGATGGAAGAGTGAATGAAGCATGAATGATTGACAAAATAGTAATGAATGAACACATAAATAACGCCTAATCGTTCCAAGGTTGGTATGAATGAACGGGCAACTAGACTTCGCGCGAGACTGGAAGTTGGATGAAGGTCTCTTGCAGCTACGTTCCACGTGGGGGCAGCGTTTCTGCAAACAACGACCAGGCATGAAATGGTTGGAAGGGCTCAAGTTGTCACATACCAACAATGTGATGGGTCGATACAATGCAATAGAAGTGTAGACACGTGCATTTGGGGCAAAAAAGTTATCAGCTCAGTACACAATGGCGAGGAAGAAACGCACGGAGCATGACAGCTAAATTCTAACCAGAATCTACAACACTTATGGAACCCGAACCTGTTATTTATATTGCTGGGTGAGAAAGTAAGGGCTAAGATACAATGAGAATAAATGGAAGTCATCTGAACAGTTCTTCGCTGGCCTCAAATGAGCTAAATCTGAGTCGTCCTCCGTGGGTTGCTACAACTTTGGGGAGCTTTCTGATATTTACAATTGTGGTTGACATTTTGGGAAACCTTTTGGTAATTTTTTCCGTTTATAGAAACAGGAAACTGAGGAATGCAGGTAAGAGACACGTGAAATCGCAGCAATATTGTCTATCCTCTCCGGTGGCATCATAGTCACAACGTTTTCATCGGTGTTTTCACTGAATTGCATTGTTAAATGTTGCCTATTCGAATCGATGACGTTAAGAAGCCCACTGTTAGCGTTCTACTGAAATGACAGGATAGGTGCGCGCGTGTCACTGAAAGCTACAAGTAACCTATACGGTTAGACGTGCATTACTGATTGGATGTTTATAAAGTTAGAAAGTTGTAGTTGAGCTATTTATTATGCTTAATATGAAAGATGATAACACGCATAGTTTACAGATATCAGTAAATGCAACATAAATGTTGTCTGTGAAAACTACATCAAAAGAGCAATACCAGCCACAAATGAACGTGTCGAACTCCAAATATGTGAATACTTACAAAGCAACAACAATTAATAGGCTTAGTTATTTTTCTTTTATCTGATATATGTCAATCGACTATTAATGTTCACTTTGTCGATCAGTTGTAACCCTTCTTGTTAAATATAATATAGCTTAGCTATGGCAAGGTGTCTTTTGCTGGCTTCTGACACATTGTAGCCCATGAATATGTGTAAGAAATACTTTCTTTGACAAAGATGTCCGAATCAGTTCAGTGTCTCAACGAAGGAATAACATGCTTGTTGGTTGCACTCGTTCGGTAGGCTACCCATAATCTAATAGCTAATGTAATAGCTTTTAAATAGTGACCTAGTACGATGAACATTTACCGGGACGCACTTGTTTACGAGGACCAACGTGTATGAAGTAGCGAGGGCACTTGAGCAGCCTAAAGTCGCGTCACGTTTTAGATTACTCGAGCTGCAGTATATAACTAAGCTGTGTTTTATGTATGTTTGTATGTTCATTTCTGACGGCGATAATTTAACGTAAGCATTGTTTTCTAGTCTATGTACAATAATGGATGAGTGACATATACAGATTGAGTATGATTATTATGATTATGATGACGATGACAATGATGTCGATTATTGTTATTATTATTATTATTATTATTATTATTATTATTATTATGTTTATGATGATTATTACTGCTATCATTATTGCTATTGTTGCTAATGTGATGTGAATTGATAGTTGACATAGCTATAAGAGTTTAAAGTCAGGAATGCTTAGCCTACAAGGTGCGTGCAGAATGTGTCAGTGGATGTTCCACACATGAATGCAAATTTTGTCTTGGCTGCAGTGCTTCAGTTCTTTCTGAATTGCATCACACGTTAGACATTATATAAGCTGCATTACATGACAAAACAAATAACCTGTCATGCCATGCAGATTATCCTCAAAAATGAACAGCGGGTGATCGATTCGTTTCTGCATTTTGTACCAGCTTCTTCTCTTAATCATCTAATTAACTCAATCACATCCTGATATGACATTTGTATAAGCACCAGCTACAGCCAAATATCACGGTGCTCAAGTAGTCAACGGAACTGAACCAGTGTAGGACTGTCAGAAAATAAAACTAAGGTAATTGGTTGAAATAAAAACCAAGACCAGAGCAGTGTACCCCTGTTTTAACCAGTTAATCGCCCCTTATAAACAGTGCTGTAAAACAAAAAGTACACCAGGTTCTGCTCTGCAGATGTAGCCTAAAAAAAAAAAGTGTACATTTAATTAGTTAAAAAAATTGCTCACGTTGTAGAGAAAGTCTTTATATTTCAATGAGGTCAATATATTATCTTTACCTTTTACAGTCATCAATCTGTAGGTCTCGAAAATAAAGGTGGGTAAGCCAAAATTTGAGTGAAAGTTGACACTTTTTCTCCCTGATTTTCTTAATGTATAAGAAAGTATAAGATTGCAGTATAGGTGTCAAATATAAGAAAGATCTGAGAGGTCGAGGTTAAAAATGTGTATTTTTTCGAATAAAAAAACAAAAAAACTAAAGAAAAACATACTAATTAATCAAATTCTATAACCTCACGCTTTGCTTTTTTGTAAGAAAAGTAAGAAGAGTTAAATAAAATGTATGCATTCACACATCAATTAACCTCTGTTCTGATTGGCTTAAGAGCTCCAACAAGCTGAATGCTTTGTGTACTGAGCGTTTGGATTGGTCCTGGCTTCAAGGTGGGCGTGCTGAAGCAAACAAGCGTATTGTTGTGATGTCACAACTTCACGGAAGTCCTAACAGTCCTAACAACATTTAAATGCATACATTCTTCATACACTTTGTGTGGATTTATTTGGAGACTTTCACAGTGTTTTTATGACACATTCAACTCCTTTATAATCCTTTATAAACTCCTTTGTGTTTGAAAATCCCAGGGGATCAGCGGTTTCTGAGACACTCCTCCCACCCCATCTGGCACCAAAAATCATTCCACGGTCAAATCACTTAGATCATATTTATTCCCCATTCTGATGTTTGGTCTGAACAACAACTGAACCTCTTGACCATGTCTGAATGCTTTTGTGCATTGAGTTGCTGTCACGATTGGCTGACTAGATATGCATTAAAGAGCAGCTCCACATTTTCGGCATACTGTACAGACCAAAAGAGTGCTAAAAAGAAAGTAATTAGAAGCTTCAGAAAGGTCTCCTGTATAAATATGGAGTGGGTGAAAGCTATGTACAGTAGATGTTTGTAGCACAAACATTAATGAGTAAATACATGATCTACTGTACCGGGTTGACTTTCCCAAAGCAAATCGTGCTGTACGAGGTTTTCATATGGCTGTTTTGCTAGATTTAGGCAACATGAAAGCCGGTGTGCTAGCTGCCTCGAATGGGCAGCACAAATAACCGCGGTGCTTTCTAATGACTGTGTCTGCGGTTAAAAGCCTGCCCAAACGCAGTGCTCCAGGCTCAGGCTGCTCTCTCCCTCCCGGACACGTGGAGGCAGTGACGTCAGTACAACTGAACAATGAGTGTGCGCTCATGCCAAGGGTGACGCCGACGAGGATGCCGGCTATTGCATAATGAGCGGCGGCTTTGGCATCGAGCTCCAGGTCACGAGGACGCGTTTTAATGGGACAAGCAGGCAAGTGCACAGTTTGCACATTAGCCGGTTTTTACATGCAATGCTTTTTCTCTGTAGTGTGGTTGCAGGAGACAGGTGTTGGCTTCAATTTTGTCTGTATTCTGGTCACATCCACTACGGAGTTCAGGCTGTGGAGGATTTTGAATGGCTACTTCCTTGTTGATGGTTGTTCTGATACTGATGCGTTTGGATTGTTAGAATCCTTGTTGCTGACCACTGTGGCGGTGTCAGTGGTGCTCACATATTTAAATAGGCAGTGAAGCACATGAATATGAGGAGATGCCTTACGTCTCGTCATGTAAATGTTGCAACACATTTGATGACAATATGCATAAATTTGAATACATTTATGTTTCCACACATCCTGTTGCATTGCTTAATGAGGACGAACATAGAAAATATGAATAACTTATCTGCAATTAATATGGGCAACCAACCAACAACTGCAGAATATGTGAGTGGTCCAATATGGCTACGTAAGAGACTGACATTGTTTTATAAGACTCAGGAGGAAATATTATCAGTCTCTATTGTGTAGCTGTATTCCGCTTTACCACCTAAATATCCAGTGTGGAATTGCCCATATGATTTAGTGTCTTCTGCGATTGTTCAGCATTTCAGACATAAACATTTCCATTTTTTCTGTGCTATATCAAAGTGCTCACATGATATTGATGAGACCAGGGAGCAATCAGTAGGAATCATCATTTGACATAGATGATGCCCTAACTCCTAGCGATCTTCAAGGGGTGAAATGTGTGCCGTCCAACTGTGAGCTGTGCATCATGTGCTCAGATTAGTGGGTCATATTCACCCTGCGATTGTTCCATTAGCCTCCTGCTACGCACGGTTCATTAGGTTCTCCTCCAGTACGTCGTCATTCGATGGCCCACTGAAGAGAGCGTTGACCCAGAGGGAATATTTAATGAGTATTGGAGATAATCGTAAGACACATAAGAAGGCCAAGTTCATCTTTGCCCTGGCAGATAACGCAAGACGCATTGTTTCACAGTGGCACGCCGCAGTTGCTTTCTTCCATCCCTGCGTCTTTCTGTTTTATTAAACAAATTCGGCATCTCAGGATTCATACACGGTGACAGCACTGTCAGTTCAGATCGCTCAAGCGCGGCAGTCCTGCCGTGAGGAGAGAATAATTCTGCGCGGTGTGTGTATCTACATGAACATTCTGCCAATAACACTATTTTCAGTTCAGATGATCAAAGCATGCTGGGATATACGCATACAGCCCATGGTTACAAAAGAGAGAAACACACTGCAATAAAGCCCTGTAGTGCATTTCTCAAAGACCAATTTAGAAGAAGTAGGCACCCTTTGTAAAAAATAATTTATTTATCAAAATCTTGCTATTGCATTGGAGGTGACTTTGTTTAATCTAAAATCCAGTGGAATATATCCTCTTCATATTTGATGTGAGCAGCAGTGGCAGGAGTGCAAGGCTTCAGGCTCTCATGTAAAGTAAAATGGATGCTCATTGAAGGGCAAGAGCGCTCAGCACATTATAGGCACAGTATTTGTGACTGAGAGAGGCCCCTTTTGGCACCACTAGAGCTGGTGTTCATTATGTAGGGAAGCATCTGCTTGAATTATGTGCCTCTGTTCATAGTGAATATTTGGTCATTTTAAAAGTGCTGATACTGAATAGACATTATTCAGTGTCACTGTAAGGCCTTACCTCCATGCACCTAACATATTTTAACAAACCAAAATATTTGTTGTCAACATGTAAACACCTCAAGCTCAGTTTTGAAACAGCTGGTCACTGGTTGACCAGCTCAGATCAGCTCCATACTCAACATACACTGGTATGACCAGCTCAAGCTATGCTTTGAAACAGCTGGTAGCTGGTCATTTGAAGCGGGTCATAGCTGGATTTTACACCGGGGTATGGATCCATAGTACTATAGCTTACTTCAGACTGAGGTTACCACAGTACTCTAGTTCACCTGTAGTATGTACATGTACTAAACCAATGACATCTGGACTTGAGTATCGCAGAGTTTCATATCGCCAATGCTGTCCTTGTAGCTCCTGCACAGACCAATAAACTTACAAATGGGTTGAAATTCCCCAATACGTGTTTCCATTCTGGGTGTATTACAACCTGAAATAAATCGAAGGTAATGAAGGATATTTTTTGGAATCAGTTACTGGGGAATTTATCATCTTTAATAGCCCCATCAAAGAAAATAACTCACTCCACCTCAAGGGCAATTAGAGAGTGACGTTTGTCGGTGTGCCTGTTGTTGTGTAAAACTGGCATTTCATGATGCATGTCTAAAAAACTCTTTCTGTCAAGGGAAAACTGATAAAATTTCAGTTCACAAAAATGTGAAACCTTGGATGTGTGCAAAGATATTATGATCATCTACCATGTTATGCATTCATCAATTTCAGATGCACTGACATTATATAAAATCTGCACACCCATGCAAAACTGTAAAAAATAATAAGATATCCTGACCAAGCTGCTCGGAGTGTGTTGACCTTCGCCGACGGAGCTGAATCATACAGTGATTACTCTATCTCATGTATTGCTTAAAGTCAGGATTTATTTAATTCCAGCCTGAAGTGGGAGCATAACCTGTCCACGGGAAAATGGAGAAATGAATTAGACTCAAGACGACTCGTTCTAGCATGAAGAAAAGGTATTTGATATGTTAATGAATTTTCAGCCGAGCCCAGATGAACATTAATTGCAGAATCTCGTAGAGTGATGCACTGGCAGAGTTTATTGCATCCACCGTATCTATGGTGAGCCAAATTCCCTGGGTTTCACCCTGTGTATTCAATTCTGCAGTCAAAATCCCACAAACCCTTTGAAAGTCTATGTTATCTAATGACATGTACTCTATGTCTTTTTCTGTGACCTAATGTTTATTGGCCCCGGTTCAGCATTTCAGCATAAAACTTGATCACTCTGCATAGTGTAAATGTGCATACAGTTTAACGACAGAATGTGCAGTAAAAATCACATGAGGTCATTTCAAGACAAGCCATTCACAATTACTAGAGCACTAAGAGACAAAATGCAGATAATTTTATTAATTGTACGCTATTCATTAACATTGGTGTTGTTGTTTTTCTTGTGTTGCTATAGCATATATTGCATATTTATAGCTCATCTTGCATAAATGCATGGTTAATTCTCTGGATTTATTAAAACACAAGGCTTGATGACAGATACTTGGCGACACTAGCAGTCCTAGAGTAGGAAATCCATGTTTTTCCCATCATGCACAATCACACCCAGCTGCCTGCCTGGATATGTGCTTCAATTCATCTTTTTTCCTTTCCATTCAGAAAATACTGCTGCCCTAAATTGAAGTGTTTAGGTAATATGATCAGTGTAATTTAGGGCCTGGCTAACTTTGACCTGCCTACTAATTTGAAATTACAGGCTAATGGTTAATGTCAGTTTTATGTCTAAATGGCTAATCTCGCCTGGTCCACTTAGTGGGTAATGCATGGTGATGCATTCTGCTTGACTTTACTCCATCAGAGGTGCAGGAAGAGAAACAATGCAGCTGGAAATAAGGGCAACATCAGGGTAATAAGAAGTAAGCAAGCCTGGCTCCACATACATTTACCGAAGCATCTAGACATGCTTTAAATCTGTCCATTTCCTGTAATTCTTCAAGGCCGGCGTGGAAATTGCTGCGCTTACGCCGATTATGAGAGCATGGAAATGTGAATCATTTCATAGGTTACATCATCTTTAATGTAAGAAAAGGACTCTGATAAACTACAAACAAATTTAACGGAATGAGATTAATTGAATGATAGAAAAAAAAGCCTCTGATGCTATTATTTAAAGCAAAGAAGTACAATCTCAAAAGTACATAAATTCAAGGTACCCTAAATTATGATTAATCATTTAAATCTGAGAGAAATTAATTCAGATAAACCTTAGCCGAGAGTAATCAAATTAAGCTCTAATGAATGTCTCCATGAGCACGTCCCTGATGTATTATAGAGAAACAGGGAAAGCTGCTAAAACACAGGAGCTGTTTATAGTTAATTAAACAAATCAAGACCAGGCAGCTAGTGAAACAACATTTCAGAAAATACACATTAAATATGAATTTTGCTTAGTGGAAAGAGTTTTTCCATCAATAGATGTTTGGAGTAGATATGTTGAATAGGTAAGTTGAGTTTCCTCCATCAGTGGGGAATCCATGGTGCATGACACAGATCACATATAGAACCTGATTTTTCAACATTCCAAGTCAGTGTTCTAGAACTCCATTGTTTTCAGTTACTAGCTGTGATTGTTACATCAGCATTAGAATGTTCAGTTAAGAACAGTCTAATTGGATATTTGTGATCTCACACCTAAAAGGGTTAAGAATGTGTTTTTTCATTTCTCACAAGGGCCTGATATTCCCGCAGGGGCCATATTGATATAAGACCAATGAAGATAATATGACAAGAAATAAACAGTCATGCCTGCACTTGCCTTTTGAGACTGTACTTTCCCCTCCATAGACCTACTGCACCTCAGTCCCTTATTTTTGTACTCATGTTTTAGCAAGTCACTCTGGGTAAGAGCATCTGCTAAATGGCAGTAATGTAAATTTACTGAATACAGGAGACTCCAGCATATGTAAAAAGTCAGCCTCCTTCTTGAAAAAAAATTGGTTTGATGGATTGCATGTTTTATTTCTACTTATTCTCCCTCTTTCCCGAATGTGCTTTTACCTCGAGCAGATGTAACCTTTCCAACTGACAGTGGCTAGATGAGCACAGCATGTTCTTTTCTGTACAGAGTAGGATTGGAATTCTGTATGCTGCTTAAGGTGAATTTGGGGCCTGACTAATGAACACTAACACACAGCATATGAATGGTTAATGCCTGTGCGAATGATTTCTTGCACTGAACAATTTGTACAAGGATCGCCATCGCATTCACTTCTACAGAATGTAGAGTAATACTTTTCAGAAACCCACTGCGATGAGTAGTACTGTATGTTCTCCTGATTCTTACCAGTCCACAGAATGACCACATTTTCTCATGGTCAACTGTCCAATTGTCCAAAATCAAATAATACCCAGAGAAATTGCTTTTTCTTTTATGCATGCTGTTCTTGAAAGAAATACAATTGTATTAAGTCCTAACAAAATTGTGTTATTTTCCCCAGCGGTTTCCCCAGAGCTGTATTAGGTTTGAGTAGTAGCTCTGTTTAGAACTTTAATCGTCTGGATTTGTTCATGTGATGAGAAGCACATGTTTTAGCAGGCATAGTGCCCAATGTTCTCCTTTACTTTGATCATAATAATAATAAAAATTTGATTTATTATATTAAAATGTATTATATACTATTATACTATAACGGAGTGTCGTAAAATGGGTTCTTCTGGTTGGCGTGCCTTTTTCTCACTTTGAGCACCTGTCCCTGAAAAGGTCTCTGCACAGCCCGGTGTTATAGACAGACGATAAAGCGTGTTTCTTCAGTCAGCGTTCAGTCTGCCTTCCTCGTCCTATACTGCATGTGGAAAGTGCACTGTGTCGATGTGAGTGGATGAGCAGCCCGTAACTCCAACACCAGAGATGTGGGTAGTATCTGGCAACCGAAGTAGAAAGAGCTGTACAGAGAGAGAGGGGGAGTTCAGGGGTGAGAACGCCCCCCCCCCCTTCAGACAGGATATTCACTCAAAACCAAGACCCTGAAGGCTAACTACTGACAGTCTAAATCTGGATAAATTGTTCCACCATGCCTTCCAGCAAAAATGGCACACACTTTGAAATGCAAAGATCCCGTTTCTCAATGGATAAATATCAACTTCCCTTCGCAGGCATTCCTGATCTGTAATGCATGAGTGATGACTGAGTACATAATCCATCGCTGTCATCAAGTCAGCTGTTTTTATATTTCCATTTCTGTGTGTAAATATAGCTATCCGCGGCTGCCCTGGTCAGCTCTTATGAGACATTTACTAAATGTATGTAGATTCTAAACAGACGCATACTTTCTGTTTGTTTCTCCACATGTGCCCTTTGACACCCCTCACTGATAAAATAAAGGGAGCAAACAGTAGCAGTGCTTCGGAGCTCAAAACTAAATCTGTAACACTATATTTGAAGGGAGTATGCATTATTTATTTATTTATTCATTATTTATTTATTTATTGTGCGCAACAATCCGCATATGAGTAATTAGATCAATGCACGGAGTGCCAGATTTAGCTGAAGCGCTCATTTTCATCTGTATACCCTCATGTACTGTAGGCGTAATGCATGATGCTTTCATGACACCTACACAAATTGACATTGACTGTGACATAGTGATGCTTTATGACAGTTGACACCAAGTGTAACAGACATTTATGAATGGTTATGCATGTTTATATCGAGTGTCATGTTGTGTTTATGTCAGTGTCATCTAAGCATTATGCATACGACCTTCACATAAGGTGCTACGGATAAACCTGTGCCTAGCCTTGTGATAAAGAGTCTCAGAGTAGTGGTGTTGATCCAGGGTCACCATTGTCAGGAACATAACTTTATCCATTATTAGATACACAGCTAAACTGATCCTACAGCCATTACTGTACATCATTCCCCGTGGGGTCAGCCAGCGTGTGGTTGTGGTTAATTTAACAAGATAATCCCACACTACCTTTCTACAAAATTCTGAAAGAGGGCACTAGTGATACTGTAGGTACAGCATATCAATTACCAACTCAGTGCCTTCGCAGCAAAGCTGATCACATTCATTTCATGCAACTGTCATTTTTAGTATAGAATGTGTCAGTAGTTTTCACAATCTACCCACGTTTGAACAGACAAGGAAAGTGCAGCTACTTTATTGTGGTTTAGTACCACAAAGCAATTGGTTTCAACTGTTTACCACATGATGTAATGTAGCTGTTCAGACAACTGAGAAAACACAACATGGTCAGTGTCATTTGCACTTGAACTGATTTATATCCAGTTTACCACTGCTGTGCTAGAGCACCCTCTAGCCATATTCAGTAATAAGTAACCCTTAAGTAATATTCAGCTTTTCGATTTTTTTAAAACAATAAACGTAGCCTCATACAGAGACTAAAAAACATACGAAATGTCAAGTCATATGTAGACACTGCAGTAAATGATGATTATGTATTGAGTAAAGTGGTTTGGTGTGTTTTATTTGACATACATACAGTATCTACTTGCTCCAAATTCATGAATATCCCGTTCATTTTAAGGAGCTACTGTACCCTTTTCAACCCCCAGTCCATCATGGACCTGGCACTGTGCTTTTCCACTCGAGTCATTTCTCATTCAGGTGCCCTAAAGGACCAGCTTGGAAAATGGTGTTTGCCAAGAGACTGAGAATACCAAAAGCAAGTAGAGTTTGCTTAGAGTTATATAAATGATGCGTGTTTCTCTAAAAACAAAGTACAATTTATTTCTGTGTAATTTTAAATGATGACTCATGAGTTGCAGGTTTTTAAAATGGATTTTGCTTTCAAAACATTAGTCGAAGTGTCAAACTAATTGCAAATGAGCCTGTCTTTATTTTTAATCAAAACCCAGTAAACGGAACAATTGAATACATTTCGGTGAAATGTGACATGCATTTGCATGTCAGATATCCTAAAATATCTGAAAATAAACATTTCTTTGTAATGTTTGTAAAACTAGAGTTTAATTGTCTCATATTAGTATAATATCATACTATTAGTATAATAATATGATGCTGAACAGAGAATAATAGTAGTTCACTGTTAAGTACAGTGTGCATGCATTGTGTGGTTTTCATTTCCCTTCAGGTGAATTGTAGGGTCACAGCTGTCTGATTCCATCGTGATGCTGTTTTGTTTTTCGTTTGCAGGGAACGTGTTTGTCGTGAGTCTCGCTGTGGCGGACCTGGTGGTGGCTATATATCCATATCCCCTGGTCCTTACATCAATCTTTCACAACGGATGGAGCTTGGGGAACGCACACTGCCAGGTCAGCGGCTTTCTGATGGGCCTCAGTGTCATCGGGTCCATATTCAACATCACCGGCATCGCCATCAACAGATACTGCTACATCTGCCACAGCCTGAAGTACGACAAGCTGTACAGCGACAAAAACGCAGTCTGCTACGTGCTCCTGATCTGGCTGCTGACTGTCGTTGCCATCGTGCCCAACCTGTTCGTGGGGTCGCTGCAGTATGACCCCCGGGTGTACTCCTGCACGTTCGTGCAGTCCGCCAGCTCGGCCTACACCATCGCCGTGGTCTTCTTCCACTTCATTCTGCCCATCATGATTGTGACCTACTGCTACCTGCGGATCTGGATCCTGGTGATCCAGGTGCGGAGGCGCGTCAAGCCCGACCTGCGGCCGAAGCTCACCCCGCACGACGTGAGGAACTTTGTCACCATGTTCGTGGTGTTCGTCCTCTTCGCCGTGTGCTGGGGGCCGCTCAATTTCATCGGCCTGGCCGTGGCCATCAATCCGCCGATGGTGGCGCCCCTCATACCCGAGTGGCTTTTTGTGTCCAGCTACTTCATGGCCTATTTCAACAGCTGCCTGAATGCCATCGTCTATGGGCTTCTCAACCAGAACTTCAGGAGAGAATACAAGAGAATAATCATCTCCCTTTGTACCGCGAGGCTTTTCTCCTCCGACAGCTCCAACGATGCGGCCGAAAGGATCAGGAGCAAACCGTCCCCTTTAATGACAAATAACAACCAGGTCAAAGTTGACTCTGTGTGAATGGACAGACACGGGCAGTGCGGACTTTGTGAAAAAAACAACAACAACATACCAAATACTCGGCTAAGCAGCTTCCAGTTTCAGGACCATCTGGGAATACCAATACACAACTTACAGGGTGGATGTACTTTACTACAAATTCATTTTATTTCAAGTGCATTACAGTTACGGACCCATTTTTCTTAGTGTGTACAGTACAGCGATGGTGTCAAGATGTTTATCTAAAGCAAATGAAAACATACTGTACGCACTGTTTATGTACACACTGATTGTCAGTTCAGGTCAGGTTTTTCCACCTAAAATGAAGGAGGAAGTGGCACACTCCTACCTTAAATCACAAAACAGAAACAGATCTTATTTTATATTTTTAATTATTCCCGGAAAATACTTTGTTTGTTACCTCTGGTTTACTTTGCTTGTTGCCTGTTGCTATCCTTAGTATTGATTTTTTTCTTTTTTATAAATAAAAAAAGTCCTGGTACTCTATTATGGAATGAGTGAAATGTTAATCTCTGAAATGCTGGAGCATATGCATTTATAAATGTGCATGGGCCTGCTATTGATAGAATGAAATGCATATTGATTGTGAAAAATTGTAATGATATTGTCATTTAAATGCCCCCCTGTTGCAGAGCGTGAAGATGTAAATGACATCATGCTATCTGACATGTGGATGAAAATGGATTGGTTTGTTTATCAAGCTGTGAAATGTGAAGAATAATGAAATAAATGCTTATGAAAAGGAGAGTGTAATCTGCAGGTGTCACGCTCCGTGTGTGCTGGAAATGTGTCGCATTTCATTGTCTCAGTTGACTTCTCTGAACTTCTCGTTACCGTTTTGTCGTCTGGAATGTGCAAAAATACGCCGAATAAACAGTAGGTTATTTAATATTCGTTTATCTGCATCCGTGATTCTATGTTGGTGTGGAATACTGTATTGCAGAGGCACAAATTCAATACCTTGTTGAAGAGTGAATTGTCTTCTAAAAATCTGTCTGTCACACTCTGACACACTTGAGCAATACAATGTGAACAATACCCAGAGGGACTTTGATGAGAATCAAATTCCCTCAGTAAAAATGGAACATCCGTCAATACGAATGTTTGTTAAAGAAATAGAGCAAGATTTTCGGAAATATACCTTTTTTCCGACTTTGACGAGATGTTCGATTTCATTTTCCTTGAAAAACCTGTACCACACCCGCAAGTCCTACTCAAATTTGACTAACGCAAAAGGGGCTGTTTCAGGTTTTACTTCAGGCAGTTATCCAGCTAACTCAGAAATCCTGCTTTGTGGAACAAGCCCCATATATCTAGTATGGTTATTCAAGATGCTTGAGCCATCCTCACGAACAATGTCAGCTGGCACTGCCATTCTAACAAAAAACTAATATCTTGTTTACTGTTAATGAGTTGATGAGTTTTGATGAAAATTATTTTTAGTTTTATTTTATCATGAAGATAAGCATAAGGTGGCCCTTTCTGACCATAAACTCATGCACCAGCAGTTGAAATGTATGTGTGGAAATGTACTGTATGTTCATCCGTCCATATGGTGTGCAGCAGATTGTGTTCATTTCAGCCAGAGAACACCATTCAGTGGCATTCAACAGAGGGGCCTGTGACCGTCTGTTCTCAGTTTCTAAAGTCCATTCTCATCTGTCAAAAAGTACCCTGAACCAGTCTCCTGGGATGAACCTGGAATTGAGCTATTGTAGGCAAAATAAACTGGAGAAAAATAATCTGATATTATTAGCTTTTAAAATGTAATTACTTTCTGGTGAGTTTAGCCTTTTTAATTACATTTATTAATGTTGGGCAAAGCCAGTGCAATCTCAAGTAAAAAAAGATACAATATGTTTTAACTTTCACCCAGAATCAAATACCATGCCCTTCTACTGTAAATTCACAGATAATTGAGGTATATTGAATTTATTTTTGCATTGTGCACCTGACACCACATTGAAAATTAAGTTTTGTAACGCATACCTGCTGTGCCGTGGTGTATTTAATAAATGTTCAGAGGGGCTGACTGGACTAATAGCAGTATTTATTGATTTACTGATATAATTCCATGCAATATATGGCTCTCCAAAGCGTATCCTTCTCATATATTGAGAGCATGTTCTTCCTGACATTGGTATTATAAATTGGAATCCCTCGGCTAGACTTCATCATGAATCCCTGCCTTTTTTTTACTTTTTATGGTAGTCCATTTAGACCATTTTCCAATGGGCCTTATGATACTATTTTTCTTTTTGATTACTTATCAAAACAAATATATTCCACAACATACTTCATATTTGTGTGTTGTTATCAGACATATGTATTCATATGCAGCACCACAACCTGAGCCCAGCGTGTGCAAAGAACCGAACCTACCTGGATAATCATTTATATTTGTCATCTGCATAATTATAATTTGCAAAGTGTATTATTTGTATAATTACTGATTTCATGTATTAATTTAATTACATTAATATTACATATGACACTGCTGTTGAATTCACTGTCTGCCTGCCAGAAGCACCTCCTGAGCCTGGTTCTGCTCAAGGTTTCTTCCTGTTAGTCAGGGAGTTTCTCCTTGACTTGCTCAGAGGGGGTCTCAGGCCTGGGCTCTTTGTAAAGCTGCTTTGTGACAGTCTTGTATTGTAAGAAGCACTATACAAATATAATTGAATTGAATTGAATTGAATTGAGTAACCAGAGGCTCTTCTTGGTCAAATAGCATGAGCCTATGCTGTCCAAAACACACATAACAAAACCCCATAAATTGCTTCACATTGCTCAATGTTGTTGCTGTATTGTTTAATGAATAACAGCCAGTACTAAATTATTCCTGGCTAAACGATAATGCCGGTGATGTGTTCTTCAGTGAGTTTGGGCTTTCGGGTGGCTCCACTGGTTCTAGTGTCGTAAGCCCTTGTGTGTTGCTGGACAATGTGGCTTTGTCGTCCCCGAAGGCCTGGAGAGGGACATTGAGAAGAGGGGATCCACTACACTGACTGCACTGTGAACTCATTCCGTTCAGCAGAGGGACCACGGCCACTATTTGTGTTCATTTGAGTGAGAGAAAGCAGCACGGATTCTCCCAGACGAGATTCCGCCATCAGCAGTTTTCATTCACCCCCAGCACTGTGGCACAACTATGGGGATCAGGTCCGAGTTTACTGTGGAAGTACAGAAACATTATTACAGCCTGATGGAATTACCCACATTTACATTTTGCTGTTTTTCTTGGAAATAATATTTCATGCAATGTTGTGTTTGGGGGGAAATGACTAATGAGAAATGTGCCTGCTTTTTTTCATTTGACTTTATCTTACAAGCACTTCCCTCTTAAAGCCTTGTGGAAAATGCAATGTCATTATTTTTTTGTTGTTGAGAAAGACTGTATTTCTCAGGTTCAACATGCATTTTCAAAAAAACTAAAGAATCATTTAAAGTCGAGTGGCTTGTTATTTGGATCCCCATTGATTCAGAACAATAATTTGTAGTGATGTAGATCAAAGTCCAAGATGTATACAGATTGTATAAAAAAAGATTTCAACATTTATAAAAAATAATAAGGTTATGAAATGTCCTAATAAGTACTGCAAGCAACATTGCATCATTTGTCACCTATCCTAAACCCATTCGATTGATTGCTTCAATATCTGTCTATACTTCTGCCAATAGTTATGAGGCATAAAAATAATTTGTTAGTTAGCTGACACTTTTATCCAAAGTGACATTGATTTGACGAAAGAGGGGGGCAATCCCCCTGGAGCATTGAGGGGTTAAGGGCCTTGCTCAAGGCCACCAACCTTCTGGGCCACCGTCATGTACCCATGGCAGGCAAGTAGCAAATGTACTGAAAACCATATACTGGTCTAACAAATAAACATCAGGTGAGACACATTAAAGGGTAATAGGACAATAACGAGGGGGAAACGAAAACGCGGACTGGATTCACAAAGACACACATGTAATACGAACGGCTCTGGACTAGGGAGTAGACAATTTGCAGAGAATCAGGAGATGCAGAGATACGGAGAGACAGGTGCGAATACTTCGCTGAAACTAAGCAAGTAATCAGTGATAGAATAGGGAGTTACAGAACAGAATTGAACTGCAGATGCGTTAGTAAGTTAGTTAAGTGATTTAAATTACAAATACCCGAAACTAGGGAATGTTAGTTTGTTAGTTTGACAAACATATTAGTGTGTTAGTATAATTAGTACTGTACAACTTCTATGTTATTTGGGATTAGTATATTAGTCCTATGTACAAACATGAAATGGAGAGAAAGCAGGAAGTGCTAGATTGGAAGGAAGGTTGAACCCCGGAACTACCGTAAACACCCGAATAGTGGGGCACGCAGACAAGGGAGTGACTGGGCTAGTAACATTCAGACTCAGACATCACAGGGGAAGACAGGTGCAAAGACGAACAAATATAAACAGAACACCAGACATGAAATATGAAAAATAATAAATAACAAGAATAATGATACTAAACAATGATAAACTAACACAGGACAGAACACAGGAACATAACAATACGACATTGTGATCTTATGAAATCACTAACCATACGGTGTGTATGTCAATACAAATATGTGACAATAACAGCCTTTTCCCTTGTATTCTCCCTTGGCTTGAATGTCCAATTTCATTTCAGCAATCATATCAGCAATCACTGCAGCAACCACCAGCAGCAGGGTGGCACAGAACTCTGGGGCCTGTGCAAATGTAGTCCCTATGTGTCTCCTTAAAATTGTAGACTCTTTCGTCCAGGCCTTTTTGATTCAAATGAACCTTAAAAGGCTTTGAAAAAAACAATAGGTGTAGCAAATTGCAGTAAAATTTTTAGGGTTATCCATATTTTTGTACAGTGTATTGTGCAGTATATTGTGTGGAATGTGCTTCTGTGCTCAGTTGGGTTCATTATTGCTCAAGCAAACTTTTCTTACCATTGCCAATTATCAGCATAAAATGACAGATCCAGGAAGAGTTGGACTCAGATATGGGAGTCTGTTTCATTACGAATAAAGCAGAAAAATCAAGCGTTTCATGCCAATATATGATATACAAGATTAATAAACCTCGAATGATCAGGACCCACGCGTGATGAAACTTTGGCTCCCCAAAGGCTAGTTTCAAACCCCCAATTCTTTCATAAATTGTGATATTTACATGATTTCCAACACTTCTACACATATGTGCTGCTTTTTAAAAATGAATATTATGTTCAAAGGCACTATATTTATGGCTCTATTAATATTAAAGAACAGTGTCTCAGGAGGCTAGAATATACTCAGCCTTGCTGGGTAGTGACAGGCTTGAGTGTATAGTTGTACAGACAAACATATTTGCATATTTAGAATTATATTTGTTGTGACCCAGAATGCATCATTTCAAATTAAAGATATGTAATGTTGAAAGCACAAATTAAACATGAAAAATAAAAAGTATTCTATCATAATAATGACGAATGTGTGAGGCATTTGATCACTACAGAACAATCCAGAGAGACTGGACCCAGATGGTATATTTCTTACACAATCGAGTTCAGATACAGTAATAATCAGCAATCGAGGCCTTATTAATGAATGCATGAACACTCATTTAGAAAGTAATAAACAGTTACTGATGTATAATTAAGCCTTTGTTTAGCTTAATCAGACATTCCAAACCACATGTGGAGAACAAATCAGTGGCAGCAGTTTTAGCACGTATGATACCTGGGCAACAGTGGTATGCAGTGTTGGTATACACTCACTGAGGGCTTTATTAGGTATTTATTAGACTTCTTTTTTAGACTTATTGGTCTTCTGATGCTGTAGCCTATCCACTGAGAGGTTTGGCACATGTGTGTTCAGAGATGCTCTTCTGCATACCACTGTTGTAATGTGTGGGTATTTGTGTTACTGTTATCTTCCTGTCAGCTTTGACCAGTCTGGGCATTATCATCTGACATCTCTCACTAACAAGGCATTTTTCCTGCAGAACTGCTGCTCACTGGATGCTTTTTTTGTTTTTCGGACCATCCTCTGGAAACTCTAGAGACGTGCTGGAAATCCCAGGAGATTGACTCTAACCACCCTGTTTGGCACCAATAATCAACTACATGGATTACATCAAATGACTTGAAATGAATTAGCTTTCACTGTTACAGGTTAGCCTCACACACACACACACACACACACACACAGTGCACACACCATTCAACTCCATTCATTGGTTACCATCTGCTGCTGCGTCTGTTTCACAATTCTTTCCCCCAGCCTCATGCTTCCTGGTACGTACTGTACCCTCATTCCTCTATGTACTCAGTAAAATGACTCATGCGGTATGTACTCTGCTATAGTTGAATTACCACTGGGTGCCTTTCCGTGCACAACTACCTGTACTCTGCTCTTAGTATTCATTGTAATGCTATATTTGAAGGCTCAGACATAAGGCCTATATAATTCATAAGCACAACATAGCATATTCATAAGCACTACATAAGCATTCATAAGCACTTAAGTCAATAACCAACATAAGATTATTATGATTGCTGCATCAATCTTGACATAACACACCATATTTGTGGTTTTTGACATAAGCACTTATGAATGCTTCTGTTGTGCTTATGCATGTCCTATGTAGTGCTTATGAAGGTGTCATATTGCTCTTAGGTCAGAGCCTTCAAATAAAGTGTTACCGTCCTCATGCACTGCAATTATTGTACCTTTGGAAAATGCAGCGCTTTAGATGAGGGATGTGGGCTTCAAAACATTGATGAGTACTCTAAACAATAAAACACAGAAATGCACATTTATTAATGACTTATTTATCAACATTCTCAGCCTCTATAACCTATTCCCCCAACTTTAAACTGCCAGTGCTGGCATTTCAGCTCCAGAGACACTTTTGTTTTCTTTTTTGTAGCACCTGATACTCATCTTAAATGGTTCTCCTGAAGGTTTTTTTTAGGGCAGTATGTGTCGTACCACTGAGGGTAAAAAAGGCAGATAAAAAATGCACGCTATGTATATTCTATTGAGTGATGCTCAGCATATAAAAAGTGGGTTGTTTCAGTTTCTTGACAGCCCTTATCAGAGGTATATATGGCATTTGAATTTAGTTCGCTAGACCAAGCAGGCCTTTTCAAGTCCCTTCAAAATATGGTGCCGCAATAAAATTGGTATCAAATTTTTTTTTGGGCATTCTGGATGTGCTTCCTTTTATCCAACCATTGCATTATTCAGAAGGATCTGTCATTTTTCGTTTAGCAGTTATGGAGAGTATTTTTAGTCTCTGTAAAGAGCTTGCATGAAAGGTTAATTAGGTCATGTTCAATGCCATGTCAGATCTTCTCTGATAGGGTTTTACCGATATATCTGCATTTATCTCAAAAGACAGCAATATGTATTGTACATCAGTGCATGTACTTGTAAAGCATATGTAATCACATATGTAAAGATCATATGAACTTCTGTGCGGTACTGCCAAAATTGTCTGGTGAATTTTATTTAATAATTGTTCCATTTCTTAATGCACTTATATATTATTTCGAGAATAAAAAAAAAGAAGAAAGTTTGCTTTGCAAGCGCTCAACTGATTTCCGACATGTGTGGGTGAGGTTGATCACCCACACAGATAATGCACAGCATATGGGATATACAGAGCACCGGTGCTATGCCTGGCCTATTGCAATCTCTTGACCTTTTTTTGCTAAATAAGACAAAAAATATTGCCAACGAGGTGAGACAGCTGAATCATTTCAAGATTTGCCAATGGGGTAAGACAATGGCCGCGTTTCCCGAACGCGTTAAGAACGTTCTTAAGCTAAGAAAGTTCTTAAGGACCTTCTAATTGACGGTCCTTAAGAACTTTCTTAGCTTAAGAACGTTCTTAACGCGTTCGGGAAATGCGGCCAATGTCTGTTAACATGCAAAAACTTAAAACGAGCTAATAAAAACCTCTTTACCAAAATACGACAGACTTTTTTTGTGAACACTGGGTGACATCTCTGCAGTACCATAGATATTGCGTGCCTGCCACATGTGAGGTAATTCACATATTTGGGATCTTGGCGTCCTATAAAAGTCGTCGTGACCCGAACGGGCAGGAAATTAACGGTGTCTGTGTGTCTGAGCTACCTCTTGATCTCAAAGTGAGTCCAACAACAGCTTAAGAGTGTTACAGACAAACACGCTTCATTTGGAAGCCAAGAAGTCTGTGAAGAAAAGTACTGAGGGTGACTAGAAAAGTGAATGTTAACCCCCTCCCCCTCCCCACACACACACGCACACACACACACAACCACCAACAAATAGTTTAACCCCACTCCCTCCCCCATCCTCCACACTGGGATAAAACCAACACTGAACACTGAACAGTCAGTTATAATAGAGTCGCTGGTCATGCAGAGCCAGGTCAGGGGGTGCTGTTCCTTCAGTCTGTGCTGAAGAAGGCGGAGAAACGGGCTTCATCAGCTGCACATATGAATCCATATGAATGTTTGTTCCACATTTCATTACAGCGTAATGCCAAAGTGCAAAACCTTGTGCTTTTTCCACACAAAGGAATTCATGAGGCTAGTCGCTTGAAAATAAGGAGAGTGTGTGTGCGTGTGTGAGAGATAGAGAGAGAGAGAGAGAGAGAGAGAGAGAGAGAGAGAGAGAGAGAGAGAAAGAGAGAGAGAGAGAAAGAGAAAGAGAGATGGGTGGAGAACGGACTTAACACCAGCTAAGAACAGGCGGCAGCTAAGAATAAAATCAGATGCAGATCCGGTTGTTCCGTCCGCTGCTTGGCTGACATATTCTCTGCTGGATGAAGAGACATGTATGTCAGCAGGCATTTACCTCACACAACATCTAAACCCACAAGCAACAGTTTAGCACACTTGAAAGCACCTGTACCATGCTTCTAATGGAAAACACTTTATCTGTAATGGACCTGACTGACAGGCAGACTTGTACAGCACAAATTTGTTCCACCATTTCATTAGGGATAAACAAATAAATAAATACGAAAATAAATGTTGCTATTCATGAGTTCTGCAATGCTTTTTCTAATTAAGAAAATGTACTGGTTTGAAGGATCTGTCTATGTTTACTTGCTAGGAGCACATATATTACTGGCACGTACGTGACAGTAATATGCCTGAGCTAATATACATTCGTTTTATTAGGTATTTATTAGACTTATTTTTTAGACTTCTACTGTTGTAGCCTATCCACTTAGAGTTATGATGTGTTGTGTGTTCAGAGATGCTCTTCTGCATACCACTGTTATTTGCGTGACTATCACCTTCCTGTTAGCTGATGTCTCTCATGAGCAAGCTGTTTCTGTCTTCAGAACTGCTGCTCACTGGATTTAAAAAAAGTTTTTTGTACCATTCTTTGCGATCTCTAGAGACTGTTGTACGTGAAAATCCCAGGAGATCAGCAGTTTCTGAGATACTCAGACCACCCTGTCTGGCATCAACAATCATTCCACGGTCAAAGTCACTTAGATCACATTTCTTTCATTTGGGCATTTGGTCTGAAAAACAGCTGGATCTCTTGACCATGTCTTCATGCTTTTATGCATTAAAGGTACAATAGGAAAGATTTTTTGTGTTAAAACATTGTTACAAGACCATTGTAAATCCCTTCCTATCATTGAAAAAGGCTCAATGACATGTTGACTCACCCTCGGCCTGCGTTAGTCCTTAAATTCGGGTTTCAAAATATACAGTTGACAGCCCAACACTCTGTACCAAAACATTGTACGATAATTCAAGCTCATTGGTTGAAAATTGTTTCCAATTGCCACAGCCAATGGCGTTTCAACATCAGCGCATTTACAGAGATGGGGGAGGGATAAACAGTGTTGTGGTTGGAAGGGGTTTGTTGGTGCTATTCCTCTCTTGACCGTTAGAAGTCCGAAATTACCTATTGTACCTTTATGTTGCTGCCACATGACTGGCTGATAGCATATTTGCATGATCAAGCTGATGTATACCTAATAAAGTGCTCACTGAGTGTACATCTGTCACACACATTTACTCATTGGCAGCCGTTGTTTCACAACTGTTAGAGGACTCATCTTACCTGTAAAATATATTAGTAATCAGCTGTTGGCCCCTTCACCACGCCAGCACGTTACACGATGCGACGGCTGTGACCTTTTCCGTGGCGCTTTGATTCGTGCTTCATTAGTTCCTGCTTCTGTCTCCACATGAAACACTAGCCCAAGTGCATCGAGTCCTACACAACATCTATTTTTATGTCTCTTCACAGGGAGCCCGGAATATTTGAATGACAGGATCAGAATATGCCTGTTTCGTATGTGGTCAAACAACATTCATCCACCTTCCTGCACATCGTGCACGTGGTCTTCCACCTGGAACAATCAGAGCTCACGCATCCTGAGAGGGCGCCATGGGCTTTTTTTCACCAAAGTGTCTGCAAAGTACGAAAACATCCAGTATTTCAAGTAAAAGAGCAGTTGTTTGATCTTATTTCTGCTGGCAAAGGTTGCATCCTCAGGGAAGGTCCCTATCTCTCAAGCCCCAGGAAGACTAAATCTAATAGATCTGTATAATAATAATGTGCAGTGTGTTCTGCAGACAAAAAGATGTGATTAAATGCATTGTAATGTGATTTGGTACAGTGCTCGCCTGTGATGCAGAATGGATATCCCATTGAAATTGAACTATGCTTATATTTAACTTTTTTTTATATCAGACAAATGAATAAAAAAATAAAACCATTATTTGAGAGCCATCATTTTGTGAAACTAGGTTATTTATTCTAAAAATAAAAGCACTGTTTTCAAACCAGTTGTAATTACTGTACTATGTTCTCTCGGTAGAACCATCCCATTCTAATTCATTTTGATCATAGTTTGAGTATGGGTAATTCAAATATGATTAAACAAACAAACCAAATCATGCCCGATGTGGCCCCAAAACAGCACTCCCCATGATAGCTAGTGAGCTGAACACACTGCGCATACCAGCATTAATATTTGATAGGCTATTAAAACAAGCTCGTTTAGACTTCAGCATCCCAAGCTACAGATCAGGCCGTTTCTATTTTTAGCCATCTGTTGCCTGTTGCAGCTACACGTGAGCCTCCCTGTCTTTAAAATAGCACTGGGCAGTCGACGTAGGCATATCCAACATTCACCACTGCCAGGAGAGGAGACACGGCTGAAGCCATTTCACTATTTATCCCACGACATGGTTGTATTACTGTTCTTTGACATGGCTCAAACAATTGCATTTGAACTGAAGTACTCTAATTACGATTGAATTAATTGTCACGTCAGTATACCGGATATTATTTGTCAATACTAGGGAAATTGAACATTCTATTGGATTTAGGTCATTTAGAATGTACTATACAGTACTTGATTGTATTTGAATGTAATGTAATGTATGTAAATTAAATGTAAATAATTCCGTGTATACAGTACTTTATTGACCCAGCATGCCTGTTTAATTTGCATACACCAGAATGGCTTGGGAGAGAAACTGAAGAATGGAAAGAGAAGTGTGTAAGCCACAGAAAGTGATGGTTAAAAACATTGCACTTCATTAAACACATCATTAGACACAACTGTTTCTACATCTGAATCTACCATACCTTTAGCACCAGCGGACCTTCTCATTCCCTTACACTGGAATAATAGATACAGTATATTGTATGCAATTCAAAGCCCTGAACAAAACTGTCTTGCACAGGAGTCCCCAACCTTTTTTTCACACCAGACCGGTTTTATATGAATAATATTTTCATAGACCGGCCATTGAGGAGGGAGTCCTCACGACCAGAATATCGATTAGGCCCAGGAGTCTACGGGAGGAAGAGAGCCAAGCGATCATTGTGTTATATCTTCAATCACATTATGCCCGAATAAAATGTCACTGGAGTTTCACTGTAGGCCTATTTCATTTTTTGTTCATTTTTTCCTTGTGGCCCGGTATCAAATGTTTCCCCGGCCTGGTACTAGTGTGTGACCCGGTGGTTGGGGGCAACTGAATCTACTGCAAAACTTTGCTGTCATTGATATTTTTATCATAACTGTTCAAAGTTCTGTATAAGAAAACATTGTTTAATTTGGGCTCTGAGTCAGTGTGGCTAATTATGCAGTAATTATGCATTATATGGTTGAATGTACTTCCTTGAAGTAAATGACGTATATATAAGTTTAATATACTTCTATATAAACTGTGTCTAAGCAGGCTATTCCAGGTCAACATAGTCATGACAAGCACAGTACTTGAAGCTGACATACCTGTGTCAATGAAATAACATTCCATCTTCAGTGGCACCTGATCATGTTTTCCTTGAACTGAGAGCCGTTTACCTTCAGAGGAAGGTTTTTAGTTTCCATAAACTGAGAGACATTTTCTTTCAACCGAGAGCTGTTTTCCATAAACCGAGAGCTGTTTTCCATAAACCAAGGGCCATTTTCCATACACCCATTAGCGTTTCCCTGAGAAGTTGTCTGAGGTCCATGAATTGACGTTGTTTTCCTGAGAAGTTGTCTGAGGTCCACCGTACCTTCATTCCACAACAGCACTGAGAGTATACATTATGTCTATAAATCAAGTGTGCTGTAATAAAAATTATATATATATATATATATATATATATATATATATATATATATATTTTTTTTTTTTTTCTTTATTTTATATATATATATTTTTTATTACAGCACAGTTGACTTATAGACATACTTTTGTTTCACACATACATCTCCTGGTTTTAATGATGATTGTCCTTTTGTAATGAAATTATAATTTATTTTTAATAATCGAGGGAGCCTGAATGTATTGTGTACCATGAGCACTGATAGCACTGATAGCTTATTATTTAAAAAAAACGTTAATTCATATGTTTTGATGAATTGTTTCTCACGAGGAGTTTAACATACTGCTATACATTTCTTTCTATTGTTTCTAGTCTTTATATACTGTATCAGTTGCAATAGTTGCAGCATCAACTTCAGATGGCTCCTTATTAGAATTCCATAGTGCATTGATTCCATATGTATTCAGCCAAGCTTCACAGTTTCACTTCAATTGCGATGATTAATCACCAGTGTCCCAGCGATTAGCAGATTGGAATTTGTTGACGATGTAAATATTTTTCAGTCTTCACCACATCCATTGCATGTCAAAACATCAGGGGGTAGCACAAGTAGAGCGGTGCCACATATTCGTTTCTGTAGTTTCCTTCTTCCAAAGCTTTCATCTGCTTTTCTCTCCAGCCATATTAATTCAGGGGTATATCCACAGATTTTATGAAAATTAGGAACACGAAACTAGCCAATGAAAGTATATTTCAGGTAATAGAGAGATATGTATGAAAACAAATAGATTCAAGCTTGTCAAATTAAAATTAAAATTCAGCCTATGACACAGACCTTTATTTTGATGGTGACTCACTGTGGCCCTTCATTTTGAGTGACCTCACAGTGACTCACTGTTGTCAATAAAGTTCCCATTGCAGCTTTAGAAAGAGCAAAATATCCACAAAACTGGCTCTGTCTATTTGGACAGCTTCTTATTTTCTGCAACTGGCGACTCTTTGCAATGTGCTAAAACTCTTTGCAATACTGTGAAATGGATTTATTGCTTTGCAGCGGTTGGTAAACTTGTGGTAAATATTATTATGTAATAATATAATAATATAACTTTGTCCTTTGTCATATAGCAGCCCTCGCTGTAGTAGGACATTTAAAACCCTTTGAAGAGCATTGTGGCTATCACTCATACAGAGTGAATTTCAGACCTTGAAAAAAATTCTTCATTTGACAAGATGCCTTCACTTGTGTTTCTGAGAAAGGGGAAAAATGCAAGCCGAGAATACTAATGAAAATGCTGTTTGCATTGCATATATAGGAACTAAAACTGAATCTTTGGATAATTGCTAGGACACAGTGATGTTGTCACTCTTGTCATATCTTTCTTAAACAGCTGTAATGTTACAGCAGTGGCAAGGCAGGAGTATAATGACATCGGCCTGAGGTGTATTAGCAAGTTAATAACATTTATTTATGTAGTTAAGTTTATGCATAAATGCATAGTTTCCCTCAGTATACAAGTTAACAGCACATTAGACTGACTCGAAACATGGGTGATCACTGATCACCTTCAGGTGAGTGCTCCTTGCTATGATGGTCTCCAGAAGTTGCCTCCAGGGTATGCTCCATCATAATGCTTCTGCTAAATTAGTCGAATCAGTGCTAATGCATTTTCTCTACAGCATGACCACTTAGTACATGATGCCTTGCTTTCATCTGATTAAGGAGAATGGAAATGGCTCTTGTTAAATTCATAAAAAACAGGGAACTCCTGACTTGGAGTATGATCACATATATTCTCCATTTGGTCTGAAAAACAGCTGGACTGTTTGAGTACATCTGCGTGTTTGCATGCATTTAGTTGCTGCCACATGATTGGCTGATTAAATATTTGAATTAACAAGTGTACAAGTCTACCTAATGAAGTGCTCACTGAGTGTGTATTTCTCACAAAAATATTGTGAAGGGTGGAATTCTAAAGCCATTGTATTGCATTGCAGGCTGACATATATGAATATGTTATCGAGCCAATAACTTATTGTTGCCCTTGCAGCAACAGCTCAATTATGAAATATGTCACTTCACTTTAAAAAATGGACACAACTTGCCTCTTCTGCAAGCCTTGCTTTCTTTTCAAATGTCTGGCATTTCCCATCTATGAATTATTCACTAAATGAAGGTTTAACCTTTGACCCTCCAACCATGGGTTTTAATTATATCGCACTAATAATGTTGAGTGAGATAAAGATGGAAATTGTGAACGAGCCTGGTGTGAGACTCATAAGTTCATCAATCATAGGCAGCCGGAGGTGTAAGGCGCCTGACCTGCAGGCCTGCTGGTTGTGTCCTGGGATAATGAGCCCGACACAAAATGGCTGCCACAGAAATGTAATCGCACCACAACAGACACAGGAAAATGACTGACAGCGTAACCTGCTTTCCCTACAGGCACTGACTCAGCCCAATCTCAGTCAGTGGCAGGAGAGACGAGTGAAGGTAAATACGTTGAATAAGTGGAATTTCAGACCAGCTCTCTCTCTTCACTACAAGGGAAACGGTTGTGGCAGAAGTAATATTAAAATGTAAGACAGAGGAAAAATATATGATGGTGTTAAATAGCAAGGATTGTGAGAGTGTGTGTGTGGTGTGTGTGTGTGTGTGTGTGTGTATGTATGTATGTGTGTGTGTTTGGAGGGGGAGGTTGTAAATAGGAAAGTTTCTTAAGATTAATAGGTGCCAATCCTGGGAAAATTCTCAGATCTTACCTTTATAGGTATATACGGTATCTAAAGCCCATAAGAATGCAACACGAAATGAAAGCAACAGCATTTGAGATGCTTATATAATTTCTGGCTAATTGTCTGATTGTAAACATCCATTCTTTACTCATTCTGACCGTTGAGGCCGGATGTCAGTGGGGGACCAGTAAGCTGGTTCAGTCAGCTTGCATGGATGAACACAGTATGACTCACTGCACTTACAGAAAACCTGTCATAAAAAATGGCTTTGGTATGTGGACTCCCTTGATGACCAGAACCTTTGACAGTGTGACATCCATCAAGCAAATCAGATAAACGTAGACATATGCATATAATTATATGTGGCATTCCCTCCAAATTGTATACTGCAATGAAAGACTGAAAAATATTTTGGATGACAGCAACAGAATGTATGTTGTGATATGATAATGCAAAATACATCCATTTTGTAATTGAATGCAAGTGCCCCAATTGTGTGCACATTATATCCCTGTTTGTGTGCACTGTTTATAGTATTATTCAGATCATATTTAATCTCTTTTGAGACAAAAAATACTGGAATATGTTGGTCTAGAATATCAAGTAATTTGCAAGATGGATATAAATCATGCATGAAATGTACACTAGCCCGGTTATTATGTGTCATGGGGTTATTGTATATGTAAAGCACAATGACAGTTAGCCAATATTTAACGAGCAACTTTCTACGTTTAAGAATTAACATGTGCATATCTCAGGCAGGATCTGAAGACAGGCACCAATAGGCACCAAGTGCCGTGGCTTAGAAACAATGGGGGGATGTAGAAATGTACATCATATAGTCAATCGCATACAGCATTATCAATTCAATGCTAAATAAAATAAATTAACAGAAAAATAGGCGGCATGAAATTAGTTGTGACCAAATGGCTTAACGGGAACAGACTACGGAGGTGATGCGACCAATTTCTCCCAACATTTGTTGAACGTTAATTGTTTCCTGAAGATGTCATGTTCAAATGTGAGTAAACAAATGCGAGGTAAATCATTTTCATAATGAATTTCATCATAAAAAAATAAAAATAATAATATATATTTATGTCAATGTGTTTATATACGCGGTCGTCCGTGTGCTTTTATATGACTCTCATTAATTATATAGGCCCAAAATTAACACTCCCTAGTCCTTACTTTTTTAACACGCTCTCTATCATTTTGCCGATCAGCGCTCCTGCTAAAACCAATTATTTCTGCCTTAACAGTACTCGGACTAAATTGCCTGCCTCATTATTTATTGTTCTTTCAATGTTCCCACCGAGCCTGGAGCCCATTCATCTGGGCAGGCAGACTGCAGTCCCAGTCACGTTTCCCTTCACAGCGCTCCAATTCCCCCGAGGTTCCGTTCTGCCGCTCCCCTCCCGCGCACGTGCGTCCGTAACCTGCCGCAGCTGATTGCGTTTCGGCCGTGGAAATGCGCCGACGGCCGCCTTTTACGGCGAGCTGGGGAAGTGCGGATCCAAAACCGATTCATATAAATGTATAATACGTCTGAATGTGAAGTATCCTGAAATAGATCGGTTTTTTGAAACGCTTTTTTTCGAAAGTCCATTCATCTGAGGACCGTTCTCTTCAATGGGAAGGTTCTGCTTGCTGCAGTAGGACATCATTACTAAGCATGCTCTTCTTGCCCGTTTTAATTATATTTATTATTAAATATTATTAATATTAATACTATAATACTTAAAGCGTAGCTGGGCTATTAAAAGACTGTAGGTTGGCCTATGTTTTTGAAGTATTATGGTGAACTTGTAATGAGAACCTGAAGATTTATTTTTCTCATATAGTTGTAAAATTGGAATTTAAAATCTGTGTCCACTGAGGCTGACATTTAATTTATGTATGCTACAGGCTACCAGAGGTGGAAATCCAGGTTCAGAAAGTAAATGTCCTCTTCAGTACTTTGTTCCAATCACTTGTATTTGCTAATTACCCCATTATTCATTAGCCAGAAGATGGAAGTAATTAGTGAAATCAGCTGGCTGAGTTCATGGATGTAAGATACACATGGCGGGACTTTTACTTTCTTACGCCTGGTCTTCCCACCTTTGTATGCTGCATGACTATAAATATGTCGATTCCTGGCTCACTCTGAAGCCAGAGGCTGTAAGTGAACTGAGCGAAAGGAGGAGATGCAAACTGACATCAATTAAGAAATCATTTATGTTCTTTCACAACAAAGATCTCTGAGACTGAACTTTACAAGGGTGATAGTCACTTTAATGTGTCTGCTGTCAGTAGTATGTTATAGTAACTTTGCCTTGATGAGTTTATTTCTGTAGCTCATGATTGACATTTTTAAACAACAGGCTAGCAGTTGACTTCAGTCAGCTCCACACATTTCCTCCAGTTGGACCTGGCCCTGCATGTTGTTTCACTACCCTTTAAAAACTGCTGTTATGTTAGTTACCATCTCAGACAGATCAACACTTGGCATAGCCCATACAGAGCAACCCTTTAAGGCATCCGCCTACATTTCTCAATTTCTGTATGAGCCCTGTGCTCCCTTATGCTGGTTTAAGATGAGTGTTTTCCGTTTGATTCCTGGGTGATTCATATCAAACGTCTTACGTGTGACAGAAGACGAAGTGCAGAAGTTGCCCTGCGCCATGTCTCGCTGCGAGATAAGACAGGAAAGTGGCTTCATATCCCTTCCTGTACATTCATCCTCATGAACATGAAATTACATTCTCCAATAACCCTAATGTTTATATGAACCGATGTTGCCTAGTTACATCCGGCCACTTTTCTTCCCCATCGCTGAAGCTGATTCATGGTTCTAACTGCTACAGTATTTCATAAGTGCAGGACGTTGTGATTTACCTGCCTATGCTTTCGTGTGCAGTGTTACAGGACAATACAATATGAAGATATATTGAGGATGTCATACAAAGAAGGCTGTATATAAACAAGGCATAACAGGTCAAGCTGAGAATGTCTGCATTATTCATCATAACATGGAGAAAGGATTCAGCTTCTTTGTTGATAGAAGGTATTTAATTAATAAATTTTCTGAACAATGGTAATTAATCAAAGGAGGCTATGAAATGAAACACAAATGTTTTCCACGGAGAAAATAATTGAAATTGTGATGGTAGTTGGCTACAGTTCCTGCTGTGGAAGATTCAGACTCTTGGGCTTCCATGTGAATCTTGGAAGAAGTCATTCAGACTTCCAGCATGAAGAGAGGGATAACTAGCTAGTTGCTTCTCTATAGTTTGCATGACGTAATCATGGTTTGTAAACAGTGATCTTGTCAATTGTTTTTTTTTTTTTTAAGATATTTTTTCGGCCTTTTTAAGCTTTATTGGACAGTATAGTATAGAGAGACAGGAAGAATGGGAGCGAGAGAGGGAAAGACATGCGACAAATGTCAGACGGTCGGATTCGAACCGCTGATGTCGCGGCTCGCAATGAGCATGCGGTCAGTGCTCTACAGGCTGTGCCACCGAGACACCCCCCTTGTCAATTGTTTTAATTTGTCAATGATCCTGTAACCTGAAAATTATTTCAGCCATGATGCAACATAACTACTGCATATATCTATACACAGCTCACACGCATATACATAAACAACCTACAGCAAAGGCTGGGGCTATCCAAGTTCTACTTTGATTTAAGAATCAATGGTTTTATAAATTATTATGGGATATTGGGAATTTCTGGGAATTTGAGATTACTTTTCAGTTCCCTGTACAGTTATACTCTGTGATTTACCACGATAATTCATGACTTATATTCAATGTCATCCTTTTTAAGGGATTAGCAGTGTATCATTTAGGACAGGCACAGCACGGCGATGATCCTTATCCTGTTAGTATGCAGGATGTGTGGGAAACGCCTCAGGTAGCCCAAACTACACAGATGCTCTGGGAGCAGGGGAACCATAGTAAACCAAAACAGGGCCGTTTAAGAAGCAGACGCAGGTAAAGCCATATAAAAGCCCTCATTCTACCCCTCACATGCAGTTTAATATTCATAACAAATAAAAAATTTAAACTTTATAGAGATGGGCAGGTTAAGACATTTAAAACGACCGGCCGTTCCAGGGTTCAAGGGTTCAGCAGCAGAAGGAGGACAGGCAATTAAAGACAATGGACACCTGTGACTAATTGGTTTCATGTCACAAAGTACATTACAGGTCACTAGGGTACAATTAACTGTCATAACCGCATTTTTATTAATGGGAAGCTGACATGATAAGTATCCACTACTGTGTGATGCCTGAAGATATTTTATTGATAGGTGTCGTATAAGGTGACAGGATGAAGGTTATCTTCTGTGATGGTGGTGCCATGAAAATAGGTTTACTCTGATGGTGACGCTTCTCATGAGGGACCTATCCATTCCCATAAACACAGACTCCAATTAAGTAGAGACTGTAACAAGAAATAAAAGGAAGATAATTTCATGGCATTTTGGCTACCTGCATTTCACTTGAAAAAAAAAACGCATCTATTTTATATTTCCCTGGTTATTTATAACTTGGGAATAAAAGAGTCCAAAAAAATGTTCATATGTTAATATTTATCACACAACACCTACTGCAGTGAAGTAGGTCCTTAGGCACACAAGCAGATGCATGTTTGTAACAGCTCCCTTGTCGAACCCGCGACAGTCACTGCATTTAATCAAACACCTTCCAGGGCGAGGAGGTGCTAAAAGGTGCCCGGGGGATCCAGTGTAGGCTGCCTGGGGCCTGGGACTGCTGTTTGGCTAACCGTTTTTGATGACGATGCAAAAGATCCTCACTTTGTTAACGATATTATGGCTGATGCCGTGCGCATGACAGAATGGTGTGAATGTGACACAGCTGAAAACCGTAATGAGACGGCGCAAAACGGTTTTAATGAGCCACCTGTAATTTAGCGCAGATTAGCTGTCATATATCTATAGTTGTCCCACATATGTGATTAATATGCATTCATATTTGGAGGTGGTTAAAAATAGCATGTAACAGTGTTTTCTCCATATTTTGGTCATTTAAAACAAGAGCGACAGTAAATCACATCCTTGGGGAAATGTCTATTCTCCTTTGGAAGGTATTTTCTGGTCATATCCTGGGAAGGCGTGCCATTTTGCTTTGATATAATTTTATTTAACATTACAGGTGCCCCTAATTCAGGTTATAGGCTGCTGGGACTTCATCCAAGGTATTACTTAACCTCTATTGTTTGAACAAGCAAATTGCTGAATCTACAATTATTGAATCACATACATTTGTCTTATCCTTATAATCCATGAATTTTTATTCCCCAGAACAATTCCTGCGGTACAATTGTTCAATAAAAGAGATACCTACTTCACATCATTAGTTTCCAAATTATTCTTTTTAGTTTTCTTTTATTCTCTTAGTTAGTGGCTGTAACATGTAATTACACATTCAAGGAACTTTGTACTGTAGGTATTTTGGGCAAACTTAACCGTCAAACTTTATTTACAGTCATTTTATGGTAGTATATTCAATTTGACTGTTTTGTATACTTGTAGCACTGTATTAATTGACCATGCATGAAATGAGTATATCCTCTCTTCACTGTCTGCTTCCCTTCAAGGACAACTATGATCAAAAGTTAGTGAGGAGTCAACAATGCAGCATTTCAGATGAAAACATCACAGCACTATACACGTCTAGCATGCTATGCTGAGGCGCCATGTTTGCCCAAAACCCACCCAAAGCAGTGCAATCAATCACTATAATAAATAGACACTCCAATGGGAAGGTAAAATGATGTGTAATTGACCATAAATCTCCAAACTCCCCTATAATCCCTGTGAGTAGCTTCCTGGAAAGGATATGAGACAAGAAGAGCTGAAAGGCAGAAAATGAGTCTATTAGATAAGGAAGCATGGTTAGCATTATCCCTCCCCACAGCCTGAGAATGCCAACAGACTCTTTACAAAAAGGCCTGAAAATTCTCCACTGAGGTTGTGGCTTCCCACTGGTCAACCACTCCACCAACATCCTACAGCAGACCTGCTGAAGAACGAATCATGGACTGTACGTAGGGCACTGCTAAAATTCAACATAAAATAATGTATAAAGATACAAACTGGAAAACGGTATCTTCCTCAAAATAATACCACCACAATTTTGCTTCTCAGGATGAGAGAATGATGTATATTTGACAAAGAAACAGTGCATGAAGACCAATTCTGAGCCTAAATTGAGATTATTGTGAATGGTAAAATCTAACCGTGCATCAAAGGGTTTATTTGTTTCTGTTGTACTCCTGTGAGTTGCACCTTTCTCTTGTTGTTGTTTAGGTGTAACAGACTAACAAGCTGAGAACATTCTGCCGACTTATTGCATATAATCTTATGGACCTCGAGGGAGACACAGTGTATTAATGTTCCTGAGAACAATGGGAGCCAGAAAAAAGAAGCCAAAAGATGCCTGAAATTCACATTAACGATGACTTCGTAATTAGCGTTTTAACATTTTAGCATTAAGCTTTCTTCATTGTGAGAGCAATGAAAGGTCTCTGTATTATAGTTTGTACTGTACATGCTCATCTTGGCCAGAAAGATCTAAGACAGCTAAACACTTTGACGCAGTCTGTGAGTCACTGATTCTGATTGTTGAGATGAAAAGCAGATGTTTTATTTATTTATTTATTTTCAGAAATTCCACTTAAAGTCTGAGGTCACATCATGACTCTGTCCAAGGAAAGAATGTCTTACAGCATCCAGATGTAGTTACGGATGCATTTGTTGCTCTATAACCAAGAAGCACAAGGTGACAAAGTGCTGTTTGTCTCCATCCTAACAGGCATTCATAGCAATGACAGAGCACCTTAGACGAATGGTGCCATACAGTCTGCACTGCTCTGAGAGGCATCGTTTAATTGTGTGGCAGGCCTGTCCTTTATGCTCTTGCAAATTTTTCCGTTCTCAACATCATCTGCTTATTCCCATTAACATCAAAGTCAATGCATATTCCCCACACCGCCCCTGGAAATTTAATTTTTCTGTCTTCTGAAAGAGTCATCGCCACTGAAACGGCTGTTGTACGTCAGTTACCTTCATCTGCAGACCAAATATACACTCAGTGAGCACTTTATTAGGGATTTTTTAGACCTATTTTTTTTACTTATTAAGTCCACTTAGAGGTTTAAAGCGTTGTGTGATCAGAGATGCTCTTTTGTTGTAATGTGTGGTCATCTTCCTGTCTGCCCTTCTCCTCTGACCTCTCTCTTTAACAAGGTGTTTCTGCCCACAGAGCTGCTACTCTTTTTTTTTTTTTTGCACCAGTAATCGCTAGAGAGTCAGCAGAAATACTCAAACCAGCCTGTCTGGCATCAACTATCATGTCACAGACGAAATCACTGAGATGACATTTTTTCCCCATTCCGATGGTTGATGTGAACATTAACTGAAGCTCCTGGTCTCTAGCTGCATGATTGTATGTGTTGGACTGCTGCCACAAGATTGGCTGATTAGATAATCGCATTAATAAGTTGGTGAACATACAAGTAGCTGTTCCTAATAAAGTTCTGGGAGGGTGTACATTTCAATTATAAAGAAGACATACACACTGCACATACAGGATATGTATAGCACATATGTTATGTTACATCACAGATTAATGCACTGCACATTTCTTATGTTTGATCACTATCCTCCTCTGTGGAAATGATATCGATATTTATATAACTTAGAACTTTATGTTTCAGCAATCTACATTCATTTCAATGTGCAGTATTGCTTTTTATTCATTTATTCATTTGTACTTGGCATGCTAATTCAATTACACATACCACTGTTTTAGGTGAAAAAAATACCAGTTCCTTGTGGTTTAAACAACATTTTCTGTCTATAGAAAACAACTACAAGGAAAACGGATGATTATTTTCAATTGTAGGGCTAAGTGAGCTGTTAAATAAATAAACATACATCTTCTTGCTTGGGGCATCTTATGTATTTCATATTTGAAACCAATTTCATGCATAAACATGCTTTGCAATTTTCAGGGTGAGAGGATTAACTCAGCGTCTCTGCACCCATCACGTTTTTAAGGCCGAACCCTTCGCAAGAATACAGCCAGCCCCTTTTATTAAGCCCTGTTATTGTGCTTGTACCACATCAGGCCTTTTTCCAATCTGGAGTGGTACATGCTCTACCAAAACTGGATTAGTTCATATACATTCTTATTATTCTGAGGGCAGCTCAAGCTGTTAGCCACAGATGCTCAGCTTGATCTGCGTGACTTATATTCAAGCATACGCCTCAGAACTGCCCGTCTGGCTTTCCACTAACACCAAACCGCCAGGAAAAACAGCAGGTGCATTTCATTCAGGTTTTGGAAAAATAATCATGGATCTGCCTTTACTTGAAATTTTATTTGACAGAACGCAGTAATAAAAGTCGAAATAAATGTTTAACCTATTTATATTTGGCTCAAATTAGTGATTTCATTAGCCTGTGTGATGTAGAATACTGGTGTTGCTGCCAGGAGCAATTTTGAAACCCCAGAACCTGAATAAAAGCCATTATCTGGAAATTTGAATTGCTCATGCATGCACCATATATGAGCTTCACGGAGATTCCTTGTCGTTGGTATTCATGAAGAAAATGCATCGCAAGCAAAGTTACCTTTGGGTTGTACAGAATGTTTTTGTTCATTTACCAAGCATTAAATCCAAAATCCCCAAAAAATGTCCATTGAAAACAACACGGATCATAATAATCAGTTTTATATTTTTAAGATTATTATTAAAGTGTGTGGACCGCTGATATCATCCCATAACCGTTTTTGCTTTTTTATTTTAAATCATCCAAAATAACTCTGTGGAGGAGCTTGTTTTTAATAGAGGGGTTTCTTGCAGATTATCAATCAATCCAAGAGTTCCAAGAGGCAGAAATAACATGCTTTTAACCTCCCAGCCACCCTGGGGCAAAATCAGCTCCCTTAGCTTCATTTTGGACCGCAGCAGGCAAATTATTATAGTTTATTTTTCTGTCTTTTGCGTTTGTAATAGAAATTCACTTTAAGTCGTTTTTAACAAAGACCACCCTCTATGTTTTTGCAATTTGAATTCATACACTGGACATTTGTGTGACAGTGGCAGCATGTAGGGTAATCTGCATCCCTTGATATTGTTTGTACATACATACATATATATACATATACATAAATACTCATGTCATATTGAACAGCCAAGCTTTGGGCATTATACTCAATCATCTTTCTGCTACAGGATGGGCTGTACCATATGCTCATTTGCTTCATTTTACCGTGACTTTTTTCTTCGGTTTGATGCGATGCAGCTTCTCTACAGACTGAAGAGAGGTGATGTAAAGACCCCGTCGCTGACCCCATCTTCTGTCACCATCGCAGAAGCGTGAGGTCGGGTCTGCACGGTCTGAACTTGCGGAAGGCGAGTTCAACTTCTCCGCAGGAGAGGTGGAGACACAGCAGATACGCTCCCTCTTCCTCATCCTCACGGGAGGACACAGAGAGGGCCTGTGAGAGAACGCAGGACAAAGAGCGAGAATTCTGCTTTGAGCCCGTGTACTCAGGTGCCTTTATTTCCCTTATAGTATGACATATTGCTTTACATGTTCCGCCACCTTTGGCTATTGTTTCTCCAAAAACTCCTGCCAGTTCTCCTTCTAATAGCTTCTATTTGCCATATAGAGTATGGGAGAAGGGTCCAGATGGCCACAAACTTTTGATTGTTTCTGTGCTGCATTATCCCTGCAGGATGGCGGCAATCAAGAACAACAGGAGGCTTCAAAAATTATCAGTTATATGGAAATCTTTTCATTTTTAATGGTACATGTGCCTTGTGATGGATTGGTAGCCTGTCCCTCGACCCTGCCTAGGAATAAGCAGGGTGATGGATGGAAACTCTGTTAAAATGCTTATCCGACAGCAACTACTGCACACACACAGGTCTGGTAAACCAAACGACATCACATAGGAGATCTCTTTCCTCTTATAAACCTAGCCTATATATTTTCTTGTGTTTATGGTACATCTGGCTGTGGAAGATAATGACTGTGTTCTGCCAACCACTGAAACAGTAGCCAATTATTCATTACTATAAACACAATGAAATTTATGTGACGTGTCTGCATTTGAACTGTATATGACCCTATTGAAAAAAAAAACATGCCAAGATGCCAGGGTGCGTGTGTCTACTTACCAGACTGAGCATTGATTTATGATTTACTGTACGAGTCTGTTTCAGTGGCCCCAGATCAATTGGTCAAAGTTTTGTTCATGAATTGTTGAATCCTGGAAGATATCAGATGAAAGAAGTGCTGACACATTGCATTACCCACACACCTACTGTCGGGGGACAGCTCATGAACTCAAAAGTCATGGAGCCAAATTAAGGTCAGGTCCCCACTGACCTATCATTTAGAATTGCAATGATACATTTTTTGGGGGTGAATCAATATTTAAACAATATAACGACTAGGACATCATGCGAAGATATCATTTTAACATCACAATTAACAAATGTGTCATTGAAACAAGGGATTGGACATTGTAGTTTTTCGCAACATGGGCTGATCTTCCACTTTTGTAATCTGCTTCTTCTGCTACAAATACAAATAAAACAATTCCATTTATAGCACAAAATTGAAGGGCGGACACGCACACACACACACAGACACACACATTTTGCACATACACATGAATAATGCTGTGTTATGCCAATAATTGTGTTTTAGCCTTAAATTCTGAGTCAGATAATTTAGCCTTTAAGCAAATCAGATGGGTCGGAAATTAAAGGGTTACGGGAACAGATTACCATCTGTGACAACCATTTTATACATAAAAGGCTACATTTTAATGAACTTAATGTTAATTGGATGCCAATTGTACTTTGTAAGCAGATGGTACCATTGAAGATATACTTATGCAAAGCCTCCTTTGACAGAGTGATGCTTAATCATTTTGCCAAACTAAAACCATCTTCCAGAAATAGAAAAAAAAGAGTTTCGCAGGACAAACATACAGTATCATCAATCTGGCTGTACTACCTAAAACCACAACATATAATCCTTACAGATTTGAGAACGCAAACTAATATAACTTTCTAATAAAATGCCCAAAACACAGTTTTACCAAGGATTTTATTTTATTCTTGTTTTAATTGCATTCTGCATTATCTCAGTTTCCTACTTTGTTTCAGTGTTATGCAGTCCCACATTGTTTTATATTGAATGCATTTAACAATATAATCCCAAGGAAACCCATACCTAAATCTCTAGATGAAGCAATGAATAATTTTGGCTCTTGGTTACTCTATTTGTTGCTCTATGAAACACACTACCCCTGCAGTACCTTTGTGTGAAAATACAACTTTGCAGCTTGAGGTTATTAGTTCAATATCAATGTCATGCTTTGTTTGCAAAGGGATTCCCTAACACTGCGGTCATATGCCAGCACTGTTTAAAGACACTACATGTCTATTATTTCTGCGGAATAGTGAAAACGATGGGGCCATGTTACATGAAAACCAATACATTCTGAAACACAAAAGATTGGAGAAACAGTCTGAGACACGAAACTTACAAAACAAAACGTGTTTCATTGCAATACCCTGCAGCTTGTAGCTTGACTCTTGAACATGTCTTGCCTGATCCTAGTTCAGTGTTTGAAGGACTGTATACATGTGTAATCTAGATGTATAAAGGATAGCAAGAGTCGCTAGAGGGCAATAATTTCTATTGTGAGCCCTGATGCAGTTTTTGTATATGCTGTGGCATCATCTTGCATTTTCCACCTTTTTTAAGCTGTGCAACAGCAGTCATGTGTCATAGGTCATGGATCATCAAGCACTGCATGCATGGGAAATATGACTGATTCTTTAATTCACAACTGCCCTTGACAAAAGGCAACTGTCAGTTCTCAGCCAGCATGTTGATATTGACATGTTATGGTTCAATAATTTAGTGGAATCTACTAATTCAACAATAATGTCATCCAGGAAACATGTCGATATTATTCATTACTGTCTGCATCCTAGCAAAGCAGAGTTGTTGAAATCAAGCATTGACCTGCTATTGTGTCAAATTGAATGCATTTAATTTGTTCATTTGTTTAATTTGTTTAAATACATTTTCTTGATCAAAATAGACACAGGCGCGTACAGTAAGATGTCTCATTTTAGTGTCTAATGCGTGTTTGTAAGGGTTTACATTCAAAGAGGACACACACATAGCTCCATGACATCATTCCCCAAGGACTTTTTCAGCAATGTGAATGTGGATGGGGAATGGCGAAGTACCTTACATACGTATATAGCTGTGTGTATGTATTATCCGTGCCATAATTCTGAGAAGTGATGGTGAAATGTATGAACATTTTACATTGTTTATCTTGCAAAAATAATGATTTTTTTTTTTACAGTGGTGTCTTTGCCATGTTTTTGTAATTACTGTATAGGCCTGATTGGTAATGACTGAACTGCTTTCACTAAATTTAACCCTATTCTAATTTATATTATTTTACTTGACATGAAGGAAGAGACAGAAATAACATGAGAAACAATAAGACAGAGCCAACTGTCTGACAATGGTTTAAGATTGTGTAGTTAATTGGCATGCACATGGTTGCTGCTATTTTCGGCAGTTCCATTGCTCTGTTTCTATGTGGCTTTATTTATTTATATTTATGTAGTATTATTTATTTATTTTTACTATGGCGCTTTTTTTCATATATTACAGGAGATAATGATGGTTACAGATATTTCTAGTACAGAACACAAAGCAGCCAGGGATAAAATAAACCCCCTGTCCTTCAAATGACCTTCACCTTGACCCCTTATCTTGTGCAACCGCTAACTCCCAATGTACCTCACTGCACACTACACTACTAGCATTCTTTCACATGGTGTGAGCAGCAGAAGTTTGCATTAGTAGTAGTTTTAGAGTTTGACTTCATGCACTCTGAGATGGCAGGCATGCCGTCTCACACGTACACACGTGTGCGCCGTTCAGTTAGCATGTGCTCCGTGACCTTCCCAGCGAGCGTCATGGGGATTTTCCACGGAAGTTTGCACATGTCTCTTCGTCTCATGAGTTTTGGGCTAATCTCCACCTCATTGTCTTTCTGGAGCCATGGTTAATGTACACAGATACCCCTGCGTATTCAGCCGCTTTTATCCTGTCCTCTACGCTGCTTCATTAGGAAAGAGGAGGAAGACAAGCTGCATCATGCAGAATGCTTCACTCTGACAGCGGCTGTGATCTGTATCCTTTTTATGAACATTTAAAGGACGCACAAAACTTTGATTTTTTTGCCAATGAGATCTAATTAAATGGAACAGACAGACTAATAATGTAGAAGAAGAAGTTAAATGAGTCAAGCTATCATTTGTTGCAAAAGGTTCAATTAAGAAATTTGACGGCATCATCTTTGCGTTTTGCCTTTCGTGAATTTCACTTACAACAAAGCAAAACATTTCGAATACAATATGGTTTTAATGATCACTGGTGCAGTATGCTTTAAAAGCTTCAGAAGTGTAGACTTGACTGGTTAACACACTGTAAAAAAGTTTGCTTCTTCCAATTATAAATGATACAATAGCACTTTTGATTTGACCAGTCACAAGCCTTTTATGTTGCTGCAATTATGAATAAGCTGTATTAACTCATATCGTGCTGTTCAGCTAACAAGTTTAATAGGTCCATTGATATTTGTGAAGTTTTGTGAACTACATTTAATTACTCAATTCAAATAACAACGGATTTTATGGTGGGCAAACATGTTTGTAGGATAATAACAAACAAGGCATGGCAAAAATCCATCCACCCATTCGAGTACTAAAAATAATTTTTAATTGGGAGAAGCAAAACTTTGTTACAGTGCAAATATAAAATGGCAATATTCTCAACACATAAAGACACTCAATTAAATGAATTACATACTCATATAGTGGAATGAAAATGTAACTTCAAGTGATTTTAACTCCCAGATTTAGCTTACTGTATAGGTTCAGTGTTAATTCACTCCAGACATTTTGTAGTAAGGTTACATGAATTTACATTAACTAATGTGTTTTTAACTAACTACTGAGAAGTTCATCTGTACAGCTTTGTCAATGTATTTGTGCAGCATTAGTTTATGCCATTTCCTTTGGAATTTAAAAAACAGCTAATGTATCTGTTATATATTATATATTTTCCTATGGCTTTGTAATATATAAATATTGATGTAATCTAATACATTATTTAGTAGTTAAAAAAAACATACATTTCAAGCTAAATCAATGTATTTATCATCAATTCATGATTAACAACTATATTGGTGAAAGCCAATTCATGAAATTACTTATTGTAAAGTATGACTGATGTTTTTAGTCAGAGTTTATTCAAAATAATATGCACTATACCTGACTAAATGAATACATACAATTTTACAGTTATCCAAAGCAACTTACAGTTGATGAGACTAAGCAGGGGACAATCCCCCACAGGGGGCATTGCACAAGGGCCCAACAGCTGCATGGATCATATTGTGGCTACACCAGGGCTTGATCCACCAACCTTCTGGGATCCAGTCATGCACCTTAAGCACTAGGCTAAAGGCTGCCCTGAAGAATAGGTGCCTGTCAGTACTGCCCAAAAGGTGCAACTTGTAATTCAGTGTAAGCTGTGCTTTTGGTTGGATGGATTTACCAACACCGGCACAGGCTAATGCATGGCTATGCATGGCAGGCGACAGTTTCCCCTGGCACTAGCATCTTTGCTCACATTCACATCTAAATTTCCATGAGTAAATAAATAAATACATACATAAACATGCAATGCAATGTTTTAAAAAGAAAGGACAGGTTGTATGCGCATATACATAGATTAACATCAGTTCCATTCCTCTCATGAGGAGCACCCTGAAAGTGCTGAGCAGATCTGCAAACACATAAAACACGTTCATCGAAAGACGTCCGTGCGCTATTGTGCTATCCACGTTGATTGTATGCCTCTGTCAATGATATCAGTGTAAGCATATTTTCCACGGCTGAATCCAACTGCGTCCTGCCATGCACTATGCACATTAAGCAAACAGAACCATAACGATGTCATTTCCAAACATAACCAGGGACTAGGTTTCCCCGCATGCGACTGTGTGACCTGTTTGTAATCCTGTGTTCTGGAGGATATCCAGCGACACGGCCCATGAAGGCCCATTAACGCAGGGCTGGCTGCATGCGGCGCATGCTAAGCAGCTACGCTAACGGCGAAAAGGAGAGATGTGCGTGTGGAGCAGTGCTCTTCGGGGCCGTTTTTAATGCCTTTGAACTGCAGAAGGGGAAGTGGCCGGCACAGCTGTGAAATCACATTTATGGTAAATGTGCTCCAATCACATGGAGTGTGATCTCATCCAATAAACCCCGGACGCCAGGAGGACGGGACCGAGAGGCCCCGGGGCCCACTGCAGAGCAGCTGGAGAAATTTATGGCGCAAGGCGATAATGCAACTTGACTTGTCTCCCATTACACCACGGTATTATGCAAAGTAAATGCAGTTATGCAAATGGCTACCAAGGAATATGAGGCTTATATACAGGAAATCAACAGCCTTGATACTACCATCAATATCGCTCATGTTTGACAAGTAGGCAATGTACAAATGATTCCTTATCCACAATCAGACATGGAGTCATCTTTGTATCTTTGAAGGATATATTATATACGGTTGTGTTTTAGCCTAGCCTGAAAGGATGGCATTTGGCTGTGCTTGTCCGACCACCTCTCTCTGTTGCATCATGAGAGCTTTTCCCACTAGAAGGCGAGGTTAAATTAAACAGACAAAGCTCTGAATAGCATGAGGGTGCCTGTTTTTGTTGAAAAAAAAAAGATCACAATTCAATCCTAGGCAAACAGCATGAAAAGCCAAATCAATTCAAATGAAAAACGAAGTGCATGATTAAATCACATGCAACATTTCAATATTTTGTCTCATATTATTACTGTTTCTCTACTGAGGGCTACAGATAGAATCGCTAAACAGTTTGGAACATTTATTATAGGAGGTCCAGAAATATTTTTTTGAGATATTTGTCTATAATATAATATAATATTTGTCTCTAATAATAAATATGTTCTTGGACAGGAAATTGGTAAATGGTTGGCATTTATATAGCACCTTTATCCAAAGCGCTGCACAATTAATGCTTCTCATTCACCCATTCATACACACTCACACACCAACGGCGATTGGCTGCCATGCAAGGCGCCGACCAGCTCGTCAGGAGCATTTAGGGGTTAGGTGTCTTGCTCAGGGACACTTCGACACCAGCAACCCTCCGACTGCCAGACAACTGCTCTTACTGCCTGAGCCATGTCGCCCCTGATATTCATGGCTTAGTTTCAGCCTCTGGGCTGACACGCAAGTATAAATATAATTCATACAGTTGCTTAATTGCTGCACTGAACTCATTTTCGTATTCAAGGCAACATGCAGCATACATCATGCTATAGATGTCATTTTCTACAGCTGGATAGAAGCAGAAGCAATTCGTTTTGAATCATTTTCTCAAAGACACAGTGACATTGTCCCATGCTGGAATCACACACAATGCAAGGCTTTAATCACTGTATCATGCTGTTGCCACATATTCATAATGACTAAATGCATAACAATATATTGAATGCCATCAAGAATGAGGATCACATAACGAATGAATTCACGTAGGAAATTAATTTAGCACAAGCTAAATATAGCAGAATTCATAGTGGATAGTTGTTTTCCTTCATTTATTTTTTTGTTTTGTTTTTTTACAGCACAGAAAAAACAAGATTCTGTGCCATTATTATACAGCATGCTTCGGAGCCCCTAAAGGGACATTGCAAAGAAAAAAATCATAAAGTATCTCGTGCTCACAAGAAAACTAACTTGTGCGCTGGAGATACTAACTGGTGCACAGTTATAAGATAAGTTTGTCTCTCGTGCACACAAGTTGGTCTCTCGTGTGCACAAGACCTTTTATGGGCTCCGTAGTATTATACAGGTGTATAAATCACATTTTCCTTGTTTGGTTAATGCTGGATCCTGCAATATCCTGCATTGTTTCATTCTTTGGCAAGTGTACTCTTACCTTCTGCATTTTAGCTGAGTCTCACTGCAAGCAGCATATTATGCTGAGTCATGCATGTTTCAGGTTAAAGCTGTGGGTTGGACAAATCAGCACAGTCATCGCAGTTAAGCTTCAGTGAAGTGTTCCAGGATAAGAACCCATCATGTATTAACAGCCAATGTTCTTTAACTGCAGTGTGGATTAGAGTTGAATATATTTGTCGATTTTCTGCTGGGGTTTATGTGTCTTTGTGGAAACTTCATGAAGAATGATTCGCAGGAAGCAGACAGAGTTCACAAAATGGCTGTATTGTGAATGTCACCCCTGTGCCTGCAGTTGGCTTTGAGAAACAGCAGTCCTTTCTCATCAGTTTAATCTCTTTCTTCATCTGATCCCCTCTGCCCTGCACCGTTCAGAAAAACCTACCCACGCTCCTCAGCAGGAAGTCTTAACTGAAGATTGAGTTCCAGCACTGTAGCTAGAGTGGAATAGCAGAACGAGGCAGCCGGAGTCACAAAAGCAAATCAATAGGAGACAGTTGCAGGGTCATGCGATGGCTCTGCAAAAAGCACTTTTAGCAGGCACCAGAAAATAAATCCCTTTCAAAAAAATCACGTGTTCAAAAACCACTTGTGAACACCAAACTTGTGAGTACACATGTGAACTATAAAAATGACCCCACTCATAAGATGAGAGTGGGAAAGGGTAACCTATGCTACATATTTTGTTTTCACATGGGAATATTGTAGTTCACAATATTGATAGTCATGTTGCATTTTTGTTTTCGCATGTGAAAAAAGCCAATAACGTGAAAATGAATTTGCATTCACAACATGCACGATACAAGAAGTAATGTCAGTTGAATATGTGACGGAAATAACTCACACTGGGACAAATGCAGAAGGGCTTCCCTGGGGGATTACTGCACGACAGCCCAGCAGCATTCTTTTTGTTCTCTGGTCACTTTGCTTTTTTTGATTGTAAGAACTCACAAAGAAACACCCTTTAATCAGAAAACAGAAAGCATTGATTCCACTGGAAGCAGCAATGGCTTGATCGACACGATGTGTGTGTGGTACTGCAACACTGGAAGCAGCAATGGTTGAGCTACTGCATGTGAGCGTGGTACTACAACACCGGAAGCAACAATGGTTGAGCTACTGTATGTGAGCGTGGTACTACAACACCGGAAGCAACAATGGATTGCTCTAATGTGTGTGGTACTATAACACTGGAAATATATAATGTATTGTGTCCCAGAATCATCACATGACACCTGGAATGTATCTACTGACCTTTGTGAAGGACAGCCTGGAATCTTCCGGAAATGCTGCGTCATCGTTAGCATCGCTAATATCCCGTAGTGTCCCAGTAGAAATTCAGAAAGAACAAAGACCGTGGCTCTTTATGAAACTATGTGCCTCAGGCATGGCTTTATGAATTTACGACATAAAACTTGCATCCAACCCAATTACAACCATTAAAAAGCAAAGTACACACGCAAGACTTTCCCACGACCTATTTCTCAACCCAAACTCCAGTACTGAACATCCTTTAATCAGTGTCCTTCTCTGCGGTACATTCAACACAGATTGAAAGTTCTATGATGTTGCAAATATAATTCATTTTTTATTGCTTGCATTAAAAAAAGCCTTGTTGAGTCAACATATTATGTAATGTTCTCTAGATAGACACAACAATAGTACTTTTTCTCCTCTTTTTAAAACTCTACTTGCTGGTATTGCATTCATTACTTTAAATTTCATTTAGCAGACACTTTTATCCAAAGCAGCGTACAATACTATGAACATACACTCACTGAGCACTTTATTAGGTATTTATTAGACTTATTTTTTATACTTATTGGTCTTCTGCTGCTGTTGCCTTTCTACATAGAGGTTTGACATGTTGTGTTCTAAAAGATGATCTTCTGCATACCACTGTTGTAATATGTGGTTTTTTGCATTACTGTCACTTTTCTGCCAGCTTTGACCAGTCTGACCCTTATCCTCTGACCTCTCATTAACCACGCATTTTTGCCCGCAGAACTGCTGCTCACTGGATGTTTTTAGTTTTTCACACCATTCTTTGCAAACTCTAGAGAGGAGTTAAGGTACAGCGTGAATAAATTAGTCTTCATGAGCAGTTCTCATGGGACTGGGGAGGTCATTCCACCACTGGGGAGCTAGGGTGGAGAAGCTCTGCAGTTGGGACGAGTGAGAGGCGTTCACACGGCCGGCAGGATGAGCAAGCCGGCCTGTGGCAGCAGAGTGGAGTGGTCAGGCTGGTGTGTAGGGCTGAATTATGTCCTGTATGGAGGGAGGGGCATAGGCCAGAGTCAGGACTATGAACCTGAACCTAGCAGCAACTGGTAACCAGTGCTGTGACTTTAGCAAGGTAAGGTATTAATACAGGGAAAGGCATGCACTGTATGCATGATGACAAAATGGCAACATCAGCATAAGGGTAGTTCACAGCATGCACTGTCTGCACAGCTGACTTTTATTCATGTTATGAAATTAAATCTCAAACTTACTTCATTACCGCTGTGGGATCACGTGTTTGGCATTCACACTACCCAAGCTCGTGGATATCCTTAGTAAACTTTACTTTGCTGTTTTTTTAAAATAGTTTATTGATTCAAGGGCGCTTATGAAGGCTATCTAAATGAACGGAATGTTACCTTCTTCAGGAGGAATGATAATCTGAGCAGTGTGTGGTCAGCTTCAGCAAACACTGTATGAGAGCCATCTGTGGATTTCAATATTGTCAAGGGCGTGAGCAAGGTGTGTACTGAATGCATCTGCCATTGAGCCCCTCAAAGGCTAAATCTAACCCTGAGTGAATGATTTCTTTTGGGTATGATTATTGGCATAAAATAGTCAAACTTAGCATGTTACTGAGGACCCAGAGGATGGCACGTGGAAGTGTTAGACAAAACATTTCCAAGCGTTCCAAAATGGTCCTCACTGAGAACCAATTATTTTCAGCTTGCTGAAAATTGAAATATGATATACAGCAGAGCACAGATAAGTGAAATAAATGAATAAATACGTTTCAAAAATCCATTGACCACCCGTTTTCTCATGTCCCTTTTCTGACTGGCTCAGCTCCAGGATGTGTGTGGAGCGCAGGTTGAAAAGCCGAGGATGAAGTGCAGTCCTCCGTGTCCAGTCAGTTCCTCTGTGTGCAGGCCTGAGCACCAGATGGAACCCCGAGCAGAGACACCACAAGTTCAGCCCTCAGCTTTAACCCTTTGAAGAGCAGGTTTTTATGAAATAAATGTGGTCAGCTGTATAAGAACACCAGCTTAAAGACATTCCAGTCACATATTTGTGACCTTACAGGGTTCAGCTGACTCTGACCGAGAGCAGACAGAGACAGCGGAAGAACAGTTGTGTCCTTTGCTCAATGTGGCCAGGATTTCTGAGTAATAAAGGAAACAGGGTCAGACCATCACCTCACATATGAAAGTTTTTAAAGAGTATAATGTTCCGTGTTAATTCAAGTCCAGCTGGAGATGCAGTGGACTGTTTATTGTCCTCCCCACGGCAAACATTTTAAGTAATACAAAATAAAACCATATAAAAAAAACAACAAATGTTTTTTGTCTCAGTTAATATTGGAAAATTTAGGTTTGAATCATTCCTCTTCATTGCTGTTTTTCCTTCCAGAAAAGGAGATTATTGTCTGACCCTGTTTCCTTTATTAACTCAGAAATCCTGGCCAAATTGAGCACAGGACGCATGTCCTGTTCTTCTGCTCTCGTTCAGAGTCAGCTCAACCCTGTAAGGTCACAAGTATGTGACTGGAATGTCTTTATCCTGGTGATCTTATGTTCTTATACAGCTGACTTAGATTTGTTTTTATAGAAGTATTCCTAAAAACTCTTCAAAGGGTGTGAGGGTGGTGAATGGATTTTAAAAATATATTTATTCATTCATTGCACTTATGTGTGCTCTGCTGTATATCGTAGCTCACTTTTCAGAGTTCTCAGTGAGAACCATTTTGGAGTGTTTATGAAACACATTTTCATGTATCATCCTCTGGGTTTAAAGTAACATGCTAAATTTAAAGGTACAATAGGTCATTTCGGATTTCTGATGGCCAAGAGAGGAATTGCAGCAACAAACGCCCTCAAACCACAACACTGTTTATCCCACCCCTTCTCTGTGAACATGCTGATGTTCTGCCCCTCAAAGGTAGATTCTGCCTTTGAGGGACTCAATGACAGATGCATTCAGTACACACCTTGCTCACGCCCTTGACAATATTGAAATCCACAGATGGCTCTCATACAGTGTTTGCTGAAGCTGACCACACACTGCTCAGATTATCATTCCTCCTGAAGAAGGTAACATTCCGTACATTTAGATAGCCTTCACAAGCGCCCTTGAATCAATAAGCTATTTAAAAAAAACAGCAAAGTAAAGTTAACTAAGGATATCCATGAGTTTGGATAGCGGGAATGCCATGTGATCCCACAGGGGTTATGAACTAAGTCTGAGATTTAGTTTCATAACATGAATAAAAGTCAGCTGTGCAGACACTGCCTCCTGTGAACTATCCATATGTTGTTGTTGCCATTTTGTCATCTTGCATACAGTGCATGCCTTTCCCTGTATTCATGTAATTACAGACTATGTTTAATAGCTGCCTGTTGGTGGGGGGTTAGCACTGCAGGTTTACAGGTCAGAACAGACTACAATGATTGTGTATTTTTTGCCACTTTTCCCCCTGACCAGTTTATCTTCCTCACGCCATGTAATATTTCATAATGAGACGGTAGATAAATAATAGAACAGATTATTAATAATTCCTCATATGGGTCTTCTGACAGACATTGACGAGAGCCAGGATTTATTTCGCATAAAATAACCCCAAATTCGTTCACAGATTTCCTACACATAACTAACTTATCATTCTCACATTTTTATAATTATTTGTAGCAGTGTAAGTAGCAGTGTTCATACAGTCGCAGTTGCAATTGTAGCTGCAAAAATACAATGGATTAACAGTAGTTGAACAGTACAACCTTCCGGTAGTACCTATGGTGTTCCTACTTAGCTGGCACCACCAAAATGGTAATAGTGTGTTTATAGACTATATATTAAAGGTTTATAGCATCCTATGAAGGCTTTATGACTACCTATGAAGTCTTTATGGCAACTACATTCTTGAAATTGTCCAGTTTACCTTGTTTGGCCAGCTGCAGTTTTGTGTTCTTCCAGGGGTCTTCTGAGTTTCCGGCCCTGGCTTCCCTCCCCCACAGACAGTTAAGGGTCAGTCTCCTGACTGAGGTCAGTATCTCTTCAAGACATTTGATCATTTTACAAATGTTTCCGGAACCAAGTTTTGTTTTTTTCCCTGACATCCTGGCACTAATCACTAATCAGCCTTTGTACTGACAGGACAAATCAATTACCTATCTAAACATATCTAAAACTATGTGCTCTACCCTACCACAAATGTACATTATTCAGACATGAGCAGTTTTGGGAAAGTGATCTTATGTTGATTAAAGACTATTCAAACTGTCTCAGTAAATTGGGTAGCCAATTGTCTGATGTTGAGGAAAGTGCAATTTGTTTGAACGAACCTCTAAATGTCATTTAGTACAGTAGTGATTTCATGTCATGATTCCCTGTCATTTTGAAACACACCTGATGAGTTAACTGAAGGGAAGGCTATCTTTATATTGTTCTATTGTATAGTAAGAATATAGTTATATAGCTATAATATTTTTCCTCACGTCATGTTTTGGGAAACACATGTGGAATGTTCAAGTGCTGTCCTGAAATTGTGTGTGAACTATGTTGTGCATTTTCAAGACACGTTGCTATCAAGAAACTCACTCCAGCCTGGAGCACAGCAACCTCCACCGTGTTTTTCTCCGGGCTCCACCCCATTCCCCTCCTGCTCCCCACACTCCATTATGGTGTTCCTTACAAAAAGTAAAATGGGCTTGACATCCTTCTCTTTCCTCCAAATTTTCTGGATTGCTGTGATTCTGAGCAACCACACCTCTGATGTAGAGTACAGGACTATTCTGTGTTAGTCACAGTGCACACCTAGATATCTGTTCAATAGTAAATGCTATTGAATTGTTTCATGTAGTATTAAAATTAGCCAACAGTAACATGGAGGTAGATGTATGGTTACAGATATCATGGGCTTGGTTAGGCCAATTTCTCTCATGATGAACAACATTGTCAGAAGAAAAGGGTTCTTTGGCTTGTCTCCATAATGCAATCCTTTATTACATTACATTACATTATTGGCATTTGGCTGACGCTCTTATCCAGAGTGACGTACAGTTGATTAGACTAAGCAGGAGACAATCCTCCCCTGGAGCAATGCAGGGTTAAGGGCCTTGCTCAAGGGCCCAACGGCAGTGCGGATCTTATTGTGGCTACACCGGGATTAGAACCACCGACCTTGTGTGTCCCAGTCATTTACCTTAACCACTACGCTACAGGCCGCCCCTATGGAACCCTCTATCATAGGTGTGAAGTATGAAAGCTCCCAGACAAAGAACCATTTTGCCCAACAAAGAACCCTTTAGTTAGATGGTGTTCAACTATGGAATCACAGGGTTCCTTTTGGAATGAATTTTTCTGAGAGTGAAGCAATGGGTCCTGATCTGATTTTTGAGCAGTCACTTTAAAACCCCTCTTTAAAAACATTCCGGTGTCACTCTCATTAAATGGAAAAGACCTCTATGGGGCCTTTAGGGACTTTCACTTGGAGGGCCTCCATCAGTCCGTGCTGATCAGGGCTGACCCCCAGCTGACCTCTGCATTAATCTCTGTCTCTCCCAGCCCATTCTTCCATCCAGCCCTGTAACTATCCCTACTCAACGTCAAGCCCCTATTCCCCAGTTCGGTGACCGATGTCGGCGGTCAAAGGGATCTCATCTTCGTTGGAGACCCCTCTGCAACCCCACTTAAGGTCTCCGATTACATGCATGACGGAGGCACGTTCTGCTGTCCGTACAATACAAATGTCCTGTTTCTGTCACGGGGATCTCTGCACTTTCCACTTTCTCTTTTCTCTACTTTTCTCTCTTTTCTATCAAGGACTTCTTTGCTGTGCTCTCCAGAAACCGGAATTGCAAGAACAGGACTATAAAATAAGATATCATACAATATACATTTTCAACAGCAATAAATATAATAAATAAATGCCATAAACAGACAAAAACAACAAATAACTGATTTAATGGTAGTTTTCTTGACCTAATTTGTTTGAGATATGAATGAGGTCTCGATGTGCAGTCTCTGTGGTTGAGCCCTTAACACCTCTGTTTCTCTCAAAGGAGGACAGTTAATTAATCAGCGGTGCGTCACGGATGATGGAGTTCTGGAGGATTTGGTGTTTAGGGAGAGCTCAAATCTCTCACGTCTCAGATTTAGCAATGACGGACAGTTCAGTCCAAGCCTATTTTGGAATGCTGTGCGGGCGCAGTCTGTCCTATCTGGTTTGCCAGTTTTGTCTTTTGTTGATCTGTTCTTCAATGAACCTATTCTTCAAGCTGACATCTTTGCATCGTCGACAGATCATCTGATAGGGATTTTTAAGGCCTGATAGGAAGTTTGCTTTGGTCTTTTTCTGCCTATTTCCCTAAGAATGATATTTCCATTGTAATGATTTTAGTCAGGATGTGGTTTTGCAGGGCTGTGTAGTAACATAAGTAGGTTAAGAATACAGTCGTCTTGTTTCAGTTGCTAATGCCCCCCTCTTCTCCACCCTCTCTCTCTTCCTCTCTTACTCTCTTTTCTCTCCACCTCCAATTATTATCCAATGGAATTACACACAACCCCTTTTGATCCAGTAGCTCTCTGTTGCTCCTCATACCCACTTCTAATTAATTTCCTTTGTTTAGCACTGTAGGGCTCAAATAACAGGCAATCTCTGATCTCTCCATATCTCTTGTCCCTGACTTTCTGATAGTTGATTATCTACTGCAGAGGTTTCCAATTTTGTTCCTAGATCTACCCTGTTTGCACTCCAGCCCTAATTTGGCACTCCTGAGTCTAATAATTAGCAGCTCAACAAGATCTCTACCTGTTGAATGAGGTGTGCTGCTTGGTTAGGGTTGGAGTGAAAACCTACTGGTTGATGTCCAGGAACAGGGTTCCACTGTGTACTGATCTAGTGTATGTCCTCTCTCCAAGCTTCTTCCTAACAGGCAGCTCCTTGTCCAGCATTGCATCCTGGAGCTGGAATGATTAAATCTCTTGTTCAAATGTTTTCAGAAGAATTTAAAATGCTTCAGTGGCTTCCCTTGGTTTTTCACTGCAAAGACGACACGTGTGTTTTTTTTACATGGGTCACGTGTTCAGGCTTTTCTATGAAACATGCTGTAAGAATTCGCAACAGTATTGTTCTCCAAAATAAATACATAAATAAATTCTGTTCATAATAATCCAGTTTAATCCTCTTGAGCTGGACTATACAGGCCTTGTTCTGGTAATTGGAAGAGTCTCTTGGTGAGTCCCTTGCAAAAAGACAGCAAAGGCATGATCAATAGCAGTCCCAGGCAGTGCCTTTTTATGTTAGCTTCTGTAATGCGTAGGCGTGGGAATAATGCTGGTTCTCATTCTCAAGTTATTTACCAAAACACAACCCTCTACGCAAAGATGCTGTACAGTATGTCAAAAGTTAATGTCCATATTTGACTGAAGAGATGTGCCTGTTATTCTTTGCCCACTTTGAAACAAAGCTAACAATGAAAAACTACAATGTGATTTGGCGGCTCTGTTCTGTCAATGTCAAGTCTATTAATTCAGAAAATTATTATATTCCTATTCGCATTGTCAATAACAGTGCTGCTGATAAGAGTTGTTTTTTTTCCTATTCATGAAATCTCCCTCTTCATTTCTGAAGGTAGGATAATGCCTTTCTACTCTCTTCTAAAGTACTTTCACAATTCGCCAAGGACAATATCAAAGCCTAGATACAGGAATTTGTGTGGGCTGATTGTGGGTGGCTTCTATTCGAAAGGGGATTTTCAACTTTGCACGGTTTATGTACAAACTCATTATTATGCAGGAGAACCCCGCCACATTACCCAGCATCCTACACCTCTGCCCCGCACCTCCATGGCTAAAAATAACCCTCCCCTGTGCCTGTTTCTCATCACAGGAGCCGTCTGATGGGATTGTGTATCCCCTGCCTCTCCTCCGCACTGTCAGTATAACTGCCTGGAATACCAAGACCCCGCTCTCCACGGCCGTAGTGTGACTTTCATGTCGTGCCAAATCCTCCCCTTTGCCATTTTTCACCAGCGGAGGATGGGCAAACCAGCGGAGAACTCTCGGGAAGAGAGCTGCGATTGCGGCAGAGAAATCTCGGGAATCTAGATTTATTCTCGTCAAAGGGTTTAAGGGTTATTTTCCCCACAAGGGAGTTGTTTATCTCATGTACTATCTGGGAGCTTAGGGCTGGTATTTCCACCTTTTTCTTCCCTTCTGTGAAAAGTGCTATACAAATAATATTGGATTTAACTGAATTGAATTGAGGAGAGCAGAATAAGAACTATGTTCATGTACAGTAGGGGCCAGCTCGTTCAAACAAATGCAGGGCAGATTGTTTACTGTATGTTAACCAAAATTTCATGTTTAATCCCACTTTGCACCAAGGAAGGGCATTTATGAATGAACTGCATCACTGTCTCTTAGACCTTGTTTGTAATATTTATTAGACTTTATTAGATTTATTTTGACCTATTAAGTCTTCTGCTGCTGCAGTCTATCCACTTACAGTAGAGGTTTGACGTGTTGTGTGCTCAGAGATGCTCTTCTGCATACCACTGTTGTAATGTGTGGTTATTTGTGTGTCACCTTCTTGTCAGCTTCGACCAGTCTGGCCCATCTCCTCTGACCTCTCTCATCAACATGTTTTTTCCCACAGAACTGCTGCTCACTGGATGTTTTTTTTTTTTTTTTGCACCATTCTCTGCAAACTCTAGAAACTGTTTTGCATGATAATTCCAGAAAATCAGCAGTTTCTGAGATACCCCAACCGCCCTGTCTGGCATCAATAATCATTCCATGGTCAAAGTCACTCAGATCACATTTCTTCCCCATTCTGACATTTAGTCTGAAAAACAGCTGAACCTCTTGATCACGTCTGCATGCCTTTATGCATTTAGTTGCTGCCACATGATTGGCTGAATAAATATTTGGTCTACCTAATAAGGTGGTCACTTGGTGTATACTGTTGTTTGCATGGGCAAACTTAAGGTCAACTATGTGACTTTTACATGCCTTTTGTAGTCCATGTATTTAAGTGAAAGGGAAAATATAATTGGGAAAAATACCACAAAGTCTATGAAAACCCTGAACACTCTGGGTTATTTTTACAAAGGAAGTACTACATTATTTTCCTCCTCACACTGGCACTTTTCAAATAAATGAAAGACATTCAGTAGCACAGTGCAAATAGCCTTGCGGAGCAGTTTTATTAGTACAAAACAGGATAGTTTTTCAAGGATAAATATATTTCCCGCTAAGGATAAAGTAAGAGTTACTGAGGGCTCTAATTAAGATAGTTGAAAGGTTTGAACGGAGGTGTAGAAGGAGATATAATAAGAAGGCTAATAAGTATGGAGGCTCAGAAAAGGGCAAGGACAGTCAAAGCCCTAGAGGGGGAGAAGGAGACAGAGGAGAACTGAAAGCTATGCACAACACCTAGTAAAGGTGTAAAAACAACAAAAAATAAGCCAAATCCACATTCTTAATAAGCCAAAACATATACACACTATAGACCTCAAGGATCAAGTAAGTCTAGGAATATGTAGAAGGAATGCAAATATATACATTAATCCTTGACCAGCACAAAAGGAAAAACATAGTATAAAAAAAGAAATATTATATATTTGAAAATCCAAGATGGAGGATGTATGTTCAGCACCAAAATCCTATGTGACAAATGATGAATCAATAATAAAAGGGAATATACCTCAACTAGCTAATCTCACTACTTTCCGCGGAATGGACTGCAATACCATGAACTGTTTTATTAAAACAAACTGGAAATGAGCTGACAAAGACAAATACACCAGGGCAGTTCTGGAACGAGACTGCCAGGAGTCAAAACAAGTTAAACTGCCGGCTTTAGTGTGATTATCCAAGCGGCTCAGTGAGAGGACTATAGTCTTGTTAAATTGAGAATGGTCACCATCAGTCATCAGTAATAGGACTGTCAAAATTGTTTGAATATAAAGTTCACAGTAGTTTTTCAACAAATGCAACAATATAAGACACTGTGCACTGTGCTTTACTTCAAGTGTGTACAGACAAACAGTGACTCTTCCAAAAATGGGATTATAACTGTGATTTAATCACATCATCACCGATAATTATTTGCTAATGTTTTATGAATCACTGCACGTCTTATGTGATTGGGTAATGTAGTGCTGAACAAATGGTGAAATTAGCTGGTTTTAATGATTGATGTTATTATTGTTAATGCTTTTCCAGTGGCTCACCCTGAACCTGCCAATGCCAGCTGTAGCCAGGTGGCATGCGACTAGCCTCGATGTCACCTGGGAGGAAGCGTTTCAGATGGCCGGGATGACTTATTTCTCAAGAGCAGTCTGTGTGCAATGACTACAGACTCCCCAATTCTTTTCTTGCTCTAATGCTATGACTATCACACAGCTCAGCAGGAGACATACAAAGTAAAAAATAAGCATTGCCAAAGAATAAATTGTTGTCTTGATGGAGTACATTGCAGTGATGAGATCTGCTTAGATTATCATATAATCAGAATTGGGGATAAAATGTATTCAGAATCCCCCTCAGTGTCTTCATTTTAAGTTCCAGAGACAAAAATCCATGTTCAAAATTAGTCACATCCGGTGAAAACCAATTTATAATCTTATTTAGACAAGCCATCAAAGCTACGCAAGTTTTTGAACACAGCATTTGGCTAATGAAACTGTTCTTACATTTCGTAGCTTGGTATTTAACTTGTCAATATCTCTGTATACAGTTTACCACTCATTTCAGAAATGCAGTGTACTTCCTTGTTATTCAGCTAACTATTTAAATTAATAAGTTTGGTAATAGGCATTTTTGAATAAAGAATCATAAAGCTCAATTGATAGCTCCATTTGCAAGTTGTATTACAACTAAGCATTCAATTAAGAAAGACTTGCAATCCATTTTAATACCTTGTAACCTTAAAATGAGTTATTGAACACCACTTTATTCCAGGGAAATGGCTGCATTGGCTAACCACAAGGAATTTGAAACAAAATTGTGGATCTACATTAAGGCCATTATTCATGTCCTGAGAGTTTTTTCCTGCTGGCCCGAATCTCTGCTGTTAGGATCTCTGGACTCTCTGAGAGGTAAATTGTTGCCTTCACAATGGTTTTTTTGTACATGGATTTGACAACCCTCTTGCTAAAATTCCACAGACACATTCAAATTGCAAAGCTGTTCTAGTAAAGAGCATTGGGTGGCTGCACGGGTGAACTGCAAACTTGTTCACTATAATTTAATAACATGTGCGGTGTGGAGAAGGCTTGGGTCGGCTCAGGTAAAAGACCCCGATTTTTTGTGACGTGATGATGTTTGTTCAATATGGAGCTGGGAGAATGGGATTTTCGGAACAAGTTCTTCTCCTGCTCAAAATACCCAGCATGCAACAGTATTTAGACAAATGAATGTGCTACTACAGGTTCAGGGTTATTTATGGCTGTCGTATAGCATGTGACTGTATACGACTGTCTACTTGCAAATGCTCATGTATTATAAGATATTGCAGATTATTATACATAATTAAAATGTAATGTTGCTCCATTGTTAACACTATCTGATCACAAACAAATACCACTTATATGATAACAATGGAGAGGTTATGATCCAATTTCAATGATTACACTGTAGCTGTAGACGGGCTGTCAATAACTAATGATGTATTTTTTCTGTCATTTAAGGTAGCTCTGTAGATTCATGCAAAGTTTGCTAAGCCAGGAACTTCGTTTTTTCTTAAACTAAACCTTGTGGAGTGATCATGTTGCAGCAGATACACTAGCCTTTTAACTGTACAATTTTGATGTTTCCAACAATCTGGAACACGAAAAAATATGTAGGACCCTTATTAACAATGAGAATTCATCATTGTTGAGCAGTCCTAAAACGCATCTATGCTGTTGTCAAGATTCTGAATTTCAGTTCATATTTTTGTGCAGTTTATAGCTAGAGTGGCCACTATTACATGTTCTGACAAGGACTGTCAGTATGTTTGTAAATTACAAACACTGTCCTTTGGTTAGACGCAAAAGTGTGTCACATTGCAACCACATTCTAATCTGTTCAACACTTTTGCTTACGTCATCACATTTTATGTCATCACATCACGTTAACAAATTTTTTCAGCAAGGTAACTAAGTTATCAAACCCGCACAGACTCCACACGGGCAGGCAACGCATGAACACACCAACAAGATGGAGGTTTTATTTGGACAACGGGAAGCTTTATGCTTGGCAGTAATTTTGATTTTATGTGCAGGCATTGTCGAGAGCCTCCGTTTCCCGTTCCTGTGCTGTGAAGTGTCAATCTGAGACCCACTAAATCTGTCTCTTTACCAGTGTTCTGCTCAGTTTACCTGCAATTCTCTCAGAAATACTGGCTGTTACACCATGATGAAAAGCAGTTCTGAGCTGTGTTTTTTACGGGATTGGCTTTTTTCACTATGCAGTTTGACGGATCCTAGTCCTTCACTGTCTATGTTTCTGATGCAATTTCCGTAATTCTTGCTTTATAGGTGGTAAGGCTCTGACGGTACATACATTGTGTGTGTAAATAATAAAGAAAAATAATAAAATGACAAATTTGTTGTATCAAATTTCTCAGAATCGTGAAATGAGATGAAATCCTGGCAAGTAACCGTTTCTTAATTTGATTCCAAGTTTGGAGAACGGTGATCCTGCAAATACCAAACATTATCTTTTTAATTTGTTATTAGCTTCACCAAACTGCTGGAAATCTTACCAAAGTATCCCCTTTCAGCCCCCACGCAATGTACCAACCAATGTATTGCAAAAGACAATAGCAATTCCACATTCAAATAACTAAAAAATAGCGGTTTTGCTGTAATGCTATAATCTTCAGGTTGGCTTGCATATATGAAACTCAAATTTGCTTTCTTATGTTGTTACAGAATGTGAACTAGACATGATTACAAAGGTACAGTTCTGCCTTATAGAAAATCAGAATGCCCAGGAACAAAGAAATGTAAATAATGAAAAATTTGCCCCAGGTCTATGAAAACTATTTAATTATGACCATTTGAACAGACACCCTCAATTTTACTTATTTTTTTAACAATACAATTCAAAATTCTTCTCCACATCAGAAATATTTCTTCTCCTTAAAAAATATTCTAAAGTTGTCCATTTAAAACTCTGCTTTGAATCCAGTTAGTTATTACAAGACTGGAGGATTCGACATTCTCCTTTTTGTACCTGGTATGATTGATCTTCCTCTCCATTCACACCCGTAGGTAGTTGGGTGCTTTTGATGAACTGTACCCTTTGAAGAGAGGAACACTTAAGACCCTGCATAATCTCCCATAATCCCCTCGTGCTATAATGACTGACTGAGCTCCTGTCCTATCATGAGTGACCTGCACCTGGTGAACTGCCCACTGCCTTTCAGAGCAGTTTGCCTTCGTAAGTGTGATCCTTTTGAAACATGTTTTGAGGGCTTTGTGAATAACCCCAGTGTTTATGTCTGAGCTGCCAACAGTCACAATGTCAGACATGCATATCAGAGTTTTCAACTGAATGCTGATTATGACACCATGAAAGACATGCCTGTTGGCGAGGGCTGTCAGTGAGGTTTGTCGGCTGTTATTTCAAGCAGTGTAAGACATTAAGCATCTGTTAAATAGCAATTGCTATACTGTTACTGCATGCCCTGTGAGCCCTTCCCTTGCTGAGAAAAACAGTTCAACATTGTAGTATAGAAAGGCCCAATGATCAATGTTTTACATTACATTACATTACATTTCTAGATTACTTTTAGTTAGCAGACACTTTTATCCAAAGCTTCTGTGGATCACAAACTAAAGTTTCGCAAAGAATGTTGTGCATAGTTTATTTCAGTGCTACTTTCCTTTCCAAACTAAGAAAACAAACAACAAGTCAACATCAAAGTGCTGCCTGGTGTCTTCTGTGGCAGTGCGTGTGTGTGTGCGTGCGTGTGTGAGTGTGTGTGTGAGCAAATGCGTGTGTGTATGTGTGTCTGATAGTCCATCACCCACCCCCAACCCCCCTAGTGGCATTACAGCAGTCCATGGGTGAAAACGCCCACTGAAACCGAGCTAATTGAACATCCAGGGCATGGCATGAGAAATGCGTCCAAAGTACAGAGTGTGTCCTATCCGGCTCTATATAGGGCGGGTCATCCATACTTCTCTCTCCTCTGGTGAGACTGTGGAGCAGGGCCTGCTGCCTCCATGGTCTCTGCCGGCTTCTCCAGCTGCTCCGCCGTTCTCCACAGTCCCGCTCGCCCGGGGGATTCCATACTGGGTAAAAATAGACGGCCCGCTCAGCATTCATTAGCACATCATAGCGAGAGCATTTGTTAAGAGAATTACCCAACACATATCAGGAACATGCGGTGTCCTATAAAACACATCCACTGACACATCTTCTGGGGGAATTCGATGACACTCACGAAAATCAGCATCTGAAGTTTTGCGCTGAAATGCACTGCAGACACTAGCGTGTTGTGCACTCCATCACTCGCTCACGTGAAAACAATAAACTCATGGTTCCCTTCCCCTGTTCCTGGAAATCTATCATGCTCTAGGTTTTCATTTAACCCTAATTTGACGCACCTGATTCTACTGAAAAGCAGCTCAATGAGATCGGTAGCTGTAGAATGAGGTGTGCCTTTTAAAGACTGTGCAGCCTCCGTTTAAATTTAAATTGTTCCTTTAGTAACTAAATTACAATAGTATTTTTCTACTTATTAGACTTTGAAAAGATAAAAAACCTTCTTTGGTGTAAAACCTGAACTTCTTAATATAGCAGACTCAAGACTGGCCGGGCGTGTCAGTTCTTTCCTAATTATGTGTGCATTCACTTTTGATTGACAGTCCAGGCCACTCACTCCCACTGACCTGGACCATGTCAGTTTGTCATCAGACTTTTGAAAACTCATCCGGAAAGGTCAGTCAGTTTACTAGCACAGGAGCTGATGCCACCACTTTTCACTGTTGCCTAACTTTAGTTAGCTAAACTGTTGTGTTGGCAAAATGATGCATTACAGACTCTGTGCAATTTTTTCACTTTTGTCTCGCTATTTGTGTCACCATTTAAGCAGCATCACGGAACCGCAAAATTGTGAGTGACATTGGCCTGCATTTTAACTCCAGGTAGGCTTGAAAAACCCTTTCCATTTTAATTGTCAACATAGATCACAGAAGCAGCTGTGCTTGCATGAGCAAAGGGTTGTACTATTTTAAAAAACTGTGAGTATAAACTTTAAGCTCGACATGCAAGCAATGACAGCGAGTCATTTGAATATCCTGTTAGGTGACGTTATATAGTAGTTGCCTGGACATTGATTGTTATTCCAGTGTCATACAAATATAAACTGTATGTACTTTAGGTTGTTTGATGTTAGCATTAAAAGCTGTAGAATCCGAATCCAGACCTGAGGTTTTGGCAAAGCCTACCATCTTGAGAATGGCTTTGCCAAAATGTTGGCACAGACATGGTAGTTCATTTATATATTAATAAATTAATGAAATAACCTGTTTTTTGTTTTTTTGTATGTGCCTGCCCCTGTTTCCTCAGTTGTCACACATGTGATTTCATATAGAAAATGTAATCTACACTACAACTAGCATAGGAATCGTGATGAATTCTAAAGCCATACTGTTGCTTAGGCTGCACCATTCTGTAGACTTGAGACTTGACTTGGACTCTAGCTCAGAGACTTGAAGCTTGACTTGGACTCGTCCCTCAAAGACTTGAGACTTGACTCGGACTTGCATTTGATGACTTGTGAACATTTCTGCATTACATACATGTATGACATAATTTTAAAATCAATGCGTAAGTAACCTTATAGTCTTTGGACATAATATAAGCATTTTAAAATCATGATTCTTAATGTCTTTAAGGGTTGGAGTGAATTCCTATGGTAGATTAGAACAGGGTTGGGAACCACTGCACTAAGCAAACCATGTAGGCTTACCGCTTTCATTTGTTTTCAATTCAGAGTAAACCCCATGTGACTCAACACTGGTATCCCCACAGAAAAAAGATGTTAATGAGGTGTAAGACTGCCTCACTGTGGACAGACATGTAGGAGTAGGTGTGTGTGTGTGTGTGTGTGTGTGTGCCCGTGTTTGTGCGCATGTGTGTGCGAGTGCATGCGTGTGCATGGATGTGTGTCTGTGTGTGCATGTGTGTGCATGGGTGTGTGTGTGTGCGTGTGTATATGCATGCATTGTTTTATTCTGCATGTCTGTAACATTGTAAAGCGCAGTGTGAGGGTAATAATAACAAACAGACTGTAATGATGATTGTCCTTTGATGGTGAGCATTTCTCTTCAGTAGACAAAAAGAACACTTTGTAAGTGAGCAAGAGCACGTACTCTACAATGCTGCCGAATTCTGAATTCATATTATTAGCTGTCATTATATTAAAGGTTAAAATCCAACTGAAATAAATAACAAAGTCATAGACTTCATCTAAGCTCAATTAACTGCAATAAAGTCAAGTGTGTCATTGTTCTTTAAATATCATCTATGCATAACTATCTCATAATGATTTATATTATGCATTTGATTCATATTAATTATCGTTGATTGATTTTATGTCACATGCTCCATGAGGTGTTCGCTCAAATTAATTATTTAGATAAGCAATTTACTAAACATAAAAAAATCATTGGATCACCGTTGTGTGATCACTGATACAGCATGCCATACCATGCTGTAAAGTCCAGCTATACCAGGGAGACCAACTTGAAAACTGAGCTGGTCATAAGCTGATCTAGTTGCATATGAGCTGGTCAACCAGCATGACCAAGCTGGTCATGAAGCTGGTCTACATGGGTATGAGCTGGTCAACCAGCATGGTGAAGCGTTATGAAGCTGGTCTAGCTGGGTATGCTGGTAGCTTATCTGAACTGGCAGCTGGTCAAAACATAGCTTGAACTGGTAACATCATGTCAAGCTGGGAGCTGAACTGGTCATGGTCAACTTACAAAACCATGTTGAGCTGGGAGCTGGCCTTAACTGGTCAACCAGCTACCAGCTGCTGGTTTTTTTTTCAGCAGGTTATAGTCTTACTGGTCAAATTTATTCAAGGTTTAAAACTAATTCTGGAGCGTGGGGGTGGAAACATATTTTATTTTTATTCACAGCCTTGCAGTTAAGTATTGAGAGAACTGATGTCAGTTCTTTCTGTGTCCATAAAAAGCTGGGGGAACCTGACATGAAATATGCCATAAAACCACGGTTCCACTCTGTCCCAAGCTTCCAAATGTCTAAGCTGATTTGTGAAGTTCTCATACAATCCATTCAATCCATCCAATCCATTCAATCCATTCAAACCATTCAACCCATTAAATCCAATATTGACACACAGAGGGGCCTACTGAAGCTGCAGAAAAGGCTGTTGGAACAACTTCCCTGATATGATAAGGTTTTGTGATTTTCCAGGATTTGTTTGGTTGGGGTTTCTCAATTTCACAGTGCCATACTCTCTCATAAATCATTGGTAATAGATATAGTGCGTTTATTTCTCGCACCATTTCCTGTTATTGCTGCTCTATTTCACTGATTCCAACCAATTTGTGCCATTGGTCCTGAGCCACATGGCTACTAGGAAAAAACCTCTTACATTCGAGAAACCACTGGTTACATTCCCCATCAATTTCAACAGGCACTATTTGTGACAGTCAGTTTTGTTCAACTGAGACATTCATAATCTCGTTCCGCAATTAAGGAGCTATTTTCCGGTAGTTATGCGGTACCAGTGAAGTCCACTGTGATGTGCAAAAAATATATGGGAGACTAGAATTCAGTGTCCCAAGTATAAACAAGCATGAGGCAGCTGTAACAGGGCTGGTGAGATTAGCGAATAAAAGCTCTAGGAAACACGAAAGGATGTGGGGTTTTTTGTCATAGAGAGGGGGGGCTTTGCATCGGCTGTGCAGGTTTCTAGCGTGTTCTCTGCTCCAGTTTGATCCAGATGCCCTTCTCCGGGCGCAGTATCAGCTCTCCCAGGGGTCGTAGGTCATCCCGGTTCTGACAGGACTCCACGGCGAAGCGGCGTAATATCCACGCCAGGACCACCTTCTCCTCCATCAGAGCGAAGCGCTGACCTGCACCAGAGCACACGCGTGAGTGAGGCACACACTCACTCTCTCTCTCTTTCTCTCTCTCACACTTTCTCTCACACTCTCTTTCTCTTTCTTATACTTTCTCTCACACTCACTCTCTTTCTCCCACTCTCTCCTCTCCTCTCTCTCTCACACACAAACACACACACTCACTCTCTCTCTCTTTCTCTCTCTCACACTTTCTCTCACACTCACTCTCTTTCTCCCATTCTCTCCTCTCCTCTCTCTCTCACACACAAACACACACACTCACTCTCTCTCTTTCTCTCTCCTCTCTTTCTTTCCCTCTCTCTCACAAACATACACACACTCACACTCTTTCTCTCCTCTTTCTCCCACTTTCTCTCCCTCTTTCTCTTCTCTCTCTTTTTCTCCCTCTCTCTCCTCTCTCTCTCTGTTTCTCCTACACTCCCTCCTCTCTCTCTCCCTCTCTCACACACAAACACACACACTCACTCTGTCCTCTCTTTTTCCCACTCTCTCTCCCTCTTTCACATACACACACTCACTCTCTCCTCTCTCTTTCTCTCTCTCCTCTCTCTCTCCCTCTCTCTCACACACACACACACGCACACATACCCACACACACAGACACGCAACAGAAACACATAAAAATGTACATACACAAGCACACGCACACACATTCTAACACACACATGTAAAAGAGACACATACATTTACCAACAACACGGACAGTCATGCCTGCACACACCAATTCATGCGCAGACTAACAAACGGCCCAAGATATTACCCAGCTCTTTTACCTACAGCAATGACTAGACGGCAGTGGTTTCGGAGAAAACACCTGTTCAGAATTTTTCTTTATTCTTAGAGTGCACGACAGTGCGTAGAATATCAAAGACAACAGAGCAGCAGAGAAGCGTTTTCCCCCTCGGACTCTCACTGTTTTCTCCCGGCTGTGTGGAGAGGACCGTTTAGCCCCGCGAAAGCGGGCTGAGAGCAGCGATCTGTCACAGCCAGCAGGAGGAGACAGCACAGATGAGTAGCCCTGCACGCTCTCACTGGGGATTAAAGCACTCTGCTATTTTTGTGGAGAGACACTTAATGGATGATTGATTCTGGAGGCAGAATGGCCATTCAGAACATTAGAATCAACTGTTGGAAGACAGGCAGGATATCATAACAAATGCGTGCCGGACTGGAAGGCAACCCTCGGAGGGAGATAGGCGCCTGCTCTTAGACTCTGTCTTCAAAGCCATTTTCATCTGTTCTTTTTCGTTTTTACTTTTTATGTTTAATGTTACACGTTGAATGGCCTGGGCCATTCCTGAAAATCTTCAGATCTGTGTCTCTTAGCATGTCATATGCGCATTTTGGCATTTTCAAGAGACTTTCATGCAGAGGAATTTACACAGTCTACTATAGGATATAGGACCATTAACATTAGTTTAATATCACTAGTATCGCCACAGGAAGTCTGGCAATATAATTATTACATGAGCACTTGAGTGGTCTGTGAACATGGGATCAGTAGTGGCCCCCTCTAATACAACTTTCTTTTTTTATCAGTGAGGGCGAGTTTCACAGACACTGATCAAGCTTAGCCCCAAAACTGTTTAGAATGGAGAATCTACATTCTAAACAGAATTCAATCAAGGACTACACTTAATCTGTGTCTGTGTGTAGCCTGAGGTGTTCACAAGGGAGGGCTACTGTACATATCCATGCATTTCAAATTTTCTCATTTCAACATACAGTAATATACAGTGGTCATTGTGGTCATTTTTATGGGCAATATAACAAAATCGGTGCCATAGCGGAATTGCAGGCAATGGTGTACTTCAATAATATTATTGATCTATGTACAGTACTGTGCAGAGTCTAGGCACCCTAGACTTTATTATAAATATGTTTATTTTTGTGTGTGTTAGTATAAAAGAACACATTTGAGATTTCCAAAAATTCATTCTCCAAAAGATTACATTTTACAGAGACATTTTTGTATTTCATTTTAAAAAGTAACATGTTACTGTAAGCAATTGACTTCTTTTTACAAAAAAACTTGATCAAGGCTGTCTGAGATCAGAAGCAAGGAGCCAACCAAAGTCTGCAGAAGAACTGTGGCAAGTTCTCCAACATGCTTGGAACAACCTCCCTGCTTATTGACTTATAGAACTGCAGGACAGCGTTGGCTATCTCAGAGAAGTGATGCAGTTTTAATGCCGAGGGGTGGTCACAAAAAATATTGATTTGGTAGTTTTTAACTCTTCTGCCAAATTATTAAAATGTAATGTAAAATGTATAGTATGTTTATTTAGGAACTTTCATTGAATTATCTTTGAAATAATCTGTACACAATGCTATACAGGGGCCTAAGATTTTTGCACAGGACTGTATGTGTTTTACATGTGCCAACAGCTTCATGTTTTTCAATCTTTGTCAATCCCTGATTTTGACAGCTGGGTTTGAATGTGAATCCTATTCAGAAAGAGAAGAGAGAAGGTACATTTGCAATCTGCACATACCGATGCAATTCCTCATTCCTGCGGAGAACGGAATGAAAGCAAATGGATTTCTCCCTGCAGAATTCTCCGGCAAGAAGCGCTCCGGCCGGAACTCTTCCGGGTCAGGGAAGTATCGTGGGTCTCGGTGCAAAGCATATGGTATGATGACCGCGTTGACTCCTTCGGGAACTCTGAAGCCATCTGCAGCAGGAAGATGTTCAGATTCTGATACATGACAACAACAACAACAACAACAACAACAGTGTACAGAATGTGTGCCACACAATGCTGTGCTCTGCCAGGATGTGTACTTTTGTTTCTGAAGGTTTGACATGTGCTGAAATCAGAGCCTTTTCATTTCACATATAATTAACCATTCATCAGATAAAAATAGAGTAATAACTGAATGTTTTGACAAGATCAACTGCAATGTATTAACAAAAATTTAAAAATATATATATCTCTAGAATTCCATAATATCATTATGTAGTATAAAGTATGTATCGACACATGCAGAATTTTGAAAAGTATTTGCAGTTTATGTATTCCTTACAGAAGTCTAGAAGTGAGAAAAAGTTTGACATCTCACTGCACTTTAATTTATCTTGACAGGAATTATTTCATCTTCAGCCACAAAGCACCGACGATTTTGTTTTTTTCACGGTGGGTAAAAATAGAATGCCTGACAAATGCTGCTGTGTGGAGAGGCGGATGATCTATGTGCCCTCAGACAGGACGCGTGTCTGTGATCACCTCCGCTGTCTCATGAACAATGTGGAGCTAGCGGTGTCGCGACAGTCTGCCGCCACCTACTGATGCGGCAGTCTTCGCAGACGCGTCGTGCGAACAGCGGGACGGAGGGAAAGATGCGCAGGCTCTCCTTCACCACGCACTCCAAGTAGCGCAGCCCGCGCAGGTCTTCCATGGTCACCGGCCGCTCCGACGACCCTGAGACCCGAGTACAGAGCTCTCTTACTATTTAGGATGTTTCAAATTAGTGCAAGTATATCTGAAATCACTGCTGCATATAACAGTGTGATAAAACTAGCTAGATATGGAACTACATTCAGTGAAGTATAATCGTGTACCAACACTGGACACTATGCTGGCACAAGTATCCCACAATGCATTTTGTTAAGTTAAGACCCAAGCAACCAGGAGGGCTGTGTTCAGATCAAAGCGGCAGAAGAGTTGAATGATTTAAATGCAAGTATTACCTTTCACTATGCTCAGTGGAACATAGTTTCAATCAATTCATATGTTTTAAATATTTTTTATGTTTTCCTGACACTAAGTCACATGAACTAGCTGCTGTCATCAGTGTCCACTGTGCTTAAAGTGGTGGTGGTCCATGATGAAGTAGTATGTCTGAAAAGTATTGGTAAGAAACTTATTGGTCTTCTGCTGCTATAGCCCATCCAATTCAAGGGTTTGACATGTTTTGCATACCATTGTTGTAACGTGTGGCTATTTGTGTTACTGTCACCTTCCTGTCAGCTTTAACCAGTCTGACAGCCTTTCTCCTTTGACCTCTCTCATTAACAATGCGCTTTTGTTTTTTTGCACCATTCAAACTCTAGGGACTGTTGTGCGTGAAAATCCCAGGAGATCAGCTATTTCTGAGATACTCTAACCACCCAGTCAGGCACCAACAATCATTCCATGGTCAAAGTCACTTAGATCACATTTCTTCCCAATTCTAAAATGGTCTGAAAAACAGCTGAAGCTTGGGGTACCGAACACCTCCTGGAGCTCCTGCCAGACCTTTCTCTGTTCTTCTGGGTGAGAGCCCAGAAGGTAAAGGGTCCAGTTCAACGAGGCTGCTGTGGTGTCATGGCCCTAAAACAGGAAATAAAGGGATACTCACAAGGCTCACTTGGCGTCTCAGTGCAAAATAACTCTGGTAATATTGATACGGATAGAGTACATGCTATCCTATCTGGACTCTCATAAACTCTGTTTGACTTGAGTTAACACAGAACAGCTTACTATGTGGTTTTCGGGGATGCTTCTGAAATGTAATCTCTGAAGGAAAAGGCAATTAAATAGTGACAGTTTGTTTTATCTGGAAACCTTTGCTAACACACATTGCATTTTGAAAGATTGCGATTTATAAAAACATCTAATCTTATCCTTTCCAGAACCTTTTTACTTACCCAATTTGAATGAGACAAGAGCAATCAATTATTATGTACAGTAGAGGAGTTATTTAGACTTTAAGATAAAGCTATAAAGCATTACTTGCACATAAAGGTATGTTTCCAGAATGAACTTCACACTGTCAGTTTTTTGTGAGGGACCTGCACAAAAAGGTTTTTGAGCAGTTGTACAGTTTGTAAACAGAGGTCTTGTTACAAAAGAGCGTCATACAGTATAAGTTATACACAGTACTATAAATACTATAGTATATAATGTGTAATACATAGAATATGTAATAATGTATGTAAATATACTATAAACAATTACATTTCTGCTGCTATATACTTACATTTTTTCCCCCATTCCTGATGGTTGATGTCAACATTAACTGAAGACCCGTATCTGCATGATTTTATGCATTGCACAGCTGCCACATGATTGGCTGATTAGATAATCGCATGAATAAGTAGGTGCACAAGTGTTCCTAATAAAGTGAGTCACTGTAATCATCAAGTGTAAATTTTAGAACCACCTACAGGCTCATGAGGGCTGATTCAGTCACTTTAGTGCAATGACCCCCAAAAATATTTCCTTCTTACACTTAAGTAGTAGGGTTTTAGTTACTAAATTTTCTCATGGGAGATGATCAAGGCAGATATAAAGCATGGACGTCTTCTAAGACTTTACACTTTTGTGGGTAAGAGAGGTCAGGGGTCATATGAGCCTTCTCTCAATGGCTGCAGTGGCCTTACAGGGCATGTTATGTTCATGCAGAAATGATCTTAAGATTGAGTATTTTTGGGAGACCACTAAGAGGCTAAATTATAAATGGTAAGATTCTTATCAATCCGTTACAACCCAGTATGAAACATTCAATTCGCTTATATTTTTCATCTTCTTCAACGTGTTGAACTTACAGCACAAGCAGAGAGATACAGACTGCCTGTGGTGCTGCGGGTAATGGAAGATGAGAGTGAGCAGGCCCTTGTCTGCACCCTGCCGTTTTGCGTTTACCTCGAACATGAAGGTGTCCACCTCCTCCTGAATGTCTCTGTGGCTGAGACTGTGCCCTTCCTCGTCTGTGCTCTCCAGAAGCATGTCCAGGAAGGCTCTCCTCTTCCTCGCGCCGTGTTTGGATTCCCCATCAGAGTCGGCGTGGCTCATGGACTCTGCTCTCTCCCTGATTACCTGCAAGGTCACGTCCTTACACCACTGCTCAGTTTCGCTCTGTTGCCATGGAGTTGGGATAGACATACAAATGAATGTGTTGCCTTGGCACTGCAGCGGCGAAGGCAATTGCGGAGATGTTTCAAGATATCAGCTGGCTTTGAAGATAAATGGAAATAAATTACTGGGTTAAATTAACACAGGGATGAGGGGAATATGGACAAAATATGTTTCGTGCACAATATTTTTTTATCTATCTTGATGGATGGATGGCAATGTGCACAAGAAATAGTGAAGGAGTGTACAAGCCAGAGCAGATCGCTTTTTGAGCAGCACAATTAAGCTAGTATGTGGATATCACTTATGACAACTAGCTATAGCGGGAAAGTGTTCGTGCTAACCTGACAAACCACATTTGAAACCCCTTCAATCATGGTAATGACATAATTGTCCCAGACTTATTGTAATTTTTGGTACTTGTTTGGTACAGTTGCCTCATGAATTTTCACAAACATATTGTTGCTGCTCTGTACTGTAAGCTCCATAATACCACAGTGATTATTAGCAGCATTACTGTGTGCAAAATGTTGAGTAGTGCAAATTCCACCACATTCAGGCCAGAGACGATTAAACAGATTTACCTTCAATGTACACTCACTGAGCACTTTATTAGGTAGACCTGTACACCAGCTTGTTAATCCAAATATTTAATCAGCCTGTTATGTGGCAGCAACTAAATGCATAAAAGCATGCAGCCATGGTCAAGAGGTTCAGACGTTATTCAAACCTAATCAGCATGGATAAGAAATGCAATCCAAGTGACTTTGACCATGGTTTGACTGTTGGTGCCAGACAGGGTGGTTTGAATATCTCAAGAAACAGCTGATCCACTGCAATTTTCATGCACAACAGTCTTTGCAGAGAATAAATACATAATAAAGTGCTTACTGAGTGAATCATTACTCAACAACGCAATTACAATTGTACATACACCAAAAGGCTCCTCTGGGTCTCTATGGGGAAACCCTATCAAGTGTTCTTTGATGGGAAAAATGGTTTGATCTTTCACACTTTCTACACCGACCATAGAAGGTTCCATAAAAAACTCAAAAGCATTCCCCTCTGGAGACAAACCAAAGCAGCCTTGATTTCTGCTTCAAAAAGTACTTAAAAGGGGATAAAGAAGTCAGTGCGCTTACTCACACTCTCAGTGAAGGAATGCAGGATCTCCAGTCTTCTGTTGTGCTCTTTTCCCTCTCCCAGAAAATAGTAGATAAAATCTGGCCAAAACCACGGTGTCCTCTGCCTACGGGTGACGATATCGCTCATCCTGCAATAAGTCATACAACGTGATTCAAAAGTAAAAAAAATCTCAAATATGACTTTTTATGACGATTTTTGATATATGTTCTGGTGGCTTTGATGTCACATAAAACACAACTTCAGAGCAATATAAGCTTGAAATAGCCCTTTGTTCACACATTAAAAATGTCACTCACTTGTATACACTTTGAACATACTCGGAGTCAGAGTTATTCTGTGCGTAGATTTTCTTACCCATAGCAGTTTCTGAAAGATGAAGTCCAGGCATTTGTTAAATCATTTGTTCTTTCCGCATCCCTAGAGTCCAGATTAACACCTGGTTTTATTTTTATAAACCCTGGTGTTTGTCCTTTATCTAGAAATCACAATTACTGAGCCAGTGGGCCATTTCCTCTCATGTGGACTTCAGTTTTTCTCAGTGCTTTTCTGACAGAAGATAAAAGGGTTTATAATGTGACTACCATCAACTTGGGCACAGGGGTAATCATCCTGAACCTTTCAAATATTTATGTTTTTTTTTCGTTTGCTTGAATGGGAATTAAAGTATGCTGTCGGGTCTGCTCATCATTGGAACATACCATCAGGAAAGCTTCATTTCTCTTGAAAAAGTGCTTTTAAATGCATTATTGAACGTGCTTTTATGAAATGCTGTTTGCGTTAATGTACTGACCGCATATGATGTCCAGCGCGCAGAGTGTGACGAAACTAAAACAGTTAAACGATCCTCTTCCCGCCTGCTTCTCCAGTTTCTCGGTCAGAACCTCCGCCTGCTCGTTCATTACTTCGAGGAACTCGGTCAGTATGGAGAAGTGAAAAGTCGGGGTCAACATCCTCCGCCGTCTGCGCCATTTGTCACCTGTACTACAACCACGGAGAGACAAGACAAGCGTGTGACAATGTGATTCATGTGAAACCACTAACGGAACTCCGCTTCGGTCTTTTTGAAAAATTGCTCAATGGCTGTCACACAGAGGCACAAATTTGTTCTCCGTGTCTTAACAGGCACTTTTTAGGACAGACTCATTTTCCCCTGCAAGACCACATGACCAACCCATCCACTCTCCTGCCAGCTCATATTTTCTCAGGCTTACTACATTGTGAATACAAACCTGTTTTGAAACACTAATGGGAGAATTATTATAGACTCCTGAAGTTGTTTTGAAACAAGTACTTTTAATTTCTGATTTGCTAGTTGGCATAGTTTGTCCATCCATCCATCCATCCATCCATTATCTTAACCCACTTATCCTGAACAGGGTCGCAGGGGGGCTGGAGATTATCCCAGCATACATTGGGCGAAAGGCAGGAATACACCCTGGACAGGTCGCCAGTCCATCGCAGAGCACACACACCATTCACTCACACACTCATACCTACAGGCAATTTAGACTCTCCAATCAGCCTAATCTGCATGTCTTTGGACTGTGGGAGGAAACCGGAGTACCCGGCGGAAACCCACGCAGACACGGGGAGAACATGCAAACTCTGCACAGAGAGGCCCTGTCTGACGGGGATTCAAACCCAGGACCTCCTTGCTGTGAGGCGGCAGTGCTAACCACTGCACCATCCGTGCCGCCGGCATAGTTTGTGAGCAGGTTTTTATAAAGGTTAGATAGCGCTTCAGTGCATAACTGCCTCTGTGCCTGAACATATTTATTTTTCATAGCAGCTAAGCAGCAAATTAAATGTAAATATAAATATATAGCCAATGCAAATAACTGATACCTGTGCATTTACCTGAAAATATTTATGGTAACCTAAACCTGGGAAGATAAGGATGTCTATTATTGCATGTGGTTGCACTTTACTGTAAGTGTGTTATAACGGCATCATGTTATGAGTCAGACTGTATGTTATTACACAGTATGTAATATAGCTGATTGTAAAAAGTGAAGTCATATACTGGGAATTATATTCCATTGACCAATATCTGTAATCATCAAATGACTCATTATTTTAATTGGCAATTTTAAAGGAGATCTTTTCTCAATGAGGTTGACACAGTGGTGAGAGATGCCATATGCTGGTGAGCTTCTGAATCTATGAGCAGATATTGGTCCCTTTGCTTCCTCAAAAGTAATTCAGTTATATTCTCTAGAGTGCTCCATAATTGAATGTTATGAAATGTGATTTGTTCAGTCCTGAGAATTCTTCAGTCTTCCTCTGATAATGTTCTGGACTGTTTTGATAAATACCCCAGGTCCAGATGGGAAATGAAACAAATCAACAGAGCGACATTCTCCTTTTCTTTCAGAAGTGAAATATAAATGAGGAATTACCCACCAACTTATTGTTAATAATAGTGTGTATTTGAGTTCCTGTCGGCATATTTGCTTTCCACCAATGAACTGCACACTGCAATGTCATTTAAAATGGAAGATGTACAAAGGTTTGGTTTTATGAAGGGTTCAATTTACTTGAAACTCCAACTTGTGGATGTGACGGTTTTTCTGTGTAACTATTACTACTGCACAGTACAATTGTCAAAAAGTGTTAAATTGTAAATCGTATAGAGTATATATGGTCCAAATAATACTCTGTTACAGTTGGATTAACACTGTGTGTGTATGTGGAGTGAATAAAATACTGTATGTGAAACAAACCTAGTCAGAAGACCAGTTCCCAGCCAGGGGTACAGGAACCTGTAGGCAAATGATTTATCCAAGTGCTTTGGGTTGTTCAGCACCACCTAGGGACCAGAATATCACTATACACTTTACAACCGCATCTGAGAAAAATATAGGCTGTATTTTCAGGTCTGTAATCATAATTGCATATGATTACATTGGTCAATATCATTGAACTGACTAGCATCCATGTTTAAAGAGGGAATGTGCAATAATTAAAGCTGATTTTACTTGCTCTTCATACCCAGTATGACTCTATGTATCATTTTTATAATACTTCCAAGCTACTTCTGCTGTTATTAGCACCAGAGTGTTAATATTGATTCTTCAGTCTGTCAGAGGAGATTGCATACTGTCTGTTTATGCTGTCTATCGATACACATACAGTCTGGAGAGCTTTATCCTTTCTCTCATGCTAGTGCAGGCAAATATAATTTAACTAGTTTTCCAGGTAGTGAGACCAGGTATTTATTTGTTTGCTCCAAGGAGACACGTTACCTCAATAGTCTCTGCATGAAATAAGACAATGAAAGGTACTGGCCCTATCCATATCTTCAGCAGAGGCAAATGTCTGAACTCATTTGTGCCCTCTATGATCTGAGCGAAGAAATCTGTGAAAAACAACAGCCAAAAACAAAAACAACAATGGATATCTGTTATACACCATTTCCACAGTCAGGATTTAAGGGTGTGGAAAATATACACCACACAGGCAGTGCTGTCCTGAGATTTATTTGCCTTGAGACCATTTTATTATTAAGTTATTCAAGCCAATATCATTGCTGATTAAACAATGAGCGTAATCATACTAACTGAGATATGCAGGCCATTAAGATCACAGTGCCATTCACAAATTCAGTGGCACTGGCAACGCCACAGACATGGCTTACCTCCTGCATTGGCTTTGAACTGCAGAGCATGCCCTATGATAGGGTAAGCACCAGCAACTCCAGGAATCGGCTTCATCTCATACCATTTATACAAATACCCGCTGAGCAGCTCGTATGAGACGTAAGTCAGCAAAGCAAGAAAAACAGCCACCGCAATTAGCCCGAGTGTATAAACCAGTAACGCCATTGTCATCTCTGTGAGTTGTTGACGTGTGCCGTGTTTATGCTTGATGGCCTGTGCCTTTCATTTTTTTATGTACTTAAACTTTAGACTGATCTTAGTCCATTCTGTTAAACAGCAACTAGTATACAAGTTCACTGTAGGCTGTGCGTTCCTAAAGGGCTATTGTTTATTAGCGTGTGATTGGCTGAAATGCAGAATGAGTAAAAGTCACAACACAAAGAGCCTTCAGCCAGTCTGTGAGTGGAAACAGAGGGTATTTGTACGCGCCATGTCAGGCCATCTCGGCTGTGAAATGGATGGATCGTGCGAAGGTGTGTAATTTCTTCCAACTGACTGTGTTTGGTGGAGATTGCAGTTCTTCTTTTTAGTCATTCCAACCGGACTGGAGTCTCTGCGTGATATTCCTTTTTTTTGTTTTTTTTTTAGTCGAAGACTTACAGACGATGACGCTGATCAGCAAAGCAAATATCTGAAAATATGAGTGCAGGTTCTATATCAATAGCCAACTGTCAAATTATTTGCAATATTTGCACACCTATGAATTAAAGCACAACTGCGTACTCACCTTTTCATAATTGCTCAGGAGAAGGTAACTGTACCGTAAATATACCTCGCTGGTGAGAGAGGTTAGGGCAGTTACTGTTCTCCCAGGGTCAATAAAACAGGGTTGGGTGGCTACTATACAGTATATCAGTTTGACACAAACATTTTAGTCTCAATAAACCTGCCATGTCCAAAAATATGAAAGCCCTCCCGGAAAATGGTGTAGACAGTAGTGCCCAGCAGGCATGCTGTTAATGTAGTAATTGCCTTTGCTTGGTCCTCTATAAAGGTTGGGCCTGTTCTTAATGGATATAATCTCTGTGCTGCAGTTTTTATGAGCTCTCTTGCATCCCTCCGTAAGGGTGGTTTTGTGATTTGGTTTTAACTGGACTTTATTTCAGCCTCAGCCAAATAAATGGGAAGTACGTCCATGTCTGTGTCACACTTTGCATCTTATCACCATCCGACATGGTGGCCACATCCAGCTCTGCCACATCATATTAATGCACATTCATTACAATGGTTCAAAAGCCACTGTTATTGTAAAAAGAAACAATAATCTGACTCAATTACTAATCTGAATGAAACGATTTTCATGCTTTAATCGACGGCATAATCTAAAACAAATTATAAATTCATCTTCACAAAAAGGCAATTTTTTAAACAATCAATCCTTTATTGGTAGCAGAAAACATACAAAGCATACAATAAATAAATCCATACACTCAAATCAATGCGTGAAACTATTCTCATCATACAAAATTATTTTTGGCATTTTACACAAAATAAATGTGATCGTCTTTAATTTAATAACAGAAAAAATGAATGAGTCAGTCATTAATATTGACATTGTGAATGTCAAGTCTTTAGTGTTCTGCACTTCCACAGTCCCTGTTTTCAAGGTTGTACTTCTTTAAAAGCTCACAGTACCACACATTTGATTTTATTTCATGAAGGACCTTTTTCTTGCAACATTCTGGTAATGAGTATGCATGGCATGTCGTATTCTGAAAGGGTTTTTTCAGTAATAAAATGAGCATCAGGTTCTGAAATAAAATGTCTGTGCCAGTCTGCATTATGGTGGAGGTCTCAGTGTAAACATTATCGAGAGTGCAGGCAGATTTCAATAAAGAGCTGTGGAACGGGAGGATACTGAATACAGCTACAGTTACTGGAAAATTACATTTTCTTAATTACATACCTCAGCCAGCTGTGCTTTCCTATATGGTTTAAAATAGCAAAACACTTTAAATATATAAGCTGTGTGCAGATGTCCCAGGTGTAATTATATTTGCTATACTTAAACTATACTTTTCATCAGATCTGTGGATTACCATGCCAGTGCCTGTAATAAACTATGAGAATCAAGGGGAAGAGACTAATCATTCTTTTAAAATGACTGTCAAAGTAATAAATTAGTACAAATACAATTACAATTAGGGTGCATAGCTGAAAACTAAGAGAACCTGTCCAAAGAGGTATTGCACAGGGCATCAAAGGTACCAAATATTGTCAAATAAAACGTGTGCTTTTCTTGGGGCGACATTGGCTCAGGAGGTGTCAGCTGGCAGTCGGAAGGTTGTCGGTTCGATCCTGCCCTGGGTCGAAGTGTCCCTGAGCAAGACACCTAACCCCCAAATGCTTCTGACGAGCTGGTTGGTGCCTTGTATGGCAGCCAATCCCAGTTTGCGTATGAATGGGTGAATGAGAAGTATCAATTGTACAGCCCTTTGGATGAAGGCGTTATATAAATGCCAACCATTTACCTTATATTCTGTGACTGGTAATGCACTGTTTTTGTTCTGGTCTTCAACAGGTTGAGCCTCAACAGGCTGCTCCACCCATCAGTGGTCTCTGTAGGAGGTCCTGTTTGCCTAACCCTAACTCTCTGTGAGGTCGATATGTCTCATCTTCTCCTCTTCAACAGGTTTAGCACTTCACAGTTCCTTCTGGTCTTTGCAGTGCATCACGCTTTGACTGTGCTATGACAATGCCACTTGGAGCTTCTTCTTGCAGTGTATTGGAATGCGACTGAAAGCTTTACGCTGATGAAAAGTTCCTGGAAAAGAGAATGAAAACGCACAGCAAAAAGAAGGGCAGCGTGACTTTAAGTTTGAAATAGTTTTTACACTTTTCTCCAATGGTTGGGTAGTGCACCTGGGATTAGGACTACTATCACTGACACTTTTATTATTTTCTTATATACAGTATCTTTGGTACCAGTTATGACTAAGATATTTCAGGAGGAAAGGTTCAGGCTGTATTTACCCAGTGGTAATGGCCCTTCTCCCTCCTCTTCCTCAGTGGAGGAAGGGTTGGCCGGCCTCCTTTGTGTGCCAGGGCACTCCGAGAGGCTGTTGGCAGTGGAACAGGCGACCCCCAGACTGAAACCGGTCACTCCGATTCGCGAGGGCTCACCTGGAGGAAAGCACGTTTAGCATGGAGGCAAAACCACACCCGCTGACAATGCGGCTTCCTGTGAGGGCGGGCTCTCATGGAAAATTACCCAACGCCCAATCAGAGATGAGGGATGAATGGAGATCAAAGATGACTCAGAGGTAGCTTTTTTGGTCACCTCCTGCGACAGTTATACTTCTTACACAATTCATTAAGGGCATATTTTTACTGAGAGCAGTGCCAGGTCAGGTGCAGTTCTATGCCAATTTGTGCCATTTAATTACAACATTGCATGTACCCCTGGGATTGTACAGCAACAACAATTGTTCTAATTTTGTCAATTTTTCTTTATCTACTCTGGCATGCCACCATTATTTTGACCCTTTAAAATTGCCTTTAAACAGTCACCTCATGGCGAGATACAGATGTGTAGGTATTACCTTGCATAGGTCCTCTTCCAGTACGCATATGGTAGGCGATCTCCAAGGGCGTGAAGGATCTTTTTATGGGTGTGTCTGACTGGAAAAAATAAAGACACGGATTGAATGAATGGCTTTTTCCCAGTTAGTCTGATACACACAGTCCTGTCGTCTGAGGTCACAAGCGCACTCCATCACAAAGCAAGGCAACAGCAATAGCTGACAGTACTGCACATAATATAATTAGAACTATGTTTAACTAAATTAAATGGTTACTCAATTAAGAAATGTATTGAATTTGTATGTGCATATTTTTCAAAAAGCCAAGTATATGGACACTGCTTATTAAATGATTGTGCCACCAATTTGATTATCTGATTCCTCATGGTCATACGTGTTTTGGCTCTTGCATTACCACTATATTACATTGCCTAATTAATCCAACAGTTGGTCGGGCACAGGCAATAAATTGATTTAACTTGTTCGATGTCAAGTCTGGTTAATCTCAAAAACGCACAACTGGGAAAATACCCAGTATGGTGTTTAGCAAGACATTTTACCACAAGTATATTGGGAAATGGAATTCCGTATAATGCTGCTTGCCACAATCATTTTGTCTCTGGTGTTGTACCAAAATATATTGAACAGACAGGAAATGAGCTTTCCTAGCACAATAATGAAGATGTATCTGTTGAGAAAGTCAAAGGATAGTGGTTTGTGAAGCAACACCCCCGAGTAAAGCAAAGAGTAGTTGGGATTCTTTCCCATTCCTTTCATATATCCTGGCCAAGCATCTGCCTGCATTTTTCCAGATCATTCCACAAATATTCACTGGGCCCCATTCTCATCACACAGAAAAGCTTTTGTTCCAAGTCACAGGAACACTCCGTCCAATCAGCACTGTGCAAGCTGGCTGCCACCAATCACTGAAATTGGAATCCAGTAGTGTTTAAACAGCCCTGTGTGGAACAAGACAGCAAGTCCTATCGATTGACCTGCTTTACGAAACAATTAGTGCACTGTTCGGCACGACCATGTCACATTCTAGTAGGTACAGTCCACAGCAGCGTACAGTACACAAAACCTTTATTCTCCAATAAAGAGGACTTGGTTTCACTATTGGAAAGTCAACATGAGGTGACCCAAAGGTATTTGATAACCGAGAGAGGAACATTTATTAGTGCTAAGCCTCTGTATGTTTGACCTGCACATAGCAACCTCGGATTTGTGGAACTGGCAGAATAACAGCCTTCAAATTCTGTGACTCATGTTCTCCTAAACCATATCATGGAGCGAGAGTGCTTGGCTGAATCATCTCGCCAGGTTAGGCTATGGACACACCAGGCAGAGGTCAACACTGCCTGTCTCCCATTGAGAACTTGAGGAGTGCAAATGTTGAAGTTGAAGAACTTAGGAGCACACTAATGCATCCAAACTAGTAGATGATTGTACATTTTTCAGGAGCAAAAGCACCTGTCATCCAGTTTCGATCTTTCCCAAGGATGACATTCCACAGACCTGCACGCACACCTGCCCCTCACTGCAAAACACGCCTGTCTTAACAAGCGTTTTTAGTCTTGTAATAAGACTTGAGATCTAGAAAATATTAGCTTGTTTCAAGTTACTGTTTGAAATTTTCTCACCCCATTGTCAGTTTTTTATCTAAATACAAGACAAAGATACTATTTTATATATTTATCTTTGCAGTGTTCCCAGTTAGATCCTTCCTAAAACCCCTCTCTCTGTCTTCCCGGTGGGGTCGGAGCAGGGCTGTCCCGTTGGGGTCCTACCCGGAAGGTGTGGGTGGTGTTGGGCCTGGTCAGAGACTCCAGCAGCAGGGTGGGCTCCCTGAGGGGGGGCAGACCGGACACGGAGACAGGGTGCAGCGCACTGCCCACGCGGCTCTGAAGAAACCTCCCTCTCTGCTGCTGAGAGACACAAACCATCGCGACCTCTGTCACCACGCGGACACACGCCGATCGATAGCTACATCAGCAAAGGTGGGCTGTTTGCACTACAGATAAGTGTGTTTACAAAGTCAGTTAGCAGAGATTCATTTTCTGTATTCAGTGAAGCTCAGACAAATTACTGGGCCATAGTATGTTGGAAATTTTCCTTTCACACTAACCTAATGCACAAAATACTGGGCCATAGTATGTTGGAAATTTTCCTTTCACACTAACCTAATGCATTGCTTTTTATTTATTTGTCTGATTATGCCTCATGTATGCAGGTTGGGGTGAGTGGGATTTGGGGGTTGTATTTTGAGGGTGTTGCTGGGGTTAGAGGGGTATACCCGCAAAATTTCTGTTTGCCTGTTTTTGGATACAACCCTTTGATAAAAAAACACAGAATAATACTGGAACTCTTCAGGTGGAGAAGGTGAGAAGGCAGGAGGAGAGCCTGGGGCAGTACCGGGATGTGTCTGGAGGTATGTGGCAGCTCCTGTTCCAGGGTGTCGGAGCGGATTGCAGGGAACCTCTGCTTACTCACTGCATTCACAGGGGGAGTGGCCAGCCCCTCGGTCACGGTAGACCTACAGGTCACGGCAAAGACAAGACTTTCATTCCACATACCAAGATCTTTCTACAATCGCAAAGTTTTTTTTCCTTCAATAGCCATTTTGTACAGCTTCTGGTGACTGACTGGGAGGTGTAGAGAATGCTCTACACACACAGTTCCTGTATCTGTGGTCCCTAACAAAATGGCTGCCAGTCCCTACCAATCACAGTTCAGTACAGTCATAATGAAACGTAGGATGATGTTGACCTTACAGACGGCGGTGGGTCCTGACATACATCGCAGTCAATTTATCGAGCTCTCAAACTCTACAGAGGATTCCAACTGAAAGATATTAATCTATTAAAATATTTTTTGATAATACCATTTTCTTACAATCTACTTTGGGTCAAAAATCTACTGGTTAAATGGAAGCCTATTTGATGGATACCATGTCAGTGGAACTGTCAATCGATCTAAGCAATGCTCACAACAACCACAAGTCCAGGTGCAGACTTCACGGAGGAGACAGGGCCTGGATACTGAACCAGCAGTAGCACTGGCCAACACACAACCCACTTTCTCTCACGTTGGATCTGACTACTTTATTGCCTCCAGATGCCGAGACAGTTTCCATAGCTCATAAAGTAATTTCATGGCAAGCAATAACGGTGCAATCCTATTCACATGTGCCCCAACAGTACAGTGTAACATGGGCTGCCCCAACCCAGAGGCAATAATATGGGTCTTTATTTAACCTGGGGATACCTTGGACATTATGTCCAGAAATAGTCTATATTCTTTTGGGTGGAGTGTTCAATTTTGTTTGATGAACCCAAGGTGATTTATAAAGGCGTGGATAGTCGATCTGTGACATACAGCAGCAGATACATTTGTTTTTATAGATAGAGCACAACTGACTGACTCTTGTGTGCGCTGATTAATAGAGTTTATTATCAAAGGTTAATCCAAGGGTGCTTAACGACATCAACCTTTGGGCTTGCAATCATCTGGCCATTAAAAACCTTTTTGGATCAAAGATATCTTTCACTGAGTGTACGCTACGTTCGAAAAGCACTGCTGACACAACACTCAACACTCAATGAGGAGAAATGAGATTGAGTTCTGATAAGCAACGGCGGCTAAGGAGAGCTAGTATCGCAGTATCGGCAGTATATGAGATGAAGGGCACCCATGGATCAGGGACGTTGACAGTTATTACTGTACGGGAGGTACAGGGCCGGACTGGACACACACCTGTGGGGCACCAGAATGTGATGATAGTGACAAGCCACAAATAACCCCAAGGCTTAATGGCCTGCCAGTTCTATATCGTCCGATAGTGGCTGCATCCCTAAGGGATTTACTGGGCCTATCTGTCACCGCTGGCAGATTCGTCATGTGGTCTAATGAAAGTGCGAGAAGGTCAAAGATTACTTCCTGTTAATAGAGAGTGTGTAGATTTTCAGTGTAGCAGGGACCACCGCAGAAGTATGTTTGGAGGAAAGGTTCACAGTTTAGGGCATGTGGTGCATGTTTGTGCGCAAGGCTCAGAGTTCAAGGCTCTTACTAGTACTATTGCTATTGCTATTACTATTTTCCACAGTTATTCAGCTATTACTGTTAACTAGCTATTGCAGTTAGTGCATGTTTGGGTGTGAGGCTCACAGTTGAGCACAGTTAGCGCATGTTTGGGTGTGAGGCTCACAGTTTAGCACAGTTAGCGCATGTTTGGGTGTGAGGCTCACAGTTTAGCACAGTTAGCGCATGTTTGGGTGTGAGGCTCACAGTTGAGCACAGTTAGCGCATGTTTGGGCGTGAGGCTCACAGTTTAGCACAGTTAGCGCATGTTTGGGTGTGAGGCTCACAGTTTAGCACAGTTAGCGCATGTTTGGGTGTGAGGCTCACAGTTGAGCACAGTTAGCGCATGTTTGGGCGTGAGGCTCACAGTTTGGATCCTCGTAGAATGCCGTGCCCTCGCGATGGCCTGGTCTCTGCACTGAGCTTGGGGAGTCTGCGCTGGGTGGGAAGTTTTTGGGAGAATGCACTCGCGCCCCTGGAGGCTGAGAGAACGTTGGGCTCCATCAGCCGCCCCGTCCCCTTCCCGGCCGACATCAGCGTTCCCAGCCTGTCCTCCAGCTCACACCTGGAGAGCAAACCACAACACAGGCTACACTCCTTCCAAACCTTATTAGGAAGGATATCAAATGTAGGACATATACTTAGTGTATATATATATATATATATATATATATATATATATATATATATATATATATATATATATATATATATATATATATAGCGCATGTTTGGGTGTGAGGCTCATAGTTTAGCATATATAAAACATATATAACATATATATATATATAACATATATAAAATGTACTTGAACTGATTTATTTTCTTACCACATTCTCCAACTGATTAAATTCCTCAGACCTGTGTAGCTATAAGTTACTTGTGTGAAATAAACTCTAATACCATTAAATAAATACAAAAGTCCAACAGGGACACTTTCTCAGTGTTGAAGGGTTTGCTATGCTGGTGACACTTCTATTCATATTCCTTATTTGTCTTTTTATGATAATGTATGTATAATTTGAACAAGGATATAACTTCTATTTAAATTTCACAGTTATATAAAGTGCACACTAAGGTTTTATCTCTCCATAATTCTTTGTGTCTGGTTCCTCTCTGTCTTGCCCATTCAATCTGCCCTGAAGTCACTGTACCTAGTATTAGACTATAAGCCAACTTGAAAAATGATGCCAGCAAATACAATCATACCATGTATAATATCCTTGCATAAACCTACAAGGTAGAGCTGAGAGGTAGAGTAAGTCTGAAGGTTAGTTTTATCCCACTTTAAGTACCAGACTTACTGTGGCTTTTCAATAAATCCATGTTGTCTTTGTTGAAGGGGTTTAGCTTGGATTGTCATAACACCGTTTAAATTACTCTGAAAGGCACTTGATACACGAGGAGCCTGTCAAAAGAGAAAGCAAACATCACTCAAGATTGTTATTCACAAGACAGCAAGATGGAAAACTATTAAACTGACTGCAATTTAGCCTTCAGGCTACGATAATTGAGGCATGCAATGAGCAAAAAGGAAACTGTATCAAGACTGGTTCGTATAAATTAAGTTTAACTGATCATATGATAGCGAGCAAGCAAGAAAAACTTTATTTGTTTAGCACATTTCATACAGAACTGCAACACAATGTGCTGTACGTGACTTCCTCCAGATGTTCAATCAGTTTTTATAGAATATTGTTTTTCTCCCAATTTTGAAATGTCTACTTGTCGGCCTGTGTAAAATGCAATGTTCTTTTCAGGCAGTTTTGGATAGCTTAAGAAAGCAAGCACTTATCTTCAAAGCACATCCATACTCAAGAGCTCAGCCGCAAGGTGAATGTGTCGAAGGAACCCTAACAGTTGCTTCCAAAACTATGGTAAGTACAATTTGTTATGAGGAGTGGAATTTGTTATGTTTGATATTTTATACTTAAGGCATATGGATTTGAGATCAAAAGATGAATATGAGACGGTCATAAGTACAGTCAGTCAGCTTTTATTTCATGGTATTCACATGGAAGCAATAAAGTCCACATCACGTAATGTAATTTTGTAATTTTGTCTCATATTCATATTTTGATCTCAAATGCACGACTGAAATACAGCCCAATGCAGCCCTAATGACTGAAATGCAGCCCTAATGCCTGAAATGCAGCCTAATGGCTGAAATGCAGCCTAATGACTGAAATGCAGCCTAATGGCTGAAATGCAGCCTAATGACTGAAATGCAGCCCTAATGACTGAAATGCAAACCTAATGCCTGAAATGCAGCCTAATGACTTAAATGCTCTCTCTGGATGACACTGTGTCCAAATGTTCTTGCGGGACTAACAATCACACACACGCCACACATGGAATTTAAGAAGAGACCATAGGCCTGACAAAGGCACCCATGACTGGGAGAGTGCCTACCTGCCGGGGGATGATGTTGGGCCAGAGGGACAGGCTCCTGGTGTCTGACCCCCTGGAGACGGGACCGCTGAGGGTTTTAAGCAGGATGTGGGACGATGAGTCACACCCCACTTTGCTTAGTTCTGAGGTCCCCACATGAGTAACCCCATCTGGAAAACAAGACCCCGGCCTCAGCAGCTCCGTAACATATCTTGTAAGGATGCCATTTTGGACAGCATCTTGGGAAGGACATTCCTATTTATATATAACATGCTTTTTTAACAAATGCCACTTACCTTACACAAAATGTCAATCATGATTTAAATTCTATTATATTTAGCACATCTTTGCATTTGCTTCAGTGCTTTGCTTTTTGAAATATCAACCAGTAAGGGCTGAAAGAGCTTTAACTGGCAGTGGATAGACTGGCATGATTCAAAAATAGCTAATTATGGATTTGATGCTTTTCACTTGTCGAGGAACGTATGCACTTGTAAGTCAAAAATGTCTGCTAAATGACTAAAATGTAGATGTGCATTTTGTTTGAGTATGGTCTTCGTCATATGGGCTGCGTCAGTGCGTGTGAGGCAGCGTCCCGCTCGGGCTGACCTGTGACCTCGCTCTCCCAGTGTTTGTGGAGGAGCTCTCCCTCCAGCAGGAGCACCACCTCCTTCCACACGTCGTCGAACACCTCCCCGGTCACGGCGTCTCTGATGCAGGCGTGCGGTGAAACGGGAGGCACTCCGGCGCTCCGCACCGCCCCCGCGGCCTTCCTGGGGTCCGCGCGCTCCTCGTCTCTGAGCCAATCACAGGACACGGGCCAGCGGAATACACCAAGTCAGTCTCTCTCTCAAGTGCGGTACAGTACAAGTGCATTTTCTTAACAACAATGCAATTATTGTGTATTTTACATAAAATGATGTTGGCTAAATATAACACAAAGCAATAAGGAGACTGAAACAGAATGGATGTTGGTGGTAGTCAGGGTTTTTGGGGGGGCTCAGGTCTCTTATTGGGGGGGGGGGTATAATTTGAGCCCTGTAGCACGTTCTCTCTAAACAATTAATGTGTTAATGAAATGAGTAAGTGAAGCTCGCTCAGGCAATCTCAACGGTTAAGAAACGGTATGACCCACTGCAGGGGTGTCCGTGTACTCATTTTACAGACAGGACTGGGAAAACATTTTAATATTTAGTATTTGAATATCTGAAATGCTCACGCTTCCTTTGCGTCATAGGCAAAGAACTCCTCTATCCTGCCTTCCGCCTCGTAGACCTCCTCCTCCAGGACGGAAGTGAGGGAGCGGACAGAGAGAACGTTCCGGATGCTGGAGGGGGTGGGAAGCACCCTTTGGCCCTCGATGCACAACCTTAGAGTGGGAGAGAACAGATGCAGAATGAGTGCACACTATGTGTACTTCTCAATATACGAAAGATACGTCCTCCTTTCATGCTCTCAGCTCCTCCCCCCATCCTTCCAGACAGGGAAAGGGGACGAGTGCGGGAAAACAGGATGTATTGTTTGGAGCATTGACACACATCCTATATGCAGTTTTTTATGGTGCTTGACTTAATAAGCTTATATTTTTTAATGTCACATTTATATTTACTATCATGTTACCATTTACTACCAATGGATAAAAAAAAATGTATGGACCATATACTACATTGAAAAGATACCGTAGATCGAACTATGATAAAGATTTAAGCCAACCATACATTTTACTTATTTATTTATTTTTAATGGAAGAGGGAACCATCATAATATGCTTCTAGTAAAGGCTGAACAAAGGGAAGCTGAAATGAAGGGTCCACTGTCATTCAGCAGCATGATGCACACATCACTCACATGGATATGGTTTACTCCCTGTTGTGGAAAACAACAATCATACCAGCCCGGCCTGTTGCCGGGAGACAGATAGCCTAATGGCTTTTAATCTTTCCACTCCTGAGTCAGTACGAAGCCGCTCCCTCTGCCATCTGCCCCCCCTGGCTCTGAGCCAGAACAGCAGCATCCCACACCTAGCGAGTGTTAATAACCCGAGTGCGCTGAAACCCCGCAGGTGCGCCCAGCAGATGACACTGCTCCTGGGGAGAGGGGCAGGGCGTGGGGGGTGGAGGTGGAGGTGGGGGTGGATGAACAAAGCGCCTCTTTGTCTTCCCCAGTTCTGGGTCTTACTCTCTGGACTCGCTCCAGCTGTCCGGGGGCGGGGCAAGCGCGGCTTGGCTGCAGGTGGCTCTCCTGTGGAAATACTCAAACCCCTCCTGCTTCGGAGCTTCCAGCTGACTTCCCAGAATCCTGCAGTGCAGGCAGACAAAGTGGAGGTTGACAGAGGGTCGTTATCCTTCTGCGTTATCACAACAAATAAACATTTTGGATTAGCAGTTTTTAAGCAAGGTGTTGGCCTATATTTTTGTAATTTACCGCTGTGTGTAAACACCAGGGAGAATCTAAATTATTGCATTTGGTGTACAGACCAGTTGCTAACACTTTGTTTGAAGGGTGCTGCATAAGAGCTATTTAACTCCATCATAAGCACTACATATCACATTCATAAGCACTGCATAAGCGTTCATAAGCATAAGCACTTATGTCAGTAACCGACATAAGAATATTGTGTCAGTTCACTTGGTACGTCATGCTAATGTAATTTCACAGCATCAATGTTGACATAACATACCATATGCCTATCTACGTTATTGACACACGGTAAGTGCGTATGCAGGTTAATGCAGTGCTACCGATCATTCTGTCTTTGGTTTAGCCGTGTTTGTTGTGTTTGCACTCCCAGTGCATAAGGCACATCAATGAGACGGGGTCCTGATGCACTCCCTGCACATACGGTGTGGTAATGACCTGAGGTGTGGAGAGTGCCCGTTCCACTCCCTGCATTCCTCCTGCAGAGCCGCTGCACTGCCGCTCTGCCGGCCCTCGTACAGCAACTCGTCCACGTCTGAGAACAGCTGACACACTCGCTGGGTGTTAACCCTGTCAAACTCCTAGAGCAAGAGGGTAGAAGGGCTTTAAAGGAAGGTGTGTGTGTGTGTGTGTGTATTAGACCTGGGTCACATTCAAATACTGTTCGGTGCTCGATTGATCTTGCCTGGTGCAATTGAGCCAACCAAGAGGACCAGAAAGTGGGGTTTTCACTTGTTTTGTGTGTATATGTGTGTGTGTGTGTGTGTGTGTGTGTGTGTGTTTGTGTGTGTGTGTGTGTGTGTGGGTGTGTGTTTGTGTGTGTTTGTGTGTGTGTGTGTGTGTGTGTGTGGGTGTGTGCAGCATGTGTGTGTTTGTGTACAGTGTGTGCGTGTGTGTGTATGTGTGTGTGTGTGCGTGTTTGTGTGCAGCATGTGTGTGTTTGTGTACAGTGTGTGTGTGTGTGTGTATGTGTGTGTGTGTGTGTGTTTGTGTGCAGCATGTGTGTGTGTGTGTGTGTGTATGTGTGTGTGTGTGTGTGTGTATGTGTGTGTGTATGTGTGTGTGTGTGTGTGGGTGTGTGCAGCATGTGTGTGTTTGTGTACAGTGTGTGTGTGTGTGTGTGTGTGTGTGTGTTTGTGTACAGTGTGTGTGTGTGTGTGTGTATGTTGTGTTGATGTCCTCACATCGTCTCTCCAGGAGCAGATGGAGCTCCTCTCAGTGGAGAGTCCCGTGGTGCAGCTCTGGATCCCTGACCAGGAGGCGGGGTGGCTCAGGGGCGTGGCCCTGCCATCTGACGAGCGGGAGCTGCCAGAGTCTGGAGAGATACTGCAGAGAGACGCACAAGCCTGGACTTCATTAAAGGGTTTAAGAACAGGGCTCAATGTGCCGGAAAAATGACATTATTCCACTGGCAAGTACACTCAGTGACCACCTATAAGTTAGATCTGCACACCAGCGTGTTAATGCAAATATTTAATCAGCCAATCATGCAGCAGAAACCAAAAGCATAAAAGCAAGCAGATGTTGTCAAGAGGTTCAGCTGTCTTCCAGATTAAATGTCAGAATGGAGGTGTCAGGGTGGTTTGAGTATCTCAGAAATTTCTGATCTCCTTGGATTTTCACACACAACAGTCTCTAGAGTTTGCAGAGAATGATCAGACTGATCGAAGCTTGCAGGATGGTGACAGTAATGCAAATAGTCACGTATTACAACAGAGGTATGCAGAAGAGCATCTCTGAACACACAATATGTCAAACCTCTTAAGTGCATAGGTGACAGCAGCAGAAGACGAATAAGTCTAAAAAAAAGTCTAATAAATACCTAATAAAGTGCTCACTGAGTGTATATCCTTCCTTTTTGCATAGCGCACTGTAAATATTATATTCAGTGACTATTTCCCACAAGATACTATATGACAGCTAGCACCAGAGAGATTGGAGAACTGTTGGCATCTCAGACAGAAGTAATTCAGTGATTGTCTGAGGTCATGAGTAATGTCACATTCTTCAGAATATGGGCTAAACTACCTGTGGAAATGTTCAATGGCTCCAACAACACTGGTGGTGACATGGCCAGGGACAGGCCCCGCACTCCTTTCTGCATAGCCGTGTCCAGGGTTCTGTTTGTGCAGCTTTTTCCTGAGAGACACAATCAGCAGAGTCACTGAACCACTGCAGAGGGGCAGTGGCATCCAGAGATCAATCAACCTGTCATTCTCTGAGATCTTAACTATACTCTCTGAAGAGCAGGTCAGTGTTCTAGAACTCCATTGCTTTCAGTTACCAGTAGTGATTGTTACATCAGCATTAGAATGTTTGGTTAAGAACATTCCAATTGCATGTTTGTGATTAGAATCTAGAGATAAGAACATTCTCATCTCATATTTTTTTTATTTTACAGCTAAAGCACACTATAAATGAATGAGTAACCCAGTGCCATACACAAACAGATGTACTATGAGATTCTGTTTAACTTTTTCACTCCCATTGAAATTGACCTTTTCCAAGGATTATTGAACATTGGCATTTGTCCTGGATTAAATTGTAGTTTTAGGAGGATGAGGGGCACAAAATAACTCAGTGGCTCAATAAGTGTTCATTTTGTCTCATTTTGTCTTAACAATGGAGCACATGAACAGACACAGAGAAAGAACGCAATTAACTGCATGACCGTGCAAGAGACTGTTCCAGCAGCCTGCCAGGTCTCCCTCATTAACAAACTGCCCACTAATCCACCTGCCACTTTTAACATTAATAATTCAAAAAGAACAAGACGCACAAATATGTGCACATGATGAATAATGTAAACTTTTATTACATTTTTAATCTTGCTCCTCACCTACAAAAAGTGACAACAATATCAAACCATTATGATGTGCAATTCTCCTTACATTAAAAATATATTATACGTATATTTTATGAATCAACCGAAACACATGTTTGTTTGACAGTTGATTAATTTTCAATAAGTTTTATGTCCATAATAAAAACTTTTACTTGTTCTAAAGACATAGACATGAATATTAATGTTAAATCGAGTTACCACACAAAATGAAATGATGGGAGTTTTTCTTTTGCGCTGAATGCTCTTAAACACTAGCTTCCAGCAATTGATCAGGTGTCCAGTCCAGTCACAGTGAAGGTAAAACAGTGCCAACGGGTCCCAGTCTGCTGGAGCTACTCACCCAATCACAATGAGTCCCCGGTGCTCACAGGCCCTCCTTGCCTGGCAGTAGGAGGTGTAAGCCTGGTGGAGGTGAGGCAGTATCGGGGCGTACGGCAGACTGGCGAGGGCCCCAGACATGAGGACCAAACACCCAGGGGCGTGCTAGCAAGGTCCCCCTAACTGAACATCCAGGGGCGTGCTAGCAAGGCCCCCCTAACTGAACATCCAGGGGTGTGCTAGCAAGGCCCCCCTAACCAAACACCCAGGGGCGTGCTATCAAGGTTGCCCCTAACCCACCCCAGAGCAGCATTACCCTGCCTCTCTCCTCATCGCGGTCCGACTGCCTCCCAGCCCGGCCCCAGCCCTCATAGCACAACGCCAGCGCCGGTCCCTCCGTGTCTCTGCCTCCTCTGGGTGAAAGTCAGAGCAGACGTCAGTCCTCGCTCTCACTCCACGCACACCCAGGGACGCAGCGCTGTCATCGCTCCCCGCTCCCCCTGGCTCCTCCTCGGGCTCCCCGGAGGAGGCGCACACACGCGTGTTTGTGTTCCGCGCAGGCGCGGCTCTGTGCTCTGTGTGACGCTCCTCCGCTCGGCTGGAAGCTGCGCCTCCTTGGGAACGCCTCCTCCCTCCCCCCCTCCCCAGGGCTCCCTCCTCAGGGAAACAGCTGCGTCTCTGGGGACGCGGTACTGTCAGCCGTCTGCGCTGAGAGACTCAGGGTTCACACGGACGCAGGAAGCCCTTCTCTCTCTCAATAACACAACGGCTTTGTGCTTCTTTTCTCTCTGCAACGTTCCTCACACTTGCAGCAGGTCGGTTTTGTTTCGCGACTTCACCCACGTCACCCGCATGACATGCAGGTATTCAGCTGCCAGTCACCACCCCAAATGCCCCCTCCTCCCCCGCCCCCTCTGGATTTCAGAATGATGTCACTCTCAGTGTGTGTGTGTGTTTGTGTGTGGGGAATGGGAGGTGGGGGTGGTTGGGGGGGGCTTGTTTACACCTGTGTTCTTCCCCGTGTGGAATTACTTGACCTAATAAGCTGTAGTGAGCTCTGACATTATGAGGCATTAAACCAAGCAACAAGCGACAGTGCCCGACCCTCAGAGAACACAATTACACTTAACCCGTGTAAATGTGGTGTAAATAACAAATAACAGCGCAATCTAAGTCTGATGCAACACTCACGACTGGGAGTTCTAGAACACTGGCTTATAATATTGAAAAGAACATTAAAAAAAAAAACACTCTTCAAAGGGTTACCATCCATATATATTGATATGTCCGGCCTTTGTGAATTTCACATGTATTTATTCAAAAAATGCCTGAGGGTTGTTCATCCAGTTTGCTCATGGACTGCAGTGCATTTATTAGTGTGCAAAGCTAAATCATGTTGAGTGCAGGAACGCAATTACACAAAATGGATGTGTGTCTCCTATTTCTATCTTGAAAGTCACTGGTCCCCCTGGGTCAGCAGTGATGTACTGTGTCAAATGATCTCACAATGACGATAACTTAGATCTTGGATTACGTCAAGCCAAATGCATTCAATGAAATTCTATCTTGATACTCTCCAACCTTAAAGGTCGAAATGAACATTTACTACTAAGTCGATTTCTTTAGGTCTGTGTGTTTGTCAGGCCATTTAAAACTCCTATAAAGGATTCCCGATTGTGAACATGGACGGCATGTTTGTATGGTCTATTCTTACAGACTGTTTTCCTCCTTGATAATCTGTTTTTATGACTCATAAATTCCTGGGAACTTCTAATGCATTGTCTGTAATTGTTACTCCTGTGAATTGTACTACTTTCACAATAGGCCTGCACTGATGTATTATTAAGGATCTTTGTCCGTTGAAGTACTTAACCAGCCAGGCAGGATTAGTGTCTGTAAAATAGATGATACTCTTTCTATCAGCTCCATTGAGACTATTGCAAATATTCTCTCATTTCAACTTTCACTGGACTCTCCTGCACTGTATCTTTTTGTACTTGTCATGTTAAAATAAAAACTGTGTTTTTGTCACTGAGCACATTTAATCCTGTACATCTGATTCCATTATTTAAAATCCAAACATCTGTGCATTCATAATAGGCAGAATATATATTTTTTTCCAGTCTGATCTGATCTTTTCCGGTCTTAGAATACCAATCTATGTTTATGTAAAAAAACAAAAAAGCCAACACAGATAGCACAGCTTACCTGTTACAAGATATGTTAAAGTGAAAGTTACTGTATCTCAGTTTCTCAAAATAACCCACATATTTGTTCTTGGATATAAACAGTACTGGAAATGGCATTGAACTTATTTTTCCCGGTTGGTGTAATTATTTTTATTTTTATTTTTTCTTAAGAGCCTTCTCAGGGGATACACGTAAACATACATATCCAAATACACTCAAAGAAATGATTACTTAACAAAACACACAGCAGCCTACTATTAAGTATGTCATCTTCAAATGATAAAGCACTTGTTCCAAGGCATACATGCTTAGAAATACTGTGTGTGATTACTGACCTTAATTGTTTACATGATTCCAATAATGCATTTTTGAGTGGAGGACACAAACCAAAAGCAGGATGTGAAAACGTTTATAATGGGCTATAATGGCTAGCGAATATTTTCATGAACTGGCTGGACGTTGAGAGAAAAAGTGAAACTGATTATCAGAAGAGCTTTACTGGTCAGAGGAGGTCAAAGAGGAAGCCCAGCTCGCCGGCCGGATCGCGTTTCCCTCACAGAGCAAACGCCAGGGACGACGCGGCCAGGACCTCATTAAAGTTTCAGGGGGCGCGCACGGGCACAAAGCTCCCGCTAATTGAAATGGATCCGCTTTCCCACAGACCTTTCATGACGCAGACAATGGGACAGTGATTTCATCGCATCGCCACCTCGCGCAACTTTTGCTTCATATGTGCCGCGCGGTAAAGAGAAAGGTCACTCCTTTCGCAGCGAGTGAAGCAGAACGCCCGGCTGACAGCTGCAACTCCCCGTAAAAAAACCCAAATAATATACTTTAATAAAACCCTGTTAGGAAAAGGAGCGGGTTTTCAAGTTCTGTCGATTATAAAATAGTCCTGTCAGTTATCATCAAACCAATTAATCAGTGAAAAACTGTCAACTAAATTAGCTTGTGCTATACCACCCCAAACCCATAGCCTATGTAGGCCTACATATTTTAGAGGAGCAATAATATTCTTTTCAGAGTGTAGAATTTCTTTGTTTGACTTCATCTGAGATGGCTGCAGGGTGGGAAGCTTTTCTCAATTAAGTTACTACTTAAAGTGTCTGTAAAGGTAAATCTGTGAATTCTTCAGCTACATTGAATGGCATTATTATGGTATCCATAAGCATCAGCAAAATCAGAAAAATCAATTCACTGATGTTAAGAAAAACTACCTGGTGAAACTTTTGCTTCATACCCACCACACTTTAACGCAACAAGTGAAACAGCAATATTTCAAAGTGTTTTATTTTTATTGGTTGTCTTTGAATAAGCAAAGATTCGGTAAAAGAAACAGAGAGAGCAATTACATTTTGTTTTCGTATAGGCCTATGTGTGTCATAGCTTTTTACTGCTCTTTCTTTTAACGTGTGTTTCCACAAGATCAAAGGTCCACTTCACACAGTTACATTATGGTCCAATTATTCTACAGTGGTATGGTATTGGTTGGACCATGCAATGATGCCATTCAACCACCAGAGGTCACTCGCAGATAGGTAGTAAAGTGATTAACTTTCATGATGTGTTTCATCAACTTTTAGGCTCTCAGGACATCTCTTGCAGAGAACACTTTCCCTCAATTGGTTGATTGATTATAATATTTGCTATAGCTACAGTGGCATAGAAGAAAACAGATCCACTGTACTTCAGAATTTGTTTCTCTTAATATTAAGCTGAGAAGTGGCACTGTGCTGCTACAGCACAGGTGGAAGTCCTGCACATTGATGCAATTGGTCAGTTTACACGAAAATGCATGTATGGCTACCTCAAATAATGTAAATCCTTGCATTTTGTTCTACTACTGGGCACTTCGTCCCCATACATAGGACCATTTCATAGGCCTATAGGCTATCGAGGGATTCGAGCGTTCTACAAAATGAAACCAACCGTCAGAAGATCGTTTTCTCTACAATCTCACCTTTAATATCTTGCTAACAGAGAAAAAAGTATTTGCCTAAGGTCTACTGCCGTGGTCTTAACTATATGCGACATGCAGATGGAGCAATTAGATACCGTACCAATGGTAAGACTATACGCCCTGATTCCCTGACATACGCCATTTATTAATTAGTCATCATGACTTTGGCTTTTGTCAGAGATTTAATTAAATATTGAAAGCCCACGTCTAAGACCCAGGCTTAAATAGGCCACGTGTTAATAAATCAACAGTGCATCTGTCTGCTAGGGCTTTTGCGTGGAAATTAGGTTTAATTTGATGATTTTCAACATGCAGTCAAATGTCAGTAAATGAGTGCGTTTTTGTTTCCTTTTTTAAGGCACGCACAAATAAGTTATGCACCTTTTTTCCAACAGAGATAGCGCTTTGTGTTCTTTTTTATGACTGTGAGTTAAAGAGGAAAGGGGAAGGCTCGGTTATTAACATATTTATTTTGACAGGTAAATTACTTTACAGCCTATACTTCGGACGTGTGTGATTTGAGAATGTGAGATATTTTAAATGGTGGCAAAAATACAGATGGTCAATGCAAGTTAAAGTCTCTACGGTGCATACAAGAAGCAGAAAGTAGAATACTTACTTCTGATAGAGCTCATCTTGGTTTAGGCTACAGGTCCCCTGTATCAATGGATGTATTTTGCTCGGCGAGTTCCACTGTAAAGTCTGAATTGCGTTAGACGGTCTGCCTAAATTAGTGGCGTTTCCCCTGATGGAGGCTCCCTGCTTTGAAGCTAAAGAACTTGAGCTTTGAGTTAACTGTGCTTGTACTGTTACCTGCCACGTACTAGGGTTCAATTCCCGGACAGTTCCTGCAACAGACATCGGCGAATAAACGTTTCTTTTGACCCCAACTGGATTCGCGGCCACCTCATTACTGGTGCTGGACAGTGCACCAGGCAACATCGAAAAACTGGTCGCCGATGAACTTATGGGAAGCGTCTTAACGGTCTGTCTTCCAAGTGAAGCAACGCGAGGTTTTTCGGATCCAGTTGGCGGTGATAACACCGGCGTTTTGAATATCTTTCCAAATATTGTACCCAGATCGAGCACAGAAATCTTCATTTTCACGATAAAACAGCTACCATAGACCTACCCTTTATCGGTAATATCAGTTCATTTGAGATGCCATGTCTATCAATTACTGTAATCATGAAACTATTTTAAAGTAACCGTAGCAGTCTACCATCCTTAGCAATGTATTCCCCTTCCGTTTGGAGACAAGAGTAGCTGGCCATCATTCTGAGCTGGTGACGCTTGCAGGCTTGCCAGCTGATCGGAGCTGTGATGGTTGCTATGCCAAACAAAGGTGGGACTTCTGATTCGTTTACCGCTTGCCCCCACTCGTCAAATCGAGGGAAGTTGAAATGCCAACGGTAATTCTTACCTCCTCTGGCGTTTACATGAGAAATTTGATCTTGATAATAAAATAGTCTAAGAATGCATTTCCGGTTTAGTTCCCCCTTGTAGTTAGAGTACAACTTGGGTGAATTGCCAATTCATACTGGACATCCAGATTGCGAATTGTTTGGCGCTTGGAAGAACGTCGTATACACATCTTATTGCAGCGTAACTGAACAGTTCCGATACAAGAAAAGGAGTAATACACACGTTATTCATAATTGTTTTAGGCACACTGTCAGATCTCTAAAAACACCACCAGGGGACACAATACAAATAACTTAATGGTTTTAAATTGTGCTTTATATTCCATGTCCAAACAATATTTAGACCATTTCTACACTGTTTACCATTCAACTGGAATTAATATGAATGTAGTTGACTACAGTCCTAGATTCAAGTTTGAATAATTGTCTGACAAATGTCAAGATTTACAGGCTTGGGAAAATAATTAAATATCAGACAAAAATGTGCTTTAATCATTTAAACCTGTTCATCTCACAACTTGTGTTAGACACTATGGGAGATACAGTCCTGCCTTGTGATTGAGACCCACACCAGCTGGTTGTGAGTCATAAGTGAAGTGATCCTTTTGGTGTTAATCACAGAACAGGCAATAAAAACACTGATTAGACTATATTGGTGCCATCCTCATTACAATATTGGTATAAGATCTCCTTGAGATTATATTGAAGACACATACTCGTATAAGGATATCATAATGATGAAAGATATATATGTGGTGACTGACAACAGACTGTTATATTCTGAGCATTACCCACCAGCAGACCTGAGGTGGATCTCAGTGAGGGTCCAATAATATCTCACCAGTAAGTGGCAGTATTGCACAAACTATTGTCAAATTTCCAAGGTCTGTGCAAGAGAGTATAGATCACTACAAATGTCTCAATAACACAACATAAAACACAATTACAGTGCAACGGCATATCCGTGTACAATTTCATACATACTTTGTACTTTGCAATGCATAAATCATTTTGTCTACAGTGGTTGAAGTGCAAATAACCTTGATGTACAATGGGAAAGCCATCACTGGTGTGTGTTAATAATACTGAGGCTTTGAGCAGCCCCAGAGGATGGCTGTAGATGGAATGATTTATAGAGGCAGTGCAGGAATCGAGCTGCAAAGGAGGATTTCAGGGGTTTTTCCAGAGGATTTAACAACAAATGTCGGCTCACAAGAACAAATTCTGCAAACATCACATCCCAAATAAATCCCCCATTTATTAATCTGTATGCATACTTGCGTACTATATGCATACATTAACACCATAATATTATTTATAACATATGCACAGTGATTTGTGGAGGCAATATTGTTTGTTGTGTGTTATTAAGGTAGTTTGTGTTGCAGTATTTCTAATTATTTTTAAGGGGAATAGAATATATTTACTTGGTGGCATGAGGACATTTATTTTGAAATATATGGCCACTTAATTTTTGACAAAATGTTCTCATCAATGGGGTATTTCCATGAGTTTGGTTCCCTCTGGTCATTGTTTAGAGCTAAAACACTGATCATGTAATGTATAGCTTGCATGGTGTTATGAAACTAAGCCAGTATTATGTTTATGATAGTGTGGAAAGCCACACTGCCATACCTAATGCTGAAACCAAGATAAGTTTTCCCAGCGATAAAGCAATTGTGGAGTTATCAGTGCCCTACCAAAATTCACTGCAAATGAAAGGCTTTTATCAGCAGTGGCGTTGTTACTGAAACACAGCATATGGCCAACGGTACATAAACTCTATTACAGACCCAGCCATTTCAGGGCACGATCCTGCCTGGATAGGCCCCATAAAACCCCCCATAAATGAATGGCAGAGTGCCTCTTCGCAGCAGGTGTATGGTGTGATGTGTATACAGCAGATTAGTGTGATGTCACCGTGTTTTACTTACTGGTCATTGAGCGCAGAGTGGCACATCTGAAAATACGGACCTAGGAATGGCCTTTAGGGTTAATGTGTCGAAGTCGCTATAAAAACAGCGGATAGCCAATGAAAATCGATGGCAATGGAGAGTAACGGAGCGTGTTGATTATCTCATAAGGAGGTTTGTGGTGCTTACAGTGAAAATACTATTAAAAAAAGCCAATTTTCAACAATTGCTTTATTCTTATATCTCACCAATTGTTTTGCTAAATAAGACAATATATTATCAATGAGGCGAAACAGACTCATTTCAAGATTTGCCAATGGGGAAAGAAAATGTAACTTGTCAAGCAAACAGTAAAAAGCTGACATTTTCTACTTCAGAGGGAAAAAAAGATTCAAGAGCTGCGATACTCATTACAAGACTGAAACACCGGCACATCAATATATCTGTAGCTTCAAATCATGCATGTTTTTAAAAAGCATGTGTAAAGAGTCTTCGTTTGCCTGCTCTCATTATACTTCTCCCAAAGGATATGTGTTTACGTAGAAAAATGCCCAGTGTTAAATAAACTCTTGCAGAGTTTAGATGAGTCCACTATGGCCAGAGTGGACTCAGATATCGCTGTTAGAGTTGAATTAACACTGGACATTTTACCGTGCGCTTCACTGTGTGAGTTAGACTCTTTGTATTGACCGTGACGTTAGTCACTGCTTCTGATCCGGGCAACAGAAAGCAACCCATGAGTCATCATAATCCTGCTCATTCGCAAACAGCGCCGGTTCCTATAAAATATGCCATTCCCCCGCTGGAGGGAAAGCACAGGCAGAAAATGGCTGCATTTGAACTGCATCGCCTCATTCCATGGGGTCATCTACATAAATAACCTCCAGTAGGCATACAGACTTGTGCGGTTTGGCATGGTCTGCCTTATGTAATTCATATGACCCATGACCAGAAGTCCATCTGACAAGTAGGTGTAATGTATGTGTGTGGGTGGGTGTATCTGTACAGTTTGGATGATGCAATGTGATTTTTAAATTATTTTTTATAATAAATATCTGAGAGCTGTAAAATCTCTTGGTGAAATTAAAGCAGTGAGGCTGTGAATGTACATCAAATGAATGCTGTTTATGATTTCGGGGTGAGAATGCAATTTGAATATGTAGCGCTAATAACTTGAGCTCTACGGCTGTCATTCCAGATGATTTGCTCTGCTGCTGGTTACATCCAATGATGGAATTTCAACACTGTTGTGACACGAACGTTTTATGTAGTGGACGACATTAAAACCAATGCATGTAAAGGAGCGATTCACGCTACGAGTTCATGGGAAACTGTGTTTGTCACTTGGTTGGTGACACTAAAGGCACTCCAGAGCTGATGATTGTGCCGGAGAGGCTGAGTCTATTTTCCACTCTGCCGAGCACACAGCACAATAACAGAGCTGATTGCAGGAGATTGTCTCAATGACAACAACTGGGTGGGTGCCTGATGGGTATTGTAGTTCACAGGGCTTTATTCCTACCCTCCCCCAGGCTGTATAAAGCCAGGTGTGTTCCCCAGTGGAAGGGCTCCTTGTCACGCTCGGGAACTGACACAACCCCCCGCGTGTTATCCTAGCTAATCCTACCATGTACACACAGGAAGCACCTAGACCTCATCAGTGATTTTACAGCCTTTTATTCAACAATAAAAAAGCTAAACATAGAAATAGATCTGAAAAAAGCAAATCCTCTTTTGTTTGCTTTTTTCTGGTATTTTGTTTTGGCTTGGTGCCGAAGAACTGTAATAAATCACCACGGATGCGTGAACAAACATGTAAAACTGGATCTAGATTGTTTTTCATCCTTAAAACCGCAGAAACGTCATCTTATGGATATCAGGGCATAAAATAAAACCCTAAAAAGGTGTACAGTATGGGAGCTTTAAAAAATGTATCAATCATTGATTGTAAATCAACTCCTGCAGCCTGAAACATTGGCCTCAGTGAACACCTTCCTGTTTGAATGATTGGTTCAGCATGCTCCAGCATTTAATTTAAGATTGGCTAATCCACACAAAATGCAATGAAACAATGAACATCTGATTTGTTAAATTGAAAGTTGGATGACACTGCAAGATCAACTGTAGTATTTTAACATACAGTTGTGTGATATTTTGCCTTCATAGGTTGCTTTTAAATGAATATTAAATACTTAAATTCCTCGATTCTCTTTAGCCCTGGATATCATTCGTATCATTGCCTGCAGTGTGGTCCCCAAAATGGGGATGTTCGATATGATCAATTAGTAATTATTCGTAACACATCAACACATTAAATATAGTAGTAGTATATCATATACAGTTCTGGGCCTTTCTGTGGTTTCCACAGAAACTGGTTTCCTCCCACAGCCCACAGGTATATTGGAGAGTCTAAATTGCCCTTAAGTATGAGTGTGTGAGTGAATGGTGTGTGTGCCCTGCGGTGGCCTATCCAGGGTGGATTCCTGCCTCTCACCCAATGCATGCTGGGCTAGACTCCAGCCTCCTCAGGACCCTGCCCCAGGAATACAGGGGTTTGATAATGGATGAATGGACATTAGTCAATATCATATTGCCTGTTCTTTATGTCAGCCTGTTCAAATGCGGTGTGCAGTGTGCGCAAGGGAGCGACGGGCGGCCATTTTGTGGGCGACTCTCTGGGCGGCGTGTGGGGCCTGTGTTGAGCCGAAGTGTTCAGCGGCAGGCTTATTTATGAAAAGCGAATATAAATAGTGCAAGGAGATACTGGGTGTCGCAGGTCACAAGGTCGGCTCTGAGAATCCTCGGGGGGGTACGGATGGGGGGGGTGGCGGGCGGAGAGATGAGATGGCTGCCATCTCCCTGGGAGGCCCGGCGATGAGAGACACTGAAAGGTCACTCTGAAAGCGATACGGTCGTAACTCAGGCACGGGGACGGTCCCTGCAGGACCTGGCCTCCCTGCGCGTCTTTGTTAAAGCCGGAGAAGAGCCGGGCGGCACAGCCTCTCCCCGCCAGGTTCACCCTCAGGACCACAGGTACACCGCTCTAACCACAGCTGTAACTGCCCCGTTGGGATCCGTCTCCAATGTAAACTGGAGCTGCGATACTCCAGGCCTGCAGCGTGTCATTCCCAATGGAGGCACAGCATGCCACTTTGTGTTGTCATGGGAACCATGTGAGCTACAGGTCGTTAATGTTAAAGACCAGAACTGACATGGCCTGCAACTCGCCAGATGTGGTCACGGTGATTTAGCGCCTGTGTGAACTTACATTGGAGTAAAAGTCACCACAGGAGCAGGTGGGATCCAAACAGACAGCTTCTCAACCTGAAAAGAAGAATCCAGTAGAGCAGCTGGAGAAACCCTATTAAACTGTACATCTATTTACATAAAATAACTTGTAAATATTTCAGTAGAGCAGTGGTTGACCTTATCGATGGACTCAATCCCACAGTGCCACAGTGCTTTCTGTTGTTAAGGACTCCTTGGCGGCCATGTCGGTGAAGCGTGCTTGCGATTGCAGGATGCACCTGCCCCTGTAGTTAAGGCTGGTTTATGAGGCCCAGTGCCGTTAACACAGCCCAAAAATAAACAGTTTAGGGCCCCCTGGAGGCTGGCATCTGTCCATCACCCTCCTAATCACTGCAGACATGTCACTGGTTTATCGCTGTGAGTCAGCCTGAGGGCCATCAGGCCGAATAATGACCGCTGAACGTATGCCTGGATTATGCTCTGTGGAATAGGCAGGACACACCTAATTGCTGTGCCTTCTGTCCCAGAGCGGACATTAAGGAGGTCTGCAGGGCGGAGACCTGTCATATCAGAGGGGAGAAATTCACTAGCCTTCATCATGGGCTTTTTTCACCCAACTATAAAAAAATATAATTCTCGCTTTCTGGATCTACTTTTAATATTACCTCAAATATATAATGTATAAGGCATGTATAAGGCATGTATAATGCTTTTGATAATATAATGATTTCATTAATAGATTTTAAACAGAAGATATATGGTGCATACACAATTGTTTCAGAAGCTTTAATACTGGGCACTGGTTTTCGATCTCCCTTGCAAAAGAGATTATTCAACTTCAGTGGGACATCCTGGTAAAATAAGGTTTAGATAGGCATTAAAACAATGCAGAAATGGGAATGTTGCATGTGGTTAATTGTATGTGTGCTGCTGAGTCCAGTGTGCAGTATGTGTTTGTGCAGGGTGCTTGTGTTTGCCAATGCACTTTCATTAGCCTTGAAAGTGTGCCTGACAAATAAATCAGTCAGTTCTTACATGAACTAAAGTGAGCAGTAAAAATGCTATGTGGAAGGTACCCTCATGTCTCTCTGTACCTGTGCTATAAGCATTTCTGCGTATAGCACAGGTTTCTATTTGATTTTACTAATTGTATTAAAACTGGTTCATATGAACTGCCTATAATCTGGAGATATGAACACCTAATTAACACTGCTACTAGATTGCTATCTCTTATTAATGGAGCAAACTATTTTTACACCTGACTGGAAGACTGTAGTATATACAAATGTGCTCTGCTTTCTTAAAAAACCTTTTCATTTCTGTCACCACCATTTCCTTTTTTGTCTCCGCCATTTTGTGTTTCCTTCCAGAGGGGCATGATCGTGAGGTGCCATTTTGCTTGAAGCTGCTGAATGCCATGACTGATGACCTGGCAGTGACCTCATCCTGGTTTGTACTGCTGGTGAAGGATTGTCATTGTGTGTTATGAGTTTTCTTACCGTTGACCTTTCCAGCCATTTCTCTGGGGACATTCAAGGACTATTTCTGATGTCCGTTATATTTTATTCCAGTCAGTATGACTCATATAATTCAAGAGTCTCGCCATTTCCCCTACCAAACTACCGATCACAATAATCATGGATTATGCTTTAAATTTTTAAGAGCAGACTAGGGATGCATGATATAGCGTATATTTATTGTCATCGAGATAACAACATGCGAGATAAACACATTTGCTGTTCATGTGCAATTTGTTCAATAAAAGTATGTTGGAAATAATGTATTACATTTTTCTATTATTCAGTGGACATAGGCTATTCATTGCCTGGAATCTATGTTAGCAGTGTACCTAAAGCAGAATGACAACAGAACTGTGCACACTTCAATATTTGTTTATATACCACAAGTCTTATAGTTGTCGCAATATTCCTCGTAGTTTTCCTCATACTGTGCTGCCCTAGAACAGACCTGTACTCATCTCAGAATACAGGATGCAAAAGCTCATCATCTTTGAAAGATACTGTGACAGATTGGGCAGAGTGGCCTTTCATTGTGCCCCATTGATGAAAGGAGATAGGGAACTTTGAAACAACAGAGACATGCGATATCTCTATGTTACAAAGCCAGACGTGTGTTCTTTGTTCTATCCCGGGGAAAAAAAGCCAGGCTCACAGTGCATGAGCTTGGTCCATAAAGCATAGGTAGGCATCCAGTACTAATGCACAGATAACATTGAGTTCTCTTCTCATAAAGAAGCTGTACTCACAAATGGACTGGCGGTTTCCCCAGTCCGGCCTGGAAACGGACAGATCATTAGAGCAGAAACTGGTGCGTCACCAGAAACATGGAGCATAACTGCTAATAGAAAAAAATCATATGGGGTCCACAGCCCCACAATCGTCTCCTGATATCTCCTGTGATGAAGGCACAACTGAAACAACAAGGCTATGTAATTTAACAAAATATACAGATATTAATATTTTGCAATATTTTAAACCTCCTGTAATCACTTTTATTTGTGGATAGCATCAATTAAATGATCTGTGCTTTACAATTAACAACGGTTCTGTGGTGTTGTACAGACTATTGGAATTGGATTTTATCATCATTCATATTCTGTCATATTCTCAGAGTTGATCAGATAATATTCTCTTGCAAATAAAATATTGCCTTGGGCCTTTAAAATAAGCTTCAGCTTTCCCACTGAACTTAATTTCAGCTGAAAAAAGAGAAGAAGTTTTCTTTACAATTAAGATTGAGTGAGTGAGTTCTGCTTCATGGGTGTGAGTCACACAGGCTGACGTTAGCGCTCTGAGCCATAGCGCCCTGCACTTAGCGCCCTGCACACACAGCTGCGAGCGCCCTGGTTTTACGCTCCGGAGTCTGAGGGATTACTGCGCCGTGCGTTCTGCTCTTCATAACCCCCCTAATATACGCTGTCACTCCCATCTGCTTTAATTTAATGCTGATTACCCAGCCTCCTCGGCAAACCGGGCCCTGTGATTGGCCCGCCGCACTAAGCTAAGGCGGCTTATAGTATTTGTAAAACGTGAGGCATAAAGAGAGCTTTTGTTGCTGTGCGGCGTGTTGGTACGTGTGCCTGCGGTCAGGTGAAGTCCAGCCTGAGGCCAGCCTTGCTGCAGTACCTCCTGAACTGTGCTGCCTTCTGCCTATGGAGCCCCTGGCTAAACTAAACCCACTGCCGTCGTCACCAAATTAACTAGCAATTAGCTCTGCACACCCAGTGGCAGCTGAAGGTTAAATACGAAGGAAATTCACTCCGGTAGCCGGGCAGAGCAGGATCCAATCAGACAAGTCTGCGGATTGGATTCCTATAGGAAAGAAGAAGCAGCCAGAGGCAGGGAGAGGGAGAGAGAAGGAGAGAGAGAGAGAGGGAAGGACAGAGTGAGTGAGGGAGAGAGAGTGAGGGAGGGAGAGGGTGAGTGGGGGAGAGACAGAGAGAGGGAGGGAGAGAGAGAAAGAGAGGGAGGGAGAGAGAGAAAGAGAGGGAGGGAGAGAGAGCCCCATTGAAAGTGAGTAGGAGGCTTAGCACTGACTGACACGCGTGTCTGGGAAACCATGAGGGAGCTGCCATGTGATGAGATGCTGATGATATGACAGAGGAGAACAGGTTCATCAATGAGCGTGTTTGTGTCATGTTCCCCATCACACCAGCACAGACCCTGAGTCAGAGGCTGCCTTCTGGTGCCAGGATGTCTCCGTGTAAAGGTGAGGATGCTGTATACATTACATTGTTGTTATATACATACATATCTTTTGTACTGCGGAGGTGCAAGATTTACAGTGTTTTGAAGAGTAGTGTCCATGTTGTATCTTGATTGATGGTGCATGTTCAATGCCTCAACAGCTTTAAGCATCATGTATATACTGTATAATCTTTAGAAAATATGCTAGATGCAACATTGCTAGAGTTGTGTTTGGCTGCATGTGCACATCCCCACTTGCTGATGCATGAGGATTGAGGATAGAGGTCAGCTGCATTGCACTGGGGGGGGGGGGGGGGGGGGGGGGGGGGCATATTGGCTACTGTAAGTACATGTGTTCATGTACTCATGGTTATGAACTGAGGACAAAAGCATGTGAATGAAAGTGATATTGCAAAACCAACTGTGAAGAAACCCCATGCAGTGATATGCAATATTTACCTTGCTTTATTCCCACAAACCACTGATTATGACAGTACACCGTATATTATTTTCAGCAATGCAAGTGGCTTAGTTTTGTAAGTATTGTATTTTCAAAGCTGCTTGTTCATAAAAATAACAAGCAGCTTCATAACAATCCCCAGTTCTGATTAAGTTCCCTCCTACGCTAGTAATACTAGTGTCCACAGGGAGAAGTATGTCAATACAGTAATGCTCCAGAATTGACAGTTACTATATGTTTAACTTACAATGAATTGAGAACTCAAATACAGAATTGCAAAAGAGAAGACATTTGCCAAAGTTTAAGGTGAGGTAGGGTTTTTCCACATCATTTGCACAGACATTACCATAACTAAATTAAGCAATAAGCTGCTGATAGAGTGTCCCATTATCTCATTTGACCTGTATGAGCAATGAGACCTGCTGTAAGGTGCCTTCCCCTACTGCCGCTTGTGAAATGGAAGGTGATGTTTTGAAACAAATGATGCTTTAGGGCCTTGGTTTTCAACAGGGTGTCAACAGACCCCTGGGGGACTGTTGGGGGTCCCTGCCCAGACTTGATAGACAATGATAATATATGGATTAAAAACCTTTTTTAATATATATATCTATATATATAACCCTTTAATTTACGATGCGGGTGGATGCTTGTGGATGCCCTTGAGCTTTGGTGGGGGTCCCTTGGTTGAAGCACTGTTTTAATCCAACTATAGTCTGAGCTGTTTCCTGCTAGAATTTCTGTACATAGTAATCATGACATTAACACTGTCCTGCAAAAATAAAATGAAGGTACAATTTCATTTTTGATATGATGACAATTTGGAATCATGAAAGCATCAGAAAGCCCTTAGTTTAAGAAAAATGTAAAGTGAAAATGAGTAGGAAGACAATTTAATTCCCACCCTGGCAGTGTTACCGTGGTTTGTCATAGAAAGGCTGACGTCTTTGATCCAGGTGATACAGTGCGCTGCTGTAGAGAGCACCCCAGCCCCTCCTCCACCCAGACTCCTCAGCTCCACACAAAGAGGCAATTAACTACTCGACACAAGACGTGTGACCAGGGCGGTGCGCAGACACAGGAAAATGAGTTGAGAAAGAGAGACACTCTCAGCTTTCACATAGCGCTGAGGTGCCTACACTGTGAACAAAGCTAAACAAAAACACTATTTTTACAATAAAATGTTTTCCAAAACACATTCAAAGTCATGTAGATCAATGTTCATCCCATAAAATAACAGCAACATTTTGTACAGATGTATACTGCTCGTCCACTTCATGAAATGGCTTTTCACTGGCAACACTGATGATGTTTCTTCTTCTTCTATATTTCGTGTGTTTTTCTTTTTATCTTAATTTTTGCTTGAGTGATGTCACTGCAGTAATCACTGAGAAGTCACTGGTCCCTTTTGATGGGGTTAGAGAGATGGAGAAAGAGTGCACACCCATGTGAACTGGTTATCACAGCATAAAACCAGACTATGTAATGCCAGTAAGCTGAGACTGCTAATGCAATTCTCCCACTGGACCTGTGTCATGTCATGAGCTCTCTCTCTCTCTCTCTCTCTCTCTCTCTCTCTCTCTCTCTCTCTCTCTCTCTCCTTCTCTCTCTGTCCTCTCTCTCTGTCTCTCTCTCCTTCCCTCCCTCTCTCTCTGTCTCTCTCTGTCACTCTCTCTCTGTCTCTCTCTCCCTCCTTCCCTCTCTCTGTCTCTGTCTCTCTCCCTGTGTCTTTCTCTCTCCCTCCCTCTCTCTCTTTCTCGCTTCATTCTCATGCAGCCGGATTCATCACAGTTTTAATTCATTTCCCTCCTTTCCACATGGCTATAAACATTCCTGATCTTATTTATTGTACAGAACACACAGTTATTATGCGGTTTGTTGCACATTTTCAAAAACATGATGGCAAACGTAGTCAGAAAAGCTTTGACAGTGACATGGCAAACCTCTCAGCATTACCAACACATAAAATCCCCCTCCAGATATGTCTGAACAGTTTCCAAAAGGCAGCCAGTCAGAAGAGAAACCCAAGCTGAATAGAAGTGTCGGGGCTAAGCAGGGCTCTCAATGGCCACAGTGTTCACAGCCAGGTACACAACATCCTCATCACCAAACCCCACTGACCTTCAGAGCAGGGCACCAATTTAGCCGTCACTCAAAGTGACAGTTATAGCCCTGAACCCCCTCCCACACGGTCATAATTATTGCTCCTCATGCTCGTCTGAATTTACTGTGATTTCAGTTTTTGAAATGCCATTTCCCCCCCCCCAACTTTGCAGCGCTGCTGAAAGAGGTTTATTTTAGCGCTCGTTCACGGTTTTTGGTGCACATTAAATTGCATATTACAGTGGCTTAGGTCACTCAGCAGCTACAAAAACAAAATGGCTGTCAAAAAGTTTGAATGCATGAGGACACATGTGGGCGAATGTGAGGGGGATTAATGCTTTAGAATATTCCACCTCCCACTGTGGCTAACAGGTACAGTACCCAGCATGTCTAGCCTGATACCACAGTGCGTAATAACCTGCTTTTTTACCTATCCTGCATCGGTAGCCTTTAGCAAACACCCACACAAATCTCTATTATTCCTGGTCTGAGAAATGTGCTTCCTGCTTGTACATTGCATACATGTAGGTTTTTATTTAAGATACACATTTATTCATGCCATCTGTTGAGGTACACTACAAACAGTTGCAACATCAGCTGAATATAACTTTGGGCTGTTGCCACACTGTTGATTTTTGTGTCTACTCTCTGCTTCACTTTTTACTGGTGCTCATTAGCGATTATTTTTATTTACCTCCTTTTTCTGTGTAAATGTGGAGGAACGCTTTGAACAGTTCCAGAGATTTACATGAGCTGGCTAATCTGTTTATTTCTCTCCTTCTTACATAAGAGCTTGGCAGTAAACAACACTCTCAGTAAATTAGGTTTGGTACTTAATGTATTCGCATTTATATTTTTAGAGAATTTTAAACATTAGCAATCCCATTTAACTCTTTACTAGCATTTGTATTTTGCATTGCATTTGATAATAAGTTTTTGATAAAAAGCAGGTTATTACGCACTGTGGTATCTTTTCAAAAACATGCACGCAGAATAACATCACCATCTTGTACAAATCAACATATTTTCTAAACAAGTATATTGCTGATAATTGCACGCTACTAGTAACCATTAGTCTCCCCATATAAGACCAGTGTGAAATAAAATGGGGGGGGGGGTGTTTTCTTGTAGAGCCACAGCCACAACAATGCATAGCAGACGAAACGGATCTGAAAGTGGAGCCCTTGTGTCCAGTTACGGCACATTTCACTGGGTCTGGTTTCCCAGGAATCCGGCCGGCCCAGGGTGCAAGGGGCATTGTGTGTGGTTTCATGGCCAGGTACGACTGGCTTTTCCTGGCCGGCCGGCTGAGAAGGCAACGCTCCTTTCAGGGCCATTGTGTGCAGCCAGATTCCCGTTACAGCCAGAGTAGGTGTGTGAGCCGTAACAAAGACAGAGGCAGTGTGATCTCAGGGGGTGGGGGGCAGGTGGGGTGTGAGGGGGGGGGTGTTGGACAGAAAGTTCTCTGTGTGGATGTAAACCAACCCTCGCAGTAGTGCCCCCTGCAATTATTAAACCTGCACCGGTCCCCAAGGATTACGAGAGGGTGGGAACCTACTGAACCTACTCCCCACCCCCCAAATCCCACCCATTTGTATTAGCCACTGAAGAATACAGAAGAAGAAGAAAATGAGCCTTCTCATTACTCAGCTATTCCGTAAGGCGTATCTGCTCATTTATAATCTTCACATGATCTTTTTCCTGTCACCTTTTCTTATTTACGATGAAGTCATTTACATGTAAGAGATTCCTCCTCGCTGTAATCACGTAAAATGCAGAAGCAGACATGTTGTCAGCAGAAGCACAGCGTGATATAGAGTAGGACATCTTTATGCTGTCTGATAGTGTAAGTGTATCCATGTGCTCACCGTGGTTATTAAAAGAGGTGCTGCTGAATACTCATAATTATAGTAACGCGTGCTCTAATTTGGATTGTGTCCCATTTAGTCACGCGCGTGTTTAGTTTTGCTTAATTTGTCATACTACTACACCTCATTCAACAGCCACACAGTAATGTGTCCAGTGTTAATTCAACTCTAACAGAGTACATATGGTTCTACTTGAGGCCACAGCTGAACCATATGTACTGTAGTCTACTCTGTAAGAGTTGGTTTAACACTGGACATTTTATTGTGCAGAACAGACAAACTCGGGGCACCCAGTTAAGGGCTCTTGAGCAAAGAGGCAGGAAACCCCTGGTGACTGTAACCCTCTTTCCCTGAAATTGGTGGTAGAATCACACCAGGAGGGCTGACAGAACAATTTCTGGCCATAGTTGCCCCTGGCATAGGCAGGCTTTGCTTCTGATCCATCAGGCACCAAGGACTACAGTGTAAAATGGTCAGGCTACCCAGGAAATCAGCTAGAATTATTTTATAAATGAAGAAATGAACCATGTGAGGTGTGCATGCACAGAATGAGCACAGAAACAGTGCCAAGAAAAAAGGGTTAGCAAATTAGGCAAGGCAGGTTTATGTTTATGGTTTCCTGTAGGGATATCACAGTCTATTATAACGTGTAAATCAATTTTAGCGCTTTTGGTTTAAGGATCATATAAAAATCCTCTATCCAGCAAATTACACGACAACAATTCTACCTTACCATGTTGTTTGTCTTCAACAGTGGTCGTTAAACCTATTGAGGTATATTAAGCTATCAATCACAACACCACATTTTATGGCGCTATAAAGGCAGGCAGAATATTTGTACTGTTTTTTTTATTTTTTTTACAGTAGTATGTATGTGTGTGTATGTGTGTGTGTGTGTGTGTGTGTGTGTGTGTGTGTATGTATGTGTGTATGTCAGAGGGTGAGGGTATAGTCCCAAGAGAAAGTGATTTCTTATGGAAATACATTAGTAATGCTCACTGTTAAAAACATAACTGCCCTCTCTCAATTATGGGTCTAAGGAAAATGGTTATTGCTAAACCCATAATGGCTTTATAGGATAACGCATGCAAACACACACACACACACACACACACACATACACACAAACACATACACACACACAAACACATACAAGAATCAGAGGAGTACACCACCAGCCCAGCCGCACATACTGTATGATTATTTCATTATTATGTTATATTTTTATATTTTTAATATTTAATTTGTCATTATAATTATTGATAAGAAGTTTATACACAAGCTGGCACGGAGGATTAATTTTATTTACTGGTGTATTTGTTGGAGATAATTCAATTTAACAAGCATCCAGCATCTGCTGAAATCTGCTGATGGGTGGGGATTGGTACAGTACAGCGACGTAAATCCTCTCCCTCTCCCCCTCTCTCTCTCTCTCTCTCTCTCCCTCTCTCTCTCTCACTCTCTCACTGCTTCCCTCTGCCTCCAATCAATGGACAAAATGAAGCGTGCCAACATGTAGGCCACTGCTGATCCCAGCTGGTGCAGCTGCCAATACTGATTCCATTCACACGTTCATCACTATTCCTGCTGATCCGAGAATCCCGCCAGCACTGTGGGGGGTTTCAAATCTTTTTTAAACGTGGAAGTGCTGGGAAATGCTGGATTTGGCACACTCAACATTTCCTTTCATTTGCAGCTTCGGTGAGTCTTTTTGGATGCTGTTCCTGCTCCAAACTTTCTTTTCCCTCCACTTTGGGAGAGGCATGTTGTTCTCATGTTTACATGGTAATGCTGAGGTAGGCCTGTCTCTTTTCAAAATGGGTGGGTGTTTTTAGAGTGGTGTTAAGGGCTTAGCTGGCTATGGTTTGGAAGCATTTGTAAATATCTCAACAAACTGGACTGGATCTTGTTCACAGTATTTGTTGTTGTTTTATTGATTTGTTTCAACTGCATAAATGTAATCCTCCCCTCCCTTTACCAGCAGAGGGCAATATCAAAGTACTTCACAATTAACAACTTTGGGAAAAGGTGTAGTAATGTAGCTAGTTTTCAATTTATTTTTTGTTTGAACAACGAGAAGCCTATCCAAAGTAAAGTGTATGCTCTCAAATAGTCAAGCCTGCATTCTCCATTCTATTCCACCATGAATTCAAGGCTTAATAGTGATGCTAAATAGATAATGTGTGGTTTTGTTTACCATTATTCAGTAGAGCATGCTTTACTCTCTTGAAATTTAATTATAAACACAGCTATAAATATTGCAGGCTAACAGATGATTGCTTGTGAGCTAAATTAATCTGAGACATGCAGTATGTAAGCACCTAATTTATCTGTACAAGGCACAAGCAGTGCATGTAGACACGTGTCACATCACATTCCATACCTATAACATCCCTGCCTCACTCCTGTCGTGGAGCAAGCAGAGAGTTCTCAGAGCTTTAGCTAGATACGCAGACCAGAAGGTTAGGCCTCCCAGAAGGTTAGGCCTCCCAGAAGAGTCTCGTTTTGGGTAGCAGGGTTCCAATGAGTCAGCTGTCTGTCAGGTTCTCTGCTTAGCAACAGGGCCTGTTCGGACAAGCGTCCGGGGCGTTACAGATCTCTGACAGGACCGCTGACTGACCCGCGGACCCATCGGACCTCATCACACAGTACTTTGGGCCGGGGAGTGTCGCTGCAAAGCAACTCCATTACACTCAATGTGATTTTAATGAGTTTGGACGTGAAAATATAGCTCGGTGGAGGTACAGCCAGTCTTTAAATGCATGCGTTTATAAAGCGCCTTTATCCAAGTCGCTGTAAAATGTATTCACCCATTCACATGCCAACAGCGATTGACTGCTATGCAAGGCACCAACCAGCTCATCAGGAGCGATTGGGGGTCAGGTGTCTTACTCTGGGATCCCAGGGCGAGATCGAACTGGCAACCCTCCGACAGCCAGACGACTGCTCTTACCTTCTGAGCTAATTTGCGCTTTAGACACACCACACGGGCTTTAGGCTCAGCACAGACTTCAGGGGGAAGCCGGGGAACGGTATTAGCCGTTTCTGAGCCCTGTGTGGTGTGCCCTGTTATCAGCGCCGATGCCCTGCCAGGTTACACAACACAGAGCAAACACACTACAGAAACTCCAGGGCACACCAGCTGTTTCTGTCAGGCTACACAGTTATTTTATTCCCCACTTAACATACTTCTGTTGTCATGGCGTCTGCGTACGCATCAAATAAACACTCTGCCCTAACTCATCTCAGTAAGTCCGCTGTCTTCAGCCTGTATTTTTGGCTCGTGACATTTTCCATGTCATTGCTTTCGTTCAACAGCTTCTGCTGCTCATCTGCGTTATACACAAAGATGTACATATCAGCGTGAGCTCATGATGTTTTCAATAGCTAGTTTTTCAGTAGCTGCTGGCAGTCGCAGAACTCTTGGGACACAGACCTGAGAAATATTCTGTAGGGGAAAAAAATGGCAGTCTGCTAAAAGCTTCACTCACAGCTCACATGGCATGTGCCTGTGATAGCAGTTACCGCTGCTCACAAGTACGCTGTACTGGAGAGGTTTAGTGGGAGGGCACATGAGGTCTGAGCCTGGGGAACTGGGGGAATTAGGGGAAATGTTGAATTTGTTCCTTAGATTTCTGCCTAGTTTGCCTGCCGTTTTTACAGGAGTAACAGAATTATGTAAAAGCAGTGGATTCCCACGAATAAAATAAAATACAAGTTGTTGACCTTTTAACATTTTATAATAAGCTAATGAAGAAATGCAGAAATGACTCTTTACCTCGTTTTGGCAAAGCCCTACTGCGTGATCTGTGCTACTTTTGGCACACAATGAATGTGTGTGCACAGCAAATTTGAACAAGAGAACCCGAGAGCAGAGTAGGAAAAACCCAGTATACATTTATGCAATTAATAGCTGGTGAAACGATGTGTACGTGTTCAGTTGAAAACCGGGATACATCTGGTTGAAAAGTTCAAGCTTTCTAGCCAACTAGGAAGCTAGTCTATATCCGGGTAAAACCAGAGCTACATTGGGATTAATCTAGTCAGTTTATGCCAAAAGGTCTCTCAACCTCCATCCAGCTAGAGATCTAGATCACTGCTTTTGCTCAATGGGGAATGTGGAGTCAGAGAGTACTACGTGCCTAAGATGAGTGTCACGTATGCCCCATAGAGGAAACATCACAAGCATCACAAACACTTTCATGTGGAAGAGATGTGTACTGAGAGGAATTTCGGCAATCCGCAGACATTCAGGGAATCCGTTCAGCTTTGCTTTCCTGTGTAAATACTGGAATGGTTGCCCTGCTTTGACAGGTTATTTGATTTCCCAGATTAGGTGGACAGGTGGGACTACATGAAAAAGAGAAAGAAAAAAAAAACCCCTTCAAATAGAAGCGAGAGGGAGCACGTGCTCTTGATTGAGAGAAATGTATTTTCTAAATTGGTCAAAAGGGGCACGTAATCCCAAGGCTTCCACCACAGGTTCATATCTGTTTATCTTTATATTACAGTGAAAAACAATGATAAATGGCCCCCTTCATTGCTTTAGTCAGTCCACCAATCACATCATTCTGTACTCTAATTCATCAGAACATAGAGCAGTAGAAGCAAATGTACACCTTTCTAGAATAATTCTGAATAAGACTAGTAGAAAGGAATTTGTTTTCTTCAACAACCTAGAATTGTCATAGTAACTGTCTCTGCTGAAATGCTAATCATGGTAGCAATGTGTAGGAATTGATGTGTAACACAAGCCGTTCCTGCAGGTGTAGGTCTTCACTGTTTACTCGACGCGAGTCTGTCTGCACGTGTGTCCGGCTGAGAATAGATTCACAATCTTTCCTGAAATTAGCAACACATTTATTATGTCCAATGTGTCCAATTACGAGATAACAAAGGCTTACCTAACGACCAAAATATCTCAGAGTTTTGTAGCAATGTTTATTATCACCAAAGCAATTACCGTGTACCATGACAAGTCTCAGATAAATGCTTTAACAATAACCTGAACATAATACTCTCCAGTTATTTATCAACCATGCATCGGTGATTTATCAACAAAGTGTCGTCTCTTTGAATGTCAAAAGATGATGTCATAGTACTGGTGGACTAGCTCCTGGCTATAATGAAGTCAGCCCTTGTTTCCAGCCAAATCAATGCCTTTATCACAAGGAGGCTTAAGTGACAGACTACAGTGGCCACACCTCAGGTTTGGCAACCAATTAAAAGTCGATAAACAAGAGCCAGGTGCCACTGCAGCCAATCGCAGCGGCTCAAACTGCTAGCTGACCAGATAACGCACAATATTCCGCCAGCATTCCTGCAGCATTGTTCCAGTGAGATAGCGCTAGCGCGGTCACAACCGAGTGATAAGTAAGTGTTAGCTGGGATGCAGCAGGGCTGCACTCAACCGACCCCCAGCAGGTCACCCCAGGCTCTGCCCTGGAGAAGCAGACACTGCTGCTTCAGTGTAAGATTCAGTTACTGCCATGTAGTTCCTCTTGAGTTTATACATCAGTGCATAGCAAATCACATCTTTAAATAATTGACTGGAATACCCTAAAAACCTTACTGACACCAGTAAAACATTTTTAAATTACTGAAACAGTTTTGCCAGTAGTTCTTCTTTCGTACAGATAGATCTGCAGACGTGTTTGCATTTGTACGGCAGGAACACATTTCCCAAATGAACCATGAAAGTACCATAATGTTCTATCTGGCTACTAACTAAATACCTCTTACAAGCAAAAAAAGGTACAAATGAATTACTATTTATTGCAGGCTAGGGGTGCAATTTTATGTAACTATGGGGTACCACACCAGTGTCAACCATTCTAGGCACCTTTTTTTCTGAGAGTGTACCGGTTTCTAAAGAGCTAGAATATGTCAAATAGTCCTTTGTCCTGGGTCTGTAATGAATGCAAAGGAGTGACTAAAATGTATTTTTATGTATGCATTTGATTGATTGTGTAACCTGTAATTGTATTCCAGTCTGGCTGCTCTGTGGGGCAGGCTTTAATGGGGTGCAGACTGTGCTGCTGTCGTTTTGGTGAAAAATGTTTGGAACGGAAGCGCTCTGTGCTCGTTCAGCAGGCGTGTGATTAAGCGGAGGTGAGACCTGGCCTTTCTGCACTCTGTGCGAGGCAGCGAAGAGATTGCCAGCACAGCCAGCGCTGAAACTGTCAGCTTGCCAAACCTGCCAGTGTCTGAAGTGACTGGCACCAGCAAAACCTCCAGAGTGTGAGAAACTGGCTTTGTGTGGTTGCTACTGGCGATGGGGATGAGAAATGGTGTCCCCTTTTGAAAGAGAGATAGTGACCTTTTTATGCAGTGCTACGGCTTGGTTGTTGTATGGTAGCTGACAGCAGCTTTATTTTTGTTGAAAGCAACAGCAGCAACACCAGAAAGAAGAACCACACACTGCAGATAATCCAAAGTGGTGCCAGACTAATTTGGCGTGTTTATTGCGCTCTCTGTAATTTCCTCTTTTTTTGTGAAAAGCATTTTTCTTGGTCTTCTGCCTGCATGACGGCATTGTTTGTGTTTTGGCTGAACCCTCGTTGGCACGGCCACTGTGCACATCGCATGCTGCTTCTTCACAGAGGAGATTCTGCTCTTTCCATCCTCAAGTCAACAGTTTGAGTGCCCCCTCTGGACTCAGCATGGGGTGCCAGAGTGGAAAGGAGAACGAGTGTGTAAAAACAAGCCACGGGAGACAACAATCTGGCCTCAAACCTCCCTATCTTTCTCTCTCTGTCCCTCCCTCTCTCTCACACACACACACACACACACACACACACTGCTCTCTTGAAAACTACTTCACTTTTTGTTTACAATGAGGCCATGAGGGATAACCCATCTAAAACAGCCAGCAAAGAATGCCTGCCAGTGAAATTGTATAAACTGCAAACAGTTTTTTTCTGCAAACGTATCTTCTTGGAGGGTATGCTGAGAAAGATGGAGTTTAATGCGAGCTGGATCATAACACACTTCTCCATCATCTCTCTTTGCATGTCCATAGGGAGTGCTGGCTATAAAAAGTTTTGAATACCAGGGCTTAATTTCAGCTATAACAGAATCTCATCTGGTTCTCCCTGGCATGAACATGCTTTTATAGCATAAAAGATAAGCATTTTTACTGAGATAATTACATGTCTCAAGGGTTTTGCGTTTGCATGTCTTTAGCTATCCCATGATCTGCACCAAACCCAGGCTTTCTAGAGCTGTGATAACAGCTGACTGTAGACAAGTGCAAATAGTAAAAGAGAAGCCCCTGTGCATAGTGCAATCGGTTTATGTAGTTTATCACTTTCACGTACAGAAAGGCTGTGGTTATGAACATATATGCAATGCTGTACAGATAAGCAATTAATAATGGTGCGATTGCATTGCAAGCTTGTTGAGACCACACCTGTGTGCAATCTGTCATAGGACATAAATATACCAATGATGGCCTAGTAGCAGAAATGAGTATAGTGTTGCATCAGTCCAAACCCCATTAATGTTCCTGGCCTCCTGGGAGTTGGATCTTGTTGTTTCCTTAAAATAAGCTTGTTTCAAAGGGAATTTGACCTATTTGATCAGACTAAAGTCTTCTTGGCACTGCCAGGAAAAACAGGTGAAGTCTAATGAACCATCTGTGCTTAACGATTTCTGCCGTAAACGGGTATCCCCTCGCTCCTCTCCCATCACGACGCGATCCTCAAGTGCGCAAGGACGAATATCATGCCGCGATTAAATCGTCTGCACACCGGCAGCCTTCGTCCGTTAAGCTGCCGGCAGAAGTGCGGCGCGGACCACTGCCAGAGAAAAACTGCGTCTTTGGAGACTTGAAGGTAGTTTGTTTTGCTGACGGACATATGGGCAGGAGTAATTGCTATTGGTGCATCGGGCATCGTCAGTCGCGTAAGTGCTGAGGTGAGGAGGCGAGAATCTGCAAAGCTATCCGCTTTCCTTCAACACATCGCCCCAGTCAATACTCTGATACACATGTCCAGTGTAGCCTATGGCTGCGGCAGTATCAAAATGCTAGGCTAGAGTGCATAAAAGTCAGCAATAGCTCACTGGGGGGGATATTATAGTGGATGGAGGCTTGTAATGGTCTATTTTCACCGTGGGGTCATATAATGTTATGGTTATGTGCATATACTTTGCATTCTCAATATGTGGTAAGGATTTGACTAGCTAATGAAAAGATAAAATGAATAGCCTATGAGTTCCAGACACCTTTGCATTTTATAGCCATGTTGCCATAGGTGCCAAGGCACCTATTACTTTCCACACATTGTTTGTTCTGTTGCAGTACTCTGTAGTAAAAGCTTGCATTAATATGGAGATATGCAGCGTTGAAACTCTACTGCATTTGGTGCACTTATTTTCAAGTTTTAATCAACAGTAGAGTGACATGATGGATTTCCATAGCTTACATTACAGTACAGACCACAGCGAGTGCAGCAAAGTGCAGTTTGGCTTCTCATTTTATTTCATTCAGCAAATAAATGTTGTGTGGTAACAACGACTATTGATTGCTGTCCGGCCTCTATGAAAGTCGTTTTCATAATTCACTCAATTTGCTTTATGCTCGTTATTACTTTCTTACTGCATTGATTTTTAATTTGTAATGTAGAAGCTGTCTGTGTGTAAGTGATGCATTAGGGTAACAGTGCTCGCACGAATGGTACAGCGATGAAGAAGATTGCATGGGGCATTGTCATCTGAGGCTCTGATTATAGATTTGATGCAGTTATTGAATTCTGAATTATACATTTATGATTGACATGAGATTTAATATATTTATTTAATCATATCATGTCATTCTCGATGTACATCGCAATGCTAATGTTGGAACCGAGATCACATCACTCCAATCTTGTTATCAGTAGTAGGCATACTGTATATAATGGCAGTTATACATTATGACGTTTCCACACTGAACAATAGCGCTGAATGATACGGTTCTGTCCAGAATGTGAGAACGCAGCACTGTGACAGAGTGAAAAGCAGCCTGGACCGCATTTAAAACAAACAATTCTATTTTAAACAGGCCGCGATAAGGCGTCGATATCAGATGTTAGGAATGTTGGACCTTTTGGAGGTTAAGAGCATGTGAAAGTCAGAGATAAGAAAGTCATTTTTCCACAATGTTTATCTCCCCCTTTGCCCGCGATGCAGAATGGTGGAATAAATGATGTGGGGGGTTGGGGGGTGTCAGGTGTTCGGGGAACAGCAGATAATTAAACATGCAAATGCGGTGACCTCATCTTTCGCCAATCTCACAGTTCCTCCCCACGCCTTCGGCAGGCCGGTTTACCAGGAAGCCACGGCAGAGGATGGTCAGACACTGGGCTGGCTGACAGAAATAACCACAGCCAGTGAGAGGCTTTCACTGGAGATAGTTTCAAATGGGGAGGGAGGGGGGTGTCTGTCAAGCCCGTCAAGCCTTCCACATTTGCCTTCAACACTGATATACTGCTGTGCCACAGTCACCTAAGTATATCTACCCTGTGCCTGTCATTCATTGGCTGCTGCATACCAGGGAATCAGCGGCCCTGCATTCCCACCAGTTCTGGAGGGTCCCATTCTGTTTAGTCCATTGTGGGTGGTTCTGTAATCAGTGGGATTGATACTCTGGCTTTGGTCCTGATTCACTAAGACCTTCAACATTCGTTAAAAGGTTTTTATCAGACTAGTAACACAACCAATGATTAGTGCAAAGCAAATACCATGACCAATCATTGGTTACTTTATTGGTTTTGTGTGTGCTAAAATGAAGTTAAGGTCAGTGCCGGGGGAGGGGAGTGCAGTGCCCAGGGAATAACTCAATTTCCCCGGCCAGATCCTCAGAGTACACCTAACCTGACATACGTGTTGTTTCCACCGCAGGATGTGCTAAATGAACCATGTTACGCTCTGACTTTTACCAGCGCTTTCACTCTTAGGAGTGCTATTGACACTTGAAGGAGCTTTGTTTTTATCTAGCCGGCAGTAGTGGCTGACACTCAAGGTGCTCTTCTTTGCTTTTAAGGAATGGCCAGAAAATAATTCAAATGTAAAATAAATGCTTACTGAAGCCAACTCAGTGAGAACTGGACTGACCTTTCCATCTGCTGGTCAGAAAATTGCATACGGATGCAAAAAATTATACAAGCAGAGCTTACAAATGTCAAAGTTTGACAAACCAATTGTCTGGCATCATTAGCTTCTCAGCTGACACAACACAGACTTGTGACACTTGCAGGAGATACTCCCAGACAGAAATGAGTTCCCCGTGGGAATATTCTCGTTTCTGTACGGAAACATCTGGAAGCATCGGCTGAAGAAGATTGTAGAGCACTATAGGACACATTTATTGATTAAACCATAAATAATAGGCAAGACCTCACTCAAAGGCTATAGCCATATTAAGAACGTTTTTAACTGAAGTACATACTTGTTTTTTGAATGAAAATGCCATGTGACATCCTATTCAGAAAATAAATCACTTTAACCATAGCTTTGTCTCAGCTTCAACAGCAGGTTCTAATGATTGACCCATACTCTGTTAATCCACTGCTATGGCAACTGATTGGCTAGACAGCTGTTGTTTTTGTTTGAAGCTGAAACAAAAGTGTGAATAACATAACTTAAATGTTAAATTTAAATGTAACTGTCCAAAACTTTTTTCAAATGTCCTGAAATTGGTATTGGGAACTAAATTCATGAATATGAGTAGGCTACACATTTACTGCCATCTTCACAGATCTCAATATTTACAATAGACATTAGCAGCAATACTGAGATAGCAGATTGACGGAAACATCATGAATATCATGAACCGACATGCGGTATGCATATAGGAGCTTTAGTGGGACAGCATGAGTACAGTCCTGATTTTTTAAAATATCTAAATATTACAGCATGATCATGGACCTGATCATAAAAATAAATTATCAATTTTAAAGAAATAAACACAGAAAAGCTGTCGGTGATTGACAATATCAGCAGCCTGACAAGATTTTTTTAAATGACAGGTCAGTCCTTGAGTGGCCAATCCCCTTGACGCAGGGCTGCGATTTACCCAGCAGGCATTGCAGGAGTGGAAATTGGCCACGGCATCAAGGCTACCTCTATTATTCATTAAGATCTCAGGATGACTTTTGGGCAGAGGGCAGTTAATCAAGCTGATTCATAATACATACTCCCTCACCACCTGAACAATTCATCAGCTGCGTTTGGCAAAAAAGTACAGATGTTTTAATAAATGTATTATATAAGGTCACTTCTTAAAGTATGTATTCAAAACAGGCCAAACAAGTTAATCACAAATGCATGTTGCAATGTTTTATCATTTAAATGTCATAGTAAACTGAAATTAATACTATATTAAAGTACAGTATCTGCAATTGGCACACTAGTCTTTCTTTGCACGTCACTGTTTAAAAGAGAAAAATCACATATTTCCATGCAATATCAGTGCTGGTGTAATATGCATATACTGTATATTATTATGCAGAAATCTCTGTCATTAAAAGCTACAGACTTAAAGGAAAAACAAAAACGGTTCCAACAGGAACCCTGTGATTCCATAGAAGAGCAGTATCTAGATCAAGGGTTCTTTGTTGGGCAAAATGGTTCATTGTCTGGAAGCTTTCACACTTCATACCAATGAGAGAGGGTTCCATAAACAACGGAAAAGAGTTCCTCCATGGAGACAAGCCAAAGAACCATTTTTGCTGAGAATGTATGGTATGGCTCCATGCATGTATATGTATGGTAAGCATTCCAAAGGATACCTTGGAATTTTAGTTTTTCAAATTATGCAACAAGCTTTCCCTGCTGATTCAAGCCCTCAAACGGATCTTAGCAGGCTTTATCAGATGAAAGCATTAATTTGTAGGCTATTGCTCATATTGTCTGATTAATTTACCTTATATCTGTAAAGAAGCCATCGTAAAGCCGTTTAAAAACTCTATTCGTTCAATAAAATATTTTTAAAGATTGTAGGCTGCAGAACTGGACTTGCCAGATCTATATTCCGTTCATATAGATCCGTTTTTTTACCTAAATACCTAACATACGTATTCGTGTTGTATTCACAGCATGTGCAGTGCTCATATGATCGCCATGCTTCATGCACAAATTGAAGTGTTGGTCGTTTCCATGACTACAAAAACAGCGCTAAACCAATAGCCAGTCTACAACAGTGCTGAAACCACCAGCCATTTTGCCAATGGAAGCGCATAATGGATTTATATTGGAATAAAACCGCGATTCAGTAGGAACGAGAGAAACATTATGCTTTTAGGATGATATTTGACAATAAATAAAGATTCCTCGCTCTCAGATATATGTATATTGCCCTGCCGACCACCACTGGACGGAACACGCGCTGCATGTAAAATGCAGAAAATGTTGATTCTGTTTCACCTCTGTCAAGGGCTATTGCATTGCGTTTTATCTCCCACGGTGACTGGTTTACTGCAATGCCATTTCATCTGCTTTCGGACTCATTGCAAGCGTAAATGACCCAAAAGAAGGGTGTTGCCGTGTCCAAACATTAGTTATGTGTACTGCAGCTTTATTTGGACTGACTCCACAAAAGAAGCAGGTGTGTGGTTACACTCGGACTGTCGCCGTAGTGTGCGCTGCGTCTCTGTCTCAGATTTGTGTGGACTTAAATTTGAGCGCTCTAGCTCTCACCGTCTCCCGTGGACAGATAACGTTAGCTACAAAGCAATCCGATTTCTTTGGATGACTTTTTCCGACCACAGAGCTAGGTAAGCAATTTTGCTTCTGAAACCTAACAAGTACCCGCGCGAGTTTCTGTCGCTGGACGAATGTATTATGTATTGTGTAACGGGGTTAATAATGGTATATTTCCCAGGGAACGTGGAATGTGTAATTATCAATACATAACTCCATTAATAACGGTACATGGATCTAAAGTATTTTCCAATCGCATGCACCCATTATTTATGGTATCCAGGACGTGTAACGTTATTTGTTGAAAAACATGGCATCGGTATATTGTTTCATGAAAGTGACTGGCTATCTAACGAGCTTGTAGAATGTTGAAGGCGTCGGATAGTTCTGCCAACACAGCTACTGCTATTACATTTAAATCATGTCGACGCATTTATCGTGAACACGGTGTAGTGACTTTCAGAACGCAGTATGCCGTATTAGTTACATTGTAGCGAACTGAGTTGCACGTCCGGCTCATGAAACATGTTGACTTTGCTGTTTAGCGGGAATAACTGAAAAGAGCTGCCCAAAGGTCTATAGGCTTCTCAAATATGAAATACCGTGCCAAATAATTATTTGCAAAACATCGTATCATCATATCAACAATTAATTTAATTTTAGTTCGGGCGATTTACTTTAACTATTGAGTTATGAAACAGTATACAGAAATTGTTCCCAGATGACCTTTCAAAAACATGAAGTGATTGATCTTGAAAGGTACTAAAGTAAATATTCCACCAGTTTGGTTCACGTTGAAGTGACGGAGTATGGATCGCTGTGTGTCAGATGCCAATAATTGACAATTAGCCTACGATGTCGAGTTATGATTTGTATTCATGTATTCATTACTTGTTGGAATTATAGAACAATTTATATGTTTTGTTTTAGAAAAAGGAACAAGACTACGTACATTAAAGGATCGGGTGAATTCTGTAAATATTTTGCAATTGCGCAATTGTTGAATTTTATATGCTCTATGTTTTGTCTTTATTATTTTATTAAACAATATATGCATTTCCGTTCCGTACCCACCGTTTTAAAATTACATGGAGGATAATTTGTACCCATGATAATTATTATGGATTATTTCATGAATTCATCATTCTTTTGCTGCTAATCACAGCGCTATCCTAAGTATATAGTATGGAGCTGACTAATTCTGGAATGCTTGTGCCTATGTCAGGAGTAATTATTGTGTATATTATGCCTATTGTCATTTTAAATGCATCTATGAATGCAAGTTTAACTGCATTATAAAGAGATTTTGTTCTTATTGAGCTTATCATTTGGCTTTTACCACTGTGGGATATAAGCAACAGTGTAAAAAAGTTGGTCTGTGTTCTTATCACATTGTGCAGTACTTTTGTGGCTGCCTGGAGTTCATGCCATAGATTAAAGTCTTTCACTTGTTCTCTGTCCAGGCAACCTGTTGGTCTCAAAAGAAGGGTCCAGCCTTATTTGCAGTTATTTATCAAAGTACAAGATGGATCACCATGAATAACTCAAGCCAGCTCATTGCTTAATTTCATTTACAACCATTTCATTCAGACTCTTTCTGTTCAATTGCATATGTATGAAAAGCCCAGTGATCCACACTGAAATGTACCCTGGTTATTATCCGAGTATCCACTGCGTTTATGGAAACCTGTGAGGCAGTGGATTTAAAGCCAGTGGGCGTATGGAAGATGTATCTTCTTAGTGCTTTTAGGGTGGCAGTGCTGGCCAGTAATGATGATAGTATATCTTATGTCTCTTGTTTTTAGATTGGATCATTGAGCATATTTCTTTTTCATGACCATTTTTAGGCATAAGGGCAAAGGCCATGTTCAACCGTCACACAGACAAAAAAAAGTTCGCTGATTAAAATCTCATTTTATTTGTGGTATTAAACTGGAATGGATCATAAAAAGTCGAGACCAAAAGGTTCAACAGTCAAGTCTAGCTTGGGGGGGATACAAAATTATTAACATAAGAAAGCAAGTCCAAGTCTGCATGATTTTATAAATAGAAACCTGAAATTGATATTATATAATGGTTCTGGTCAAGGCACAGACAATCAGACAAGGGTTGATTTTGAAATGAAACCATTGGCTGAAAAATTATCCCTCTAAAATGATGTGTCATTTTATATCTTCTCCCAAGCTAATTCTACAAAGAACCACTGTCTGAATGTGACACAGATTAGGTTCAATGTAGACCTACCTGTTAACAGACAACTCCACATGGGCTCATCAGTGGTGTCTTTGGAGTTAGGGCATATTGCCTCACCGTGTATGTAAAAAAGGAAAGGTGGTGTGAATTGAAGCAGAGGTGCTCACAGTGACATCTCCGTGGCTTTTATGTGTCGTAGTCCACCTCTGTGGGCCCATTCACAGGAATTCCACGCTACGCCTCCCATTGAGAGCGAGCCGTCTGAAACCAACACCGCGTAACCCGATCGCCCGCGGAACTCAATACCGAGGGCGGCGGATTGATCCTTCTCATCGAAAAGGACCTACGGAGGACCAAACCCGGCCTATTAAACATAAATGAACGCAAATAAACAACATTTAAAATGCATAAAACAAATACATAATACATTCATTAATTAGGATTTACGTTTTTTTTGGGAGTGAGAGCAGTGTTTCACTGTATTTGCATGTTTTTGTTTTAAGGGGTTATTACGAGCTGCTATGCTAAACTGTAGATAAAATTATGATGCATTTAAAATGGACACCATAGCACTTACTGTGCTGCTTACAGCTAGTTGCTCATAGAAGACTGAATTGTAGGTACTATTAGCAGGGCACTGGCCTTTCACAGTTAATATGAAACAATCATGGAATATAGCACCTGTGTCATAGTTTATTTAAATATTTCAGTGCATTTTTCGGTTATTTATTTGGAATAGCAATCACAGAATATATTTGGAGATTAAATGAAACTTAAGACAACTGCCTGAATTGTGCTAAGTGTGAGTACTTTTAATAAAAAACATTAATTCTTTTAATGATCTAAAATAAGTTTTAGCATTGCATAGGGCTAAGACTATTTAAGACTGAATGTATAGATATAGTTGCACAAATTGAAATAAATTAGAACCAAAGTCAAATCAGAAAGTTAAAGAAAGTTGTAAAATCACAGCTTGTTGAATTTACTGAAACATTTCAGATGCAGAAAAACCACTGAAAGTTAGCGTGTCCCAACACAGATCAAGTAAGTAGGAACAATCATTTGGACTGTTTCCTGAGCCCATACCCTAGAAGCACACCAGCTAACAATGGATGGGGGAGGTGTGACAAAAAATCTGCCTGGAGGTTAGTTGGTCTTTTGGAAAAAAAACACAAACAGAAAAAACAAGAGCTTGAGGTCATCCAAACCTATTCCCCTTTCAAAGCAGCTGTAATTTTAGGTGTGATAGCACTCACTTACATTTCTGCAAAGCCTGTGGCAGAAGCAAACAAATATAGTTATTTCTAATAACCTTTGAGTGTGCTCTAAGTGTGACCTGGGACTGTGGTAATGCAGCCTTGAGAATGATGCTGAACTCTTTAAGGCGTGAGGTCACAAATACATGATTAGAATGTTCTCAAATTATGTAACAATCACCACTGGCAAGCAATGGTGTTCCAGAACCCCGGCTGAGAATTTTGAAGAAACATTCCAAAAAATCATACTCTTCAAAGGGGTGAGGATTTCTGCGGGGTCCTGCAGAGATAGGTGAGCTTGACTGACAGCTCGCTCATCCTCAGACAGCTGCCTGAGCATCCTCACCACGGCAACGTCTCTGCACCCTCGCTATGGCTCAGCCAGCAGGCTGCTCAGGCCCTGCGTGCAGAAGCACTGTCTGAAGCAGCACTGACGTTTTCATTTGGGAAGTTATGAGGACAGACTCTCCTTGTTCGATGAAAGAAGTATCGCCTTGCTCTAAAGAAAGCGGCCTTTTGAACTGAGCCACACCGGCGAAGTACGTGCAAATCCCCAGTTGACATCTTTTTAAGCCAATGCTTGCAAGCATTCGTATTCCAGCACCCCGGGCACAGGCATGTCGGACTCGTTTTAGGAGGAATAGGCCCAGGTAACAAAAAACATTACAATGTTGCTGCCATGTAGTGCTAATGTTATAACATTCCAGAAACAGCCCTTCTGCCTGGGTGTCTGTTGCCTCGGCTTCTGTGCATTCAATGGGAACGCTTCGTTCCAGATGAAATGAAGTTGAGAATCTGGACTGCAACCTGGCGGAGTGAAGGTCATTCGTTATTCATGGCAGTGTAAAAGGATATTTCTCTCAAACCAAGTAATGGCATCCATTTATTGGTGTTATATATGGGAAATCATAATTTATCTCACCTGAAACTGTTCTTTGTGGCACATTGCACTGGTCATTTTCCATAGCCAGGCTAGATCTTTACTGTAAAAGGAACATGTGGATTTGTGTCAGCCACATGTTGGTGGACATGTTCAGGCATGCAGAGGTGCAGGGCAGGTCAGTGTTTCCCCATCAGACCCTGTTCAGCACCACGTCAGCTAAAGGCTTTCATCTCCCCCAAAATAGCACCACGTCTGGCTTCCAGGTCCTTGTTAGGTTGTTTGCAAGTAGCACAGAAATCGTCAGTTTGAAAGGAAAAGATGGCTTGATTGTTTGGTCTCTACTAGGCTATGGAACTGTGTCACTGGCTTTTGTGAGAATTTTGATTGGTTGCCATTTTTTTAACATTGCCAATGACAGTTGGGAGTTGGATCCTATTCTAGCTAGCTAACTGCTGAGGTGTATACATAGTGCCAGTGGAGTGATGTCATCAAGGTTTATCTCCCTCACTGAGAGGCCTACCAGGAAGTAATGTGGTCACTCAATAGGCGGACGTCCCCCCTTTCTAAAAATAAGGCTGCGTAGTACCTTTAAAAGGTACAAGTATGCAAGCTAACGCTATGCGCCTTATTAGGTCAAGGGTGTCATTTATCGCAATCGTCTAGATAGCGGAATCAGCCACAGGATGGAACACACCCGTCCACTGTCGAAATAGAGCTTGCAGGAGCCATTCCAGATTTCCCCGCCTTGTCTAGGGCATTTTCGGGGAGTTTCCCATGGTCCTGGTTCTTCCGTGTCAGTTGTCAGAATGACACAGCAGTATGGCCATTAAGCGTATGAAACTGCGAGTGTTGTGGAGCCCTAATGGCCGCTTTTCCTTTTTCACGGACGTCAGCACAGATGCATTCCTGGAACACTTTGCTGACGGTCTCCGTGCTAAGAAGCATATTTTTCCAGATGGGTCTCGGTTCTGTGGTGCCAGCTTGTCCACTTAACTTTGAGTGATACGAGACATCAATCAGTGGTGTGTTGATGTTGGATGAGTCACGCATGTCATTGGGAGTTTTTTTTCTGTTGGACAACTAAATTATGTTGTGTGAATGCAGTATTTTCAGCTATGGCCATTGTGTGGAGATCCAACTTCACAACAGATCCCGGCCCAGTCAGTGAAATTTGATCAAGCTGTTCTTATAGCACCAAATATTCCCCATTATCAGTACTGATGTCAGAGCATGTGACCAGTGTATGTCTTGAATAGATCATTAAGAAAAAGTATTGAAAATTTAATTTAGCTATTCTAATGCCATCTACCCTCCAAATTAGTCTTTTTATCAGTCCATTTGAGGCTTTTTGCAGACGTATGGATTTTTGTTTGTTCAATAACTATATGAATTAGGGGGCCATAAAGTGGATGTAAATGTGGGGGGGAAATCAATACAAATCCAGGCATACATATATTACATTAGCCACTAGGGAGGTCTTAATAAACAACATGTTTCATTACCCAAGCTACCTGCTGACTACTGATTGTGTCCAGTGGGGCAGAACCTTCTGTAAATGGGATTCAGTCACACTGTCGGTAATTGGCTCTGGAAGATGGAATTCCCAGTGTCTGTGACTGGCTCCGGAAGATGGAATTCTGTGACTGGTTCTGAAAGATGTGCACGTAGGGAGAGTTGACTGATAACAATTGCGATGCCATACAAGCTGGCAAACACACCTCTGTTTTTATTTAACTTTGAAATGATTTATCTAGGGACCATTTGAAGAATGCTTGTTAGCCATCAGACCTGTGATAGACTTTGTTCCTTCCGTCAGCCTGATGTGGTGCAGAAGGATGCCTCATCTCTGCGCTGCTCAGGAGGGAGGCTCAGCATGTGAAAACTCACCGTCCGCTCTGAGAGTGTTCCTGTCTGCGAGAGATAGGGACTGCAGTCACTGAGCTCCACGCCGCATCGTCAAAATGATTAAAACCTGTCGTCCTGCCTGTTCTCTGCTAATCCTATTCAGAGGTATAATTCACTGAAACTGTGACTGAAGAAAATTCATTTGACGTATGAGTATTGATATAGCATGCCCCTTCTATGCCTCGTAAAATGGCTACATTATGTATAAAACTCTTGTTTTTTAAAATGTTTTTTATTTAAATTATAAATCAGTGTTGCAAAACGCAGTAGCAATTGTTCAGCAGCATTAAAATATTCAGTTAATAACATTCTAATCACATGTCTGTGATCTCTGACCTTAAACGGTTAAGGTCCATTTTTATTCACCGCTACTGTAGGAAAGAATGGAGAATTGCATCAGCTACAGTCATAAAAATATTAATCCAGACAAATGTCTATTCTCAGCAAGAACATTAAATATGAAGTCTCCAAGTATGACTTCTCATTTTTCATAATTATGTGTTTATTAAGACATAGTAACTATATCTTACACCATTAAATATATAAGTATTCGTTGTTATTGTCAGCCATAGCAAAGTCCCAAGGTTAATACTACCCACATATCCCATAATGCACCAAAAAGCCTTGTTCTTGATCTTGGGTGATCGCTAGAATGTTAAGGTTGCCCTTTTGCTAAAAAATACATTGCTGCACATGACCGGCTGACTGAAAGGGAGACCTGGGGATTAGTACTGTTCTCTCTCTCTTTCTCTCTCACACAGGTGAACAGAAGCTCTTGTTCACTCTGTTTGTTTTTGAGGGTCTTCCAGTGCTCCAGGCCACACATTCTGACTCCTAATTCCCGAAAGTGAGCGGTCAGTTCATTTGTCATCGTTCACCGGCCACATGAGGTCAGGGGAGCTTTTTCCCCCAAAGCGTATCTGTGGCAGCCCCACTGACGGATGACTGCTGTCAACAGCATTAAGCTTTGGCCGTAAAAATAGCGCCCGCATAATGCGGCTCGCGTCAAAAGAAAATCACGTAGCGCCCTTACCCTTCTCTTCTTTCTCCGTGTGGCGGCAGATTAAACGAAGGCTGGTTTGACTTGCGCCATTTGGAGACAAGGATGTAGGTTTTGGCCCAAGGTGGAGATCTTTTGGCATGTGTAGATGTTAGAAAGTTCTCTCTCCGAGCGAAATCGTCAGAACCGGTTTTCACTGTGCTGTCAGGTTCCTGTTTTAATGCCATCAATCTTAGCAGACGACGCGTGTCTCGCAGTACATAGCCGGGATGTTTGCGGAAAAGGTGGTCCTGTGTGCATTCATGTGCTGTCACTTTCTCCCCCCGAGCTACCCACGAACTTTCCAGCCCCTAGAAGTGCGAGTCTGCATCTGAAAATAGCTCAAAACCCACAACAGCACTCTAGCAGGAGACTATTCTCTCCTGATCTTCATCTTTGCCTTTCTGCCTCCAGAAACAGGGATCAGACTCGGAGAAGAACCCTGAGAGACGGTCGGATTTCCCCGGGAGAAGGAGAGAGAGATTGATGCGCAGATTACAGATGCTTCCTCTTTCAAACACGTTCCTCCACTCACACTTTCAGCTGGGTAAGTTTCTCTTCCCCTTCTTTTGTTTCTGCTGTTGGTTCGGCTTTAAGGTTTCGTCGAATGATAGTATTTTCCTTATTATTTTAAGGAGCTCGCAGTTTGGAAGCATCAGTAGGTTTTTGGTAGTAGTTTTTAGTAATTAGGATGGAGTGTGCGTTGGTTGAAGCCTACAGCCACAACAATTGGGATTCCTCTTCCTGGAATTTATATTCACAGGAAATGTTGAATTGCTTGATTGCACAGTATTGTACATCCACATTAGAAGTATTGAAGGAATGTCAGTCTAAGTACCTAGATCATTAACATAAAGGACCTTATCACCACTCTATAATGCTCTTACTGCGGTGTTGGAAAGTGAGTGGTGAATTTGTGAATGCAGTGAGCTGCAACCTAATGCAGAACCTTATTAACTGAAAGACAAACACTGACACTCACTGGCCCATACCCACACATGTCAGCATTTGCAATTCAAATACTGAATAATCTCAGTATGTATGGTCACACTCTCTCTTTCTCTCGCTCTCTCACACACATGCATACACACCTCTCTCACACATACACAGACACACACGCAGGCATGCACATACACCTCTCTCTCACACATACACATAGACCTCTCTCACACACGTGCATAAACACCTCTCTTTCACACATACACATACACCTCTCACACACACACAAATATACACATACACCTCTCTCTCTCTCTCTCTTTCTCTCACACATACATATACACAAACACCTCTCTTCTCTCTCTTTCTCTCTCCATCTCTCTCTTTCTCTCACACACATACACATACACCTCTCACACACGCAAATATTCACATACACCTCTCTCTCTCTCTCTCTCTCTCTCTCTCACACACACACATACATACACTTCTCTCTCACAAATACACATACACCTCTCTCTCACACAAAAATGTACACATGCACCTCTCTCTCTCTCATCCTCCCTCTCACACACACACACACCTGTCTCTCTCACACACACATGTAAAAACTATTTAAATCTGGTCTGTAAAACAGTGAGGGGGGGTGAGGGGGCACATGGATGACTTGTTTCTAAATGGAGGCTGTTCGCCTGGCTATTCAGGAGCCATGGACTCTGCCTGACTGACAGGGACCTGAACTTGGCTAGCACAGAAAACAATGGGCTAGCCCTGGTGAAGCAGGGAGAGAGGTCACGTTCCAATAGCACAGAACTGTGCCCCTTTCAATGGGAACAATAGCAAGGTCAGAGTGCTTTCTGCTTAGCCAATGAAACGTCCTTGGTTGTAGAATGCAGCCCGATGTCAAATAAAAGCACCGGCCGTGTAACTGTTAACAGTTTTGTGTGTATTTTCAACCGAAATACATCCAACTGCTCGATTTTTGTTCGACTCCTTCTGAGATTTATTTTATTCCCTGGGTCAGTGTTTAGTCATGGCAAGATATGATGACAAGGGCCCCGCCATGCACATAAAACAGCATGTAGACCGTATTTATTGTGCCTTATCCTGGCTCAAACATACTGTAAATGGGTATGGCTCTGTATGGCACCATCTCCAGTATGGCATCTTCCCTGTCCCTGTGAGTGGACTGTTATTGTGATGTGTAAAGCAATGCGGCATTACAACCGCCACTGATGGAATTTCAAAAATCCAAAATTTAAAAAGACAATGTTCTTAGAACTTCTAGATAGAACAATGTTGTTACATACCTTTTTGTGATTGATTTATTGAACACTGGCTTTACAGAATAAAGAATTCAGATTTTAGGAAACAAGTGTACTTGACATGACGTCACATTAGTTAATTTGCTAAAATATAGCATAATGTGTTGTGCTCAGTTCAGACGACTGAAATAACCTTACTTTCTTGAAAGCTGTAATGTTAATGTTCATATTTATTCTATATATATATATATATATATATATTTACTGTTGAGGGTGAATATAACTCTTTATAGTAGTTTATTCAGGATGTTAATCTTAGCCGCTGATGGTGGAAAGAGTGCGCTCACCTTGTTTCTGAAGCCTAAATGGGCAGATTGAAAAAAGACCCTGTGGAGGCTGCAGACCTCCAGGACTGCAGATTGTGATTGAGTGAGATCATGAGGATCAGGTGTAGGGGTCGTCTCTCCTGCATATTATTATCTTTCCTCTGGAGGAGCCCAAGGCTCTGCTGGGGCCTGGGTCTTTCCGAACCAGGCTTGCAGACGTGTTATCTTCTTGTATCCAGTAACCACAAACACATTAAGAAAAATGAGTCCTTGATTTTACTTTTAAAAAGTATTGACAGTGTAGTGAAATAGTTTTAAGTATGTGTTAAATCAGTTGAAGTCACACAGACTTAATAATACTGTGTGACCACTGTCCATAATTTTATTCAGCAAACATTTATTTTGTATGTACCAGCCACTGTGAAGCAGACAGGTTGTCTGAAACTTCACTGCACAAAAAGCTGACCGGTTGTCAAAAATCTTATTGCACACAAAAACTGTCAGAGGCTATCAAAAAAAACCACTAAAAAAAAACATGCAGTAAAACTGACGTAATGTTTTTGAAAACTCCCGAACCTGTACTGTTCCTTTAAAGTTGAAATGTTTTATAATTCCCTTTACATAATTTGGACCTAAGTGGAGTAACAGCCTGGAAGATTGCTCTCCTCACATGTTGTTATGCAATTATGTCAGCATCACTAGAACACTGACACAGCTAATTACCCATACACATTTAATTACCGGAATTAAGATCCAGCATCTTTTTGTGATTAGTATTATTACAGAAAGTCAGTGTGCATGTTGTAAATATTGCGCAGATAGAAAAGTTCAATTGTAGAGCAAAAAAGGCTTGATGCCTATACTACACTGTCACAGATGATTAGATACCAAGGCCTAGTCGTACTATGTTTCAGACAAAGCGCTGATCATTGATAAGCTGTGGTTGCTGTTGAGTGATCAGCTATTTATTTCACTCAGCTTCAGTCATTATGAATGATTTAATTTGGCAATACTACTGACAATGGAACAGACCATCATCAGCTGCTGCTTTACCTGCAAAAGAGCCAGTGTCTTTGTTCCAACCTATACACACTAGTCGGCCATTTTATTTAGATCATTCTTAAAACTGTTCAGGAACAGACACTGCTTCTTTTGTAAATAAGGAATGTTTTGCATTTTAAATGATCTGGGAAATAGAGGCAGTTCTTTGTTAATGTTTACATTTTCATCATAAAGTGTACATATTGTGAAGCTCGGGAAGAGTAACAGTAACTAAACACAGGTATAACATCTTAGAATTTCCAGGTAAAAATATATCAGCTCATCAACATTAGTCACTGGAGTGATATTTATTTTTGACAGCGGGATTGAAACGTAATTAAACAAATTAAAGCTGTCTTTCCTGTATTGAGATAGGAAATCACATGGCCTATTAAAAAAATAAACCTTAAAAGTTTTAAACCCATTATCTTTTCTTCAGTTTTGTCTAAATAAGATGAAGAAATAAATATTGCTTATTAATGACAACAATCTGTATTTTAAACTGTGTTTGAACTGGCAGCTTCTGTGCTCATTCATGCATCTAGCCTCTAGTTACTGAAAAGCAGAGTTTCATTCATTCCAGAAAGTGAAATAAATGTGGAAGTCTCCGTGTGTGAGCTATTACAGGACGCAGTGTGAGCAGGCCGGCAGCACAGGAAAGGCCTGGCTCTGGTATTTTTAGTTCATTGAAGGAGTGTCTCATCACCACTTCCAAACACTTCAGCTTAGCCCTTGTAATCATTCGGCCATATCATGTTGCCAGTAACTGAGTACGTGCAACAATAGTCATTCAGTACCACAGTAGGTAGCTGCCGTTCTCTTAGCTCTCATTTGAAATCATTTTTGCATGCAGTTTATTGTAATTTATTCCCATTTCATTTCTGTGAAGATGAAAACATCGGAGGTCTGTAATTGTATTATTCGGTATGAATCTTTAAGGATTAGATTCCATGTCGTAGTATCTGCCGGTCAGATCGCATTACGTGCTGACATTAGAGAGACATAATTCTCAGCTTATTAGTTCATTGGTCGCCAGGGTTTCTCCAGAGGTCAGACAACCAATTAACAGATAGCTGCCCTGACTGGCGGACCGCCCCTGCGGTGTCCCCGGCTCTTCCCTGACGCCACAAATGTCAGTCCATTTAAATATTTTACATTATTTCATGGGGGAAATTCCGGCCCGATGACTGCTAAGTGGAAGCTGTTGTATCTGTTCCCCTGTGGGGAGGCCCAGGCATATAGAATTCAACCCCCACCCCTCTCTCCCACTGTAGAGGCCCCACGCCACCCCATCTCCCCCAGCCTCATTACTGAACCACGCCATGCTCCCCGGCTGTATATTTAGCCTGTATATATAAGGCCTACAGCAGCCTTGTGGTTCTGTGGATAGCACTGTCGCCTCAGTCCCCAGTTAGAAACCTGGGCTGGGATGTGAGCTGATTTTGTTTGAATAATGTCCGAGTGGCTGGAAATGGCCGTTCATTGTGTCAGCCAATTAAACAAATGAAACAAGTAAATTATAGCGCTTGGGTATTCAGCCTAAGAATAGTTATGGCATAAATATGAGCTTTACTGAGGGCTATAAAGTTATATGGAATTCCCTAATCTGTTTTCCCGTCTTTGAATTTGACTGTGGCATAATTTTACTGTTAGAAGTGACTTTTTTAAGATGACACATTGCTCAGATCTGGGGAGTTGGCACCTTGGGTGAAACTTCAGACTTGATTTATTTGCCGCTCATTTTCATGTATAATTTTTTTTGTGGAATGAGGATTCCGTCCCTTTTGAGTGACGGCGGTGTCTATGTCTGCACATTATCAAGACAAAGTGGCTTGGTTATGACGGGCTTATAACTTCCATAAATCACCAAGACATTTTCACTTTTGTGAATATTAACTTATTTGGGAACACAAAGCAAGCCATCCGGGATAGCTTAAGCTTTTCTTTACACATTTGTTTTCTTCGTCTTGAAAAGCCTAGCTGTTCTGACTGGTGGCTGGATCTATAGTTCCATTAAAGGATAACTTTTTGGGTTTTGTTTGTTGGCTCTGTTTTTCTGAACTATTCCCACCATGTCAGATTATTAGACTGCATTTCAAAGCAGACCAGAGCGGTTCTGGGTGACCAAAGCTCCACAAGGAAAGATGTGACAAAATTATTATCAATACTGGCAATCAGCATGTTTGAGTTAGTTGGAAAAATGGGTCCAAGTCCAAAAATGTTTTATCCTTTAATCCAATGAAAACTGTGGCAAATTCCCATCACTAATTTTTAGGTTTTTCTTTGCTGCAAATTACAGTATGTAGCATTAAGGCATTGAGCAAAGCAAACCCTGGCAGTAGAGTACCTCGACAGGAATGCCTACTGGACTGAGCCCAACGATGCAAGATGATTCTCTCAGGGAGCATCTGGACCCAACCATGGCTTTTTAAGGAATGTGTTCAGAACTGCTCACACATTAATACACGGGCCAAATTGTTGGAAATGAACACCCGTAATAATATTTTGTCTGGAAATGACAGATGGTGGGATGAATCCTAATTTCCTCAATACTTTTTTGTGGGTTTTAGTTTTTTTAGATACTCATTTTCTACTGAACTAAAAAGGAGGTATGCATACTTCCATGATTTGACTATTTATGTGGTTTACCACACCAAAGTCATTGTATTGCTATGCAACGTGGGGAAATATTGGCTGGAATTAGAATATAGGACGTGGCCATAACTGAGTATTAGGTTATCAGCATGGTTCAATTTGATTTGCACTTTGTTGTACGTCGACTAAAGCGTCTACTAAATGCCACGTAATGTAATGTAATGTAATGATTGTAGGATGTGGCTCTTCATGACTGCCTTGAGCAGGAGTATACAGGTTTTCATTCCAACCAATCACTTCATGTGCGAATTTCACTAGTTCGTTCTTGCCTCTCTGGTTTAAGGTGTGTTATTAACTGAAATCAGCTACTTGCAAAAGTGTCTCTGGATTTCTGGTAAATCTGCTGGTGAATTAGCCCATTCATGTTGAGAGAAGGTTTTGTGATTGTTAATCATTTTATATAATGTTGAGATCACTAAGCTCTTTGTGCAATGACTCCAGTTACTATTTACATGTATAGTAAGTAGCCACTAATCACTTGGAAAACAGACTTTCCATAATAATCACCATTTTGCATATTAATTGGAACCAGGGCATGCTAGAATATATGTTGTTGAATAAAACTGAAGTATGAAGGAATCCATGAATCATTCCATATTTTAAGAAATGCAAATTCAACATCTAGACACAGTTGAATGACTAAATTTCCTGGGATTGTGTTGTAGTTTCTGAAAGTAAGGAAGTGAAATGGAGCCCTTGTGGAGCTGTTAATGAGCTGGTCGCAGCTTCCCCCAGGAAGGCTCTGTTCCTCAAAGTTAAGCTGTTTGACTTCCAATCTGGAATGGGTCCCCCACCAGCAGACCAACAGACACACGCACAGATACAGTCGACACGTTAGTAACACCCAGGGCTGGTGCTAGACGGAGCTGGCACTCAGCCCCGCCATTTTGGCTCTACCAGGCATCGCATTTTGCTCCCTCGCCGTTCACGCTCTCACTCCTCCTCCTGCTGTCTGTGGGAATGATGGATTCACTCTCTCAGTCCCAGTTATCTCCAGGTGACGTCCTCCACCTGATCCCAGATTTCAAATCTTAACCATTCTGCCGAATATGTACTGTCTGTGACAGTTACATATTACGGAGGTTAAATGATTTAATCTCACACGTGTTCACTTGCCGCAGCAAATTTTTCGACTTAAGTAGCCTATCCGTTGTTGTGTTATTTCGAAATATGTTTTATTTGCTTGCAGAATGGGTTGCTTTGCTTTTTTTGGAGTGCTGTGAGTTTTATGGCAGCTTTTTGAGATTGTGGGCTGTGCTTTGAAAAATGGTTGCTGTACATCAGTGAGGGTTTATCTTCCCTGTTTTGAGGTTTCAGTGGTTGAACGTCATGCTGTAATTCTCAGTTAGTACCAGGCTTTAATCATTCTCTGGCTGTGGAGTGGAGACTAAAACAGCTTTGGAGGAGCTGTTTTCAGCTAATGTACCTTGTCAATGGATCCCAGCTTACATAAAGCACCGACTTGGATTTTTACTTCCTATGAATTGTATATTCATAATTTGCAGCTAGATATATAAAGGGACGCAGTAGGCTCGGTTATTGCCCAGGCAGAATGTGTGAGATAAAAAAAGTGTAAAAAAAACTTCTGGTAACTTTTACACAAGATAATGTCAAAATTGCATCAGCTATTCACCCCTGGGCTCCCTAGGTAACTGACTTTGATGTGCGGCTCCCTACTGAGTTTGGGGTAGGTATGTTTTTTTGGGGGGCGGTGGGGGGAGTTTTGTTATATATTCACTCAGTCACATCTCTGAATCAGTAATCTGATAATGTCTTTAATTTATTCATGAACCGGCAAGTTAATTTAATGCATCAGTGCGATGAAGCTATTTTTCACCATTTGACAAATTCGCCCTTAGGTGCTATTGATTTTCTTCAGGGTTGGCTTCAGGGATAGCTGAAGGTGAATGTTCTAATGCTGATGTCAGAATCACGGCTAGTAATTGAAAGCAATGGCGTTCTAGAAAGCTGACTTGGAATTTAAAAAATCAAAAATGAGAAAAAACATACTCTTCAAAGGGTTACAAGTGAAGGAAAGCTGGCTATTTCAATAGCCTGATTAAAAAGAAAATCAATTTTAATATTTCATAACTGACTCACTGCCTATACTGCCTGCCACAATAAATTGTCTGAAGTGAAAACATTTCTCATGCTGAAAAATTGATTTCTGAGCAGCATGTTTTTGTTACAATGCACAGTGGACCAAATTATGTGACACTGGGGCTATTGATGCCATGCAATAGAGGTGAATGTACAGTAACCTAACTAATGAGGGACACTGAACCGCGATAAATCAGGATTATGTCATCTACTGTACGATATATTGTCAGCCATTTTGTCAACATTCCCCAAACTCTGCGTCTCAGGGCTGAACACAGCGAAGGATGCCAGGACACATTTGACAAATGATCTTGGTTTCATTACAAACAGCCATTAGGAGAAGGGAACGGAAGCAGAACAACAGAGCTTCGCGCTTTTCTGCTCGGTCTGATTGTGATCCCAAAGCGGCGCTTTTATCACGCAGAGGACTTGTCCTGCCCGCATTCTTCCCACAAAAATGTGCAATATAAATAGCTTGGCTCAAATTCAGTTATTCTGGATTCTGCCTTTTTTGGAATGTCTGGAGATGCGCAGCTCAGAGAAACATGTTTGGGTCTCATATCCTCTAAGATAAGTTGGGTTATTATAGTTGTCGTGGTTATAGAAAGCTGTAGTCTCTCGGTCATAGCTTGCCACTGTAAATCCAGACATTGTTTGAGACTACTGTAGCTACAAGAGTCTGTTCATATCCTTATTACATTCAAACTATTGACGGCAACACACATCATCCAGAAAACAAGGCGATCAGAAGTCTAAAATAACAGGTATGTACATTTTTGAAGTAAAAACATTGGGGTTATTCATTCACCATATCAAGGAGGTTTGTAGGAAAAGTCAGTCGTCTTGTGTGATGAAATTGTGATTTCATGTATTCAACTCAAAGAAGGTTTATAACATATTTATCAGGGTGTCAGTTGGTTAATTCAGCTTCCTCAACAGTATAGCTATGTTGTTTATGTTCATTATTATGTACGTCATTATAAACGTTATTATTCTTCTCTGCTGTCGTTTACTGAGTTCACTGAAGGACTCCTCTGGTGAATAGACAGCAATGCCACCACAGCGATTGTACATTCAGTGATACACATAAGCTTTAGGATGAATTATAGTGTGGTTTTATGTAGTCGTTCTTCTCCTTGCAGTGTAAGTAACCTAGGACAGATCTGGCTGCTTTCCAGGCTCAGCATTCTAACAGTGTTAGGGATGGATATGGAGAGATGTTGGATAACTACCTTTCAGTCTGTGTGTGTGCTTCTTTGCCAAATGCGACTCATTACTTAATAAATAAAACTGATTGAAAACATATTATTGATGATGATAATTAAGACTTAAGTGTTCCTGCTACATTGTCCTGTTTGACAACTAATACTTTAATGTTGGTGATCACCGGACTCGCCAAACTGTCTGTGAAGATAACAGTTGCATTTAATTGTGGGTTGTGTTGACAGAATCCAATTGAACCATACTATTAGGTGATTTTTAAGAGTTGCCTGGGATTAATATTCTGGGACCCATGAACATAAAACATTTGCTTTACAATCAACCAAATGGTGTAGGTGCTGTATATAATTTGTCCTTTTTTGTTGGCTGTATGTACTGTATAGTCCATAATGCAACATTATCTGACATTTTCTGTTGGTGTTCTGTTGGCATTTTCATTTCATTTCATTAGGTAACATTCTGCTACATGATACTCTTATAACTCATTGTTCAACAGGAACATTGTTAGCCAGCAAGGCAGAGTTTTAGGTTTCTGTCTTGAACATTTTTTGGAAACTTGTTCATAGGCTTTTGTGTTGCAAATAGTAGGATACATTCATCAAAAATATATGTTTGAAAAGGTAATGCGAGCATAAAGACACATCGGATGTCTATATATAGAATAGAAGGAAATGTATGGTCATTGCCATATTAAATATCACAAGTGAAGTATGGTGTAAGCATTAGGGAGTAGGGCTTGTAACCTACTTCTGTTCTGGAACCTGGCTTGTAGCCTACAGTTTGCAGGTTTGACTTCATCAGGGAGGACACCATCATACCCTTGAGCAATTGGTTTTGTGTGCCTCCTCTGCCCAAGGTTCGCAACCAATCTTTTAACAGGAAAGGATGTGTAAGTTGATAGGAAGAAACTGTCCATCAAATGCATCTGCGTGCTCATTGAAGTTGATTATGTGGCAGAGACCACTATTACCATTGTGGTGTTAGAAGAGCTAGCTCTCTTTTCTCTGGAATCCCTGCAAAGATATAATTGTGACGCTCCAATGATCTGGCCGATTACTGAATTACAGTCATACAATAAACCACCAGACCCGAAATGAAAGGGATCTATGCTGCAGTACAGTAACTTCAGCATAGTTTTAGGAAACCTTTTCAGCCTCAAATAAGTTGCTCCATTCATTTCCTGAATGGCAAGTTTTTTGTTTGTTTTCTTTTGCATTTATAGATTTATCCAGACAGCTGTCATTTATTATTCATTTGAGCAAAGTAATCTGCATGTCTGCTTCATTTGATACAGATTTTTATAAGCAATTTTGGAGCGGTGCCTGATATGGACCTACAAGCAATCTAAGTGGTAGACGCGTGTTATTGAAGCACAGTAAAGAATGTGAAACCCACTGAAATGTTATCTTCAATATGGCCTTTATACTGTATATTGAGTCAGCCATTTTATGTCTGAATGTGTTCAGTCAAAAGCTCCATTCAGCACTAAGAAAGGAAATTATTATTCTACATTTCAGCTCTCATCCCACTCAGGCGTTTGAATTATATCTTAATAGTTTTGTTGAGGTTCCTGGGTAATTGAAACCTATTGCTCCAGGGAAATTAGCTTGGAGCCAATTGCATGGGTAATTTGCATATCACAATCCAGCCTTTCATTTGTGGGAAAGTGGGAGGAACGCAGCTCTTCGGGGGAGAAGTGAAGCACTGTGGGTAAACACAATGTCTCTATTGTCCCAACATGGACGACACCTGCAGTCAATTATCCCAACACGGCAGGAAATTAAGTCTTGAGTATACCAAAGAGAGGAAGGCAATTAGTTAACACATCAGTCTGTTTGCTTTATTTGTTCTCTTTTAAAACCTTGTCCTGTTAGTAGGCTCTTTTGATTACTACTATTATTATTATTATTATTATTATTATTATTATTATTATTATATTCATAATATATTCATAATATTATTAGGGACTTATGGAGCGAGAACAATGCGTGATGAAATTTCATTGTGGTATGTGTTTATTTAAAAGGATACTATAACATTTGTAGCAGTGAATACCTGCCTATTTGCAGTAGCTGAAACTAGAAATGAGTTTCCAATTTCAGTGTCATGCTGCGTATTTGCTAGTGCTGAGGCAGTTTCTGTTTTCGCAAACATACTGGTAGTGTACATTTTCATGGCTGACAATAAAGCTCCAAATATTTCAGTTACATCCCACGGCACTGTTAGAGTGGGCCAGAGTAACTGACCCTTGGTAGGTTGCCTTTTATAGTTTATCGACGGAATGTCGTATGGGGACACTGAGTTCCGGAAGGTTCTTTTTATGGCGGTCCAGGTTAGCTCGGACTCCGCTTCTCCTCTCAAGAGGAGGTTTACACTGGGAAGTGTGAGAAGAGGCCGGCTCCAGTCAAGATTACTTACCGCACTTCGTCTCAACCATCAGTAAGTAAGAAACATTACATTGTGGGCAATTAGTAGATGCTGCTAACCAGAGCAGCTTTTTACAAACACAGCATTTATTAGTGGGATATTTCGTGAGGTGGCTCAGGTCACTTTACACGGGGGTAAAACAGCAGTGGCCCACCAGGAAATCAAACCTATAGCCTTGGAGTTGTAAGCTTGGTTTACTAAACATTGCGTTGCACTGCCGCCCCCAAACAAACAAGGGAACTGGTTACTTACCAGGTGGGCACACGAGATGAAATACAGAGTAGCTGTAATTAGGCTAAATGGTTTATGGAAACAAACTGAAACTTCTTGGATTTTGGATCATTTAAATTTCAGGTTTTGTCTTAGCTTCTCAGATGATATTTTCTTTAAGACATTAATTCATTTGTTAAATTATGATAACTTCACAAATTCATTCAGAGACCTGAAGGTGTTAAGGCAAATACTAGCTGAAATCAAATCGCACAGGTGAAACACTAGTAAACATTAGTAAATATGGATGTACTGTGTAGGCATTCAAGGTGGCATTTATTATGTTGCGAGTAGATGCTTGCTGTCTTTCAGGAGTATAGCAGTGCTAAAATAGCGGTGTTTGTCTGCTGTGGGAAATGTAATGCCTGATACTGACATTCATTCCCAGACGCGCAGAGCATATTAAATATTAAAGGGAGATGCTGTTCACTCAAAGGTATCCCACATATTTGGGCTATGACCCGCTCGTGACACCCTATACTGGATCTTGTGAGGATGTTCTCATGTGTTTATGTACTACGGAGACTCCAAGTAAAGACAGTGTTTATTTCAAGAACCTGCAGAGTAGAGCTTTGTGGCGGCCTAGGCAAGATTGCGGACCGGGGGGAGTGGGGGGGGGGGGGGGGGGGGTGGTGGCTGGTGAGGTTACCAGTCGGGCAGTGGGGGTGAGGGCAACCTTGCAGACCAGGCTGGGGTGGGGGCAGGGGGCATGTCTCATGAACCTTAATTTGGCACCCCCCCAGGACTTGGTGCTCCCTCCTGGGTGGTGACCTAGGTGGCCACCTACTGTATATCACCGATGCCTAGACTCGGCCCTGTCAGAGGGCCGTCTATCCACTTCCTGCTCTCTGTACAATCTGACAATATTATTGATCAACCAAGCATCTTGACCTGCAGTTCATCAGCTGTCGGTGGCAACCCTTCACTAACAAATCGTCACATTCGAGAATAAATCAGTTTGGAGATTTAGCACTGAGTCACTCTGTGGCTATCCACAGCTAGCCTTAGTGAATTCCTGAACAGTTAATGGGTTCTTGAATGGGTTTGGATCAGAAGCATAATAGACAGATTTTTACTGTAATCATCTTCAGACTGCTCATTCTGGTCCCGGGGCCGAGAGAGGGGCCCTGGTGGTTTTTGGGAGCCCGTCCAACCTCGGACATCCCTCTCTTGGTCCAGTACAGCTGCTGTGTCGCCGTTCGTCTGCCTCCTGAAATATAATATTTTAATCTGTCCTGCATTTAATGCTGACAGGCCATTACAACCTCTGATTTATCCCAGCCCGTTTGTGTGAGGTAACGGATACGGCCCGTGTGTTTGCTGGATTTACGAGCGGGGGCGTGTTGAGATTTATTTTCGGGCCGGCCCCAGACTCCCGCTTTTATTGACACCTTGCAACTCATGACTGATTGAATGCGCTTGATAAATCCCATGTGTTACACGGCCCTGCGTACACTGTCAATAGTCCAGCATTCATCTGCGCAAGAAACATGGCAAATATGAACTCAGAAAATGTTGAATGGGTATAAATACACGTATGGATCACACTGACACTGTTGCCATCAGACACAACAGAATGATTCTGTCATTGTGAAACTGGCACTCCGTGTAACAAAAGCACGCTCAATGAAGTTCGGCTCTCAGCTTACCCCGGTAAGTGCAGTGGTTTCCATTGTACTGAAAAGTGAGGAATATTGGCCTGAATGAGAAGCAGTCTGTCGGGGATACATGCTGAATCCTCTTCCACCAGCGTTCAAAGACCTGGGACTCATTAAAGAACAGAGACTGCAGCGAGCTCTTTCAGGAAATGCTACTTTTCGTACTTTTTGTGTTCAGATTTTTAAGTTCTGTTTTTTTTTTTCTTCTCAGCCAATTATTAATGGACAGTCAAATCAGTAGGTCGTTCCCATTGCTGAAACCTGTGAAGAGAATTTTCTTTTTGTTGTCAAGTTATCGTTCCTTATCATACACAGCTTATTCCAGTGCTGGTCCCCCCTCCTACACACACACGTGCACACACACACACGCACACACACACACACACACACACACAAACACACACACACACACACACACTCACACACGCACACACACACACACACACTCACACACACACACACACACTCACACACACACACACACACACACACTCACACACACACACACACACACACTCACACACACACACACACACACACACACACACACACACACTCACACACACACACACGGTGTTGACTCGTATGTTAACTGTCACTCGTCAGCTGTAAAACTATTACTAGCATGCGCAGTGTCATTATGATATACAGCCTCAATGCAATCGGTTTTCAAATCCTGCAGTAATTACGCGTATAAATCTAAAACTCAAAGAGCTGTTTTGCCTGTTCTGCCAACAGGTGCTAAGACAATGCGCGTGTACCTCAAGTCCCCGATAGGTGGAATGTACGCGTAGGCCGAGCTATTCACAGTGTAAACTGCAGCAGCATTAGTGCTGGGGAAAGGTGAATGTCAGCTATTTTAAACACGCTAAGCGCGGATGCACTTTGCAGTTCTGCCCCGGCCTTCAGAATGTGTGTCTGAAAAGAGGCACATGCCTCTCACAGCTCTACAAGCCATGTTGTATATCACCCGCAATTCAAAGCAGTGCACTGTCACAAGCAGCCATGCTGGGAATCTGTATCTCCGCATTCATACACATGCTTGATGGTTACGTGCCACAGTGCTGCCATTTAGGAATATATGGACTACACCCGATGTGGAGATTGAACTAAAACAAAGAACGACTTGACGTGAATTGATATGTGTTTACTTTTTTTTTTTTTTTTGGGTATGTGTGTTCATGTGTTTCTGTGTTTCTGTCTGTGTTTGTGTGTGTGTGGGTGCATGCATATTTGTGTTTCTGTGTGTCTGCCTGTGTGTGTGCGTGCATATAAGGGCCCTTCTGCGTGTATGTGCGTAATCTCTAGTTGAGGGCGAGTCTGTATTGAGGTCCCCTCCTGAACTCGTTTAGATTCAGCAGTCAGAAGCGGGTAACAGATTATATCCGCCGTGTCTATCAGAATCCTGGGTGTATTTCAATCCTCCGCTCTGCGTTTCAGCTGTGAAACTGAGCAAGGGTCCCATTTCACCGGCAGGTTCACACCCCCTCCCAGTCCGCTAACACTCTCTGTGAATTCTGCTCCAGAATTCCCTCTTTAAATTCCCTCTTCATCGTCAAAATTCCGTCTTTATCCCACCCCTCTTTTCTCTTTTCTTGGAAGTCATCAGGTCAGTGAAATGACTACAGCTTAGTTACAGTACTTCTCCGGTTCTATACGCCAAGCAAAATGTAATTAAGCATAATAATTTGGCTTCTCAAGAACTCATCATCAGTTTTCTTTGCCAATCCCACCCCCTATCCAGTGTACGCCACTGCGTTCCATGGGTTCATAATCATGTGTATCCTTTCAGCTGTATGCACTGTACTGACTTGTGCTATTACATATATGTCTATAGTCTGTTCTCATGTGTTTGCTCTTCAGACAGTCCTATACTGTATATAAATCAGGCCTTTTCACATTTTTCTGTTCTTATTGTTTGTTGTGGTTGCCTCAGAAAAGCACTTTGTGATGATCAAAATGCACTTAAGAAAACTTTTTGAATGACGGATTTATTGATGGACTAAAATGGTGCAGAGGACTGCACTTGCTTGCTAAATGGCTTTCTTTATGTTATATCTGCAGGACTGAGTGACCATTTCGAGCGCTAGGACAAGGAGAGATCTTCATCATGAATACAGGTACGTGTGCGGTATCTTGATCATTTCGGTGAAAATGGCAGATCTGAACGCACGCAGCTCATTGGGCGTGGGGTTTCCTGGGCGATGCTGATTGGTATGCAGGCCGAGCTGGGGCGCAGATCGCCGCGCCATTCCACATTCGTCTCGTGTCTCCCGGGAAACGGCGAAAACGGCCGGATTGAGCGCCGCGCCAAAACTAAACGAGCCGTGCGTCTGACAAAGGGGTGCGCGTCCAAACGGCCGACGGGCGTCTGCAGCATGAGTCATGAGAAAACCCCCCGCTCACTCGCTCACTCGCTCACCCTGGTCTGGTGAAGGCAGAACCTTCTTTCACGCTTTGGAGAGCAGTCTTTTTGGATTTTTATTTTATTTTTCTAAATTCTAAGTTGGTCTACTAGAGCTTTCTAGAGCTTTCTCTTTAGACCAGTTTGTTGTTGGGTGATGTACGGTCATTGCCACCGGTAATTATCACATTCCCAAGGACTTTTTCTTACTAGAACAATGGACGATTCGCTGCCATCGTTATCATCGTTGTGCCCATCGCTGAGACATAATTTATAATTTATTATAAATTTTAACTTTGAGCCCATCGCTGGCTCAGTTGTCATCACAATCTTATTATAGAACATTCTCATCTGTAATTATCTTTAGCAAAGTGTCCTCAAGTAGCTTCCGTGTTTTGAGTTTACAAATGAGTCAGCGATGCGTTCTTATTGTTACTGTGTTCATACTTCATGAGTTTATACTTTTTATGAGTGACCGCTTTCAAAATCAAAGCTGAGTGATAATGGAATGTAGGTGACATTGTAGCCAATCATACATCTCCTAACTATAAACTATAAAGTGGTGACTGTTACTTCGGCATTAGAATGCTAAGAACATTCACATATTTGTGCATTTACGCCTTAAGTGATTAAAACTAAAAAAATATTCACTTCACCTTCCTGAAACCCACTAACAGAAATAGAAACCGCTGATTGTGATGTGGGAGACCAAATAAGTCATCAAAATGCACATTCTCAATTGGGAAGAAAATGCATTGTTTCCTTCAATCACTGTTGGTGTTTGATTTTTTTTCTTGCGGTTAAATGCAATCATTTGTTCGTTTGTTTTTTTCTCATTCTTCCTCAACTGTGTTCACAGTCCTTAACTTTTACTGTCAATCAAAGTTAAGGACAGTTCTTAATTAAAGAATCATTGAAGAATTATTAAATCCAGAACATTCTTCATGTCGTAAACAATGTAACTCTGCATAATAGATGTGACAGACTGGATGCCTTCGTTTGTCGTGTCTTGTTCCATACTCTCAAACCTCCTGGGGAACCTATCTGTTGGATAGTTTTCACTCTAGCTAAACTATCAATAATTAAGTTTGATTGAGTCATTGAATTGATTTCTATTTCCTGTAAATGTTTACATAAATATGCAGTTGAGTGGTGTGTTTGAACAAATGTGTTTTTAGTTGTTTGTTCTTAGTCTAGTTTGTTTAGTTGTTTGTTCAACCTATTTTCGTTAATACTGGTCCCTTAAATACATTTGCTGCATACTTGTCTTATAATTGAACTTAGATCATTGTTCAGTTAACTTTTATGGAGCCCATTGAATAGGATTGGTATAAGGTGCTCAAATAGATGTAAATAATTCTCAACCCTCTAACTTGTTAAGTGATGTCAGATGTAAGCCCTCTAGGCTTAGCTAGCATGGAAACATCCATAAGCAGTATTCCGTGGACCCCGGGTTTTAGAAGTGCTGGTGACCTGCTTTAATATAGCATATCCCCTGGTTACTTACATCCTTACTGATTATGTAAAAGTGTTCTTAGTTCAGTCAAGTTCCATTTGGCTAATATTTTGGGCATTACACAATTCAAAAGCTCTGGTGGACTGAGACCCACTTAAATGCTGTTTGGAGAAAACCATGGGATTTGCTCTTGGAATTTCACTGCCCTGATCCTTGGTAATATGGCTCACCTGATCAAATGCTTTGCATGCCTATAGCTGGCCTTGTGAAAGGCTGTGCTAGCTGTGCTGTATGCTAGCTGTGCTGTGCTGTGTGCTAGCTGTGCTATGTTCTGTGTGCTGTGCTGTGTGCTGTGAGCTAGCTGTGCTATGTGCTGTATGCTGTGTGCTGGCTGTCCTGTCTGCTGTGTGCTAGCTGTGCTGTGCTATGTGCTGTATGCTAGCTGTGCTTTGTGCTGGCTGTCCTGTCTGCTGTGTGCTGGCTGTGCTATGTGTTGTATGCTGGCTGTGCTGTGTGCTGGCTGTGCTGTATGCTAGCTGTGCTTTGTGCTGTATGCTAGCTGTGCTGTGCTGTGTGCTGTATGCTAGCTGTGCTGTGGTATGTGCTGTGTGCTGGCTGTGCTATGTGCTGTATGCTAGCTGTGCTGTGCTATGTGCTGTGTGCTGTATGCTAGCTGTGCTGTGGTATGTGCTGTGTGCTGGCTGTGCTATGTGCTGTATGCTAGCTGTGCTGTGTGCTGTATGCTAGCTGTGCTGTGCTATGTGCTGTATGCTAGCTGTGCTGTGCTATGTGCTGTATGCTAGCTGTACTGTGCTATGTGCTGTATGCTACCTGTGCTGTGCTATGTGCTGTGTGCTGGCTGTGCTGTGCTGTATGCTAGCTGTACTGTGCTATGTGCTGTATGCTACCTGTGCTGTGCTATGTGCTGTGTGCTGGCTGTGCTGTGCTGTATGCTAGCTGTGCTGTGCTATGTGCTGTATGCTAGCTGTGCTGTGTTATGTGCTGTGTGCTGGCTGTGTTGTGTGCTGTGCTTTAACGCATGTGCTCTGCCTCCCCCTCCTGTGTGTGGGCACGCTTGCCTGGGCTGCTGCCGCTCGTGTTTCCCAGGTAGCGGAGGACATGCTCGTAAATGCGTGGCCTTGTCTGTCACTCTCACTCCTGCCCTGAGAGTCCAGAGTTCCCCCTGCCTGTGTCTGGTCTCAGGTATTAAACCCAATCAGACTAACATGCATGCTTACTCATCACCTTGCAGATCTGGCCCCGATTGTACTGGTGAGCAAAAATAATGTTACGGTAAACAAATTATTCTGTTATATTAAAACATAATTTGCTATTCTTTGAACGGGTTATTCAGGCATTTTGTCTGCTGAAGCACACTTGCTGTCACTTGTATCATAACAATTGTGTACTATAATTATTATTGTGCATTATTAAGATTTATTGTTTCAAAGAATGTTGTTACGTCCTCAACATAATATATTATGATACCAGACTCCGGTTGACAAGTTCAAAATAAGCTGTTTGTTTCTGATAAACAGAAATAACAAAGAAAATACATAAGAACTGCAAAATGTTGCCCGTTATGTGTACCAAATGTACACTCTCTTCACACAAGCTGTTGCTTTCCTCTCCAAGTGAGCACATCATCCAGACGTCTGTGGCTCAGTGTCAGTCACCTGGCTGCCTTTCATCTCCATCTACCTCTGTGCGTCCCGTTCTTCCTTTCCTGCGCTCTGTGCGCTACCTGGTGTATCCGCTGTCACTTCAAAAGGCGCTGCGCTGTGCGGTTCTTGTGCTGTGGTGTTGTAGACAGCGCACTGCCCCTCATCCCCTGGGATTAAAAGGGGAAACGCGGGTCACCGGATCCCAGCGCAGTCGCTCGGCTGTAACTGTTGTTCTTTGTAACCATGGAAACCGTTTTGTACTCCGTGCGCCCCCCCCGCCCCCCCTTTCTGGAGCTCGCTTCCCTTCTGCACAACCCTTTTTGTTTGAGCTCTATGCAGATGTGACCTCCAGAGTGATTCATATATTCCACTTATGACAGGGATCAGCAGGCCAGAAGGCTTATGAGTGTGATATGTTATCATGTCACATTCATTGTTTACAAGAGTTTCATTTATGGGGCTTTTTTTATTATAATTTTTTAAGCTGAAGCAGTTTTAGGTATTTCAAAGGATGATACCTTTTCAGAAGGGCATTTACACTCAGTAAGCAATGCTTTATGCATTTAGTTGCTGCCAAAGATTGGCTGATTAAATATTTCCATTCCAAGCTGGTGTACAGGTCTACCTAATAAAGTGATCACAGAGTGTCAGTTTTGGGATATGTATGTGTGTAAAAATTGAACTCATTGAACTCAAAATATACAGTGTTGTTTTTCATTGAATAATGCAAACTAAACAAGTTCATGCCCATAAATAAATAAGAAAAATAACTTTGTATTTTCTTATGAATGGTTCAACAGTCAATATTTGGTGATTGAAATGTGAGGTGGTGTCTTAATTTTCTTCCAGATCTGTAGTTTTTGCCTTCAGCAACCTGTTGGTGGCTGAATGTCTTTGTTGAGGAAGAGTCCTCATTGCTATTGTGCTGGAGTAAAGTTCTGATTGGCAGACAGTGTCATTTTGAGCTAACACATTGTTAAACGGTCGCTCTTTGGAGCCATCAGTCACGCCTTGTTGGGTATTCCATACTGTGTCAGTTTAACAAACTGTTAAACATTGTTGAAGAAGATGTCTGAGGAAATTTGTTGTTTGGAGGACTGTGTGACACATTTGGTGCAGGAACTAGCTCATCACACCTGATAATCCTTCAATTATTTCCTGTTATTTGTTATTATTTCTTGTTTTCAGTTTATTCCTTATTTATTCCGATTCTGAGTTTCTGGAAATGTTCTCTGTTGGCATTGGCACTTCTGTTTGCCAGCATCAAAACTGTGTAATTTAAAAACCTTATTGTGCCAACATATAATTTGCATATAAGCTTCTGAAAAATAAGCTTCAGATGTTAGTGATTAATTACAAATTCAGAGACTCTACATAGTCCGTGATAGGAGACCTACACTTGTCGGTTATTATTTATGAATGTTTATGGATAATTCTCATTCATCTTCTCATTGGCTTGGTCCACTGACATGGTCCTGGCAGCACCCCAGACCTCTTCCTGTTTACATTCTGAAGATGGTTGCCAGGGGGACGAACAAAGGCGTGGGAATTTTCTCAGCGTCTCCTGTCTGTGTTTAAGCGCTAATCCCCTTCCTGGGCAGGTGACGCTGGGGCCGTCATCCTGCCTGGCTCTGCCTCCCTGCCCCTCCTCGTCCTCTCTCGACCTTATCACCCCATCACTGCTTCTTTTTACCGCTCCATTTCTGCTTCGTTTATCGCTCTCTCTCATTCTGTCCATTTCTCGCTGTGTGTGTGCCCTTTCCCTCCGTCTGTCACTCCATCTGTCACTGCAACGCTCCCCCTTCTCCCCTCCAATCTCTCCTTCCTCTGTCAGACACTTTCTGTTCATTTTCCAGTAGCTGTCAGTGTATCTTAGTCCAAGCCCTCTGTTAACTGTTCCGGGCCCTTCTCACCTTTGCAGTACCTAGGGAGAGGCTAGGAGCCTTCATCAAACTGTTCGTCTGCATCATGTCGGGCCAATGAGCTGCCATTCATTCACTTGATTGGAACAATCAAATTGTTTTGCTCTCCACAGCAAAACAGTAGAGATTGGTTCAATTCATGCTATCAATTATTTAGTACCACATTTACCATCAAGCCCATGTAATCCTATATATGTAACTTTAAAACAGGTTTCATCCAAATGCAGTTTTTCTCATGCGAGGTCAGTCACGAGAGGACTGTTGTCACTTGTTTCAGATAAACTACCTTATAACTTAGCCCTCACATTAGCTCACATTGTGTATAAACAGGATGAGTGGCCGGGGAGGGCCGGAGGGTGGGCGGGGAGGGACACAGGGCGGGGGAAGTGACGCCTCTCTTCCATGTTTGTGCAGATGTCTGGAGGTCCTGCGGCGCTGCCGACGGCCTGAGGAACGGGGACGCCAGCAGTTCCTCTCTCGCCGCCAAAGGCTTCCGAAGTGTGCGCCCCAATCTGCAGGACAAGAGGTCCCCAACTCCGGTAAATTACACCCGCAAGAGCCTCCCAGAACCAGAGACCAGGGTATACTAGCTGTGTGTGGTGTTGCTCTGTAGGGCACAGAGACCAGGGTATACTAGCTGTGTATGGTGTTGCTCTGTAGGGCCAAGAGACCAGGGTATACTAGCTGTGTATGGTGTTGCTGTGTAGGGCCAAGAGACCAGGGTATACTAGCTGTGTATGGTGTTGCTCTGTAGGGCACAGAGACCAGGGTATACTAGTGTGTGTGGTGTTGCTCTGTAGGGCCAAGAGACCAGGGTATACTCGCTGTGTATGGTGTTGCTGTGTAGGGCCAAGAGACCAGGGTATACTAGCTGTGTATGGTGTTGCTGTGTAGGGCCAAGAGACCAGGGTATACTAGCTGTGTATGGTGTTGCTCTGTAGGGCACAGAGACCAGGGTATACTAGTGTGTGTGGTGTTGCTCTGTAGGGCACAGAGACCAGGGTATACTAGCTGTGTATGGTGTTGCTCTGTAGGGCCAAGAGACCAGGGTATACTAGCTGTGTATGGTGTTGCTCTGTAGGGCACAGAGACCAGGGTATACTAGCTGTGTATGGTGTTGCTCTGTAGGGCACAGAGACCAGGGTATACTAGTGTGTGTGGTGTTGCTCTGTAGGGCCAAGAGACCAGGGTATACTCGCTGTGTATGGTGTTGCTGTGTAGGGCCAAGAGACCAGGGTATACTAGCTGTGTGTGGTGTTGCTCTGTAGGGCCAAGAGACCAGGGTATACTAGCTGTGTATGGTGTTGCTCTGTAGGGCACAGAGACCAGGGTATACTAGCTGTGTGTGGTGTTGCTCTGTAGGGCCAAGAGACCAGGGTATACTAGCTGTGTGTGGTGTTGCTCTGTAGGGCCAAGAGACCAGGGTATACTAGCTGTGTATGGTGTTGCTCTGTAGGGCAGAGAGGCCAGGGTATACTAGCTGTGTGTGGTGTTGCTCTGTAGGGCAGAGAGACCAGGGTATACTAGCTGTGTGTGGTGTTGCTCTGTAGGGCCAAGAGACCAGGGTATACTAGCTGTGTATGGTGTTGCTCTGTAGGGCAGAGAGGCCAGGGTATACTAGCTGTGTGTGGTGTTGCTCTGTAGGGCAGAGAGACCAGGGTATACTAGCTGTGTGTGGTGTTGCTCTGTAGGGCCAAGAGACCAGGGTATACTAGCTGTGTGTGGTGTTGCTCTGTAGGGCAGAGAGACCAGGGTATACTAGCTGTGTGTGGTGTTGCTCTGACTGTGAACACAGAACAAATATCCAAAGTGCAACAGAGGAAAGTTTGCAGAAAGTGGGTGTTCAATCATTCCCTCAAGTCACCTATTAATACCAGATGAGAGGAGGGAAATATATTATTTAATTATTCATAATTTATATGTAATTATATAGAACATAATATAATGATATATTATATAATTATTTATTACACATATAATATAATTATAGGTTATGCATTTATATATATATATATATATATATATATATATATATATATATATAGACTGTATAACTTAGTTATATCTTATATGATATAATTATAGATTATGAAGTAATTACGTATACTTAGTATATCACATTACATTACGTTATTGGGATTTGGCAGACGCTCTTATCCAGAGCGACGTACAACAAAGTGTATTTCCATCATCAGGAACAAGAAAGACCCTAGACCAGCAAATAAGTTTACTGTAAATGCAGGACTCATATTTGTGTTATATTATATTTTATCTTTCCTTTAACCGTGGTATTTGCAATGTTTAAAAAAGCTCTGGTGCCCTTGTCCTTGTTATCTCAGTAACAGTCCATAGGGGCACACGCACACTTCAGCAGGACAAAGTGGCTTGTTAGGGGAATGTCCCTAGTGAAAGACCTGAAGCACACCAGCTTTTCCATGAAGGTTTTTCCCATGTGCATGCCTCTGCGACCCCCACTGATAAGCTTGGATTATCGGAATGATAATCAAAAACTTCCAAGTCCCCTCTGAGGACTGTGTGTTTTCTTTATGCTTGATTGGGAATGTGGTTTTGCAGGTCAAGGCCCAGACAGACTGTTGCAATGACACTGTGTTTATCAGCAGACCATACGTCTGTTACTTTATGACTTATAAGGGAACATTTGCAATCTCCCCATCTGAGGAATTTCATCTTCTAGCCAGAACAAAGATAATTTTCAAATGTTTTCTATTTTAACTCGCATGTTTCTACAAACCAGTATGTTTCAACAAAGCTTGCTCTCCAAATACAACATATTTCCCCTGGACCGCAATGTTGACATTTATTTTTATCCTTAAAGAGAGAGACAGTCTAACGTCTGTGTATGCTGTTGTCTGTCTTCCCCCTGACTGTTGTTTGTGTGGATCTTCATGATGTAATAAGGTTCCACTCCCACCAACCAGGAGAGAGACTTATCACATGACCCTTCCCAGCAGTGACCCTCCCTCTTATAGTTCCGCCCAGTCCCTCCCGAGTCACCGAGGGTCAGCTGTCACTCAACAGGCCTCGGTGGGAAAGACCATGTCCTCGCACTTACAGGGCACTTCAGCCCCACCCAAATCCGCCGGTTCCTCCACCTTATCTCTCCCTGGCACCAGCCTTTCCTCCAAATCCGGTTTCAGCCTGTCTGAGGAGCGTCGCGTGTCCTCTCTCAAACTGACCTCCTCCCGTGGGCCTGCCCCTACCCCCACCCCCAATCCCCCCAGCGCTGGGCCCCTGACCCAGGCCGAGCCCGGTCCCACCCAGGCCCCGGGCTCCGGGGGCTGGCCTGAGAAGCACAGGGCCTCTGTCTCCATTAAGATAGCGCCACCGCTAACACTAACCGCTCAGGGCCCCCATCCCGGCGCTGTGTCTAAGGTCGCCCCTCCAGGCCGAAAAGAGAGGGAACCAGGGGACACGAGGACGGTCCCGCCTCCACCCCCAGCCAGGGAGCATGTGGTACAGTCTTCCATGTTCAGCATTTTTCACGAGTCCATTTCTTTCCCCTCAATAATGTCCCTCCTCCACAGTAAACTTACATCACGCCCGTCTTCTTTCCACTAATTGTTAGCTGTGTAATGTACTGCAGACCCTGAAGGCCAAGACACTGTCACGACACATGCCCGGGAGCGCTGAAGCACGATGTTGAAGAAAGAGAGTGCAGTCTGAAGCGTTTAGTACGCAAGGCTTTTTCTTAACGTCGTTTGTTCATTAGCAGATGTCCACAAGGGCTTGTTAACGAGAGCCGGGATGTAAGCGCGTCAGTGTCTGCTCTATTATTCATGAAGGCCGTCGGGGAAACTGAAGGAACCAGCCGCAAACGTCTGCCGAAAAGAAAGAGAATGCAAGGCGGAACATTTCAGAAGTAAAGTTCCAGAAATAATGTGTATTTACCAAAGTTAGATCAACTGAGGGACCGGAAACACTGCAAACAAAATCTGTCTTAAAAGATGTTTTAGTCTCGTAGTTTTAAAGCCTTTTTTTCTCTTAAGTAGTCTTGTCTTTTGGCTTGACAAGTCTAATTTTCGGTCCTTTGTTATTACTTTGTTTTTGCAGTGAAGGCACTGTTAGCTGTGCCAAAGTGTAGCCCCTTCCGCATTTGCTCTGACAACGTGTGTTGGCCTTCGGTCAAAAGCTGGATTGTGTGAACTGTTTTAAAACAACACTGAAAAACCTCCGTTGGACACGGTAATAACTGAACTTTCATTAGGCTAGCATTGTGGGAAAAGTTCCAGTCTGAATTAAGTTTAGATTAATCCTGTGTGGTTCTTTCATTATATCTGTCACCCCTCACCCTAATTCCCAGCTTAATCCATTCCATGTTTGGCTTCTGGATTGAGGCATTATTACAATATGTTTTGGAAAGCAATATTTCAATCATGGAAAACATTAATAAAATTTTTTAAGTTTATTTCCCTTTCTAATTTGCAGTATTAGGCTGACTGCCTAAACCCTGTGTCTAAAGACAGAGACCAAACAGTACTTAGTAAGCTCTCATGCCATACTTTTACTGTGTGTTATTTCAAATATAATGTATGACATGTATTTCTAAGTAAACAAACACACTTTACAGAACGAAGGGAGCAGCCCCAGAGCAGAAACAGAGAACGCCCTGACATACAGAGTTTATGCTCAGGCTCTGAGAAATACAGACCAGCTAACCAAGCATCTGCATGATTCACCAAACAGAAAAATGATGCAGTTGACGTGAAATGCTAACGATGTTTCTGACTCTCTCAGTCCAGGTGTGTGTTGAGCACTCCCACGGCTGTGTTCAGGCTACACGCGACCACGCTAACGGGGTGTCGCTGAATCCTCCCCTGCTTTATTCCTCTCCACTCTCTCTCTCCTCACCTCAGCCTGAGGCCTCGACGGCACGCAGACAGCCGCCACCCCCAGGACCCACGCCGGCGTCACTGCCGCCCGCTAACAGAGCCCGTCTCTCGCCCGAAAGCCTGCCGGGCGTCGAGCCGCTCCGCCCCCTGTCCGCAAACGCCCCCAAAGCCCCGTCCCCCGCCCCGTCCCCCCTGTCGGAGTGCCGCTCGCCCTCGCCCGACCCCCGCCTCCCGAGCGGGCCGGGGTCGTCCCCCAGTCGCTGCTCGTCCCGTTCCCATAGCGACGGCTCCACCGTGCTGGAGGAGCTGCGGAACTGCGGCATGGACGCCACAGAGAGCTCCGAGACCCCCTCCCCCACCCTGAGTCAGATGTCCGCCGTCACCGACGACCTCGCGCTAACCTTCGCCACCTCCACCTCCACCTCCACAGCCACAGCCACAGCCACAGCCACGGTCGCTAACGTAACTATCCACAGCCTCTCACGCTCCTCCTCTTCCTCCTTCCTTCCTCCTTCCTCCCCCTCTTCCCGCCGTTCTCTCCGAGGCTGCGGACACTAAACGCCCGCCCGTAACGTGGGAATCTTACCCCTGCCCGATCCTTTTCTCTAATTTGACTTCCTCTTCCCCTCCTCTTCTAAACAGCACTAACGTTTCTCCTCTGGTTGACGTGTTCTGTTCAGCGTGCAGGTGTTTGACTAATCTTTCTTTACCCTACAGCCTTTCTCTGTATCGTCTGAACGTGCACCGTGTATGATTTTATATATGGTACATGTTGTGGTATAATTTTTAATGTGTACTGTAACGTGTTTACTTTAATGTTGCATTGGTTTTGGATTGCATATTGGAAAAGAGACATGAGAGGATTTACCAATTCTGTTTAGCTTCACTCTCTTCTCCTTATTAAAATGTATTAATATGAGCTCCACTTCAGCTGAAATTCCAGAAATTATCCTGTTTAATTTCAGCCTACTCTAATGCAGTTTATCTGCCCTGAATGCCAACTGGCAACATACTGTATGTCATTTGATTCAGTGAAATAACTGAGCCAGAAATGAGCCTCTGGGCTTGTTCTTAATTTCTCTGTTTTTCTATCAGTCTACATTGTCCAGTTCATTACATTTTCATTTTAGGCATTTAACAGATGCTGTTATTCATGTGCAGAGCTGGGTAATTGCTGAAGCCAGTCAGATTAAGTACCTTGTTCAGGGGTAAAATCAGTCCTACGGGCATGGAGTGGCAGGCCCAGTTCTCGGGATTATTCCCTTGACCATTTTCTGGACTGCCACACATACATGCCAAGCGACTACTCTAAAGGAAAATACATCAAGTATTACATCATCACACAGCAGATGGGGTCATTTGATGTAGTGCCAAGAACCTCAGCTTTTCCCATAAAAATAAAAGCTCTAATTAATTTCAAATTAAAATCTATATTTGAATTGGAACGTCTCGTGTTTTCTCAGCCGCACTAAATACGCATACATGAGGAGACATACACATGTGGTAAGACTGAATACTGTGTCTACAGTTAGACCTTACAATTATCAGTGTCAGCTTCAATGGACACTGAAAACTATTACTGACACTGGTTGGGTATGTAAATGCTATGTAAATATTTATCAGCCAGTGAAAGGAATGTCCATGTCATAATTAATCATTAAATTGGAGACTCGTGGAATTCACTAAACAAACATTGCATATTTGCCTTGCTTTGACCATGAAATGCGTCACGGCCAAATGTGTCATAGTCTTCACAGAAGTAGCAGGAAACGGAGATCATGAAGCCATGTAGCCACCAGCATTTACAGGCTACCGTTTTAAAGTTTAGTTAGCAGCGTACTCCCCAAAAAAAGATCTGGTTTCCCCCTTAATGGAGCACTCTAATGGTAACTGTCACTCTGTTTGCTCATTGTTAACATGTCGTGTTTTTTCTTCCGTTGTCCTGTCTCACCTGTAACCATGCAGCCTCGTTTCCCTCCTTACTAATGGTGTTGACTGTTCTACAGGGGATAGCGCTCCTAGCGCACACAGCCTCAGTTTCCCTTATGTTGTGTGCTAACCGTGCTAACAGAGCTATCCACGCTAACTGTGTCCATCGAGCGATGGCTTCAGCGGTCTCTGCTGTGTCTTCCAGGGCCAGATGACGGTGAACGGGAGCCTGGGCAGCCCCCTCAGCCACCTGCAGAGGCCCTTCTCCCCCCCAGGGTACCCCCCTCCACCCCCGTCTCTCAGCCCCAACATGGCCCGGCTGCAGCAGAGCAGGAGCATGGGTGAGCCCTGCCCCTCATTGAGGTTTGATAGAGAGGTTGACAGACAGTTTTTGTCTTATTTCTGAGCCTCATGGCTTCCTTGACTGTCATTGGCACAACTCTGGGCCTCATGTTGACAAATGCCAATAACAGTCTACAAATGCAATCAAAAGCCTAGAATTAACACTAGATACTGAAGGCTTTCTTATACCTGCACTAAGGGAGCAAATGAATAGACCTGACTATTCAGAAGCAGCTGAGAAACAAACCTTCCAGTGCATTTTAACCTGAAGTTTATTGTTTAATTTCACATCCAATGTGCTGGACTACAGAGCCAAAATAACAAAAATTGTAGCAACTGTCCAAATACACACAGACTGCATTGTATGAGAAACTGCTGATGCGTACTGTTGGTATGTTTTATACAGTTACTGCATATTTTATACAGTCTCTCGGTGTCGATGAGCTTCAGTTCTTTATCTGTATGTCGATCCCCATCTTTCTGAGAGATAATTAAAATGGCCTCTGGTGAGGTAGAGGGATATTGACTTTTGTTCTGGATACACTGAGATTCTCAGAGCGTGGTTTTTTTATGTCCCATGACTCGTATGAATCCTGAGGTGAGTCTCGGCGTTAGAAGAATAGCTTTATGAATCTTTCATTGTGTTAGATTTTTCTCGAGTTTTCTCGAGCCCATTGGTTTATCTGTGTACTTTCTATTTTTCACACACATACTGAGTTCTCCTGCTCCTGGCAGAGCTAAAGCCTCCAAGCGTAACCAGCCCAGTGCAGCTTCCCATAGGTTGTGTGCTAACCACGCTAACTGAGCTCTGACCACGCTAAAGCCTCCAAGCATAGCCAGCCCAGTGCACTTGAGCCCACATCACCCCACAAACCGTCCCCCCTGGCGCGAGTCTGTCAGCTGAGATCTGTCGTGGGTGCCAAGCGCTAATATAGCACTAATTGCTGGGATATGTTGACCCTGTTATTACACACGTGACCACATTGTGAGAGCTCTCGGGTTTCCTGGGTGTGTCGTAAACCCCCCCCCCCCCCCCCCCCCTCCCAGCACCACCAACACCTCCCACACGCCTTTCGTGATCTCTCTAATCCCGCTCGGCAAGAACGGGGATTAAACACAAATCTGAGTTTGGGACTTCCTGGGGCGGGGTGGGGCGGGGTGACGTGGTAGGATTAATGCGTCTGGGCGTATTCATGACCTCCTGCTGTCCCAGAAAAGAAGGGACTCCCATTAATCTTCTCTCACTCTGAACATGACGAGTGAGGACCGTTTTTAACAGGATGTTTTGGTCTGTTGGAGTGATTTAAAGGGCTCACTCAAACTCCAGTGTGGAGTGGACTCAGCGTGGCGTTTCCATGGGTCCTCTACTCCTCCCCCATTGGCTGTTCTGACTGACGTTGTCCCTGTCCATTTCTCCGCCCCCCTCCCGCAGAGCCCTTTGAGTTCGCCTCCCTGGACGCTGTCTCCCCCGGCCACACCCACGCCAGCGCCACGCCCGTGTCCCGCCCGGTGGAGGAGAAGAAGGCATCCGTCCTCAAGCCGCCCCAGTACACAGTCTCAGGCCCCACGGAGGAGTCTGGGGTTCCCATCACCGTCAGAACGGTGAGCTCAGCTCTCCTCACCCCGAGTCACCTCCTGTTCCTAAATATCAGAGCAATACGTCTGTATGAGCTTCATACATATGTTCATATTTGTGTGTGTGTTTACTGCAAAAACGAAAAAGTGAGTCAATCCCAACAAGCATTTTAGACTTAAAATCTTATTACCAATGTGTGAGACAGTTTGACTCATTTCATGATTTGCCAAAGCTTTACCGAAATTTCACTTATCAGGCAAACAGTAACTTAAAATAAGAAAATTTTTTCGAATTCAGTGAGTCTCATTACAAGACTAAAACACTTGTTAAGATTTTTTTGTTACTCCTTTTTGGGAAAAGGAATATGTCACAATAGATTAGCAGCATGACCAGTTGTGAGTGCTGAATTTCCTCACATTGGCTGAATAGCAGAATATTCCAGCAGAATGAACTTTATTGGGAATGTTCTGCCGAATTAACTTTTGTGAGAATGGTCGGTGGAATGAACTTTAGTGGGTATATTCTGCAGAATTAACTTTAGTGGGAATGGTCTATGGAATGCTCACTGAAAATTCTTATTCCCTTAACTGGTAACTATGGCAGCAATCAAAAATCCACCGCTGTCCCTTGGGCTTTGAGGAAGTAAATATGCTTTTTTCCCAGGATACGTTTTATTTAGCCTGGGAAAAGCTGGCTGCTGATGTCAGCTTCAAAGGCTGGCCAGTAGACAGTTGTGTTTTATCACTTACACCAGAGGTTCAACCTTCATTTCAGAGTCAGTAGTGCTCCATGTCTGCTTGATTTGGTGTCTAAAGATGCATTGTGGGAAGTGTTTGCTTATTCAGTTTCCTCAATAGATGGCTGTTTACCATTCTCCAGCAGGTCGCCTTCATGCAATGTCTGTCTTTTTCTCATTTGCATTGTGAAGATAGCGGACAGGCCAAAGGACTGGTATAAAACCATGTTCAAGCAGATTCACGTCGTTCATAAACCAGGTAAGGCATTCTGCAATGTCAGTTCAGCAGTTCCTATATCAACTGCATGTACTATACGGTTTAGCATGGTCTTTTATTCAGTGATTCTTTATAATTCATCATTTGCATTTTTCATGTGTTGAAATTTTATGATTGCACATTGTGTGTCTCCACATATGGCATTGTGACTCCTGTTGTTACTGGTGCAGAGGAAGTATCAAATGGTAAAAAATATATATGTATTTTATAATATAATAATATATATTCTGCCATCTATGTTTTTTCTCAAACTGAAACTCATTTTCATGTCAGGTGTGGGAGTTTCGGTAATGAAGTCAGTGACTCAGGGGACTAGTTAGACTCCTCGCTGCTGGACTGCAGCATAAGGGAGGAGATGTTTTCAAACGCCTCTTCATATGCAGCTCCTGAGGTCGCTCTGAAAAGCCTGCCTGTAGATCGCCCACAGACAAATACGTGTGTCATAAGCCTCCTCCAGACAGCCTTAGCTCACCCCTCTGCCCCCTGTACCCACACACCCACACACTGCCATTTCTGCAGGCTCAACAGGGTGTGAGTGAGTGCAGCGCGCGCACAGCAACATGGCCGACCGTCTTTTTAATGCTCCTTACTCTCCCCGTTTACATCTGGAATACAAAACGGGCTGATGAAACACGTCGACAACCGTCGCGCGTGAACACTTTCTTCGGTTAACGCTAAGTGGGCTGACGGGTGTGCCCCAATACTCGAAAAATGCATCCTCCTTTCCTCCACTCGTCTTTTCCCCCCATACCTCCGAATAGAAGCAGGAGGCGAGTGAAGCAAAGGAGGGTGCCTTTCTCGAGTGTTGAGATGCACCCTCCCTGTGCCACGGTCCGTGTTTATTTGCTGATGTGGGTGGGGTTGTGTAGTGCCAGTGTGAGTAGGCAGGACTCTGAGGTTGTGATCTGAGTCGAAGCTGATCTTTTTTTTACTCATTTTGCTGGATCCCCCCACTCTTTGAGACCCATAAGAAGGCTATGATGCAGCACTTATCAGTGCAGGAGGTATACTGTGTAATTGGGACAGTCACAATAATGGATCAGTGGTTTTGTTTGTAAATAATTCTGGGAGGAGTGCTGGCTGGTCACGGACAGCAAGGAGGCCACAGAGGAGCTTCTGTCAGCACTCTGTCGATAAGAGCAGCCATTATTACTGAATTCTGCCGGTGTGGATCCAAGGTAATAGCTGTCTGTATTGACCCTGGGATTAGATTAGATTAGATTAGATTAGATTGGGGTCAGGCTCATTGACTTGAGTGACATTTCACCCAACCGTTATGCTGAATTAATTACTTGTTTAAATAAATCAACTCACACATTACCAATTAGGGGAGTGAGATTACCGGTTTAAAGAGCCCTGTGCAGTTTTTTTAAATTATCCATTTGAACTGAGTGAAGCCTTTCAGAAGTCCTCTTTTTCCATTAAAAGTGTCAAGCAGAATCCTCTAGCACTTCAGTGCTGTGGATTAGTCAAGGTTGTGACCTGCTGTATGCAAAGCAAGCTGCGAAACATGGATTTTTATTTTATTCTATTTCTTTTGTAGATGATCAATATGCTGACACACATAATCCCACGTATCTGGTAGTAAACACAGGTAAGAGGATCTGCCTTTCCTGAAACAAAATAACAGCAACTCCATTCCAAAAATGCTCACGAGGTTAGCCGTGTGATATGAAATGGCTGTCAGTCAATGGCATGTATCAGTTGCATTGTAAAGAGGTAAATCAATATTCCTGCGCGATTTAAAATGATTTGAATTGGTTTCTGTCTTTGAGTCTGCTGTTCATTTTTAATTCATGGCAGCTGAGAAACTGCAAATGGCTGTGTGGGTATTGATAGAGTATTTATCAAAGTGCATTAAAGATTTGTGCAGCTCATATATTTTTAAATGGCTGGTCATGAATATTGATGTGTTGGGATAGAAGTGAGTTTTTATGTCTGCTGGCGTCGTTCCTCAGACGGCTACAGCCCACCGAACCCGATCCAGTCCCATCCTCCGCCCAAGACACACACCTACCGACCGCTCTGCAAGAGCACGTCTGACAACGGCACACACGTCTTCAAAGAGCCTTCGCCTGCTCTCTCCTCCCCCTCCCCCACGCCCGCTCACCCCCCTCCCTCGCCCATGCACCCCGCGCCCTCCCCCCGGCCCGTGGCATCAGCGGCGCAGCCCAGACCGCGGGACCAGGACAGAGCCACGCCCGAAACGTAAGGACCGCGGTTCACACTAGGGCTGCGGTCAGTCCCCATTCCTGTTCGGTCAATGCAGGAAATGAACCCAAGCTCAACGCGTGTACTTCAAAACCCATTAGTATTCATTCAAATTCATTAGTGTCAATATTGTTCTTCTGATTATTTTTGCCATTAATGAACTGACTTTAAATTCATTTCCAAAATTGACTGAATTGAAATCGAATTGAGCCCTACCTTTGTTCTTGCATCAGAAATATTCATTAAGTGGATACTATACTATGAATTATGAATGAATTAAAAATATTTCATTTCTGACACTGTGGAACAGCAACTCCATCCTTAATGGGATTGATCAAACCTTCTTTGGATACTATTTGAGTTAGCATCTATCTTACTGTGTGTAAAAATCTACATATTTCTGTAATTTGTCACAGTTGACCAGCAGTAATCTGTTGTAATTCCGATGATCAGACAGTTTACAGATCTCATGTCGTGCTTCAACAGGAATGAGTGGGGACCTCCAGACAGAAAAGTGGACACTCGGAAATATCGAGCTGAGCCCAGGAGTATCTTTGAGTACGAACCAGGGAAGTCCTCCGTCTTGGAGCAGGAGAGGCCGGTAAGTGGTCTTTTCGCGGGATTACACCATCGCAGTGGTAATTCTGGGCACACTGATCCCCTGCTGGTTTGTTAATAGTCTCTCAGCTTGGGAGATTTTGAGAGGAAGCAACTGCACAGAGAAGTAGATGTGTTTACGTATCAGGGTTACTTTATAAGAGCGAAGCAATTAAAACAAGGCATCTGCACTCCTCAAAAAAATATTTTATCCCCAAAAGCCTCCTTAAGATATGGAAAATGAACCACAAGGTGGTGAAACTGTGACTATAACAGCTGTGCTTGTAATTTATTATCTCAATATTTTCAGCATTATTATAGCACGGTATTAAAAGACTTCCATTTGCCTCAAGGCTTTTTTGTAATTGGGTTCCAGGAAGGAATGCAATCGAGTCGAGTCGTTTGAAAAACGGAATATCCGCTTTCCTTTCGCACCCCACGTTTATATTTATACAGATTTACATAATGTGGTCAAATTACTGTCATTGAAAAATTGTCGGGATTTTGTCTCTGGGCCTAACTTCATGTAAAAAAAGATGCTAGCTAGACAGAGGATCTGAGGTCAGGAATTGATACGCAGTAAATTTATTTAACAATGAAATGGTCTGTTGGTATAATGCATTAACAGCTTATGTACATGATATAATTTCATATGAGGCCATTCCTCACATGTGCTCTATTAGTCCACACTGTATGTAATACCGTTTTCTTAACTTTTAAAAGACAGCTTTGACTTGTGTTTTGTCCTTGAATTGCAGCTCTTGTGTGAGTAGTTGTGGAATCTGCTTGCACATAGCTGTGATTAGGTTTCATATGGTTTAGCCCCATATTTCATAAGGCTTAATCTCCAATGGGTTGACATTTTTAACATTTTTCTGTCCCATAATCTCACTACGTGCAAAGTAATGATTGGGGGGGTTGGTGCCACAGGAAGATTAGCATGTAGAGGCATAGCAAGGATAGATGGAGCTTGCCTCTTTTCAAAAACAATTTGGCAAGGTGTGAATTTAATGTCCCGAAAAGGACAGTTAATGCACAGCTGAATGGCCGAACCATTAAATAAAATTTTAACTGTGGAAACTGTGCTTTTGGAGTATTGTCTTCTGGTAGTCCTCGTTAGCCTTCTGTTAGCCACCTCCGTTGTTGAAGCCTGAGACTCTGTGTGTAACCCTGTGTGCTTCCCAAATTAATTTCAGTTATGAATTATGGAATGATTACCGCTGGAGCGGTGGCTTTGTCACGCCTCAAGTGTGGCGGGCTGATACTTACCTCAGTATCCTGTTCCCTTCCGTGTGTCACTTCCATGTTCACAAAGCATATACGTACTAATATACCAATAGAGAAATAATAAAATCCACAGTGATAAAGATATAGATTTTTCTGTGACCTGCTGCTAAATGTAATCCCCAGAGCCTTTCTGTAAGCAAATACTTGCCTTGTGACAGCTTTAATTCATAAGGAAAAGTTATTAACCGGTTGCAAAACATGAACCCCTCTGCAAAGACAGCCTGTCGGGATTCATTAAACTCACGAGCCGCTGTTGCAGTCAGCTGGTTTCCCCCCTCTCCCGGGGGAACAGCTTTGTGTGCAACCTCCAAAATGCAGGAAGACAGCTAACATTTCCAGCTTTGACTGGACTTTTTAAAATAATAGTGTCAATTATTTTTCACTGGTACGGGAAACAAATTAAACACTTGTTGTTTTATCACTGAAAATGAAATCATTATGATTTTGGCCGCTCAATAATGTATGTAATTTATAGATTTTTATTACATTTTGGAACTTTTGAAACATGTTAGACAGTGAGACCAAGGCCTTCATTGATAGCCACACTGGAATTAAAGAGATTAAAATATATTAATACGCACACGCTTAATTCTACATATTTCTTTCTATTTTCGTTTTTTATGTTGTTTATGTGTGTATATGGCTGATCAGTACAGCCTGCTCATGGTGTGTTGTATGTGTTTTAAGAGACATGCAGGGAATGTGTTCGGAGTACAGACCCTGAGGAGAGGAAACATGGATGGGCTGTTTCTGCCCTCTGCAGTACAACAGCAGCAATGACAACATTTCTGTTACTGGCCTTTTTTTCATCTGATATTCTGAGATACATGGGGTAATGGGATAATAGCATATACTGCCTTAAATGGCACACTAAAGAATGTTTAATGCCTTAAGAAAACCAAACTGATACATTAGAGTTATTGATTTCCCCTACCCCTTTGGTACATTGCTGGAATTATTAGCTGATGACTTGCATATGTTGTGGACTGTGGTGTTTTAAAGTGCATCCTTTCACACAATGACCGTATATGCGTACGCGTTATAGGCTATTTGTTATCTGTTGTTATCTGTTGTCCATTAAACATCCTGCATGGGGCTCTGTAAGTTTTTTCAGTGCTGTCTCTCTCTCTCTCACTCTCTCTCTCTCTCTCTCTCCCTCTCTCCTTCACTTCCCTCTCCAGATTAATGACTTAAGCCCAGATGAGATAGATTTAGAGAATGAACCTTGGTATAAATTCTTTTCTGAGCTGGAGTTTGGACGCCCGGTAAGTGTGGCCTGGAGTGTGCCTCACTAGCCTAGATTCCCACCGTAGACAGAACGGCCGGCAGGCACAGTGCGGCTAGTGGTTTCGGCATGCTGTGGGCCTGTGAGGTCACGTACGTTGTGGTGCTTCGCTCTAACAGAATGGCGTGGTGGTTTGTCTTTTGCGTCCGTAGGGTCGTTGGGCCTGTAGAGTCAGCACTGTGCTGTAGGACACATGAAATGACTGGTCAAAGTGTCATGCGCAGAAGCTACACGATTGGATGCACCATTGGCCAATGAGAGTGACAATAAGCAAATAAATCCAAACTGTCACCCCATTCCATCCCCAAAAAATACATTCTGCACACTTCCACTTTTTCCAGAATTTCACTTTTATTGTAGTCCTGCTCAATGCTTTTGTTGTTTTTGTTGTGCTGTGTTTTTGTTATTGAATGTGCAAAGTCACGTTGTAATCATTAGAGTAAGCGTGACACACAAGCAGACCTGGAACGGGTGCCTGTCTCTGGAGCTGTGTCAGAGCAGTAGCAGGGAGTCAGAATGGAAGTCATAAATTAAAGCTCAGTCTAGAGCATGCACAGCTGTGCGTGCCCGTGTAGTTTAAGACGCGCTGCTTTGACGGAACAGAAGGGCCCTGATTATGAAACCGTTTCCCTGTTGTGCATGCGTGTTTGGCACATGTATAGACACCGCTATTTCAATGTAGCCTCGCAGTGGCGAGAGACAGATCAAGTGGCATGCAGGAGACCAATTAAACCTGATTGGGCTCATGTCTGATTCTCCTTTTTCACTCTGCATGTGAGTGCTGTGTGTATGTCTGTCTGTGTGTCTGTGTGTGTGTGTGTATGAGTATGCTGCTCTATGTGTGTGTGTGCTTGTGTGTGTGTACCGCTGTGTGTGTGTGTACCACTCTGTGGCCGTGCGTGTGTGAGCGCGTTTCTGTGTCTGTGTGTGGTTGAGCAGGTTCCTGTGTGTGTGCATGTGTGTATGAGCGCATTCTTGTGTGTGTATGTGTGAACGTGTTTATGTGTGTGTGTGTGTTTGTGTGTCAGTGCGTTCCTGTGTGTGTGTAGTCTTCAGTTCTTCTCTAATCATGTAAATCTCTCCACATGTTCTCTCCCACGATGCCACTTCTTCCTCACCTCATCTTCATCTCCTCCTGTCCGTCTCTTCTGACACAAGCCTCCTAAAAAAATCCTGGATTATAATCCAGACAGCTCTACTCGAGGCTTCACAGAGGTAAAGACCAGCCCGTGACTCTCTCACCATTCCTCAGAGTGACCCCTGTTTCTGTGGGTCTAACGTACATACGAATGGTGCATTGGCCTGCTGAAAGCTATGTTTTGAAACAGCTGGTAGCGTGTTGACTAGTTCAGACCACTGTCCAGCTCAACATGTTTTAGCTGGTTGACCAGTTCACACCAGCTCCCAGCTTAACATGGTTTGACCAGCTCAAGCTATGTTTCAAAACAAGCTACCAGCGCTCATACCCAGCTAGACCAGCTTTATGACCAGCTTGGCCATGCTGGTTGACCAGCTCATTCCCAGCTAGACCAGCTCAACTTTCAAGATGGTCAACCTGGCATAGCTGTATTTTACAGCAGGATTTAGGTATACTGACACTGTTCCCCTCTCTTTCCCAGCATCATGTCTGTCCACATTGCCATCAAATGGGCTGTCTGGATGAATATTTTATGCTAACACTGATGCAAGCATACTTCCTACTGTGTGCTGACATACACTCTGACACCGTTCAAGCAGATGTGTTTTTTACAGTGTCACTTCATCTTTGCGTTTCATCGTTTAATTAATGAAGCACATTTGTTCCAAATGTCACCAGCAGGAAGTTCAAAGTACACGTGACTACACAGGGGGGACTGTGTATATAAAGGGGTGTAATTCCTACATGGATCACTGGATATCAATGTTAATACCCTAAAATTAAATCTGCACTTTAGGCACATATTAAATGTTATTTCAAACATGCTGCAGTACAGAGCCAAAACAGTAAAGATTGTGTCACTGTCCAAATACGTATAGACTATACTGTATATATGAAAATCCTCATGTAAGTTTTTCTCCCTGCCCATGCTGCATTAACTAAAATAGCCATGTCCATATTTTTGTCATTTTAGCCATAGCCTCTTAATCTCTCTCTCTCTCTCTCTCTCTCTCTCTGTGAAAAGCACATTGCTTTGCTGATAAGATATTTTATTATGCAGCAGTAGTAGCAATAGTTCACTGATTTGCCACAAACATACTCTCACACATCTCTAGTTTATTATGCTATTTCGCTTGTTCATCCATGTTAATGATAGTGATCTAGATGTGCTCACATCTAGTAGTATGTGCAGTAGGTTGTATTTATTGTAATAACACCATAGGCACAATTGAGTAATTGAATGGTTCACAGCTGTGTGGCTATGGGCCTTCCAGCTAGGCCTGCTAATTAGCAGAACCGGCTGCTGGTGTGCATTATCCTGCCCCCTGCAGGAGTTTGTTAATAAAGCACTGTCCTTCAGAACCCTGCTGGGTTCAAGGATAGGGAGAAGTCTTCACTGTGACAGATCTGCCATGACACCTCGTGAAACGGGCTCGTCTACAGCAGGAAACATCAGGGCCGCATTCCTGTGCCACTATTAACAATCTCTGCTTAAGACATCTTCAGTCACGGAGAGGCAGTGTTCCAAAAGTACGCACAATCCTTCCCAGGGGGGTAAATTCACCCAGAAACAGTGCAGGTGGCAGTAAGTGGCAGCAGCGAGAGTCGTGAGCATGTTTAAAACCGTAGCGACCTCTTGGCAGGCCGACTACATGCCCGGCAGCGAGGTGGCTGTCATTCGGGGGCAGATTTACGCTGACGAGCCAACAATGTGCCGCAGCGACCCCGCGTTCCTGGTGACGCGCATCAGCGCTACATTTAAGAGCGCGGTCTCAGCCGGCCGAGGCGGGGGCACGATGACCGGCTTCTCCTGCCGAGCTTACAGGGAATTCCACGCTTTATTCAACGTCGGGGCGCTCGTAAGTCTGAGACAGACCTGGCTGCCAGAGTAAACTGTAATGTTCAGGCACTCGCGTCAGTTGCAGGTGAGAATTTGTGGCGTTGGTGGAGCGTTCTGTTTGTGGGGGGGGGGGGGTGAATCTGTCAGCCTTCCCGCAGCAGAAGAGGAACATGCCGCCCGTCGTTGCGTGAACAGAGTGTCGCGCGTCTTTGGTGGCAGTGGGCTCACGCGGGTGGTCTTTGTTCTCCTCTCTCCTTTCAGATGTCCCTCTACCCCTCGCCCACTGACAGGATTCCGGAGCGGGCATCCAGGTAAGGCCGTTTCCTCCCTGTTGCCTCGCTCTGTCACGGACACGGACGCCTGTGATGTCTATGTTTGAGCCAGATAGCATTCAGACACCCACAGCAGTTTTCTTTTCTGTCTCTAACAAAGGATGAAGTGTCAGCCTGGAGTAGTTCTTCATCTGAAGGTAGTGGCAGGAAGATCATTTTCAGCGTAGATTTGGAGCAGGGTATTTTAAGAGTGTATCGACTCGGAGAGGACAGTTCATCTCCTACCTGCTGCTTCCAAAAGCCTTGCTGTCCCGCTGCTTTGATTTTATCATGGCACCCACTTTTGTTTGTCAAAACACCCACTTTTCCTGCTCCTGCCCATGGTATGAAGTGGTCTGCACTTGTCAGTCCCTGACACAGCACTTGCAGAACTAAAGGACAGTGGCGCTACATTTTTGTTCTTCAAGGATCAAATTTTCCAAATGTACCCTGTAAGTACAGTAGTGTTGTCTTAGGGTACAAATGACTACGTCTTCCAAGCAAATAAGGCCAAAATGAATAATATATTGCTGGCTACAACTTTATGTGTCTATAGGATACCTTTTTCAGTACTTTTCGTACCTTTGTTTCTGAGAGTACAGCGATCCCACATCCTCTCTCAGCGTACCCCTATCGCCAGGCGTCTCAGTCAGATTGCTCTAGCATGTATGTTCCCCACAGCTCCGCCAGTGACTACAGGAAGAGGAGGAAGTCAGAGCCGGCGGTCAGCCAGCCCCAGAGACCGCAGAGCAGCCAGACCATCATCCAGCCCTCCCACCCCCGCCCTGCCGAACCCCACAGGACCGCTAGCGCTCCTCGAAAACCGCTGACCAGCTCCTCACCCCCGTCCCCCTCCAGGGGGACCAAAGGTAGGCCTCCTCGCCAAACCAGCTCCCACTTCCCAGTCAGCGGTTTTGTGAACATTTGGTGAAATGCCGTCTAGGAAAATCTGCCTACATTCGGTTGGAAAATATTTTTTTCTAGCAAACTAGGCTGTGACCAGGCTATATCCGGGTGAAACCTGAGCTATGTTGGGGTTAACCTTGTACATTATGTTGTCGAGACTTGTCTCAACCTAGATTTCCACCTCTTTGGGCATCAAGATTCAGGCTTTTGCTCACTGGGCTTGCAGTATCAATGCCATCTGATTCTACTGCCTCATATTTTTGTTTCTGCTCTGTAGTGTTGCTTGCTAATTGGTTGCTCTTCATTCTTGACCTACTTTGATGCATCTAAATTGAACATTATGCTTCCATGTTTATTGCTGAGAAAGTAATTTCCATGTAATATCGGTGGAATGGTTTGTGGGCAAAAACTCTGACCCAGAACACTAGGAAAGTATGACATCAGCATCCTGGCAACTTCCTAGCAACGTGCAGAATCATGTTTCCTAGCTAGTTAACGTCCATCATATACGTGCAGTTCCATTCATACAATTCATCTTTTTGCTTAATTTATAATATGCAGGTATGTACGGTCTAAATGTAAGGTATAGCTAACTAATTGTAAAGTAGCAGGCATACAGTTGTTATGTGTTGCAGAATTTGCATAGTTGCAATGTATGAGAATGCTGCAATAAAAGTGCTTCCTACATTTTAAGAAATAAGTAGATCGGCAGTATTGCTATTACACTGTTTTTTTTTACTAACTGCCACTATTTCTGGCATTGATGGTATATAGTCTGTTAGTAAAAGTGTTATTCATCATTATGAATTATGCAGTAATAGTATGTCAGAGCTTAAAAAAAGTGAATTTAATTGACCACATGGGGTTAAATTACCCTTCCAAAGATACCTTGATATTCCATTCCAAACAGTCACAAGACACCATCTTGTTTCAGATGGCTGGAACTGATTACCCCGTTGCTAAGCTTGTTACCAGGAAGAGCTCCGATGGTGACTAAAGCACTTTCTTAGTGTATTCCTAGTATGTGTGTGCATCAAATGTTCAGGAAACCTTCCTGTTTTTTTCAGTTTAAACATCCTTATGGCTTTTATTAATGAGCATTCTCCCTCTTTCATGGTGCAAGGCCTGTGTCTTTACGAACCTGTTAATTACTTCTCGTGTCTCTTTCTTACCATGCTGCTCTTGCTGGATATCAAAGGTGGGGTTATTAGCATCATGCACTCGCCACATTTAGGTTGTTCAGGTCCCAACCACAATGCCTCACATGACCCAGATCCCACCCGTCATGGCGACGAGCTCTTTCCCATCATCCCGCTGGGCTCTAAACGGTCCTCCTGCTTCAGGAACGGCTGGCAGAGGCACCGGCAGGACGCAGAGATCTGGAGCAGTGCAGAGGAGGCCACCTCCCCGAAGCAGAAGTCCCGGAGCTGCAACGACCTGCTGACGGACGAGCAGGAGGGCACGGGGGAGGCACAGGGCCGGTCCGAGAGCGTGGGCTCACTCACACATGAGGAGGGGCCAGACGGAGCCCCCCGGGCCAACTGCGAGAGCCTGGAGTCCCCGAGACCCAGGTCCCGGCACCCGTCAGCCCACGACACGCCAGGCTTCCTCAAACTCTACAAGAAGATGCACCACATCAACCGCAAGGACCTGCTGGCCTCCGAGGTCATCTGCTCCGTCAAGTCCAGGATCCTGGAGTACGAGAAGGAGAAGAACGCAGGCGGCATTCCGGACTGGAGGGAGCAGAGCGAGGAGGTGCCGCGAGACATGGTGCCCAACCGGATCTCGGAATTCGAGAGGCTCATCAAGAAATCCAAGTCCATGCCCGACCTGGGGAACGAGGCGCTGTCGGAGCACACCCCGGCCTCCTCCAGGAGGAGCAGCTGCCCCAAGCACCGCTTCTCCATCGAGTCCCTCCTGGAGGAGGACCCCCGGAGCCGAAACCCGCCCGAGGGCGAGTCGCAGTGCCCCAGGGGCAAGGCCCCGGGACCCGTCCACATCCAGGTGACGGATGACTCACGTGCGGTCCACGCCGCCTCCCGGCACGACTACTCGGACAGCGACCATGACGCCGCTGTCTCCGACCTCAGCGACTTCATCCAGATGGAGGGGTCGTCCTTCTGCAGTGAGAGCGACCTGGACCACTGCTCCCTCACCTCCTCTGAGAGCGTCTCCGGCTCCGGGCACAACCACCACCACCACCCTCGGCAACTGGTCAGCTCCTGCAAGGGACACTGCCCAGCCTCCTACACCCGCTTCACCACCATGGTCAAGCACGAGCGGGCCAGGCAGGAGAGGAGGCAGCACCTGAAGGCCGACGATCCCGACGCTGGCCTCTCCAAGCTGGCGTTCCTCGTCAGCCCGGTGCCTTTCCGACGGAAAAAGTGCCCGCCTCCCCAGAAGCAGACCCACAAGTCGAAGTCGAAGAACTCGATGTACGAGGCCCTGGACTCGGCGCTGAAGGACATCTACGACCACATCAGGGCGGAGAAGAGGCGGGGCAGCCTGCCGGACAACAGCATCCTGCACAGGCTGCTGCTGGAGCTGCTCCCAGACATCCCGGAGCGGAGGTCCTCGCTCAGGGCGCTGGGCAGGCGACAGCACGGCCCGCTGCACCACCCGCAGCCCGACGGCATGGCCAGCCACCCCTCACACCAGCCCGAGAGCTTACGGCTGCCCTACAGCGCCTCCTACCACCAGCACCTGGACTGCAACCACAACCCAGGCAACGCTAACGTGCTAACCTGCTATCAAGGTGGATTGCTCACACCCTGCCCCATCCCCCCCTTCTGCCCCCCCTTGTCATATGTATGAGGTGCCTGCCCGCCCTCAACCTCCACCTCCACTGCCATTCTCCACCCGTGTCTTGTGAAAAGTTTTTTTTTAGTCGTGCCAAGAGAGATTCTGTCGGATGAGCGCCCATCTGTGGAATCTCTGGAAAGCATGCTTCCTTCCTGCTTTGTCACCCCGTGGATCCTGAAGGGGGTAGATATGCCCCAACAGCTCGTGCCTTATTTGCTTCTTCCATTACAGAGATTTTATGTTTTAAGCACAGTGAGCATGGTTATTTATGAGTTTGCACCCCCACCATTGGTATTTTTCTGTTATTCCTTTCTTTTGTCCTTCTTTTCATTCTGTGTTCAAATGTGATTCAGCCTGATAACACTTTTCTTGAAATATATATTTGCACCTGTACGTCATTGTGCTTTATATGATACATGTATCCATTATTCAATGTTGTATTGAAGTGACTATTAAAACAGCTCTTCGTGTTCCAGTGTTCTCATATATCTTTGAAAAGCTACCTTTAGATATTTGATGTATTTATTTTATACTACTCATGGTACCTACAGTATATGAGGGCATAAACCTTTTTCTCATTCAGGTATATGTAGGTCTATTTCATGTTCTGTGTACCATTGGAAACTGAACTTATAACCTGACACAACTATACAGTATATGTTCTTAAAAGCCTCCTCTGCTTATAGAAATAGCAGATGAAATATGATTTCAGTCAGTGAAGCTGGTCTAAAAACAGGCGTGGATGTTGGCAAAGTCCTCATCTATTTATGCATCTAGATTTTTCCCCACACAGAAATATGTATTGACCCATTTGGGTGCTATATTAAACCTATACATTTCGTATAATATAGCACCTTACATATACATTTTTGGAAGAGCACTTTGGCTATGAAATGGCAAGTATCCCCATTGTTATGAGGCAAAAATATCCAAAAGCCCATGTTAAGTGCAGTGAGAACGGAGTTGGGAGAGGTGTCAATGGCAGAGGGACAGCCTCGTGATTTAGCATGTGTCAGGGGGTCAGTAAAAATACACTCCCTGTGGCATGGGCACCGTTTACAATTTTAGGGTATTAATGATCAGGCTGAGTAATTTAACACTTACTTCATCTGCGCCGTGGGAGGAAGGACACTTTAACTGTTACTTTTCTTTATGTCTGGCCAGGCTTGTTTTGAATGACGTCATGTTGACACCCGCCTGTCACTTAGTGAAACCACGCCATGGCAACCATGCATGCTCTTGGGAGTACCTTGGCAACCATGCACAGAGCCAGTACCCCCAGAACACCCCTCCCCACCCTACTCACTGCGCTCCCTTCTGATCCCTATAGATAAGGACCCCCCCTCCAGGGGCTACGCATATCCAGAGGTGGGGCGACACACTCCCCAAAACAGAAGACCCACCCCAGACAGAGAAGTGAGAACATTAAATATTTTTTTATGTGCACTATGTACATACCAGATTATATTTTAAGGCATTTTATTGTGCTGGGGAGTACTGGGGAGTAATGTTCAACCAACATTTAATATCTGATTGGCTATTTTGTCTCTTAACAGAAACAGCCAGCCAGAGCAATATATGACTTCAAAGCACAGACAGCAAAGTAAGTTTGTTTTACACAGTCAAGTTCATGGGATAGGCTGTATTCATGAATTGTATAATGTATGACTGCATGATGTATTATATATGTGTATATATAACAAGTAGTTGAGTTGGGGGGGGGGGGGGGGGTGAGACTTGGCATGGGATTGTCAGACTTACCCTCAGCATGTGAGTGTCTCATCAAGCTTGAGGTCTCTGACATGTAAAGAAAACAGCATATAAGACAACACATTACAGCTGTCCTCTGGATTTCAGACAACATGAAATGTTCACCTTGAAATCGGCACAGTGTAATGGGTCATTTCTGAATGCTGTATGTACATATCGTAACATTACCAGCTTTAGCTCACACCCCTGCTGGATATATACTGAAGCAGTGCAGGTTTAGTATCTTTCTCAAGGGTACAACTGCAGTGTCAAACCTGGAAATTATACCTCCAAATCTTTAGGTTACAAGCCAGTTCTTAAATCACTATATATTAGACTGCGTAAATTAATTAGCCACAGTCTTTGCAGGCCACTGGTGTGCAGTTAGCATTGGAGCAGAGGCAGAGGGCAGTGTGTTTGCGTGGACTTGCGTTAATAACGAGAGACTGTCCTCCAGGGAGATCACATTTAAGAAGGGGGAGATGGTGCTCATCATCAGGCAGATCGACAACAACTGGTACGAGGGAGAGATCAGAGGACGAGTGGGCATCTTCCCCATCTCTTACGTGGAGGTGTGTGTGCCATTGTCCTCCACTCTTCTGTGTGTGTGTGTGTGTGTTAGTCATCTCCATGTTGAACAAAACAGCTAAAGCTTCGTTTTGAAACAGCTGCTAGCTGGTTGACCAGGTCAGACCAGCTCCACGCTCAACATGGTTTCACCAGCTCCTACTATGTTATGAAACAGCTGGTAGCTGGTATTTTCAAGCTGGTCATAGCTGGATTTTACAGCAGGGTACTTAATTCAATGACTCACCTTGCCCCCATAGAACAGGGGTCCTGTAGACCTTCAGACCCAAGGATACTTGGAACTGAAATTGGTGGTTTTCAAGGGTGAAAACAAAAACCAGCAGAGTTTGTGGCTCTCCAGGACCCGGGTTTCACACCCCTGCCCTAGAAGAACCACCTGTGTGTGAATGTGTACATTCATGTTGTGCCAATAATTTCTATGTCTTTACATCTGCTTGCGTGCGCGTTGCTTGCTGAATCGTGTGGCTCACGTGACGTCCCTCTCCTCTGTAGAAAATCCTGCCCACGGAGAGGAACCAGCCTGCCAGGCCTCCTCCGCCCACGCAGATCAGAGAGATCGGGGAAGCCGTAGCCCGCTACAACTTCAACGCGGACACCAATGTGGAGCTTTCTCTGAGAAAGGCACGGCCGTGGTTCTTAACAGCTACATAGTTCAACATCGCTTTCTATGCACCCACACAATCACTGCATATACATTTATAAATGTCAATATGTCAATAATTACTAATACATTTGCTACAGGTATGGCACCACTGATACAACAAGAATCATTACGATGATACCAATTTATCATCATAGCTGTGATTATTGACATAAACATTGATGAGTCTCTGTAGTGTTCATGAAAGTGGTATGCAGTGCTTATGAGGGGGTTATATAGGTCATATAGAGGACCATATAGAAATATGAAACCCTGTTTGACACACTCTTTTCCTCTGGCAGGGCGAGAGAGTGGTGCTTCTGAGGCAGGTGGATCAGAACTGGTATGAGGGAAAGGTCGTGGAGACGAACAAGCAGGGCATCTTCCCGGTGTCCTACGTCGACGTCATCAAGAAGTCCCCCATCAAGAGCCCCACCTCCCACACAGAGCCCCCCCTGCTCCACAGTCCCTCCAGCGAGAGGACACACTCGCTAAGCTCTTCCAAGGTACATACTTTTCCTTACTAAGAACCCCTCAGTTCACAATTCTGTCACAGCTGCAATCGACTGAATTTGGCACCCATTGAATGTATGTACACAGTGCCATGAAAAAGTATCTGATTTCATCTGTTTTGTCTATTTGTCACACTGAATGGTTTCAGATTGTTGTTTTTTGTTTCTTGAAAAAGTTTTCAAATGCCCATATCACCCATTGGAAAAAAGAATTGCCCCCCTAAACTTAATAACTGGTTGCAACACCTTTAGCAGTGATAACTGCAGCAAAAAGACTTGGTATGAAATCTGGAAGGGGGCTATTACTTTTTGCGGCACTGTAATAGACATCCATGCTGACTGAGTTAGCATTTAGATCACCTGTAGCACAATAGCCCAATGTTACTGGGCGGCCCGTCCAAACTGGTCCAGAATTTCACTGTGCGTTGGTTATTAATCCTCAGCCTGTCGAGGAAATGTCAAACGGATCACCGGTGACTTTCTTTTTGTGGCATATCGGCTCTCTGCGGCTTAGGATCAGCTTTAGCTCCAATTAATTGTCCTTGAGCTGTAATTCCCACTGACAGCAGAGTAGTAGGGGAGTCTTTGTTCAGTTTAAAATAGAGTAAACCTGGGTCTAGGGCTAAGTCACATTAATGACTTCGGCATGCCGATTGTTCACCGAGTCTAATTATATGGGTTGAAAATAGCGTGCGGGGCTAACCGGCGTGGAGCGTGACTTTGTGAAGATGCACGCCTCACACGTGACGTGCCGCCTGCTCTGTCCTCGTTGGCTGTCCGGGACCCTCTGCAGGGATTGGTCAATGCTGAGGGTAGAAACTGTAACCAAGTAACTGTTGATAAGGGGGAGTTTTTGAGGCGAGCCTTAAAAAAGGCAGGCTGGTTTTCAGTAAGGTGAGTGCTCGGTCTCATGTCTGGATGGGGTAGTGTGGTGTACAGAATGATGTTGGTCTGACATTTTAAACTTGTTTTTATTGGTGCTGGAAGATTGAGTTATGTTGTGCAGCACCAGACTGAAAAGCATTTTTCCTCCTGTGGCGCTGATAGTAATCATTGGCAAGTGTCTTCACTCTTCTGGAGTCGTAAACTGCTGTATAACATCCAAACACAATAAAGGTAAAATAAATGAAAGATGAAAGCCCTTAAGTAGAAAGATAAAAACATATAAAGATAAAACCCTGGTCATATATACCTAATTCGATTTCTTGAAATGGGATTTGTTTCCTGCTCCCTGTTGCTGATTGGGTGATAAAAAAAGGTAGCTGGAGTAGACGGATGAGTGACATCATGTATCATGTGACACTTCAGCTCACTTGTCCTGTTCAGAAATCTGTCACCTGATCTCTCTCCTTTAGTCTCTCTCTCCCATCTGTGAGTGCTGTCTCCTTCCTGTCTGTAAGAGCTGTTTCTTTCTCATCTGTGAGTGCTGTCTCCTTCATGTCTGTAAGAGCTGTTTCTCTCTCATCTGTGAATGCTGTCTCCTTCATGTCTGTAAGTTCTGTCTCTCTCTCCAATCTGTGAGTGCTGTCTCCTTCCTGTCTGTAAGTGCTGTCTCTCTCTCTCCAAAGCCCTCCTCCACCTCCTGCTCCCATCCTTGGTTCAGTACGCCCTCCCCCCCGCCCAGAAACCGCCCTGTGCCCTCCGCAGTCCCCCAGCGGGGGCAACTGCAGTCCGTCACCAACGAGTGGATCGCCCTGACCCTGGGCATGTCGCCCTCCAGCACCCCTGGCCCCACCCCACCCCCCTTCCCCGCCAGCCTGCTGTCCGAGCTGGAGGCCCTCGACCGCCTGGTGACCCCAACACCGGTCACTGCCTGGGGTCGCCCCCCGCCGACGAGCAGCCACCCCCCAAGTGCTCTTAAGGAGGGGCACTTCATTCCGATAACGTCCCCCAAGTCCTACCCATACTCCCCCGAGCCGAGCCCCTCCCCGCTGCCCTACCTGGCCTCGCCCTCCTTCTCCTCCTCCCCCACCTCCCCAATCTTTGACAGCAAGTATGGTGGCAGCGGCGATATTTTCTCGCCCAATGACAAGCCGGTCCTAGACAGGAAGGAGGTCAGTTTTACAGAGACGCCATCCTCTCACAAACCCATCGACCTAACGGTGTACGAGCCAATCGAGGGTCCCTCCTTCAACAACGAGTCGTTGTCCGCCAAAGACCAGGAGGAGGACCTCTGCGAAGAGCTTGTGTCCATCATCCAGGGCAGCCAATCAAAGGGCGGGTTTTCGCAGGAGGAGGGGTTTTACAGGCAGGCTCCAGATATAACTGAGGAACTCCCCTTACTGTACATAGAGGAGGAGCCCAGTGAGAACAGCAGGTCGGAGGTGGTCTTTAAAACCATTTCCCCCGTCCATAGTGAAGGCACAAAACATGAGGTAGAGCCTGTTTTTTGGTCCGGTCGCTGTGCCCTTGTCTGTGCAAGACGTGTTGTCTTTCGTGACTGACCGCGTAACACATCCATTACACTAACATTGGTATATTTCAACAGCGCATTTTTCAGTGCAGTTGTAAAAAACGTATGTTAGGTCGAACGCATGTCAGATTTGTGGAATCTCTTTAACAGTCTTACATTCTGTCATAGTGGTTGCTGTTTATTATGAGTGTGTATGTGTGTGTTTGTGAGTGTGTGAACATGCATGTGTGTATTTGTCCCCACGAGGGTACAAATACAAGTGCGGATGTGTGCTCGTGTGTGTGTGTGTATACAGTATATGTGTCTGCATGTGTGTGCTTGCGTGTGTGTGTGCACGTGCATGTGCGTATATGTCCCCACAAGGATACAAATACAAGTGTGTGTATGTGTGTGGGTGTATGTGTGTGCGTGTGTTTGTGTGTGTGGATACAGTATGTGTGTCTGCATGTATGTGCATGTGTGTGTGTGGGTGTATGTGTGTGTGGATACAGTATGTGTGCCTGCATGTGTGTGCACATGTGTGTGCATGCTGTGTGCTTGTGTATGTGAAAGACAGAGAGAGTGAGTGGTCTATAACACACTGTTGATTTCTCCATTACCCTCACCAGGCTGCGGTTACCACAGGCGCCCAGCCGCGTCCATCCTCCTCACCCTCTCACCAGCCCCACGGCCCCACCTCCCCCCCTCCCCTCCCCAAACAGTCCCCCCCATCCCCCCGCACCACCCCTCCCCTGCCCTGGGCCTCACGCTCCCCCCCTCTCTCTGCCAAACACTCCCCTCGCCTGGAGACTAGGTCCCCCAAAGCCAAGGTAAAGGTAGACCGTGTGTGTGGCTGTTTGTGGTGTACCATGCACACTGTCCTTTGTGCCATATTGTAACACAGGCAGATAACGACTACCCAGTGGACTACGTCAGTAAATAATCCCTGTCAGTTTTGAGTCCTAAAGCTGTCTCTCATGCAGAGGAAAACCAGCTGTGATAAACACATAAAGTCTTTTTACAGCCAAACAGAAGATATAGCCATTCACATGCACAGTTTTTCATCTTAGAAATTCCTGTCTCAAGGCTTTATTGTAGTAATAATATAACACATAACACAATAACTAACAGCTCCCCTTCAGTGGCATCTGCTCAGCAGGCCTGTGTCAGCTTGGTTTACAGTGCCGTGGTCATATTGTTGATCACAGTCGAAACCTGCACTCATAAGTGAGGGGGTTATGTCTCCCTCCAGTTACCGAGACACTACATGACTTCTGTATGTCTGTCGCCTCTTTAACACTGATATTCCACTTTAGCTTTCTTTTCATTTTCCATTTGCTGTTAAGCAGCTGTGCAGTAGGACAATGGATGGGAGGCTGGTTAGCGGTATTCATAAAGATGTCAGTCCACACTCTGAACAGATAAGGCGTGCCATATATGCACCCAAACATTTGCTTAGGATATTTGTATTTGTGCTCCTTTTTCAAATTAAGCAGCTGTTCGGATGCTGTATTCATACAAAGGAGAGTTCAGGGTTTTTTTTGGCAGAAACTGCTTCAGGTGTTATGAGATTTCTGCATCTGAAGATTTATTCATCTTTTCATTCGGCGGGCAATACACTCAAAAGAAAATGTACAAAAGCTTGTCACTAGGGTGGTACGGTATCCTATCGGTACATATAATTGTACCCCTTGCCATTGGATTAATAACTATTTCTGTCCAAAAGAACAGTATCGTACCTTTCAGGAAACATTTGGGAAATGTGTTACTTAAAGAACAAAATGTACTTCGACTGTACCCTTATTTCCGAGAGTGTACAATCAAAGTTACCTTGGTGAGGGAGCCCCAAGGTTGTGTAACTGTCTGTGTGAATGTCCCATCATTCAATGATTCAGGAGGCTCGCAGACAGCGTGGGCAGCGTCTGCGTATGGCTGCTCTGTGCGTCTCCAGACTCCTGAAACCAAATGTTCACTCCTGCATCTGTGCTTCTGTGGTTCTTCCAGCCGGCTTTAAAGCACGAGGTTATTGTGGTGGGTAAACCTCCCCGTAGTCCCGTGCTGTCTAGGAGGTCCTGCGGGTCGCCCATTAAAGGTCAAAGTTCTCTGCCGCCTCATAGGGTACGGGCACGCGTGCGCCGTGTGTGACATCACCAGCAGTGGTGGATGGGAAATGGAGTCCTCTTTAAAGTTCACGTATCCCTTTTGTGTCCCAGATCTTATTGCCTGTCAGCAGTGAGCTGTAGAAGAATCTTGTCCTAAATGTAATTAAATGTACCCAAAACCTGTCAGTGTTTGTGTGAAAGGCAAACAGAGTAAGAGACACAGAATGGGAACGTCCGGGGATACCTCCAACTTTTTTTTTTTTTTTCCTGTGTGCTGTGACGCTCAGCGCTGTGCTTGAAATCCAACAGCAAGAAAGTCTTCAGGACAGGGAGCTTGTTCTGGTGTGGGGGATGCCTGCTTTTTTTGTTTGTTTCTTTTGGGTGGGGGGCATGCGTAAAGAAACTTTCAGCTGTTCTGCACAAACCTCTGGTCTTCCTGACTAATCTCCTGGCTCTTATCAGCTGTCCTGGATGCCTAATTGTAGGCCTTTTATTACTGTTTATCACTGTTTTGTTTTGTTTTTGTTTGTTTTTGTTTTTTTCAGTATACAGCTGAAATGTTCTTGTGTCTCAGAATGCTGGCATGTGCACTGAAAATTATGAGGGGGGGGAGTCAAAAGGGAGTGGCTTATGTCCTACAGGGTGTTTGCAACCATGTCTGCATTGTTTTTTTTTTTTGTTTTTTTTTATTCACTTGCTCTGGGGGATGTTGAATAATGTTTCTTGTGTGCCCAGCTTAGACATGGTGTACCCGCCAGACCCCGAAAAGCAGCCCTTTCCCCCCCATATCCTCAGAACAAGGGGAGTACAGTCCTCTCTGCGCGTTTTTTGGCTTGGGCGCCTGTGCTTGAGACGAAGATGATGTGTGGTGAAACCGGGTGATGCCTGGCCGCCCCGGGCTGGTGTGCGGTGGTGTGACCCGGTGGTGTGACCCGGTGACCGCGACCGCTAACAGTGCGGCACGCGGGCGGCACGGCGACACGCTCGCACCCGTATAATCGTGTCATCGCTCTGTTTCCCTCTTTGCAGTCACAGCGATCGACGTACGCACAAGACGCTCTGCACTGCCAAGGAGAACCGTGAGTGCCTGTCTTCAGTTCCCCGTTTTCAATACCCTGCTGTAAAATGCAGCTATGACCAGCCTGAACTTACCAGTAGGTGAGGGATCATCAACTCCAGGCCTCCAAATCCACCCCTGGTTTTCATTTCTCCTGGTTAATCCATGCGACTGATTTCCCAGTCTGTCTTCACACTGGACTTCCGTGTAAAGGGAGGATGGAAAACCAGCAGATTCTTGAGGACCGTGAGTTGCTGATCCCTGATGTAGGTTTTAATTTCAATCCTAATTTGGCACACCTCATAATACCAATTAGCAGCTCAGTGAGATCTCCGACCCACAAGGCAGGCAATGTCCTAGACCTTGTCGTTGTGAGGAACTGCTCATGCTCCAATTTCACGGTTACCCCTCTGCATACATCTGATCACCACTTCATGTCATTCTCCCTCCCTCTTCCTCCCCATACTCCTCCCACCCACACTTCCTCAGCCCGCCTATCAAACACAAATTCAGAACTCTACTTCTAACCCCTGGAAATTGTTCTCTATTTTCTCCTCTCTCCTCAACGCACCGCGTCCTCCACCTCAGTCCTCCTTCGCTGCTGATGACTTTGCTGATTTTTTTGATGAGAAGGTCACAGACATCCGCAGTTCCTTTACAACCACCCCCCCCCCCCCGCCTCTCTGTGCCCTTCCCCCCCTCTCGGCCCATCCCTTCCTTTTCCACTTTCTCCCCCCTTACAGACTCTGATGTTTCTCAACTCCTGCTCTCCCACCGCCCTACAACCTGTGCCCTTGACCCTATCCCCTTTTCTCTTCTCCAGACTATCACACCTGACATTCTCGCATTTGTCACCTCCCTTGTCAACTCCTCCCTGTCTTCTGGCTGTTTTCCAGCATCCTCCAAGAGGGCCCACATCACTCCGCTGCTAAAAAAAGCCTACTCTGGATCCCTCCATCATCTAGAACTACCGCCCGGTATCTCTTCTTCCTTTTCTTTCTAAAACCATAGAACGAGCCGCTTCTACTCAACTTTCTTCTTTCTTTTCTAACAACAACCTGCTAGACCCCCATCAGTCTGGCTTCAGATCGCGCTCCTCTCCGTCAGTGAATCACTCCATGCCGCATGAGCAGCCTCCCTCTCCTCTGTCCTCATTCTTCTAGATCTCTCTGCTGCCTTCGACACTGTGGATCACTCCATCCTCCTGTCCGCCCTGTCAGCCCTGGACTGGATTGAGTCCTACCTCTCTGGTCGCTCCTTCCAGGTTGCCTGGGCTGGTATGGTATCGACACCTCGGCCTCTTGCCACAGGAGTTCCCCAGGGCTCAGTCCTAGGCCCGCTTCTTTTTTCTCTTTTCACTCGTTCCCTTGGCCCTGTGATCACTGCACATGGGCTATCCTACCACTGCTATGCGGACGACACCCAACTCTTCATCTCGTTCCCACCATCTGATACACAGGTTTCAGCCCGTATCTCTGCTTGCCTGAGTGACATCCAGAGCTGGATGGACAACCACCGTCTAAAGCTCAACCCAGATAAGACTGAAATGGGGGATGGGGATACCACACTTACGCCATCACCCAGTGCAAGGAACCTCGGCGTGGTGATGGACAGCAGACTGTCCCTCTCCGAGAACATTGCGGCGGTGACCCGGTCATGCAGGTTCTTCCTATACAACATACGGAGAATCCGCCCCTTTCTCACCCCCTACTCGACCCAGCTCCGGGTCCAAGCGATGGTTCTGTCCCGCCTGGACTACTGCAATTCCCTCTTGGCTGGTCTCCCAGCGTCCGCCATCAGACCCCTCCAACTGATCCAGAATGCAGCATCTCGTCTGGTCTTCAACCTTCCCAAATACTCACATGTCACCCCCCTGCTTACTTCCCTCCACTGGCTGCCTGTCATGGCTCGCATCAAATTCAAAACATTGGTGCTAGCCTTCCAAGCAGTTTAGGGGTCTTCCCCAGCTTACCTGCAAAAAATCATCAGACCCTACACCCCTGCCAGACCTCTTCGTTCAGCCTCCACAGGCCGCTTGGCACCTCCCCCTCTCCAGCTTCCACCTCACGCTCACAACTACTGTCAGTTCTGGCTCCACGGTGGCGGAACGAACTCCCCGTTGAGGTCAGAACTGTAGAATCTCTTCCCACCTTCTTTTTTGTGTATCGGTATTTTTTGTTTGGCTAGGTAAGCAGTGTTTGGCTAGTTAAATTTGGTCACTTTTGCTTTGTTGTTTGTTTATTTGTGTAAAAAAAGAAAAGAAAAAAAAATTTCAAATAGGCCCTGGTCCTTATCGTTGTTGTACAGGTAGCAGTTGAAATTGTACTTCCCTCTAGGTCTCTTTCAGCGCACTTATCCCTGGTTATGGGTGAGCACTTTGTTGTACGTCGCTCTGGATAAGAGCATCTGCCAAATGCCATTAATGTAAAAATCTTTGTTGTATGAGGTGTGCTTTGTTAGGGTTGGAGTGAAAACCTACAGGAGATCTGCAGGGTTAGGCCACCCTGGTCTACAGTAATTGTAAATCATTTCATATGATTTTATAGTATCTCGTAAACCATCTCAGTCCTTCCCGGGACTCAACAGCAGTTTGGGAACCATTTTATAATGCAGAAATAATGCTTTCTTTTTTCAACTAATGAAATATGTGGGTATGGACATAATTCTCAAAAGCCTACAGGGCCAGTTCAGGGAGTATCATTTCATTGCCGTATATTACAGCACCTCATGTTATTTTGCTTGTATTGGTGTCAAAATGTCACTGTCGTCTTGCAGGTTCCAAGCCATCTACAATTACACCCCACGTAATGAGGACGAGCTGGAACTGAAGGACGGGGATATTGTTGATGTGATGGAAAAATGTGATGACGGCTGGTTTGTTGGTAAGTCAAACAGTAACGTATTGAGTCTTCTGTATTAATAATTTGTTGTCATGCTCAAAGTATATTACAGGGATTTTACATTCGTTGACACAAAAATAATGTTTGTTCCTTTTCATTTTGGTGATAAATTGCATCTTTTTTTAGATATATCACCATCTCTATTGTTGTTGTACCGAGAGCTGCCACGAGGTGGCAGTCATGCTTTTTCATAATTTCGTGGGTTCAGTCTAGTGGCAAAATAAACATTAGGATTTCCTGAGAAAAGGATGCGGGTTTACTCTGGCTACAGTCATTGATCTGAATTCAAATATGTGTCAAAAATGTACATAGTATATTCGACCGCACTTTCACCACAATGTCAGTGGATTGTGTAGTAAGGAAGTTAAAATAGTACTTACTCATAGAAAATTATTTCGTGGATACATCATTAGAACAACATTATGTAACATAAACCATTGAACTGTTATTATACAGTTCAATTATATAAACAGATCATTTGTGAATAGTGCAATGTGCCAAAGTATAGTGCACATCGCCATTTTACTTTTTAAGCTAAGAGGCAATAAAAAAAAGAGGCTTTATATTTAGCCTATTCTTAATTTCATTACTCATGAAGCACATTGTGTATAATGCAGCCACCATCAGTCCAGCCTCTGGTCAAGTCAAGATTCAATAGCCTAAGTATCTTCCATATCCAATCTATTCTCTTTTTTGTGTCATTTTTGTATATTTTACAGGAACATCAAGAAGAAGCAAGTTTTTTGGAACTTTCCCGGGGAATTACGTGAAACGTTTGTAATGTCTGATACTCACTGGCATTCTTGACTGTTCAGCACAACCACAGTGGATGTACGCAGCTACGGAGGAAGGGACGTCACAGAATTGTCTGTTTTACACTAAAAGATAACCTTTAGCTATAACTAGCCATCTTCATAGAAGACTATTCCAGCAATCTTTGAAGTTTGTAATTTATATTCCAGTCATTATCTACGGCGAGTGTTTGAATTCCGTCATCCCCGGATCTGAAGGAAGAAAAAAAAAAACTGCTTCCGTGGTCTGAGGATAATCGGTGCACCGTGTGTGTCATTTAAAAAGTATTTCAGCGTATTATTTGCTGGCTGTGTCTGCCGATATGCAAGAAGTGGAAGAGAGCGAGGTGTGAACGCTGTTTTGCGCGATATGACTCAGTTTCGGTTCATGAATTAAATCCATGGCAAGGCTTGCCTTGTTGGCACACGGAAAGATTAAAAAAGCTACGGAGATACCAAGTGCCCTGTTGCCTTTTCCTTCATGTTGGGGTACGCCGTCACCGTTCTCTGCGCAAAGGGAAGGACTGCCTTGCGTCATACAGAAACGGGGTGCAGGAGCTGAAGCTTCGTGGACAGAGACTGAAGCAGTATTGCAGTGTCGTGTTAGTGCCAGAAAATATGGTTTCCTGGGAAACCATTTATATATACGAATACTCTATTTGACTTAGAAGAGTGGATTGCAGTATCTTCACGTTTGCTGCACTGTCTTTATGCCTGATCCAGTGTATTCAAGCTGACTAAAACTGCCTGTTCAGGAACAAACTTCACCCGCTCGTTTTATTTTTTTAATCAGATATTTCTGTCGGCAATTTGAATAATTTCATGTCTGAGTGATCGCTACGTTTCCATTAGGCCTACCCGTTTGTTGTTAAATCCAATATCCCAAAACGAAAGCTATGATCATTAAAGTATATATTAGCAGGTCGTCTCATTTGTGTCTGTAGGCTGTAATAAATGCTTGACACTTTCAGACACACAGGCGGTGTCCCATGACGCTGTCATTTATTAAACTGGTGGGAGATGGGACATTTTTCCTTCTTAATCTCATTTCAGTGCTTGCACCTGTCACATATTTTGTATGTTTTCTCTGTAATTGATATGGCTGGTGGCATTTGAAGTGTACTTTCATTTTTAACTGAATAATTTTTATTTGATCATGTGGAAAGCGTATCTCTGCAGCAGATATTTAATGTGATCTTTTAATTTGCGCAGGTCTCACGCGTCCATCTGTCTAATGTGATATGTATGAAATTATTTATAATAACCTTTTGGGAGGAATTGATTCCCAAACCTTTATTTAACAGTGTTCCGTTTGTGTTGAAATCCATTCATCTTTAACTTTGAAAAATGTGTGATTTACTGTTGCTTAAGACAAAGTGTAATACGGGAAGGAATTTACCAGCAAAAATACATTCTGCTCTCATGTACTTGCGTAAAAGAACCATAGTTTTGTTTTATTTTCTCAGTTATCTGCCTTTTTGTGTTATGCTACAGAAGATATACTCGGAGGTAATTTGGCCAGCTCATTTGTTGATGATGATGACGATGACAATTTATGAAGACATACAAAACCATCGTTTAAGCACCTTAAAATGTTATTTCGGGGTTTTTGCATCATCCTGTTGCAACGTACCGTGTCTGCCGATTTCTGCGTGTTTTTTGAAGCCGTAAATCAGTGGAGCCCGCTCCGCTCATCCAGTGTTCGTTCCTGCGCGGTATTGGCTTTTGCCCCAAGGTTATTTCACCATCCTATTCATCACACAGCCATCCACAGGGATGTAACCTCCACTCACTGAGGTAATAAATAATTGAATGAAAGTGTTGGCAGTATTTATTACCAGCAGCAAAAGGGATGTCAAAAAATGTGTCTGTATCTGAGTGCATGTGTGTGTGTGTGTGTGTGTGTGTGTGTGTGTGTGTGTGTGTGTGTGTGTGAGTGAGAGAGTGAGAGAGTGAGTGAGTGAGAGAGTGAGAGAGTGAGTGAGTGAGTGAGTGAGAGAGAGAGAGAGAGAGACCTGGAAGCATGGAAGAGTACTGATTTGAAGTCTGCCATTTTGTGGACTGACAGTGATACACATTGGAGCCTCGTGTCTTCATGTAGACTGGGCACTGAGTGTGCTTGGCCCAAATGTCCCACTGGCCCTTAGCCACCCCTCACCGTCTGGAGCTCTATTCACATAAACTATCGGAAGCAATGCTGTGACGTTCTCACCATCCATGTTTCTTACGTTTGTTTTTTTTTTTGTTTTTTGTGCAATTGTATATCTAATAAATACTGCCTGATATACTGCAATTCTGTTTCATTATAAACTTCTTCAATCCCAACAGTCCTTTCCTGAAATATTCCCACTGACCTCAAAAAAAAATGTTTTGTGTGGCTAGGGGAATTCTCGATAATAATGAATGGTAAAACCACCATCTCAAGGTAATGTATATCCAAAACAATACTTTCATCCAATAAAAGTTCTGTCACACCTTTAAATTAAATTTAAAAAACCGCTGCTGGGTGGTGGTCTAGTCTGTCTGAAGGCTACTATAAACAGCCACACGGGGTCATCTGTTTGTCCCTCACGGAACCATGGCAACGTAGTAAATAAACCTCAGGCCTGGCTGAGTTAAAGGCAAGGTAGAATTTCAAATCGCTTTTCATCTTCAAAACTCATGAAATGAATAGGAATGTTATTTCAAAGGTTATGTTGATGTTGTGTATGTTGCTTGATGCTTGAAAACTTTGATTTTTTTTATTGCAGATTGATGTACGGTCCACTTCTGTAGTGGGTGGAAACTAGGAAAGTTAACAGCTTCCATCAGTTGGCAAAGTGAAGCTTCTTTCAGCTGCTAAAAACACTCCCTGGGCTCATTCCAAATCAATAGGTCAGGAATGCGCCTGCATAAACTCCGTTGCCCGATCAAGCCTTAACTTCAAACCAAATAAGGACCGGAGTTTTGTCAAATTCTGCAGCGGAGCCCGAGCGAAGGAGGGATCCAGCACTAATGAGACTGGAGCAGGCTGGCGGAGGAGTGATGAAGGAGAACAAAGGGATCTTTCTCCTCCGCCGCGCATCTCGTTAAAGCCGTCCGTGCCACTCACGCTTGCTTCCCTACGTGATGCGGGTAATGTATTCACATGGCGTGCGGCCATTGTCGGAGACGGCGGGCTAACGCTCTGTTGTGGCTAAGCTCCGGGGAACCGCGGGCACGGGTGTGACATACCCCAGGATCGTTTGGCGATGTCAGCCCAAAACAATGTGACTTAAGAGGTGTTAAGGTGCTATGAGACGCTGTGCACAAGCGCTGTTGTTTTATTTTGTGGGAAGACTAGCCAGGAGTTTCAGACGCTTTCCTCCCTGCCCCCCTCCTTTCTGAACGCGAGCCAATTCTTTCACACGCTTCACAAGTGGTTAGAAATAAAGAAATCAAGACCTGTCTCTGCAGCAAACAAGATTAATTACCTTTAAAAAGCACACCCAGCTGAGATTTCAAACCACTTAGTTTACATTCTTTACACAAGGGAATTATAAACAACCCCCTCCCCTCACCTTACTCTGCTGGTGTTGTGACAGTTTGCACTGGTGTGCTTGTAGTATGTCTGTTTTCAGCACACAGCACTTCCAACACTGCCTCCTGTCACTCATTCTGTGGGTGTGGCACTGATCTGCTGACTGACAGCGGGACTGCTTCTCACTGGGAGGGTGATGATCACAGGTGTCTGGCCAAGTGGATAGAAGGGTCTAGAGAGTCCCGAGCACAGCGCTACGCTGTGCTGCCTCAGGTCCCCAGTCTGTCCGATGACCTCACTCGGAGGGGGGCGGGGCTGCCGGCAGGCTGGCTTAAAGGGCCTTGCCTGGGCAGACGCTGCTGATCGGCTGTGGGAGTCTCACTGTGTCTGGGGAAAGGGAGGAATACTACCAAGAAGTTTCTCCACAGCGCCGTGGGAAAACGTCCCAGAATGCCGCAGAACGTAGTCCTGCAGGGGCCGGGCCCTTGGGGATTTCGACTCGTTGGGGGAAAGGACTTCAACCAACCTCTCTCCATCTCCAGGGTGGGTGACTACGGTTCTCTGTTCTTGGTGCAGTAGATGCAGAGCACTTTGCAGAATGGTTTTAGAGTGTGAAATGTTTGTGCTTTTATACATCTGTATTTTATAGTGTCTTAAGCCTTATGGTGATTCCGCTGGTAAGCTGTCAATGTCACAGTGAATATTCACAGTAACATTTCTCAGATGAAACAGTAGGCGATTGAGAATGTACTATACATTAAACAGATAAAGATAAAAAAACTGTATGACATTGTACATTTTACAGTAACCAGGTTTCCCCAAGTGTTTTTAGCAAGTAAAGGAAGTGCTGCCTTGACAAATGGTTTTGTTTGGCTTATTTCCTACTCTCTTGTGTCCATGCAAACTGCTGCCAACCATTGCTTTTGTTGGCAATTGTATTAATTCATTTTTATCCATTCACACTAACTTTCTCCTACCCAAGAGGCCTATCTGTGATTGTGTGGTGTTTAGAATGGCAGTCTGCACTATTGTTCTACTTTTGGGATATCATTTGAACACGAGGGGGGAAATATTCCATAAGGCATACATTGAGGCAATCATTTTATTAGACTAAACATTATACTAAACATTCCAATGTTTGCATTTACACATGTAACCAGCATAATGACTGCACTCAGAAGAGTATTGCATGCTAGGATGGAATAAATACATTAAAACATATGAAATACATTTAATTATTTTTCAGTTTATATTATTTGACACCTAATGGAATCATTGTCTAGGCTGTATTGTTTATTATTTGTATGTATTATGTATGTATGTACTGTGACCTATAAGAACATAAAATATTGCTCATGTATCTTCCATATCCATATCAATATGGTCACGGCCACGCTATGCTAACAGGGCTACCCTTTCGTGGGCCTGTGGTAGCCCCCATGGTTGTCTTATTCAGTGTGTGGTGATACCCTTGCAGCAATGTGCCATCAGTGGGGTGTTCCGAAGCTGAGGATTAGCTTTAAATAGTAGTAAATAATCTACATCGTAAACTAGCGAAAACAACAAGTGACATATTTATTTTAAACAAGAGAGACATGGGGAACACATTGCACTTCGTTTACGTAATGTGGTGTTGGTCACAGAAATAGAATGGTGCCAGAGTTTGGGTCAATTTAATTTTAATTCAGTCAATGAATTTAAATTAAATTCATTTGTTAAAGATGAGGATATTAAGCATTAAGGGAATTTTTTTATTGAATTCCATGAATGGACTGAATTGGAATGGAAATGCAGTATGTGTTGTTCCTCTCTCGTTCATTCATATGTACAGTACGTGAAGAGTTTGCTCTTTAACACCAGAGGTGGTTAAACATGGTCATTGGCAGCTCAGTCTGTTACCCTCACCCCATCTTCCTCTCATTTCTCTTCTCATCTCCAGCGGGGGACATTCGTTTCTGAATACGGGCCCAATCTTGCGCAGACAGATAGACAGATATAGACGTTTGTAACGGCCATTACTAAAAGCGCCGAGATTTCTGGATGCTTGGCATGGCTCCGGTGTCTGAAATGAAGCTCTGCGGGATATCTACACCTGTCGGGCAAGCAGATGTCAGTGCACCCCCCGTACTCTCCCTACCTCTCCACCCCACCACCACCCCCACCCCCCAGCCAGCCCAGAGCAGCTGGGGGAGGCCTGGCATAGCGGGGGGGATTGGGGTAACACGCCCTTCAGCCTAAAAAAGGAACCACAACTCCCCGATGGCATAAACACAGACTATCTGGAGATAGGTGGTCAGAGGGACTACAACTTGGATAAGGACCCAATCCAACCCAGAAACACAGTCATTATCATTAGAGCCCCAGAACGCGCCCTTTAGACTGTGATTGTGTGGGTGAGCATGTCACATCCAATGAAATCTGGTCAGGAGTGATTTGCCATAATGCGGCATGCAAACAGGCTGTATGAGTTGATTCAATGAGACTGTTGCACATTCCTCACTTTTGGCTTTTGTGTTACCAAGTTGGTGAAGCTACGGATTTGATTCTCTCGTCTTCAACAGGACTTCCAAATGAAACAATAAAGTCCAGTCCTGACATTTGACGTTTAAATTGCCCATAATAACATGGAGGAATGAAGGCTAGGCTCCCATAAACAAGACAGGATTTCTTCAAAATGACTTTTATTAGCTGCAGAGGAGGAGGGCGATCCTCAGCCGTACAAGGGGGCCTCGAATCTGGAGGGGAGATTTCAGGGCAGCTCTGAGTGGCGAGCCGTCTGTTGATCCAAAACCACCTCGGCGTCATCTCCCATTCGGTTAATGTGCTGCTGAAAACTTCTTTCATAGCTTATTTATAGGCCCATGACTTCACAACAACCTGAAATAACGATACTTGGGGGAGCCGTACCAGACCTTTAAATTCAGCCGCTGCTGTAACACAATATTGGCATTGACAGTGATGCCCTTTTGAATGACTTCTGCCCATTTGCGTTTGGGGTTCTTAAAGGGAAATCAAGCGCCGAATCGATACCAAAGGTCAATGGGCACATTATGCTGGGTGTTAATTCTACTAATTCGAAAAAGTCTTTGAGTTTAATTACAGCGTGCTGGTAATTCAACGACATTCAAATGTATATACTGTATCAGTTGTAGCAGTTAATTACTTTTTGTCATTTTGAGGTGAACTACAGGAACTGCCAACTACTTGTGGCACTAATTTTTTACCCGAATCCTTTTTGACCAAATTCCCCATCCTTATTCACTTTTTTATCTGCCAACTGCTACACATTTCTGGTCGTCCTCACTGAGCTGTATAGTGGTTTTCCCCATGTCATGCATGGCAAGCATGAGTAGTTTGAACTACACATGTTTTTTAAGAAATTTGTAGTTTTGTAGTTTTTCAAACTACAATTCTCTTTCAGATAGCTTTACTGTAGCTCAACTACTGTACTTTCCATGTGAAGTAATTGGTCGTCCATACAACTGTACTTTCAGAGTAGTTTCCCCAACCCTGGGGATAGGCATGGGACAGGACCCTCTCAGATTACCCTTCCTGTCTTTTGACCTGGTATCTGTTCAGAGCTACCCCATCTGCCCTTCTCACCATACCCTTTCATTGTGATAAAAACCAATCACAGCCTGGATACACCAAACCTGTTGCCATGCCCAATCCAATCCCACAGAATCCAGTAGTGCTAGGTGTCACCACACTTCATCCAATTAAAAATATGAGCAATGTGGTATAAGCAAAGTATAAGCATTTTTTTTGTTATTTGTTCAAGCTGATTGTTTCAAGCAGGTCGTGCAGTTATATATGCAATTATTCACGTATGGCTCTCTTTTTTCCCATTGAGAACACGAATGTGCACAGCGAATTTCATGGCACATCAGCCCATTACTTTACGATTTAGTTAGTTAAATCTGGAGTTGATTAGAATGTTGTATTTTGAGAACATAAGATTACTTGCAAGGATTAGCATGATTGATGGTTTTGCTTTGCTTATCATTTTATCTAGAGGGTGTCACAGTTCCCAAGACCAATGCCATTTCACACCAATATCAATCCACTTTGAGGCCCTGATGCCTAAACAGGGTGCATGTGTGATGTTCCTCGGTGTTCACACCGGGTTTGTTTGGGTGTTGCTCTAAAGCTGTAGAGGCTCATAATGTGGCTATTGTCAGCACTTTGGCGGTGCTTTCATGTCAACATGGCCCCCACAGGCTCCCTCGCACCCCTCTCAGAATCCAACCTGTTTCTCCCTCTCCTCTGGGACAATGCTGCTCTGTTCACCCACTCAGTGTGGGAGAGACCCTGCATGGGAACCAGTCCACCTTTACTGTGTTTTAATCTGGGGGGTGGGAGTTCATTCTTAATTACCTTAGATAGATATGCTTCTTAGCATATGCTTTTATCCAAAAACTTCTTCACGTGAGTCTCACCAGATGATGTCAAACAGTCTGTTGTACATAAAAATTGTGCATGGGACAAAAAACTAAAGTCAGCCATGAACGGTGACTTGCTTGTCATGAGTACTGCTTGAAAGCCTGTAGTAATAGTTGTATTGGTAGTGTAAGTAGTTGCGGTATATGTATCTGTATGTATATGTATCTGTAGTAGTAGTAGTGTTGTAGTAGTTGGAATACTGGTCGTCGTAGTAGTCATGATACTTTTTGAATGCACACCATTTTAAAGAGCTTCAGGATCAACCAGTATGATTTTTTTTAATATGCAGATATAATTACGTCCTCTGAAACCTTGTTCAGTATAGTATGATCCCATAATCTGATTCAATGTCGAGCAAAAAAAAATTCCGAAGCGATAAATAAATGTTAGATGACCTAACCGCAAATAAATCTGCATTTTTCTTCCCCAGTGAAAAGTCAGGAAAATGAGCATGTGTTGAGTGAGAGGGACCTAATGGGGAGGTGATAGGGAGGTGTTATGGAGGAGCAGGTGGTGTGGCAGGCTTGTGTGCAAGGTAATGCCATGAGATAAGGAGCTGGAGGGATAGGAGGATGAATACCTCTGGAATGAGACAGTGAGAGGAAGAGGAGTGAAGGATGAGGTCAGGCCCCGATAGAGAGGGGGGTGGGGGGCGCTAGGCTCCAAAGCACATCAAATACCTGAGCAATTAGATCAGAGCACTTCCAATAAGAGATGTGAGTCCCTGTAGCGTGACACCGCACTCTGACAGACATACTGTATTCACACTCCGCAGCTATTTATAGAAAATGTACAACACTCCCACCTCTATGCTGCTCTTTCTGTGTTCCTCTCTTTCTCTCTTAACTAATCAATATAAACTCAGTTCACTCAAATTATAAAGCCTGCTTACTTTCTAGAAATAAAGTGGCCTGTTTTAATGTCACTACATTTCATGTTGTTTGGCTGACGCCTTTATCCAAAGTGCCATACAGTTGATTAGACTAAGCAGGAGACAATAATAAATTGTTTCGTGGCTACACCGGGGATTGAACCACGGACCTTTTGGGTCCCTGTCAGGTACCTTAACCACCACACTACAGGCTGCCCATCATGTCCATTAAATCCATAAAATTCCAATTGAGTAATTAAAAACAAAACCTTGTCGAAAATGAATAATCTTACCATGTCCTATCTTTGTATGATCACATGCTGTAGCCTTTAGCAATCTACATCCCACAGCGTAACAGACACAAAAGCATTTTGCCTTTGGGCGATTCGTTTAAAGAGACGGTTACTGTCCATAGATCACTCCGGGCAGCAAGGCATCACTGGCGAACCTTTGTCCCGGCGACATCATCCTCACTATCGAGGGGGATGCTGCTGAGGGCCTGACACACGGCGAGGCCCAGAACAAGATCAAGGACTCCAGCCTCCAGCTCAACCTCAAGATCGAGAGGTAGGGAGCGACACCAAAGCTTTCATCCCGTATGGCACCTTCAGCAAGATCATACCGTATGATCACCGAGAATAGCTCAATAAATTGAAAGAGAATCACACATTAGGGGTTTGTAGATTGGTGATGGTGATGATAATGTGAGAGGTCGTGACCCTTGGTGGCCCCTGGGTGTCAGGATTACGACTCCTTAGACCTTTGCGGATCAGTATGAATATGCGTAACTTGGCCTCGATACACATTCCTGGTCTTTGATTCATGGCCCTCGTGAAATAAGACACAAGATACTTGCAATGGATGCTGGTTCTGTTGATGTAAATTACGATTCCGCAGAGGTCACAGCGCGGGTGACATGGGAAGCACTCTGTAGCCTTTCCGTATGAACTTTATATATTATTCCACCCGGGATGAGTGTAATCTGTCAGTCTTGAATACCGCTGTTCCGTTGCAGACCGGAAACCAAGCTTTGGTCACCTCAGGTCACGGAAGAAGGTAGACCCAGCAACCCCTTCAAAATCAATCTGGAGGCCGAGCAACAAGTAAGTCCAAGGGAACTTTTAAACAACTGAAATTATTTTTAGCTTTTTGTTTAAAACTGCTGCTCAAGGCCAAGTTCCAAATAAAATAACCCATAAAAGGAGATGAGAACTCAATTGCTGTTTTTATCTTTTCACTTTGGACAGCTTGAGCATGGAAGCTTTAGAAAATTCCAGAATGAAATGTCTGTTACATGCACTGTATAACAGTATTTTCTACCGATTTAATGGTTAACTGTGCCACCTTATAGTCTTTAATATCATTCTTAAGCTCTTAAAATTTGAATGTCTGCAAAATGCACTCGCCAGACTCAATAGCACTCAATAGCTCAATGTGATGTGTGCTACCGAGACTTCAGCGACCAAGACTTGTGAAGTGAGAACACATTTGACATAAATTTACCTTTCAGCTGATTCCATACTCAGAAACATTTGTTATTCATTTTGTTTTATGCGACTACCCCTCCCCAAAGGAGGCCCTTTGAGTTCACCTCTTGACTAATAGGCTAAATAATCCTTCTGCACATTTTGCTGTGTATGGAAACCACATTCTTGGCACCCAGCTGAACATCGATGGTTCTGACAGGCTGAGACACAAAGATGTTTGTTTCTGTCCGGCCCCACGATGCAGGAGTTAAAGCCCATCGGCACAGGGCATAACAGGAAAGCCCAGCCGTTCGTAGCGGCCGCCAACATTGATGACAAAAGACAGGTGGTGTGCGCGACCTACAACACCCCCATAGGCCTGTACTCTGCAGGCAACATCCAGGACGCCATGGAGGGCCAGCTGAGGGGCTTCATCCACGACAAGCCCGAGGGGTGAGTGGCAAGCACGGCCACCATCGCACAGCCACCCCTGCCCTCCTTCTCCTCCTCCTCCTCTTTCCCTTTCAGTCGCCCATCCCTGTCTTCTCTCACTCTTTTAACGCCTTCCCTCTTTTAATTTTCTGAACGCAGGCAAAAAAAACAAACGCCCCCCTCATCGACTGCTGCGACTACTCTCCCCCCGCATCCCCAGTCCTCTAATCTTTCCGTCTCCGTTCCTAACACCTGCCCTCGCCTCTTTTGTGTCTTGCAGGACCTCGGCTACTTCGAACACAAGTTTAATGTCAGGCCAAAGCCCTTCACTCTGGCAGGCCAATGCAGGTTACTAGATACAGAGACGCCATGCATGTACTCACCGTTGGGTCTGTGTTTTACCCTTATTGTACAGATACTAATTTTATGCATGACTAGTATAATTTCTTTTCAAATTACACCAGGAATTTTATTGTATTTGCTTATGTTTTCCATTCACTATGGAGTGGACCAGGGGTTACTTCCCCTGTTCTCGTTGGGCTATGGTCCTGGAGATACCTTCTCCATCTGAAAACATTGAAGACCTTATTTGTACCAAATTAGTTAGATTTCCCAGTTCTCAGTTATTATGGATTCAAAGAGCTAGAAAATATTTTGGACAGAGGCCCTTCAAGACCAGCATTGGACACTCTTGAGTATCGCTTTCCATTGACACTTCTCAAACTAACAAGGCACGTGCATCTACTTCACCATACACTACACATGCATTTAAAAACTTAGGTTGATACTAAGTGCTGTGCATTCTGTAATGTTTAATAATTGCACAGCCAGGATAAATACGGCCCTCTAGCTTTACCCTCTATGCTTCAACATGTCTGCTGCTCCACAAAGCCTCATCTCTAATCTTTAACTTCTTTTCCATTGTTTCTCGTTGTCTATTTCTCCATGGGCCATACCTTTTCCATTCCCTGTCTACGTGTTGGTGTCATCTGGTCAAACCTCTGCTCTGGTGCTCGTTGGCATTGCTATCACACGATGTGGCCTAACAAGCAGCACTAAGCCTCAGGGCCCGGTGGTGAAAGCTCCCAAGGCTCCGGGCATCATTCCCCCCCCTGACTTACCGCCAGCCCCTAACTCCTGCCCAGGGGAGGCCTGGGTCCCCAGTGCTCAGTATAACTCGCCCATAAGGTTGTACTCGGACGCAAATGTAATGAACGCACAGCAACAGGCTCAGATGTCCTCTGTAAATGAAGAGCTCCCACACAGGTAACCCCAGCGATTAACATGGCCACTGCCATGTAATCCTATTTAAAAGCCTATTTACAATTTAAATTACTATTTACAATTCTCTTTCTAGCCATTTAAAATGGGTAGATACTGGAGAAAAATTCCAAATGTAATCCAAAATTGTATTGGTGTGAAAGTACTTCTCAGAGTATACATAGAATAGAATGGAAAATATAATTGTTATCTCCTTTGTGTTCATTTGATAACCTTCCAGAGCCCAATTCTGGCAGAAACTACATTCGTAATAATTTTCCATGCAACCGTGAATAATGTACAATCATGGCATTTTCCCTACCTCAGTTAGTATAATGTGTAAACATAGCCTTAAGCCCTTAGCGCAAGTAAAACTAAACACAGCTGCCTTTTGAATTGCTTTGAACTGCAAGACACAGCTGCTTTGTGAATGTACACTTCAGTGCACTTAGAACGGAGGACCAAAGTCGAAGGATTCCTCACACAAACTCACATCACGTGTGGCAGACATGATTATCTCCGTAGCGGTTGAATATGTCATACAATGCAGTCCATAACTATTTGGACAGTGGTCTGTACTCTGTGCTCTGTACTCCAGCACACTGGATTTGAAATGAAACAATGAATATGAGCTTAAACTGCAGACTGTCACCTTTAATTTGAGGGTATATACATGTCAGGTGATCCATCACACCCCATTACACCCCTTTTTACAAATTCTGAATTGCTTGTCTGCACTTTGACTTCATACTCATTGTTTTATTTCAAATCCAATGTGTACAGATGGTGTCTGTGTGGTAGCGGTTAAAGAACAGCAGCTCAGGATGGTGTATGTGTGGTAGCGGTTAAAGAGCAGCAGCTGAGGTGGGTGTATGTGTGGTAGCGGTTAAAGAGCAGCAGCTCAGGATGGCAGGATGGTGTATGTGTGGTAGCGGTTAAAGAACAGCAGCTCAGGATGGTGTATGTGTGGTAGCGGTTAAAGAGCAGCAGCTGAGGTGGGTGTATGTGTGGTAGCGGTTAAAGAGCAGCCGCTCAGGATGGTGTATGTGTGGTAGCGGTTAAAGAGCAGCAGCTCAGGATGGCAGGATGGTGTATGTGTGGTAGCGGTTAAAGAGCAGCAGCTGAGGTGAGTGTATGTGTGGTAGCGGTTAAAGAGCAGCAGCTCAGGATGGCAGGATGGTGTATGTGTGGTAGCGGTTAAAGAGCAGCAGTTCAGGCTGGTGTATGTGTGGTAGCGGTTAAAGAGCAGCAGCTGAGGTGGGTGTATGTGTGGTAGCGGTTAAAGAGCAGCAGTTCAGGATGGTGGATGTGTGGTAGCGGTTAAAGAGCAGCAGTTCAGGATGGTGTATGTGTGGTAGCGGTTAAAGAGCAGCAGCTGAGGTGGGTGTATGTGTGGTAGCGGTTAAAGAGCAGCCACTCAGGATGGTGTATGTGTGGTAGCGGTTAAAGAGCAGCAGTTCAGGATGGTGTATGTGTGGTAGCGGTTAAAGAGCAGCAGCTCAGGATGGCAGGATGGTGTATGTGTGGTAGCGGTTAAAGAGCAGCAGCTCAGGATGGCAGGATGGTGTATGTGTGGTAGCGGTTAAAGAGCAGCAGCTCAGGATGGTGTCTGTGTGGTAGAGGTTAAAGAGCAGCAGCTCAGGATGGTGTATGTGTGGTAGCGGTTAAAGAGCAGCAGCTCAGGATGGCAGGATGGTGTATGTGTGGTAGCGGTTAAAGAGCAGCAGCTCAGGATGGTGTATGTGTGGTAGCGGTTAAAGAGCAGCAGCTCAGGATGGTGTATGTGTGGTAGTGGTTAAAGAGCAGCAGTTCAGGATGGTGTATGTGTGGTAGCGGTTAAAGAGCAGCAGCTGAGGCGGGTGTCTGTCCCGACAGTGCGAGCGACTCTGGCGCGCTGGGCTCCATCGAGGAGTCTCACGTGTACCGCATGCTCCAGGACAACCCCGAGGCTCCCCACGAACCCCGGCAGTCGGGCTCCTTCAAGGCCCTGCAGGAATACGTGGAGAGTGACGGTGAGCTCCAAAAGACTCTTCAGCCATTTTGTGTTTATCAGAATGTACCTCAAAAAAATGTTTTGTCATGTCTGTAAACATTTGAGGGCAATTTGTTTATAGAATCTATCTAATCTATCCTATAAATGTTAGTAGTTTAAGATTGTGAGATCTTGAGAATTTAGAATTATAGGCTGAAATATGCAGATAGTATATACTTTGAAATTAACAAGATGGAATGTTCTTGCCCCATATCAAAAATATGTATTTGTATTGCATCTACATTCATTTTAGCATTTTCAATTTTTTCTTCTTTTTTTGAGAAAACTACAAGGTGTTTTCAAGTGGTTGATCCATTGCATAGCAAAAATGTATAATGGAATAATCTAATAGTTCCACGCTCTCAATGACCTTTATGACAGCACCATGGTCCTCATTATCGTTTTTCTTTTTCCGCAGGAACTCGCCCGATACCCGTCACCAGGAGTGTGAAAGCCCCTGTGACTAAGAGCCCTGGGGCTGCCACCAGTGTGCAGAAACTGCCCCTGTGCGACAAGTGTGGAAAAGGCATTGTGTGAGTACTGCCAGGGGGCCCTACAACTGCTGCTGGGGCCTTATGAGGGCCTATGACAGGGGCCCGGTCCTGGAGGGCCGTTCTGCATGCTGGTTTTTGTTCCAACCAGTTAGTCTCATTTTGTTTTCCGACCATTCTATAGTTTACACTCCTGTACTGGATCACAATGAAATCTTGAAGACACACCTACAGTCTGTGATTGTAGCTGCTGTTGATACAGATTACCAAGATGCAGTACGATTGAGGTAATTAAATAATTAAGAGCAGAAGTTGCCACAAAATCCTGAAATGGTTTTTGCTGTGCACACCTGGCCTATCAGTCTTACCCGAGGCCCTGGCTATGAAGCACAGCCTCCCGATCTCACCTTCCCAGCTCTTAGCCGTAGGCCTGTTTTTCACCTGTTTACTGTAAACCCTACATATATTCCTCTGCATTTACCAAATGTGCAGAGCAACACTGCGTAACCTGAAACGAAGCTGTCTTCAGCAGGGGGGGTGGAAGGGGGGGGCCATTAGGAACTGCTGCGTCTCCCTTTTGATCTTCCTTTCTGATCTCTGTGGAATGAAAAGCGAGATTTCCGTCTGATCGGGAAGTAAGGGGATACCTGCCTGTGACGCTTTTGATGTGGTGGATATGTCTGAGGATGTGTGAGAAGATCCACAGCCTTGAGGGATGAGGGGGGGGGCTTGTGGTTCTGCGGGGGTATAAATCGGCCCCTCCCGGGCCTGGGTGGGTCAGGAGCCACGCCAGGGCCCTCACGGCGGGGGGACAGAAAGGCCAGCTCGCCCCTGCTCACGACACTTTAAAAGCGGAAGAGCTTTGTGTCATTGTGGAATGTTACATGGTATACTTGACCTGTCTGCTCTGAAAGAACTTCTGACCTCTTACATAGATGGGCTCATTGAACTCTGCCACCACACACCACACTCTGAGACACACAAACATCCCGTCCCAGCCCATATGTCCACGGCTGTCTCCTGTGCTGAATTTACTCTGGATTACTCATGCTCGTGTTCACTCATCTGAATACTAAATACGGCCTTGGCGTAATGTGGGTCAGGAGGTCAAGGAGGCACATTTGAAACCGAGCTTCACTCGGGGTGATTTAAAGATGGAGGAGAAGCAGGGAGACAGCTGAACGTTTCATCTAGGGCGCAGCTCGTCATCCATCTTCCATGAAAGGGGACGTCTAAAGTCTCTGTGTCTCTCCGAAAACTGCTGAGGCGACTCATAGCGGATGACGAATCTGTCTCCACTTTTCTTTGTGTGCTTGCAGGGGGACGGTGGTGAAGGCCCGCGACAAGTTCCGCCACCCTGGCTGTTTCGTCTGCTCCGACTGCGACATGAACCTGAAACAGAAGGGCTACTTCTTCGTGGAGGGGCAGCTGTACTGCGAAGCCCACGCCCGCGCCAGGTCACGACCCCCAGAGGGGCACGAGGCTGTCACCGTGTACCCCAATGCGTAAAACGATACACTCAGGGAAGGGGCGTACACCCCGCAAACTTACAGACAGACGTCCCCTGTTATCCCGTCAGAGATATCTTTCACATAAACAGTGAGTTTCAGCGTAAAACAGGTGCGTGTAGGACTGGTTACGGGTTGCTTTCTCTTTTGCGCTAAAGAAAAGCTGCACACGTGAGGTCTTGCAAGTACATTTAAGAAATGGGAGAGCTTACAATGAGGAGAGATGATGCAAACATGATCATTAGCTTCTCTTTTCAGAAACCATTACAGACTCAGCAATTTTATCACTTCTAGTAACCTCTTGGGTATATATGAATGGAGATAAACTTCATTTTGAGTGGCATTCTGCTGTAAGCCTGCAGCTAAAATATGTCATATTGTACTGTTATCATTACTAGTATATTAAGGGAAATTATTACTTGGGATGACAAATTTTATCTAGACAACACAACACTGTACAGTAAGCTTTTTAGTTTTTTCAACCTAAAAGCTTACTGTAAATTTGAATTTTCCAATTAATTTTATTTTCTTTGTTTTTGTGATTTTTGGGTGATGAAGAACTTTTCATTTCCCTTCAAATGCAAAAGAATAAAATAAAATAAAACACAGCAAAGCTACAGCAGAATTATTTTCAACAATACCAAATAAACAAGAGGTTGGCTGACAACTGCCAGACTGGTTTTATTGTCTCATATTATTTATTATTTTATCAGTGCTGTTTTTAAATATTATTTTGATCCTTAACTTGTCTACAAGGTAAAACTGCAAAAATATCTGCAGTTTCTGTAATAAATTTTGCTTTTTGCCAAACATCAATGCTTGCTTTTTTCCCTGTGTCATGTAATAATATAATTGTCTTTACATAACAATACTGACTCATAACAGAATCACCTGATAAATATATGGTTCTTTATTTTTGAAGATGAGAAAGTAATTACTTGATGAAAGGATTTTAATGCCATCTTACTGTAGTCCACTGAGCTTATCTTATCCACAAAGGGCCAGGGCGGGTGCAAATTGGTGTTTTAGCCCAGCACCAAGACACCTGATTAGCAGGGCCTTCATTTAATTCATGATTAGTTCATTAGTTGAATTATGTGCTGTAGTGCTGGGCTAAAAACAAAAAAGAACACCCTCATTTAGTGAGAGGTTGTATGTCAGGCAGGGATCATCAAATCTGGAACCTCAAAACCAAATCCAGCCCTGGTTTTCTTTTTCCCTGGTTAATTAACTGAAGATTAATGCTACTGATCATAACACCATGGGTAAATGGAAAAGGTGGTCAAATTAATTTTGGAGTGGCATTCTGTTATGAGCAGATATCATTTTCTCCAGTTAAAGTGTTTCATATTGTATCATCATCAATAGTGAGAGAAACGATTGCTTAATATTGAATTCTGGGCTTATCACAGTCCTTCAGCCTTCGGCTCTCATGGCATGGCAGTTATGTTAAGTGCACAGGAGTGCAGAAGTGTCAGTCACCAGTGCCGGCGCACCGCTGAAGCCCCAGTGCTCTGAAGTCATTTCCTGCAAGGCCCTGGTTATCATGGCAACAGCAGGGGTCTGTGACAAGGTGAGATTCTAGACAGTTGTGGTCCTTACCAAAGTCCTGCATATTGAATGTTTGTGATATTTTGTAATGGCTGCATAGCAAAATCTTCAGTATAAAATATTGATTAAAAATATCAATGAACTGATTGAGTTGCAGGTCTAGATGTGGGAACGTATTAAACTCAAACAGAGGTTGACAGAGGCCCCCTGATATTGTAGAACCTAATCAGTGTAGAACAGGGGTGTCAAACTGAATCCCCAGGGGGCCGCAGTGTCTGCGGGTTTTTGTGGTTTCCTTTCAATCAGCTGCCAATTAAGGCCAATTAAGGCCTTGAGAACAAGGCATGTGGATACTTTAACCATTCAATTACTTGAATGAACCCAGAACACACCAAAAACCAGCAGACACTACGGCCCTCCAGGACTGGATTTTGACACCTGTGGTGTAGAACAAGATGATATAACAGAACAACTGAAATTCAAATGATAGAATTGCCTAATTGCCAATGATTGGACTAAACTATATATTGGAATATAGTCTTAAAGAAATTAATTATATAAATTGGTAAATGCACTGCATGTTTTTTATGAACCACAAAACATCCCTTGGTGGGTATAATACATATTTGTCTTCAAAATATCCTGTATTTGTATGCCACAATGTTCTAAAGATGCTATAATTGAGATATTTTATAGTCTGGTGTGAATACCTGGTGTTAACCCTTGTAAAAATGGACTCTGCTCTTCTTAGCAACCAAACGGTCTGACTGCCCCAGTCATGTACCCAATACAGAGTGTAATATTACATTATTTTGAGAGATAACTGCCCACAAGTGAAGCCTACTTTCCATATCTTTCATTGCACTTAGGTTACTCTCATTTTGAGCAACCTCAAAGGCAATATGTCCGGATACTGTGTCAAAGGGATTCCAGGGTGTCTGCAGTTAATTTGCCAATAGGGCAAGGGTGACTATTTGTAAAGGATGACCTTGGCAACTCCCATTAATAATTGAAGCCATTAAAAATTTACGGGAGAAGTGCAGGCGCCATTAGCATACAGTCATCAAGCTGATCTCACATTGGGCTTTTGTAGCCACTGAGGGTGCTACAATGTTAACGCTGTGAGGAGCCAGACTGCAAATTAGCTTAGCAATGGCAATGTTCTTAAGAAGCTACAACAGCAAAGGACTACTCTAAAATAAGAACCTATCTAGCTGTCTGTAAAGGCATCTCTCCCAGTGGGACAGACATAACGCAGGCAAGAAGCTTTAAGAAAGCAAAGGACTCTTTTAGGCACATTTTGTACTATGTACATAGTAACACACACACACATACACACACACACTACAAATATTGTGCTACAGTTTATTTCCCGCCTGCACTGTAATTCTGTGTAGCCACCAGTAATCAGTAATTCATTTTTCTCTGTATTTTATTATTTGTCAAAAATTTTCAATACATAATATAATTGCAACCACAAACGCACTGCATGGATGTATAACAGTACAACAAACATGGTGGAAGGGAACTTCAGGCGAATTTGCTAGTTTTTTTTTTACTGGTTCTTCAACTCCTACATCATACTTCTCTAAGTACTGGTTGTCTTGATATTTTACCTGCCACATCCTCTATCTGAAAAAGCTATCTTTGGCTCAACTAAACTGACAGTGGGTGTGGCTTCCCAGGTGATGCAAAATGCATCACTCATGAAAATGGAATCCAGGAAGGGAGTCCAATTACTACTGGGAACATCAATTCACTGTGATTTTAGCATGAAGTTCTCTTTATTTTTCATAAACAGGTAACCTATTACAATACAAAGGAGCAGTAGTTACTTCCAAAAAATGAAAGTAATTTTTTCCAATGGGTTAGGGTTAGGGTTAGGTCCCACCGCAAGAATCTTCACTATCTGACCATCAAAAGGTCACTAAATCCCAAATGAAGAATAATTAAGTCCTGTATATGCTCAAAGTATTTTTGCTCAGTAATTATGACATTTGTACTTCTCTAGCATTGTAAACAAGGTTTTCAGGTTACAATATGAATGTGAATTCAATATGCTGTATGTTTGTATAAATGAATGATTTCATAAGGAACATACTGAACTGATTATATATTGACAATTTTTCAAAAGTACAGGACACATTAAGTGCATAAGCCAAATCCTTATCAATGTGTGGCAGAAATCCGTGTGTGAATACTTTGATATTGACTCACCTTGTTTTCAGAACTACAATTTCCAAAAGAGGTGTCATCTCAAAATCACTTCTCATTACTTAAAATATCCATGTGTTGAAGTGCCATTGTTTTCATCAGTGTTTCAAAGTGGCATTAGACAGATGACACTTTGCTCTTCAATCAAAGACATCCTTATTCTACCTACCTAAAGTTGCATCATGTTTCACTGTCCTTGGTAGCCCATGGCATTTCAGGTGACAGTTTCCTGTGCATAGTGGTGAGTTTTTGTGTTTGGCCACAGTGAGCAGAAAGGACTTGCTCTGGGGGAAATGCAATGATGAAATATGGCAGGCAGATTCAGCTGTTAGTACGCCATCACAGATGGTACCGCTGTGCACTTTGCAGAATTAATCGCTCTGAAAACCAAAGAGGACAAACTGAAGGATGAAGATATCAGACAAACAGGCTATTCACAAAACAGATATCAACGGTAATCTTTTCATTAATCTAGTTCTTTCATTTGAACCTGAAAACAAACAGCTAGTACTGTACCAAGTAATAAGGCAAGGCAGTAAAATGGCCTTTCTTTTTCCAAAGATATGACTTGCAACAATCTACAGTCCAGTGGATTTGCTTCATGTAAACAGAGAAATTCACATATTTGTTCAAATACTTGGTAGTGTTGGACCACTTCAACACTGAATTGGGTGCTTGTTGGGTCACGGCTCTTACTTCTTGACATTGACGTTGATAATGCTGCTCACAGGCATGGTCTTGGGTCCAGGAGATGGGTGGAATATCTTCCCATCTTTATTGGTGGTGACAGACTTGGAACGTCTGGCGATATAGGGGTCTGCAGAATGGGAAGGGTAGATGTCAAAGGTTCCCGCCTTCATGCCCCCGATCTAGAATAACAGAGAACAAGCAGAGCGATTCCTTAATGGCTTCAACTTTGTAACATAGGAGTTGCATGGCAGATCATTAACAGAAAAACAACCAATAACAGTTTAACAGTTGACAGTTGATGGGATGCCCTCACCCTTTTGCTTGGTGAGCTTGGCTTGAATGGGACCACCTGGGCCTTTTTGCTCTCCGTATTCTTCACAGGAGGTAAGGCCTTATCGAGCTTGTAGGGATTGCCGTCGAAACAATCCCTTGGGTGCAGATTCAAACGAAAGGGCCCTCCTTTCATCATGGTCCTGTCACTGATTATCTCCTTCTGAAAAGCAACGGTTTCCCCTGGTTAAAATCGAATGCAACTACAAACCGACCAGTGAATGATAACTGTGAGGGATTCATCCGGAAACTCAGGCTCACCTTCATCATCTCTCTTGCTCTGTCATACGGGTCTGTGGAGTATGTGTCCCTTTTGGATAAGGTGACATTTGGATATCTAATATAAAATAAAAATGGATCATCCGTCTGCTTCTAAGTAACTAGGATGGGTTACACGCAGAGCATGCATTCATTGTCTAAGAAAGCAATGAATCCATCTAATGTAATGTTATCCTTCAAAAATAAAAATGCAGCACATCATAATGGTACAAGTAAGTAAAATATATAACATACCCATATCCACTTCCTTTTTTGGGGGGGCTTGTTAGGACATTTTTTCCTGGTGACTGGTAAGGTTTTCTTTGAACCTGCAGTGCGCTCAGGGCCTGCACAGGTCCACCCAGTGTCCCATAGTAGCTGCCAATTCCTGACCTTGGACACAGAGAATCAACCAGCTGTGGCTCACCTCAAGAGCTGGATAAAAGCAGCATATTAACATGCCTCTGTTTTCTTTTGCCAGTTCACTTGACTAATAACGGTGGTTGACAGTCACAGGTCAGTCACAATGCCCGGAATCGTTAGCATAATTACAGAATCTTGGCAGACGTTTTGTTTAGAACAAGTATCGGATCACATAGCTGGAAACGTGTATTAACACATACGCTGTTTGCTGTAGCGGTTTCTTCAATGTTCCCTTATTTAAATACTTCACACAACCACAGACATCATATTTCACATACATTGTGTTGTCTTGTGCGTGTGCCTATTGTTCTTCTATGGTTTGATCTTTTCACAATGAATACAGAATATGAATACATGGCTGCCAGACTCAAACACCATTGGCTATTATAGCAGCATTGTTAGTGAAACTGAATCCTATTGCTCATTTCAGTTTCAACAATGGGGAGAATTGCTATACACACAATATGATAATTACTTGCACAAAGTGACCACACAGACATATTACAGTAGCTTTTGTAGCTTCACGAGTTGAACTCTCAAATAGATTCCTACCACACAGGTCCCCGTGTTTTGTGAGAGGTCACGGGGTGCGTTCTTACGGTTTCTTTTCGCCGTTGCTAGGTAAAAAAGCCTTCCCGATGTTCTTTTTGGCCTGTTGCATCCTGTATTGCCTGCGGAGTTTCACAGGGTCTGTGCTGGCCTCCTTCTCAAAGATCCTTTTGAACTGAGCGTCAAAGTACCCCACTTGCAGTCCTGACTTCTTCTTTGGGCTGCTGACAACCATCTGCTTATTTTTATGAGCCGATTCATTGAAAGGTCCTTAAAGAAATTTGCGAGAAAATACAGCTGTGAAAACGTCAGGTTATTTGCAGGTGTCTGTCATGCTCATTTTAAAGGGGTATTTATCCTTTATCCCTATTGTGTACATTATGATAACAGATTACAGAACCTCTTAGAAGCAGCCTTTCAGGACAGTTTCGAGATTCAGAACATATTGAAGCATTTCAATCACGTTGTAGTATTACATTTACTGTATAGGCTATGTTCTGCACATCACTCTCACAAATGATTAATATTGATTAAATATGAACATTTTGGCATAAGTACGGTAGTCTTCTCCTTGGCGGTTTAATCAGAGATCAACATACTGTAAGTATTCACGGTGTACTTGTCGCCGATGGTAATATAGCCCATTTCTTTAAATAGGCCCACACGATCCATATCGGTCTTCCCTTCCGGAGGCATGGTTATGAGGTTGACGATACTGAACACAGAAAAAAGGATATTGCTTCAGAAAAAAAAGGGTCACGTAGCCTAATTATGCATGCTTTCAAACTTACTTTTAAAAATCAAATTAGTTGTATCTATCCTGTGGAATGTTTTTGGAATATTACACAGAAAATGCTAAATAGCTATGTATCTCCTGAATATAACAGAACATGACAGAAATATACGAAGCATCTTCACAAAGATAATCTTCGTTTCATCTTCATTGTCATTGTCTTAAAAACACAGATAAAAAATGTACGAAACCGCTTTGCTTGAACTTACTCAAATGTAGTCTAATTTCTACAATGGAAAACTGCAACATTTGTGTACTTACCACGTACTTTCTGATAAGAGTAAGACCCATTCGGGAATTGTATACAGCGCGTTACCTTGGATTCTAGCGTGGTGATCAGCTGATCTCAACGGGGCGGTGGAATTGTTGTCGCGCACGAAATCGTAGCGCATTCGGCTGTCTTCTGGCCGGAAAGCAATCGCTTCAGAGTTCACAGCCGAGTATGCATCTCTAAAGATTTAAATTTGGATTTGCGGATTCTTAAAGTATCTTAACGTAGACTAATGTGCTCTCTGTGTATCATAATATCCTGGTCTCGGATGTCGATTTGTAGTGCATTATGGAAGTTGTAGTTCTTAGACATTTAATTTGGTTCCTTTATTTTTGACTGTCAAATGGCTATATTTTGCGTTGCAAAAGTTTGCTGCGTTCGCTGTCCTTTCATTCGCTTTGCCAATAATTTAAATGTATCTGTCCATAGCATGGCGTGTTGCCTGTAGTATGGAGAATAGCGACCTTGGTAACTCTGGAGGTAAATTAGCATAGCAATCTACATAATGTTAGAATTGTATCTTGCAATTTGGTGAGGGAACTGTGGCAGTAGGTAATGGTCATTGCACGGGGGAAACGCTTTTTCATTGGAATGTGTGTGACAGACTGGCAACGTTTTTACTTAATTATATAAACCAACAAAAGCCCATACACATACACATCAAAGACAATGGACAAGGACAAATAAATGACCGGGAAGAATGCCTACACATCATACATACTCCTCACCATCTCCCCAGTGGAGCCGCCACTCCAATGAGAATTCCTATAGTACAATGAATAATCACCATCAACAAAGCATCAACCTTATTTTATCAGTGAAGACCAGAGATTTGTATTTTCTTCATAAACTGCGCACAATATCCAACACGAATAGCCAGCAAATTATCTCTATTAGATATACTTAAAAAGTAGGCTATAACAGCAATTGCACGAGGGATTTATTTTCATCAAATGGGGATCAGAGACACTAAAATTAATAGACAGATCCAACATTTGTGATTAATTTAGAATCAGAATTTACACCAGTGCGTTCGTTTCACGGTTGTCATTGTGTGAACAATTGTTTGTGGTTGTCATGGAAAAACTCACCAGGCAACGGTGGACGCGATTGTGACTGCAACGTGCAAGGGCATTGCGGATTGCCAAGCGATGTTCAACAACGAAAAACGGTATACATGAGAGGTACGAAAACTAAGCAATCCACCTCATAGCGACATTTACATTTAGATTGCATTGCCATTGGACGCGTCTCACGTTAATGTTTTGACATAATTGTCTAGGTTCTCAAAAGGAATGGAATCGGATTTTGAAACCAATTCAACAGAGAATCATAAATCTGGACGGTTGATTAATGCCATCTCAAATGTCTACGGGGATTTAACACTCGGTGACAAAGGTACAAAGCAACCAACACAGTTATTAAATTAACATCACTTAACGTAACTTGCCACGTGGAATTTAAAGTTAGTAAACTGGATAACTTCGCTAAATGACCTCAGATAACAGTCATGTAGCCCTAGGCTAATCATGCAACTTTGGATAGCTAGCTAACGTTAGCCATTACAGATAATATTATGCGCTGCTCGTAATTTAGTTGCAAGCCAACAGCTGTAATTTAAGTGCGTAACTTTAGCCGATTCCCTAAATTGCCAGCAGATGGCACTTTTCTGATACTAATGGGACATGGAGTTCTTTTCTAAGATATTTTGGGTCGTGGTAATAATTTATTCCTCACTTCACGTCAGTTATGCATCCTAAGCAACACACTGGTGTTTCCATGACATTTTAAGATGCTACATGAACTGCAGTATTCAAAGACAATTTTGAGAATTCCTCGGGTGTAACTAAAGTTTCTTTTTGGGTTTTATGAAATTGTTGCGTTGGACATGTACATATACATTGAAATACAGTATGTATAAAAAATGTTTTCCAAACCTACAATTATTTATACAGCTTACTCGCCTTTTGCCATGGCCAAATGTAGACAGGAGATTATCAGACTGAACAGATAATTCAAATCAGACAGTTTTACTCCATCTAGTTACTCCACTGAGCAGAGCTGTTGATACATCAGTTGCAATAGAAAGTGACACACTAGTTATTGAATAGGCCTACCATTGACAATGATGGAGCAGATAATGGCACTCAGGTGTACCCAATAGCTAGTCATTGTACCTTTGACACTGAAGCAGCGGGCAATGGCAGCTTGGTGGAGATGGCCGAGAGGTTCCTAAAGAGCAGGGCTGAGGAGGGAGATGGGCAGGCGATCTTCCTCCTGGGACAGCTCTACTACGAGGAGGTAAAACCACCGCATCACACCCCTGCTGCTACAGTAACCAGACCACAAGGTCACGAAGATGCCCACAGAGCATAATACACTGAGCACTCTCCATTCATGAGCATACCGGATCTTGAAAGATGGGGAAAGGAAATTCTGGGCATTTGATTAAGTCTTTCTGGCATCAGTTTGATTCATTGATAATACATTACGGTCTAGGATACATCCCAGGGATCAGTGGCGATTTGACAGACAGAATGAATCAGCATATTTGCTTTATACGCACTTGTGTGAAACCTTTTAGTTCCTTTTGGATTCAGCAATTTAATGCAAGGGGTTGCGCTGGAATTCTCTTTGGCACCTTTTCTTAACTCTTCTCTTTCTGCTACAGTGTCTGTACGAAAAAGCTGAAAAAGTATTCGACAGCATAAAAGACACGGACCCCAAGGCCCTGTACCAGCTTGCAGTGATGTACTTTGATGGCTTGGGCACCATTGTTGACTTTGTGAGTGTGTGTTTAGCTGTTGTCACAATTATTATATGCACACAGAAGCTACAAGCTTCTCTCTCAATACTGTACAAATACCAGCCACCTCGCAGATTGACAAATCCCTTTGGTCTTCTCAGCCAAAATTACTTACTGGGGGAATAACCATGTGTGCCTGAAAATACCCAACAGTGGATGTGATTTGTAGCGATGAGTAAATTGTGACCTGGAGTGTACAAAAAATGACAATGAGATATTAACCATATTAACATCTATGAAATTATGTTGTCCTTACCGACTGTAGAGACAAATTCTATACAGAGGCTTTCAGTATTGTTGTTTGCCAATGAGATTCATAGTTACACCGTTTTGTGGCCACAAATTAGGTGGCATTTGTTTTAAGAATATGACCCTGGTGTTTTGTGTCCAAACAGTCGAAGGCGATGGCGTATATGAAGCGGGTTGCCAGTTGCGACGACCCCGAGGCAACATCAGTCAAACAGTGCGCTTTGTTCAACCTCGGGACGGCCTACCTGGAAGGGTACGGGGCCCGCCCATCCAGGGAGGAGGCAGAGAGGTACATGCCTGCTCAGGAAAACGTCATCAGCACTCTTCTCAGTGCTCTGTGTACACCAGGGATCATCAATCACATGGGCAAGGGCTGAGTTTTCCACCATCCCTTTACCCAGGAATCTGGTGTGAAGACAGTCTGGCCAGTCAGTAGCACTAATTGTTCAGTTAATTACGTGGGAGAAAAGAAAACCAGGGCTGGCTTTGGATTCAAGGGTCAGATTGGATGATCTCAGATGTACACCATGGTGAAAATTCCACCTACCAGCCTAAGAGTGTCCTAGCTGGAAAAAACTTCTGCTCTAGCTCGATACCATCAGGAATTTGGTGATTGTCTGTTGCCCATTTCAAGCCGGCCCACCAGCTGGACGTGGTTTTGCCAGCATGGTTGTCATCTCAACCATCGTGTTGCCAGTTTGACCATCTCCAAGCCAGCTACGTTTGTGTGACTCTGCCCACTGCCTCCCCAGGTACTGGCTGCTTGCTGCAGATGACGGAAACCCCAGTGGCAATGTGAAAGCTCAGAGCTCACTGGGCCTCTTCTACTCCCACCCAGACACACTGGACCTTAAAAAGGTACGTTTGCCACTCAGCAAAATGCTAATAGATTGTTTGATAAAAGAGGTGGAATAATCCCGCCCGTGCAGAGTTCAGATACAGACACTGCACCATGAAGGTTTAGGAAGATCATAAAGCCATGACTTGATTTGTATTTATAAAGCATAATGACAGTACACAGAAACGCGATCTTACTTGAGAGTGTGCGTTTATTTTGCTCCAGGCATTCTTCTGGCACTCGGAGGCCTGTGGGAACGGCAGCCTGGAGTCGCAGGGGGCGTTGGGGGTCATGCACCTGTATGGACTGGGCATTCCCAAGGACCAGCAGTCTGCCCTGGACTGCCTAAAGGAGGCCACAGAGCGAGGGAACGTCTACGCCATGGGGCACCTGGTGGCCTTCTACTACCACCGGAAACTGTACGCCAATGCAGTGGCCCTCGGCAAGAGGTACAGTAGAGGAATAGTCGTGTGCGACCTGTCCCTGAATCCTGTTGTTGTGTAGAGACAGTTAAGAATGTGTTCTTGCTGGATCGAATGTCCTACCAACACTCATTTAAACTCTTGGAAGACAGGGTTCCAAAGGGCTCCTCTGTCTCTCCATTGAGGAACCCTATCTACCAAGGGTTCTTTGTCAGGCAAAATGGTTCAGTCTGTCAGCCTACCGTAGAGGGTTCCATAAAGAACTATAAAAAGGTTCCCCTATGAAGACGAGTCAAAGAGCCCAGTCAGAACCCTTTTATTCTGAGTGTAGAGAATGAGGGAGGATGGGAAATAAATGCTGGGTAGGTATTCAGTACAGATTGACCTGCAGTGACAGGGGGCACTGCAGACTGTTCACTCACAGCGCTACAGAAAAGCCACGCCCGGGACCATGCCTTTTCGAGCCCCAAACCAGTCCCTCGCCAACCACGCTGTCTGGCGGACGGTTCGATCGCTCACCTTCCCGTCTTCATCGGCGTAATCGCAGCGACCGAGCTCCCTGCGAGTCAGGCCACATTCTGGTAAAGCGGCGAGAAACATGACACTCATTAACAGTTCAGACTCTTACTCCCGTCACAGCCATTATGTGCCATGAGTCATCAGCCGTTCGCTTCCCCCCTAATGAGATTAATTAGCTGCCACACGTTAATTGTTTTGCCAAGTGCCGGTTACAATGAGTCGTGTTTAGAAGTGACTCATTTTCTGTGATTATTATTATGGTTATCCAGAGGCCCATAACGTACACTTGTGAATGTTTTATTAGGTATTTATTTGACATATATATATTTATATATATACATATATATATATATATTGAATTATTGGTCTTCTGCTGCTGTAGCCTATCCACTTTAGAGACACATTGTGTGTTCAGAGATGCTCTACTGCATACCACTGTTGTAATGTGTGGTTATTTGCATTAGTCACCTTCCTGTCAGCTTTGACTAGTTTTGCCCTCCACTGGCCTCTCTCATTAACAATACGTTTCTGTCTACGGAACTGCTGCTCACTGGATGTTTTTTAATGTTTTTCACACCATTCCCTGCAAACTCCAGAGACTGTTGTGTGTGGAAAGCCCAGGGGATGTCTGGCACCGACAATCATTCCACGGTCAAAGTCACTTAGATCAAATCTAAGAATGGGGAAGAAATGTGTTCTGAACGATAGCTGAACTGTTTGACCATGTCTGCATGCTTTTATACATTTTATGCATTTAGTTGCTGCCACATGATTGGCTGATTAAATATTTACATTAACAAGCTGGTGTACAGGTCTACCTAATGAAGTGCTCACTGAGTGTATATTGGATGCATGATGAATCCAATGCCTGTGAAAGGTAATTATATTGTTCAGTAGACATGGAAATTTAAATTGGCTCAAAAATCAGAACTGGTTAAATATTTAGAGGCAGAGCAGTTCCAGGAAAATGATACTGCTGATTTTGAAAATCTTGTATAATAATAAAATTATACCTTTCTCTGGAGATGAGTGGCTGACATTGGTGTACATGCCCATAACGCGTGTGAGCAGCTCTCTGTCTGAAGCAGTGGTCTCAAGATCAGTGCCATGGGGGCCTGTGTGGCTTTTATTCCAGCCTCAGATCTTGATGATATAATTAGTTCAATTATTTGCTGAATTAAGGCTGCAGGCTTGCACATAATGCATGAAAAGTGAAATCTGTTATTTGTGTTATCTAAAAAACATTGCGTATATTCCCTGCTTTAATGTAGTTAAATGCATAATGGCTGAATGAGTAATTGGAATTAATTAAGGCAGCATTAGCTGTTAGCCAATTAACACAATGAGTTTGAGACCACTGCTGTAAGAACACTGGACATGAATCTTCATTTCAGAATGTCACACAATGCTGCCGCAGCAAGGAAAACATCCCCATCCCGTTAGGGCTGGTATCTTTTGAAAATCCTCGAGTCTTATGACCCAACAAACTGACAGAATCTTGTGTCGGAAACAGGATTTCGGAATATGGCGCGGAGGACGTTGGCGCAATAGCGAGAAACACTGAGTGCCTGCCGGAATACATCAGCAAGGGCATCGCCATGGCGATGTTCTACTACGCACGCTGCCTGCAGCGAGGGAAGGGCGTCCAGCAGAACGTGGAGGAGGCCAAGCGTTACTTCTCAAAGGTAGGGCCTCAGACGCACACCTGGCCCACGCTACATACCGGTCCACTAGACCTCAACTTCACTTCTATTACAGGGGTCCTGGAGGGCCTTTCTGCGTGCTGCTTTTTGTTCCAACCAGTTACTCTCATTTTCGTTTTCTGGAAATAGATCTATAGATTACGCTGGTTAACTCCTGTACTGGATAACAATGTAATCTTCAGGATACACCTGCAGTAGCTGCTGCTGATACAGATGACCAAGATGCACTATGATTGAGCTAATTAAATAATTTAGAGCAGAAGTTGCCACAAAATCCTGAAATGGTTTGGCCCTAGCTGTGCACCCCTGTTCTATTAGCTTGGGAGCAGACAATAGGCTCTCAGTTCACAATAGGCTCCAATATACAGCCTCTGACATTTCATAGCACAGTAATATGCAGGAACAGGAGTGTACGGTTTTGGTATTCAAACCACAGAACTGGGGGTACTGTGGTAGTCTGTGGTGTCAAGGTGAAGGGGGGGCTACAGCCAGACTCCTCCAGCCCTAGCCGGCTTCTTGTATTCAAAGCGCTAGTTACCACGAGCGCGTCAACAGGAAGCCTGCAGAAGCGGGGTCCAGTTTCCCGACCCCGTTTAGCATTTGTATAGCCCAGTCAGATTTCCACAGCACTGAGGGTAATTCAATATACAGGCCAAGTCCCTGTTCTCACCACGCATTATGACTGCTTGCAGGCTACCCAGCTCAACCACGAAGTGTGTAGGGAGCTGCACACGGACGTCACCTTCGAGAGGATGTAGACACGGGCGCTGTGTCACTGTGTCATTCCTAGCTGAATGTTGTCTTACTGTTCCAAATGAGTTGTGGTCAATATGTGACAATACCTTTGTTAAAAAAATATCTGTTCATATTATCAATACTACAATGCCATTTTTCATGCCTTTTAGAATTGTTTGCCACTGCACTGTTTAAACATGTATACCTCTATCTGGACCATACACTGCAATGGTAGAGTATGCTAGCCATATTAGAATAGCGCTGTTTTAACATGTACTGTATGAGGTGTCAGGCCTTTTTATGCAATTCTTTTTGTATAATATGACTGTCGTTTTGATAAGATCTTTGTGATATTGGCATTCCCTGTTTCTACCATTTAATCCTAATAAAAATGTGTTCAAAAATAAAATGAACAAGATGGAGATATGCTTTGGCAATTTATTGCTTATAAATGATCTAACCTATCTTTGGTAAAAATAAAATCTATTCCTATTCAACGATAAAATAGTCACAATGACTTTACATGACTTATTGCACAATAAAGCCTTTTAATGGACACAACAAAAAAAAAAGTTGAAGGAATGTTCAGTCTGTGGACATCTTTCACTTGGATACAACATTCATAATTCCACAACTATTCACAATAAATAAAGACCTACCCAGGTCCAAAACAAAAACTGGCATTCTGCAGCAGATATTGGCAGTTAACCCGGTTTCCCCAACAAATGAACCAGAGGAACTTTCAAATAAAGACCTAAGCTCATTGCCCCAAAAATTCTGAGAGCCATGTCATCAAGTAAGTTCAGAGGGGTCTCTCAACAGAGGGAGGCATAAAGAAACGCCTGGATTTCTCTGTGAAGTAAGGTAACGGCAAGGACCACATTCATTAAGCATGTCAGAGTACTGACCGAGGATCAGTTTAGTATTTTTTTTCCAATCATAACAGATATAGATTGGAGGTTGTTAGGGAAACCTGATCCTGGATCAACACTTCACACATGACTATGCTTGATGAACATGGGCCCAGGTCGTTGTGTCTGCTGGAGAATGGGCGGGAACGAGTGCTCAGAGCTGGTCCAACTCCATGCTGATCTCAGGACATAGCTCTTTGAGGAACATCTCCAGGAGGATCTGAAACACAGCCAGGAGAGGGTGATATGCTTTGTGTCACTCACAATGACTGACAAACTGTTCACAGGTACAGAAAGCTCCTTATAGTCCAGAGTCAGTATTGTCCTTAGAGCATAACCTTGCTTGTCAATAGCACAAACAGGCATGTATTAAGAATTTCACTCTTGGCAGATCTTTTTTTGATTGGTTAATCAGGCATGGCAACTGAGCAGAATAGGGTTAGGGTTGGAATGAAAACCTACAGCACATTAGATCGACAGCACATTAGGTACCCCTGGTTTACAGAGATTCATACAATTCCTTGTGGTGCAATTTATATTAATCATTTAGTTTCGAGATGACATAAGCGAGCAAGATAACATTTCTGCACACTCACATAAAGGAGATGCTTGTTGGCACTGACTTCCTGTAGAGCGTTGAAGACCTTGATGATGCCATATCGGCCGTTCTGGTGTCCAACGAGGTTCTGTAGTGCATCTAATGGAAGGATATGAGCCTCTCTTAGACCACTGCATCTCCAAACCAGGTTTCAGAGAGCACATTTGTAACAACAACTCATAGTGTTAAACCACTGCTAACGAAGGCAAAGCTTTGCTTGCCCTTATTTTGGGTTCAGAATTGGAATACACCAGACCTGGGTCAAATGCGTAATTGGTCTGGATTCAAATACATTTCTACAATTTACTTTTTGGGTTTGTCTGGTGTATTTGAACCTATGAACTACGGTACTCTCAGAAAAGTACAAACCCCACCTTCTCAGTTAGCTCTATTGCACCAGACAAGATCAATCAAGCACAGAAGTATTTTAATCCGAAACAATTACGTATTTGACCCAGGTCTGGAATATAAAGGATATTTAGTGAAATGTATTTACAAGATTTTGCAACATATCCCAACATACAATTACTGGAGCTCTCAGATACTGCTGTGAAATGTATTTGTATATTGAGGAAAGTGGGTCCATGTTGACTGTACAGTACAGGAGCAGTTGAAAGCATCGATGGAGAGGAATATGACGAGCAGCAGACCTAATTACTTTCTCCTGTTGAGCGGTCATCCCACTCCAATTTTTTCTAAATTTGCCTTGAGGGTAATTAGTTTTAATTAAACTGGAAGGGAACGGCAGAATGACACAACGTTGAACATGAAACGGCTCACAGCACACCTCGTTTACTCTCCAATCCAGATTGCTCACGGGATTGGTGAAGACTTAAGTGCTACATTTAAATTCTGTAGCAAGACCGTAGTGAGATGACAGAAGCCGAATGAGTGTAAAATCCAGGTGTGGAACGCAGAAGTTAATGGACCATTCTGTACCTGGGACGTTGTCCAGCAGCTTCTGTTGTGCCCTCTCCTTGGTCTCCTGCCGTTCCGACTCCGACCGGGGCTCGCTAACGGGCGCTAGCTTTCCGCTGGGCCAGAAAGTGTCTTGAAAAATGTTGATGTAGTACACCAGCATCTGCTCACTGAATATCCAGTTCACAGTGTCCCGAATTTGCCTGAGGATGGGAACAGGACTCGTAAGATCAACCACTCCACAAGCGCAGAGCAGAAATTCCTCTCCAGTGTATTGTTCCCATCATCTGGATTTGCCAATTGCCGCAATTCTCCAAGCTACACATAATTTGTAAATTAGAGGGTGGAAGAAACACAGGGCAGGACTTTCCGATCCCTGGACTTTGCACCTACTCAGCAGATGACACTGTACAAGAGGAAAACATGAATTAATTCCACATATGGTTTTCCATATGAAAAATGTCATCTGGATGCTCGCATTTCGAATAGATGCAGCCAGGCAGAGCTGCAAGTGTCAGTTTCTTTGCTCTCTTTGGCGCCCAAGGCAGACAGATCGCGTACCAAACCAGCGGTAGAAATGGAAGGAGTGCTAGCGGTGAAAACATGATTAAATCAAAGGCCATAATAAGCTTTTAACATTGTGGAGCAAAATCCTTCGCAAAGTGCCGTCAGTAACCGTAAACAATGAGCCAGCTATCATCCAGTGATAAATTCTAATTGCAGGTTGGAGTCTAGCCGGCAATGAAGTTGGCATGTGTTGGAGGTGTGGGAACACGCTGGTCCAATGCCACACATCTAGCAGCACAGCTTGAAGTCAAATCTCAGTCTCAAGCCTCTTTCCCGGAGGGAGAAAGATGCTAGATAACTTGTCTTTATGCCGGAGGGCTACAACGATTTACATAAATTACGTAAATGAGCGGTGTGAAAATAAAACAAAGTGCCTTGGAGCCATTCGCAAGCAGGCTTCTTCCATTGACACAAATGTTAATTTGCAGTGCTTGACATTCAAATTTCAGTGAGAAAAACAAAGGACCCAGCCAAAACAACGGGGAGAGAGAATAAAGCAAAATGGATATTCCTCCTCTAACGATCCATCAATCCAGGGATCGCAAGGTCCAGTGGTGGAGGATGCATTTTCACTCTAAAGCTTGTCCTCAAGGAAGTGATGCTTACTTGTTTATGGTCCGTCCAAACGTGACTTGAACTAGTGCAATCAACGTCTTCCTCACCCACTTGAACACTGAGAAAGTGGGACACAAAGAGAGGCACAGTTAGTCAGTTGAAGCCTTTACAATTCATCTTACTGTATGTTCTCCTTTTTATTTCAGCGCCAGAAACCCAAAAGTAGCTCATAGCATAGCTGCAAAACACAATGCAAATATTTGAAAAGTCAGCAGCCTCTGACTCAGCCTCTGACTCTGCCAATTAGCAGCTCGATATTTGAGTACACTGCCTTCGCTAAATTCAATTCAATATACCTTCAGCTCCCTTCCCAGGCTTTTATTGCAATAAAATATTTATTTTCATTTCTTATCTTGCATTGCCGCAGTTCACTTTATCAAATTTGGCAAAGGCCAGCTTTGACCGGACAGATTTACTCAAACAGACATGGATGGGAGCGTGGCTCGCTGTTAAGCCCCATCGCTGCAGGGTCATTACGAACTTCCACACAGACTAGTGCCAGGAGCGGCGTGTCTCACGGCTGTGTCTGCTGGCTGGAAGTCAAACGGAAAGGACTAATCCTATTATACCGAGGGTAGCAGCCGAACAGGGGTGAGCTACTGACATCAGAACCTGCTGATAAAGAGCTCAGAAACCACACTATTTGAAAGGAGAATATAAGAACAAAGGAGAGGGGGGAATAACTGTTTTCAATGTCCGCCGTGTCTGTTGAACAATGAGCAAGTTTATTCATACCCTTTCATTCACATGCTACATAAATGTCAACAGAAACATTAAACATACATATACTCAGTGAGCACTTTATTAGGTGGACCTGTGCACCAGCTTGTTAATGCAAATATTTAATCATGTGGCAACAACTGAATAAAAGCATGCAGACAGCTGTTGTTCAGACCAAATGTCAGAATGGGGAAGAAATATGACCTAAGTGACTTTGACCACGGAATGTACTCACTGCCCCTAAGCTCGAAGGTCTCTCCCATGAGCATGAAGCAGGGCTCTGTACTCACTGCCCCTAAGCTCGAAGATCTCTCCCATGAGCATGAAGCAGGGCTCTGTACTCACTGCCCCTAAAGCTCGAAGATCTCTCCCATGAGCATGAAGCAGGGCTCTGTACTCACTGCCCCTAAGCTCGAAGATCTCTCCCATGAGCATGAAGCAGGGCTCTGTACTCACTGCCCCTAAAGCTCGAAGATCTCTCCCATGAGCATGAAGCAGGGCTCTGTACTCACTGCCCCTAAAGCTCGAAGATCTCTCCCATGAGCATGAAGCAGGGCTCTGTACTCACTGCCCCTAAAGCTTGAAGATCTCTCCGATGAGCATGAAGCAGGGTGCTGTACTCACTGCCCCTAAGCTCGAAGATCTCTCCGATGAGCATGAAGCAGGGCTCTGTACTCACTGCCCCTGAAGCTCGAAGATCTCCCCGATGAGCATGAAGCAGGGTGCTGTACTCACTGCCCCTAAGCTCGAAGATCTCTCCGATGAGCATGAAGCAGGGCTCTGTACTCACTGCCCCTAAAGCTCGAAGATCTCTCCGATGAGCATGAAGCAGGGCTCTGTACTCACTGCCCCTAAGCTCGAAGATCTCTCCGATGAGCATGAAGCAGGGCTCGGCCAGCGCGTCCTTCTTCCCGTCCGTCTCCTCTCCGTAGTCAGAGAGGTCGCTCTCGTCCTCGGCCTCCTCCTGCAGCAAACGCAGAGACCGCAGACAAGGTGTCCAGCTGTGCAGCTGACATTCTCCCACAATGCACCAGCAACCTATCCTGCCGCCCTCCACAGGGTCTCTCACACACACACACCTACTACGCCTGCTGTTCTTTGTCACGGTACTTGGCTGTGCATTTTTCTCTTACCGTTTGTGTATACGTTTTACGTATACGTATGTGAATGTGTGTGTGTGTGTGCAGTCTGCCTGAAAGTGTGCATTTATGTTTGTAACAGTGTCTGCGTGTGTTCTCTGTATAATAGTCAGCGTTTCAGTGAGACCCTCCTCCCGGTTCTCACCTCCTGGTGGGAGAAGAAGTCTCCCGGCAGTCTCTCCAGGAAGGAGGCCAGCGTGAAGGAGGACTTCTTCTGGATGACCATGACCTTGAGGTGCTCGGGGGAGGGGCTGAGGAAGGCGTACAACACCTCGCTCTGGCACATTCGATCGTCCTTCAGCATTTTCTGAACGGGAGACAAAACATGGCGAAACATGCCAACCTATCAGGGAGCCACACTGCTTTCCCATAATCCACCTGCCAAGAACGACTTTGCACAACGCCAGAAGGAAAAGGCTGCCATTGGCTGAATGGTTTATGTTATGTTAAGCTACACATGAACAGTGTTTTATGGAAAGCATGAGATTAAAATGCTGACATCGCCATCATGCCAATAACATGTTGATGATGCTGATGTGATTGACACTTTGTAAAGGCTCCTCAGAAAAAGCAAATTAAGGTGCAATAGGTATTTGTAAGAATTATATTTAGAAGGGGAAGGTGACAGTGATGCTAAACTGTCACAGAAATCACAGTAAGAGTGAGAAACAGGAGCAGATGACAGCAGGGTAATATCCAGAAACAGCCATTTAGGAAATGAGTATTCAGTACAGAGTGCTGTTTCTGGCACTAAAACCTGGAATAGGCTACTTTAAATGCATAATGTGCACCGTACTACTGTGTGCCGGTGTGTGTGCATTTGTGTGTGTGTGTGGCTGTGTGCGTTTGCGTTTATCTGGGTGTGTGTGTGTGTGTGCGTGTGTGTGTGAGACCGTGTGTGACTGTGTGTGTGCGTGCATGTAAGCATATGTTTGGCTGAGTTTGTGTGTGGGTGTGTGACTGGGTTTGTGTGTGTGTGTGCGTATATGTGTATGTGTATGTATGCGTGTGTTTGGCTGACTGTGTGTGTGTGTGTGTGTGTGTGTGTGTGTGTGTGTGTGTGTCTCTGACACCAGGCTGTGTGAGCGTTCCCGGTGCATCGTCCGCCATTACGGCAGGAACGCCGGCATGCTGACAGGCAATGACAGGGAAAGGGGTTGGATTTCACAGCGGGATTAGCGCTTTCCTAAATGACAGAAGTGCACACGAGGACAGCCCACAGCATCAGGAGCAGACATTACCCGCTCTCAGCTGGCACAGAGCCTGGTGCCTTCTCTGTGAGCGGAGCTCCAGGCCACTAGGCTAGGCTAGGCCAGGAGGAGCCTGGCTGGGTCCCTGGAGCTCCACACTCTCTGGAGGGTGCGGCTAATCCTCTCCAGCCCTCGTTACAAGCTGACCTGATTGGCGCTGGAGGCACCCCAAACCACCGGCAGCCTACCTCAGCCTGCCACAAACTCTGGCAGGCGAAGGGGTGACCTCCGAACGGTGACGGTCACCGCAGCTCAGCCCAGTACCCCTGGCAGGTCTACAAGCTCGTTGGTACCAGTGGTGCTAATTGAGTGTTTGGAAATAGCTAACCCCGTCCGCTTCAGAAAGTCATACCAACCCCGACAGAACAGATCCACACACCTTTGGTTTTGTGAACCTCGCAGGGGTTTGCAAGGGTACAAAAACAATGATCGGTCATTAGCTGAAGGCTACAGTGCCATAGCTACCATTGAGGACACCAAGGTCAAGTATTTTTTCATGTCTATTACCAAATAGACTTAATTCCGTTCCTCAGAGAGAACATCAATTGCAATTCACGAAAGGCTAAAATATGAGAACATATTAAAGCACAAACTGAGAGGCATATGTACAGCATTTACATGCTAAAATTCATCCTGACTGAAATGACTAAATTAAATGGGAAGGAAAGAGCACACCCTGGCCTAATAAACCCCCCCACCCCCCACCCTGCCGCAGCCCACCCCAGCCGAGTCTCTGGACCATGGTATTTTTAGGTCCTGGTCATGCCCCAGAAAAGCTCCTTTAATATGAGAGGAAATTTCATCTGTGAAATCAGCTCCGCTCTGAATACACCTTATTAATCCCCTGTGGGGAAATTCATATTTCATTTCGGGAGGCAGAGACGTGTTCAACAGCAAGGCCCCCGAGGGCAGGCCCCATACGGCTGGCGCTTTAGAGAAGGCAGCGTTATTCTGCACACCTCCTTCTTTAACAGAGCCCTCCCCTAGACTTGTGGGGGCCCTAGGCGAGAAATAATCCTGCAAAACAGGGAGACGTACTGAGATCTTTTATTTTTAATCGATTTGTCAGAAGAACGTGAGAACGCGACACCCCAAGCGCAGAGACTGATCTGCCTGGTGAGACTGACAGCTCCGTCCTGGTGTCTTCACACCTTCCAGAAAGCTGTTTTCACCGTCCTCGCACTTGGAGCCACATCGAGCTCTCTGAGGCATTATTGTGCGGGATGAGAAACAGGCATCTTCTTATTGGGCTCGTTAATTAAGAACTTTTAATCCCAGAGAGAGGACGTGTTCTTTCTTTCTTCTTGTAGGACTGCATGTTCTCTGTCTGCCGGCTGCCTGTGTTTCACTGGCCATGTTCACATGATCTCCACAGCACCGTGCATTCGGCTGCAGGCAGTGAGGGACATTTAAATTGGCCGCCTGCAGTTTGACATCATTAAATTAATTGCTATGGACGTATATGTTTGATGTGAGAATAACTTAAATGTCGTTAGTGGCTCAAAACAGAGTTTGATGAACCTACTTATCAGAATGATTCAGTACCCTACAACAGGTCGCCGTAATTGGTTTTGGTTAACAATACGAAAGGCTCCATTTAGCTCTACAATCATTAATCACAGAGGAGTCAAACCAAACACAGCGTTTTACCAAACATAAACTACATGGGATAAATGAATACAAGGTGAGTGACATTGAAAATTTGTGCTTATCAAAGAATCAAAGATACTGTGGCTTAGCAATCTACTGTGTATCAGTTTATAGCAGGGGGTAAACCAGAACATTTACCATTTGCCATATAAGACAATCACACCAATAAAAGCCCCTAGGTTTGAATAGAAGGTCTGAAGGTTTAATGGCTCACCTGTAAGAAGGAGTTGAGCTGGTTTTTGGACTTGTCGAGAAATTTTTGGTCAACGGACTTGAACGGCAGTTTACTGACAGAAGGCAGCTGCATTTTCTTCAAGGAGGGAAAGCACTGGAAAAATTTGACAGAACGACAACAAAAAGAGGAAGGAACAACGCTTCAAAGAACATGGCAGGTAACACTTATCTTCTCCATTAGTATTCATAATTATATACGGTGAGCACGGTGACTCAATCCCATCGCCATGGCGACACGACCTCTGGGTCCCGCCATTAATGCACCTACTGAACCCCAGTGGCCTTTGAAGTGCAGTGCGCAAACGCTGATTAAAACACCTGGAGATGGTCACACACCTCTGATCTGCGGGGCGCTAGCTAGCGAACGATTACCTCCGTCAGCTTCCTGTGAAGCGCCTGGAACTCGCTCAGCTTCCTGGAGACCGTCCAGCGGTTGCTGTCCGAGTCGTCTCCCCCCAGCAGACTCACGGTCACCGAGTAGCAGGGCATGTGCTCACCGTTCTCTTCCACGGCCTGCGGGGCACAGACACGCTCAGCCTCCGTAGCGCAACCTGCTAACGCCCCTTAGCATTTCAATCATCGGTCTCTTGAGCCATAACTGCTTTTGACTGGCTGACAAATATGGAAGAAATCAAGTGAAATGTATCTCCATTTGTCCGGCCTGGTCAGCAGAGGTGGAAAGTCCAGGGGACAGAAAGTAAAAGTCCTGCCATGTCTCCCTTCCATCCCACTCAGCCAGCTGATTTCACCAATTATTTCGCCTCCTGGCTGAAAAATTGTGGTAATTAGCAAATCCAGGTGATGAGAACAAAATACTGGGGGGAGTACCTTAAGATCTTTAAGAACCTGGATTTTTTCACCTCTACGGTTCACTCATGATGGTAGCTTTAATGCTGGTGACTGCCTTACCAAACTACAATACTCAAGAACTATTTAACTTCAAAAAAATCATCATCACTAAATTATAATTTCCAGTGTCTTTACTGTGGGTCATCTCGGGCGAGCGACAAAAAACACAACAAAAGGACTCCTGTTCCGACAGCACAATGTCTGACCCCAGATATGACGGTAGGCTGGACAGGAGCCCATGTGAGTTACGGGAATACAATATATTTATCCTTTGGAAACTGCCACAGACAGAAAGTCATTTACACGGTGCTGGCATGGTCTTGCTCACTTATCACAGATGTCATGCTATAAAATAGGGCTTCGACTTCAGTCGTACAGAGGAACCTCCATTATTTATAAGCGTGAGTTATAGACTGGCGTAGGAAGAAAAATATATACTGTATAAAGAAAAATAAAAGCCGTCAAAGAGCCAGGGCTACTCCGTCAGGGGTAAACCTCAGGTTTTGTGGGGACTTTTTTCATTTTATATTTCACCATAATATATTCAGGCATTTCCATCTGATCTGCTATCTACAAGTTCAATCTTTGGAAAACAATAGGAAATTGAAATTAGACAAGCTAACTGCAGCAAAAATGACTAGGTACAGTGTAACAACCAGTTTTGACTTTCAAAAGTCACAATCATCTGATAAGAAGGTAACGGCTCTCCAGAGTCCAACCCTACCAAAGCATGCCTCATTCAACAGCCAGGGTGTGTCCCAAAACTTTAAAAAAATGTTTCATTCATCCCTGCCCCCGTACTTCTGGATAGGAGACAAGGTGGTTGTGGAGGAAAGGAGGATACCTCTTTCAAGCATTGGGACACACCCAAAGAGAACTTGCTGAGCTGCTAATTAGTACAATCAGGTGTGCCAGATAAGGGCTGAAATGAGAACCTACGGGACAGTACATCTCCAGAAAAGGGTTAGGCAGCCCTGCACTCCAGACTCTCTCAGCATTTCCGGTTATCCTTTGAGGCTTTCCTGACGGCCGGCGGTTGTCCTCTTGCCCTCAATCTAATTCTGTTTCTTCACATTGTGCCGGCAGACGGAGAAGTGACAAAGGAGTCATCTATTTCCACTGCCACCAAGGCTGCTCAGACACGGGGTGTAAAAGGCCATTTGGGCTCAAGAGATTAGAGCGCTTTCCGTCTCATTAACGTCTGGCACAGTGGCAGAAGAAAGGTATTGATTTCAAAAGAACCTACACTTTAAACGTCTCCTGGAGGGGAGGGGTTTGAGGAGCACAAAGTCTCCCTCATCCAACCAGATGGCCTTACGATGACTTCCTCCACCCAGAGTCCCAGACACAGCCTACAGCCCTGTTTTCAAATCACAGATGTCAAGGGCTGGGAACTGCTGCTTTTCCACCCTTCCTTTACCTGGGAGTGTGTTAAAACAGACAGTAGCACTAATTGTTCCGTTAATTACCTGTCAGAAAAGAAAACCAGGACCAGATTCCAGTATCCATGGTCTACAGCAGGGCTGTCCAACCCTATACCTCCAGATCTACCGTCCTGTAGGTTTTCACTCCGAACTGAACAATGTGCACTTCATTCACAGCAAAAGATCTCATCTCACCTGTATCAAAGCAGGATTACTTTGCTGGATAACTTCACAGAGTAAAACCCAGAACAGCTCGTTTTACTTCAGTCCATGTTCCGGATTTGGGAGGGTCCTGGGTATTACTCAGTGAAGTTATCCAGCTAACCCAGTAATCCTGCATTGTGATACAGTCCCCTAGTGTAGCGCAATGCTACACAGGTTCCTTGCATGTGACCAGTGATGATGAGCGATGAGTTTCTCTGAGCGCAGAGACCCACCTCGGTACCACTGATGGCGGCCCTCCAGACGCCCAGGTTCTCACACCACCAGTCCGTGCGCGAGATGTGCTCCTGCAGGTCGCTGTGCTCCTTCTCCATCGCCGCGATCTCCTCCTTCAGCTGGAACACAATCTGAGAATGCAACATGCGGTTTTTTAAACGAGGCCTTCTTTTAAACAGCAGCGATGGGGTTTTTCAGAAAACGGAAAGCGGGAAAGGTAAAATAGGCCAATGATCTGTGTATGAAATTTGACTACTGCTTATTGACTCTGTCTGTACATCGAGTAATAGTATGAAAAAAGTGCTTTACCTTAGGGCGAATATCAATAATGTTAGTAGAATTTTAGGACACTAGACTTCCTGCATTGAATATGAAGAGCAGCTATAAACTAAAGGACAAAAAAAAACAAGCTTGGGAACAAATCTTACACAGAGTTCTGTACTGCGTTGGAGATTCATTGGTGTACAGTGTCGGGGGATGTGTTCTCTGTGCTAACAGGGGGGTATGCAGGATGTACCTTTTTGTCCGGTTTGGGAGCGTTCTGTATGGAGCCCAGGGCGTGGCGCTTGTACTCCAGTTTGTCGTATAGCTGGTGCAGCTTGTTAGCAGCGTAGCTAGCCTGCTCATTGATGCCCGTGCTTCCCTCATCCAGAACCTCCTCTCTCCCCTCAATGACCTGCCGTTCAGAGAGCGGAGGAGTGAATGAGATCAGCTCATAGCACTGCTGAGGTAAAACCCAATGACTGTCGAAGGGCAGTATACTTTAAAAATATCATAGAACTGAAATTTCTATCAATGGGTATGCAATGTTTCACTTCTACTTTCCTGTGTGATCAGTTCCCGGTTTATAAGTTCCACTATTCTACTTTTTCCCCACACTACATTTCAGCAAATTCTGCATTTTGTATAAAAATTGCCTTTGAATGTCTTATGTAGTGCTCTGCACAGTACTTCTTTAAATTAGGGCACTATGTTAGCAACATGAGAATGCTGAATAAAACAGGCCATATAGTACATCAAGGCTCTCCATTCACCTACACACTAGAGAGTATCCAGCACTACATCTAGCCTTTGCGGGCCTGGCAAGCCATTCCGCAAACTTTCCAAGCTTTCCATTACTCAATTATTTACAAAGGATTGATTAGCTGCCAGATCAAAACGGCCCAGTGCATTGCGGGTCGGCTCCGAGCCGGGCTCACCGCCTCGTCCTTGTCCTCCCCGCTGGACTGCCGGCGCTCCTCCCGCTTCACCAGCAGCTCGTACACGTCGCTCACCAGGAAGGACGGGTAGTAGCGCTCCTTCATGGTCTCGTACACGTCCGCCTGGATCTTGTGGAAGACGTCCGTGCCCTTGTTGCCTACCAGGGTCTGCTGGATCTCCTTGTACAGGGCCTTCTCCACCGGGATCTCCCGGCTCTCCACAAAGAACTTCTGGTAGATCTCCCCCACCAGCTGGGGCACCTCGTTCTGCGGAGGAAAAGTCACCTCCCAAAGCTCACATGCTACACCTTGCAAAATGCTGCGTTAACTGAAAATATGGTCCTCGTGTCAGTATATTCATCAACCTACACCAGAGAATGTGTGACCGTGTTTCTCTTTCAAGAACAACATAAGACAAAGACAGATAACTCAAAACGATTTTCATTTAGCCTTCTTCTTGTCCCTAAAAGCTGGTATACAATTAAAGCAGGATAATTACTAAAGTAATTGCAGCTCATTTCCTTGCACAACATCAGTATTACCAGTATGCAGTAGGGTTGCACCATCTGAAACCATGCACAAAACTCCACAAACCAAAACACTTTATGCATACTTATGAATGTCTGACAACCTGGAGCACCCTTCTGATTGAAAGCTCTTTGACTCCTTATGAAGATATCAATGTCCATGAAAGCTGTATTTCAGAATCCTGTAAAATAACTGCTGGAAAATAACCACAGTATGGTGCTCTGCCAGATAATCAAAAGACCAGCTACCCTCTGGGGGGAAAAAAACATCAAGCAAATTCATCCATGTTCGATTTTCAACTTTTTCAGATTTTTCAAGAGTACTAGTGCCGTAAAACAAAAACAGAGCTTCCTGTTTGAGGTCCTGTGAGGTCCTTTTATTGATCAGGCACACAGTGGGCCACCAGGGGCGGCCTGCAGAGGTCCTGCTAGTGTCCCTACCTTGTTAGCACTCTTCAACAAGTCTGCTAGCTCCCAGAAGCTGATCAGGGCCCTCTTGTCCACCCGCTCCATATAGACACGGAAATGTTCCCGGAAGGTGGAATTTGACATGATCTCCTCAAACTGGATGATCTGCAGAGGCCAGAAGACAGGCGATGGAAAGAGGTGAGCTTTCACCACCCAAATTTTTGTCGTCGTGTTCAAATTAAACCGCACTCTCAGATGAGCAGTAAAATAACATCCGATTTGGCAACCGCTTCATAAAAGGCATGTATTGTATGAAATACACATCTGGGAACTGATAGCCATGCCACCAGACTTGATGAGTATAATTTTCTTACATTGTTTATGCTTAAAATGACCATGGAGGCATCAGAAATACACAGATACATTACCGTTTGGAATCACACAACTTTTTCGGCACATTGTTTTATGCTGCCTTGGTGAATAAAAGTATATAAAACATAAACTTTAGAATGGTAGCATACAGCACGAACACTTGACGGCAGACATCTGCCCTTACCCGAGAAGTATTCCTCGAGGCTGGTAAAAGGCCATTACATCATTAGGGCTGGTTCATTGGTGTGATTTTGTGCGGGGGGACTATCGGACGACACGGCTCTGAGCACGATAGGGAGCTGACTCATCACATGTCCACAGTGGGGGGGGGGGGCAGAGCCCTGAAAATGTCACCGACGCCGTGGGGAATCTATCCATCGATAAAACGCGAAGCCCTCAAACCCGAGTCCCCCGCACACGCTTCCCCAGATTTAATAAAAGTGGGTCAATGGGCCAACTTAATATGGCCAGTGTGCGCCGTCCGCTTACGGTAAACGAGGCTGGAGCAGGGCAATTAGAGTAATAGCTTGTAAATGTAATAACGTGTCTGGGAGGGGGTGGGGGAGGCTGTGGGCCCTCAGACCGCACAGCTTCCTCTCCTGTTGAGCAGGCCTGAGGAGGCAGCAGCTTCCACACGCCGAAGGCTCCTGTGCTAAACGTCCCCAAAAATCTAAGTTTTATTGGCTTTTAATTGTGTGAAAAGACCTACCTACAGAGATTAAGTGAGAACTGAGTTATTTCTGATATATTTGCAGCTATAAAATGCTTCTACAACATGGATATGAAATAAAACTGCTAAATAAAGAAAAATGTATAATTGAGGTCTCTGAAGCTCCCTGTATCCAAATACTCTTCAGCTCTGTGATCACAGGATGTCTAATCAGAGTTCAGAGTATTTGTTTTGGATTCAAATACTTTTCTGCATTTGACTAAGCTTGCCTGGTGTATTGGCACAAATTAATTGATCCCAAAAGTATAAACCCCGCCCATCGGCTCCTCCTTGCAGGCTCAGATGCACCAGGCAAGATCAATAGAGCACAGAACATTTTTTGAATCCAAAACAAATCCAGGACCCTCACCCTCTGGCTCTGCGGCTCCTCTCCGTCCTCAGGGGCCCCGTCCTCCTGCTGCTCATAGTTGGGGCCCCCCAGGAGCCGGATCCTCTTCTCGCACTGCTTCTTGGCCACGCTCAGCTGGTTGATGTAGCGCTTCATGTTGCGCGCGCGGAGCAGGTCTGCCTTCATGGCCGCGCTCTCCTTCCCTTTGCCCTCTGAGGGGGCACGGAGAGCGTGGAGGGTTAGAGTTACCACACACAAACACACACACAGACACATCGGTTCAACATGCATAAACAAATGAACATCCTAATTTAAAAAATATATAATATAGACAGATTCTTTGCTGGCTTCAAACCAAGCCTAAGCCTATACGTATACTGACTGCAAAGGAGAGATCAAACAGGGTTCCAATGCACTCTGGTGGCTGTTGAGGAAAGCAATTCTCGATGCGGTCAGCTTCGTTAACCCTCTGACCACAAACCATTGAAATCATGGCTAAATCATCATCATCATCCTCTGAATGAACACACAAAAAAGAACAAGATGCTTCAATAATTTAGAACATGCTTCAATAATCATGGTAAAGTTTATTTACTCGTTTTCAACCTGCAAGAGTTTGTTCTGACTGTGTAGAGAAAGAATAAAAAGGAAAATCGAACCTTATTTTCATGAGACACTGTGTGGCCTTCGAAGCTCTAATGTCGTGACATCCCGTCAAGGAACTTGGCTTTAGAAAAGAGAGCCTTTTACAGTCTGACAGCCGTGCGCACTGCTTTGATATTGATGCCACTTTATATAGCATTTCATTCAAAGGTATGCCATTTTACCACCGAGTTCATTCAGCACAGCGGGGACACAATCACTGTATGCAGCACTGAGGCCAATTAACATTCAATTAAGATAGCTCCAAATATAAAACCTGCTTGTGAACAAAGAGCTTTTATAGAAAACGAAAATGAAAACCCTCATTCATACAACTACCTGTGGCAAGTAAGCAGCATGAATAGCAATACTATTTATACATTTCATTATTTACCATTTTCTCACCTTCACAGCCTCAATTTTACAGGGTAACTTATTGCAAACAGAAACGGACCCCCGTGTCTCTCAGAGGTTTTGGTTTTTACGGTTTGGCCGACACGCCGCCCCGTGTTCCGTCTGTGAGAACATAAGGCCAGCGAGAGCCGGGCACGCAGGCGGGCGAGGCAGCTGCCACATCAACTTTTCTCCTTAATGGAACGGGCCGCTTTGACAGCCCGTTGTGAGGATTTATAGACTTGTTTTTGATCCCTTATTATCAGACGCGGGGCGGAGGAAAACGGATGAATGCAGCTCGCGCTCTGGCTGGGGGGAGCGGGGCTAAACCCCCCCTCCCCTGACGCCAACACCTCAAACAGCCATCTGTCACGTCCCTCTTCTGAGGGAGCTGCAGCCGTCACAAACGGAGTGAAAGAATGAAAAAAGAAAAGAAAGAAAGTTTCTCTCCTCTCAGACTAGCTGGAGTGTGTGAAACCCTGCTAGCAAAGATAACCTGGAGGGAGAGAAAGAGTGAAGCTTTTATTGGCGAATGCTTCAATCCACCGGACTCACCGATGGGGGGGGGGGGATTTTACCATGTGTTGTCTGAGGATGGATACAGATCTGAGCTCGTATATGTGGATCACATAAAACACCAGCAGCGTAACAGCAGGGCTCTGCAACTGTGGCCCCGAAGAGCCGCAGGGTCTGCTGCTTTTTGTTTTTCACTTTTAGAATGGAGAACCAAGGACAATCAGACTCAATAAAGGTGATTTAATGGTCTAATCAACTCTGTAATAGATCAATTAAGTGCTCAGTAACAATAAAGCCCAATAGGCCCTGCTGTTCTCCATGACCAGGGCTGCAGACTCCAGTTGTGAAGAATATGTGGCCCATTCTCATAATATTTCAAATTTAAACATTTATTTCTTATAATCTTTTTTTTATTTATTTTTAAATGATTGAATAGCATGATTTTTGGAATGTTTTCTCTTCTTTTCAGTGCTCTCTAACTCTATGCTTCCAGTTACCAGCAGTGATGGTTACATCAGCATTAGAATTTAAAAGCCATCGCTGTAACGTGATGGACTTTCCTCACCGCCTCACTCCGGTAAGGGGTTATTAGACTCGGCTACGCAGTAGATGACTAATGAAATGATAGAAGGCTCTGATGACTCAGGGCTGCAGTCTATGTCGTCTGAGTGATGATGTCACAGAGAGCCTCCTCCGAAAAGGAACAGTGTTTCAATCTAGTATAACCCCACAATATGGACTGCACCTAGTATATTTACCTTTTAATTAAAACTGGTATTTTTATATTTTAGACCCTGAGACAGAGGTGGAGTTACACTTCAGAAGGGAGTGTTGGTCAGCCATTTTGCGAACACACATTGCCGGCCAGCTAAGCTTTCAATGGTCCTTTTTTCGGTTTTAGACTAAACTCCACAAAAACACATCACCTACCATTAATAATGGCATGTGTTGTATTCACTGGACCCCAGACAGAAAAAAAACGAGTAGACAAAAGATACGAAGCACTCTCATTCCAGGACGCAGGCACGGACTCTCCAGAAGGATCGCCAACTGAACTGCGTGCCACAGAATGACAGTTACAGCAAAGGAGTTTAAGCCCCTGTCAGTCACGCTACCCGGACCACAGCGCAGGGCCGTGGTATGAATATTAAAAACGATAAGCACACATTAGGACTCCAGCCTAGAGCTCCAGGGGGATTCACCGGTGTGGTGGGCGTGCAGCAGCAGCCAGCCAGCCAGAGGGCTCTGTGTTCACAGGCAGAGCCCATAACCCCATGACTGATCAGGTCTGGGACAGACAGAGGGAGCCAGACACCCACTGACTGAGAGCACCATCCCTTCCTGACAGGCCAGCGAGCAGCTCGGTTTTCACTCCTCTCTCCCCGTGGTGAGTCTCCAGCCCCTGCTGCTCTGGAACAGCTCTGTGATTGGGGTCCAGAGAGCCTGGGGAGTGTGCTAACGTAGCAGGAATGTGACTAATGCTAAAGGAGGTGGGACAGGTACACTGCCTTAATGTTTTGGTCTTGTAAGGAGAAAATATAATTTCCTTTCCCTCAAGTAAAAAAATATTTGCTTGTTTTAAGTTACTGTTTGCATGACAAGTGAAATCTTCTTACCCCTTTGGCAATGAGGGGAGTCAACCACCTCACCACATTGGCAATATTTTTGGCAATTTAGCAAAAAAGGAATAGAAATCAGAGTTTAAACTCAGATAAGACTAAAATACTTGAGACTGGCTTTTGCAGTGTAGAACCAGGCCGGGCTGGACCGGACTGGACTGGACCTACCTTTGTGTTTCTTCAGCTGAGGAAGGCTGCTGATGGTGGTTGCTTGGATTATCTCCACCACAATCTGGTACCTGTGGAACATAACAATACATTCATTCAGCTGCTGCCCTTGCAGTGTGAGAGAACATGAATGCATTCATTTCAATTAGATGAGAAGTGGCACCAGACCAAACCAAGCTAACAAGATTCCCAGACCAGTATAATATGAAACATCACTAATGCATGTAACTAACCAAAACAGCCTTCACTAATAGCAATTGATGTTGGTCTAAGAAGACACTCCTGGAGATATACTGTGCTCAAAGCTCAGTTCACTCAGGCCCATTAATTGTGCAGCAGATAAAATACAATTATTTAACTAGAATACAGTATTGAATTATGAACCTAGATGGACTAAATAGCCTGTCCTCATTATCAATCGATAGACAAGCTTAAGATTTTACTGTATGAAGCTACAGTAGGAGAGGACACAGGCTTGGCATGCCACTACAGACTCCTTGCAAAGTCCTTCTACACCAATACTTTCTACAGGCTGTGTTACTTTGGTCACGCAAGATCTAATCGTTTCCTAACGAGGGAAAGTAAATGAAACCTCAAAATAAAGTCCAATCTCTGGTCTCAGCGCCATGCATCTTTAATGTCCTCTGAGCATTTGGTACTTCAGAAGTCTCTTTGTTCGCCACGCGGAAATAATAAAGAGAAGAGGGCGAAGAATTCAGCCAATTAAAAGCTCAGACACCGAATAAGCTAACCCAAGAACTCTCCTGAGGCATGCTAAATATTCAGCACGGCACACAAATATAAATGTCAGTTAAACGTCCAGGTACAAGGACCAGTTACCGAGGGAGCACATGTACTGAATCATTTAACGATCGCACAGCCATAACTCTTGGCCCGCTGTGACAGACGCCACGCAGGAAGCGGAAAACGGAAAGCAAGCGCTCTCGAGCTGTGTTACACGCACCCGTTTCTGTGGCCGTGCTAATTTGCTAATTGGACCGTTGCATGGATACACGTTTGGCCTTGCCAGTGGAATGGCCTGGATTAGCGATGTGTGTCACAGCCAGTACAGATAGATCCGTAGGGACTATTGTGCCGGGTTTAGCATCGCTGCTCTGGAATAAAGAGTTACCACCCGCCGTGTATCCGGAACAACAGTGGAAAGTGATTTCACGAACTAGCTTCACTAATTAGAATTGTAAAATTGTGGGGCGGCCTGTAGCGTAGTGGTTAAGGTAGATGACTGGGACCTGCAAGGTCGGTGGTTCGATCCCAGGTGTAGCCACAATAAGATCCGCACAGCCGTTGGGCCCTTGATCAAGACCCTTAACACTGCATTGCCCCAGGGGAGGATTGTCTTCTGCGTAGTCTAATCAACTGTACGTCACTCTGGATAAGAGCATCTGCAAAAACGGCATTAATGTAATGTAATGTAATGTAATGAACTAGAAAGTATAAGTGTCTGGAACAAAATACGGGGAGGATTTTTACTTTCTGAACCTGGATTTTCCACCTATAATCAGGAACTACTCATCCTATTGCTCCCACACCAGTGGTGTTAAATGCAGCTGGACTTAATTTCCCATGAGCGCTGAGGTTCAAAGGAGCATGTGCTCCGATTGGTCCTCGCACATTCGCCCGACGAGCCGTTTATTACCACAGACGAAAGTAGGGCAACGGTTGCCATGAGAACTCATTCCATTGTACTATAACATCTATAATAGAGTAATGTCACCCTAATTTAAAGCGCATATGATTTAAGATGTTCAATTTCATTACAGGGTATTGTGCATAAAAAAAGATAAATAAAGTATTTGTGCAGCGACAGGCATTCAGAGTCCAGCAATTGCACTGTGCTTTTTTTGGCTCTTGCACACAAGAAGCGTCCTATTTCGTCTGTTGCCATTGGTAATACTTCAGAAGCTTGGCGTTGCCATGGAAACGATAGGAGACAAGTCTATTGTGATACAAGCTGGGAAAAGGCCAGCCATGTTTTGTTTCAGTCTCTGATATACTGATACAGTACATGCAGTTCTGTGTTTTTTTTTGCCTGTGCCACCAGATTGGTAACATATCCCTGACTAATTACAATTGGAATAATCTTGACTCAAGCCAGTTCAGCTGTTCCACAGACAAAAGCTGGGGCATGAGTTATATGATTAAATTGCCTCCACTTCATCATTCCAGTATGCAGCTTAATGGATGTGCAGCCCTAATTATTTTTTATTATTTCTTTATTTATTTGCTTCCTGCTTCAGGGAGTCCTAATTACCCATGTTCTCAGCATTCCTCCCTGTGAAACATGAATCGCAACAGCAGTCTGCATTCAGTTCCTCATTTTATTCAGTACTTCAAACACAGCACCGTCAGGGATTTCAGCAGCCTAATTTCCTACATTTTGGCAACATGCAAGAGAAAATTTAACATTGCTCCTCCCGCAGGTAAAAAGTGCTACCAAACCGCTGCCCACTTTATTGCTTGTTAGCGTAAGGCTAGGGATTAAACCTAACCCGTCTGTTTACTTTTTTTCCAAAACAAATGAAAATACTCTTAGATGGGAACCAGAGGACTGTTTTTTTTCTGTGCGGTGAAATGCCACACACTCAAGAAAGAATTCTCTAGGCCATTTCACAGAGACTGCAATCTAATCTGGAGGCGTGCTTCAGGAGGAGCAGTACAGTCCGCTCTGTCAAACCGCGGTTTAAAAGTCCACACGGACCCCAGCAGTCCCTGCCTCAGTCACTCCTGTGTGTGGGTCCCCCTGTCAGCAGGGTGTGGAAAGGGCCTGGATGGTACGTAAGAGCAGAGGAAGCTGGAGTGCAGATGTGCAGTACAGGAAAGCTCCCACAGGGCCCTCTGTGAGTCATATTCTGATTTGTAGATTTAAAAATCATTCTTTGGCATTACGAGGTTTCAAGAGCAGAAATGTTATCAAAAACACTGCTACTATCAAAAACACTTATCAAAAACACTGCTACTAATCATTGACATTGTTAAAACCAATAAACCATTTTACATGCAGCAAATGTGCATTACCCTGCATATATTACACTGTGCCCTAAAATCCTCTCCTCATTATCCAACCGCACTGCATCTAAACTGAACATCTGCTATCTCCTCATTACCATTCATGCTCCATATTTATCAGACTGAAAAAAGGCTCTTCTATGTTTAAAATCACTCCTTTCAGGAACACGAGAGACAGATGATCTGAGAGATCTGGCCAGGGTCAGCCTTCAGGGTCACAAGAACATAATTTGATTTATAGCTCTTTCCCACTGGATAAATCAACAGAATGGCTATGACCTTGTGTATAACTTCTCATCAATTGCACGTCGCCCTATGAAACCACTGGGCAAAGTCAGCACTGGCACGGTGGGGATACGATCCCAGGCCATGAGACTCACTCACAGAGTGGTGCCACCCAGCAGTTTTATAAAAATACGGCACCTCACTGCCGAATGGAAGACAGTCAGGATCGTTCACTTACAAAAGAGGTACACGCATACGCACACTACATCACACACAAGTGCACACATGCACGCAAATGCATACACACGCAAATGCTCGCATGCACAAAAGCAACACAACAGCACACTTCACAAGACTCTGTACAAAACAACTGACGTGCTTCCCTGAGGCACTTCAGTCAGCACACAATATGCTAGTTGAAGAGGCAGGGCAAATGTCCACTGAACTGCAATCGTATCAGGCAACAGCAGAACCAATTGAAGGCTTCACCCAGCATGCTTCTAAAATCTCAGGCTGTGAGGTCATGTGACTCTGAGACGGTATCCCGAGGCGATGGGGGTGGGGTTGTTGCGGGGGCACGGGGTAGTGGGTGACTCAGCCAGTTTAGTCAGGCCCTCTCGACTCGCCTGTCAATCAGAAGCCGCCAAACGCACTGGACCGTCAGAGATGTGCCACGCCCACTACGCACGCGCGAGTCATCCTGGTGATTCAGACTCAAAGCCCAACCTGCAGAAGCACAATCCCAGAGGTCCGCGAGCCACTGAGCATCAGGGTTATTATTCAGAACCTGACCCGTCCTTCACACAGAGAGGACGGCCCCATCCGCAGTTCCAGTCACGGCAAAACGGCGAGTGAAGGCACGGCCGCTCGATAAGCCCGCCACGGCGACCTCACGTCAGCCGGGCTTAGTGCGGCCGGCTCTCGGAGCCGATCTCTTTTGCGGACGGACATCTGCATGAGCGGCGCGTCTGGAGGCCGCGCCGGTTACCATGGCTCATTGAGAGAGGCCCGTCAGCCAGCTTCGGCTCACCACGGAGCAATGGACGCTCCGCACTGCCCAGGTAACAAATGACAGTGGCCTGCCCCTAGACACGCATTTCAACAGGCTGAGAAAATCTTTTTCATGGAGCTCCTGGCTCATTCATATTCTATCACATTATTCCACTTGAGCGCAGGTACAAAGTAACTGTTCTCTACAGACTCCGTAGAATGTGCCCTGGTATAATTCGGTGAGACAGAAAGACATTATACCAGATGGAAAATCGCAAGGGATGCTGAGACTACCTTTTGTCATGTTATGTAAATGTGAAAATAACTGCAGATTCGATTGATGGTGCCGACAACTCCCCCGGTGCAAAATCGTTTTATATCACTCCGGGGTTCAGCACAGAAAACACACACACAAGTTACCAGGTAGCATGTCTTCCTATCCTGTCACTAGAGAGAATGGAGCCCAGAGCCCATATTCATGAAATACTGAAATACAGTAGGACATGAGCTGCATGAGCTGACCTGAGATTAGTCTTGGTCTTCGAGCTCATAATGGATGAGGTTAGGCTGGGTACCAGGGAAGACTGCTCCTAGACCACCACTCATTATGAGGGGTTTTATGGCTACGGACATGTAATTATTAAGAGTATCACAGTAGGTGTGCCGATATCCTTATCCATTTCAAGCTAAATGTTCTTACAATGTCACTAGAATATTTGCCCAACGTTACAACATTACCAAGACATTGCAGCAACATTGTGAGAACGTTTTGTGTTAGCTGGGATGCCATGCTGATTCTAGGTTAGTATTCCTGCTCGGTGATTTTACGAATGCAAGTGCAGACCACAGAAGCTTTTCCATAAAGTGAGCGGTGGACACATAAATGGCCCACATGCACAGTTTCTGTGTGTTTCAGCTTTTCATATCATCTTGGAACTTTCAGTTTGTGTGCCATAATGATTCAAGCAAAAAAATAAAAATAAAGTAATAATCGCTGTCGTATGTCCAACATGACATAAGATTTTGTCTAATTATCGGGTGATGTTAGAGAGAGAGCAGACCGTTTGGCTCTCGGGACAGAATTTCAGACACCATCACTGCTCTTTACAAATGTTTTGCGGGCATTTTAGATACTAAACCCAGGAAGAGAAAGCTGATGCCTGAATATACTCCAAAAAGCTACTGAAGGGGTGAGCTGCGAGTTAGCGGCCCCTCACCTCAGCTGCTTGAGGAACAGGATGTCGGAGCTGCTGCTGATGAGTTTGATGAACTCCTCGTAGGACGGGGCGTAGGTGTAGGCCTTCCTGTGGTGCTCGCTCACCTGCTCCCGGTACTCCAGCTGGGCCAGCAGGGTGCGGTTGATGTAGTCTGGGTCACTGAGGACCTCCACCAGGGGCTTCAGCACTGCGGCAGAGAGCAATGTCCGTCTCAGAGCTGGTCAGTACTGCATGTGCGCACACACAGACACACAGACACACAGACACACACACACACACACACACACACACACACACACACACACACACACACATACCCTCTCTCACACACACACACACACACAGACACACTCATACACACACACACACACACACACACACACACACAGACACACTCATACACACACACACACACACACACACACACACACACACACCCATATACACGCACACGCACATGCACACACACACACACACACACGCAAACATGGGAAAACCCGGGCACGCACACACACACACTGCCTGTAAACACACTCTTACTTTCATAAGGATGACATAATGCTTTTATGAGGGCTTACAATCAATGAGGCAATAATGGAGGCTGTGGGACCGCAGTTCCTTAGGAGAAAGAAAAAGTGAAACTACTGATCAGTAGCCAGCCCTGTAAATATTTGTAGCTGCAGTATATAATGTACAATAAGTACATAAGGTTCATAAACATTTCTCTAATTAACTGCACAAGTGTCTGAGAGAACCCCATTCAAACAGCCAGGAGGGAGAGGAAGTATAGGCCTGAGACTAAGCACTGATCTGAGAGCGTGTGGCTAGGCCATAAAATGTGTGATTCCACCTTTATTTCCTTTTATTGTACAACCTTTTACCAGTTTTCATTATATGCGATAAGAAGTGCACCATACATTCAAGCAGTCTGCAGCTTTGCAGTAGTAGCTCTAAGTAATATGTAATTTGCTAAGGCTAAAGTTTCCTGCTCTCAGTGTTGAATCTCGAGGGTTCACATCGTCACAGTGAAAAGGAGCCACTCCACTTTCCCAGGGTCGTGATTCGTTTCCTCGAGCGCCGTGACTCATTAAAAAAGATGGGGATCCGCAGCCATTTTCCAGATAATGTCTCTAAATTGGAATGAGCGATCTAATTAGCTCCGTGTCCGGTGGGCCCTGGAGAATAGTGGTGTTTAATAAACCCCCGGACTCCCACACACGGTTCTGCCACCTATGCACTGCGGGGCTAATGCTTGCTGGCCTCGAGCTTGAGGTAAACAAAGCTACGCTGTTCCACTGTGGGGCTTAGCCTACGCCTTCTGCAGGTTACAGCACAGAACCCGATAAAAATGCCCGTAAATCTCGAGCGAACGCCGAGAGCCCCAGCCACTTCGAGTCCCAGCTCAGTCCGAGGAAGGGCTTCAGTGAAACAGCTAACCTCATGACTCAAGTACAGACCCGAGAAACAAGGAAAAACCAAACCAAAACAGACCAAACAGAATCATTTCAACCCGGATTCACCTCTTGATGGGCGGTCATAGCCGAGCAACAGTGAGATTATTCATCTACAAACAAAAGGGCCAGATGGAAGATTCGCTGCAGTTGGATACCTGGATGGGAGAGGTTGCTAAGTAACAACAGCAATAAAGGTTCTAAAGTCCTGCGTGTCCCCCCTCCCTTTAATCCATAGTGGTTTCCAGTCACGTGTGTGTGTGGGTGTGTAGACTTCTGCGGTCCAGACCACCCTTCCCTGTCTCACTCACAACGCCATTACCTCCATCTCTGAACATTACCCTCTCTGTACCTCCATGCACTGGAGCAAAGACCTTAAGAGTCCAGATCCCATGAATAGCTCTCAAATAACCAAGAACTTACTTTAAAATGCACCATAACACTCTCAAATGTCAACCCAGGGCAGGTCAAAATGTTCATCATGTTGTTAGCCTTGAGATGCTAATGCAGTGAGAGCACTCGGTTGCCTTTATTGGCTTCTGAACCCGCATTGCCCGATACGGCCACATCCGATGCCCGGTGCGTAAGAAGTGACAGAGAGGGGAGCCCAGAGAAGGGCCCTGATTGGCCAGGCGAGTGCAGCGCACCTTTGGTGGCGATGATCTCCACCAGCACGGCGCGCAGGGTGTGGGAGCGGGCGTCGCACACGGGCAGCAGCGTGAGGGTGAGCAGCCGGGAGCAGCAGCGCAGGAAACACAGCTCCTCCCCTGGGCTGCGCAGGCACGGATGCAGGGGGAAGGGCCTGGGTGGGTCCTCCTGCCTATGGGAGCAACAGAGAGGGGCAGGGGAGGGGCCAGGAGAGAGAGGGGGCAGGACAGGGGGCCGGAGAGGAAGGGAGAGGGGCCAGGAGAGGGAGGGGCCGGGAGAGACAGGGCAGGAGTGGGAGGGGGAGGGGTCAGGACATGGAGGGGGAGGGGCCAGACATGGAGGGGGCAAATATTACTCACAGCCGATTAATGCTCGGAGGAGCATAGCAAAAAGCTCTGAGCTCTACTCTGGACCCGGGAAGCAAACTACCCTTCTATTCTGTCAGGAGAGCAATTCCTAAAAAAGGTACTGAATCAGCACTGTGTGCACAAAACCACTTCTGCAAAGTCAAACATTTCTATTTTGTTTCAGATTCTGTCTGTGCTCTGGAATGTTCTTCACAAAGATAGAAAGTTTACATACATTTTCTCAAAATAGCAAGAGAAGACAGTCACAACGAGCATAAGCAATTAGCTGGAATGTGGAAATATGGAAGAATAAAAATGTATGTGTGACTCATTACTCTGTGTGTGAGGTTTTTTTTCTCCGATACTGTGTGCCAAGCAGAAAAGCTACAGTTAGGCAGAAAATCTGTCATAACCACACAATCTGACCTCAACCTGATCTTTTACTTTATTGATCAACTGTTCTGTAAACAATTGATTAACTGTTTGCGTTTGCAAAGCTAACTGCTCCAACATTAGGCAAAAGATGACTCTGAACTGGAAGCTGCATAGCACAGTCTGTCCACACCCCACAATGCATCACTGTGAGGTCTCTACAAAAACAAAAAAGAGATGAAACCAGCTAGAAAAGCCATCTCTTTGGAGGTCTCTCTCACAGCGCGGATTAATATGAAAGGAATTGATATCCACTCCAAGATGATGGATGTCTCTGTACTAGCAGTTTTCAAACCTTGCTGCGAAATGGTATTCAGCAATAGGGGCCCTTATTATTCTGGCCTTTTTGCTACACTGCAAAAGCCAAAAAGTAGGTCAGTCCAAACACATATTTTAGTCTTATATTGAGACTTAAGATAATATATATATTTATTTTTTAAACAAAGATATTGCCAGGGAGGTGAGAGAGTATTACTCATTTCAAGGGGTTAGATGTTTTCACTTGTCAAGCAAAAAGTAATTTAAACCAAGCTTGTTGTTGAGGGAAAAAATGAGATGAAGTCTTATTACAAGACTAAAACACTCGCTAAGACACATTTTTGCAGTGTACAGGTTGATCCATTGGTAACTGGAGCTACACTAACTACAACAAGCAAAAGCTAAGGCCCATAGTCACTCCACCTCGGTATCAAAAATACCCCAGTATTAGCAAACCTAAATTCACTTCCACTGCCCCTTGAGGGCACTAATACATGTACCTTTCATACAGAGGCCAGTTTTTAAACATTAATATTTAAAGTCATAAAACATCACCAAAAAAGAACCTCACTTCCCTATGGCCAGAATAAACTGAAAAATCTCCGTTGCTGAAAGGCAATTGCTTCTCATTCACAGTACGCTCCTCCAAATAAATTCCACATAAAATGAACTTGCTCACTAATAGGACTAGCTTGTGCGGCTCCACAGAAATGCATCTTCATTCATTTACAAACCTAACATTCAATCATTTCATCTGTGGCTGCCACGTTATTAGTAAGCCAAACAGAATTACTGGTGTAGGTCACAATATAAGAATAATTTTATGGACAAACGGGCCCCGTGCCAAGCTAAATAACCAATTCCTGTAGCTTCGGTTCGGTTCAGTGTCCTGTCCTTTTGTTGACTGAAAAATATTCTGACCTCCAGGCAGAGGACACAACTTCCCGTCGCTCACGGAAACATGCCTACTGTTGGCAGCGAGGTTCCAAATGACATTCCAAGGTCAAAAACAAACTGAAGCAGCCAGTGATGACCGAATACAATTATACATTTTGAGATCTACCCATAATTCTCTGCTGCAGAGGAAGCAGCCAGCTGATCACATGGCCTGAGAGGAAACGCTTCACATTTCACGGAGCTGGCTGCTTCATTTACCCAACCCATTATCTGCTCCAACACTTCACAACATGAGAGGGAACTCACAATAGATTGGCTGAATGTACACACCAATGGGTCTGCCAGTATACTGCCTCTTTATAACATGAGTCTATGTCTGTACACTGCGTCTTTATAACATGAGTCTGTATGTCTGTACACTGCCTCTTTATAACATGAGTCTATATGTCTGTACACTGCATCTTTATAATATGAGTCTGTATGTCTGTACACTGCCTCTTTATAACATGGGTCTATATGTCTGTGCCTCTCCGCTCTTCCAGCAGGTGGATATTAATGAACATTTTGCAGCAAAGAAGCTCTGATGAGCTGCCAAATATAAAAAGATGTGCAGAATGCCAAAAAGGCTAAAGTGAAATTAAATATTTTATTTTTTTGTTTTCAGCAAAGTCCTCAGCAAACCGTGTCTTATTCACCTGGAAATGAACTTGAAAATATCATCAGGCTAATGGTTTTTTTTTCTCCTCATAAAATTCTCAATTACAAGGACGGATGTGGTAAGAGTTTATGGACTTGTGGCTTTAGTACAGGGTTTCAAATGGAAGGCCGATGAGATTGATGTCAGCTTTGCGTATGAATGAGAACAGCTCAATCACAGCAACCAACTGCACATACACTTTAATCCACAGCACAGCCTAGGCCACTCAGCACCTTACAGCACATGGAAATACTTTCTCTGGGCGGTTTTAAAAACTGATTTTGAGGGATGGCCATCTGCTCTCTCTTAACCAAAGACATCAGCTGTGTTAACCACACACACACACAAACACCCGCCCCCCTGTGCTGGCTCAGACCTGGTGTTGGCAGTCTTCAGGTTACAGAAGTGGGTGTGCAGGGTCTTGACCATGTCATTGCAGACCACATTAACCACGTCCACTGCAGCCAAACGGCTCCTCAGCTGCTTGACCATTTCCCAGAAGTCCTCAGACAGCATCTGGTAGAGCTGGCCCTCATCCTGGCTCAGAGGAACGTACCAGGGAAGGACATAGTCCCTGTAGCTGTAGTCAAACACTGAGAGAGAGAGGGAGGGAGAGAGAGAGGAGGAGAGGAGGGGAGGGAAAGAGGAGAGAGAAAGAGGAGGGAAAGAGAGGAGGGGGAGAGAGAGAGGAGGAGAGGAGGGGAGGGAAAGAGGAGAGAGAAAGAGGAGGGAAAGAGAGGAGGGGGAGAGAGAGAGAATGTCGATGGGGAGAGAGAGAAAGAGAGGGGGAGAGAGATGGAGAGAGTGTGGAGAGTGAGAAACCACGCAGACAAAAGCTACAATGTGTTACAGTACCTGTTCAACTTGTAAATATAATTACAGTTAATGACTAAATTCTCTCAATAGTCTATAATTCATTTTTTCCCCCTTTTTATTTCGAATTGTGTGTGTTTATGCCTCACGAATTGGCAATACTGTATGTATTTCATGCCAATAAAGCATATTGAATTGAAAATTGAATTGAGTGGAGAGGGAGAGGGAGAGGGAGAGAGCGGGCGGAGAGAGAGAGAGAGATGGGGGGGAGATCAGGATGAAGGACATCAGCAGGACGTACACATGAGTGGGATTAAAACCCAGTGTCGTTCATACAGGAGACAGTGTGTTGCACTGGGTGGTGGTGATCGTGCATAATGAACGTGCTTCTTGCTGCAGGAAACGTGCCCTCGTTCTATCAAAGTCAAACGCTAGGAGAGGGGACCTCCAGCGGTGCAGACGCAATTTCTCAACAATCAATTATCACAGCAATCTACCTTCAACTTCATTTCTCCACTTTACCATCCCCCTTTCTCTTTCATACACTGTGCATTATTCACACACATACATATTTTAAGCCTCTGTCAAAGTAAGGAAATGACATGGAGGCCAATTATATGCTGGCTATTAGCTTGTTTTACATCACGGTCCGCCAAAACACTGCAGACGCAGAATGGCCTAATAAGGGGCCCAAATTGAAGACGAAGAGTTTTTAATGAATGCAGTATAATTAACCTGAGCAGCAGACTCAAAAGATGGCCTACCTGTTTCAATAACAATGCAGCCTCCTCCATAGTAGCCCTCCAGAGTATTAACTATCCAAACTATCACTTGATTCATTAGCTATAATTGCTATAATTGAATCAGCTGTAGTCAATTATCTAAAATTGCTCATAGACCGCACCAACATTCAATTAAACAATATAGTAGCAATAAGCCAAGTCAACTGTCCTTTTTATAGACTATGTAAGAGTACAGGTAAATTATGTCTTGGCATCATAGTGGTGATATTGGATTTATATATGGGTTTGCTGATAAGCATTGTACTTTTACTTTATAAACTTCTGAAGGGCTATTTGCGCATGTCTGTTCAGAAGTCAGAGCCAATCAAATCCCCTGTTGCTAGGCAATATGTCCTCTATCCAATCAGGCTATGTCTTTTCAAATCATTGTCTGCCATGTGTTGCCATGGCTGAAGAAATCATTTGGTACAGCTAGCCAGCCATTTGCAGTTACCTCAACACAGTGATGTGATGACAATACACATTGTACAGATTGTAATAATGTGTATACATAGGCTACATGACAGAGAATGTCATGTCGAGAATGAAATGCATCAAAAGACATTTTACTCCCTTCATAAGAAACATCACAGTAAATGTACTCTCAATACAAAATGCTGTGGAATGGCTATAAATATTCTTTAATAATAACACTCTCTGGCTATCCACAGTGTGATATAACACAATTCACTGCCACAGTACTGGATCAGCGGTGTGAATTTTTCCCTGGCAAAGGTTTCAAATGAATGTCAAAAGGGTTGCCAGGTGACAGATGGCCTGAGGTGGAGCCAAAGCGTACAGACGAACAGCTCCAGCAGCAAGTCCCAGTAGAGCTATCCCTCCGTTACCCCCAAACTCAAAATGGACCCACTGAGTGTGAGATGGTCCAAGCAGACATCGTTGCTCGGTCCCGCCTTTCCTGAGATTGCGGCCCTTCGGCCAGAAGACTGGAGGAGCACTGTTGCCAAGGTGACTCATCCGAATGTATAAATGGCCGTTCCCCTGCCTCAGCCGTGGCAATTTGTAAAGTGGGTGCAATGTTTCCCCGCCACCAGGGGAAGTAATGCAGATGGACATCTTCCACCCACACCGCTCCTAACTCATTACAGCCCCCGTCCCAGAGCGAGACTCACCTCCCGCTCAGCTGACCCCCAGGAGGGCTCAGGGGCTGGGTTGAGTGGAACTGCTGCAATTAATATACGGCCTACGAGGCAGCTAAACCCGGGCTATGAGTCATACGGTCTCTTCTGGAGCCAGACTGAGCTCCGATCACCCGGCTCGCCACTGCTGTGGAGAAACTAAGCTGAATGCACAGGCTACACTTGGACATAGCCCCATGGTTTCACACATGTTGATTCAATGTCTCTGTGAACCTGTCCAATGTCCACAATATGAGCAAGGTGTAAAGGCTACAGGATGTTTGCATTTCATACTTAATAACATAAATGAAACCACAAATTATATATGAATCTGTCATTCTGCCCTGTATGCAATCCGGCATTGCAAATTCAGCAAAGTAACTTAACAAGGTAATATTTTCTATTTGAGAAATAAAAATGATTTGACATCTCATCAGAAGACTAAAATACTTGTTACACTTTTTTTGCAGAGTACAAAGACAGTTAGCAGGGCTTTTTAGCTTGGGGGCCAGCTGCATATACCAGGCTGCAGCACAACACATCTCTGTCAGAAAAAAGCTTTCTGGGAAAACATGTCTCCATCAGCCCAGAACACATCTTCAGTCATACAACAAGAACAGTTTTCACTCCTTAGATATAAGGAAATAAAAACTGAGTCCAACCAGAACCATAAGTACATTATGGCTCTGATTCAGACTATATTTAGTACTCCAGCCAATCGCTTGAAGAAATGTTAAAGGGACTATGCACTGGAATGGAATGGAAATTGGTGAGCTTTCAAGAGAAAAACTGATAATGCCTGGCTGTGTGATAATAAATATTACATGGAGAAAATGCATTTTCAATGCATTATTAAAGAACGGTGCACAGGGCAGGAACATGAAGCACAGAGCTCCATCAATCAGCTTTCTTTACAACTGAGCTCCTGCGTGCTCTCATCTTACAATATATATGACATCAGAGATTCATCTTCAGCAGAGCACGAGGACAAAGCCAACAGGCTTCTCACAATGCAAATCACATGGCAAATGTAAGGGGAAAACCGAACCTGGTTATTATTCAGTATGATGGACCAGGCACTCACGATCCACTTACTCTATGGAATGAGACTTCAAGAACTGTCGCTCACCCTAAATTCCAACTAATGTGGACCTTTCCAGAGACCCCTGCGGGATAGGGAGATTTAAAAAAATCTAAATAATGACATTACCTCTTTGGATAAACCAATTATCCATTCATATCAGGAGGGGAGCAGCTGCAATATGTTACACAACTACTCTGTGGTGGGAGCCACATGAGGAAATTACATTTTTCAGCATATTTTAGATTTGACAGGGAGGTCTTTTTTAATTTGGCATTTCTCCATGGGGGCAAGGAAGGTTGTAAAATTCCGCTTTCACGTTAATTTCACATGCTGACCCTGTGGTGTCTTTCAGGCGAGAACTTCCACAGCTTTGGGAGCAGAGCCACAGCCTGCGGGCAGAACAATGCTTGACATCGAGGGGGGGGGGGGGGGGGGGTTGGGCAGGGGTGGACTACATATCCCAGATATCCTGTGAACACCTCCGTCGCTCAGTCTCTCTGGGACTCATTAATCCTCTTGAACACAGGCGTGGGTGCTGACTTCAAAGCCTTCCCCATGTTCTCATGTCAAATTCCATGTCCATGAGATGTAACCCCTCTCTGTGCTGCGGGGAGAAAAGCCAGGCCTCCTTACATACAGAAGTCCTGATGCAGAGGTGGGGTGGGTCTATGGCCAGACAGCCCCCCAGTTATACTCAAGTGTGTGCTGCAGTGTGTGATTGTGATTAGGGAAATAATGCTAGTGTGCGTGCGTGTGCGTGCGCACGCGTGTGTGTGTGTATGTGTGTGCGTGTGCGTGTGCGCGTGTGTGCGTGTGCGTGTGTATGTGTGTGTGTGTGTGGGCGTGTTCCCCGTCCGGAGAATTGTGGCAATGACGGCAGTGCATCATCTGATCCTCAACACCCTGCTCCCTCAGGCTCTGAACTTTACACACACAACAACCAGCTTTCTACACAGCAACCAGGGACAGAAACAGAAAAACTTTTTGGCAAATTAATTTTTTCACAGAATGTAATAAATTTGGCCAAAGACTTGACCCAGGTGGATAAAAAAAAAAGTTTAATAAGTTTTTTGGTTGTGAGAAATTTGAGAGCCAGCATGTGAAAATAAGATATGTTCTTACTGACAGATTCCCTGCTGCTCTGCTGATAAAAAACCCATGGTTGCTTGTGTGGAGAATAAAGTCAGTGTTCAAAACAGTCCAATTATCAACTTGAGCATAGAGAGCAGACACATACGCCTGCACTCTGGCATGAACAATAAACAACACCATCCACAGTGGAAGACCCAGAAAAGGCCCAATGTCCGTGAGTTGGCTCATTAAGGTTTCCAAATAATAATTTCCTTCTGAAGATACAGAACAGTCCAAAAACAGGGGTGGGGAAAGTAATGAGGACTAATGGGAATGCAAGGTGGCTTCCTCCAAACCACAATGTCCCAGCTATTAGACCCACAGTAACAAAATGGCAGATTCTGCAGTAGAAAATCCATCCACATAATCAAGTATTCCTCTCTAAAAGCTCCCAATTCCCATCTACAGTACAGTAGATTACATATTGTAGTGACTTCATATTCCACTCCTTATTCAATTTCCAAAGCATGTCAGCCATTCCAGGATTTAAGTACAGCCAACATAATAGGCTATAGGTCCAGTTTTAGCACACAGAGTGAAGTCAGGATCCAGCAAAGTATGTTGCACACCCTATCAGTCTGTGAGGACCTGTTCATTGGTTATCATCAGTGATCTAGATGCATCTGAGAGATGGGCATAATCACCCACACAGTCATTAGCCCAACACTGCATTTTAATTAGCTCATTTTGGAGCCTGTTGCGCGCAAACACTTGCGTTTAAATGACACAAAAGGCTTCTTTTTTTCAAACTGATTTAATTGAAATAAAGACTGCATTTATCTACATTTTTTCTAAAACTGCGGAGACTATTAAAATGGTCTGATAGAATTACCGCTGAGATGGAAATATTATGCTGATCAGCCCAGCACTTAAAATAATTTCTCTAGTGAGGTGCAGGGTCACATCTGTGATAGATACAGAGTAGGGGAGAACGATCGTCAAAACGATTCAAAACGAACTGTACTGGAATTTCACAACAGCTCAACCAGCCTATGTTTGTCTTTTAATTTACAACAGTCACTAGTAAGTGGGATTAAAGTAAGCTCACCATGTGTTGTTACATGGCAATTTTAATCATATAGAAACCACTGTTTTGCATCACAGCTTAAATTGCATTGCACCAAAACATTGGACCAACCTCACTTTTGCCGACAGGAAATCTTTAGAAAGCTTTTGGGCTGATTATAAGACTTATTTTAAATGCAGAGATCAGCAAAGCGAAACATTTTAGGAAAGAGACATCTGCATGTAAGAAAAAGGAGAAAGAGAAGATCAACTTCGCCCCGTTTGAAAGCAGACAGGTGGTGTGCTCTGCATGGGTAGCCAATGAACTGTGCTGTAATTAAAGGCCCACACACATTCCTCATGTTTTTGAGCTTTTCAGATCATCCTGGAGCTTTAGATTTGTGTTCCGCACTGATTCAAGTAAACAAATTACAGGTTGAAGAATGCATATTTTAGTGTTGCTATTTTTCAGAGCTGTTCGTAAAAAGATTTCCCAAGTTGCATGATGATGATGTTGCTAAATATAAACCTCTGAGCCAGCCTAATCTGCCCCTTTGAGACTGTGCCAAAAGCCTTTCCGCACCTAAATTAGTTAGGTAGTTCTTCAGTCAGTTACTAACCGGTTATTTTGCTCCTCAATCCCTCTCCCTCTCCCACACTATTGTATTCTCTCCACTTAAGCTACACTTTCGCCACGGTCAGAGAGCTGACCGCAGGAGGCAGAAATTGGGTTCTGGGGCAGGGTTAGACACTTTTCTAAAAACCTACGTCACTGTGCTTTGCGAGCGTTTTCTGGGCGTTTTAGATAAAAACCAGGAAGAGAACACTGATGCATGTGGGCCTTCAACTCCACCCAATCAGGGAGACGGAAAAGCCAGCAGAGGCTCCCCTGGGCCTCCTTCCATATAAACATGCAGAGCAGAATCACCACATCTTCAAGCTGTACTGCGACAGGCAGGCCCCAGGGTCTATCCAGTGTTCAAAGGGCCCCTCAGGCCCTCACTTAGCCGTCTGCACAGATGTCCGACAGGTAATATCACCTGCCCTTCTAAGCCCTGAAACCCTGTGTGAAATCAGGACACACTTTTCCCTCCTTTCCTACCAAAATAACTGTCATTTATTACATAATGCAATATAATGAAATAAAAAAATACACAGTTCACAAAATACCATAGAAAATCTGAACAAACAAAAACTGCAATTACACCTTATCAATGACTACCTCTTCATATCACTGATGCCAAAAGGCCAACATTAAAGAAATGAGTCACACTTTCTAGTGATAAAAAAAAAACAAAAAAACAAAAAAATAACTTTGAAATGCTATCAAAATTAGACAAAGAGTATTGCTTTGGAACAACAGCTAAATAATCCAGTGTGGGAAAACCAACAGTATTTCACCTAAAGAAGGGTGGAAAAAAATGAATTGTAGATGCAGACAAAAGCCTAAACATACTCATGAGATCCTGATCACCATTGGTTTACAGCTCAAGATGAGTCCCAACAACGCTCTGTTCACAATGCACCCAATAGCCTAATTTACGCCAGCTAACTCATAGTGTGCTCATATGCTGGCCTACATGCAATAACATTTGGCACTGAATTTCACTTGTAAATGAATGGAAGTCTTTTTTTCTTTTTCTTTTTTTACCTGCCAAACAGTTTGACAAGTTCAGTAAACACCGGAATTAACTTGCCAAACCTGCCTGTGTTTGTGAAGAAAAGAGTAAGCTAACATAAGAATTTATAGCGTTCAAAGTAAATATAATGTTGATTGAACCCAGGCCTCTATTTGATAACACTGTTGCTGTTGACATCGCTAAGAGACCGCGCAATAGGGGCCCACTGTCACTCAGATAACAACAGCCGCTTATCTGCACCGAGCCCATGAACCTCTACAGTTCACACCCAAGCTCCTGCAGAGACTTTCTTTCCGAGTCCACACCTGAGAAATCGTCCAGGCTGTTACCACTGCACGAGTACAGACCTACGGGTTCAGTCGAGAGTACCAGATCCGAGCGGATAAGACGTTTTATTTGTTTTTCAATAACGTGCCACGCTTGAGTGACTGTGCAGAAGCTCCTGCGGTTATAAAACTGAAGTCCCAGAGTGCCCTGTGGTTACGGGGAACTTTTAAAATAATAAGAGCACTCACCGGCAGGGAGCACAGCGGGACACACTCCAGGCCCAAGACACACCCTTAATAACGGCCCCCAGAACAGCCAGCTGACAGGAGAGGCTGTCCTAATCATCTGGCTGTTTCTGTGTGACATTCAAATGTCATCCAAAACCATAACCACCAAACATTTTGATGTCGGGCAGACCTCTAATCAATGTCGGTCATGGAGGTCGATATTATGTTGATTAGTGGGGCAGAGTTTAAAGGGTTTTTTATGCCAGTAATTGAAGCAGTACAATATGCAGCTCTATTATAGGTAGAGAAGTGAGTCATGACTCGACACCGACCAGCCTTGTAGCCACAATGCAGGTCGACAAATTGTGTGTGACAATGTGGATGACATAAATAACGCAATGCGACTGTGAAATCTAAAGATCCTTGCCAGACGACTGTCTAGACCTGGGGTGTTGGACTCTAGTCCTGGAGAGCTACAGCGTCAGCGATGCATTTCAGCTCTTCAGTGATTAAATTTAGTCACTGATTGGCAAAAAGAGTCCACACGCTTCCTGTCCAAGCCCCATTTGGCAGCTGATTGAAACAAAACCACGAGAATCTGCAGACATTGCAGTCCTCCAGGAAGTGTGCTTCACATCCCTGATGGAGAAAGTTGACGAAAGTAATATCACAAACCTCACGAAACTCACCTTCTTTGAGTGCTTTGTCCACATTGTGAGAAACCACCACTCTTCTAGTGGGCACAGACTCTACCATCGACCCAGGGTAGCGACCCTGCAGTAAAGAACAATCCACACATCACTGAAAGAGACTGAATCATGTCAGACTCCCCGAGTGACCAGACAAACAGGAAAAAAATAAAATAAAAAAATAAAAAAATCACAGCACAAGTGTCACCAAAGATGCATTTGAGACTCACCAGTAAATAAAAGCAGGCCTTCCTGTACGAGGTTAAAACGAAGGCTGTCGGAACAAGCATATGTAGTGAGCCTGGAACGTCAAGCCTGCTGCAGAGCCAAGGGGCAGCGGTTATCTTCGTCTGCACTCTGACCAGCCTGAGGCCATGCACAGCAAACAGGCAGGTAGCCTAACCGTTGGCATTGGGCCAGACATCGGCCTGCTGAAACCTTGCGGATTAAACCCTACAACTTTTACACATTTTCAAGTAATTCTGTCTGAAAGTGTGGAGTCATAGGCCGAATCTCAGGACTTATTCAACAGGCATAAAATTGAATTTTCTATCTAACACAAAGTTCACCCTGAATGGCTGTTTTACATTTGATAGCACTGTTCAGGAATTGTCTTGTGACTCGGGATCATTAGCTAGAGATTGGGGGTGGGGTAATGCATTACGGTAAATTCACACAGAATATAAACTGTTATTGCTTCATTGCATTGTGCATCTTTAATCTCCACCTGCTGTGAGCACATGACAGAAATGCTAATTGTAACGAGTTCTGACAAACGAAAGATGACGCGCATCGGCCATGTTCGGGGAAGCAAATCTTCTGCTTATCACGGAATAACGTGAGGTAGTGGATTCTATGGTACCTATAAACGTGTCTGTCAACTACGATAACTGCTTGGTACCTATTAAGCAGAGGTTGCATATGGATAAAGAAAAAACACAAATATCAGTGCATTGTTCATTTCTCGTGAATTTGGGATAAATGTGTGCTTTAGGTCTATTTAACCATTCGTGTCTCAAATAAATAAACAACGGAATCAATGGATTTTATGACAATAGGTTCAACACAGCTTTCTAGGTGTGCAGGTATACAATAGTTTTGATAACTTGCAAGAAAATTAAGTCGTGATTCCAGTGATAACCGAGAGAATTAGGAGCTACCTGGCAGCTGAGACAGTACTTACCATTAGTTTATTTAATAAGTCCGACAAGTGCGTTGACCTCATCTTCAAAGTGTCAAATCTGCTACTTTTAGGGGGACTCTTCTTCACCAAGAGCCCAACGCTTCCCAACGAAAAACAAAGCAATGGGAATGACACGTAAATAAAAAGCTTAAGAAAAAAAGATGTTACTGTGAGTTCCCCATTTCCAAACTGGAAGAGTATAGCTGCTGCTATTCCGATGGTAATGGCGTGTAAAAACCAAGATGAAGATTGGTTGGAAACGGCGCTAGACATGGGGACATTGGTGGTGATGCTTTGAGTCCTGCTGCCATCAAGATGCATTCTGCTGGGATTGACATTTCCTCAATGACGATTAGACAGACTTTACCCTTCTTGCATTTGATTGATCTCCACTCAAAACAATGCAATGTCCCATTAGCTAGCAAACTAGCTACGTAGTTTTCCGAGAACACATCGAAACGACGTGCGGTGAAAATGACGACCATGCAAAAATAGTGTCATTGTTCCAGATACTGCGAGCTGTCGAGCTACTTGGCTAGAGCAAGCTAACTACTGAAATTGCAAATTAAAGCGCCAACTAACTTACAAATCGCATTATTCAGTTTTCTAGGTCTGCAGCGCCTAAAGTCTCGGCAATTCAGCAAACGGAAATTACCAAGCTAGCTTTAATATTATCAGCAAGCAGCTGATATTAATAACAGGACGCGTCCGCTAGCTACCAGCTATTCTTTTTCCAATTCATTGAATCTTTCGGTACGCAGTTCACATCACCATTTGATACAATTCAAAACATAACGAATCAAGTGCACCCGCGGTTCGCACTTCTGTTGTCTCCTTGATCATGTGATCCACGTCCATTTCTGTATTGCAATCATTCTGGAAATAAAGCTGTGCGCAAGCAAAAGTGTTGTGCAATCGCCACCCAGAGTGGTAGCCGCACAATCCACATCAGGGGATACTGTCAGCAGTTATTGTCAGTTAATGTGGTTACTAACTTTATGGCTGTAGATTCACAGAAAACTCAAGTTAGAATGAACCCTACAGTAACTAGCTAGGTGAGTTGGCGTCATATCGAGCCCATCAATGAATGCTTTATCAGTGACTCAAATGTGTGCTTGTCTCGACAGTCCTTCAAATTAATCGCTCATCATTTATTTTACAGCTAACATTTGCATAACGGTGTATTTATTTATACAACATCTTTCATTTCGTAGCCCAAAGTCCATGTTGAAATTAAATAAACCATTAAAACATTGGAAAGTTATAAAATACAACAGAAAACAGTACATAACTAGACCAACTATGGGCGATATATGCATAAAATTAACACTCAAAATAAGTAACATTTTTATATTCAAATGAATGGCAATTAAAGGCAATCATTAAACCATGTTTTCTGAGTTGCTTGTAAAAATGTTCAAAGGATGACGACTCCGACATCCATCGCTCAGATCTGTTTGGGTAGGGCATTCCACTGTGTAGATGCATAAAACAAGACACAGCCGCCCACTTTCCCAACAGTACATTGGGAACATCAAGAATACAGACCTAAGGACATTTTGGGTTTGTTGTTTTAATTAAAGGTCAGTTATATGCTGTGCTTTAAGCAACGGTATCTAAACGGTATAAAACTCACAAGCAACCAATGCAATGTGGTGAGCACTGGCGTGATGTGTGCCAGTGAGGAGTGAAAATAGATATCGTGAACAAATATTTGGAGCAGACCAAAAATGAACGTGAATACTGTAATCACAGCTAAACGTGTAATTAAATATAAAGTAATAATATAAAGAATTACATTGCATGGATATAACCCATATAGAATGCGATGCAATCGTTGACTAGAAGAAAATGCTTGGAAAAATATAAAAAATATAACTCCATCAATAAAGCAATGAAAATAGAAAATACAATTATTTTTTTTGTTAACTTATACCACCATCTGCTGGAATGTCCGCGAGTTGTAGTTTGTAACCAGTCGCGTGGGTGTCAGGAAGTGACGTTGCCTAGTTACAGTAGTTTTTCCGCATATATTTTCATAAGTAGCAGGCTTGTCTTGTGTAGATTTAGCTATCTATTTGTCTGATCTACTTGTATAGATAACAGTATCACCATCAGTAAAAGTAATGTAACTGAACCCGTAGTTAGCTTGAAGTTTGCAGGCTGACAGGGTGTTCGGATTGGTTCGACACTGGTGAACTGAACGCCTGCCTGGTAAGATTCGCGGATGGTCTCCGACTGTGTTGTGCAACGTTGGGCAAATTTTACATTATTTCTGCTACATGAAAGCTAGCTAACATTCCCGTTAAATGTGTGGATGTTTGGTGCTTTACTAGCAGCAAGTAGTAGTCAAACCGCAATCACGAAACAAAATAGCTAACGTACAGGAGCCAAGGTTACGACAATCAAGCTAACGGTACTGAACCGAGATTAACGGGATAATGTGAGCTATAGTTAGCTAGTTAAATGCAACTATATCCAGTTAATTAGTAAACCGAGATGTGCTGATAGTACTGCTGTGGGTAACACTGACGCACAGACTTTGCGTCGTTTTCACTGCTACCACATGTCGGAGTAAATAAAAATCTAATTCAGCTAACGTTGACGTTAAGCAGTAAGAGTGATAAACTGAAGTGTGCGAGTTTTGATTTGAATTAACTTGTCTGATCAAACAGGCAGTGTTTGCGACATCAGGCATTAGTAACGTTAACGTTTAAGCTGACCAATTGCCCAACTTTATGTAGCTGAAGTTATTTGTTTGCTTACGTTAACGGACGTTAGCTAGCTAGTTATTTCACGTTTATTAGAACTGACATCCATTCCTTTTGCAACGTGTTAGCCAGCTAATGTTAGCTGTCTTACATAAAGCCCTTGGTGTTTCATGTCCTCTGTGGTCTGTGTGCTGCGTTCTTTCATATCCCGTGATTAGTGTGTAGGCGTTTCTGGCTAAGACTCGGTCTTGGATGCTTAAATATTATCCAACAAACGTTTATCCGTTGCCACCTTAAACTATCATCGACCGATAACGTTAGATTGTTACAATATTAATATTAAACGTTAGCATGCCATATAGCTAGGGTGTGTATAGCATTAGCAAACGTTAAATACGTATTTTTAGCAAAAAGGTGTTTTTACATTTTTTATAAAATTATTATTTGTCATTTCGATTTGCAGATTTATCCTGGTGGAAAAGTATAAAAATGTATAGTCCTAAAGAGCTTGAAGGAGAAGTGGATCATTCTTTCTTTGACAGTGATTGTGAAGAACATGGCAAAGAGAGGGGCGATAACGCCGCTGTCAGTGGTAGGAACACTGAAGTCCGGGCGCAGGTGGAGGTTGTAGTGTCGAGAGAGGGAAACTGTCTGTCAAATGAAGCTCAGTCAAAAGAAGCCAAGGGCGACTGCTCTGTGGAGGAGGACCGTAGTCGACCGTCCAGCACTTCTTCCCTGCTTTCTTTTGAAGAACAATCGGAAGCAGACGATGAGTTGGACAAGAATCGCAGCACCCATGTTCAGATCACAACCAAAATTCCCTCCGGCCTTTCGGCTGAGGAGAACGGGAAGGACAACGATGAGGATGATGACGAAGATGGATACAAAAGGAGCGACGAAGACACAGAAGAGGAGCCGGATCAGAAACCACCAAAGAGTAAAGTTGCAAACCACTGCCTACCGAAGAAGTCCAGCGGGAAGTTTAGGAGCGGAAAGCACAGCCCCGGCTCCTCGTCTAAATCCGACAGTTCTTACACCAGCCCGGAGGACAGCTCCGCCTCAGAGTCCTCTCCCCAGAGAAAGCGTGCCTGCTCACCTCCGTACCGAGCCAAACTGGGCGCGCTCGCCCGGAGAGAGAAGCTCAGACTCCCTCCAGAGGAGTCGGAGGACACGGTGACAGATGTGACCCCGCTGTCGACCCCGGACATAAGCCCCGTCCAGTCCTTCGAGCTGGCATTGAGAAAGGAGGGCGAGAGGGAACGAGTGATTGTCAGACAGCAGAATGTTCTTGGCGGACTTGCTGCGGACGACGTGGGCTCTGTTTCAGAAGGTGAGAAAAGAGAAGCTGAGGCTGTGTTCGAAACCACATACTACCATACTACTCGTACTAAACGTCAGGCTGATTGTAGTATGCCAATTATGCGGCGTCGATCACAGCCTTGTTGCGTCTCTGCGTCTGGTACGGGCCACCAGTCCTGTGAGGTAATAAGCGATCAGGACTGTTTTAAATTATGACGTAGTTCACACTGTGTATATTACTAAACATTATGAAATAATATACTGTGAGGTCCTAGTTGAAGTCCTTCCATCCATTTTCAACCGGATAAGCAGCCAAAACATGACCAAAAAGCCTCCTGGTTAGTACCTAGTTTTGTGTCAGTGATTTAGTCTTGACAGCAATTCTGTCATATTAAAGTAGGCCTACTGGCTTCAGAGACATAAGTAAGACACAATAAGATGCTGTGACTTTCCACTGTGACTTTCCCTGACTGTATTTACCCACACAGCTACATAGCAGTCTTTTTTGTGCAGTGCTGCATGGAAATGAACAATTTTGACCACATTCATTTTCTTTTACATTTGTAATACCCGTTCCTCCCCTGCTTTCTCAAGCTTTTCTGAGCGTCAGCCAGCAGCTGGAGCGGGAGCTGGTGCTAGAGACTTCCGGAAGGAGGCCCCGGAAGAACTTCTCCTTCAGCAACGACGAGGTGGCGCGCATTGACCGGGAGAACCAGCGCCTCCTGCGGGAGCTGACCCGGCGCAGCCCCCGAAGCCCCCGGCCCCGGAGCACGCCCCTGAAGAAGCCCAGCAGCCCGCCGGTGCGGATGTGCCACAGCGCCCTCAACAGGCAGCGCGAGCAGCTGCGCATCGAGCGCGAGAACGTGGTGAGGCCTCCCCCGGGGGTTCAGCTCTGGTGCCCTGTGAGGTGTCCTCACCCTTTTCTGTGCCCGTGGGGTGTAAAGCCACAGTGAAACGGAAGTTATGACGTATAGGTGGGCACATTTTTGGGGAAATTTCTGGAGAGCAGGGAGTGTATTTGATTGGCTTGAAATTACATGTTTGTGTGATTATTGAATATCGACTAAATTGGTGAAAAAGTTCATTTAGATTTCACTGTGACTTTAAATGACACTGAACCTACATTTTGCATTTATGTAAATGGTACAATGCATTTCAAGTTTTTCTGCTCATTTTTTTTGTGGGACTATTGGAGTTATGTAGTTGATCCTGAGGCTGTTTCAATAGTGTACTGGCAAAGCTGATTTTGGATTATGCTTAATGCACAGGATTGATATGAATATGGAATTTAGTTATGTTGGTGTACCCCTCTTAAAAATACAGTACAACAGCCTGTGTTGTTCTGACACTCCTATCAGACACACCTGTTAGTTTGCAAACTGCCCGTGGCAGCGCTTAACCCAAGGACTGGTGTATCTGTTTCAGTAATCCTCCCATCAGCTGTTTGACACAGTAAATGCAAAATAAAACAACAAGGCCTGGACGAATCTTATCTCTTGGTCGTAGTTTGCATAGCATCATACGGAAAGGCCTAGACCAGGGGTGTGTATAACAAAGCAGGATTACTGAGTTAGCTCACCGAGTAAGACCTGGAACACAACACTGAGAAAAGCCTAGAACAGCAGTGTAAAACTGAATTACCAGGGGGCTGCAGTGTCTGCAGGTTTGTGTGGTTTCCTTTCCATCAGCAGCCAATTAAGGCCTTGAGAATAAGGTGTGTGGATTCTTTAGCCAATCAATGACTTGATTCCCAGAGACCGAGAACAAGCCAAAAACCAGCAGACACTTCGGCCCTCCAGGACTGGAGTTTGACACCTGTGGCCTGTTTATTGTTTATTGAGATCTGCCATAACAAAGTGCACCTCATTCAACAAGTAGAGGCCTTGTTGAACTGCTAATTAGAATCAGGTGTGCCAAATTAGGATTTAAATGAAAAGCTACAGGCTGGTTGACCTCCAGGAACAGGGTTGGACAGCCCTGGCCTAGTAGACCTCACTAATCTCCTGCTTCTGGTTTGCATAGCATCGTAGCAGACGCTTTTATGAAGAGGAGCATTGTAGTTGCGATCCATATGTCTGTTATTATGGGAATATTGTGAATTAAATCGTAAGTCTCATGATCCGGATGGTTCCTCCAGGCCTTCCTGAAGAGGCTGGAATCTGCCAAGCCGACCCCAGGCATGAAGAGGGCAGAGCAGCTGTCAGACTACCAGCGCCAGGCCCGGTACCTGGGAGCCACCTCCCCTTCCAAACTGGAGCGCACTGGGTCCAGCAGGAGCTCAGCAGGTACATGCACCCTACCCACAATGCACCTAGTGCACCTTCACACTAGAACAGTCATCTCCTCTGTGTGTGAGGGTCTGTATTCAGCTTTACCAAATGAACCCACAGGGAGACCCATTGGTTTTTCTTTTAGCAGGAAAAGAAGAAAGCCATTATAATTGTAGGTCTCTGGTTAAGTTTCCATCCAAATGTTTCGCAGATACAGATCGCAGATTTCGCAGTTAAACGATTTTTTAAAAATCTGTTTTTGCATCTTCTCTTTATCGATTCAACTTTTCCATCTCAGCCAGGCATGAAGACTTTTTTGCAATATTTCAGCTTTTTTTTCATTTCCGGTGTTTCCACTCAGGTATACTTATGTGCAAATTCAAAATTCACATAAAGAGTTGGATGACAACCTCACTTTATTTTTCTGTTTGATAGGGAAGAGCAGCAGGGTTTCCAGTGCCTCCAGTCTGCACAGAGCTAGACCAGCATCCAGCGTGTCCACTGCTGTTTCCAAGGCTAGCAGGACCGCCTGGCCCTGAGTGTGTGTGTGTGTGTGTGTGTGTGTGTGTGTGTGCGGCGGACCAGCGTCAAATACGTAATTGTTATGGATTCAAATACTTTTCTGTGCTCGATTGATCTTGCCTGGTGCAATTGAGCCACCAACCAAGAGGACCACAAGGCAGGGTTTGCACTTTTTTTTTTTCATAGTATTTCATAGATTCTAATATTTGAGTAGAAAACAATTATGTATTTGACCCAGATCTGGTATGTGTATGTGGGGGGCTAATATACAGCTTGGGGCTCATTCAAACTGCAACTGTTCCTCAGTCCAGGTCGTGGAGGGTCGCAAGTCCCACAGCTTCAGTGCACCCTGCGATCCACTGACCGTGCTCTTTACATTACAATCAGCGCGACTGCTCGCCCTCCGGACAGGACAGTGAGACGGCGTGACTATAGCATTCCAGGTCCAGAATCAGGGACCCTCCTAAAGCGGTGTATGTTGTGCAGTCAGTGCGGTGCTTCCGTAATGTGGATTAAACAGCGTCTTTAAGAATCTGCTAAGGCAATGAAAGCTCGACTTAAGTGGCAGGTGTTCAACATTGCTAATTTTTTTTTGTTGTATCAATAAGCCAGTGAACCCAGTCATGGACTGTACTTTGGATCTTATACACGTCAGAACAGAGAAATTGAACTTTGTTTAAAGATTTAAATATTTATATATATAAATATATATTTGATATTGTGGCCCGTGCATTGCTATGTTTGCCAATAAAGCTGCTTGTTACAAAACCCTTTGTGTTGCTGGAGTAAGAACGCTTCTGTGTGTGAGACAGTGAACAACACATCCTGCCATTTCTCCACTGCCAAGACACATTTCCAGCTCTGCAGAACATTACCAGGGACATGAAAATGCTTCTTTTTACTGATATGCTGTTGCCAATGTAGAAAAGGGAAGCGGCAAATAAGCCAATAAAGCCACCAGAACTGCCATATTTCTTAGTCTGTATACAGGAGTTAAAGTTCTCCGTAAAGTAGGATTACATTCCGGTGGATATACAGTAGGAAGCAAGATCATGCCTATGGTGAATTATACCAAGAATACTGTATACAACCTGAATATTAACTAAACTGAATCAATCATTTGGCCCTGAAACTGCCTTTTTGCCTTTGACATGTTTTGTATATAAAATTAAATGAAAAGAAAAATACTGAGTTAATAGGCTGCAAAATTTCTGGATAATAAAATCTTTACAGATTAATCTTAGAGGATAATGTACAAACTGATGTGATTATACATCTCCAGAAATGTGTAGAACTCTAAAAACAATGTCAGTGGGAGATTTGAGCAAGCACTGAAGAAAGATAGGGGAAGCTACTCTTCTGGACATACAATGTGTCTTATGTATTTCATTTTTATGTACTTCATTTTTTTCTGTTTGTTTTGTTTTAAATGTTTCCATGTTCCCTTTTTGAAGTTTGCACGCATACAAAAGCAAATGCATACAGCATCAGTAAACTTTGTATAAAGAATTGAAATAGCGGATCAAAACAGTCAAAATCACTTCAGTTGAGTCGATTTCCATAGAGCTGAAATGAATTATTTAAATAATTGTTTTTATTCACAATTGTTTGATTACAATAATACTGCATTGTTATTTTGCACACTGGCCTGGAGGTAACACACCTGGCCACATTTCTTTAAGCTGTCAAGGCCCCTGAAAATACCATTTTAAAAAGTGAGATGTCATTGATTTCTCACCAGCACAGTTTATCACCCACCGTTTACTTTTTAAAAAGAGTAAGAGGTAAAGGGTTTAGCCTGAACACCTTATGATCACAAAGTTAAAGCTAATGCTACACTTCACCCCCCAACAGCACCTGTGTCGCATACGTCATTTTATCAAATGAAAATGCCACTGAATATGTAATAAGCAGGAGCTCTGGTTAATAAAAAGTAATATATACCAATGGTGAAATATCAAATTCGAAATATGAATATCTCAAAGCCCATTTATTTCGGTAAATTCAAACTAAACCTGCTCTAACCCGGGGGTTGGCCGCGGAGAGCCGTAGGGTGTGCTGATTTTCATTGTTACTCAGCACTTAATCAATCAATTAAAGCAGTTGATTACACAGTTACCTTGTTTCTTGAGTCTGAATGAGTTGCTGATTTTAAGGTGAAAACAAACACCAGTACACTCTGCGGCTCGCCAGGGCCAGGGTTTCTGACCCCTGCCCTAACCCCCTCCGCTCCATGCTCTTATCAGTCCACCAGACTGGTCCTAATCGGAGAGATGACCAGAGGGGCAGAGTTGTCCTCACCCTCACTCAGATAAGGGCTGAAAAAGGGGTAGAGCTTTCCGGTGAAGGTCCCTTGGAAAGTGTAGATGTGGGACCTGGTGTCGACATTGTAGAATGAGATCCGGCCTGCTTCATAATCCACATATACGCCCACCGTCCGCGGTCTTGAGCCCGGGGAGAGGGTGAAAGAGTGGTTGGCACAGATGCTGAACTTATTCCCATCTCTCAGACACATGGTCCAGTAGCCCTCCGCGGGGCTGACCTCGATTTCCCCCTTCCTGTTGACGGACTGCCTCGCCACCCCCAAGTCCCAATCCGTCTTGTCCCCCACTTGCACCTCCCAGTAGTGCCGGCCGGAAGAGAAGCCTTCTCTCCCCAGGACGCAGGTGCAGTGGCTAAACCTCTCCGGGTCATCAGGGAGGGCCTGTTCACTGCTCCCGATCCTCACCTGCTTCCCGTCCTCGGTCAGAACCAGCCAGCGGTTCGCTGTGCTTGGGTCCAGAGTGACATCGACTGTGAAGAGGGCAGGACAATGATTTGTCAAATCAACTCCATTATCAGATGAACAACAGCTGAGGAAGGTAGGCCATATTGTATGCTTACCTGCACTCTGCTGCACTTCTCTCAGCTCTGTAAGGTGCAAAAACAAGATGGAAGATGTGAAATAAATGTACACAAAAACATTATGTAAAATTTAATGGATACATTCAAGTTTAACTTTTGAAAGAAGGTTTATGAATCTCTTCTTTGAGATGATTTCACATCTATGACAACATTATTTTGTATTTTGTATTATTTTGTATACATGTACTGTATTCGTAAAAAGAATATTGAGCAGTGCTGAATGTTGAATAATGCACATTTACCACTGTCAGACAACTTTTGCAGTAATTTATTAACTGTTTTCTCAATTTGAGAAACTGCTGCCCTTGAACTGCCGACGCACTGATCAGTATGGACAATGATGTTCGACCAGTCCTTGGTGCGTGGCAGGGAGCTCATGGGAGGGAAACTCTACACAAGGAGAAAAGCAATAGCATTAGCATGTAGCCAATGCACTGTCTCCTACCTGCACACTCATATTCTACAGTGAGAAGCAGTGCATGCGTACACTGCAAAAACTGTCTTAACAAGTGCTTTAGTCTTGTAATGAGACTTAAAATCGAGAAATATAGAAAAAGATATTAGCTTGCTTTAAGTGATTTTCATGTTTTCACATTTTCTTTCCCCATTGGCAAATCATGAAATGAGTCAAACTGTCTCACCTCATGGGCAATATGTTTGTCTTATTTAGCAAAAAAGTAACATACATTAGATTTTAAGTCTAAATATAATACTAAAACACTAGTTGAGATTTGTTTATTTGTTTATGTATTTTCACCTGCAGGAAGTGGATGTGGTCCTTGGTGTGTAAGAGCTGATCCATATCAGATTTTCTGCTCTTCAGATCACAGATTTCCTGATCCAGATCACTGACGAGGCCCTCGGCCCGCCTGTTTGCAGCCTTCTGCTTCTCCTCGATCCCCGCGGTTAGCTTGGCCTGAGCGATGGCGACAGAGTTCAGCACCGTGCCGATGATCTGCAACCCCTCTGCAGCCTCTCTCTCTGCACTGGCCTGGAGATAACAGGAGTGTCCAAGTGCAACATCTCAGAAACTACACTCAGAAAGGGCATTTTCATATCCACACAACACAACAGAAACTTTCAACACAAACTTTTTATACATGTCAATATTACTATTGTTGTTTTATAAACATACAATTTACGTGTTACAAAGGGAGGCTGCCTGGGGGCTCAGAGCCGGTATTTGCCCTTTATTTCTTCCCTTTTGTTACTTTGTAAAGTGTCTTCTGTGAGAAGCACAATACAAATGTAATTTAATTTAATTTAACTTTTTAACAGACTGCATTGAAAGTAACATGTTGAAAATATGTTGTCCTTAATTATACATGGAGGACTGTTAAAGATGGCAATGGTTATGTCCTGTTTTGAGAGTACACATCGCTAAACTCTTGTGATGACAACGATGCAATTTATTAGCTAGTGAAGTGTTACACAATGCTGAAAACACTACAAAAAGTCACCCAAGTCAATTAATATAGACAGAAAAAAGATAGAAATGTCGATCTTGGTGGTGAATAGTGGCCTTAAAACAGCACTGAATAAGGGATTCTTATGCATGTTTCTTCAGCACAGGAATATTCAAGACTAAATAAACAGCATATAGTAATTACTACACTGCTTTTCCATAGTATTTTAGGACTTGAGTCTTAAGTTGAGTTTTAAGTCCTTAAGACTTAGTACTCACGTTACTGAGCTCTACAGACTGCCTGATCTCCTCCACCCTCCTCACTCGCTCTTGGATCATAAGCTGTACCTCAGTCACAGATTTCCCCAGCTCAGTCTGCGGAGAAATAAGGGAATGTCATCAATCCTGAACAGTTCGTAAGGGGATTCTGGGATTGTCTCTGTATATCTCACTCAATATGATTTCATCATTGTCTTTAGGCAGCTTACATAGTAATTCACTAATTCACCAGTTCTACACTGACTGACTCATTGCACTACAATATACAGTACATGCAGCCTACAGTTCCATGTAAAAGCAGCATTTCCACTGAATATTAGCCAACTCACCTTAAACTCATGGGCCGCTTCCTCTAAAGAAACGATAGTGTGCCCCCTGTGGTCCATCTTTGAGCACTGCACGCAGACACACCTCAGGTCGCTCTTACAGAACAGGTCCAGGAGCCTCTCGTGCTTCTGGCAGATTCTATCCTCCAGGTTCCTCACCGGGTCCACCAGCAGGTGCGTGGTAAACCGTGCGCCATGGGAGGCCAGGTGCGTCTCGCAGTACGAGGCCAGGCACACCAGGCAGGACCGCAGGGCCCGGAGCCTGGGGCCCGCGCACACGTCACAGGCCACTTCCCCGGGCCTGGCGGGGGGCTGCTCTGAGCCACTCTCCCGCTTCTTCTTGAAAAACTCGGTGACTTCGGCGAGGCTCCTGTTGATGCAAAGCTTGGGCCTTTCCTGGAAAGACTCCTTACAGAGAGGACACAGGCAGAGGTCGGTGCTGTTCCAGTAGCCTCCGATACAGGCCAGGCAGAAGCTGTGTCCACAGGGAATGGACACAGGCTTGGAGAAGATGTCCAAGCATATGGGACATTCAAACTGCACCGACATAAGATCGCCGCCCTCACTCATCTCTGTAACAAAGACAATTAAAAGACCTTAGTATGCGTACGTTTATCATAAACAAGACACAAGGGTACGTACCAAATAACTATTTAACGGTTTTCAACAATGGTTTTCATCACTCACTCACACAGTTGCCTGGTCCAAATTATCTTGTGAATCACTCTACGGACACATTACACTTTGTGTGTTCATGAAAGTCACCATCTTGTGCAAGGGTTGTCCCAGAACTGAGTGAGCCAAATTTCAGCGAGGGGTAGTTTGAGCTGTTTGGCAATCCGATGCTCCCCCAATAATGAGGAAATTAAAGTGTTGGCTTAAAAGCGAATGCTGATCCAGCAGCCATTGTGTCACCTTGCATGGCAGAGTTAACCACATTCAAATATAATGTGACCACCGTGTCATAGCCTACCTTTTCAAAAGACAAGTATCGGGTCATCGCAGTACTGTGGTCATTCCATGTGTACTGATAACATCAATCTAACCTGCAATAATCATTATTTGTAATGCAAATGTAGTAGTTAAAAGTAGCCAACTGTGCCCAACTGTTAAGAGATATTATTCAACTGGTGATGATTTATTATTGATAATAATTATAAATTATTTGTACATTTGTAAATTCCGATTAGGGTCGCCGGAACAGACCAAAAGTGCAACCTATACCTGCTGCTATCCTCCCCATGGCCTTGATGCCTGCCCTCACTTGTGAGTGGATCCTTGTGTCAATGACACTAATTATTAAGTTAAAAAAGCGGGGGAGTGACTATGAGGGGAATTTGATCAGGAGGATTGTGTCTTCGTTTCCTAGTTACTTGGAATTTAGTGCCAGGCAGGAACTTCACTTCATAAGAAATATTTTTAAACCCTGGTTCTGAAGAATTGCATGTCATTGCATGTTATTTATCAATTTAATGCAGCGGTTTGCAAGTGTTTGCTGATTTTAAGGAGAAAAAAGAAACCAGCCAAAGCCCCAGGACCAGGGATTGTCACTGCTGCCTTAAGGGACTCCACTTCAAAGGGAAAAATGAAGTGAAAATGACCCACCAGTACACATTATTATCCCTCAACATGCACACACACACACACACAAACACACACACACACACACACACATCCTTTGGAACCTGAAAGTTCAGTAATATTTGCACATGTTGACTTATGACTTGAAATCTACAAAATTTGCATGTAACTGGAACGCTCCTACATGCATGCCATACTTTGAGCTTTGTGAACTTACTTTACTTTTAAACAGCTCAAGATTTACAACAATAGTGTCCAGCCTGATGCTACTCCATCCACTCAAGCCATCTGTGACTGTTCTATTCAGTAGCCATGGTCACACACCTGTGCCTGTATCAAGTTCCTGTTGAAATAAAGGAACAGCCTCGTCGACTGTTCCTGTTTTATGCTGAAGTGCCAGAAGTAGAACAAAAAATACATCTTTATTCACTATTTACTCAGAAAAAAGGTATCTTTACTCATTCTTTACTCACCTGATTGTTGTCTTCCAGTTCAGAGGACGTACTGTATCCTGAATCCCAGGGCTTCACAGAGAGGTAGGGACACCTTTGTCAACACAGCAGCCGATCACCAGTGTAGAGAGCACACTCCTTTACACTTCTGCGAGCTCTCCCTCCTTCTCTGATGCTCGTTTCCTGCACGTCTGGGTCCTCTCCTCCTCTTCTCTTAAAGAAACAGCATTATCTTTCCATCTCCAAGGCTCAAGGTGTGAGAAGCTGTCTCAGTCCGTCACTGGGCTCTCGTTTGCACTGGGAGGCTGAGAGAGGCACACTGCAGTCATGAGATGTGTACCTGGCTCCTCAGTCCACACATACGGTAGCTGGAAAGACCAGTTACTGCCCTCAGGATCTCTCTCTCTCTCTCTCTCTTTGTGCTGGTGTCATAATTATTATGGAAATAATTACAGCATCAGAACTGCGAGAAGAAGGTTCTCTTAGCAGCACTAACAAACGACTAGGTCATGTGACCACCAATGTTACAGAAGTAACTGTTCCTTTACATTTCAACAACATCCTTCCACTGATCACCCAAACTACAATTTGTCTAGGTTTACTCCATATCCAGGAGTATGTTTTGAGCCAATTATGTTTTTGTTATAAGCTTTAGGAGGCGGGTACAGCATCACAAATCTTATTGTTAGATCCTGAAATTTCATCCTTTTTCTATTGGGTGCTGGTGATAAAATAAAAAAATGGCTCAAAACAATCTTCAAACATGCCTTTTTTAGAATCTGAAAGAACTATCACAATATCTTATTTATAGAATATAGACTGCTACAAAAATGTTCAAATGTGTAATTTCTGTCATCTTGAATAAAGTATGCAAATGAGCTACTTTACAAATTTTCAAGTCCGTTACCTCATGATAATTTAATTATGTATGGATCAAAGATGCGTTTCTGGTGGAACATAACCTTCATCGATGGATCAGTCAGAGAGCAGTTGGGGTCAGTGTAACTGAAACTGAAAACTGCAGCCAAAGACATAAACAGTTTTCCTCATTTACTGTGAAACATTAAGCCCTTAATATGCACTCTTTGGCTCATAGCCCTGTTGTATTTTATCAGTGGATTGGTGGGACCATGTGAGAATAGCACAGCATTGCAGCATCACTTCTGCAGTCCTCATGTCCCTAAGCCAGAAACAGACCATGGGCTGAAGGTAGCCTTATCAGCACACATTATTATATTTTATTGGTGCTTTTGAGCAAAACCCCACCTCTGACAGCCAATAGTGAGTTACCTTGCGAGATACACAATTAATAAACTTGTGAGAAGTTGCACATACCATGAAGAAGTAGAAAAAAGAGAAGAGAAAAAAACGTTATGGTAATAATAGACTTCAGAACTTCCCAGCTATAGCTCCTGTCTTCTCGTATGCATGACCTAGTATGGAAAAGCAGAAAGGTATGGAACAGAAAAGTATTATAATATCAGAGAAGACATCATGTATACTCAAATGTGGCCCACACAAATACTAGTATTGTTGGTTTTCTTTTCTACTCACTTAGTTTGTTGGTTGATTGATGTTACAGTTTGGTCAGAGACTCCAAACAGTTGCCTCAGGACTAGTCCCGGATTAGAGGGGAGGAATGCAAAACAGCAGTACTACTAGCCTGGGGGGCCAAATCTGAGTATCCCTACCTCCTGGGGCTGACATGGTTAGCCTCTTAATAGCATCAAGAGAACATGCAAGCAGGTCAGACAATCGCTGCCTAAAGAATATCTATTGTAGGAAAGCATGTAACTGAATAACTACAACTGAAGTTAACCTAAAATGCCAATGGAATGGTGTAACCAGGGGCAGCAATGTGGCTCTGTCCTTACCTTTGGCCCCTGAATGTGTACACTGCTGAGAGCTCTCAGCTGTTGGTACATTTTTTAACTAAACTGATAAAACATTGTACAGTTAATTAAATGCAGTGGGTAGTCCTGGGTTCAAATCCCAGTTGGGCGGGTTAGGATAACATTAGATTACATTATTGGCATTTGGCAGACACTCTTATCCAGAGCGACACACAGTTGATTAGACTAAGCAGGAGACAATTTTCCCCTGGAGCAATGCAGGGTTAAGGGTCTTGCTCAAGGACCCAACGGCTGTGCAGATCTTATTGTGGCTACACCAGGATTAGAACCACCAACCTTGGGTGTCCCAGTCATTTACCTTAACCACTACACTACAGGCCGGATAATGAATGAATTTCAGGCAGCACTATCTAAGCATTTCTCTGATTGAATTATTGAATTAACACTTGAACCGCAAAGCTAATAGACAACGAGAATATACAGAACTTGATATTATTTAATCATCTATTTAGATTGTAGACATAGACTAGACATGGCTAATAATTATTATACCATATGCTGTACAGGCCCTCAAATCCAAATCCAGTCCTGCTTTTCTTTTCTCCCATCGAATTCACTGAATAATTAGTACCACCAATCGGCCATATTGTCTTCACACCTGACTCCCAGGGAAAGGGAGGGTGGACCGCGATCTGCTGATCCCTGCCGTTTGACAAGATGTTAGTCACGACCACTAGATGGCGATAGCTCGTTATATTCAAGCAGCAGCTCTGAACATACCGTAAGACCATTATGTGTTGGCTATGCATCAGGAATAGGATCCATAGTCGGACTTGTCAGCAGCTGTAAAACAGTAAAGCATGCAGTAAACTGTAAGAAATATACTGCAGGCTTGAAGGCATAATTGAAGCATACACAGTAGCCTGTTCAATGTTCAACTCTTAAATCAACTCCTGTTGGATGCATATGAACCCTTTCAGTTGAATTAACACAGAGTGTTTCAAATACAAATCTCCATTGAATTTCAAGTGAAGTGCTCAATACCATTTTTTTCTGTGAAGATAGAAAATAAGATTTGCAATCTGATGCATATAAATATAATGTGGTCAGACAAGAGTGCTTTGAATATCTCAGAAATATTCTGGGATTTTCAAACACATTAGTCTCTAGAGTTTGCAAAGAATGGTGCAAAAAACAAAAAATAATCCAGTGAGCAGCAGTTCTGCAGACAGAAATGTCTTGTTAATGAGAAACGTCAGAGGAGAATGGCCAGACTGGTCAAAGCTGACAGGAAGGTGACAGTAATGCAAATAACCACACATTACAACAGTGGTATGCAGAAGCGCATCCCTGAACACACAACACATCATAACTCTAAGTGGATACGCTACAGCAGCAGAAGTCTAAAAAAAAAAAATAATAAGTCTAATAAATACCTAATAAAGTGCACAGTGAGTGTATATAACTAGAGCAAAAATAAATATAGTGTGTAATTAAAGCTTTTCAGAGTAGGCTAATTGTCTAAATAGCAATAGTTTATTTACTGATTTCTTCAATCCCGAGAATACTAATCATTTGTCAAGCTCACTTGTCTTTGATGAAGGCTAGAGGCAAAGCCTCTAAACCAAAATAAAGAGACAATGTTGTTTCCTGTTATTATACAGTCAAATTAACAAACTGACCTGTATAAATATTATGATCAAGGTTTAACAGTAATTGTATATTTAGTTCATATACTGTTACACTTATTTAGTATTACAAATCTTTCAGTTAAATTTGTAGCACTTAAATTTGATAGTACAGATATTAATAAAATATATTTTAGAAAATCCTGAATGAATAATTTGGCTATATTTTTCTCATCTCTGTGATAAAACAGGGGATTTCATATTCAGTCTTCATTCAATTGCACCCTTTTTATATCATGAATATTATATCATACCACACACAAAATAAATAATTTTGTAATTAAAATGAAATTGTTCCAATAATCTTTAATATATACTGTAGGTTTGCCTTGGTAAGTCACATGAGCAAAATGTGCACTGTTTTATTTGATAACTTTTTTATGATTAATTGGCTACTGTAGGGTTTTCACCTTTTTGAACCACCTACAATATCAAGGAAAGGCCCACAATAATTATACATTTTTTTCTTTTTTTCTTGCGTAGTTAGAGGGACAGGGTGACCTTCAGAATCATGTTCAAAACACTAAGACCCCGTTACCACGTTTGGTTTTAGCTCAATGCATGGGAATTATTGTCAAGATAAAAAACGTGTGTAGATTTAAGTTATTTTTCCACAGTTAACGATACTGTATGGATAACACACATACATGTGTATCGCATTATCTTTAACGACCGTGTTGTTATAACAAAGCGCACAATACACCTTCATGTATGTACAAAGGTCACACATGTTCACCAAAGTAAATGGGCACAAATATTAACCAATAGTAAGTCTCGTTAAGGGAACACATGCATAAACATATTGTACAGTGATTATGATTGGACAAGAAACCGGCTCGCCAACAGAAAATGCCCTGTTGTCACTCAGAGAACCGCATGGTCTTTGGGGCAGAAGCCAGTCCTCTTGAGATTTGTACAGGTGGGTAATGAACACGCTCTAATGTATATTTATAATTCATATTCTTATGGATACTTTATGGCTGCCTTTTGGGTTTTAGTGTAATTGAAAGTTTGGTAGCAACGAGCAAGTAAGCTTTCGACATCACCAATGAGATCGAGTGAATGAACTTCGTTCTAATTTAACCTAACGTAACGTTAAAAAAATGGATTTCGCGCTTATCGCTGCAAGTTAGCGAAGCAGTTCGTTGCTTTTCTAACAGTTCGTTAATAACATAATCATGTTACAAATGGGTTATTTTGTTTGTGGAAAAAAACGTGCTTTCTTCCCATTTTGATGTAGAGCATTGCTAAGGACAATGGTGTATTCGGTATGTGATATAACGCAGCTGTTTAGCCTAGCTAATATAGCTAGGTATCTAAGATTAACTTGGTTGATCTGTATAATTGCGGCGAATGCATTCTTTCCTGGTCTATGTGAGATCGAGTGCAATGTTGCTGCATATTGTACTTATCCAGGCAATCTCGGCGTTGACGTGGATGTGTATCCCTCAACGAAGTTATTTCGAAATTATTGCTATCTATATCTGCTGTTATCTGTTGTGTATCTGAATGATATTGGATATTGTCCAGATTCAATTTAGCAAAGTGTGTCCCTGCTAGGTCATTTCTGACGTCTGTGGAGGTGTCCATTAAGAATACAATCTATTCGTTGAATTATACAGTATCATACAGTATGAGTATGAAAACTATTAACCCAAAATAAAACGTGTTATCAGAGTTGATGAGGCCAGAGTGTTGCGTTGGTCTGTAGTGTTTACCACGTTAGACGCAGTAATGTGTGATTATTGTCCATCACATGCTGGTTTCCCTCCGTGAACTCTATCATCAATGCTCAGAAGTATCTGGTTTTAAGCTGATAGTTTTTTTTACGCGCATGTCAGTGAACATTGTGAATGGGTGCACGTTTGGATGGGCTATGAAATATTGATAATTTGGTAATCAAAACCAACAGCTTTGAGTTCAGTCTCTGATACTCCTATTTCTTAATCTCCTCTTTTACTAACGCATGTTTTGCACTGAGCGTAAACTGTGCTTTATTGCCACAGTTGAGCGAAAGGCATCATGAACACAGCTTTGCTAGAGATAAACAAATCCTCCAGGGTTTTCTTCTACCTTGATTAGTGCAACCCACATGTGCAACAGTTGCTCTTGAGGGGAAAGGTGGCTTGTTCTCATTGGTGGAAGGCCACACCAGCCTGTTATCACCTGGTGATGGTGGTAGTCCTAACACAGTCCCCAGGGTCAGGCATGTTGTAGAAAATTCTGGAAACTTCCAACTCAGCCATAATCCGAGTGGAGTGTTTAGCTTGCCGTAACTGTTCCTTTCTGCTAAAAAAAAAAACAGAACGAGTGAAAATTCTGCCTTAAGCTGAAGCAGGAATCATTTGGAAGCCATTAAATAGCCGAACTCATGACCTTTAGTTCCGTGATTATGGAACATTAATTTGCGCCAAGAACGAGATGAACGTGAGTATGTTATCTTTGACCTGTGACGCAGGTTTTACGGAGAGGATGCCACAGGATTGCGTAGGGATGTGGCATTTTAGGAACATACTGGCCAGTTGTAGTGACCTTCAGCCTTTTAACCAATGAATTTATATTACAGACTGGACCAACTATTCCACTTAGTCTTTGAAAGTTACCGTTTGATTAGCCGAGTGGTCTCGTGGCTTTCAACTGAGCTTAAAAGCTCTCCTAAGACTGTCCTATTGTGTTAATTCATCCTGTCCAGCTGAATTCTGGACGACAAAGGGCCGGAGGCACTTCCCCTTTCTGTCGACTCTGAGGTAAACCTGCTGAGTAAGATCCAAGGCAGAGCCGCAGACGTTCCGACAGCGTGTCATGCACACGAGAAAAGGGAAAATTAAATTAAACCGTGTGCAACAGGTGTCAATGAGTTGTATGCCGTTATGCCTTGTGCTGCGGTTACTTTTGATGCCTATCCAAATACCAAGTAAATATTGGCTAACCCCGTTAGGCATGGGAGTTAATGCGTAATAGATTCTGGAGTGGTGCTTAATTACAGGCAGAAGTGCAGGGCTATAGAGATGGGCCATGGTGTGTGTGTGTTGTGGCTGTGTGTATGTGTGTGTGCATGTTGTGTGTGCACTCCTACACTTGAATAGTGATCCTGCCACATCTATCGATGACACTGTCAGCTAGTGTCAGCTTCATTAGCTAACATCACAAGTAGAGGAGAAGAGCCCCTTTAAAACAGGTGCTTAATGAGACGGTGAGCTCAGGTCATACTACCTGTAGGCAGGGAGCACACGGTGGGGTTTATTTTCATCGTATTTTCAGCTATAGCTGTGGTCCTGAGAGGGGCACGTGGCTCGCTTACTGCAGCACAGTGGTGTGATGGTTGTTAGAATCCGCAGTCAGGAACGCTGTCCCACTGAGTGCATCGCTAGGAAACGCTCGCGTCTCTGAGCTCCACTAACTGAGCTTCTCCATAACACCAGCGTTTACATCTCTCTCTCTCTCTCACGCAAACCACGCTGTTGTTCAGTGAAGTCAGCGGACACATTGTTTTTGTCCGACATAACTGCCTATGGTGTGTCAACGGAAGAGAACACTTCCCTGTAGGGTTTTCAGCGCACTTGTCCCTGGTTATGGTTTGCACTTTAATGTACGTTGCTCTGGATAAGAGGTAATGTAATGACTAACATCATGGACACTGTTTAGCAGCCCTGTTCGTTGTTGTGTGGGGGATGTGTGCAGTAGGTGACCCAGTGGTAGTCTGGCTGACTCGGATATGAGCAACCTGTCTGCACGCCTCTGTGTCGAGGGGGAGGGGGAGACAGGGGCTCGGTGACATGGGCGGACCCATCACGCGGCGGGGGGCCCCGCCTCCTAGCAACAGCCGACAGCCCACTCCCACTTTTGGGTTACTGCCGGGCAGGGTCTCGTGGGGAGGGGTGTGTTTACAGCTGACTCACTCCTGTGCTCTGCAGCACTTGCAGTCCTCGACTGATCAGGGCGGTTAGCTGCTCAACAGTACAGGGCAAGTGACCCTTTTAGGTGTGAGGTCACAAATATGTTCTTAGTCAGAGGTGGGTAGAGTAGCCAAAAACTGTACTCAAGTAAGAGTACTTTTACTTTCAAATAATAATTACTCAAGTAAGAGTACAAGTAGTCATCCAAAAAACTACTACAGTAAGAAATTATCCACTGAAAAAAGTACTCAAGTACTGAGTTAGGCTGTAGGATCTGATTTAATATTGAATACAACAAACAGTGCAATGACTGCAGAACTGCAGTCACAGCCTGATACAGTGTACATACAGATAACATAATTCCAAAATAGGAAATAAAAAAATGTCAAATGGTCATAAACGCATTATAAAATACCCATGCAAACTAAAACAGAGCCTAATCAAATACCATTATAATAACACAAGACGCAACAATACATAAAATCTTTATCCAGCATGAGCCAGAAGAAACACTATTGCAGATCCCCAAACTCGTTCTTCAACCAATCGCATCCAAGCCTGTTCACTTTGGATTTACACTGAATTTAAAGAAGTCTTTTCACTCGTTTTCCCAACATTAAGCATTTGTAACAAATACCTACTGGTCTCTGCGGTAAGAAAATTCTCGGGGCCCAAGGGCCAGTTGCACCAAGTGTAAAATCCAACATCAGCTAATAAATGTTGCGGCACCATGATTACTGAGGTTATATCGTAACTGCTGGCTTGGACGTAAAGTAATTACTACGAGTGGATCAAAACAGTCTCTCCTCGTGGTTCAGTTACTGAGCTGGTGCAACTCAGTCCAATGAAGGGCACCTGAGGATTGTACCTGATCTCAATGGCACGTGGAGGATGATGAAGAAATAATTTACTATCAAAGTGTTGACATGTTTATTTGAATGAAAAAATCAATAGAATTTTTTTTTAGCAAGCCTATACGTAACAAGGATTGATAGCAAAATGCAAAAACGAGTAACTGCTTGCTCTAACCGCAACTACAGCAATGTTGGCCTTCAGTTTTCACCTTTACTTCCTTCACCCATTCTTCCAGAAATTGGTTTAAAGCTTAGAGGCTTGTTAGCTCTTCAAATCCTCTGGGGTATAAGGGCTTGGAGTGAAAATCAAATGGCTCACAATGTCTGGATACGATATCCTGGGGTATTTGTCAACGTTTGGCTTTATCCGCTAACCTTTGATTATATTTTTTAATTGATGCCATCTTGTCTATGTCAGGTTTGACCACTAAAACGGTCACTACCGGTAGCGAAGGTAGCGATTTGCTTGCAGGCACATAAGAAATAAATAAGCCTTGCTGTAGCCTGCAAATATTGAGCCCAATCTTGTCAATTTGAGAACCTGATTAGTGTCACTGGGTTCTTTTTAAGAGGTTTAGATGAGTTAATCTTTGGAGTAAAAAGGTTTATGTTTGCAGGTCTTTCACTTATAATCTGCCTTATACTGAAAAATGTTTAGCGGAAATTGGGGCATTGAAAACGTACGCATTTATGTGAGTGACCTGGAGAAACTGGGAAAAGTGGAATTCTGCCGTCCAACTGAAGTGACACGCACCAAAATGTATATATTTTTTTAATCCAAATATCTGCAATGTTGGTTTTAGTCTGACACCCCTGCAGATATTACTTGGGATGGTATTAAAACGTTAGCGCTCACATATTAGTGGCTCAAGTCTCTGAATCACTCTGGGGCAGTGGTGACCTTTGCTCTAGTTTACAGGCCGCTGCGTTAGGGTCATGTGATCATTTTGTCTGTGCCTGTTGCACCGGTCACTGTTTCTTTCTTTCTTTCTTTTGTCACCAAAGCTCTCAAGGTCAGTCCAAGAGCCTTCAGTTAATCAGCAGACAGCCATGCATCTCAGACCTATGGCACACTGATGGAGTTATGCTCTGTGAAGAGACTGGCCTGTGTGGTTACATTCCAGCGGAAAACACCGTCATTTAGCTTCAATTTTAGGCTTTGTTCACCATCTTTGAAGAAGGATCCGAACCAAAATTACCCTAAAGAATGTTGCAGACGACCGCAGTGTTCAAAAGAAATGCATTTGAATGTGTTGTTGACCTGAGAAATGTATAAATGCAAGGCCTGCAGAATGCGTGTAATGAACTGTGCTTTATTGATTTTATGTAACGATTGCCTCTCTCTGTAGGGAAAAGGTCAGATTAGATTCTGTGTGTCTCCCCACTAATGATCATGTACAACAGACTCGTATCGTCTGATCAAAATCCGAAAGGATTTTTAAAGATTGAGAAGGAGCTGGGTGAGTGAGTCACTGTATTACTGTTCTCCAAAGGCTGTAACACAGCACTCTGAAGATCAGGAAACCCAAAGATGAGCTGCTGATTGGTGGAGCTTAATGAACCACACCTTCAAGCAGAGCTTAGAAACCAGTGTGACGAGAGAAACCGCATAGCATCCTATCAAAGGCCAACGACATGGGAATATGGAATTTCGGTCATTAATGTAGTGTGTCTGTACGCATGGGTGGTTGTGGGGGGGGGCATGAGCCTGCTTGTATGAGCATGAGCCTGCTTGCATTGGTGTGTCTGTGTGTGTGTGAGCGCAGGCGGGGGTGTGTGTGTGTGTGTGTGTGTGTGTCTGAGTGCTGAGTGTGTGGGTGAGAATAGAACTTCCCCATTGTGATGATTCCTGTGTGATCATTCAGTTATTCTTAAAGTGTGAAGCTGTGCTGTTCAACTAAATATTTCACGACCCTGATGATGAACCGCTGACAAAGGCTGTATGTGGGAACTGGACGAACCACGACGGTATGCTAGAGGTGGATAGAGGGCAAGCCTAATAAATAAGAACCCCAGTTTTGAATCCTGACCAAGGGAACCGCCTTCAACGGTAAACTCCTTAATGTATTTATCCCGTATAGCCCTAGAGACACAACATAAAAGTATGTTTGTTTATTGTATCTTTATGCAGTAAATTGTTCTTTATTTTAATTCGTCATCTTTCTGGTGTAGCACCACTATCCTATCCACTACACTGCTGCTAGCTGCATAATGGAAGAGTGGACTCCCAAGTTCGTAGCTTGGGTTTTCCAATCGGATATTTCTGTTGTATTTTTCCTGTAAGCTGCTTCCTGCGCAATTGCAGCTGGACCTTTCCCTTTCACCTTTAGATTAACGAGAAGAAAATGTAGGCTAAATAAGCATTAGTCAATAACTCTACGAAACTAAACGAGGCCGCTCTGAAGCCTTTTCCCAGTGGTGTAAAAGCGTGGCGCTGGGTGAACTGGCTGTGTCAGTGTCTCTGGCTCCTGTTCAAGCAGCTGTCTCTATAAATGTGTCACAGAGGACAGTTGGGCGGCCCTCCCGCTCTCACTGGCCACTCATTGGCCCATACCGTTGTACCGCATTGTGTGTAATCTAGCTGTTCACACTGGCCACTCATTGGCCCATACCGTTGTGCCGCATTGTGTGTAATCTAGCTGTTCACACTGGCCACTCATTGGCCCATACCGTTGTACCGCATGGTGTGTAATCTAGCTGTTCACACTGGCCACTCATTGGCCCATACCGTTGTACCGCATGGTGTGTAATCTAGCTGTTCACACTGGCCACTCATTGGCCCATACCGTTGTACCGCATTGTGTGTAATCTAGCTGTTCACACTGGCCACTCATTGGCCCATACCCTTGTACCGCATGGTGTGTAATCTAGCTGTTCACACTGGCCACTCATTGGCCCATACCGTTGTACCGCATTGTCTGTAATCTAGCTGTTCACACTGGCCACTCATTGGCCCATACCCTTGTACCGCATGGTGTGTAATCTAGCTGTTCACACTGGCCACTCATTGGCCCATACCGTTGCAGCACATTGTGTGTAATCTAGCTGTTCACACTGCGTCTGTCAGGCAGGTGGGGGTTGAGGAAGGGGCGGTTCCTCAACCCCCACCTGCCTGACAGATGCAGGCCTGGGCCTGCCTGTCCTGCCCTGTCATTGGCTTGTATTTCTGGCCCGGGGTGAGACTGGGGAGGGGGGAGGGGGAGCGGGTGGTCGTGAGTTACCTCTCACCTGGAAGCCTGCGAGCGGGAGTCTGGAATATGACCCTGCGATAGGCCTGTTGTTTCTGGGACCTCGGCTGATCGCGGGGGAAGGCTGCGCGGTTGGGAAACCTGGACAAGGGTCAGCTCAACCGACGCACTTTTACTGGCAGAATTCAGCCCAGCTTTCAGGCAACTGGAGACTTTGGTCCAGTGCCAGGATGTCCGCTCTCCCTTTGTTTACAGGGGCTGTACTTTTCCCTTACCTTTAACACCACTGTCTAATGCCATCCAACGGGTTTGCAGTTGACCTCTGCAGTGGCTGTAGACAAACGCTGGATTGACCCCTTTCTGCGGTCTATGTGAACTGCATGCAGTGTGCTCAGAGTTGGTACACAGCCCGCAGACTCATTTGACCCGAGGCTGTGGGGTAACTCGGATCTTATTGGGCTGTTAATTTGTGAGAAGCCCTGCAAGGAACCCTGGGTGGGGGTGTGGCCTGGGACAGCGGGGTTAGGGCAGTGCTGTGGTCCTCAGGGCTGCAGTCTGGGTCCACGTGCACAGAGGATATGTGAGTACCGTTCTTTCACTGTGCGACGGCAGGGATTAGCATACGTGTCTGTATTCGCAAAGTTTGTGAAACGGTTGAGTGCTGGATATTGGCTAACGAGTAGTACGGTAGCTACATTTTTTGAACAAGAGGAGAAGGGCCACTGTGAGTAAGATGTATGGTGCAGTTCGTAAGTATTAGGACAGTGACACGAAATTAGCTTCTTCTTTTTTTTTTTTTTCTGAAATCTGGCCCATTGGATTTGAAAACAATGAATATGAGGTTTGAGTAGAGACTGTTAGCTTTTATTTGTGGGTATTTGCATCCATATTGTGTGTGAAGTATGTAGGAATCGCGGCCATTTTTATACAGTATCACTGTCCAAATACTGTCCAGTTTGTTTTTGGGTTGTCAATTGGTATTAATGTTCTTGCATTTGCCATTGTACTGCTGTACTTTACATCATTGGTAGTTGATTACCCTTGTGCGTGGTAAAGAGCGAATGGGTTCTATAGCTGAAACGGGGACTACGGTATAACAGCCCTGTCATACCTGAGGCTCCAGCCCTCCAGCGACACTGACCTGGTGGTCGCAGCCCTCCTCGTTAGCATGTCCTCCTGAGATCCGACAGGAAAAGTGCTGTTTACACGTACTGCAAGTGGCTTGGATGACAAAATCATGTTGCAGTGACAATATTTTTCAAAATATTCATCATTTTATTTGTTTTGAATGTCTGTTGTAGAGCTGGTTTCCGCATAGTTGAATATATGGTTCTTTAGTTAAGGACAGAGGCTCAAAATGCATCGGTGGGTCTGTGGGATGTTTTAATGTTTTGGAGCAACAAAAGTCACATTTGTTTTTTGTTTCGGTTCATTTTGCTTCACCCGTATCGCTTGCTCCACTGGGAACTTTAAAGCGCTTTTCTCTACACTGTAGTCCTGCTGTATAGTCGTGACTTTACTCTTGTAAGGGGAGGATGGTTTTTGAGTGTTGATGAGTCCTTAAAGGAAATGCTGTTTTGCTCAGAAGGTTCAGTTCTTGACTGAAAACTGTGAATCGTTTCAGAGGAGGTCCTCTGGTTCAGTCGTCAGCCTCCTAAGTCCTCTTCGCTTTAGAGCTGGAGAAACTTGGATGGCCTTGACTCTGTTTTTTTAAGCCCCATTGTTTTAACAGCCATATTTATTTATCCAAATTATAGACTATGAGCTAGAAATATGCCCGTCATATTCCTTTTTGGTTTTACGGTTGGCTTTGTCAATGTATGATTCAAGCTTCTATACCAAAAAATGAAGCAAAAAAAGATAGATTCGTAACGCGAATGTTTAATTATTAAGCATTTTCTTGTGGCCTTGTACAAGACAAGGTTGTACAAAGTTACAGGTTTTGATGTGCATAGTGCTGGAACAATTAACCACAAATAGCTCATCTTTCCCCAAAACACTTTGTCCATTTCAAAGTCCAAGTACCGATGTGCATCCAGACCCGTTTCTGACTAGCTGGGAGAAATCGCCTTGCGCACTATACTCTGTATGCTTGCTGCGGTACAGAATGCACTGGTCTTTTTTTGTAGCTGCTGAACTTGATTACTTGACTTTAGATTTAAAATGTGATTATGAAATGTTAGCGTGACAAAATGCTGGACGAAGGTGACCGTGGATCTTTGTGTTTCCTCAGGTCATCTTTAGCCATTGCATCTCCTGCAGGGTCCAAGTGTTAACTGGTATGGGGGATGTGTGCACGTCTACAGTGCTGAATTTGACTGGTCTGTGTTAAATGTGGAAATTAGGGTTCAGATCAGTTGAACACACGCATGTGGAAAGCATCTTGCAGCCTGATGGTTGGTCCTCCTCAGCCTTGCTGTATCGTGGAAAGGCCTTTCTTGGTGCTTGCGTGAGAATCTGTTGCTCCCACCAAGATGGATTTTCATCAACTAGCAATTTGGGTTTCACATGAGGAGCAGGAACGAGTATCAGAATATCAGCGTTACACAGTAGAAAATGTTGGACTCAAGCCATGAAAAAGTACACTTAGAGTCAATTACAGTGTTATTGAATAAACAGGCCCTTTGAAGCGCACAATATGATATGTAGATTTTCCTGATCCCCATAGAAAAAAAAACTGATGTGAGTGAGGGTTGATGGGTTGATGTGGAATGTGCTCCCATTTATGAGAGCAAAAAGTCAACACGCCTTTATAATGGTGGTGATTTTGTTTTTTATATGACTCATTGCATTGCACTCGCTGCATTGTGCGCCTGTCAAAGCCTAATATCTGAGCATAATTTAATGGAAGGCGCACAGTGGAATGTGAAAACAGGCAGAGTGATTTGCATTATACAGCTGTTTGCTTGGTGTGGTCTTGGTGAGCTGCTCCAAGTCCTGCCTGATAGCGCCCCCGCTTATGAGGCACATTGACGCTGTTCGGAACGGCTTTTTGGGGCAGCCTGTAGCCTAGTGGTTAAGGTAAATTACTGGGACCCGGAAGGTTGGTGGTTCAAGCCCCGGTGTAGCTACTATAAGATCTGCACAGCTGTTCAGATCTACAGCTACACCCTTGAGCAAATCCCTTAACCCCACATGGGGGATTGTCCCCTGCTTAGTCTAACCGTTGGTAAGTCGCTTTGGATAAATGCATCAGCTAAATAACCGAATGTCAGATAACCGTGAGTGGCATTTTAGGCAGCCGGCCGCTAACCCACCGGCCTCCCCCTGTGTGCGCAGAACGCTGAACCTAAAGGCCTGCGATGCAAGCTCACGAGCTCCTGAGACAGCTGGGGATTCCCGAGCTGGCTGACCTCCGGCAGTACCTCTGGAGCCTTCCCACCAACACCCTGGTGGGCACAGCCGCCTTCGCCGCCTTCACCACCTACTGGTTCATGAGCCGCCCCAGGGCTGTGAGGCCCCCCTGCGACCTCAGCATGCAGTCTGTGGAGACGCAGGTGAGCAACCTTTAACCCCTGACCCCTGAGCTAAAAGGTTCCCTTTCAGCTGGCTCGCTTCAGGAAATGAACTGAAACCTATTCCTTGAATTGGAAAAAAAATGTTCATTGAATAGTGTTGGCATTTTTTTCTTTTCAGTCATGTTATCTCAATTAATTTTCAGGATTTGCTGAATTGAAATGAAATTAACCACGTGTGTGGTTATTTGTGTAAATTCAGACCCTCATTTACACAAACAAGTTTCAAGTTGCTTCCTTCAGTAATGAAATTATCCGTGAGTTTTATTTAATGCCTAACCTTCAATATAGCCGTCTATACTAAACACTGCCTAATTTGCTTAACGCAAGTAATGGCATAAAATGTTTGCCACATCCTAGTAATGTGTATTGAGAACCATTTTGACGGACTTTTGTACTCTGTTTTGGTTGATGTGTCAGGGAATATAGGCCAGGGAAGTACATGTAGTACATGATCAGTATAGTACATGTAGATTATCAGTACTTTGTATGGTAGAAATGTCTAGCCTAGATCACTGCTTACTGTTTCTTATTATATTCCTGGAGTCTCACTTTGCCATGCTATTAAAAAAATGCTCATTCAACATTCAGGTTCTGCCAGTTCGGTGCCAGTGACTCCTCTCTCACCTAGCCCTGCTGGCTGCACCTGCTGTAGCGCCTCATAAAGCTCTCTGTAGAGATGTGATACCTCCCTGTGTCGCCCGTTTGGCTGTGCTCCATAGTCATGCCAGCAGAACAAAGCACAAATATTTATTTTATGGCACTCCCCATAAACACTGCGGTTTCTTTACCTTTAGCCTGATTTTTTTTGTTTTTTATTGGAGGAACACAAACAAAATTAAATTCAAAGCCCCCTCTTTCGCGCTTGTAACTTTTCCAGAAGGTATGTGCCTCAATTTCATAGGTGTACAACACTGCATAAACAAACCTACTGACAGACCACGTGTCACCATGCTGAGTACCGCGTCAGAAAACGACAGACAGAAGGGCTTGACTCACGTCAGGATACCGAAATCTGGGCCCTAACAAGTTCTGCTTTGGTTTTCATGTGAACTCTTGCCTTTTCATTGTTCCTTTTACAGTTATTTTTATATGCTTCCTTCTCTGCATCTTCTCTGCATCCCCCATCCCCCATATGGGGCGACATGGCTCAGGCAGTAAGAGCAGTCGTCTGGCAGTCGGCGGGTTGCCAGTTCGATCCCCCGCCCGGGCTGTGTCGAAGTGTCTCTGAGCAAGACACCTAACCCCCAAATGCTCCTGACGAGCTGGTCGGCGCCTTGAATGGCAGCCAATCGCCGTCGGTGTGTGAGTGTGTGTATGAATGGGTGAATGAGAAGCATCAATTGTACAGCGCTTTGGATAAAGGTGCTATATAAATGCCAACCATTTACCATAACGGTTTACACTTGTGCAGAGTTCAGGGGCTCTTCAAATGTATGGCAAGAGACAAAAATAATGTACTGTTGTTATCACACAGCAGAACATTACATTGGACTTTGAGGGGTCCCTAAAATCTGTCAGAGCCCAAGCAAGGACTGGTGTGTCCCTTGTACCCTCTCAGAATTTACAACAAATTGGAATAGATTGAAAGGTATAATGTTCCTTTTATGAAGTAATAAGTATATTTTCTGAGCAAAATATACCCACTGCTCGGGCTGCGGTCTTTATACCAGTGACAGGCAGTGGAGCTTTTTAGCTACGTTCTCGGACAGCAGAGCTGACTGGTCCCCTGCTGTTCCCACAGGGTGGTGACCTCGCTCGTAGATCGCCCTTGCTGGACAGCGACGAGCCCCTGATCAACCTCTACAGTGACACCACCACCATGTACGAAGTCTTCTGCAGAGGATTACGGCTGTCGAGTGAGTGGCTTTTTAAAATGAGAATTTAAAAATAATAATCATAAAAGGAGGGGTTTCATCATGTAAATCATGTGTTTTACACTAAGTGGATAACACGGTCCACACGCGAGTGTTTAAATGTTTTACATTACCAAAGTGTTTATTTGCAGGTCTTCGGTCAAAGGGGAAAAAATTCCATGTAGTACGTATCTGTTTAGATGTTCTGAAAGCATCATTTGTTTTCCTGTTTGTAAATTAGGTACAGTAGCAAGTATGTTTCTTTATCTTGTGGTTTAGCGACTTTAAATGGAAAGGGGAAAAAATCATTACATGGATTAAAATTCAAATAATGTAAAGGTGTCCATCTTGTGTTTCTGCTCCCCAGATAATGGACCTTGCCTGGGATCCAGAAAGCCGAATGAGCCGTACGTCTGGATGTCCTACCAAGAGGTGATAATTCAGAGAGTCCGCTCCATCTCTGCTGTACATCTGCCAGAGGGATAAATCACACCTGTGTGTAATTGCATTTAGACGGGCATCTTCAGATCTCTGGGCCAGGGCATTCACCTTGCGTTAAAGCAAATGGATGTCTGAAACTAGACCCAAGATGGCAGACTGTGTGGTATAGCTGAGCTACAGGAAGTGAACAGACTGGTTATGCTAGGGCTACCCACCCTTGATCCTGGAACTCAATCATCCTGTAAGTGTTAATTCCGACCTTTTTAGATATTGGCAAGCCTGATTCTGCAAGTTAGTGGTTCCAGAAGATCTCTAGCTGCTGAATTAGGTATGGTTTGATTGAAAACCTACTGGAAGCTAGATTTACAGGAACAGGGTTTGGCTTGTTCTGGGTTAGACGGAGATGTGCACTGCCGGGATGTGCGCTGTCCCACAATGCATTGGCTGCTGAGTGAGAGAGGGTGTCTCAGGTGGTCTTTCCGGCACTTTTCCCATAGGTGGCGGAGCAGGCAGAAGTCCTGGGCTCAGCGTTTCTCCACAGAGGGCACAGCCAGGCTGGCGACAAGTTCATCGGGATCTTTGCACAAAGCAGACCAGAGGTACCAGTAGGCCTGGGTACTGAAACCCGGTACCACTATGCACCGGGTCCAATACGACTGGGACCAACCTGACCAAATAACAACACAAATTTCAGTGGCACACGCATTCATTAGTTAATGTTACAGTCGCTCGGTCAACTTTATCAGTAACCAGTGACAGCAGGCACTGTTAGCTAGCTAGCTAACATTAAACTCATTCAAAATGGCAAGTATAAAGTATAATTGAATAAATGAAACCATTAAATTGTTCAATTTCATTACATTAGTTTCATTACATTGTTCAAAGATGTTATTTTAGCATGGGTATCGGCAAAATTTATGCAATGCCCATCCCTATGTAAGCACCAGATAATGCCACCTATTCTTAGTGCCATGGCTTTACAACATCGGTTGAATATTCACTTTGCACCAAGCACTGTTATGATGACCGTTGAATTGAATCCGATGTTTGGACTGACTCTGAACTGAGGTTAGGGGGGAGTGGTCTGACTGTATCATGTGACCTGTATGTCCATAGTGGACCGTGACTGAGATGGCCTGTTACACATATTCCCTGGTGTCCGTACCCCTCTACGACACGCTTGGCACAGAGGCCATCCGCTACATCATCGACAAAGGTGGGTACAGCGGTCGCTGTAGTAATCGCATCGGACCAGTCAGACATGAAACTTGGTAACAGCTCTCCAGTTGCACTTCCCCTTTCTATTTTGACCAGGTTTTCAAAAATATGAAACCACATGCAAATATCACTCAAAATGGTCTCTCTTGGGTTCGTGTGGGGTGAGTGCATAATGGGTGATTTGGATTCTGGTAGTTACACTTTACTCATTTCTTAATTTCACTGCACCAAAATGCCACTGTTGTGTCAACTTACAATGTGCCATTATATCAACACACGGTAGAGGAGCAGTCTGTTCTCTGTTCTCAGTTCTCAGCTGGAACCAAAAAACAGTTGGTCTTGTGCATTGAGCCACGCCCTCCATTGATGATGGAGGGTGGTGGAACTTTGGTTCTGCATAAGGTATGGACGCAGGCTGGTAAGCCAGAAAGCACCAAGGTTCTGAGACTCCAGAACTGAACCAGAGCCAGAACCAGAACCACGTCTGTCTGAAAGCGGTATGTGTGTCTGTGTGTGTCTGTGCTCTCAGCTGCCATTTCCACGGTGGTGTGTGATGTCCCTGACAAGGCCCAGCTCGTTCTGGACTGCATGGCGGACCGGGAACACACCGTCAAGACGATCATCCTGATGGAGGACTTTGACGCCGCGCTGGTAGCCAAGGCAAAGGAGTGCGGCATCGAGATCCTCAGCCTGAAGGAAGTGAAGGTGAACAGAGCTGTGTTTTAATGTTAGCCAATGAGCAGCCCCAGGCCTCTCTCATAAGAGTTTTAACAAAACAAAGCCTTGGGCTTTTGTACCTCTTATGAGCGCTTTGATATTACCCGAACCACAGCCTTGGGCCGCCTTGTTAAGGCCGGTTCTCATTCTGGTTTTTTTTCACTCTTCCAGGATCTCGGCAAAGCCAACTACAGGAAACCAGTGGTGAGTGTGCGGTCTCCTGACTGTGGTGTTGTGTTGCTTAGTGCGGTGTGAATTATTATTCTATTCTTTTTTGCTAAATGAAACACGAACATTGCCAAAGGGGTGAGTCAATTTGACTCATTTCAACATGACCCCCAATGGGGTGAGAATTTCAGTAGTCAAGCTAATATTTTAAGTGTCGTTAAAAGTGTAAATCAGGACAGACTGAGTGATGAGTGTGTGACGATGTGGGCAGTGTTACAGCGTTGAGTGTAAATAATAATAATTTGCTCTTGTGACTTTTCCTCTAGCCTCCCAAGCCTGAGGACCTGGCTATAATCTGTTTCACAAGCGGCACTACAGGTAGGGAGCCGATCTTCATATTTCGGCCTCGAGCGTGTACATGCGTGACGTCACGCCTGTCTCGGCACGCTGCGGCCCCTGAAACCCAGCTCCTCTGTAACGGGATACTGTGCTCCAGGAGACCGTGCAGCTGATGCTGCTGTCTGCATTGTTAAACGGCCAGGCTGGAATGTGTTTCCCTTCTCCTCTCTCCCTCAGGAAATCCCAAGGGTGCCATGATCTCGCACAGAAATATCCTGTCCAACTGCTCATCCATCATTAAAATACTTCAGGTACTGCGCACGCAGGGATCAGTGTCGCTCAGTGTTGTGGGAGAAACTGATTGATTTGCGAGTGTCTTTTTGCCACATTTTTACATTTTCACGCGTATTACTACTAAGTGTAGTTCTGTTACGCGTTTGTCCATCAGAGTTCTCACGAAGGGCGATGTGTATGTTTCTGTAATGTATCCATGTTAGCATGTACAATATGTGTTTTAATGGAAGATGTTGCTTGCTGCGTTCATTCGTGCTCCTTGCTTCACCTGTGAATCTCTTCCGATTTCCATGCTAAAGCACTTCTTTCTTTCTTTATACAGCAGTTGACATCCAACTCCTGGTGTATCGCCGTTATTCTAAGCATTTCTTTACTGGTCCTGCTCTCCTTCCCTCTCCTTCCTCCTCTGCTGCCGCTAACGGTCCTGCTCTTCTTCTCTCGTTCCCTCTGTCCGCTCCGCTCCCTCCGTTCTCCCTGACCAGGCCTTGGGACCTCCCTGTGCAGGGGACGTGCTCATCTCCTCCCTCCCTTGAGCGTGTGGTGGAGGTGGGGTCCTGGGCCTCCTGTGTGACCCTCTTACCCCCTGTGGTCTTGTGTTTCTGTTCCAGATCACCACCACCATAAACAGCAGCGACACGCACATTTCCTACCTGCCCCTCGCCCATATGTTTGAGAGACTGGTACAGGTATGTGTTCTTTCACCAGGTGTGTGTGTGTGTGTGTGTGTGTGTGTGTGGAAATGTCACTTCCTGTCCTGTAAACTCTTAAGGATAGCTTAGTAACGAGGTGCGGGTGTGCTTGCCCTCTGCGCTCAGGCGGTGGTGATGTGCCACGGAGCGCGAATCGGCTTCTTCCAGGGAGACATCCGCCTGCTGATGGACGACCTGAAGACGCTGCAGCCCACCATCTTCCCCGTGGTCCCGCGGCTCCTCAACCGGATGTTCGACAAGGTGAGCGGCGCCGTCGAGCGGCTCCGCACCGCAGTGCATGCTGGGGCCGCAGGGCATGCTGGGGCCACGGCGCGGCAGTCCTCCGGGTGACGTTCTGCCCTTCTCCTCAGATATTGGGGCAGGCCAACACCCCCCTGAAGAGGTGGGTGCTGCAGTTCGCCTCCAGCAGGAAGCAGGCGGAGATGAGGAACGGCATCATCAGGAAGGACAGCCTGTGGGACAAGCTCATCTTTAAGAAAGTGCAGGTACCTGCGCTACAGCGATACAGCTCACTGTGTGGCTACTGCAGCCATTCTGTGCCATGGAATGAATTGGCTATTGCAGTGTGTAGCTATAGCTAAAAAAATAATGTTTTTACTGCAAAATAATTAAAAGTACATCCATCTGGAGTATTTTATGGCATTTTGCAGATGCTCTTATCCAGAGCAATATACAGTTGATTAGACTAAGCAGGAGACAGTCCTCCCCTGGAGCAACCAAGCTCTTTCAGTTACCAGTAGTGATTGTTACATCAGCATTATAATGTTCAGTTAAGGACATTCTGTTCACATATTTCTGATCTCGCACCTTAATGGGTAAAAACTCTCTGTTCTGTATGTGCTGTTCTCCAACACCACTGTGATCACTGATCTCACTCACTGCTGCTGGTTAGAATTACTGTTAGCATGCCGTCAAAACAAATGCATTTCACCATCTTGAACAAAACGCCACAAATAAATATGCATACGGAACTGATGTTTTGTATTGAATGGTTGTTGAACATGCTGTGGTGGTGTTGTCTCTCTCGCCCCCTGCAGGCCAGTTTGGGGGGTCGCGTGCGTCTGATGGTCACCGGAGCAGCCCCCGTCTCCCCGACTGTCCTGACCTTTCTGCGCACAGCCCTGGGCTGCCAGGTGAGAGCCCTGCTGCATGATGGGATGGATATACTGCTCCTGCCTAACTACATCACGTTTCTTATTTAGCTGACGCTTTTATCCAGTGCAATTGACAGTTCATTAGACCAAAGTCCCCCTGGAGCAATGTGGGGTAAAGGGCCTTGAGCAAGGCCCTAACAGCTACATGGGTCTTACTGTGCCAAGCTGTTAGTGAAACGGCTTTATTTCTTTACATGGTTGGTTTACTTCTGGTTATATGATTACGTCACAGACCGTCTTAACCCAGGTTTATTAACCCTGATTAAGGCCTGGGACAATTCCACGAACCCTTTAATCAATTCGCTTGTGCAGAATGTAAAGGCACATCATGTTCCCACATTAAATCTTTAAAACCTAGAGCTTAAATTGAACAGAAATGTTCCAAGCGGCACTATAGGCACTACAGGTCTTTGGGCTGAGAACATTTTCAGATGACATTGTTTTGTGTTAAGCTGTTGTTCTTTAAAGGAACATGACACTCTTCCTGATATGCAGCGCTATGGGAACCGTGGGATTAGTCAGTGGGCTAATTGGCTGTTACCAAGTCACCATTGTTTCTAACGTCTCATTAGGAAATGTGTTGTCCTACAGGTGCTTTTTGTCCTATTGTCACTTCATAACACGAATTCCCCTCTTTTTGTTGTCATGGAGACAACATTTCAAAATGCATTTCTGTGTAAATGAAGCACACATTAGGTCTTTACAGAGCGTGAGTTGTTTGAGAAGGCAGTTCCATTGTAGAGGTCAAGGACTCCTATTATTATTCCAATAAAGGGTAATGGTTAACAGAATGTCTGCTGCACAAACGCCATGCCTTTAGGGAGGGAATTCTCTGTACGGGTACCTGTATGGGTCAGACTCTGTTCATTTCCTCCCCGAGGTCAGTTTATTCTCCTCGTTTGAGTTCATCCCTGAATGATGTCTGTTTTTATGTTCCGGTAGTTCCACGAAGGGTACGGACAGACGGAATGCACAGCAGCATGCACAATTTCAATGCCCGGAGACTGCACAGCAGGTAACGCAACGCGAGCGCCTCGATCGTTTTCACAAAAAATCTCCCAAACTGACCTTTTGTAGGAGGAGCGAGGCCACCGGGCAGCGACAGATGACTAATGCCATTCAGGATTTGGGACTTTTAGATTGTCACCATTGTTCTCGAGCGGTTGTGTTCAGAAGTGGGTAACACGTGGCCTGTGGACATCAAGTGATTATAGCATCTGTGACATCAGTTGTGAAGGGGAAATGACCTCAATGAGCGTTATTGTGTTGTTTTTTAATACAGATTTAATCCACCTCAGTGTCACATTTTGTTGACAGCTGTGTTTTCTGTAGCCTGACAAGCCAAAGACATTTAATTTTGATGCAGAATTATTATGAGAGACACGGTTTTGTACATTGCTGTGTGCCGTAGCTGAAACGAGGTTTAGACGGCAAGGAGAATGGCGTTTGGGGATCTGCGTCCCTCTAGAATGAGCGTCTGCCTCTTCGTTCAGGTCACGTGGGAGCGCCCCTGCCCTGTAACATTCTGAAGCTGGTCGACGTGGCCGAGATGAACTACTTTGCAGCCAACGGAGAGGGAGAGGTGTGGTATTGTCACTGCATTTCAGTAGAGCTTTCCATTATGGATACACCTGTGGTTATTTCATACCAATTATGCAGCATACATTCATGAATGCATTTTAGAACAGGTACATTTCAATTACAGTTCAATGCTGAATTTGTTTTGTTTTACGGCGAACTCTAGCATCTTGTTCGCCATAAAACTAACATCTTGTGTGTACAAATATGTACTCCTCGTCTGTTTTTTGGCTATTATGTGACACATTTGTGGATTGTAATGTGCAATGGCTGAAAAGCAGCCGTTGCTAAAGATGGTAGTATTTGTGAAATGGCACTTTGTCCCTGGTGAATACACGAATAAAGGAAGTGCTCTGTGTGCCTTTCAGGTCTGTGTGAAAGGACCAAACGTGTTCCTGGGATACCTGAAGGACCCAGAAAAAACCAAGGAGACCATCGACGAGGACGGATGGGTCCACACCGGAGACATCGGCAAGTGGTTAGAGGTGAGCCCACCCTCTCTGCTTCTCACACCTGATTTCATTATTGTACACTTTATTTTCCCTGTTTTAGCCCTTTGAGATGTAAGATCACAGATATGTGTTTAGAATTTGGTCAACTGAAGATTCTACTGCCCTCACTACTGGTAATTGGAAGCAATGGAGTGCTACAACACTTAAGTACTTCCGGGGGCGGGGAAAAGAACATTCCAAAAACCCTACTCTTCAGACAGTTTGTTTTAAATGATGAATTGCTTTGTGGTAAGGCCAGTCATGCACGTTTTATCTGATCGTGTTTGTGTCTGCAGAACGGCACTTTGAAAATCGTGGACAGGAAGAAGCACATATTCAAGCTGGCTCAGGGCGAGTACATCGCGCCAGAGAAGATCGAGAACATCTACATCCGCAGCGATCCCGTGGCTCAGGCCTTTGTCCATGGCGACAGTCTGCAGGTGAGGCTGTGTCTAGTGCTCCTCCTGGGCTGTGAGGTAGAAGTAGAACACTGTATACGCCCCCCTGTGAATGTGAATTAAAAGTAACGTTACGAACCAGGTCTCAACATTTGTGTTCATACGGGAGCATATACAGCGTGTGGACTCTTTCGTTCTGAGGCAGCAGATTTCTGTAGTTATACTGAAGAACTACCCTGCTGGAAATTCCGGCTTAAACCAGCTTAAGCTGGTCAAGCTGGTTTTAAGCTCTGTTTTCAACACTTTTCGCTGGTCTACCAGCTGACCAGCCTATATACTATAAGTGACAAATTTACACCATCTTAAACTAGCTTAGAATCCCAGCTGGTCTTAGCTGGAATTTTCAGAAGGGTAATGTATGACATCTGATTCATTTTTGCTTCTCGTAACCCCATAGGCATGTCTGGTGGGCATCATAGTTCCAGATCCGGACTTCTTTGGTGGATGGGCCAAGAAGAGAGGTCATGAAGGTTCCTATGAAGAGCTGTGTAAAAACCAGGTATGGAGTAAGAGTTCTGACACCGTGTCTCTTTCTGCTGATTCAGGGATTGGCAGGGAAGGATGGCTCTTTGTAGATGTCTTTTAATTGGCTCTTGCGGTGCGTGTTGTGGAGCAGAAGGTCATCTGCTGGGATATTTAGTACCTAACTAGAAAGTGTTTGTTCATGCAGGAACTGAAGAAGGCCATCTTAGAGGACCTCTTGAAACTGGGCAAAGATGCAGGCCTGAAGTCTTTCGAGCAGGTGAAGTGTTCATTCATACGACGGTTAGCATGGTTAGCTTTAGCCACATGGTACAGGCTGTCGGCAGTGTGTCACTCAGACTCGAATGGGATCTGTGTGAACATTATTTCTGAGCCTTGCAGTAGCTTGTCGATCATGGCCATTTACAGTATGTGCTGTTGTGTGTGGATGCATTGAAGTGCTGAGTGATCTTTCTTTGTCCTGGAATCAGCCACTGTGTTGTTGAGCGTCGCTCCTTGTCTCGAGCAGGTCAAGGACATCACCCTGCACCCTGAGATGTTCTCTGTCCAGAACGGCCTGCTGACCCCGACCATGAAGGCCAAGAGGGCGGACCTCAGGGCGCACTTCAGGGCCCAGATCGACCAGCTGTACTCCAAGATCAAGATGTAACCATAGCGACTGAAAATGAAAGGAAAAATTCATCTCCAGGGAAACCAGTTAATCGAACAAAGCGTGCCTTAAGTACTGGACGCACTGAGGTGGAGATTCAGTCTGTACCCAGTCTAAACTAATACTGTAGGAACAAACCAATGGAGAGGCTCAGAGGGGTGGAGTCGATGCCATATCGAGCCAGCTGTGTCAGTAGATACCTGCTGATGTAATGTTACATTTCTGCAGGCTCCTATCTTTTTCAAGCAGTCTTAAACTCTCTAAACACACTGTTTTACACACAAGGAATTTGACATCATCCTGTTATTTATTTTTACTTTTTCTTCTGGAAGAAGTGAAACCATACAGCGACAGAAACTTCTAATTGTACTGCGAATTGTACTTTTATCTCTTCTGTGATTTTGATTTTGATTACCAGTGTACAAAGTTTCAGTTTCGGTAATTGTTTTTCAAATTCAGGAATACTATGTAATGTCAAGAGCGGGTTTAAATTATGCAACTGTACAGTGACTAGAAAATGTGAGGTGGACCAGAGATAAGCATACCTCGTTTCTCATGGTTTTGACAGAAAAAGGGAATACTTTTTGTACAGGACTGCGCTGTTTGTACTGTAATGTTTGATGAAATACGAATGTTAATGGTAGAAATCTTAATAGGCTGAATTATTTGAATTGTGGGTTCATTAGGTGTGTGGCTTTTATCCGATACAGTGAATTTTATTTAATTAATGTGTTAATCTAATGTGAACCAGTTAGGTGCCAACGCAATGAAGTCAATGAAGCTGCTATATTGCAGAAGTCCAGCACACAAAATCACTAACTGGCAGAACTGGAATACATACCCCTCGTTCACATATCATTCATGTATTTTGGTTGTATGAAATATTGTGCTGCTGTCTCTGGATTTGTTATCCAGCCTCAACAGAATGTCTAGTGGACCCCTCTAGACAACCAATGTGTCAGAGGTCAGTAACCATGGTGATATTGGGCTATATCACTATGGTTACTGACCTCTGTAGTAAGTTCGAGTGAAGGCTTCATTAAGAATTGCTGTTGTGCTACTGCAAACTGTGTTGATATGTATGCTGAAAGTCGCTTATTTTAAATGTTCAACTTCCTGTTTTTACTTCATATTCAGGTGGCCCTTGAGACCATGGTAGCTGAGTTGGTTGCTTTCGAGTGATCTCATTTTGTAGATCAGATGTAGAGAACAGATCTACACCAGCACAAGTCAACTGTGACAGAAACAAGATGTAGATCTGTATCTTTTTGGTCATTATATCATTTTTGATAAATACACTATGTGGAATGAACTGGTGGAAATACATTTTAGGGTAAAATGGCATGCATGAATTGAAGAAATATGTTTTATGAGAAATTATCATTTTTATTAAATGTTAACCGTTTTAATGAAGGTTGCACTGGAGGTTTGGACACTAAAGGTGTATTTTAAACCACTTTCTATGTGCAAAGCCGATGTGGCTATGTTTAGGAGATGACAATAAAGATGTAAAATTAAACGGTGGCTGAAATAAGTTGTCTTCATTTCATTGTTTTCAAGATCTTGGCTGTATCTGTTTTATAATCATGAGATGCATATTTCATAAAAGCAGCAGTATGAAATAAAATGTATGCTCATTTCTTTTGAGTCGATTTGACAGTGGGCTTTGGTTCTGAAATTGCAACACCGTGGTAACACCGTACAATATACAGACTACCCAATTTCGTCAAACCCAGTTTACTGTTCATTGATGAACCCTTTTAAAAACCTACATTAAAACAATTCTAGTACGTAATCATCTTGCTGCCAGCATAATGACGGATATACTTTTTTTTTACCACTAGAATTTCGGTTTATTTTAACAGAATATGTGATTGAATGACCAATATCATTCACTTGTATTTACTTTAGGCATAATCTATCAACGTTAATAGCAAAATAGTGATGACCATCCAAGCCACTAGGCGGCAGAAATACAAGCCTCTGTTAAATGGAATAGTCCAAAGTTTAGGGAGGTGAGTGTGGCAATCGTTTTTTTACGCTTTCCCGCGTAACTTTTCAGTTCATACAATTAGAGTGAAGATAGTTTCCTTACACCAGCATTTAGGGTCGCTGTTGCATTTGTCCGTGAGATTTTCCGTTTATGTCAATATCAAGTCAATGCTTTAAAGCCGATCACCCCATGTTTTTATCTGTAGCAATTGTGGAGTCGCTGTCAAATTGAATGTTCGCGGGAAGAATATAAACAAGCAAGTACGATACAAGGTAGGAATGATTGTGTGAATTATCTAACTGAACTAACAGTTAGTTACGAACTAATTGTTGATAAGGTCGCTAACTAACTAGACACAATCAATCTGTTCACGGTGTCCCAGGGAGAATTTTGTTTAAATGCCTATTTTCTTCATTTGGAGAGCTAACTCAGCTCGTAGCTAACATGCTGTGGAAATACGTAACTAAGTTAGCCTAGCTACTAAAGTTAATTACAAGGTAACAACACGCAGGTTGGTTAGCTAGCTAACTAACTTAACCGGCTGTCTAACCAAGGTGGGAACCAGTCTGAAAATGTGAATTATATGTTAGCAAGCAGCATAGAAATGCATGAGGCAACGGTAGCCTCAATTTGATGCGTAAGGCGTGGTAAATGCTTCTTGTCCTGTCCGACAGAAATTAATTTAACGGTCATTTATAATTTACACTGTTGTTGTCTGTGTCGGAATGAACACTTCTGCTTCTCTTAATTTTTTCTTGGGAAACTAAGCGGAGTTAATTCTCTCGTATGCTAAACGTCAGAACGGAACGTTACGTGCTGTTTTCTTTGCTGTTTTCCAGGTGACAGGTTCATATTTTTTGCAGCTGACATCTGACAAAATGAGGTAACTTGCGACAGTTCTATGTTGTTTACTACTTGCTAGTTAATAATGTGCGTTTCTCCTTAGAATGTGGCTGAACAGATTTAGCCAGTTATTCTAACGTTTGTTAGGTTTTTGCTAATTTGCTCATTGTTTTTTTATTTGTTTTTTTTATTAACATTGTTTATTGGAAGCGTATGCTGAACAGCGACAAGCGAAATAAATTAAACTTGACGTTATCACTGCTGCCTACATTGTAATCTCCACTTAAAATCAACCCTTTGTTTTTGCTTTTGGAAAAAGTTCAAAGAAGAGCAGAATGGGAAAGATGCTGAAAAATGTTCAGAAAGAACTTCAGGTATGTTGCTTTATTTCATGTAACATTATGTAGGTAATATTAGATTACATTAACATTAGTAACATTTGGGTATTTATGATTGCCTATGTAATGTGACTGCGCATGTATTTAAACCTAAAAAAAAAACGATTTCCAACGAACATCGACTAGAGTTCGGGAGCAGAGAAGGCCAGGACAGCACAGAAAGCGCAGGCGGTCTTGCCCATATCGCCATTGGACGTGTCCTCCATTGAGAAAGGCAGCTTTTTTGAAGATGACGAGGTTCTCAGCTATGGTGAGTTGAATTGCCTTAATTTCATTACATTATTGACATTTTGCAGACGCTCTTATCCAGAGCGACGTACAGTTGATTAGACTAAGCAGGAGACAATCCTCCCCTGGAGCAATGCAGGGTTAAGGGCCTTGCTCAAGGGCCCAACGGCTGTGCTTATTGTGGCTACACCGGGATTAGAACCCCCGACTTTGCGTGTCCCAGTCATTTACCTTAACCACTACGCTACAGGCCGCCCCTACTTATGAGAAGTAATATCTCTGTATTTATTCAATTAAGAACATTGCAAACGCATGCTATAGTTGCGAACTCAGCGCGTCCCTTATGCCCACTGTAGGGAACCCACTGCACAGCACCGCGGTGGAAGACGACTTCAGTCCTGACCAGGGGCCAAAGGCCAAGAACACGGGAGCAGAAGCTAGAGGGCCCAGTCGTGCTGAGACGCCTAAACGACCAAGCCGTGCAGACAAGCGCCAGACCTCAGGAAAGACCAGCGCCCCACTGTCATCGACAAGCTCCGCCCCAAAGGGGCGTCAACCACGCCCTCCACGCAAGAGCATTGGAATAAAGTCAAAAACCAGGTTTGGCATTATCTGCATTGCCACATTGCTATTGCTAACCATCAAGGACCACAATACGTTTGTGCCATCCCTGACAATGCAAGACCCTATCTTTAAAGAGTAATTGCACTCACTGTTTCAGCCTGGCTCTGCCTTCTACACAATTTTGCAAAGAAATGCATTCTGAGGTGCCTATCAAGTGGGCATACAAACGCCTTCACCAACAAACCAACCAGCCACTCATACAGTCGGTACTCCAAGGCTAAAGCAGCTCAGCCTCACTCATCCATCCTCTGGTGTGACTCGTATCTGGCTTTCCCAGGGCTCTGCAGAGGGTTTCAGAGGGGCTCGAATCGGACGGGGCCACCGGTCGACGGAGACGGCTGTCATCCTTGTCATCCAGCCCTCCCTCTGGAGTACAGAGCGCCAGTAACTCAGTACGACCTCTGACCCGCTCAATCTTACCAATTAATCATATGGTGGTGAAACAAGCTCTTTAGTTACATTTATCTTTCTGTGTAATCTCATGTTTTGATACCATCAATGGCAATCTCTGCTGCGTTGGGTAGGCTGTGATGTGACTCGCTTGATTAGACTTCAGTGTCGTTGTAGTTTTGTGTATCGGGTTGGCTGCAGGTGTGATATTTTCGGGGAAGGCTCTGACTGTAGGTGTGTGTGTGTGTGTGGTGCTCCAGGACTCAGGCCCTGGTGCACAGGAGCCACCTCCCAAGCGGCCCAGGGGAGCTCCGCAGGCGACCCTGGGGGCTAGGGCTCGGGCTAAAAAGGTCCCAGCTCCAGCTCTCCCTAAAAATCAGCCTCCGCTTTGTACTGAAGGCTCCATTTCTCCCCTCAGGCAGGAGGTATGAGAACTACCGTCGTCTAGATGTAGACTGTCTTTATAGTATTTTTCGACATTTAGTAGGGAAATGTGTGTAATAGTGTGAGTAATATAGTAACATGGTGTAATAGTCAATGCTTTTTCCAGCAAATAGGGCTACACAAAGCTCTTTACAATTAATGCCTGACTGTGATTGATGCAGTGTTGTGTGTGTGTGTGTGTGTGTGTGTGTGTGTGTGTGTGTGTGTGTGTGTATGTGTGACTGTGATTGATGCAGTGTTGTGTCTGTGACTGATTAATGCAGTGTTGTGTGTGTCTGACTGTGATTAATGCAGTGTTGTGTGTGACTGTGATTGATGCAGTGTTGTGTGTGTGTGACTGTGATTAATGCAGTGTGTGTGTGTGTGTGTGTGTGTGTGTGTGTGAGTGACTGTGCGTGTGTGAGTGACTGTGCTTAATGCAGTGTTGTGTCTGTGACTGTGATTAATGCAGTGGTGTGTGTGTGTGTGACTGCTTAATGCAGTGTTGTGTGTGTGTGTGTGTGTGTGTGACTGCTTAATGCAGTGTTGTGTGTGTGTGTGTGTGTGTGTGTGTGTGTGTGTGAGTGAGTGACTGTGATTAATGCAGTGTATGTGTGTGTGTGTGTGTGTGTGTGTGTGTGTGACTGTGCTTAATGCAGTGTTGTGACTGTGATTAATGCAGTGTTGTGTGTATGTGTGTGTGTGTTGTGACTGTGATTAATGCAGTGAAATGTCTGTAACTGTGCTCAGACGGGTCCGTCACAGAGCTCAGTCAGCGGGGTCAGAGAGAGCAGCACAGAGGGGCAGCCACCATCCAGAGCCAGTGCAGCTGCAGCACGTCGCAGGCACCTCTCCTCCCTGTGCTCTGAGGACCTGACTGACGAAGACCCCAGCTGGGTAAGACTGGGTCTGCTCACTCTCTCTCTCCCTCTCCCTCTCCCTCCTGATTGCCTCTTCACCGGGTGCTGTATTACAGTAACTGTGGATCTCTCCATCAGAAGTCTCTTATCTTTCCTCAGCATGAAGAACCAGGCCGGGCGTCAGCTGAGCCGCATGTGGGGGAGAAGAGGAAGCCATCCAGGGGCAGGCAGAATAAGGTGGTCCCTAAGAGGAAGTCTTCATCTGGATCCTCAGGTAAGCAGAGTAAGCTGGTCCAGAAGAGTAAGTCCATTCAAACCTTTTTTCTGTTTGCCGGGAGCAGTTTGAAAAGGTATTTGTTCTTACCTTTAAAAATAAATCACAGGTAATCAGTGAGTCAACTAGCTGGCATTGTTACACCCAGGTCGCATCCATTTGTATTAAAAATGCGTTGGTGGTGAACTAAATGCAATGTTCTGTTTGTTTGCTCACCTCAGGTGAGGTCTTAGCAGTGTATCCACAAGGTATAGGCAACTATTTCACCATAATGGAACAGTAAACGAATACTCCAGGTGGTTACGTTGTCATCCTCACAGCAATTTAGACACAAGCAACACACAAGCGTACACTCTATGTAGCTGTACTTTTCCTGCCTAATTACTAGTCTACAGCAATCAAAATGCGACTTGTCACGACACGTCACCACGCAACAGAGCTATGCGAGGACCCCGAGTGGGTCATCGACCGACACTCGCTCCTGACAGCTCCATTTGGTGGTGCGGTATGGTCTTTAGGCGGCACGGATGGTGCAGTGGGTAGCACTGCCGCCTCACAGCAAGGAGGTCCTGGGTTCAAATCCCCGTCGGCCGGGGCCTCTCTGTGCGGAGTTTGCATGTTCTCCCCGTGTCTGCGTGGGTTTCCTCCCACAGTCCAAAGACATGCACGTTAGGCTGATTGGAGAGTCTAAATTGCCCGTAGGTATGAGTGTGTGAGTGAATGGTGTGTGTGCCCTGCGATGGACTGGCGACCAGTCCAGGGTGTATTCCTGCCTTTCGCCCAATGTATGCTGGGATAGGCTCCAGCCCCCCTGCGACCCTGTTCAGGATAAGCGGGTTCAGATAATGGATGGATGGATGGATGGTATGGTCTTTATGATCATGGACTGGTCATTCACAGTAGTCCATGGGGATGTATTGCTTCATGAATATTATGGTCTGTCTGGGAAGGGCTGCCTTTTGGGGAAGTGTTTGAGTAGTCTAGCCTGGGGCTTGTTGTCGGGCCCGGAGACATTGAGAAATGCAGGTTGCGATCGTTGTATTCCTCAGGTGATGCCGGGCCTTCCGGTAAACACAAACACCGGGAAAGAGATACTAGGAACCCCATTGATCTTGACGTGGTACTCGATGCGTTCCTGGAGTTTGTGTCGCACTACAGGTGAGTGCATCATTAGTGTGGTGCAGAGGATGCTGTAAAGTGAGCCAGCATGTTAACTGACCATTTCTGTCGTATCACCATTATGCACTGAAAACTACCCTTGGTTCTGTGTTCAGAGAGACTGTCGACTCGGCTCCAGTCAGACAGGCAATAGATGCGGTTTCAGACATGTTTGAGGATCAGCTCACAGAACTAGTAAGTAGCAGTAGCAAACTATGAGCTAATGTTGTCTAATGTCTCTTTTTATGATCTAAACTGGTGAGTATTATATATGTGAGTCATAGGAGGTAACTGAGTTAAAACCAATCTCGTTTTAGATAACCAACACAAAGGAATTGAACAGTCTGAAAAGGGAAAACATTAAGGTACGAATTTACCATTCTTGATTTTTGTTCTCCACCTTTTGGCAGTAATTTTGGTTCTATTTTGACAGATTGATGCATAAGAAAATGACACCAGAAAACAAATAGAAAATGTACAAGTTTCCCCATGAATGTATATTTTGATGTCATTGGCTATTGACTTGTTGCAAAAATCGTTTTTAAATTATATTATTAAAGCTGTGGTAGAACAGCTTCATCCAAAGAAACCCTGATTTTAAATGTAGATTTTTCTGTGCTATTCACTGTAAATCACTGGCTGTCTCGTCGTGTAGCCTGACGAGGCCAGCTATGACTTTATTATTCCAACCTAATTATTTTACTATTTTACTATTCCTGTCTATATTTCATTTCTACTCAGGTCAATGGTACCATTAACAAGAAGCGCGCCAGACTGGTCGAGATCAAAAGTGAATTGATAACGTAAGTGTTGGGAAAATATGTAGGAAAAGTTTTTGTCTTTATATCTCTGGAAATTATGTGAAAAACAAGCCGAAACTGAAAATGCTGTATTCGATTAGCCAATTTCGAAGATCACGTAATCAGTGTACCAGAGAAGGAAAATTTGCTTCTTGGCCAACAGTTCACAATTATTCTTTAAGACCATAACAACACCATAACCTGTTAACAGTATTGATAGTTGTTTTCAAAATAAGTCCAGGAACGTTTTTTGTGAATGGTTCGGACTTTTGTCTAAGTACAGCTCAAAAGGTAAACAAAAAAATGATGAAAGGCAAAATATGATCAGGACAAACATTGGTCTCAGCGACTAATAAGCAACCTTGATGTAACCATTCAACCGTGGGTTGGTTGTATGGTTACACCATTCTATCTGAATGTTAGGTGTGAAGTCATTCCTGGATTCCCTATGACTTATGACCCCTCAGGAAGGAGGCGCAGCTGAGGTCCCTGCAGAAGGAGCACGGACAGCTTCAGGAGAGGCTGACGGACCTGAGGACGGGAACCTCCTTCCTGTCGGCCCTGAGGGACCTGCACAAGAACTACCTGGCCCACCGTCAGAGACACCCTGCTGAGGAGGAAGTGGTGAGGCGGGGACACCTTAATCCAGACTTCTGCACCATGCAATTAAGCTCCTGTACCATTTACATTTTAGTCATGTAGCAGGTGCTACAATTCATTTAGTGATTTACAAGTTCCTCAACAAGTGAAAAGCAGGTAGAGCCGTTATAACCAAAAACAGAAGTCATAGTAAATGCAAGTTTTAGTTTTAGTTTTTTTCTTTTTTTAGGGGGTTTATATAGGCTATGGGGGTCAGAAAGTTGCACACAAAGCCACCACCGTGTGGACAGTGCACCTGTTCTTTAATAAGTGGGTACTCATCTAGTGCCAGTGTACAGAAAAGGGAGGGCCACTGATGGCATTCATTCTGGAGTGCTACAATGTGAAACCACAATGTGCTGAGGAGAGATTATGCTAAGAATAAATCTGCGTTATGTAGTTCGTCAAGTCTGGCAGGAAGTTTGGGAAAGCCAACTTGTACCACTTGTATTTTAATTTTTTTAATGGACAGGTTAGCACTTTAGGAGAATGAGGGTTTTAACTTCCCAGCAGTAGGATGTAATGTAGTCGAAGTGCTATTACAGTGTTGTTCCACAGTGCTGCGCTTTTTCTCCTTCTCTCAGTATGGACCCTCCAGTGTGCCGGCTCTCCTGCTGGAGGCACGCAGGGTGTTGGGGGCCGAGTGTCAGCTGAAGAACATCAACGAGAACCTGCAGCAGGCCCTGGAGCAGGCCAATCAGCATTGAGCTCTCAAGCAGATCCACCTCTCGGGCCAATCACTATTTAGCTCTCAAGCAGATTCACCTCTTGGGCCAATCACTCTTCAAAAAGCATTCCAGACCAGTGGTGATGTTCCTGCAGTGCATTTTGTCATAAAATATTGAAATGCTGATTTTATTTTGATTACAATTTGTATAACCGTAAAAGTGCCAAGATTGTTACAATGTAGATAAAAATATATGAGCAATACCTTTTTTGTTGTTTTTGAAAAGGCACAAGGCCGTGTACATGTAGTTTTGTTTAGCCCACCGATCACGTGTGCGAGTGTGCTGGTACCTTTTCTTTCTCTTAAGAATTTTCTGAAATTAACATTAAGGGAGGGTATATATGTAACATTTAAAATGACATTGTGGCCAATAACTTAGATATAATTTGGGGTGATGTCATTAAATAATATGTAATAGATTTAATATGTAATTAATAGAGAATAATATAAAAATACCATTGGTGCTTGAGTGGTGCCACTGCCGAGTATTGGATGTACAACAGCGCTATGATACCTTTTTACAATTTTGCATAAAGTGACAGTTGAGTTACATTTTTGTTCTTCAAACATCAAATTTCTCAATTGTACCCTAAACACACTTCTCTTTGTGTACGGTAAATGAGTAAACTACATTTTCCAAGCAAAATGAGTCGTATATTGCTCGCTATGGGTACAATTGTATGCACCTAGACAGGTCGTATCCCCTCTCACGAACAGTCAGAAGGAAAGTTGTCTTGTCACGATAGAAGTTATATTGCTTCACGAAAGCCAATGCTCCGCTCACCTTGGCTGCAAGGCGTGGAGAATTCCGTCGTGCTGTAGTTCGTGATTTTCCTTGGTCTAAATCTGCGCAGCATGAATTTGACAGCAGTCATTGACACTTTATGTAGACAATGCTTAATGTAAACTGAAACTGATTGTCTACCCATCTAGGAAGTTAAGTTGATAGCTGTCACCGGTCTTGACCAAGTCGGACACTATATAGACTGCTAAGCAAGATAGCTGCCAGACTTTATATTTGGAGTTTGTTCATATCGTGAAGATCAATGTAAGTTATCACGTGTTCCTTTCTCTCACAACTTTTGGACCTTTTCCTGTACGGTAGCCTGCTAAATAACTATTTGAACTGAACACATGTTCGGTTGACACTGACATTGTGAAATATTGTGAGACATTGTTAACGACACTGAACATGGGGTGTTAATTGATGCAATATTCTAATGTTCTGAAATGGTTCACTTCACTGGGTCACAGAACAGGTAAGAAAGTTATCTAAAATTGTCATATTGATCTGGACTGGCCTGTAGGTCTATCATTGGCATCCTGGCTAATGTAATGCTCAGCTCTGAACAGAAATATCTGCTTTACTATGTTACTGTCTACATGTATGCTGTACTGAAAACTACTGTATGCCCTTCAACACATTTTCTATTTGAATAGCTTCCCTATTGCTCCTCATATTGCTAAACGTTATGCTGTATGTGTCGGCCTATGTGCTTCTTCTAAGTAAGTTATGTGTTAACTACTACTTTTGGGCGTGACCCTGATGACTTGGCATTCAGAGATGCTCTTCTGCATACCACTGTTGTAATGTATGGATATTTGTGTGATCATGTCATTAACTGCTCACAGAACTGCTGCTGGATGTTTGTGTGTGAAAATCACAGATCAGCCATTTTTGATATACTCAAACCACCCTATGTGGCACCAACAATTATTCCACAGTCAAAGTCCCGTAGATCACATTTCTTCCCCATTCTGAATAACAGCTGAACCTCTTGACCAAGCCTGCCTGCTTTTATGCATTTAGTTGCTGCCACATGATTGGCTGATGAAATATTGCATTAACAAGCTGGTGTACAATTCTATCTAATAAAGTGGTACTCATAGTACACTTGGAGAAGATACATTTGAGCTATTTCATTGTTAATAATGGTTTTATTTCTTTGTTGCTTCAGTCAACCCAAGGTCATGTGTGACATACTAAACCTGAGTAAAACATGTGTTTTTCTGACAAGAAAAGTGCAACTTATTATGGATGTACTGTGCAAAAGTTTTAGGCAGGTGTGGAAAAAATGCTGTAAAGTAAGAACAATTAATATTTCAAATTTTTTAAAGCATTCTTATTTTACAGAATTATTTCACCCCTTTCCTTAAAACCTTTGCACAATACTGTATGTGTCAATAAAAGCCTGTAAAAACGGTTGTAGATAAAAGCCTGTAAAAACATCTGTAGGTAAAAGCCTTGCGACATATTCTACTGTGTGCACCGTTTGCCCAATTGATTTTTACCCTCAGGGTATCCTTATGTAGGCTACCATTTCCCATTTGTAAAGATATTTACGTAACAAACTAACAAGACAGCCTTCTCCCCCAGGGCAGATGAGGCCTCCCCACAGGTAGCACCATCACAGGTGACTGAGGACTCTGATCCTGATGAGTACAGATACAACATGGACTACACCAGCATCGGCCGGTGTGTCGTCATCAACAACAAAAACTTTGATAAAAATACAGGTAACATGAATGTAGATGGTCTCAGCATCTGTCATATGAAAAACTATATCCAGGAATGCTGATTGTTCTGGTGACTGAGCACTTGGATTTGAACCCCATTTGTGTTAAAAGATGTAAGTGCAGGGTCTATTCCAGGAGGGCCAGTGGGAATGCTGGTGTTTGTAAATCACTCCTGTACTGGACCACAGTAAAGTGTTTCCACAAAGGATCTTGTGTATGTGTAGTCTGTAGCTGCAACTGCTTGTTAAAAGAAAAGCCCAATTGGGCATGATTGATGTAAATGGTAAATGGTTGGCATATCTACAGCACCTTTATTCAAACCACTGTACAATTGATGCTTCTCATTCACCCATTCATACGCCAACAGCGATTAGCTGCCATGCAAGGCACCAACCAGCTCATCAGGAGCATTTAGGGCTTAGGTGTCTTGCTCAGAGACACTTCGACACACCCAGGGCGGGATGGAACTGCCGCCTGAGCCACCTGAGTAAACTTACAGATGTAAACTGTGTCAAAGGACACTAGTCAGATTATTGTTCCCATTGTTTTCAAAAGTGTGTCAGGATGGTGTGAGCAATCATTTCTTTCTCAAAAGGATTGAGCATCCGCGAAGGCACGGACTTAGATGCTGGTCTCGTGATGAAAACATTCAGAGGGCTGGGTTATGACGTTAAGATTTTCAAAGACCTGACTGCAGCGAAGATTGAGGAGGAACTGACTAAAGGCAAGTTGGGATCAACCTTCACTTTTGTAGTTTATGCTCTTGTTCACAATGAATTAAACTTAATTCCATAATTTAGTTGAATAATTGAATATAGCTGTTCAATAAATCAACAGCCATAGGTGCTGAATGAAATTAGAAATATGGCCAACCACAGCCAACCTTTAAGGACCAAAGACTAATAAAAAAGCTCAGTAAAAAAAGTCTTAACAACGGTTTTAGTATTATAATGAGACTAAAAATCTTATTTTTTCCCCCTCTAAAGTCCAAAATATTAGTTTGTTTTAAGATACTGTTTGCTTTACAAGTTAAATTTTCTGATCCCATTTGGAAATCTTGTGAATCAAAACTGTCTCATTTTGCAAAACAGTAACAGGAGTAGGATTTTAAGTCTAAATATAAGAGTAAAATGCTTATTTTGGGGGAGAGGTGTTGCAGTGTAGTTGTGAGAGATTGATGCCCCTAACTCTGTGCATTGTACTCAGTCTCTAAGGAGGACCACAGCAAGATGGCTTCCTTTGTGTGCGTGCTCCTGAGTCACGGGGAGGAGAACGTGCTGTATGGGACGGATAGTGCTGTGGAGCTCAGCAAGCTGACCGGCCTCTTCAAAGGAGACAACTGTGCTACCCTGGTGGGCAAACCCAAACTGTTCTTCATCCAGGTACCCTCCCACAGCCGTCTCTCTGCTTACATTTTCCCACAAACTTTACTCAAGTTTGCTCTCAGACTGAGTCGTCAGAGTTGTCAGTAATCACAAAGTTGTCCCTAATAACTCTCTAGGCCTCAGTTCCAGTTTCTTGCCATCATTTGATTTTTTTTTTTTGACCTCACGAGTGTATGTGTGTACGCTATGGTCTGTAAGTGTAGTGGGTTAGGTGGAAATCGCAGTGGTAACTGCTGTCCGTTGTTCCATGTGTGTGAGGCAGGCATGCCGTGGGACAGAACTGGATGGCGGAGTAGAGATGGACAGTGTTGCTGTTGAAGATGACGAATCGCCCACAAGGATCCCAGTTGAGGCGGACTTCCTGTACGCCTACTCCACTGCACCAGGTAACATGGTTACTGCATTGTTAAAAAAAAAACTTGGAAAGATCTGTCACTACCTAGAATTCACAACACCTTTACCTACTATCTACATATTGAACGCATGTTCGACCAGCTGTTCATCAGAAGAATGCCTTTACAAGCTGCAGTCCAACACTCTTGAGCTTGGCATGTCTTTCTCTTGCCGTTTGTTCTTCCCATGTTTATGAAATATACTTCAATATTTTTAACATATATTTCTTAAACTCTAGATTTAATAAAATATACTATTATCCATTGTGCAATGACGCTCCTGATTGGTTCTCACTGTTCTGTAGTTGATTTCTGCTTCTCTGTCCCAGGGTACTACGCCTGGAGGGACACACAAAATGGCTCCTGGTTCATTCAGTCCTTGTGTTCCATTCTGGATGAGTTTGGAAAACAGCTGGAAATAATGCAGCTCATGACCCGTGTTAACAACATGGTGGCACTGAACTTTCAGGTGACCCACAGAAAACCAAGTTTGAATGCCAAGAAGCAGATGCCCTGCATTGTGTCTATGCTGACCAAAGAGCTGTTCTTCACAAAATAATGCTCTCCTAATAGATACTGTAAAACAAGTATGTGATTCTTTATTATGTAAAGCAAGATCTATAAGGAGACTTTTATTTTCGTTTACTTGTGTTTTAATTATTGGTTTATTATGTGGAACGATCTCTGACTCTAGACTCATCCAATAATACTTCCAGGAGAGACAGCAATACAAATACATTAAGAGACGTTCAGCTGTTACACAATGTAGATTAAAACTATATGTTGTGGTGTCATTATTTTGGTTGTTTACACTTGTCTACTTGTCTTGTCTATCTGACAATGTAGGAGAAACATGAGAGCATTCACCTGGGGTAGCTGAAAGCCTGTGCTGGATTATGAATAGTACTGTGATATGAAAATATTTGACCCTCACAGGAGTACAGACCTGCCATCATACTTGCTGTCAATGTCAACTGCTGTTGCAAATATCCTCACAAAGTGCAAATTGGCAATAAAGATACTTCTGGAGAAAATTGGTGTGTCTCATCTGTTTCACATCATAATGCTGAAAATGAAAGAAACCAAGAACACATTCACAGTTACCGTTTCAATTACTCCTCAAACCTTTCTTTCTGACTATCTATGGGCAATTTGCCATAAGCAAATAAGGTTAAAGTTACATTTCTTTTCATATTGAAAAATCAGTTCCTTTTTTCTGATACATCACATGCTACTTCTGGGACATCACGTGATCATTAAATGAATGGCTTCACCTCGCCTGTTGGCTCTTCCATAGTTCTAAAACCATTTTTCCAGGCCTGTAAAAATGCTGTTACCAGGATTTTTTTTTATATCAGAAAACAAATGTATGTCACCCGCCTGCTTACTTGCCTCCACTGGCTGCACATGGTTCACATCAAATTCAAAACATTGGTGCTAGCCTTCCAAGCTGTTAAGGGGTCAGCCCCAGCTTACCTCCAAAAGATCATCAAACCCTACACGCCTGCCAGACCTCTTCATTCGGCCTCCACAAGCTGTTTGGCGCCTCCACCTCTCCAAACTTCCACCTCCCACTCACGACTACTGTCTGTTCTGGATCCACAGTGGTGGAACAAACTCCCCGTGGAGGTCAGAACAGCCAAATCACTTGCCATCTTCAAGCTGTACTTCTCCCCGTCCCTCCCTACGTCCCTGTAAACTGTTGTCTTTACCAGTGTTATTTACTTGTGTAGTAGGATGATAACTTCACTAAGTTTGGTTTGCTAAGAAGTTTATTCTTACATTTGCATGTTGTGCTATTACCATTTATAAATAAAAAATAAATCAGGCGATCAAATAGGCCCTGGTCCTTATCTTTGATTTACAGGTAGCAGTAGAAATTGTACTTCCCTCTCGGGCAGGGGTCGGCAACCCTGGTCCTGGAGAGCCACAGGGTGTGCTGGCTTTCGTCTCCACCTTAAAATAAGCAACCGATTCAGACCCAAGAAACCAGGTGAGGTGAGTTAACTGTGTAATCGACGGCTTTCATTGATCAATTAATGCCAAGTAACAACGAACGACACCCTCTGGCTCTCAAGGACATGGGTTGCTGACCCCTGCTCTAGGGTCTTTCAGCACGCTTATCTCTGGTTATGGGTATGCACTTTGCACTTTGTTGTATATCACTCTGAATAAGAGCATCAGCCAAATGCCATAAATGTAAAAGGAACAATCCTGTCTTATACATGTGTTCTGTGTAGGTGCTGCTTATATTAAATTATTTGGCAGCTTTGAAGAAAATCCAGCCTTTTCCTGTACAGCAGGGGTTATAATTATGTTGGTAAATGCCTTCTGGAAAAAACTACTGGAAATAACAAAGATCCTGACCATGGTCAACCACAGGGTGGCGCTGGACTTTGAGTCAAACAACTTAAAACCTCTGGGGTCGGCGGTGTCACAAAATCAGAGCAACCTTCCTTTCTATTTGGACGATTTGGAGATTTTACCATACAGATGCAATGAACATATTGACAGAAACCTGGGAAACCTGGGAAAAGCAGAAATAACTTGGCTAAACAGACCAACTCCAAGAGCAAGTGTATTTCTTACGATCATATTCGTAGATTCAAATGGAGGGAGGACTAAGGTACATTCTAAAAAAAAGGTCAGAATCAGAAATCCATGTACAGCCAATCATCAGAGCAATGTGACCGTTAAAATGATTGCGAATAGCAGTTTTTTTTTTCCATACGGGCCTTAGTCTGAGTGGGGGTAGTGCGGTTTTCAGTGCAACAGAACGGTTGCCTTGGTCATTGGCAGCATGGTGAAACGCAGGACCACATAACTCTAAAACCAAGTCCTACATTTACTGAACACTTCCCAAAGGGGCAGGGGGATGTTGCACACAAAACCACCACCATGTGGACAATGCACCTGTTCTTTAATAAGTGGGTACTCATCTAGTGCCAGTGTACAGAAAAAGGAGGGCCACTGACTTGTGCAGGATGGTATTCATTCTGGAGTGCTGCAATGTGAAACCACAATGTGCTGAGGAGAGATTATGCTAAGAATATATCTGAGCTGTGTAGTTTGTCAAATATGACAGGAATTTTGGGAAAGCCAACTTGTCTTTGAATACCACTTGCATTATTCTTTCTTTTTTACGGACAGGTTAGCAGTTTAGGAGAATGAGGGTTTTAACTTCCCAGCACAGGATATAATCCTGTATAATCTAGTCGAAGTGCTATTACAGTGGTGTTCCGTAGTGTAGCGCTGTTTCTCCTTCTCTCAGTATGCCGGCTCTCCTGCTGGAGGCACGGGTGTTGGGGGCGAGTGTCAACTGAAGAACATCAACGAGAACCTGCAGCAGGCCCTGGAGCAGGCCAATCAGCATTGAGTTCTCAAGCTGAGCCACCTCTGAGGCCAATCAGCATTGAGCTCTCAAGCAGATTCACCACTCGGGCCGATCGCTCTTCAAAAAGCATTCCAGACCAGTGGCTGTGTGAATGTTAATAGAAAAACTGCCGTGCATTTTATGTCGTAAAATACTGAAATGCAGAGCTTTTTAATTCGATTATAATGTGTAAAACCGTAAAAATGCCAAGATTGTTGAAGTGTAAATAAAATGTATGAACAATACCTTTTTGTTGTTTTTCAAATGAAAAGGCACAAAAGGCCATGTACACATAGGCTACGTAGTTTTGTTTAGCCCACCGATCACGTGTGTTAGTTTGTGTCGGCTCCAAATTTTCTGAAATTAACATTAAGGGTGTAACGGGGAGGTGCGGAGAGCCAAGCGCGACTAAAGGTGATCCTAAATGAGCGAACACACCAAACGTGTCCGCCACCCAGGCCCCGGGGAAATAGCAGAGACCGGGGTACAAACGGAGACAGCTCCGTACAAATAAGAGCCCCAAATAACGGCTCAAATTAAAACTACCCATTAAAACCAGGGCGAAGAAATAACGAAAAACAGAGTGCATAGACGTGCGCACTCAACCCCCGAAACGGGGGGGGGGGGGGGGGAACCCAAAATAAACGTACAACCTAGTGTAAAATACTAGGCACAGAAAATAAAACACCAGGAGTCGCAGCTCCGGAAAAACTTAGAAACAAAAGTACATACCCGGGACACCGTCCCGTACCCACAGACGAAAAATAAAAGAAAACCAAGAAACTCAAACCCTAGGAAGGTGTTCGAATACGGCACACTGCCATCGAACAGAACCCCTTCCTTACCTAAATTAATAATGCTCTTTTTTGCGAGTAGCAAAACCAACACCCAGCACAATACCTGACTCGAATACCAGCTTGGGTGACAGAGCGTAAGTGCACACCGAAGCAACGACTGAAGGGGAATGAGAGCTTAAATACTCTCCAGAGGTAGGTACCTGGCTGATACTAATGACTACCAGGTGAAGGTAATCAAGCACCCCCCTGGTGGTCACGGCCGGTACTCCTCCCCAACCCTGACAAAGGGAGGGTAGATTTGTAAATGAATGAGGGGTATCATCAAAACATCAATTGCCACAATGTGGTCTATCTTCTAGTGATATAACTATTGTTGTTGTAAATAAACTTCTGTAACAAAATATACAGTCCTACCTGTGCAACACATGAATAGGACTATTTGGTCAGGTCGGATAAATTGAAGATGCTGAATGTCATTACCGATGTAAAATAATGGGTAATGTCTCAAGAACAAAACAAGCGCGTGTGGTTCTTCTGTTTGAGACCAAAAGAAACGTTGTACAAAGGAAATGGCATTTAAAATGAAATTGTGGCCAATAACTTAACGAGTAGACTACATTTTCCAAGCATAATGAGTCATATATTACTCGCTATGGGTACAATGTTATGCCCCTTGACAAGTCGTATCCCCTCTCTTACGAACAGTCAGAAGGAAAGTTATCCTGTCACGATCGTAGTTATATTTATTCACGGAAGCCAATGCTCCGCTCATCTTGGCTGCAAGGCGTGGAGAATTCCGTCATGCTGTAGTTCGTGATTTTCCTTGGTCTAAATCTGCGCAGCATGAATTTGACAGCAGTCATTGACACTTTATGTAGACAATGCTGAATGTAAACTGAAACTGACTACATTGTCTTCCCATCTAGGAAGTTAAGTTGATACCTGTAACCGGTGTTGACCAAGTCGGAAACTATATAGACTGCTAAGCAAGATAGCTGCCAAACTTTATATCTGGAGTTTGTTCATACCGTGAAGATCAATGTAAGTTATCACGTGTTCCTTTCTCTCACAACTTATGGACCTTTTCCTGTACGGTAGCCTGCTAAATAGCTATTTGAACCGAACGCATGTTCGGGTGACACTGCATAGGCGAAATATTGTGAGACATTGTTAACGACACTGATCATGGGGTGTTAATTGATGCGATATTCTAGCATAATGTTAATCAAACACAATTGACTGTAGACTACATATTTTGAAATGGTTCACTACACTGGGTCACAGAACAGGTAAGAAAGTTTTCTAAAATGGTCATATTCATCTGGACTGGCCTGTAGGCCTATGTGTTAATCCAATTGATCTGCGTTGACCGTTGAGCAATTTGTACAGTAGTATAAGGCAAACGAGAATGGCACTCAAGGAGATACCGAATAACACCGCGCGAGTGGGCAAAGCCTTTGCCAAAATCTGAAAGCGCTGCTCTCCCCCCTCTGGGTGCCGTTACATGAAACATAGGCTGAACAGAGAGCAGTATTGCATTAGTTTGTGTAATTTGATTATTTCAAAATGATGTATCCGGATTTATCTCACGCGTCGTGCGATTTATTTTTCTCTGCCCCCGCGCCCCACCCCCTAGTGGTCGAATGAATACCATACTGCAATCACTCTATTTTGCGCCACAGAACGGAAATACTGCATGCCCTTCAACACATTTTCTATTTGAATCGCTACATTGTCAGCTTCCCTATTACTCCACATATTGTTAAACGTTATACTGTAGCTGTAGGCCTATGTGCTTCTTCTAAGTAAGTTATGTGTTAACTACTACTTTTGGGCGTGACCCTGATGACTTGGCATTCAGAGATGCTCTTCTGCATACCACTGTTGTAATGTATGGATATTTGCGTTATCATGTCATTAACTGCTCACAGACCTGCTGCTCACTGGATGTTTGTGTGTGGAAATCACAGGAGATCGGCCGTTTCTGATATACTCAAACCACCCTACGTGGCACCAACAATCATTCCACAGTCAAAGTCCCGTAGATCACATTTCTTCCCCATTCTGAATAACAGCTGAACCTCTTGACCAAGCCTGCATGCTTTTATGCATTTAGTTGCTGCCACATGATTGGCTGATTAAATATTGCATTAACAAGCTGGTGTACAGTTCTATCTAATAAAGTGGTACTCATAGTACACTTGGAGAAGATACATTTGAGCTATTTAATTGTTAATAATGGTTTTATTTCTTTGTTGCTTCAGTCAACCCAAGGTTATGTGTGACATACTAAACCTGAGTAAAACATGTTTTTCTGTCAAGAAAAGTGCAACTTATTATAGATGTACTGTGCAAAAGTTTTAGGCAGGTGTGGAAAAAATGCTGTAAAGTAAGAACAATTCATATTTCTAATTTTTTTAAGCATTCTTATTTGACATAATTATTTCACACCTGCCTAAAACCTTTGCACAATACTGTATGTGTCAATAAAAGCCTGTAAAAACGGTTGTAGATAAAAGCCTGTAAAAACATCTGTAGGTAAAAGCCTGTGCGTTTCTTGCGACATATTCTACTGTGCACCGTTTGCCCAATTGATTTTTACCCTCAGGGTATCCTTATGTAGGCTACCATTTCCCATTTGTAAAGATATTTACGTAACAAACTAACGAGACAGCCTTCTCCCCCAGGGCAGATGAGGCCTCCCCACAGGTAGCACCATCACAGGTGACTGAGGACTCTGATCCTGACAAGTACAGATACAACATGGACTACACCAGCATCGGCCGGTGTGTCATCATCAACAACAAAAACTTTGATAAAAATACAGGTAACATGAATGTAGATGGTCTCAGCATCTGTCATATGAAAAACTATATATATACATATATATATATTTTTTTTTTACACTGTTAGTAAGATTTTCAGTACTTTATCAGTATTTTACAGATTTCAGTATGTGATTCAAAAAAGAGTTTCAGTAATGGAACTGTTTGCTAATGATTTTGCTTATGTGTCACATTGAATATATCCAGGAATGCTGATTGTTCTGGTGACTGAGCACTTGGATTTGTAGTGAAACCCATTTGTGTTGATTAAAGGTCGTAAGTGCAGGGTCCATTCCAGGGGGGCCAGTGGGAATGCTGGTGTTTGTAAATCACTCCTGTACTGGACCACAGTAAAGTGTTTCCACAAAGGATATTGTGTATTTGTAGTCTGTAGCTGCAACTGCTTGTTAAAAGAAAAGCCCAGTTGGGCATGATTGATGTAAATGGTAAATGGTTGGCATATCTACAGCACCTTTCTTCAAACCACTGTCCAATTGATGCTTCTCATTCACCCATTCATACACCAACAGCGATTAGCTGCCATGCAAGGCACCAACCAGCTCATCAGGAGCATTTAGGGGTTAGGTGTCTTGCTCAGAGACACTTCGACACACCCAGGGCGGGATGGAACTGCCGCCTGAGCCACCTGAGTAAACTTACAGATGTAAACTGTCAAAGGACACTAGTCAGATTATTGTTCCCATTGTTCTTCAAAAGTGTGTCAGGATGGTGTGAGCAATTATTTTTTTCTCAAAAGGATTGAATGCTCGCGAAGGCACAGACGTAGATGCTGGTCTTGTGATGAAAACATTCAGAGGGCTGGGTTATGACGTTAAGATTTTCAACGACCTGACTGTAGAGAAGATCGAGGAGGAACTGACTAAAGGCAAGTTGGGATCAACCTTCACTTTCGTAGTTTATGCTCTCGTTCACAATGAATTAAACTTAATTCCATAATTTAGTTGAATAATTGAATATTGCTGTTCAATAAATCAACAGTCATAGGTGCTGAATGAAATTAGAAATATGGCCAACCACAGCCAACCTTTAAGGACCAAAGACTAATAAAAAAGCTCAGTAAAAAAAAGTCTTAACAACGGTTTTAGTATTATAATGAGACTAAAAATCTTATTTTTTCCCCCTCTAAAGTCCAAAATATTAGCTTGTTTTAAGATACTGTTTGCTTTACAAGTTAAATTTTCTGATCCCATTTGGAAATCTTGTGAATCAAAACTGTCTCATTTTGCAAAACAGTAACAGGAGTAGGATTTTAAGTCTAAATATAAGAGTAAAATGCTTATTTTGGGGGAGAGGTGTTGCAGTGTAGTTGTGAGAGATTGATGCCCCTAACTCTGTGCATTGTACTCAGTCTCTAAGGAGGACCACAGCAAGATGGCTTCCTTTGTGTGTGTGCTCCTGAGTCACGGGCAGGAGAACAGGCTGTATGGGACGGATAGTGCTGTGGAGCTCAGCAAGCTAACCGGCCTCTTCAGAGGAGACAACTGTGCTACCCTGGTGGGCAAACCCAAACTGTTCTTCATCCAGGTACCCTCCCACAGCCGTCTCTCTGCTTACATTTTCCCACAAACTGTACTCAAGTTTGCTCTCAGACTGAGTCGTCAGAGTTGTCAGTAATCACAAAGTTGTCCCTAATAACTCTCTAGGCCTCAGTTCCTGGGAGTTTTTTTTCTTGCCACTATTAGATTTTTTTTTTTTTGACCTCACAAGTGTATGTGTGTACGCTATGGTCTGTAAGTGCAGCGGTTAGGTGGAAATCGCAGTGGTAATTGCTGTCCGTTGTGTGTGTGAGGCAGGCATGCCGTGGGACAGAAATGGATGGCGGAGTAGAGACGGACAGTGTAGCTGTTGAAGATGACGAATCGCCCACAAGGATCCCAGTTGAGGCGGACTTCCTGTACGCCTACTCCACTGCACCAGGTAACATGGTTACTGCATTGTTAAAAAAATCTGTCACCACCTAGAATTCACAACACCTTCACATATTTACCTTTACGTTCATCTCTGCATTTTAGTTATTATTTTGTAATTTCAGCTTGTTTGCATCCTGGTTAACAGGTAAATGAGTTTAATTTATTGACTATCACCTACTATCTACATACTGAACGTTTGTTCGACCAGCTGTTCATCAGAAGAATGCCTTTACAAGCCGCAGTCCAACACTCTTGAGCTTGCCATGACATGTTTATGAAATATACTTCAATATTTTAAACATATATTTCTTAAACTCTAGATTTTATAAAATATACTATTATCCATTGTGCACTGACGCTCCTGATTGGTTCTCACTGTTCTGTAGTTGATTTCTGCTTCTCTGTCCCAGGGTACTACGCCTGGAGGAACCCACAAAATGGCTCCTGGTTCATTCAGTCCCTGTGTTCCATTCTGGACGAGTTTGGGAAACAGCTGGAACTAATGCAGCTCATGACCCGTGTTAACAACATGGTGGCACTGAACTTTCAGTCAAACTCCTTCACACCAGGGTTTAATGCCAAGAAGCAGATACCCTGCATTGTGTCTATGCTGACCAAAGAGCTGTACTTCCAGAAATAATGCTCTCCTAATAGATACTGTAAGAAAAGTCTGTGATTCTTTATTATGTAATGTAAGATCTATAAGGAGACATTTATTTGGGTTTACTTTATTTTATTTTATTATTATTAATTATGTGTTTGGAGGACTGTCTAGAAAATACTGACAAATTCAGATGTGGTGAAAAGCAACCGGTGCAGTTTAATCGATGTCATGATTTACTAATGGCTTATATTGTAAATAGTAAAAAATTATGAACACACATTTGTCTTTTAAAATCTGTCGTATTGATCCCAAAAGGTAAAGAGGAGGATGTACGCTTACTAACGATACCAAAGGTATCTCTATACTCTACAGGTATCAAGGGGGTGCCCCGTTTCATTTTTAGTGCCACCAAACCATGTTTTTGAGAAAAATGTTTTCGTAGTGAGAGTTAAGCGAGGCTGCGATACAACTGGGATAACCTGGGATAACTCCGGGCTATAACTTGTCATCTTATGTGTAAACCCTTTTAAAACTATAGGTGATCATACAGACATACAGCGAAAACATTAACATATAGAAGGCAGCTGATGTGATTGTTTCTGATTGGTGAACGATGACAAGCAGGCTGGCCTCCAAAGTTGTTACTTTCACCATGACATATTGCGTTTAAAAGCTTAAAAACTATATTATACAAGGTATTGTTCTACATTAGTGCTACTGCACTCACGTCTTGCGGTCCGCAGTGTATGCAGACAGGCCTATTTGCTCCTACAGTGGGCTACACAACTTAATTTCACTAATAATTGTACCTGCTTGGTTCAGATAATAAGCTAATGAGTAAAATCAGGTGGTGTCGGGCATGGCTGAAGCGAATGCCTGCAGACATACAGGACGTGGAGTTGAGTAGCGCTGTTCTACGAAACGAAGATGCAAGCCCAAGACATTTTGTACATAAACATCGAGTGCCATCCTAATTGCTGCTCATGTTTAATACTGTTGCAAATATCTGCACAAAGTGCAAATGGACAATAAAGATACGTCTGCAGAAAATGGGAGTGTCTATCTCTCTTACGCCATTATGTTGAAACTGAAAGAAAAAATCAAGAACCCATTCACGGTTACTGTTTCAGTAACTCCCAAAGCTTTTTCTCCGTGAAAGACAAAGACAGTACTATGGATCCTGCAGCACTGATCACAGAAGGGAAAAGGTAGCTATGTTATGTGTGACTGTTGTGTTGGTTATATCTGGTAATCTCCAGCATTCTCAGTGTAAAATATACGTAACTGTTAATGGTGAGAAGATTAAGGTACGCTGATATGTGTCACAATATATTGTAGTAATTATTTAGCTTCATTACCCAATTATTTATGCTATAGGATGAGTTTTCTGTAATGGAAATCATTATAAATCAGTGTACTATAATTATGTATTATATTATACTATCATTTATTATGAATTATAAGTATATATATATGAATATGTAACATACATTTTGCTTTGCAATGATGGAATATTTGGATAAATTACAACGTGCAAATGAAGTGTTGACACAAGTGTTGCATCCATAGCTTATCTAATTAACCCAATCAACAATTTATTACATATTTTGGTAGACACACTTAGGAATATTTTTATCAAACTGTGAATATGTGAGCATAGTTATGGCAATTTGGCATTAGCAAATATGGTCAAAGTTTATATTTTTTAAAATCTCAGTCAAATTGAAAAATCAGTTCCTTTTTTCTGATACATCACATGCTACTTGACACAATGTGATCATTAAATGAATGGTTTCACCTGACCTGTGGGGTCATTACTTCCGTAATTCTGAAACCCTTTTTACAGGCCTGTGAAATATGCTGATATCAGGAATATTTATATCAGGAAACAAGCAAATATTTAAGAACAATTCAAAAGGTGTGAATTGTATGCTGTGTAGGTATGTGAAGCTTATATTACATTATTTGGCAGCTTTGAAGAAAATCCCAGCCTTTTCCAGTACAGCAGGGATTATAATCATGTGGGTAAATGCCTCATCATCAACAATGAAAACTTTGATGGTGAGTGTTATCAAAATCATTGTGTATTTCTAAAGTGGGCACACAAGCAAAACCCTCAGTTTGGACACAGCTGTTTGCGTAGTAGAGTATGAATATGACAATTTGATTCTGACTGTAAATGCACACACATTTTTATTACAGGTTTTGTATAGGTACTATAGGCATAAGAACATTAATTGTGTGTATTTTAGCATTTTAAATAGCATGTTAATGTAATATTATTTTGATGCATACTCTAAAAGTCACTTCCTTTCTCTCATCTGTGAAGTCATGTCTCAGCGGAAAGGCACGGAGGTGGACAGGATGCTACTGCAGAGGACCTTTACGTCCCTCAAGTTCACTGTGCAGGTGGAGAATGACCTGTCCGCTGATGACATGCTGAAGGCCCTCCAGAGAGGTGAACTCTATCCACTATTCTTTTATGATGTCTACTGTTGACGACAGTTGCACTATCAAAAACATTTTTGTGTTACTGCTTTTCTGTTACAAATATACAATGTATGTGTTACAAAGTAGACTGTCAAACGCAACTCAAAATGTCCTTAACTAGACATGAAGTTGTGTCCAAAAATGGTTATTATAATGATTATTCACGAGGCGTTGTTTTAACACATCTGTCACTGCCTTGCTGTTCCCTGGCTCCCAGTGTCTGAGGAAGACCACACCGACATGGCCTGCTTCGTTTGCGTGCTGCTCAGCCACGGGGAAAATGGGACCCTTTGGGGAACGGACAGACAGGTTCCTCTGCGAAGCTTGACCTCTGTCCTCTCTGCAAAGAGATGCCCAAGCTTGGAGGGGAAACCCAAACTGTTCTTCATCCAGGTACAGAATGGCCGCTCTCGCCTATACAGAAAACACACCAGGATTTCAAACTGACGGGTGCAACCCCAGAAAATCTGATTTTCTAATATTTCTCCTGTCAGGGCCCTTGCTAACCACCCCACCCCCCCCTATCTATACAATGCCTGTTCAAACTCATCTAAGTTAAGTAGACTCTGAACGTAACTGACTTATGAGAGTTCTGTTGAGCTCCTTTCTTGGCATGCTCTAGTCTTGGGAACACTGTTAACGCAAAACCAGGAAGGCATTCTTCATGCCACAAGTGCAACAATCCAAGCAGTTAGCCCAACCGCCTGTGGTCTGTGCAGGCTTGCAGGGGGCGCGAGTACGATCCGGGTGTTGAAACCGTTGAGACGGACTCGGCGGAGGAAAAACAGCCTGCACAAACGACAGAGATTCCAGAGGGCGATTTCCTGTGCAGTTACTCCACAGTTCCAGGTGCAGATATTACACCATGTTACGCTTATCATTTTTTCACAATGATGAATGTGTAACAAAGACTTAAAAACTTTGCTGAAGATAACTGATGTACTCTCGCTGTATTTTTAATATTACAGGATATTTTTCTTGGAGAAACCAAATGGCTGGCTCGACCTACATCAGATATCTGTGTGAAATGCTGAAGCTGAACAAACACCTGGAAATAACAAAGATCCTGACCAGGGTAAACCACAGGGTGGCACTGGACTTTGAGTCAAACACCTTAAACTGGCAAACCAGTAGAAAAAAGCAAATGCCCTGCATTGTGTCCATGCTTACAAAAGAGGTCTTCCTCACTGCTTAACACTCAAGTGTCTAAGGTTACCCACACGTTTGTTGCCAAATTAATAAAGTCTGACAGGTACAATAACAATGATAAAAATGATAACTGATATTGAAATTAGAAAGAAATTATTGTTATTCCGCTGTCTTATTTCCTATTTGATGTTTGTCACGTGATCGTCAACAACTGTCTTGTTTTGTAACTTTGTGTTGTAGCCCTATGCCAGGTCCCCCTTGCAGAAGAGATTTTGTTCTCAATGGGAAATTCCTGGTTAAATAAAGTTTAGTAAATACTATATAATAACTCGAAAAAATTCCAGGGAAATTTTAAGTGTGCTGCTGCTGGTGCCCATCCCTCACACAAACACAGATGTAACCCACAATTTGGTCCTCACAAAAATGGAGAACCTCATCTATACACGTGTGTGTGTGTGTGTGTGTGTGTGTGTGTGTGTATTTGCCCTTATGATAAGTTCATAGGCCACACACACACACACACACACACACACACAGATCTAAAACAAAATTTGGTCCTCACAAACATAGACATCCTCATCTATACACATGTTCCGGTCCATACACATGTTCTGGGCAGTTGCTAAGGTGTTCTGGGCGGTTGCTAGGGTGTTCTGGGTGGTTGCTAGGGTGGTCTGGGCAGTATAAAGGTACAATTCCCAAGGTGGCGTTGTCTGGCTAAGTATGGGTTGCTCAACCACACCCACCCTCCTGTTACAGTTAGCACAACCATTAAGACATGGACATAGAAATAAAACAGTTAAAAACCTAGGTATTTTCATATTATGTGGACAGGATGGAGTCAGTCAGCTAGCTAGTTAGTTAGTCAGTCAGCTAACTAGCTAGTTAGTTAGCCAGTCAGCTAACTAGTTAGCCAGTCAGCTAGTTAGTTAGTTAGTCAGTCAGCCAGCTAACTAGTTTGCCAGTCAGCTAGTTAGTTAGTCAGTCAGCTAACTAGTTAGCCAGTCAGCTAGTTAGTTAGTTAGCCAGTCAGCTAACTAGTTAGCCAGTCAGCTAGCTAGTTAGTTAGTCAGTTAGTAACAGTCACTTAGTTAATCAGTTAGTCAGACCGTCAGTTGGTTAGTTAAGCTAGCTAGCGCCGAAGCTAATGTTAACTAGCGCGACGAAGCTAACGCAAGCTAGCGCAACGAAGCTAACGAAAGCTAGCACCGAAGCTAACGTCAAACAAATCGCTGTATCTTGAAAACTATAACTCACATTAAAAAAAAAAATCATTTTGAGTGAACCGAGACTTCAGTGGCGAGATCGATCTATGAGATGTGTTGGTAGGATTTAGAATGCAGGAGTTGTGGCAGTTTAAAAATCGCCATATTTTATTTATTTTACTCTGCAGTTTACCACTCAGATAACATGGGAAGCTAGCCAAGGCTAGCGCTAGCTTCGGCTACTTCCGGTTCTATTCCGGTCACAGGCTGTGAAGGCTGCGGTTAAAACGAGTGATACTACATGTATTGTGCTTATTTGTGTCAGTTTTAGACTTCATATTTATGTTGTGGTCGAAGCTAGGGTGGGCGGTTGAGTGAGCTGAGTGTGCTGGTTGCCAAGCAACCAGGGGCTCGTGCATGTTCTGTGTGTGAGAGTCTGTCTGTTAGAGATCTAGGAACTAACTTTTTTTCTGACATGCTCGGGTTTAAACGCTTCTCTTTCCAAAACTATACGTCATATCTCTTAGATATTTGAATGTGAGTGACAGGGTGAAAATATGAACAGTTTGATATATAATATGTCATGGTAGGAGTAGCAGTTTGTGTGTACAACTTTGTGTAAATGTTTAACTGCTTACGGCCTGAATGCTAGTGGTGAAGCTAACTGGCGCTGGTGCCGAACAAATAAATGTATCTTCAAAAGTATAAGTCAGATCTAATTTATTTTTGTATTTTGAGCGACCCAAGACTTCAATGGCGATTCCGATCTATGAGATGTGTCTGTAGGATTTAAAATGCAGGAGCGGTGACATTTTATAAATCACCATATTGTGCCTACTTTACGCGGCAGTTGACGCTTCAGATAACATTGGAGTCAATGAGAGCTGGATCCGGCACTCTGCACTTTTGGGCGATTTATTAAAATGGGAGTCCTATCTCAATGGAAGTAACATTGAATGAGAGAGGACAAGTTTCTCTACATTTTGATGTATAAATTGTTGTTGTAGAGTAGAAGCTGTGGGAGTAAGATGAGAATGTCTTGAATATTTTTGATGAAATTTAGAAGGGCTGAATGCTAGAGTGGGTGATGTCACCGCACTCTAAAGCCACGCAATACACACCCATTATAAAATCTGAAAATCTCAAAAATGTCATAAAACATAAACTGTGATTTTGTAAAAACCGTAGAAGATATCAAAAAGAGTCTTTAGACCAACACGTTTAAACCTTTAATCACGTTTCTGCGACAAAGTATGACGAAGTGGTGTGGCTCCAAAGAGGGGTGGGTTTGATCAATTTGTGAGATTTTTTTTTTACGAATTCTCATTCATTCCTATGGGCAAAAATCCGTCGGTTTTTCGCATTTCGTAAGAAAACGAGATGTCGCAGAATTGAAAGTCTTTCCCATCGATTCCCATCTATTCCGGTCGTTTTGATATATATCTTGCCTGGGATTTCTCAAAGCTGTGGGAGGAGTAGCATGCCGAACTTTTGAAGGAAGAAAATTAAATAAATAAAATTATGAAGTATGGCTGAGAATATTAAGGTGTGTAATTTTGCACTACAAAGCTCTGCTTTGTATTGCAATGCGCAGCACACAATGAACCCCACAATGCAAGTAATTTAACAGATAATCAAAAATCCACACACAGCCACTCATCAAAGCAATGGTCATAATGGCCTTAGCAATGATAGGGGGTAGCACACAGCTTTTAGTCTTTAGTTGTCTATTATGTGTGCAAAACCTTTTTTGTGTCAAGTCTATAAAGAAGTAATGTATTGTACCATTAGTGGAAGACATTCACTGAGCGTTGGAAGAAGACTTTCTCTGTTCACTGACCCTTCCTCAAGAACTTGATAATAAAAGATTTCAAATAATAAGTCTGTATCTTCCTCTTTAACATTAGTTACTTATTCATTCTAGGATCCAAGAGCTCACCCAAATCACGAACCTGAGATAGTGGACTTTTCACCACCGGAACCGGGTGTTTACCGGTCTTACCAAAAAAACTTTCCAAAAGCAATCCTGGCCAGTGGTAATGCTGGCTGCACGTTAATAGGACAAACTTTGACGTGCATTTTATGTCATAAAATAGTGACGGCAGATCTGTGGAATTCAAGTACAATTCGTTAAACTGCGAAAGTGCTGGGGTTGTTAAAGTGTAAATAAAACGTATGAAGAATAACTCTAGTTATTTGGTTAAAGGTCGTGCACATAAATCACATTTTTTTAGACCACTGATCAAGTGTGCTTTACATGTGAATTCTTAACGTTTCTTTCCCTTAAGAATTTTCGGAAATGAACATTAAAAGAGGGTAGATTTGTAAACAGTAAACATCATGACAAAGCTATTGTCATGTATCAGGTCTTACATTTGGGGTTTTCCTGTAAATATTTCATTATAATTCAGGGACGCATACAAACAATAATAAAAACATTTTCGATCTGCATCAATGTATTATTATTATTATTATTATTATTATTATTATTATTATTATTATTCTTTTATAGTACATAAACCGCTGTTACAACATTTACATTAGCAGCAGTACATATTAGCACCAGTGAATGGGACCATTTGTGTGAATGACAATGCTAACGTAAAATAATAGGTCATTGTCTGAAGAACAAAAAACACACGTAGTTCTTGTAGTTGAAAATGAAATAAACAGTACAAAGTACATATGAAATACAATTGTGGGCAGTAAAGTAACGATCTAGTAATTTGGGGTAATGCCATTAATAGAATAATGAATAGGCCTATGTCAAGAATGAAAGTAGCCTGAAAGAACTGAGTAGTAAACGTTGTATTGCAATACAGTGAGGAATAAATTCGAGTAAATAACAGGAAGGCCAACCCTATGAGATGACGTTTGTACATTTCGAACAAAGTAAGGCTCCGAAACATTTTACCGCTACCATACGGGAAAATGCTTAATTCCTCAAAAATAAATTCCTCAAAAAACGAAAGTATCAGAGACGGTTCCTCAGGGAACAAATAATTACATTGCATTACATTAATGCCACGTATCCAGAGCGACGTACAACGAAGTGAATATCCATTAATGATTAATGTCCTACAGGGAGTGCCAACTTCCTTGTAAGCAGTCATAATTTGCTCACGAAAGCCAATGCTCCGCACTCCTCGGCTGCAGGTATGATAATTCCGTCATGCTATAGCCAGTGATCCTCCCAGGTGAAAATCTGCGCAGCCTGAATTTGGCGGCAGTCATTGAAACTTTACGCTGACATAAAACCGAAACAGATTGTCTCCCCATCCACAGCTACATAAGCTGATATTTGTCACCGGTCTTGATCAAGTCGGACAAGAATATAGGTTACCTAGGAAGGTACCTGCCAAAACTTCATATCTGGATTTGTTCATATCGTGAAGTCGAGGAGATCCATGTAAGTTATCAGGCATTCCTTTATGTCACACCTTGCATTTTCGGGTAACACTGCATATAGTTTTGAACATTGGGACACTGAACAAAGGGTGTTAAGTGATTAATAGGCCACATCATAATGTTCAACAAATTGACTGTAGAGTTTTACTGTTATTTTAAAAAAATGTTTTGCTACACTGGGCCATAGAACCGGCAGGAATGTTAATAAAATTGTCATCTTGATCTGAAGTGGCCTGTAGACCTACTGTACGTATTACTCATTCAGTCTGTTCATCTTTCTCCCCTCTGGGTGCCCTTACGTTAAACATAGGTTAATGAAGAGCAGTATTGAATTAGTTGGTATCATTTGTTTATTTTTTATAGATGAATTGGAATCAAAAATAGGTATCTAGATTTATTTCACTCATCAACCGGGCTAGTTTTTCCCTTTATAGATCATCCTCAAAATCACATGAGTGGTGAGCTTAGACATCTCCTGCTACCAATAGCCAACCACCAAAACTATTTTTTTCACAGAATACACCTGTATGAATGCCATTGTGGCTTATCTAATGCTCAACACTGAACAGAAATTGTGGCTTTACTGTGCTACATTTATTATGCTACTGTCTACACGTTTGCTGCACTGAAAACTACTGTCTGACCTCAAACCCATTCCCTATTGCTCCTATTATGGTGCTTGACTTCATGTGAAGGTTTACGTGCTACCAATGCTAAGTCATTTGTTAACGACTGTGTTTGTGACCCTGATGACTTGTCACCAGCTCTTTGTTGCTTAAAACCTTGGGTAGTTATATGTGGTTATGGACATATATAAATCAGTCTGGATGAGTGCCTAAATGCTAAATGACTATTTGAGTTTACTATTTTGGTTCCAGATACCATGTCTGCAACTGAAAAAGGAAATGAGACTGCGCAAGGAGACTGTGTGGACACCCAGCTGGATTCTGGCCTCATGTGAGATTGTGGTGTTAAATGTAACGTTACAGGTCACTACACTGATAGACCTGTGAATATTAGCAGACATATGCTATGCATAGAAAATGTATTCCACTGATGCAACTGCCATGTGTACTGCAAACAGTCTACAAAAATATAAAATTTTGCTACACTTACACTTGGCAAGATGATTTCTTTTAGGTAATTTTTAATATAATGCTTAATACTGGTTCTGTCTCTTTGTTGAGTGGCATGCTACATTCTAGCATAGTAAACCTGAATAAAATGCTTTAAATACATATTTAAAGATATATATTTACATAAAGGACTAACAAGACAGCCTTCCTCCTTTCTCCTCCAGGGCAGAGGGGCCCTCCCCCTCCTCACAGGTAGCACCATCACAGGTGACTGGTGACTCTGATCCTGACAAGTACAGATACAACATGACTGACAAGTACACCAGCATCGGCCGGTGTGTCATCATCAACAACGAAAACTTTCATGGTAACATTAATGGGTCTGTGCATATACCATATGTATGTGCCTGCAATGCATCTGCAGTACCGCTGTTGGGTGTGCCCCATGGTTCTATATTGGATTCTATTCTGTTTGCATTAAACATACTTCCCCTTGGGCAAATTATTAGTCACTTTAAAGGTACTTCTTAAGATAAGATAAAATATACTTTATTGAATCCCATGGGGTAATGTATCCTCTGTATTTGATTAAATTCCTGGTTAGTTACGAGCACTGGACAGCCACAGTGAAGCACCTGACGACCAATTCTATTTCAGAAGCCAGGGCCTTGGTCAAGGGGAGAGCCGCAGGGTGTGCTGGCTTTTGTCTCCACCTTAAAATAAGCAACCGATTCAGACCCAAGAAACCAGGTGAGGTGAGTTAACTGTGTAATCAACGGCTTTCATTGATCAATTAATGCCAAGTAACAACGAAAGCCAGCACACCCTGCGGCTCTCCAGGACCAGGGTTGCCGACCCCTGGTCAAGGGGAATGGCAGGCTAATCATGTATTGGGCATGATGGATGTAAACAGGACACCAGTCAGATTATTGTTCCCATTGTTTTTCAAAAGTGTCAGGATGGTGTGAGCATTACATATAACATAACATAACTCTGTTTTTTCTTCAAAGGACAGAAAACTCGCCATGGCACAGATGTAGATGCTGACCGAGTGGAGAAAACGTTCAGAGGGCTGGGTTATGACGTTAAGATTTTCAAAGACTTGAAAGTAGCGAAGATAGTGAAGGAGCTGACTAAAGGCAAGTTGTGATCAACCTTCACTTTCTTAGTTTATGCTCTTTTTCAGAATGTTCCCATAGCGATGCACTGCATACTGGCAGAATTCAACTTACATCATACTTGGCACAGTTTTCTTTTCCAATTTTGGTCCACTTAAATTTATATACAGTAAATGTTTCATGTTTTCTGTAATGTGTGATATTGTTTTCATGCCATGACCTTGGAGTGACAGAAATGTGAATAAAAAGCTTTGGATCACATTGTGTATTGACTGTGTGTTATAAAAGGTGGTGGAAAGACCAGAGATCAGATTCATTCTAGCTCCTGGCTGCAGAAGTGTGCTAAAATGAGCAAATCCAGGTGATTTGGGTGATTGGGTTTAGGTGATTGGAACACAATACTGGGGAGGACTTTTCCTTTCTGAATCTGCATTTCCCCCTCTGAATTTCACCTATGTTTTTTCCTTTTTTTGGGTCTTTCTTTGCAGTTCACACACACATTTTTTTAAATACATTATATTGTGTGTTGTGAAACAATGATTACTTTGTTCTAGAGGTTTTGGCAAAAAAGTCCTGTCGCCAATCTCTTGTCTATGAGGTCACATGCTGTGTGAAAGGATGTTGCTTGGAGGTTTTTTGGGGGTTTTGCAGTGTAGTTGTGAGAGATTGATGCCAGTAACACTGCGCATTCTACTCAGTCTCTAAGGAGGATCACAGCAAGATGGCTTCCTTTGTGTGCGTGATCCTGAGTCACGGGGAGGAGAACGGGATAATCTATGGGACTGATCGTGAGGTGGAGCTCAGTGAACTGACCAGCCTCTTCAGAGGAGACCACTGTGCTACCCTGGTGGGCAAACCCAAACTGTTCTTCATCCAGGTACCGTCATGCAACCGGCTCCCTGTTTAAATTTTCCCATGAAAGTTTCCTCCCAGTGTGTGGGAATCACAATGGGCTCCTCCCTGTGTGTGAGGCAGGCATGTCGTAGTGAAGAAGATGATGGCGGAATGGTAGGAATGAGCCTTGGAGATACCGAAGCTATCGAAGCTGAGGAATCAACCCCCAGGATCCCTGTAGAGGCGGACTTCCTGTATGGCTACTCCACTGCTCCAGGTAACCCTCACCATTGAAGCCAAAAAATATTGGAAGTAGGAATTTAACTCCATTCATTTCTGGTCATTTGAGTTACTATCTTGTAATGTCTGCTTATTTGAATCCTGGTCAACCTGTGAATTAGTCCTATATTGCCTTTTACAAGCTGCAGTCCAACAATTTCCCAAATTTCATTCATCATTTAATTTGCTTTTCACTGTTCTGTATTTGATTTCTGCTGCTTCTATATCCCAGGGTATGTTGCCATGAGGGACAAACAAGATGACACCTGGTTCATTAAGTCCCTGTGTTCCATTCTGGATGAGTTTGGGAAACAGCTGGAACTAATGCAGCTCATGACCCGTGTTAACAACATGGTGGCACTGAGCTTTCAGTCGACCACAAAGCAGATGCCGTGCATTGTGTCTATGCTGACCAAAGAGCTGTACTTCCCTAAATAATGCTCTCTTAATAGATACTGTAAAACAAGTCTGTGATTCTTTATTATGTAATGTAAGATCTATAAGGAGGCATGTATTTGGGTTTACTTGTGTTTTAATTATTGGTTTATTAATTATGTGTTTGTAGCGATCTCGGATTCTCTAGAATCATCCAATAATACTTCCAGGAGAGACAGCAATACAAATACATTCATAAAATATATTGATTTTATCTTAGTGCCTTTAGCAGCTTGCTAAGAGACTTTCAGCTTTTATATAATGTAGATTAAAGCTATATGCTGTGGTGTCATTATTTTGGTTGTTTACACTTGTCTACACTTCATCTGACAATGTAGGAGAAACACGAGAGCATTCACGTGGGGTAGCTGAAAGCCTGTGATGGATTATGAATAGTACTGTGATATGAAAATATTTGACCCTCACAGGAGTACAGACCTGCCATCATACTTGCTGTCAATGTCAACTGCTGTTGCAAATATCCTCACAAAGAGCAAATTGGCAATAAAGATACTTATGGAGAAAATTGGTGTGTCTTATCTGTTTTACATCAGAATGCTGAAAATGAAAGAAACCAAGAACCCATTCACAGTTACCGTTTCAATTACTCCTCAAACTTTTCTTTCTGACTATCTATAGGCAATTTGCCATAAGAAAATAAGGTTAAAGTTTACATTTCTTTTCATATTGAAAAATCAGTTCCTTTTTTCTGATACATCACATGCTACTTCTGGGACATCATGTGATCATTAAATGAATAGCTTCACCTCACCTGTTGGCTCTTCCATAATTCTAAAACCATTTGTCCAGGCCTGTAAATATGCTGTTACCAGGATTTTTTTAATATCAGAAAACAAATGTATGTCACCCGCCTGCTTACTTCCCTCCACTGGCTGCTGGTCGCATCAAATTCAAAACATTGGTGCTAGCCTTCTAAGCTATTAAGGGGTCAGCCCCAGCTTACCTCCAGAAGATCATCAAACCCTACACGCCTGCCAGACCTCTTCATTCGGCCTCCACAAGCTGTTTGGCCCTAGTCCTTATCTTTGTTTTACAGGTAGCAGTTGAAATTGTACTTCCCTCTAGGCTCTTTCAGGACACTTATCTCTGGTTATGGGTATGCACTTTGCACTTTGTTGTTTGTCCCTCTGGATAAGAGCATCAGCCAAATGCCATAAATGTAATAAGAACAATCCTGTCTTATACATGTCTTCTGTGTAGGTGCTGCTTATATTAAATTATTTCCAGCATTTTCCTGTGCAGCAGGGGTTATAATTATGTTGGTAAATGCCTAATTTTTATCAAAGTAATATTATTTATAAAATGGCATTTTTTATTCGACACAGCTGTTTGTGTAGTAGTGTATGAATATGAGTTTGATTCTGACAGTAAATGCATACAAATCTTTTTTTAAAGTCATTTCATGAGTGCTACAATATACCCAGACAACAGATAGTAGAATACTATAGGTGTAAATTGTATGCTGTGTAGGTATGTGAAGGTTATATTAAATTATTTGGCAGCTTTGAAGAAAATCCCAGCCTTTCCCAGTACAGCAAGGGTTATAATCATGTGGGTAAATGCCTCATCATCAACAATGAAAACTTTGATGGTGAGTGTTATCAAGATCATTGTGTATTTCTAAAGTGGGCACACAAACACAGCTGTTTGCGTAGTAGAGTATGAATATGACAGTTTGATTCTGATTGTAAATGCACACACATTTTTATTACAGGTTTTGTATAGGTGGGCGGCACGGATGGTGCAGTGGGTAGTACTGCCGCCTCACAGCAAGGAGGTCCTGGGTTCGAATCCCCGTCGGCCGGGGCCTCTCTGTGCGGAGTTTGCATGTTCTCCCCGTGTCTGCGTGGGTTTCCTCTGGGTACTCCGGTTTCCTCCCACAGTCCAAAGACATGCACATTAGGCTGATTGGAGAGTCTAAATCGCCCGTAGGTATGAGTGTGTGAGTGAATGGTGTGTGTGCCCTGCGATAGACTGGCGACCTGTCCAGGGTGTATTCCTGCCTTTCGCCCAATGTATGCTGGGATAGGCTCCAGCCCCCCTGCGACCCTGATCAGGATAAGCGGGTTCAGATAATGGATGGATGGATGGATGGTTTTGTATAGGTACTATATGCATAATGTAAATGAACACTAATTGTGTGTATTTTAGCATTTTAAATAGCATGTTAATGTAATATTATTTTGATGCATACTCCGTAAAAGTCACTTCCTTTCTCTCATCCGTGAAGTCATTTCTCAGCGGAAAGGCATGGAGGTGGACAGGATGCTAGGGCAGAGGACCTTTAAGTCCCTCAAGTTTACTGTGCAGGTGGAGAATGACCTGTCCGCTGATGACATGCTGAAGGCCCTCCAGAGAGGTGAACTTTATCCACTATTCTTTGAAAATGTTTTATGTCTACTGTTGATGACAGTTGCACTCTCAAAAACATTTTTGTGTTACTGCTTTTCTGTTACAAATATACAATGTATGTGTTACAAAGTAGACTGTCAAACGCAATGCAAAATGTCCTTAACTAGACATGAAGTATCCAAAAATGGTTATTATAATGATTATTCACGAGGCGTTGTTGTAACACATCTGTCACTGCCTTGCTGTTCCCTGGCTCCCAGTGTCTGAGGAAGACCACACCGACATGGCCTGCTTCGTTTGCATGCTGCTCAGCCACGGGGAAAATGGGACCCTTTGGGGAACGGACAGACAGGTTCCTCTGCGAAGCTTGACCTCTGTCCTCTCTGCAAAGAGATGCCCAAGCTTGGAGGGGAAACCCAAACTGTTCTTCATCCAGGTACAGAATGGCCGCTCTCGCCTTTACAGAAAACACACCAAGATTTCTGACGGGTGCAACCCCAGAAAATCAGATTTTCTAATATTTATCCAGTCAGGGCCCTTGCTAACCACCCCACCCCCACCTATCTATACAATGCCTGTTCAAACTCATCTAAGTTAAGTAGACTCTGAACGTAACTGACTTATGAGAGTTCTGTTGAGCTCCTTTCTTGGCATGCTCTAGTCTTGGGAACACTGTTAACGCAAAACCAGGAAGGCATTCTTCATGCCACAAGTGCAACAATCCAAGCAGTTAGCCCAACCGCCTGTGGTCTGTGCAGGCTTGCAGGGGGCGCGAGTACGATCCGGGTGTTGAAACCGTTGAGACGGACTCGGTTACCCACACGTTTGTTGCCAAATTAATAAAGTCTGACAGGTACAATAACAATGATAAAAATGATAACTGATATTGAAATTAGAAAGAAATTATTGTTATTCCGCTGTCTTATTTCCTATTTGATGTTTGTCACGTGATTGTCAACTGTCTTGTTTTGTAACTCTGTGTTGTAGCCCTATGCCAGGTCCCCCTTGCAGAAGAGATTTTGTTCTCAATGGGAAATTCCTGGTTAAATAAAGTTTAGTAAATACTATATAATAATGAACCCCACAATGCAAGTAATTTAACAGATAATCAAAAATCCACACACAGCCACTCATCAAAGCAATGGTCATAATGGCCTTAGCAATGATAGGGGGTAGCACACAGCTTTTAGTTTTTAGTTCTCTATTATGTGTGCAAAACCTTTTTTGTGTCAAGTCTATAAAGAAGTAATGTATTGTACCATTAGTGGAAGACATTCACTGAGCGTAGGAAGAAGACTTTCTCTGTTCACTGACCCTTCCTCAAGAACTTGATAATAAAAGATTTCAAATAATAAGTCTGTATCTTCCTCTTTAACATTAGTTACTTATTCATTCTAGGATCCAAGAGCTCACCTAAATCACGAACCTGAGATAGTGGACTTTTCACCACCGGAACCGGGTGTTTACCGGTCTTACCAAAAAAACTTTCCAAAAGCAATCCTGGCCAGTGGTAATGCTGGCTGCACGTTAATAGGACAAACTTTGACGTGCATTTTATGTCATAAAATGGTGACGGCAGATCTGTGGAATTCAAGTACAATTCGTTAAACTGCGAAAGTGTTGGGGTTGTTAAAGTGTAAATAAAACGTATGAAGAATAGTTTTCTAGGTATTTGGATAAAGGTCGTGCACATAAATGACATTTTTTTAGACCACTGATCAAGTGTGCTTTACATGTGAATTCTTAACTTTTCTTTCCCTTAAGAATTTTCGGAAATGAACATTAAAAGAGGGTAGATTTGTAAACAGGAAACATCATGACAAAGCTATTGTCATGTATCAAGTCTTACATTTGGGGTTTTCCTGTAAATATTGAATTATAATTCAGGGACGCATACAAACAATAATAAAAACATTTTCGATCTGCATCAATGTATTACTATTATTATTATTATTATTATTATTATTATTATTATTATTATTATTTTATTGTACATAAACCGCTGTTACAACATTTACAGCAGCAGTACATATTAGCACCAGTGAATGGGACCATTTGTGTGAATGACAATGCTAACGTAAAATAATAGGTCATGTCTGAAGAACAAAAAACACACGTGGTTCTTCTAGTTGAAAATAAACAGGACAAAGTACATATGAAATACAATTGTGGGCAGTAAAGTAACGATATAGTAATTTGGGGGTAATGCCATTAATAGAATAATGAATAGGCCTATGTCAAGAATGAAAGTAGCCTGAAAGAACTGAGTAGTAAACGTTGTATTGCAATACAGTGAGGAATAAAGTCGAGTAAATAACAGGAAGGCCAACCCTATGAGATGACGTTTGTACATTTCGAACAAGGTAAGGCTCCGAAACATTATACCGCTACCATACGGGAAAATGTTTAATTCCTCAAAAATAAATTCCTCAAAAAACGAAAGTATCAGAGACGGTTCCTCAGGGAACAAATAATTACATTGCATTACATTAATGCCACGTAACCATTAATAATTGATGTCCTAAAGGGAGTGCCAACTTCCTTGTAAACAGTCATAATTTGTTCACGAAAGCCAATGCTCCGCACTCCTCGGCTGCAGGTATGATAATTCCGTCAGCCTATAGCCAGTGATCCTCCCAGGTGAAACATCTGCGCAGCCTGAATTTGGCGGCAGTCATTGAAACTTTACGCTGACATAAAACCGAAACAGATTGTCTCCCCATCCACAGCTACATAAGCTGATATTTGTCACCGGTCTTGATCAAGTCGGACAAGAATATAGGTTACCTAGGAAGGTAGCTGCCATAACTTCATATCTGGATTTGTTCATATCGTGAAGTCGAGGAGATCCATGTAAGTTATCAAGTATTTCTTTCTGTCACACCTTGCATATTCGGGTAACACTGCATATAGTTTTGAACATTGGGACACTGAACAAAGGGTGTTAAGTGATTAATAGGCTACATCATACATCAAATTGACTGTAGAGTTTGACTGTTATTTTGAAATGTTTTGCTGTACTGGGCCATAGAACGGGCCGGAATGTTAATAAAATTGTCATCTTGATCTGAACTGGCCTGTAGTCCTACTGTATGTATTACTCTTTCAGTCTGTTCATCTTTTTTCCCTCTGGGTGCCCTTACTTTAAACATAGGTTAATGAACAGGAGTATTGAATTAGTTGGTATCATTTGTTTATTTTTTTATAAATGAATTGGAATCAAAAATACGTATCCAAATTCATTTCACTCATCAACCAGGCTAGTTTTCCCCTTTGTAGATCATCCCCAAAATCACATGAGTGGTAAGCTTAGTCATCTCCTGCTACCAATAGCCAACCACCAAGACTATTGGGGCATTCCAAGTTTTTCTTATTGTCTTTTTTTTTTCAATGAATGGCCTGAATTAAAATCAAAGCTCTATATTGCACATCAGGACAGCTGAGTCACTCTATTATGCACCACAGGACAGAAATACACCTGTATGAATGCCATTGTGGCTTATCTAATGCTCAACACTGAACAGAAATTGTGGCTTTACTGTGCTACATTTATTATGCTACTGTCTACACGTTTGCTGCACTGAAAACTACTGTCTGACCTCAAACCCATTCCCTATTGCTCCTATTATGGTGCTTGACGTGCTACCAATGCTAAGTCATTTGTTAACGACTGTGTTTGTGACCCTGATGACTTGTCACCAGCTCTTTGTTGCTTAAAACCTTGGGTAGTCATATGTAGTTATGGACATATATAAATCACTCTGGATGAATGCCTAAATGGTAAATGACTATTTGAGTTTACTTGTTTGGTTCCAGATACCATGTCTGCAACTGAAAAAGGAAATGAGACTGCGCAAGGAGACTGTGTGGACACCCAGCTGGATTCTGGCCTCATGTGAGATTGTGGTGTTAAATGTAACGTTACAGGGCACTACACTGATATACCTGTGAATATAAGCAGACATATGCTATGCATAGAACATGTATTCCACTGATGCAACTGCCATGTGTACTGCAAACAGTCTACAAAAATATAAAATTTTGCTACACTTGCACTTGGTCAAGATGATTTTTTTTTTATTTTATTTTTTTAGGTAATTGATAATATAATGGTTAATAATGGTTCTGTCTCTTTGTTGAGTGGCATGCTACATTCTAGCATAGTAAACCTGAATAAAATGCTTTAAATACATATTTAAAGACATATATTTACATAAAGGACTAACAAGACAGCCTTCCTCCTTTCTCCTCCAGGGCAGAGGGGCCCTCCCCCTCCTCACATGTAGCACCATCACAGGTGACTGGTGACTCTGATCCTGACAAGTACAGATACAACATGACTGACAAGTACACCAGCATTGGCCAGTGTGTCATCATCAACAACGAAAACTTTCATGGTAACATTAATGGGTCTGTGCATATACCATATGTATGTGCCTGCAATGCATCTGCAGTACCGCTGTTGGGTGTGCCCCATGGTTCTATATTGGATTCTATTCTGTTTGCATTAAACATACTTCCCCTTGGGCAAATTATTAGTCACTTTAAAGGTACTTCTTAAGATAAGATAAAATATAGTTTATTGAATCCCATGGGGTAATGTATCCTCTGTATTTGATTAAATTCCTGGTTAGTTACGAGCACTGGACAGCCACAGTGAAGCACCTGACGACCAATTCTATTTCAGAAGCCAGGGCCTTGGTCAAGGGGAGAGCCGCAGGGTGTGCTGGCTTTTGTCTCCACCTTCTTCCCTTTCTCGCTAAAACCCTGGAACGGGCGGTCTGCTCCCAACTGTCCACTTATCTTCTCCACAACAATCTCCATGACCCCAACCAGTCTGGCTTCAAGAGTGGCCACTCCACTGAAACCGCCCTGCTCGCGGTCACTGAGGCACTCCACTCTGCTAAAGCAAAATCCCTCTCCTCTGTCCTCATCTTCCTCGACCTGTCGGCCACCTTCGATACAGTCAACCATGAGATTCTGCTCTCATCGCTGTCTGGGATGGGTGTCACAGGTTCTGCACTCGCTTGGTTTTCCTCCTACCTCTCTGGTCGCTCCTACCAGGTGACTTGGAGGGGCGCACTCTCCGACCCTCAACCCCTACGAACTGGAGTCCCGCAGGGCTCGGTTCTTGGGCCTCTCCTCTTCTCGCTATACACCATGTCTCTTGGTTCTGTTTTCTCTTCCCACGGCTTCTCTTATCACTCCTACGCTGATGACACCCAACTCTTCATTTCCTTCCCCCCTGACACCCAAATCACCACACAGATCTCTGCCTGCTTGGCTGATATCTCTGCATGGATGACTTCCCATCACCTGAAGCTCAACCTTGCCAAAACTGAGCTTCTCTACATCCCTGCTAAGTCCTCTCCGTCAATCGACCTCTCACTGACTGTGGAGGACTTTGTAGTTTCCTCCTCCCGTACGGCAAAGAATCTTGGGGTGACTCTTGATAACTGCCTCTCCCTGGCTCCACAAGTATCCTCCACTGCCAGAACCTGCAGGTTCTTTCTGTTTAATATACGCCACATCCGTCATCTCCTGACGGAGAAAGCCACCCAGCTCCTAGTCCAGGCGCTCGTCATTTCCCGCCTGGATTACTGCAACTCCCTCCTAGCCGGTCTCCCAGCGTGCGCCATCAAGCCCCTCCAGCTGGTCCAGAATGCTGCAGCCCGCTTGATCACCAGTCAGCCCAGGTCGGCTCATGTCACCCCGCTTCTCATTGGCCTCCACTGGCTTCCTATTGCCGCACGCATCCGATTCAAGGCCCTAGTGTTGGCATTTCAGGCTGCTAAGGGGACTGCCCGACATTACATACAATCCCTGATCACTCCCTACTCCCCAGCTAGACCACTCCGGTCTGCCAGCTCTGGTCGCCTTACGATTCCCTCTCTACGGGCACCTGGCGGTCGAGCTGCACGTTCACGCCTGTTTTCCGTTCTGGTTCCTCAGTGGTGGAATGACTTGCCTACCACTGTCAGGACAGCAGAATCCCTCCCCCTATTTTGACGCAGACTCAAAACACACCTGTTCAAACTCTACCTTAGTCCCCCCTCCTGATTTACCCCGCCCCCCCCTTCTGATACCCCTATCCCTGTCTAACCCCCCCCCCCCCCCAAAAAAAAAAAAAAAAAAAAAAAATTGCACTTATATGACGACTATATGTTCAGAACAGCAGTCCAGGTGTATTTTTCTAGTTCTGGATGTGATGCTTTGACTTGTGGTAGAACCTATGCACTTGTAAATCGCTTTGGATTAAAAGCGTCTGCCAAATGAATAAAATGTAAATGTAAATGTAAATGTAAAATAAGCAACCAATTCAGACCCAAGAAACCAGGTGAGGTGAGTTAACTGTGTAATCAACGGCTTTCATTGATCAATTAATGCCAAGTAACAACGAAAGCCAGCACACCCTGCGGCTCTCCAGGACCAGGGTTGCCGACCCCTGGTCAAGGGGAATGGCAGGCTAATCATGTATTGGGCATGATGGATGTAAACAGGACACCAGTCAGATTATTGTTCCCATTGTTTTTCAAAAGTGTCAGGATGGTGTGAGCATAACATAACTCTGTTTTTTCTTAAAAGGACAGAAAACTCGCCATGGCATAGATGTAGATGCTGACCGAGTGGAGAAAACGTTCAGAGGGCTGGGTTATGACGTTAAGATTTTCAAAGACCTGAAAGTAGCGAAGATGGTGAAGGAGCTGACTAAAGGCAAGTTGTGATCGACCTTCACTTTCTTAGTTTATGCTCTTTTTCAGAATGTTCCCATAGCGATGCACTGCATACTGGCAGAATTCAACTTACATCATACTTGGTACAGTTTTCTTTTCCAATTTTGGTCCACTTAAATTTATATACAGTAAATGTTTCATGTTTTCTGTAATGTGTGATATTGTTTTCATGCCATGACCTTGGAGTGACAGAAATGTGAATAAAAAGCTTTGGATCACATTGTGTATTGACTGTGTGTTATAAAAGGTGGTGGAAAGACCAGAGATCAGATTCATTCTAGCTCCTGGCTGTAGAAGTGTGCTAAAATGAGCAAATCCAGGTGATTTGGGTGATTGGGTTTAGGCGATTGGAACACAATACTGGGGAGGACTTTTCCTTTCTGAATCTGCATTTCCCCCTCTGAATTTCACCTATGTTTTTTTCCTTTTTTTGGGTCTTTGCAGCTCACACACACATTTTTTTTATACATTACATTGTGTGTTGCGAAACAATGATTACTTTGTTCTAGAGGTTTTGGCAAAATATGGAGTCCTGTCTCCAATCTCTTGTCTATGAGGTCATATGCTGTGTGAAAGGATGTTGCTTGGAGGTTTTTTGGGGGTTTTGCAGTGTAGTTGTGAGAGATTGATGCCACTAACACTGCGCATTCTACTCAGTCTCTAAGGAGGATCACAGCAAGATGGCTTCCTTTGTGTGCGTGATCCTGAGTCACGGGGAGGAGAGCGGGATAATCTATGGGACTGATCGTGAGGTGGAGCTCAGCAAACTGACCAGCCTCTTCAGAGGAGACCACTGTGCTACCCTGGTGGGCAAACCCAAACTGTTCTTCATCCAGGTACCGTCATGCAACCGGCTCCCTGTTTAAATTTTCCCATGAAAGTTTCCTCCCAGTGTGTGGGAATCACAATGGGCTGCTCCCTGTGTGTGAGGCAGGCATGTCGTAGTGAAGAAGATGATGACGGAATGGTAGGAATGAGCCTTGGAGATACCGAAGCTATCGAAGCTGAGGAATCAACCCCCAGGATCCCTGTAGAGGCGGACTTCCTGTATGGCTACTCCACTGCTCCAGGTAACCCTCACCATTGAAGCCAAAAAATATTGGAAGTAGGAATTTACCTCCATTCATTTCTGGTCATTTGAGTTACTATCTTGTAATGTCTGCTTATTTGAATCCTGGTCAACCTGTGAATTAGTCCTATATTGCCTTTTACAAGCTGCAGTCCAACAATTTCCCAAATTTCATTTATCATTTAATTTGTTTTTCACTGTTCTGTATTTGATTTCTGCTGCTTCTATATCCCAGGGTATGTTGCCATGAGGGACAAACAAGATGACACCTGGTTCATTAAGTCCCTGTGTTCCATTCTGGATGAGTTTGGGAAACAGCTGGAACTAATGCAGCTCATGACCCGTGTTAACAACATGGTGGCACTGAGCTTTCAGTCGACCACAAAGCAGATGCCGTGCATTGTGTCTATGCTGACCAAAGAGCTGTACTTCCCTAAATAATGCTCTCTTAATAGATACTGTAAAACAAGTCTGTGATTCTTTATTATGTAATGTAAGATCTATAAGGAGGCATGTATTTGGGTTTACTTGTGTTTTAATTATTGGTTTATTAATTATGTGTTTGTAGCGATCTCGGATTCTCTAGAATCATCCAATAATACTTCCAGGAGAGACAGCAATACAAATACATTCAGAAAATATATAGATTTTAACTTAGTGCCTTTAGCAGCTTGCTAAGAGACTTTCAGCTTTTATATAATGTAGATTAAAGCTATATGCTGTGGTGTCATTATTTTGGTTGTTTACACTTGTCTACACTTCATCTGACAATGTAGGGGAAACACAAGAGCATTCACGTAGCGTAGCTGAAAGCCTGTGCTGGATTATGAATAGTGCTGTGATATGAAAATATTTGACCCTCACAGGAGTACAGACCTGCCATCATACTTGCTGTCAATGTCAACTGCTGTTGCAAATATCCTCACAAAGTGCAAATTGGCAATAAAGATACTTATGGAGAAAATTGGTGTGTCTTATCTGTTTTACATCAGAATGCTGAAAATGAAAGAAACCAAGAACACATTCACAGTTACCGTTTCAATTACTCCTCAAACCTTTCTTTCTGACTATCTATGGGCAATTTGCCATAAGCAAATAAGGTTAAAGTTACATTTCTTTTCATATTGAAAAATCAGTTCCTTTTTTCTGATACATCACATGCTACTTCTGGGACATCACGTGATCATTAAATGAATGGCTTCACCTCACTCTTCTATAATTCTAAAACCATTTGTCCAGGCCTGTAAATATGCTGTTACCAGGATTTTTTTTTATATCAGAAAACAAATGTATGTCACCCACCTGCTTACTTCCCTCTACTGGCTGCTGGTCGCATCAAATTCAAAACATTGGTGCTAGCCTTCCAAGCTGTTAAGGGGTCAGCCCCAACTTACCTCCAGAAGATCATCAAACCCTACACGCCTGCCAGACCTCTACATTTGGCCTCCACAGGCTGCTTGGCGCCTCCCCCTCTCCGAACTTCAGCCTCCCGCTCACGACTACTGTCTGTTCTGGCTCCACAGTGGTGGAACAAACTCCCCGTGGAGGTCAGAACAGCCAAATCACCATGCCATCTTCAAGCGCAGACTGAAGATGCGCCTCTTCAAGCTGTACCTCTCCCTGTCCCTCCCTACGTCCCTGTAAACTGTTGTCTTTACCTATGTTATTTACTTGTGTAGTAGGATAACTTCACTAATTTTGTTTGGTTTGCTTAGAAGTTTATTCTTACATTTGCATGTTGCGCTATTACCATTTATAAATAAAAAATAAATCAGGTGATCAAATAGGCCCTGATCCTTATCTTTGTTTTACAGGTAGCAGTTGAAATTGTACTTCCCTCTAGGGTCTTTCAGCACACTTCTACTTTCTACTGGCAAACCAGTAGAAAAAAGCAAATGCCCTGCATTGTGTCCATGCTTACAAAAGAGTTCTTCCTCACTGCTTAACACTCAATGTCTAAGGTTACCCACACGTTTGTTGCCAAATTAATAAAGTCTGACAGGTACAATAACAATGATAAAAATGATAACTGATATTGAAATTAGAAAGAAATTATTGTTATTCCGCTGTCTTATTTCCTATTTGATGTTTGTCACGTGATTGTCAACTGTCTTGTTTTGTAACTCTGTGTTGTAGCCCTATGCCAGGTCCCCCTTGCAGAAGAGATTTTGTTCTCAATGGGAAATTCCTGGTTAAATAAAGTTTAGTAAATACTATATAATAATGAACCCCACAATGCAAGTAATTTAACAGATAATCAAAAATCCACACACAGCCACTCATCAAAGCAATGGTCATAATGGCCTTAGCAATGATAGGGAGTAGCACACAGCTTTTAGTTTTTAGTTCTCTATTATGTGTGCAAAACCTTTTTTGTGTCAAGTCTATAAAGAAGTAATGTATTGTACCATTAGTGGAAGACATTCACTGAGCGTTGGAAGAAGACTTTCTCTGTTCACTGACCCTTCCTCAAGAACTTGATAATAAAAGATTTCAAATAATAAGTCTGTATCTTCCTCTTTAACATTAGTTACTTATTCATTCTAGGATCCAAGAGCTCACCTAAATCACGAACCTGAGATAGTGGACTTTTCACCACCGGAACCGGGTGTTTACCGGTCTTACCAAAAAAACTTTCCAAAAGCAATCCTGGCCAGTGGCAATGCTGGCTGCACGTTAATAGGACAAACTTTGACGTGCATTTTATGTCATAAAATGGTGACGGCAGATCTGTGGAATTCAAGTACAATTCGTTAAACTGCGAAAGTGCTGGGGTTGTTAAAGTGTAAATAAAACGTATGAAGAATAGTTTTCTAGGTATTTGGATAAAGGTCGTGCACATAAATGACATTTTTTTAGACCACTGATCAAGTGTGCTTTACATGTGAATTCTTAACTTTTCTTTCCCTTAAGAATTTTCGGAAATGAACATTAAAAGAGGGTAGATTTGTAAACAGTAAACATCATGACAAAGCTATTGTCATGTATCAAGTCTTACATTTGGGGTTTTCCTGTAAATATTTCATTATAATTCAGGGACGCATACAAACAATAATAAAAACATTTTCGATCTGCATCAATGTATTATTATTATAATTATAATAATAATAATAATAATAATAATAATAATAATAATAATAATAATAATAATAATAATTATTATTATTATTATTATTATTATTTTATTGTACATAAACCGCTGTTACAACATTTACATTAGCAGCAGTACATATTAGCACCAGTGAATGGGACCATTTGTGTGAATGACAATGCTAACGTAAAATAATAGGTCATGTCTGAAGAACAAAAAGCACACGTGGTTCTTCTAGTTGAAAATAAAATAAACAGGACAAAGTACATATGAAATACAATTGTGGGCAGTAAAGTAACGATATAGTAATTTGGGGTAATGCCATTAATAGAATAATGAATAGGCCTATGTCAAGAATGAAAGTTGCCTGAAAAAACTGAGTAGTAAACGTTGTATTGCAATACAGTGAGGAATAAAGTCGAGTAAATAACAGGAAGGCCAACCCTATGAGATGACGTTTGTACATTTCGAACAAAGTAAGGCTCCGAAACATTTTACCGCTACCATACGGGAAAATGTTTAATTCCTCAAAAATAAATTCCTCAAAAAACGAAAGTATCAGAGACGGTTCCTCAGGGAACAAATAATTACATTGCATTACATTAATGCCACGTAACCATTAATAATTGATGTCCTACAGGGAGTGCCAACTTCCTTGTAAACAGTCAGAATTTGTTCACGAAAGCCAATGCTACGCACTCCTCGGCTGTAGGTATGATAATTCCGTCAGCCTATAGCCAGTGATCCTCCCAGGTGAAAAATCTGCGCAGCCTGAATTTGGCGGCAGTCATTGAAACTTTACGCTGACATAAAACCGAAACAGATTGTCTACCCATCTACAGCTACATAAGCTGATATTTTTCACCGGTCTTGATCAAGTCGGACAAGAATATAGGTTACCTAGGAAGGTAGCTGCCATAACTTCATATCTGGATTTGTTTATATCGTAAAGTCGAGAAGATCCATGTAAGTTATCAAGTATTTCTTTCTGTCACACCTTGCATATTCGGGTAACACTGCATATAGTTTTGAACATTGGGACACTGAACAAAGGGTGTTAAGTGATTAATAGGCTACATCATACATCAAATTGACTGTAGAGTTTGACTGTTATTTTGAAATGTTTTGCTATACTGGGCCATAGAACGATCAGGAATGTTAATAAAATTGTCATCTTGATCTGAACAGGCCTGTAGTCCTACTGTATGTATTACTCATTCAATTTAGTTGGTATCATTTGTTTATTTTTTTATAAATGAATTGGAATCAAAAATAGGTATCCAAATTCATTTCACTCATCAACGGGGCTAGTTTTCCCCTTTGTAGATCATCCTCAAAATCACATGAGTGGTAAGCTTAGTCATCTCCTGCTACCAATAGCCAACCACCAAGACTATTGGGGCATTCCAAGTTTTTCTTATTGTCATTTTTTTTGATTATGCATCATTGGACAGAAATACACCTGTATGAATGCCATTGTGGCTTATCTAATGCTCAACACTGAACAGAAATTGTGGCTTTACTGTGCTACATTTATTATGCTACTGTCTACACGTTTGCTGCACTGAAAACTACTGTCTGACCTCAAACCCATTCCCTATTGCTCCTATTATGGTGCTTGACTTCATGCTGAAGGTTTACGTGCTACCAATGCTAAGTCATTTGTTAACGACTGTGTTTGGGACCCTGATGACTTGTCACCAGCTCCTTGTTGCTTCAAACCTTGGGTAGTCATATGTAGTTATGGACATATATAAATCACTCTGGATGAATGCCTAAATGCTAAATGACTATTTGAGTTTACTTGTTTGGTTCCAGATACCATGTCTGCAACTGAAAAAGGAAATGAGACTGCGCAAGGAGACTGTGTGGACACCCAGCTGGATTCTGGCCTCATGTGAGATTGTGGTGTTAAATGTAACGTTACAGGTCACTACACTGATATACCTGTGAATATTAGCAGACATATGCTATGCATAGAACATGTATTCCACTGATGCAACTGCCATGTGTATATAAAATTTTGCTCCACTTGCACTTGGTCAAGATGATTTTTTTTTTAGGTAATTTTTAATATAATGGTTAATAATGGTTCTGTCTCTTTGTTGAGTGGGATGCTACATTCTAGCATAGTAAACCTGAATAAAATGGTTTAAATACATATTTAAAGATATATATTTACATAAAGGACTAACGATACAGCCTTCCTCCTTTCTCCTCCAGGGCAGAGGGGCCCTCCCCCTCCTCACAGGTAGCACCATCACAGGTGACTGGTGACTCTGATCCTGACAAGTACAGATACAACATGAACTACACCAGCATTGGCCAGTGTGTCATCATCAACAACAAAAACTTTAAAAAGAAAGGTAACATTAATGGGTCTGTGCATATACCATATGTATGTGCCTGCAATGCATCTGCAGTACCGCTGTTGGGTGTGCCCCATGGTTCTATATTTGCATTAAACATGCTTCCCCTTGGGCAGATTATTCGTCACTTTAAAGGTATTAAGATAAGATAAAATATAGTTTATTGAACCCCGTGGGGTAATTTATCCTCTGCATTTGGTCAGATTCCTGGTTAGTTATGAGCAGTGGGCAGCCACGGTGCTGCACCTGGAGACTAACTCTATTTCAGGTCAAGGCCAGGGCCTTGGTCAAAGGCAATGAAAGGCTAACCTGACATGCATGACTTTGAGTGTACGGAGAAACCAGAGTAAACCCATGCAAACTAAATCCTTAGCCAGTTTATTGATTCCCTTTCTTAATCTGTTTGGTCTAGTCTTAGAAACCTCGGTGACATTTTGTATTATCATATCAGGTTCCTGTTTTTACCATTTGAGGAACAAACTCAAGCCTATTTTGTCACAACCTGTGTTGCAGATGATTATCCATTCATGTATTTAATCGCTCTTGATTTTTGAGACACAGTCTTGCACCTGCCTATATTAGTGATTTACTCAAACCTTATATCACTAGTTGGTCTCTTATGTCTCCTGACCAAGACTTGTTGGCTGTCCCTCTGGCGAGACTAAAAACAACAGGAGGTTGAGCATTTGAAATTGATGACCCCAAACTCTGGAATTGCCTCCCTTTGTACCTTTGGTTTGCTTATCAAGCACTTTTTGACAAGCAAAAAAACAACTGTCAATAACGTGCAAATTTCAGTGTATGATTCAGAAAAAAATGTCTGTATCATTTGCTCACCTGTCACTTTGAATATATCCAGGAATGCTGATTGTTCTGGTGACTGAGTAGTTGTACTTGTAGTGAAAGGGTGAACCCCATTAATATTTAGATTAAAGGAGGCAGAACTCCAGTGCAGGAGGGACAGTGTGCATGCTGGTGCAAATGAACTTTTGTATTGAACCACAGTAAATGTTTCCACCAAGGATAGCCTGCATCCTGCAAAAGTGTGTCAGGATGGTGTGAACATAAGTCATATCTCTGTTCGCTCATTTTTTTCTCAAAAGGATTGGACGCTCGCGAAGGCACAGATAAAGATGCTGACCGAGTGGAGAAAACGTTCAGATGGCTGGGTTATGACGTTAAGACTTTCAAAGACCTGAAAGTAGCAAAGATGGTGACGGAGCTGACTAAAGGCAAGTTGTGACCACCTTCATTTTCTTAGTTTATGCTCTTTTTCAGAATGTTCCCATCGCGATGCACTGCATACTGGCATAATTCAACTTACATCATACTTGGTACAGTTTTCTTTTCCAATTATGGTCCACTTAAATTTATATACAGTAAATGTTTCATGTTTTCTGTAATGTGTGATATTGTTTTCATGGCATGACCTTGGAGTGACAGAAATGTGAATTAAAAGCTTTGGATCACATTGTGTATTGACTGTGTGTTATAAAAGGTGGTGGAAAGACCAGGGATCAGATTTATTCTAGCTCCTGGCTGCAGAAGTGTGCTAAATTGAGCAAATCCAGGTGATTTGCGTGATTGGGTTTAGGTGATTGGAACAAAATACTGGGGAGGACTTTTCCTTTCTGAATCTGCATTTCCACCTCTGAATTTCACCTATGTTTTTTCCTTTCTTTGCAGTTCAAACACACATATAATACAATGAATTGACTGTTTCATGGCTCGTTCATGTAGCTGAGACTGTTCAGGAAAACATTTGCTATAGTTGGTGGTTAAGGTAAAGGCTGACTAAGATTGAGTTGGAAACTAAGAGGAGGAAAAAATCAGTAAAAAATAACAAACCCAAGCTGATTTAACAAAAAAGGAATCGAATCGGTCAATTTTTTTATACATTACATTGTGTGTTGTGAAACAATGATTGCTTTGTTCCAGAAGTTTTGGCAAAATATGGAGTCCTGTCTCCAATCTCTTGTCTATGAGGTCACAGGCTGTGTGAAAGGATAGTGATTGGAGGTTTTTTGGGGGTTTTGCAGTGTAGTTGTGAGAGATTGATGCCACTAACACTGTGCATTGTACTCAGTCTCTAAGGAGGATCACAGCAAGATGGCTTCCTTTGTGTGCGTGCTCCTGAGTCACGGGGAGGATAAAGTGATCTTCGGGACTGATCGTGAGGTGGAGCTCAGCGAACTGACCAGCCTCTTCAGAGGAGACCGCTGTGCTACCCTGGTGGGCAAACCCAAACTGTTTTTCATCCAGGTACTGTCATGCAACCGGCTCCCTGTTTACATTTTCCCATGAAAGTTTCCTCCCAGTGTGTGGGAATCACAGTGGGCTGCTCCCTGTGTGTGAGGCAGGCATGTCGTGGTAAAGAATTTGATGACGGAATCGTAGGAATGAGCTTTGGAGATTCAGAAGCTATCGAAGCTGAGGAATCAACCCCCAGGATCCCTGTAGAGGCGGACTTCCTGTATGGCTACTCCACTGCTCCAGGTAACCCTCACCATTGAAGCCATGGTTACCGCATTGTTTTAAAAGCAGTTGGAAGTAGGAATTTACCTCCATTTATCTCTGGTCATTTGAGTTACTATCTTGTAATGTCTGCTTGTTTGAATCCTGGTCAACCTGTAAATGAGTCAAATATATTGCCTATAACGCCTATAATCTCCCATTGCTGTTCCTTAAAAAATTATGCTTTTACAAACAGCAGTCCAAGACTATCTTAGCATGTTTTTCTCTTGCCAATTGTCTATAAAATATACATTAATATTTTAAACATATTTCCCAAACTTTTGATTTTATAAAACGGGTGAATGAGAGGCATTACCTGTAAAGTGCTTTGTACAGCCATAGTTGCTGGAAAAGGCTGTCATTGCCAATTTAGTTTATTATTTGGTTCTTACTGTTCTGCAGTTGATTTCTGCTTCTCTGTCCCAGGGTACTACGCCTGGAGGAACGCACAAAATGGCTCCTGGTTCATTCAGTCCCTGTGTTCCATTCTGGAGGAGTTTGGGAAACAGCTGGAACTAATGCAGCTCATGACCCGTGTTAACAACATGGTGGCACTGAGCTTTCAGTCGACCAACAGCAAATCATCGCTTCATGCCAAGAAGCAGATACCCTGCATTGTCTCTATGCTGACCAAAGAGCTGTACTTCCCTAAATAATGCTCTCCTAATAGATACTGTAAAACAAGTCTGTGATTCTTTATTATGTAATGTAGGATCTATAAGGAGGCATGTATTTGGGTTTACTTGTGTTTTAATTATTGGTTTATTAATTATGTGTTTGTAGCAATCTCGTGCTCTCTACAATCATCCAATAATACTTCCAGGAGAGACAGCAATACAAATACATTCATAAAATATATTGATTTTAACTTAGTGCCTTTAGCAGCTTGCTAAGAGTCTTTCAGCTTTGATATAATGTAGATTAAAGCTATATGCTGTGGTGTCATTATTTTGGTTGTTTACACTTGTCTACACTTCATCTGACAATGTAGGAGAAACACGAGTGCATTCACCTGGGGTAGGTGAAAGCAAACCAGTAGAAAAAAGCAAATGCCCTGCATTGTGTCCCTGCTTACAAAAGAGGTCTTCCTCACTGCTTAACACTCAGTGTCTAAGATTACCCACACGTTTGTTGCCAAATTAATAAAGTCTGATAAGCACAATAACAATGATAAAAATGATAACTGATATTGAAATTAGAATCAGATGACAGATAATCAAAAATCCACATACAGCCACTCATCAAAGCAATGGCCATAATGGCCTTAGCAATGACAGGGGGTAGCACACAGCTTTTAGTTTTTAGTTCTCTATTATGTGTGCAAAACCTTTTTTGTGTCAAGTCTATTCTATAAAGAAGTAATGTATGGTACCATTCGTGGAAGACATTCACTGAGCGTTGGAAGAAGACTTTCTCTGTTCACTGACCCTTCCTCAAGAACTTGATAATAAAAGATTTCAAATAATAAGTCTGTATCTTCCTCTTTAACATTAGTTACTTATTCATTCTAGGATCCAAGAGCTCACCTAAATCACGAACCTGAGATAGTGGACTTTTCACCACCGGGACTGGGTGTTTACCGGTCTTACAAAAAAAAACTTTCCAAAAGCAATCTTGGCCAGTGGTAATGCTGGCTGCACGGGACAAACAAACTTTGCCGTGCATTTTATGTCATAAAATGGTGACGGCAGATCTGTGGAATTCAAGTACAATTAGTTAAACTGCGAAAGTGCTGCTGTTGTTAGAGTGTAAATAAAACGTATGAAGAATAGTTTTCTGGGTATTTGGTTATAGGTCGTGCACATAAATGACATTTTTTGTAGACCACTGATCAAGTGTGCTTTACATGTGAATTCGTTTCTTTCCCTTAAGAATTTTCGGAAATTTAAAGAGGGTAGATTTGTAAACAGTAAAACATCATGACAAAGCTATTGTCATGAATCAAGTCTTACATTTGGGGTTTTCCTGTAAATATTTAATTATATTTCAGGGACGCATATAATAATAAAAACATTTTCGATCTGCATCAATGTATTATTATTATTATTATTATTATTATTATTATTATTATTATTATTATTATTATTATCATTTTATTGTACATAAACCGCTGTTTCAACATTTACATTAGCAGCAGTACATATTAGCACCAGTGAATGGGACCATTTGTGTGAATGACAATGCTAACGTAAAATAATAGGTCATGTCTGAAGAACAAAAAAAAAAAAAAGCTATTTTTTAAAATTAAATAAACAGTACAAAGTACATATAAAATACAATTGTGGGCAGTAAAGTAACGATATAGTAATTTGAGGTAATGCCATTAATAGAATAATGAATAGGCCTATGTCAAGAATGAAAGTAGCCTGAAAGAACTGGTCAGCCCTGAATAGTAAACATTGTGTTGCAATACAGTGACGAGTCGAGTAAATAACAGGAAGGCCAACTTTATGAGACGACGTTTGTACATTTCGAACAAAGTAAGGCTCCGAAACTGGCGACATAAGTAACACCGCTACCATACGGGAAAATGCTTAATTCCTCAAAAATAAATTCCTCAAAAAACGAAAGTATCAGAGACGGTTCCTCAGGGAACAAATAATTACATTACATTACGTTAATGGCACTTATCCAGAGCGACGTACAACGAAGTGAATATCCATTAATGATTAATGTCCTACAGGGAGTGCCAACTTCCTTGTAAGCAGTCAGAAGGAACGTTTTGCGTCCGCACTCCTCGGCTGCAGGTATGTATAATTCCGTCAGGCTATAGCCAGTGCTCTTCCCAGGTGAAACATCTGCGCAGCCTGAATTTGACGGCAGTCAAAACCGAAACAGATTGTCTACCCATCTACAGCTACATACGCTGATATTTGTCACCGGTCTTGATGAAGTCGGACAAGAATATAGGTTACCTAGGAAGGTAGCTGCCATAACTTCATATCTGGATTTGTTCATATCGTGAAGTCGAGGAGATCCATGTAAGTTATCAAGTATTTCTTTCTGTCACACCTTGCATATTCGGGTAACACTGCATATAGTTTTGAACATTGGGACACTGAACAAAGGGTGTTAAGTGATTAATAGGCTACATCATACATCAAATTGACTGTAGACTTTGACTGTTATTTTGAAATGTTTTGCTATACTGGGCCATAGAACGGGCCGGAATGTTAATAAAATTGTCATCTTGATCTGAACTGGCCTGTAGTCCTACTGTATGTATTACTCATTTAGACTGTTCATCTTTTTTCCCTCTGGGTGCCCTTACTTTAAACATAGGTTAATGAAGAGGAGTATTGAATTAGTTGGTATCATTTGTTTATTTTTTTTATAAATGAATTGGAATCAAAAATAGGTATCCAAATTCATTTCACTCATCAACGGGGCTAGTTTTCCCCTTTGTAGATCATCCTCAAAATCACATGAGTGGTAAGCGTAGTCGTCTCCTGCTACCAATAGCCAACCACCAAGACTATTGGGGCATTCCAATTTCAAAGCTCTATATTGCACATCAGGACAGCTGAGTCACTCTATTATGCACCACAGGACAGAAATACACCTGTATGAATGCCATTGTGGCTTATCTAATGCTCAACACTGAACAGAAATTGTGGCTTTACTGTGCTACATTTATTATGCTACTGTCTACACGTTTGCTGCACTGAAAACTACTGTCTGACCTCAAACCCATTCCCTATTGCTCCTATTATGGTGCTTGACTTCATGCTGAAGGTTTACGTGCTACCAATGCTAAGTCATTTGTTAACGACTGTGTTTGTGACCCTGATGACTTGTCACCAGCTCTTTGTTGCTTAAAACCTTGGGTAGTCATTTGTAGTTATGGACATATATAAATCACTCTGGATGAATGCCTAAATGGTAAATGACTATTTGAGTTTACTTGTTTGGTTCCAGATACCATGTCTGCAACTGAAAAAGGAAATGAGACTGCGCAAGGAGACTGTGTGGACACCCAGCTGGATTCTGGCCTCATGTGAGATTGTGGTGTTAAATGTAACGTTACAGGTCACTACACTGATATACCTGTGAATATTAGCAGACATATGCTATGCATAGAACATGTATTCCACTGATGCAACTGCCATGTGTACTGCAAACAGTCTACAAAAATATAAAATTTTGCTCCACTTGCACTTGGTCAAGATGATTTGTTTTTTAGGTAATTGATAATATAATGGTTAATAATGGTTCTGTCTCTTTGTTGAGTGGGATGCTACATTCTAGCATAGTAAACCTGAATAAAATGCTTTAAATACATATTTAAAGATATATATTTACATAAAGGACTAACAATACAGCCTTCCTCCTTTCTCCTCCAGGGCAGAGGGGCCCTCCCCCTCCTCACAGGTAGCACCATCACAGGTGACTGGTGACTCTGATCCTGACAAGTACAGATACAACATGAACTACACCAGCATTGGCCAGTGTGTCATCATCAACAACAAAAACTTTAAAAAGAAAGGTAACATTAATGGGTCTGTGCATATACCATATGTATGTGCCTGCAATGCATCTGCAGTACCGCTGTTGGGTGTGCCCCATGGTTCTATATTTGCATTAAACATGCTTCCCCTTGGGCAGATTATTAGTCACTTTAAAGGTATTTCTTAAGATAAGATAAAATATAGTTTATTGAACCCCGTGGGGTAATTTATCCTCTGCATTTGGTCAGATTCCTGGTTAGTTATGAGCAGTGGGCAGCCACGGTGCTGCACCTGGAGACTAACTCTATTTCAGGTCAAGGCCAGGGCCTTGGTCAAAGGCAATGAAAGGCTAACCTGACATGCATGACTTTGAGTGTACGGAGAAACCAGAGTAAACCCATGCAAACTAAATCCTTAGCCAGTTTATTGATTCCCTTTCTTAATCTGTTTGGTCTAGTCTTAGAAACCTCTGTGACATTTTTTATTATCATATCAGGTTCCTGTTTTTACCATTTGAGGAACAAACTCAAGCCTATTTTGTCACAACCTGTGTTGCAGATGATTATCCATTCATGTATTTAATTGCTCCTTGATTATTGAGACACAGTCTTGCACCTGCCTATATTAGTGATTTACTCAAACCTTATATCACTAGTTGGTCTCTTATGTCTTCTGACCAAGACTTGTTGGCTGTCCCTCTGGCTAGACTAAAAACAACAGGAGGTTGAGCATTTGAAATTGATGACCCCAAACTCTGGAATTGCCTCCCTTTGTACCTTTGGTTTGCTTATCAAGCACTTTTTGACAAGCAAAAAAACAACTGTCAATAACGTGCAAATTTCAGTGTATGATTCAGAAAAAAATGTCTGTATCATTTGCTCACCTGTCACTTTGAATATATCCAGGAATGCTGATTGTTCTGGTGACTGAGTAGTTGTACTTGTAGTGAAAGGGTGAACCCCATTAATATTTAGATTAAAGGATGCAGAACTCCAGTGCAGGAGGGACAGTGTGCATGCTGGTGCAAATTAACTTTTGTATTGAACCACAGTAAATGTTTCCACCAAGGATAGCCTGCATCCTGCAAAAGTGTGTCAGGATGGTGTGAACATAAGTCATATCTCTGTTCGCTCATTTTTTTCTCAAAAGGATTGAACGCTCGCAAAGGCACAGATGAAGATGCTGACCGAGCGGAGAAAACGTTCAGATGGCTGGGTTATGACGTTAAGACTTTCAAAGACCTGGAAGTAGCGAAGATGGAGAAGGAGCTGACCAAAGGCAAGTTGTGACCACCTTCATTTTCTTAGTTTATGCTCTTTTCAGAATGTTCCCATAGCGATGCACTGCATACTGGCATAATTCAACTTACGTCATACTTGGTACAGTTTTCTTTTCCAATTATGGTCTACTTAAATTTATATACAGTAAATGTTTCATGTTTTCTGTAATGTGTGATATTGTTTTCATGCCATGACCTTGGAGTGACAGAAATGTGAATTAAAAGCTTTGGATCACATTGTGTATTGACTGTATGTTATAAAAGGTGGTGGAAAGACCAGGGATCAGATTTATTCTAGCTCCTGGCTGCAGAAGTGTGCTAAATTGAGCAAATCCAGGTGATTTGCGTGATTGGGTTTAGGTGATTGGAACAAAATACTGGGGAGGACTTTTCCTTTCTGAATCTGCATTTCCACCTCTGAATTTCACCTATGTTTTTCCCTTTCTTTGCAGTTCACACACATATAATACAATGAATTGACTGTTTCATGGCTTGTTCATGTAGCTGAGACTGTTCAGGAAAACATTTGCTATAGTTGGTGGTTAAGGTAAAGGCTGACTAAGATTGAGTTGGAAACTAAGAGGAGGAAAAAATCAGTAAAAAATAACAAACCCAAGCTGATTTAACAAAAAAGGAATCGAATCGGTCAATTTTTTTATACATTACATTGTGTGTTGTGAAACAATGATTGCTTTGTTCCAGAGGTTTTGGCAAAATATGGAGTCCTGTCTCCAATCTCTTGTCTATGAGGTCACAGGCTGTGTTAGTGATTGGAGGTTTTTTGGGGGTTTTGCAGTGTAGTTGTGAGAGATTGATGCCACTAACACTGCGCATTCTACTCAGTCTCTAAGGAAGATCACAGCAAGATGGCTTCCTTTGTGTGCGTGATCCTGAGTCACGGGGAGGAGAACGGGATAATCTATGGGACTGATCGTGACGTGGAGCTCAGCAAACTGACCAGCCTCTTCAGAGGAGACCGCTGTGCTACCCTGGTGGGCAAACCCAAACTGTTCTTCATCCAGGTACCGTCATGCAACCGGCTCCCTGTTTAAATTTTCCCATGAAAGTTTCCTCACAGTGTGTGGGAATCACAGTGGGCTGCTCCCTGTGTGTGAGGCAGGCATGTCGTGGTAAAAAACGTGATGGCGGAATCGTGGGAATGAGCCTTGGAGATACCGAAGCTATCGAAGCTGAGGAATCAACCCCCAGGATCCCTGTAGAGGCGGACTTCCTGTATGGCTACTCCACTGCTCCAGGTAACCCTCACCATTGAAGCCATGGTTACCGCATTGTTTTAAAAACAGTTGGAAGTAGGAATTTACCTCCATTCATCTCTGGTCATTTGAGTTACTATCTTGTAATGTCTGCTTGTTTGAGTCCTGGTCAACCTGTGAATTAGTCCTATATTGCCTTTCACAAGCTGCAGTCCAACAACTCTAATTGCAGTCATTTTCCCAAATTTCATTTATCCTTTAATTTGTTTTTCACTGTTCTGTATTTGATTTCTGCTGCTTCTATATCCCAGGGTATCTTGCCTGGAGGGACAAACAAGATGGCTCCTGGTTCATGAAGTCCCTGTGTTTCATTCTGGACGAGTTTGGGAAACAGCTGGAACTAATGCAGCTCATGACCCGTGTTAACAACATGGTGGCACTCAGCTTTCAGACACCTTGTGCCAAAAAGCAGATACCCTGCATTGTGTCTATGCTGACCAAAGAGCTGTACTTCCAAAAATAATGCTCTCAGAAGAGATACCGTAAAACAAGTCTCTGTGCTTCTTTATTATGTAATGTAGGGTCTTTATAGGAGATTATCTATTGGGGTTTGGGTTTAATAGTGTTTTAGTTATTGGATTTTGAATTATGTGTTTGGAAAGTCCCCTGACTCTCTGGAAAACACTGGCAAAGTTGTGAAAACTTCCGTTTACATGGAAGTAATGTTTTATAAACCAATTAGACAATGACAACTTGAAAGGATTAGGTTTTTTTTTTTTTTGACAGTTTGCACCTTGTCTTAGCAACAACTGTGTTCTTGTATAAGACATTGCCCAAAAAAAATAATGCAATCCAATAATAATTCCAGGAGAGACAGCAATACAAATACATTATGATTATAACTTAGTGCCTTTAGCAGCTTGATAAGAAACTTTCAGCTGTTATATAATGTAGATTAAAGCTGTATGCTGTGGTGTCATAATTTTGGTTGTTTACACTTGTCTACACTTGTTGTGGTTTGGATGACAAATTATCCTACTGATTAAAGAACAGCCACATCCTGACCAGGGTCAACCACAGGGTGGCACTGCATATTGAATCAAACACCTTAAACTGGCAAACCCGTAGAAAAAATGTCTGTATGTACACTCGGTGAGCACTTTATTCGGTATTTATTTTTCATTTTTTAGACTTATTGGTCTTCTGCTGCTGTCGCCTATCCACTTAAGAGGTTTGATGCATTATGTGTTCAGAGATGCTCCTCTGCATATCACTGTTGTAATGTGTGGTTATTTTGCGTTACTGTCAGTCTGAGCACAGAGGTATTCAGAGTCAGATTTCAGTTTTATGCCCTCTGTAGCCGGCAGGCCATATGCTATGTTTTGCCAATATTAAACTGAGCTCTATATTACACAATTATATTTTCAACAAACAAACTGGTTTGATTACTGTTAGGCTACTATCTGTGAGTATCTGACAGCTGCTGGTGCTTAACCTGTAGGGGTGACCTGCTATGCCATTCTCTTTCAAGTTTTCTACCAGGTTGCATGATACTGTGTTACTGTAATGAAACACTTGCAGTGCAGGAGCTCGGTAAAAATGTACATCATGCATCATAATTACAATGTGCACTTACAGTATGCTGCAGAGGAAGGAAAAGAGATTAAATGAGGTGTATGTGTGTGTGTGTGTGTGTGTGTGTGTGTGTGTGTGTGTGTGTGTGTGTGTGTGTGTGTGTGTGTGATTAAACCAATTAAACACAAAGTATGTGCACAAGTGATGCATGTAAAGTACGAAACAACCGTAAGAGTCCTGTATGAACACGCAGCTGGATACTGAATTGGGCCTTTCCATTGGAGCGATGAATCACATCAATAATGACGAGCACCTGGCATATATGAGCTCAGAACCACAGCAACCCATTCCCTGTGAGACAATCACAGCTTCAACTCCTGCCAGAACAGAAGGGAGAATTATCTGTTATAAGCCCTAATTTCTGCCTACAGTTTCATCAGATACACGGTGTCAGTCCGACAGGCACGTACAGCGCACGTGCATGTATTTCCTGTCTGTCGATCAAACAGACAGACACACTTTGGAAACCAATGGAGACAGCAAATCGCTGGCAAATCAATGGTTTTATTAATTAAATTATCTTGCTATCAAGATAAGAGATGCCATAGAGGGAGGTAACATGGGATTACACAGCCATTTGTATACATTCGTATACATGATATAAAGAACATATCTGTTTAGTCATGAGATACATACGGAAGAGTGAGCGGCGTGTAGGAAATACAGTGCTCCACTGAACTGCTTCGTCTGGGGAGAATGGAGTGCATTCATACAGACACATGTACACACATGCCCACACATTTTCCACCCCCCACAAGCACACACGCACACACACACACACACACACACACACACAAGCACCATTCAGCAACTCGATAAGGAATTTCCCTGTGTTATTGTAGCCTATGTTTCCGGCGCTATTAGCCTAGCCTACATGAAAGCGTATATGACAATTCCACAATTACCCATATAAAGCAAAACCCCCTGTCGCGTTTTAAGCCACATTGAAGTGAAATCGAAATTAAATTTCCGAGAATATGCATGAACGACGACCAATAATATACCGCAGCAGCCTTCCTACACTTCAGATACTTGTAGTACTACGCCCTCTAGGCATGGGCTTAGGCGAAACAAACGCGTTGGGAGGGGATTTCCAGTTCACTGTTTCCTCTACTTGTTTTGCTTTCGATCTGGACACCGAAAGATACAAAAGTTTAAAATATCCGTTTTATAATCACGGACCACAAACTTAAGTCAAAATTTGAAGTGCGTTAGAAGATTCGCTGCATTTGGAAAGGGCATATTCTGCCATAGCACAGGTAAGGGCATTTTCTCCTCGGATAAGGAAGAATTTGTCTATTATGTTTTGATCAACAGGAAGCTGCATTGAAAAATGATAGTCTATAATCCAAGGGCAAGTTTGGAAGTGGAAGTCAAAGCAAAGCAGAGGTTTAATTTCACTTTTGGATTGCTTTCTACAATGGAAGCGAGCTGTAAGTTGTCTAGTTGCAGGCTACCGATAGCTATAGTTCACAGCTGTCAGTTAGTCGACAGCATGACTTTGGCCGCGAAGAATTTGGTTATTGTGTCCACGATGTACGCTAGCAACTGTCTGAAGACGGTTGATTACGAACCAAATATCAGCAGTAAGAATTTATGCAATGGCCTTAATATAGATAGATGTCCCTGTGATTATGAGAATAGTTGTCTTTTTCGGAAACGTCACATGAGATGTGATAAGAACGAAAAAGTGTGGGGCTACTTATTATTCATGATTTTATTGATGTTTCAACTCGTTATAATGTTGCTTTTCAGCATTTCTAATAGCAATTCAGACCTTTGTTTGGAGATTGTAGTTGCATATTTAATTCCAGAACACGGGATGGCAAATAGTGTCGAGATTTATGAACGTCGGTGTAATATCTGGGTTTAATCGCTGCATTAGACAACCAATCGTTTTATTCCTACGAAAAAGCTCAATTTCCGACTATTGTCTATCTCAGTCGTATATCATTATTACGGTATAACTTGTTATGGCATCAGCAAAACCAACAGGTTATTAGCGGCCAGTCAAAACGACTTTTGATTAGGGCAGTGCTGTGTACAGTAGGCTCTTAGATAGATTACTTATTAGTTGCATTTAAACAATTGTAGTTGATTCCGTATTCATGATGTTCCTCAATACGGTACCTGTCCGTGTGATTTGCAGGCACTGTTAATGTGAACTCGAACCTTCCTCTTTTAAAATGTTAGAAACTCAAGGGTGACCCCGCTTGTGTCCAAGGTACGATTGGCGCGTTAGTTTAACCACCCAGTTTTCATTTTTTTAACTTGATGAGCCTGCCTTTCAGTGTATACGGGAAAAGCAAAGTAAATAAAAACTTAAATTTACATTAAAATTTTTGACTTAGAGTGAGTGTTGGCTACAATCCTTACCGCCCGACTGAGGAAGTCACCCACGTGACACCATATTTGTAGGCTAGATAATTATGTTGAAATGTAGTATCTTTTTCTTTTTTTTAAAAGCACCTTTCAACGCGGAAAATAAATATGTTTGAAAGTAGAAGTTATGCAACCGTATGGCTCAAACCCCAGTGTGGCTACGATAAGATCCGCACAGCTGTTGGGCCCTTGAACAAGTCCCTTAACCTAAAGCTCCTGGGGGGATTGTCCCCTGCTCTAATCAACTGTAAGTCGCTTCGGCACAAAGTTTCAGCTAAATAATAAATAATTATTGAATAGGTGAACAGTAATGTTCCATTTTCTCCATTCCAAATAGTACTATTTTCAGCAAAAGATGGTAATATTTCACATCTGTGTACCGCTTATTGTGAACCACTTACCAATTAAGTTATGCATTGTAACTCATGTAGTTACGTATTAAGTTATGTACTGGAAGTGTATGTTGCATATTCAGTTCATAGTTTTGATTATGGTAGAAAGAAAAGCTGTTATTGAGGTTCCATTTCTAAACTATAAAAAGCAGTAGAATGTGCCATAGGGTGGACACATAAGTAGGTAATTTGAAGTATTAGAAGTTACACTGAACACCCATGCTGCTCTTTAATCTGGGTCCTGAAAGAATATTTAGTGCCCTTGCTAGCTTTCTTTTGTTGAAAATTTACCCTAATTAAAAATGTCCTGGCAAACAGCACGACTGAAATGTATGGAGACTAGCATTGTTTAATCTTAATATCTAGTCTCATAAAATTCAGTTGTCCATTATGGTTACTCTGATGAAGACAGGTATAGGCCTATATTTAGCATAAAATCAAAATGCACAATGCATTTTTCTGACACTCAGTCCCACCTTATTTGTTTGAAAGACTGTGGACTTTTTATTACATTTTATTATGTTTATCACCAGGTGAATATTAACCAATGACTGACTAGAAAACTGATAGCAGATAAAAGGCTTTATTACAGTGGCAGACTCGACTGTACTTCCTAACATTCGGGAATGTTGAGCTCTGGGTAGGGGGGTGATTTTAATGTGGGCTGCATGCAGCAATACGTGGACCTGAGACACCAGTTGAATTCTGATCTCTGTACTTTGAGCTGTTGGAGGTTTTGGTTCTGAGGTGAATGTGCAGGGCGTGTGCGTCATGCAAATTGTGAAACCACTGATGAACCTGACAGCTCTCTCAGGTCATGCTGAGGTTCCTGCTCACTGCCATCCACCATGTCCAGATATGCCATAAAAAAACCTCTCTGTAGTGTGTTCTTGCCAGCCAAAATTTTGATGAAAATGACTGAAAAATGAAAATGACTAAAGAATGTTAAAACCTACAACCTGTGTCTTGCTGATGAATAGAATCAGTTTTTTCTATTGACAACCAGTGAAGATATTTGCTTGTCCTTGGTCTCCGGGCCGTGAGACAGTGCCCAGCGATGGTTGCAGGCATCATACAATGACTGAGGAATAGATGCAAATGCTTCTCTCCCTGCCCGCAGGTCACCATGCCGGTGGAGAGAATGCGAATGAGGCCGTGGTTGGAGGAACAGATAAACTCAGATAAAATACCAGGACTGAAATGGGTCAACAGAGTGAGTACTGAATGAGCTGAACCTTCTTTCTTCATTTTTAATGTAGCATTCCGCAAGTGCTGAAATTTCTTCAATGTCACATGAGCGGCTGGTATCAGCCTGCTCTGTGTTTCCGGTCTGGGGAGTCTGCCCCTAAGCTTTTTTTGTGACCTTATTGGAGTGACAGATTCACAAATGAGTGCCTTCAATATGCAAGCATCTTGTGAGTTTCTAACATAAATATTTTTGGAAGGCATACACCAGCGGGTTTACTGCAAATATTTACTGCTTTCCTCCTCTGCACTCAGAACCAAAAACACAACTTCAGATCTTTTTACAAAACGCCGGTTTAAATTGGAAAGATGTTTTGCATCTTGTGTTAGGAGAGAAAATATGTCTAAGATATGTCTGTGTTAGAATTTGTTGTGTTTTCTTTGCTACTACTGTAGCTGAGAGGATATTTGTAGCATGTTTTTTTGATATGTAAATTATATGTAAATTATAAAAATGATAATATCTTTCTTTATTTGACAATTCCCTTCACTAAATATCTAGGTCCATTGTAGCCTATATTGAATAATTCCCTGTACATTCACAACTACCGCTGAGCTCCTGTTCTTCTCTATGAAGCTGAGAGATGCTTTCCAATGTTCAAGGGTCAGAAATGTCCACCACGTTTATAACCTTTACTCCATCTGCGTATTTCTGGCAGTCAGGAACACTATCTAAATATGGCCCATCTATATCTGTTCAGCAGTCTAATATAACGGGACTCCTCTATATATATTCCATTTAGCACATGCATTGCATCATTAATGTTCAGTTTACAGTTGTGTAAAAACAAATTACACCGAGGAAAAACCAAACCCATTCTGTATACTCAAGACTTATGTTAAGAGCCAAACATTTGCTCAGGGATTTCCAGAATGCAAGCTGGTGGTCTCCTATGTTTCCGAGGTGATGCAGTTGTGGCAGTGTGCATTTGAAAATGAGGAGTGCAAATATTTGGACTACTGGGTGGCTCATTCTGCTAAAATATAGCGTTTCAGTGGTATGAGCCCCGTGATCCACACCTGGCCAGTGTAGGCCGCTGGGCAGGGCACAGCTGCCCAGGGAGGGAGGGGTTTTAGTGAGCTTGTAATGCAGAGGGGCTCCTATGTCTGCATGGGAGGCTGCAGTCTCCCTGGAGAGAGGGGGCAGCTGAGGTGACCTGCCGCGTGGTTCTCCCGCAGGAGAAGAGAATATTCCAGATTCCCTGGATGCACGCGGCTCGACATGGATGGGACGTGGAAAAAGACGCACCTTTATTTAGAAACTGGGCGATTCACACAGGTATTGTTTTTAAAACATATAGTTAAGTTTTGCTTCATGGAGAAAGCGGGGTCTGTAAGGGAACACTTGTCATTTGTGAGAAAAGATAGTGGCAAAAATAACAGATATACGTGTGGCCACAGAATGCTAGGAAACAGAGCTTCAATCACAGTAGAGGTTGAACGGTTAGTAGTGATTCTGAGCTTGCCCTTTTTAAATGTAAGAATAAGGGTCATAGACATTCTGTTTCAGTCGTGTTTAACTGGTAGTGCTCTGAGTAGGATTAAGTGATTGTGAGGAAGGCTTCACTGCAAACCTAATGGCTTCTAGTTCGCTTTTTTTGCCGTCTCCTTAAATCAGTGCAACCCCTTTTCTGTTCTTCACCGCTTAGGAAAATATCAGCCGGGAGTGGACAAGCCCGACCCAAAGACATGGAAAGCCAACTTCCGCTGTGCCATGAACTCCCTCCCTGACATCGAGGAGGTGAAGGACAAGAGCATCAAGAAGGGAACCAACGCCTTCAGGGTCTACAAAATGCTGTTGCCCTCCGAGAGGCCCACAAAGAAAGGTAAAGTGTGGACGAGTGGACTCTGACAGCGTTTGGTACTAAATCCAGTTTTGGAGAAATAGCATGTTTCTTGCTTGTGACGTCTTGGAAATGGCATGCCTGGGATTTTACGCTGGTTAAGTAAACATGCCCAAAATGCCAGCAATGTCAGCTGAACCACGCAAAACAATTTGCCTGACAGGAATCACACTAAAAGTTCACATGTGGTGAAATAATTTCCATTGAATGCATATTGTTTTGGAAATAGTGCTATTGGATGCCTGTCGAAAAGGTAATTGACGTGGTTCACAGACCTAAGTCTGACCCAGTCATCTCTCTGGAATTCCTTGTGAAGAGGCCAAACTTACAGATGGTATCACGAGCAGGGTATCTGATGAGTCTGTCACAAGAACAACTCCCAGCAAATGTATGATTGAGTTAGAATAGAAAATAATATCTGTATTTTTCCCAAGGGAACCATAGAAAATTGCATTTCCATGATGTTCTGACAGTCGGGTCATCTGAGTACTCGCAGAAAATGTCAACCTTTCAGATTTGCCCTTGTGATGTTCCTGGACTTGAGAAATGAACTATTCAGCTTGTGGCTAAAGAATGTGACCATGATCAAAACAGGAAGCCCTATTCATGTGCATTCACATTACTGTACTGAGGCTTAGTAAGGTCACCCACCTATAGCAATGCAGAGGGAAAGGCTGGCATATTTAGTGTCTATACTTTCTCTATTTTCAGGCAGGAAAAGGGGTGAAAAAGAGGATAAAATAAAGGTAAGGATACATAGACCCAATATTCCGGCTCTACAGATCAACCAGTGCATGCACATAATTCCAACATAATTGCAGTGTGTACTCTGCACTTGATTGATGAATCTTAAATGGAATTTTGAATGTCTGAATAGAGTGTGTTCCATTATTCAGGTTCACTTCCATAGATCCAATGTCTGAAGCTATTACTGTTCTGTATGTTATTGCCAGTTTCGCAAAACAAAATCAATCAAGCACTGTTTCAAATGTATTGTGTTGTATTTCAGTGCCTTAATGTCTTGAACCCAATGTTTCTCAAGCACCAAATAAAAAGTGCTCTGCAGTAGAATACTCTTTGATGGCAGGTTAGAAGGTACTCTTTTTCTAGACGAAGCAGCTGAGCTGGTGAAATTGAGGCTTCTTCCTTGCTGTGATTTTGTAAACATAGACTGTCACACTCTCAGGTGGAGCGCAGGACCAGCGATCAGAGGGTGGTGAAGGTGGAGGACTCTGTGGACAGCACGGTGCTAACAGGTGAGGGCCGTGGGCAGTGTGTACGCGGGCCTTTTTCGCACGTCTTTCCCATGCTCGCCGGTCTGCCAGTCTGGCCTGCCAGCTCTGGTCTGTAACAGAGACTATGTGCCCGCGGGCAGTGGGCGGCAGTCTGCCTGCACACCGATGGGGGTGGCCTACTGTTTAACCCTTTAGCATGTGATTAGAATGTTCTTCACTCAACATTCTAATGCTGATGCAACAATCATCACTGGTTGTTATTGAAAGGAGTTCTAGAACACTGAACACTGACCATTCCGGAAAAAACTAAAAGGCTAAATCCTCTGCTCGCTTTTTCTGCTACAGTGTGTCAGAAAATGGGAAAAGCTCAGTTTGAAAACACCGGTTGTTTTTTTTTAAAGCAAGACTGGGAGGGCCCAAAAATGCACTAAAATATTCTCTGTGTACTCACAGAATCAGCCTCCTATTGTTTACTTAAGAATAAACTCCAGTGACTCACAATGCATTATTGGCAGTGCTGTATGTAATATCATTGAGTGCCAGGCAATGGGTGGGTCTATAGACAGACTCTGATTAATGTACTGTACCTCGGTGAAACACCTGTCAGTGGAAACAGTGCGATCTTTGTCTGCCATGAGTTGCTCCACTTGTATTGTGGCTGCATTTGCTTCTGTGAAAGCAGTTACACAAAGTAAAAGTTCATATGAAATTGGCAGTGTTACTGCATGCCTTTTACGCAAGGAAGTACAACCATAGAGGTGTATGTGTGTGTGTGTTTGCGTGTGTGTGTTTCTATGTCTGTGTGCATGAACTACAATATTATTTCAACAAACATTTTATTGTTTTTTTTTTACTTATTGTTTTTCCACCTGCTCTGGTTGTGCCCTTCCATGCCAAATTTAATATCATAATAGACTGATCAAACTGTGTTAAAAGTTCAAAGCGACATTTAAATTGCTGTGCTTTGCTGTTGCCTGTGGAGAGCAATAAACAGTCGCTAAACCAAAACACTTGGGGTAAAGTCGTTACAGCTCATCTTAATGCGGACGCTTACAGTTTTTTTGAACCGACTTTTGAACCCCAACAGCAAACATACTGTATATTGCCCACACAATTATTAACCACGCATTTGTCAGTTGCACATTTATTAGCCACGTTTTAGCACTGCTTTAGTGATACAGAGGGGATATCCTACTTGCCTTTGACCGTAGTCAGAGTAGCAGGTGGAACTATTATCTTTCATTTTCACCACAGGAACATTAACTGTGACTTTTTTGTGTTTCTATTCCTGCGCTGTACGCTACTGCTGTGTACGAGCAGTGTGCAGTGTGATTGAGCATCTAGGATTATGTTTTAAAATAACAGTTATATTTCTTCAAGCAGCTGCTTGATGTTGATGGTAATCCTCCTCTCCACCTCCTTCTCAGGCACCCATCGCCTGGCGACCCGCGACTCTGCCGTAGACCACATGATCATCAGCGACCTGCCGGATGTGTGCCAGACCATCGAGGTGATGACGGAGAACGAGGACCAGTCCGTCAGCTCCAGCCACGCCTACCCGCTCCAGATCTCTCCCATCTCCTCCTGTGGTGGGTACGCCACTCCTACCCTCTCCAGATCTCTTCCATCTCCTCCTGTACACCACGCCTACCCGCTCCAGATCTCTCCCATCTTCTCCTGTACGCCACTCCTACCCTTTCCAAAACAATTAAGTGTCACTTTGTTTTTGTGTTTCTCGCAGTAGTAATAATTACTTGCAGTGAATATGCTCTAATGTATTTCAGAACCATTCAGATAACAACCCTGTGTGTACAGAGAATAGTGCATGCTGGGAAGTGTAGTAGTTTTTTGAATGAGTACACATTTTTCTCTGAGAACAATTATACTTGGAGCTCAAACCTTCTAAACTGCTGGCACTATTATTTCCATTTAAGACAGTGCGGGTTGCTCTTTCAGTCACATTCTGACCAGGGCCTTGTTTGACACAACAAGATTTCAAAGTTACTGGTCTAGTTCTACATCAGTCTCAGATTAGTACAGATCAATCTGTCACCATTAAACTGTTGGATTGCATTCCTCACGCCTCATGGTATATAACACCCACCATCTCATTTTACCTCTCTAACCTGTTTGTCAGGAAATTATTGAGTTGCAGTTTCATTGTTTTTGCTTTGCTCTTTGTTCCACAGACAGTGACACAGATAGTATTCACAGCGAAGAGGATACTAAGGAGGTACGTAATCAAGACATGAATGTACTTTGGTCACGTGCTGTGTACTGCTTTGTTGGCTCCAGTAATTGAGTCAAGCTGGTTAAATATTTACAAATATCCGAACTGGCACTTGAAAGTCTGTGCGTTTGTTGAGGAACTCCCCAGGTGCTCATTAATGTATGAGCATTTAGCATTTTCTGTTTTGCAGTGCTTCATTCTTCTGTCCTTGTGAAAGGTCTTGATTTCGTTTGGGGCCCAGAATTCTCCTCTCTGCTCTGACACCAGGTTATGGCTGTCGGTCTGACCTGTAGATAGCAAGAGCTTAGACAGCAGTAGAAAAACAGTAAATGCGACCATTTGTCCTAAAGCACATCACAGGAGATGATTTGTGATCGATCGGTGATAAATCCCCTTTCCCCTTTCTGCATTCTTTGTGTGTTTGTGTGTTAACATTAACACTACACACATTTTTTAAAATAAAGATCAGCTGACTGTTTTATGTAATTATAAGGCTCTACATATTTTGCTCATAGTGAGATTGTTTTTGGCACTGCCTGTTAGATGGTTTCATTGTTGCAGTGTGGTTTGTCTGGATCAGGAACTTTTTTTTAAATTCCAGTCCAAAGACAAATGGCTCTATCATACGTAACTCACTTAGTACTTTTAGTCCCTGTATAGTGGCACCCCGTATTACAATCGGTAGCTAAAATGTTTTTTTTTGTCAAGAAAACCCTCTTGGGGCCATGGTGGCTCATAGCCAAAATACCGGACCTTGATGCTGGCATCAGTTTGTTACAGTTGCACACCGAGGACCGGGATTTCCTGTCAAAAGCTGAGTTTAGCCAGCTCTCATGGAGCGGCATAATTGGCTCGCTGCTCCGTGGGAGGGACTCAGCAGGGACCAGTAGCGATCACCGCGTGCATGCACTCCGGTGTGCCTCAGAATTACGGTCACAGGCTGTGAGACGAGACGGCTTGAAGAAGGCGTGTTGTTCTCCCTCTGGGCCGTCAAAAGGGACGGGGTAGTAAGCGTTGTATCCCCAGCTAACACTAATTGGATTAGATAGGGTACAATTGGCTACCAAATTGGGAGAAAAAGTTGAAAGAATTTGAAAGAATTATAATAAAAAAAAGAAAGAAAACCCTTTTTGCTATAACATGTCAGGTTGAATTCTTTAAAAAAAGAGAAGCCTGGCTGAGGTCCAGAGCAGACCTCGGTCAAATATGAACTTGTTTTGCATTAAAATATGCAATAGGCATGGTTTGCTCTTTTTGAGAGTATTTCATACTGTAGGTTCCAATACTCCAGACAAGCTCAGTAAAGCGTACAAAAGTATCTGAATCCAAAAACAATTATGTATTTGACTCAGGTCTGACCCAGAAAGAAATAGCTTTGTGCGATTCCATGATTTATGTATTCAATAGTACAAAGATGGATTTCAGTGTAAGCTGCTTTCCTGTGGGATGTAATTGTATAAGCTGAAATTCTGAACTCTTGTCTCATGTTCATCTTTTCATCTCAAACCCAAATGTATTCAGTGTATTACAAAAACAAAGGAATTTGCCTTGCTGTTCCAAAATGTTTGGAGGGGACTGTATAAGTGAATATGTTTTTGGGAGGAGTCAGCCTTGGCTACATTGACCCCTCCCACTCTGCTTTGATTGACAGGGCCTGCATGGGCTGTGGAGTCTGTGCCAGGCGGACGGAAAGAGCTCAGTGCTGAAGCTGCCTGGCATGGCCACCTTCGTCTCCTCTGGGATAACCAACTTCAGGGTGACCAACAGCCAGGAAGAGAGTCCGCACATGGCCTACGACGCCTCTCTGTGGAGCGCCCCGTCCGTCCCGCCCCCCGTCCTGCCCAGCACGTCCAGTCACGCGCCGTCCCATGAAACCCGCGCCAGCGTCATCATGAAGACCTCCGACATCTCCAAGTCCCGCGTCAAAACCTGCTGAACCAGGGCCCAACGTTTTCCCAAGACTGGCACTCTGGGCCGGCCTGTAGGTGGGTGGCATGGGACCGCAGACGTCCCGGCTACGCGCGCCCTGGTTGTGGTGGAGCACCCCAGGCTGGGTCTGAGGAGAGGTGCCGCCCTCAGGAATAGGCAGCAAGACGGGTGATCCCACTCACCACTGCTGCCCCCTAGTGGAGTGGAGGTTTTAGCCTCATCGATGATAACTAGTTCTTAGCAAATTGCAGCACATATCAATCTCACTCGTGGGGGGAGAGACTCTTAACTCTGTCAGACACCTGCTCGTTCTACTGTCCTTGGTGTGAATATGTAAGTACTGGGTCATTTGTACAATTCCAGTCTTCTGCACCTTACTGAAAACATCTTCACTCTATGTGGGTACCTGTGGCACTTATGGGTCCTTTGCTAATGGTTATGTCATTTCTGAGGATGTGTGAGGGACCAGCTTATGAAAAAACATTTTAAGCACAACTCTGTCAAAAGTCGTGACATGGAAAGTGATATAATGCACTCACCGAAATGTCTAGAGACATTGGCTTGAAACATTTTCCTCAATGTATTTTCATATAAAGGGAATATTTTATCCGAGGTGAATTAAAGTAGTTACCTTTTACTTTTTTTACTGAGAATAATTGTTTTTAATGTTGTGATTATTGTCACATTGTTGATGATTTGTATCATGTGTTGTGAATGTTTTGAGGCCTCCGATAGCACTGTATGTATGAATATACACATGAACATGTGTGTGCTTATGTACAGTATGTGCTTATATGTTTTTGTGTGTGAATATATGTAAATATATAATCCACACACATATTAATACATTTATGTTTCCATGCACATACATAAGCAGCTATGAATCCTGTGGATAATTAAATTTGCTAATCTTAATTAAGATTTTTTTATTCTAATTTACATTATGTTTCTGTAAAATTGTACGCAGAAATAAATTTGGGACACTTGTTTTGAACCCTTTTCTGTGCTGATATCTGTATGTTTAAATACGTAAAAGCATTCATACTGCATCTTGTTATTGGAAGAGCTTTGTCAGAAAATGTCCTGCCCACTATCTCCTGGGCCAAATGTAAAGGAAAATATAAACCCCAAGCAACAAGCTCACCTGGACTTTAAGTTGTAGTAGCACTTTGATTGGCAGTGAGGTGAATGTTGTCTTTTCTTTCCAGTAGGTCAAAGGCTGCAACTGTTTCACAACAGAGTATTTCCAAAACTCCACAACCCTCAACCCTATTTACAGTACTTCATTTCCCATCAGCCCCCTCATGCTAAGTTGTCAATACTGTTTCCTGTTGAATGTCAGTGTTGCATTAATGGCAGAGATTTGTTTTTGTATCTCCAAAGTTGTAGATTCAACTCCCAGATGAAGTCCTGCCATTGTGTGCTTGACCAAGGCACTTAACCTGAATTGTTTTAGTTAGTATCCATCCAACCATAGTAAGGGACCACATAAAGGAATTTAAATGATAAATAGTTGCATTTATATAGGGCCTTTATCCAAAGCGCTGCACAATTGATGCTTCTTATTCACCCATTAATACACACACTCACACACCTATGGCAATTAGCTGCCATTGAAGGCACCGACCAGCTCGTCAGGAGCATTTAGGGGTTAGGTGTTTTGCTCAGGGACACCTTGACATTTCATTCTAGATAAGAGCATTTCCAGTTTTTTTAATGGCTTTAATGTCATTTTCTTCTTTGTAAAATTTTTTTTTTTTAAATAAGCAAATTGCTCCTGTCTTTGACGGCCGTTTGGAAATCTATTTTTTGTCCGAAACTGAAAGGAGGAAGCTGACACATTGAAATAGAACTGAAAATGCTGACCTTCTGGGGAATTTATTTCAATTTCATCCCTAATATAAATACTTCAAAACCCCAAAACGAATAAAACTTGTATATACCCCAAAGACTAAACCATTGTTTTAGCTAAATGTGGTGAAAAAGGAAGCTTTATTGTTAGTTGGGGTGAAAATGTTTTTCCAAGATGTGTAGACTATAAACTATTATTTGGCAAACCGGTTTTAGCATGACATTTTCATATCTTTCTGTATTGTGAAGGGGCACACGCAGTTAGCAGTTGCAGATGATCTCCTGATCTTGTTTTCCTGATTCCAATATGGATTAAGGAGTTGAATTTAGATCTGAAGCAGGCGACCTGAAAAACTACCCTGACTCATCACTCATTGATGAGTTGTTTTTACTCGCAAGACTTTTTCTGTGTAAAATCGGGGTTACTGGGCTTGCAGACTAGAATATCTCTGCCTCTCTGGTCCCCAGCCAAGGGAGAGGTCCAGATACGGTCCAAGTTTGAATGGAGAAAGATTCAGTTTATAATACTACTGTATAATCTGCGCAAAGCAGGTGTTGTTGAGATCACTAAAGGTGGCACAGTGGTTAGCACTGCTCAGTTAGCACTGTCGTCTCACAAAGAGGAGGTCCTGGGTTCGAGTTCCGGCCAGGCCAGATCTTCTTCTTTGGGTGGGTTTCACTGGGGACATGAAGCTATATTTATATTCTCTTGGCAGGCAGGGGAGATCAGTTATACATTTTTTTTTTTATCCAGTCTAACCTGATTAGGAGCCTCTATATTTGCATATAACATCTATAGTATGCTATGCATGCTGTACACCTTACGGTTTACAAAGAAGCAGGAGGCATGTAGGGACAAGCCAAGTCAAAACAGCAAACATAACTTAACCCTCAGTGACCTGCCCTCCTCCTCCCTGTAACACATATTTCGCATACGGTGGGTTTATCAGTGGTACATTAGTGGTTCTCAACCATCATCCTGTCTGATTCTACTAATTTACAGCTGAATAAGATTTCGAGCTGCTGAATGAGGTGAGCACTTTGTTTGGGTTGCATTGTAAAAATACTATACAACAGGGATCAGCAACTCGTTCTACTGTCCCTTTACCTGGGGTGTGACAATAATTATATTATATTGGAGAAAAGAAAATGAGGGCTGGATTTGGATATGAGGGCCAGCGGACCTGACTCAACTAATTAGTAACTCAGTGAGGTCCAGGTATTCAATGAGAGTTTTGTTATGGTTTGAGTGAAAATTTACACGACAGGAGATTCACAGTAACAGGGTTGGGAACCACTGCTTTACAAAAATACTTTTCTCAGAGGCACGCAGCTGCAGGAATGCTCCGTTCTTACAGCCACATCGTTCCCGGCCAAAATGTAATCCCTCGCTGGCACGTTTTCGGCATTCCCTCTGCGTCCACGCTCTCCAACACTTCATCAAAGAAACGCCGTGGCCGGGCTGAAGAGAGAAGCGACCGGCGGTACAGTAATGCGATCGTGCCTGGCCTCGGCGCGGCAGTGCGCCCGTCTTTTGGTTTCGGTTGCAGTTGTCAGTCACTGGATTTCCTGCTCCTTTTCCTGCTAACTCGCCTCTAATGGAGCAGAACTGTTGCCTTGACAACTGTGTGCGGAAGAAAAGCAATCAGCAAGTCCAAAGCAAACAAAGTTAAAGCCCTGTTCATTCCTGTTTTGGTTGTGCAACAGGTCTGCAAACGTACGTTTGGCACTTCACGTGCCTCTCACACAAATAAGGAAAGAATGGGCAAGACAGGATGTGCATTCCGGCTACGAAGACAGAACATTCCTTTATCATTTCAAGGATAATAATAAATGACTGCAGCTAACATATTTAAACTTAAATGCTAAATTCGCTAAAATGTATTTTCTTATCTGTGTGTAAATGTGTACGCGTGGTTGTGGAGGTGTCAGGGAAGCAAGTAAAGAAATGCACTCAGTGGCCCTCAAAACATTGAGCTTATTATTGGACAGGGATGGGAAGGCCTCTGGGGCAGTGGGGCCCAATGTAAGATCTTGTCACGGGGCCCAAAATCCCTGGGGGTGCCCCTGGCTGGGGGAGGTTACATTACATTACATTATTGGCATTTGGCAGACGCTCTTATCCAGAGCGACGTACAGTTGATTAGACTAAGCAGGAGACAATCCTCCCCTGGAGCAATGCAGGGTTAAGGGCCTTGCTCAAGGGCCCAACGGCTGTGCGGATCTTATAGTGGCTACACCGGGATTAGAACAATCGACCTTGTGCGTCCCAGTCATTTACCTTAACCACTACGCTACAGGCCGCCACCTAGTGGTTGTGTAGGTTACATGTCCTTTCTTCTTTTTTCTTCACCTCCTGTCTGTTACTATCCAAAATGTGGGATACCTTCAGGGGACTGGCGGTGGTGGCCACACCTGCACACAGGTGCACCTCAGGTTGACTGCTCAGCAGTTGCTTTTGTTGCTGTTGCTTTTATCTATAAACTGCACCTTTTGAGTGAACAAAGGTAAAACTACCAGGCCATTTTGTCTTCCTTTAATTTTGTGTTTTGTTTTATTTTCATACCCTATAAGAGAGGAATAAAATGCTCTTCTGTCTCCTTACTTGAAAAAAAAAACAACAACTACCGCCCACTATGGTGATCTCACCTGTCGCTGTATCACAAAGGTACTATCACACAGTGGCACACCTGCCCAAACTGCCCGGCACAAACTGTGGACTCCTCCAGAAATTGTATGAAATCTTTGCTTGCAAAATGAAAAGCAAATCGTCTTCTGGATATTAAAAACATATTTAAAATATATAAATAATTTGTAAATATGTAAAGAAAGTTTGTAAAAAAAAGAATGGCTGACTGGATATGCCACCTAGTGGTTGTGTAAGCACACAATACAGTGCAGTATATTTAAACTCAACTCCCTCAATGCCAAAAAGAATCTGTCATGTACCTTAGCCGCCCTCAGTAAGGGTAGGCTTTAAGTTGCGTAAGGCAGATGGAGTAGAGACTGCCTGTCATTATTTTTCCATTGACTCACACATTTTTTTAAACAAAATTAACTTACAAGACTAATTAGAACATAATATAAGGGACTATAATAGAACACACGTGCTTAAATGAACTTAAATGAACTACAGGCAATTGGAATGAAGAGCAGGATATAGAAATAGTAGATTAAACTGATTATCAATCTTATAATACCTGTTAAGACAGGAATGAAATGTTATTTTGCCTTCTTAAATAAGAACACTTGGCACCTGTTACTGCTTACTCTCAAAGGTACTATAAGACATTGCACACCTGCCCACAGTGTAGTGGGTGGGGGCTGTATATATAAACACATGGTTGACCAATACTTTGTGGACTTGTTCTCGAGACATTTTATAAAAACTTTGCTTACAATATGTATTCCAAATCATTCTCTCTCTCTCTCTCTCTCTCTCTCTCTCTCTCTCTCTCTCTCTCTCTCTCTCTCTATATATATATATATATATATATATATATATATAATTTTTATTTATTTATATATGTGAAGAAAGTTTGACTGCAGAAAAATAAAGGCTGACTGGTTATGCCATCTAGTGGTTGTGTAAGCACATAATACAGTGCAGTATACTAAAAAAGTCCCTGTCTGTTCAAACTTTATTTGAACCCATTCATGGACTCAGCGCACCACCAAGGTAAAGCCCTAACACAAGCGTTATTTCTAGTTCCAGAGAGACACGATAACCTTGTTTCCTCCCTGACTGTTAAAATAGGAATCGAACATGCGCCTTAGGCAGAGTGGTCTTTAAATGCGGCGGGGTCATGGCGTTTACATTACAGTGGAATATTAGATCCAGACACCTGGAACCCTGAAACTGAATATTTAGTGTCCATAAATGAATTGAAAGTGATGATAAATAATCTGGTTAACCTGACTTTTTTTAGTAACTGTTTTAAAATGTTTAAAGTAATTTTTCATTAATTTGATTCATTTTTACAATGTATTATAAGTTACTATTTTAAACTATTTAAATAATTATCTGGCATAATGAGATTATTATGGTTATATTTGTGGCTATGTGCTTTTGGGAGATATATCTAAAAAGTTGTTTGACGATCCCAAACGTGCTAATTCTCGCCACAAAGTGCCAAGTTGGCTATACACAGCAAAGGTACTCCACCCACGGCTCACTGAATTGATGCCTTGTCATGCAGACCAGCGGCATAAGCACTAACCAGTTAGAGGCCACCATGACAACACATACATCAGCGCGTGTCATTTTCATCCTGTGTTTATCGGGATACAGCCTTGCCAGCCGAAAGCTTCTGCTGTTTCTGATCGACGGATTCCGTTATGATTACATCGATGATCTGGAGGCCTTTCCTGGATTTAAAGAAATCGTGGAAAACGGCGTTAAAGTGGATTACCTGACTCCCGATTTCCCAAGCCTGTCATACCCCAATTACTACTCTCTTATGACAGGTAAGACCATCACATATATTTTACAAACTGTACCAGCGTGAACTATAGTGTACCTATACTGTACATTTTTTAAATTGTGATATTAGCCAATTGGTCATTCAGTGATCATTTGTACAAATATCTTAGCACTGAAAAAAACACTGGCTGTCTTGGAGCCATTGTGTTTCCAGTTCCATTGATTCACACATAAATTATATTTTAAAAACACAATTAACTTTCAAGAATGATTAGAATATACTAAGGTAGTCTACTATAACACAGCACACTTGATTAAATGAACTTAAATAAACTACAGGCAGTTGGAATGAAGAGCAATAAGTGAACGTTATCGATTAAACCAATTATCAATCCAATAAAAGTCCCAAATGCCTTTCAGTGTATTATAATGATCTGGCAGTCCAGGGGTCAGGAAAATGGTGAACATGGAGATGATCATTTGGTCCATTGTTTCCATTAAGGACAGGGTATAAGTGTCGACATTCTCCCTCAGTTGTTGGTTCTTGTTCATCTGTACTTGGGGAACAGACCCACTAGTTCCTCTACTATATTAAACAACCTGTTTTGAAACAAAGAAATATCTGCATTTATTTGTCTACTTACAAAGGTTTAAATATTCAACTGTTTAAAAATTCCACACCTTCTTCTTCCAAAGTTAATGTGTGAAAAGCTGAAAGAATTTTTAAATTTTTTTTTTTTACATAATTAACAAAAGAGGGAGAGAATAAATGCAACCTCAATAAATGTCGCAAGGCAACAAAACACCAGAATAAAACGTAGGGGAGTGTTATTTATGTTCAGTTCCTGCTTTGTATAAAAATCTAACAGATAAAGCAGAACAAAAAAAATACAAAATAAAAAGATAGGAGGAAAAACAAAAGAAAAAGAAAACTGGGTGGCAGCGTCATCTCAACAGCTGAATATGCCCATTGACTGACAGGAGCCTGGCACAGCTGTCTTGAGCCAGTCAGGCTCATGCCTATTGGCCCAGATTCTCACACTTTCTCTGTGCCAGGAGCTGGGCTCTGCTTATGCTTTACCACCTCAACACTGGAGCCATTGTGTTCCTGACAGTACATCAGCCTGCTTCCCCACTCTAGGTTGGCTAACGGGCCACTCCAAAGTCCTACAAAAGCCTACAAAACAGTAATTCACCAGACTTGAATCTCTAAACAAAACACAAAAATGGCACAAATTATACTATGGTAAGTTAGTAGATAGTAGCTGTCCATTAAGGCAGGGGTGTCAACCTACAGTCCTGGAGGGCCATACGTGTTATTTAAAAAAGTATTTTATGGATAAAAATGTCAGGGATAAATCAGTGATCATCCCCTGTAGGCAACCTTTCTTGCGATGGCACTAAACTGCAGAATTCTCTGGATCTACTCTCTCCCTGGAGTATCTGGGAGATTTGCTGATGTCAGTTGTTTTTATAGAGCACATTTCCCTTCACAATGCAGCAGGTCAGTCTGAAGAGAATCTGCTATGACAACTGCACAAGGACATTAACAGCGTAACCAAACATGAAGGACAAAGGGAAGCCAATCACAAGTGAAATCTGCCTTTTCACATGTGTAAAATATTCACATGTGAAAAGAAAATGTCACGTGAACTGGACTTTGGTTTCTTTCACATGTAAATGAAAATTTCCACACGCAAAAACAAAACATGTGACATGAAATCACATGAAATTCCACATTTTCACATGTGACTGACATTTTCAAACGTTTGGGACAATGATCCCAAACACACTGCTAAAGAAACAAAGGAGTTTTTCCAAAGCAAAAAAAATTGCCCATTCTTGAGTGTCTGAACACAATTGAGCATGCCTTTCATATCCTGAAGAGAAAATGTATGGGGACAAGCTCCATAAACAAGCATGAGCTAAAGATGGCTGCAGTACAGGCCTGGCAGAGCATCACCAGATCATCAGTGGGCAGAAAAGTGTTCATTTGTACCGTTTTTTTTTCTTGCAGTTCATAAAAATACATAAACCTCCCTTTTGAAAATGTAGTAAAAAAAGAATAAAGTTAAATCTTTTGTAAAATAACACAAAAGATTAACTCTATGGGCAGTGTACGCAGCGCACCGCTGCAAATGACTAACATTTCCGTGTTGTGTTTTAGGCCGAAACTGTGATGTCCATCAAATGACTGGCAATTACATGTGGGACCAGGCCACGATGAAGGAGTTCCTCATTGGAACAAATCCAGACAGCCGTCTGGGGATGTGGTGGGACGGCTCGGAGCCCATCTGGGTAACCATGCAGAAGCTGAAGAAAAACGCCTTCATGTACTACTGGCCCGGTGAGCAAATTCTACTTCAAAATAAATACAGAAAATCTCCTAATGTCACTCTGGGAGAGCAGAGGGAAACAATGTTCCTGTCCCCTGTCTACTAATTGCACAGGTAGACTGAACACTCTGGATGAGAAAGTTGTTATGTATGCGAAAAGTTTCTCTAAATGTAGTGTTGATGATATACAGTCATATACTCATGGGGGTGCCTGTAACTACTGTGTCCTCAAAAAATGCTGCAGAATGCCCAATATATCACAGAGATGCTGTATTGGATTACACCAGCATGGTTAGAGAGCACTTTATGGATCAATAAAAGCATACGTACTTTTAAACTGTTAACTTGCATAACCTGCTTTCTTGGGTCTTACTGTTACCAATGAACCTCTAGAACCTTCTAGAGGTGAACGTCATGTTGGGTTACAGTGAAGCTCGCCTTACAGTGTATAGTTTAGGAAATTGTGGTAGCCACATACCAGTCCAATTAACTGCATTTGTTTTTAATGGGAACTAGGTTGCGAGGTGGACATTATGGGCGTGAGACCAACGCACTGTGAGGAATATGTCTACAACCCCTCTGAAAAAAACTTCACAGACTCATTTGAGAAAGCACTCAATGCCTTAAGGTATATATATATATTTTTTTAATGTATTTCCCTAAAAGCGTCATTCCATCTTTTCTTCAGTGTTACTGCCCAGTAATTTCGTTCCAGGTGGAAAGCCCAGAGGTCAGAAATGTAAAATCATGCCATGTGTTTCTTCCATCCTTGAACTCAACCAGCTGATTTTGCTGACATATTCATGAGTTCTAACTCCTGGGTAAGGAATTATGCTAAGTAACAAATCCAGCTGATTGGAGCAAAACACCGGTGAGGAGTTTTTATTTCTGAACCTGGATTGTCCACTTCTGCCAACATGACAACTATCCACCATTTTGACCATATGGCATAATCCGTGTGTCATTTCTATACAATGTATAGCCAGGTAGGAGGCTACAGTGTTTGTGTCCCTGTACTGTGCTGTCATCAGCAGTGGCAAGGCAGATATGGCTGGCGTGTACTATGAGAAGGTTGACGTAGAAGGGCACCACTACGGTCCCCTGTCCCCTCAAGTGCGGACTACCATCAACCGACTAGACCTCGTCTTTCAGACATTAAACCAAAGGATCAAGGTGTGTGTGTGTGTGTGTGTGAGAGAGAGAGAAAGAGTCTGAGAGAGAGTGAGAGAAAGAGCACTCTGAGATCAGAATAACTTTTCAATGATTTGTTATAATGTTCATAACTGTTTATAATGGAGGCCCTTTACAGCAGCCTATTTGATTGTTGTGCTTATCCTAGACGTGGATGTATCGTAGCTGGAACTTTTAGTGCGACAGGAAATTGTTGTTTTGGAAGAGAAAGGGCTTTTTGTAGAACTGACTAAAACCTTGGTGTTTATTTCAGAACAAAAACCTGCAAAATGACCTCAATGTTATGATTTTCTCCGATCATGGCATGACTGATATCAAGTGGATGGAAAAAGTTATTGTGTTAGAGCTGTATATAAACATGTCAGATATAGTGAAGATGATGGACAGGGGATCTGTCGTCAGTCTTTGGCCAAAGCAGTCAAAATATGAACTGGTGAGTTTCCTGTTCAGTCCTTCACTTTGTTTAATGCAGCCATCTCTCACCTGCACACACCACATGAATAACAAACGATTTGGCATTATTTATAAGCATATTTATCAATCAGTGATTATGCAATGATGTCTGTCTAGTTAATGAAATAAGAAAAGTGTCTTGTATTCTGGCCGTTTTTTTTTTTTTACCATCTGGACGATGCTTGACAGTCTGACTAAAATTCAGTTTTGGGCTGGTTTAATTAGATATACCAAAGGCTGAGTGTTGCAGAAAACATGAACGTCTACAAGAGACAGGAGATCCCAGACCGATACCATTATAAGAATGGAAAGTTTGTCTCCACGCTCACCTTGGTGGCAGACCCTGGCTGGTTCATCACAGAGGTAAGTCTGGGGGCTCATTCCAATTGGTTAATTTTCTCCCTTGATTCCCTTTTCTTCTTTTACTTGCTAATGACATGGAAATCGATCGACTTCAGCCATCTATAAGGACATCCCAACCGATTCTGTCTAGGAGCTATAAGTAGAAGTTAGGTACTCGTAACTTTCCTTTGGGCAAGGAAACATCAGCATATACAAAAAAGAGCAAGAAAAATAAAAAAGAGAAAAATAAGCCATTGGAATGAAACCTCTCTCCTCCCTCTCCTCCCCAACTCTGCTGATCTGCTCTGCTCCCTCTCCATCTCTCTCTCTTCTCCTGTATGTTCTCTCTCTCTCTCACGCCAACTGGCTTTCATGCACTATGTTGTGAGAGTAGGACTGAATCCATGGCGCTGTTCTGTTCTGTTTATTCTGCCCCATTCCAAGGGTTGACTGAGGTGTATCATTCCATCTGTGATGTTGAGAAATCACGCTCTTTTCGTGTTAATGCTTGTTGACTTAATGCTCAGAGCACAGACACAATGGCGTTCCAACGTTATTAAGCAGACAGCAAGCTGGGGGGTGGACCAGATGGCAGAAAAAGGCAGCACCCCTGCCTAACCCCCATCTCACCCCTGCCAAACCCCCACCTCAGCCCCTGCCTCAGCCCCTGCCTCATCCCTGCCACACCTCTGCCTCGCCCCTTCCTCACCCCCACCTCACCTCTGTCTCACCCCTACCTCAGCCCTCTGCCTCTCCTCTCCCTTTGGGCCTGTGGTAGACAAAGGCAGTTATCACGCTGTACCACGTTTGTTTTCAGAGCTTGTCCAAACTGCCGTTCTGGAAGAACAGAACCGGGGAACCTCAGGGCTGGCAGCACGGTTGGCACGGATACGACAACGAGTTTGTGGACATGAGGGGATTCTTCCTGGCACAGGGACCAGGTAGTGACACTCTGTGGTGTGCGCTGAGCGTCACGTGATGTACACCTGGCAGAAACCTTTCCTTACAACTTCTGAAGCACTGTTCCTCCCTCTCAGTACCTGTCATGGCATACACTCAGTGAGCACTTTATTAGGTATTTATTTGACTCTTTTCTTTAAGAGCATCTGATAAATTCCAATTGCTAAAAACTAGCCCCAGCAACTACAGCCATTTTTAGGTCATGCTAGAAACGGGTAACACAAGTCTAGACACGTGTGGCGCATGGACTTGCGCTTGCATTGACTGCTGTTCTATTTCACAGACTTTAAGCGGAATCTGCGAGCCGGTCCCATCCGCTCGGTGGACGTGTACAACCTGATGTGCCACACGCTGGGGGTACAGGCTCTGCCCAACAACGGCTCCTGGACCAGAGTGGAGTACATGCTGAGCCCCGGCGTTTCGGCCGGGGAGCGGCACGGCCCACTTTCCGGTTCTGTCCTGGGCCTGGTGCTGCTGGTGCTGGGTCTCCAGGTATAGCTTCACCGTCAGCTCTGACTGCAGCAGGTGTGTGCACACCAAAAAAAACAACACGTCTGTAATTCAAATACAGTTTCTCAAACAATTTTCTATAGAATTTGACAGTAGTAGAATTTGACAGTTTCTTGGGGGTGGGTCAGTATTCTCAGCTTTGTATGTTATCAAAAAGATCTGGGGTTCTGGACCCCAACCTTGACTGAATATGACTTAAGGTGCCTTCTAAGTGACCTTGTCCCACAAGAGATAAGGTCCATTTGACTTCCCCAAGTTACTACATAAGTTCATCCAAATAGCCTGCCACTCGCCCACAATATTCTCCCAGTCAGTGCTACCTCTCTTCTGTAGTACCGTGTGGACAATTGGGCATACTGTACTCACTCACAATGGGAGTGCATGAGATGACTCTTTGAAGAGGAGGTTTTTTTAATTTCTTTTTTTCCAAAAATTATTAGTCCGTATTCAGGATCCCCATTGCTCTCGGTTACCAGCAGTGATTGCTAAATCAGCATTATAATGTTCAGTTAAGGACATTCAAATCATGTATTTGTGAACTTACACCTTAAATGGTTATTGAGTGAAATTACAGGAAATAGTGTTATGAAATAAAGTGTTTACTGTTTTGATCCAACAGATTTTCTTAACAGAATTCACGTTTATACTGTTTGCCAGTCATGCACAGTATTTGCACAGCTATGTGTATTTTAGAAAGTAGAATGAACTTGTACTGTATGTAAATTTAGTTTGTTCCTATCTAAGTTTATTCTGTAATATCTGTGAACTTGTTATCCACTTTTAATCTTTATGATCTTGTTTTTTATTCTTGTAACTCACAAAGAAAATGCATACTCTGAATGTATCTCTGGTAAGCAAGTTTGTACTAATTTGTTTTATTAATAAAAAAAAGATATTTTCCTCTTTAGGTCTGTTCTGCTGACTCTGAAATGGGCGTTATAATGTCACATTTAATTATAAAACATTATGAAAATATATTTTTGTGTTGGCCAATGTTTTTTTGTAGATATGTTTTTATAATGAGTGTGAGGCTGTGTACTTGCTGACTTGGCCTTTCCCTGAGGAGAACCTCTGACAGAGGTGGAAAATAGATTCATAAAGTATGGAATGACTGAAACTTGAAAAAAAAGTGCATCACAATTTGGTCTTAGAGCACCCTCTTTTGGTTATATTGTGACACTACATTTAAAACCGCTGCATCCTAGAGCGTAGAGTTCAGTGGCAGCATCGCAGGGATGTTTGCTGTCAGTATGTTCCCCTCTACTGGTCACTTGGTGTGACAACATCACTACCTAAATCTGTTACCGGATAGCGATGCAGACATTTTTCCTTTTGACTTGTTGCATAGTCATCTTATGTTGAATAAAATACTTATGTGGTAATTTGGTCATGGATAAACATAATTTTACCCATGACCATAAAGTTAATTGCAATTTTTGTGGCACTATTAAATATGATTGGACATTCCAAACTAGGACCAAAAAACTTTACATTTTAAATGGGGCAATACACCTTTAGTTTGTCATAAATATAATACAGATTCAGATGTCTGTGAATCAACAGCGAAATTTGCAACATATAACCAAACATGTTATTTTATTGGCTTAAAAAGTAACACAATCCCCCAAAGGGTATATCACATACACTACAACAACAGTAAACACCATTACTACACAAATAGGGACTTGCAAATATTACAGACATTACAAAAAAATCCCTCATTTCTTCTTTTTTAAATTATTATACTAAGCATGACAGGTAAACATCATTTACAGTATGATATAACTGTCACAATTAAAAACAATGTTATTGTACACTGTTATAAATTCATGATGTTAAGGGAAGACATTTCATGGACTCTCATTATTTCATATGAAATATTTTACACTATAAACAGCGCATCCTTCTGGATGGACTTTACAGCAACCACAGACCAGGCATTTTAAGTGCAAACGTGTCTCTACAAAGGCTGTCTCGGCTGCAAATTCTCCCTTTTGACTTTCGAAGCAAACCCCAAAACGGATTACATTAAGAAAGTTCACGAAATGCAGCAGGCCTTCGAAAGCACCTGTGGGGCGAAACAGCGCCCCCTTGACCTGCCCGATCACACTCCCACGATGATTCATTTTCATATGAAATAATAATCATAATAATAATAATAATAGTAAAAAGAAGAAAATAAATTGAAGATATTGGAGGGAAATGCTGAATGTTGTACTGTGAACTCTGCAGTGTGGGTTCGGAGGGAATCATTGCTGAATGAAGAACTTTTGAGGTGAGACATACAGTATTACCAAGAGCTCAGGAGCAACTAACATCTTTTTTTTTTTTTTTTTTCTCCAGACATAAATAGTCCTAAATTTGAAATGAGGTCCTAGGACTCATTAAAAAATGCATATAGGTAAGAGATAACAGCTTTTAGTTTCTGGAGGGCAAACACACAGTCCTGGTAGCTAGCAGTTTAACAGTGCGGTGTAAGAACACTGAATAGCTAGAACAAAAACCCGTCTGGATAACGCAGAGCTCGGTACGTTGGATCGCAGAGTCCACGGCTGTGTTCAAAACGGCATACTTAGCACACTACTCATACTAGATTGCAATGAAAATCAGTCTGAAATTTAGCATGAGTCATATGCTACTACGTAGTTTCGAACACAGCCCATGACTACCAAGAGATCAGCCTCGGCAGTGAAAAGGATCATGGGTAACTGCAGCATTCTGTACCGTTCGTGAATCCGTCGTATTGGGAACGTCCAGCTCGGCTCGTTCAAACAGTCCAGGCCCATATCAGATGTGTTGCAGATGACAGAGGGAGAAAAGGAACCAGAACTCATCTCATATTTTTGCTGTCACATAATAAGCTGTGGAGGTAGTTATGTATGTGTGTACACTGATCTACATTACGTAAAAAAACAAGGACTACAAAAAACCAAAAAAAAAAAAAAAAAACCTAAAACTGTAACGATCATCAAAGCCAGGGAGTTTTGTATTGAAGGAACTGTGATCATTTTTCATGTTCTAAAGCCACTTGTTCATGCAAATGACAAATGCAGAGAACAAGAAGACGCCACAGATATTAGCACCAGGAAATGTGGAATTCCTCAACTGTCTGTGAAAAAAGTATAAACTATGAACTAACAAATAATATGAGTTTAGTTAGACTGCTGCAGTATAATCCTGGCATACAGTTACATAATTAACCCTTTAAGGTGTGAGATCACAAATATGTGATTAGAATGTTCTTATCTGAACACTCTAATGCTGATGTAACAATCACTACTGATGATGGAAAGTAATGAGTTCTAGAACACTGACCTAGAATTTTGAAAAAGAATAAAATAAAAAATCATATTTCAATGCAATAGTCAACTGGTCACCAACATACGCTATAAAATAACTGGTGCCCCGGATCATATCAGGATCAAAAGCTGTGCAAGCACAGAACAGACGTGTAGAGACGTCTGTCCTGCTGTCTGCAAGGGGAGCCACCTACACAGCAGTGTTGATGATTCGCTGCGTCTGACCGACAGTGTGATTCATGTGTGGGGAATGGCAGGAGACAGACAATGCTCATCAGTTGTGGGGAAAAAAATAATAATTCGAGAAATGTTATAAAAATGTAAAATGTGAAATGATTTGCCGTTTTTAAAACAACAAAAATATTTTTTGGCTTTGGAGTTCACCGAATGCTTATTTACATCATAAGGATGTGCTGCGCCAAAAAGACCTGATTCAAACATAAGTTCTTAGAACCCAGTTCATTCTGTTGGACGTGTATCAAGTAACGCAGAAAAAAAAAAGAAGTTAAAACCCTGAACAGCGTCAGGGCTGGCTTCAGACCACACTGATTAAACGTATACTCCCTGGAGAGATTGATTTAACTTTCAATGATGCGTACAGATCCTGCTTTTTCACTGGCGCTTTTCCAAACAGCGGGAACACGGAACACGCAAGGCCCTCCTTCTGACAGAAGAGCCCCTCGCAGCGATGAGCGAAGTGCGGTGAATGACTCTGGATAGAGTTACACGCAGCCAATGAGATGACAGGGTTAAGAGAGTAACTGTGAATGACCTGAGATTACAGATTCGACAGTAACCACATTAATGTGGATTTTAACTGCCAGGTCACAATCAACTAGCCATTTACTAGAACAATGTTGTATAAACACAATTTATTTGGTCAGTAAAAAAAAAAGGGTTTTTAAAGGGTACCTAGATTTGCTCTCTGAAAAAAAAGTGGACTTCTGACCCAGCGTCATTGACATTGTATGATGTTGACTTTATCAGATACCATATTTATCAGTGTATTGATGTTGATAACTACACCTTAATATTTGAAATGAAACTCAAAGATATTTTGATTAAACCAACAAAACCAAGTAGGTGCAGTAGCACTTAGAATAGTGTTTGCTAAGGGCTTGGGGCATACACAAACTTTTCCTGGGTTTTTCTTTATCCCAGAGACCCACTCTAGGTGCACTCTAGGCTGAAGCCATTCACTGCTTGGCTACAGGCCTGTATTCAGTATGTCTATAGTGTGTTTTGATCTTAACTTTGAGTCATAAGCATTAACACGTCTCACACACTTCCCTTTCACTGCATCCACCGATAAACGTGTTGCATGTAAGAAACTAAAAGAGAACCTTATGCTTACACTAATTCCCCAAAATTAGGAACAGTTTTTCAAGCTAGACTGCAGTATGCATTCAATACTAGTTTCTTATCTTCAAAAAACAAAAAAACAAACGGCTTTCACGTACTCAATTTAGGTTTAAAAAAAAAATAATATCAAGGAAAGTAACAATAACCTAAAAACGAAAAAAGAACTTGACAACATTTAATCAAGTGGAACAGTCTTGGTGTTGGGTTTGTCTAAATCATGCCGGTTGAAAGTTTAACAGTCCCAGTGTAGCGTACGGAGTCCTACAGGCGAGGTGGAGTTGGTGGAGGTGGCGGGGGTGTTGTCTCGGTCAGACACTGGTGATGGAAGCTAAGCAGTTTGAGGGTTTCTGCAGTTTCTCGGGCTGTGTGGCGGGGGGCTCCGGGCAGGTGCGGAAGCTGAAGAGGGGCCCACTGCTGGTGCCGATGTGTCCGGGGCTCAGCGCTGCATTCTGGCGCCGGTGGCTCTCCAGCACGATGCTGGAGGTGTTGGAGGCCAGGCTTTCCCGCGTTCTGCAGGAGGTCCAGAGGCGGAGGGGAGGGAGAGAGGGGGCGAGAGGGGGGAGGGAGAGAGAAGGGGGGGGAAGGAGGGAGAGGGAGAGAGCGAGTGGGAGGGAGGAGAGAGGGAGAGAAGGAGAGAGAGGGTGAGAGCATGAGAGAGGGAGAGATAGGGAGCGAATGAGAAAGAGGGAGAGACAGAGAATGAAAAAGAGCAAGAAGGAGAGGGAGAGAAGAAGGAAGGAAGATGGAAAGAGAGAGGGAGAGATAGGGAGCAAATGACAATGTGAGGGGGAAAGAATGAGAAAGAGAGAGAGAGCAAGTAAGAGAGTGAGAGAGGAAAAGCATGTTTTATAACAGGTTTCCTGTATTTGTGTGTCATGTCAGAACGGTAAAATGCCTTGGTTTGATCGCTCACATATGGTTTCCTCAAATGCTTTCCAGACATCGGCACTAGTTATTCCATTTGAGCGACCCCCCCTCACGCAGGGGGGAAATTGATCTCTTTTCCTTTTCTGGACAATGTTGTAGTAATTACTGTGCTGAGAAAATGGAAGAAACGGGAGATCTGCTCTTCGAACCAGGGTCTAGTTTGCATTCAAATAACCTTCACCGTCAATACTGGATGGTAGCGTAGACCAATTTGAAAGACTTTAAAGCATTTGAAGACTAAAGCAAGACTATCGTGTTCTAAAGTGTGGAAGGTTGAAATGGATTGAAGCCAAAGTTGTTTTTGAAACACATTTCTTTCTTTCCAAGTCAAAGCAGCCTTACTTTTCTGCCAGTTTCAATACAAGTTAGGCAGTCTACTTCATCCTCATTCTCCTCAACCATCCGCTATCACATAACAATCTCATCTGTGTCAAAGCTGTAAATGAAGTGCCAGTTCATTAAAGTGTGCATGCGCACGCATGCACACACACACACACACACACACACACATGCTTGTGCACAACACACACAGGGTCCATCACATCACAACATCTAGCTCTTCTGGTCCTAAGCAAAGCAAACACCACAAGAGCAAGAGATACACAATGTTACAATCACATGAGCACCACCATCAAGGTGCACATCTCAAGATCAGAAAATTAAATACAAAATTAAGGTGTTGTCTGGAAAGCCTTGACGCATGCACACATACACACCCCATAATTGTGTTGCGGTGCTTCAAAATAAAATCAGCAAGTACTAATCTCCTAAAAGACAGGAGCTATATTCGTACAGCTCTAACAACTGCGCACTGACACCGCTAAGCAGATGACTCATCCGGGAAATAATGGATGATTTTATGTGAGGCTAAAATTAGGCCCGCCACAGCCAGCCAGTGCCAGTGTAATAATCCACACATGTCGTCCAGACACACTTACCAAACCAACAGCTTTGACAAAGCATCCACCTATTCATTACAACATGCGTTGGATCTGTACCAGAATACCAAAAACACAAAATAGAATCGATATTTCAAGCTCCCAGACATGCAACATCTATATGGCATAGCCAAATTTGTACTAGGGATTGGGTATGCAGTATATAATGCGTTCTACCCCTTACAAATACGCTCAGCGATGTGATATCTGTGCGCTGCAAGACGGATAAGCTCTGAGAGATGTCTGGACTCCTGGTGATTTCGTTTCCTGATTCCCTAAGGGTCCCTAGTGAGGGGGAGCTCACACATCCATCACTGTTACCTGCCAGAATCAGTGACCTGTGAAACCGTCCTGCTGATGGATGGGGCTTGGTCAGTACGCCAGACCCAGGACTGAGACCTGGAGACAGGAACTGAGCGTGCATACCCCCCCAGGAAAACATGGAAAGCACTGCAAAATATCATTGCGACAAATACTCAAGTTCTCACAGTGATATTTGCTACAGCTCTCATCATTGTAGCGATACACAAATCTGGCCCTCGAATCCCAATTCGGCCCTGGTTTTCCACCAGGTAAATACCTGAACAATTCGTCTTCACACCAGACTCCCAGGTAAAGGGTGGTTGGAAAACCAGCAGTTCTTGGCCCAGAGGACTGTGATACTCTACTATGCAGTACATATTGTAGACCAGTCCTGGAGAACCAGGTAGTTTATTGGACATTCAAAAATGGGACCACAATAGACAACAGTAGACCACGACAAAAAGACTGAAATGTGTGCATGTTTTCCAACTTCGGCTCATTTTCTACGACGTCATCAATGATAGCCCATTGTTTTTAAATCAGTAATTGAATAATTAAGAAAAGAAGTTTGAACAAAAACCTTCAATGTAAGAAAACCTGAAATGGATAAAATGGAAACATTCAAGATGCTGCCATCAAGATGCTACCATCAAGTAACAGAAGGGGTCTCCATATCCAAACAAGTTCACAACTAACATTGTTGTGGTCTCCTGTCACAGCCACAGTGTCTGGAGGGGCCATGCATTAGTGGTAAGATACTGTTAAAGTACTCTAAATGTACGTGATTGTTCCTTTAAGCGCAGCCTACAGGCTGACAAGTGCAGACGCTAAAAGTTAAGTGCTTCTTAAATCCAGATAAGCCACTGTGGATTTCTATGGAGCAGTACGATTGCAACATAGCTGGCAAAGAGTTAAACAAGTGGGAATATGGTTTCAACAAAATATGGGAAAAAGCTGAAAGCTCAAAAGGCAACAGTCTCTGTGGTTTTAAGTCGTAAACCTATTGGCAATAAATCAGTTAAAACAAACAAGGCTTGCAGAGATATCAATCTTTTCTAGGGATAGAGGCATGTGTGGGTAGACGCAGGAGAACATGTGAAATTAATTTACTACCAGACCCTCATGAGGGCACACGTGCTTACAAATTACACACAAACCCTATATGATGCATTAAGGAAGCTATTAAAAACCTTATTAGCATTAATTACTTTACAATATGATGTTGTTTATATACTGGAGGGCCTGGACATTGCCATCAACCAGTTTCTGTGGGAATAAAATAAAATGTGCTATTAAAAGTTGAAGGAAATTCAGCATTTAAGCAAGCTCTATTTGATTGAACTGAAAATGTAAACGCGTTTATACTGTATACGGGAGGGGTGTTTGAGTAATAAAGAACAATAGCCAACATACTCAAGAAGCAAGATACAACTATTAAGTCACAGAAATCACATGAGGCCCCCTCTCACCATGGAGATTTAAATCACCTGCCACCTATAAGCCCTTACCATCGAGAGTTAAATCACCTGTCTCCTAAAGGCCCTTACCATGTAGAGCTAAATCACAGGCAGAGGTGGAAAGTCCAGGGGTCAAAAAGTACAAGTCCTGCCATGTGTTTCTACCACCCATGAACTCTGACTGACTAAAGAATTGTGCTGATTAGCGAATCCAGGTGGTTGGAAGAAAAATACTGGGGAGGATCTATCCTTTCTGAACGTGGATTTTCCACTTCTGATCACAGGTGTCCTAAAAGGCTTTACCGCGGAGAGTTAAATCACCTGTCTCCTAAAGGCCCTTACCACGTAGAGCTAGGTCACAGGTGTCCTAAAAGGCCTTACCGTGGAGAGTTAAAGCCGCTGTCCACCGTGACGCTGCTGCTGTCCATGCTGTCCAGACGGGCCGAATGGGCAGATTTTTGGCTGTTGTTGTTGTCGCTCTCCTTGGGGCTGAGGAGCGTCAGGTTTTTCTCGAACTTGCGCTGCAGCTCCCGCTCCTTCTCCCGCTCGAGCAGCCACTGCATGGTCCCGCCGCCCTCCCGGCTCTTCTCCTCCACCGCGCCCTTGTGCGCAGCCTCCTCCGAGTCGTCGTCGTCCGAGACGTTGTAGTAGTCGAAGGTCGCCTCAGCGGCCGAGGAGAGGGCCGGCTCGGGGGCCTGCTGGGCCGAGGCCCCGGGAGATGGCGAGATCTGAGCCGGCTTCTCCTGCCCACCAAGGACCTCGGCCGACTTCGCGTGCGGGCTTTTCCTCAGCGTGCCCGATTTGGGGTAGCCGCTCTCCGCGTAGCCCGGCGAAAGAGGGTTGTGGGGAGGCTTGAACAGAGTGTCTTTGCTGAAGATCTCTTTCCTTTTGTCCGCACTCCCGCCAGGGTCGGCGTTGTGTTGGTGTATCAAGCGTCCGTTTGGCACCGGGTCGACCGTCTGATTAGCCACTGCTGAACCCATGCCATTCTGTCCCTTTGACGAGTCCTCTTTGTACTCCGCGGGATGGGGAGAGGTATGGTGGGGCGTTAGCCGGTCGGAGGGAGACCCCTTTTTCACCCCGTCCGAAAGTGTTAAAGTATCGGTATCGGGCTTTGTTGAAGGAGAGGGAGCAGAGAGGGCGGTTTCGTTCGAAGCATTGCACTGAAAGTAGTCCTCGGCAGCGGGCTTGGGCGAGCAAGGCTTCAGGTCGCTGTAGGCCGGCAAACTATCTCTGCTTTTGTTCTTCTCCAGCGGACTACAGACCTTGGAGTCCTCATGATTGCCCTTACCGATGTCAGGCACACAAACCTCTGAGTTAAACCTAGCAGCAGAAAGCATGATTCGCGAGTAGTGGGGGACCTTGGAGGCTCGTAGCGTGCCGTCATCTGTGTAGTAGCGGCTCCTGTCGTCCGGGCCACAGTCAAAATCAGCCAGCATGCCCATGGAGGCCGCCCCCAGCGGGCCTTTGGAGTTGTCCATGGACCGGGACCGCTCTTTGGCCTTGTCCGACCTCTCGTGTCGCGACTTCCTGTCCTGGGTGTGGCTGTGGCTGCGGTGCACCTTAAAATGCGACGTCCCCCTCGAGGGCTCAGGGAAGGGCATCTCTGTCCTCCTTTTGGCCAGTTCCCCGGACACGTCCCACTCAGGCGCAACAAAGTGGGACTCCACTATGTTGGGGTTACTGTGCACGAGGTACTTCCCCCGGTTGCGCTCCATGGAGAACATGGCGTCTCGTGGCGACCTCACTAGGGAAGAGCTGTAGAACTTGTAGTCCCGTGCCACCGCGGCCAGGTCCAGGTTGGAGCCCTCCGAGGGGTCTCCCCGGGACGCTCGTGTCTTGCTGTGTGAGCGGGACTTCCCCTGGGCCTTGCGGTGACCCCGGCTCCTCCGGCTCCGGGAGCTGTGCTGGGCCGACCCCGCCTTGCCCCTCTGGGCTTTCTCCTCCTCCAGGCGCTTCATCACCGCCGTGTGCCGCATCACGTTCTCCACCGTCAGGTCCGGGTTGATCCGCCGGATGATCTCCACCTCCACGTCCCGCGGGATGGTGGTGGGCGTCTCCTCATCCCGGAGCGGCCACTCCTCCGGCGGGAACTGGGCGGAGAACGTGGCGAGGTGTTTCGTCTTGTCCTTCTTGAAGCTCAGCCTGAAGAGCTTCAGCCCGAAGCTCTTTTTCGACTGCTTCTCCCCGCCACCGCTACTGCTCCCGCCCCCGTCCTTGTGTTTGGTCAGGGTGTCGGACTTGAAGGAGAAGTTAATGGTGCTCTTGCTCTTCTCTGTGGTCGAGGCTTGGTGCTGGGGCGGCGGGGGGTGGGGGTCTTTGAGCTCTTTTGGTGACTTCCTCTGCAGGGTGGAGGCGTGTATGCTGGGCATGTCGTCGCGGTAGCTGTTGTACGAGTCGTGGTTCTTGTGGTGGGATCTCTCCCGGACGCAGCCCGAGGCGGACGGGGTGATTGTTCCTGACTGCGGAGAGGTACATTGCTGCTGCGGTCGGTCAGGTATCCGCTCGTCCAGGTGATACCACTTGCTGTTAGTCCTAATGAGCGAGGGCGTGATAAAGTAAGTCTGAGGCGTGACGATGAAATACCCCTCGGGAGCAGGGTAAATCTTCCTCTCCCGCACCAGCATGCTGAGGGTGTGCCGGAGGATCTCTGGACTGGGCGTCGGGACACCTGAGGAGAGGGCAAGAGAGAGCATGCAGTCAAAAATCTGTTTTTACACAGAATAGTAGACAGTAAAATGTTCAATTAACATTTTACTGTGTACTGTTTGATGGGATAATGTGTTTTTGCATTTTTGTAGCAACCTTTAAATAAAAAACTATATAGATAAACATGAAATGTGTAGTAATGTCTGTATATACTGTATATATATATATATATATATATATATATATATATATATATATATATATATATACTATATTTATTGACCACATTTTAATCAGTTTGTGACAAAGAATTCCAACATATTAATTACAAATGTATTGAACTTGAAACCTAATGCAGGCTAACTGAAAGATAACAATAATCTATGACAATTACCTCACAGTACTTTTTAGGGATTATTAGAACATATTCATCGGTAATATGAACAAAAAAAACCCACAATTATACAGAAAAGGAGAAGCCTTTTCTGCCTTTTCTCTAGTGTTAGAGAAAGGTGAATGTGCACAAAGAAAGAAAAAATAGCCTGTGAATCTGTAAGCCAAAACCATAATGTTGATATGTTGGAGTCTACTGACTGTTATATATGTAGGTGTGCTTTCCAACAAATCCTCAAACAGTAAAAAATGTCAGTGAATTTTATGGCTGATGTCTGCAAAAGGGATGGTATGAAATTGTAAACAGCTGAAATGCTGCATGGAGAAACACCGTAATACATTTAACATTCTTTAGACATACAGTGCACTAGTGAGTGATCAACATATTGCTAATATTCAGGTTCTGGCAACCCAGTCACCAATATTTTACCGTAAAATTAAATAATTATTTTTACAGTGCAGTACTCTGTTACTTGCCCTCTAATTGTACAAATATGGATATCATCATTGATATCCAGAGTAACCCCAGGTTTAAGTATATGTGTAGTAGACAGACAGGACCAGTGTGTGATAGACACGCCCCACTCTCCGCACACACACTTACGGTTCTGCTTTATCCTTCTCTAGGTATTACCGCCGGTTACATCATCATGGCCTTTCAGCCAATCAGACGTGATGCAACGTTCCTAGCCAAAAACGTGCCGGCTGCGGCAGAGCCTCCCGGTCACAGCGCCTCTGCGGCGACGTGCCCTTTTCAAAACCCGCCGCCGTTCGGCCGGCTAAACGCACCCGGCCACCGCACATTTCAAAGATTTATCTTTGGAGTCGACGGGCTAGAGAAAAAGACTGCCGTCGCCATTGCGGTGGTTCTCCTTAGCGACGAGAACAAAAGAGGGAGTGTTCCGTCACCGGTTACCGCAAACACATCCGTTTACATTACATTGTGGATTCAGCAGACACTCCCACCTGGCCTAATTCACACTTTACATGTATTTAATTAATGCAGAGGAGCATATTTACACAGGTAATACAGGTAAAGCGCAGTGGGAATTAAATCTACAAGCTGAAGGCTGCAAGCCTAGCCCCTTACATACTACACCACATCACCACGGTAATTTGTGTTTAAAATAGCAAAAGACGATTTGACATACTAGCATCCAGCAGGTGTGTGCGTCCCAACAGTGCCAGTGGGACAATAATCACAGCAAAGTGCTGGGCTTAGCTCCTGTAAGTCTGGTCGTGGGAGAGATGAGTCCCTCCTGATGCAGGTTAGCCAGTTTTCCCTGGTTGTTTTGTCTGTTCAGGAGAGGCATTTAGGCGTTAGCTTAGCTAACACACAAAATATACTCACAATGTTACTGCCATGCAGTGGCAATGTTATACATTTTCCAGTAACATTGTGAGAACTTTTGGTGTTAGCTGGGAGGGGCCATCAGCAGCCATCTCTCCACAGACTGCAGCTGCCAGGACTTTGGGCTAACTGTAATAGAGGCTGCCCTGCAGACAAGGGGAGGAAATGGCCAAGTATGTCTCCATAACCACAGTTACCCATTGTATTCCTCACAGACTTCAGCAAGGCCAACTGCATTAGAGAAGAATGCTGAGAAATTACAGCCCACAGAAACTTTCATTAACTACAGAAATTCTACCTGAGAGTAGCTTTTAGTTGCCTACAAAAGAGAGACCTTGGTTATGTTCACTTTTCTGTTGCTGATCCGTCTGCCATATAGTCTACTGGAGCTTTTGTAACTTCAACAATGACAACTGAAACGACAGGTCTAAAAGAAGATATAAAAAATGTGGATAAACAGAAGCTACAGAAAGTCATTAAATATTTCCATTCTCTTGGACAAAGCCTGGTGAGTGCTCCAGCAGATTACTTTTTCCATTAGAGAGAAGCGGGGCATTTTTTCCTTCTGAAACTTGTGTTATTCTGCTCGTCGATGTGCATGGAAATGAATGCAGCAGAACACACAGTAAAACCCAAATGACCCTCGATCATGCCAGCCCCTCCCCTGGCCCAAGACAAAGACAGACAAAGACACAGCCGGTAAAGTCGCTGTGTCACTGGGCAGACTACCTTAGGATTTAATGGCCGCTTTCTACCAAGCGTCATTACATCAGCCTTCTTAAACGGTTCAGTGCAGAAGTGTGTGTGTGTGTGTGTGCTGTAGGTGTGTGTGCTGGCGTGTATGTGTGTGTGTGTGTGTGTGCTGGCTGGTGTGTCTGTGTGTGGGGGTATGTCTCTTTTCGTCTCAGTGGATATGCCTGCCACCTCCTGATGTTTCTCCAAACAGGACTTGTAAACACAGCCTGATCTCACCCCGACATCCTGGGACACACAGTGGGTGGGGTGAGGTAGGTCGATGGGGGGTTAAGGGACACTGTGTCCCAGTCAAACCCGTTTACCTTGAAACCTTCTCTGTCTGTGCTTATATCCCTCCACTCACAGACATGCCTGGGTAACAGATAAGCCTTAACTAGTCAGGGTTAAGTGTTGCCTGCAATTACATCATACTGGTTTAGTTGCCATACCAACATGACGCAACTAGCTTCTCCCGCTCTCTCTGTCTCTGCCTCTCTGCATCTCTCTCTGTCTCTCACTGTGCCTCTCTCTCTCTCTCTATGTCTCTGTCTCTGTCTCTCTATCTCTCTCTCTCTCGCTCTCGAAAGGAGCAGAGCTCTTTGACTGCAGTCTGTATATTCCACAGTGACAGAGAGGTGACATGACACGTTCCAACAGTAGAGCTGTCAAGACACAGCTTCCTGGTTTGAGGTGGATGGCTTCCAGGCTACTGTAGGTGGGTGTCACCAAGCCACTAACTGTAATGACAATATTGACAGATTTCTGGGTTTCAAATTACTCCCATAAACCAATGCGAGGACCAACACAATCCATGTTCTAATCTGTGTAGAGTCGAAATCAACTTTGGCTGGGAAACCTTTTGATCAATATTTCACTGCTGAAATATCCACCCCCTTCAGTCCTAAGCCTCCCCAACACACACACACACACACACACACACACACACACACACACAAACGCACACACACACACACACACACCATATCTCTGTCATACAGTACACACACCTCCATGAACACATGCAAGCATGCATGCTCACACGCACACACTCAAGAGGGTTTTTTACACAGATCAGACGACTATCACTCTAGTCGAACACATGATCGCATAGTGCTGAGTGTTTGGCTGTGATTGACAGTCAGGCCTGTAACTGGATCACCGTCCTGCTCTGTTCTTTAATGCAGGACAGCCCCAGTCCCGGTGTTCCAGAACAGGACCTTCCCCGGGAAACAAGCCAGGAGTCCTCAATGATCCCAGCCTCTGTGGTCACCGAGGCGTTGTCTAAAGCCCCATTTCCCAGAATGCCATAGACAGAAGGCCGTAATTCACTGGTTTATGCTGAGAGAATTCATGTATTCATTGCCACACGTGTATATACTTTAACATATTGCACAATATTATTAATATATTAAATATAACCCTGGCTTAAAGTACACACTACACATCTTGTGCACAAAGTACTGTGTGCCATGGAGAACCAAACTGCACAAGATGTCAACCTTACACAAAAATAGTATTTGATGTTTTCAGTTAACTTCTGCTACTTTTACTCCAGGAAACAGCCGTATAATGCAATGGTGTCTGATCAAGCAAACACAAAACAGATTGGTGAGAAGGTCCTCCAAAAAGGACCACGCCTCTGAAATCAGGCCTCTGCACCCAGTCTACATTTCCCAAACTCCAGACGCTCAGCCGGACATAAGTCAAACTCCTCAGCTGAATTACGGCCCCAGCCTGTCACATGGTTTCAGTAATCTGATAAGCGCTTGAGAGTTTGTGCCAAAAACCAGTGACTTTATGGCCCAGACATTTGAGGAATGAGAAAACGAACTGGAGCGAAAGGCAGGCAGAGGGCATGTGTGGATGATGTACAGTACACTGCACTGGGCTGTGCAGTGCTGTTCATATGTAGCGTTCCTCAGCAGAAATATACTTTAGCTCTACTGAAACAGGTGCTGGGTCTTTTGTTGTGCCACAAACAGCCCAAACTCTAAAGTTCCACCACGATGTCTCACTCTCGCTGAAATCCATCCCTCCAACAGTGTGTTCAGAGGCTGATAGAGCTCCCGTGTGCATGTGTGTATGATAATACTATGTGCAGTACGAGTGCCACACTGTGAAAACAGAAATAAGTCAAACTCATCAAGCATTAAAGTATTGTATCGGCTTGGACTGCGCTGCAAAAACTAAAACATTTGGTCCAAGTACAAATGACTTAAGTCTTATATTTCAGCTTAAATTCGTAAAATCTAAAATGTTTTGCAAAATAAGACAAAACTATTGTCAATAAGGTGAGACAGTTTTGACTCATTTCAAGAGTTGCCAATGGGCTGGCAAGCGGTACCTGAAAAACGAGCTAATATTTCCTACATGAGAAGAAAGAAATAAGATATTAAGTCTCAAATAATAAAACACTTTTTGCACTATTTGCTTGTTGTATGACCCAAAAGACACTGAGATCTGTGTTGGAGGAGTGTGTGTTGTTACTCCAAACCACAACACCAATCCTGTACTCTGTATTTCACCCACGGAGTTGGTTTGTGACACAGTGACGCTCCGCCCTCCCAGCTCTCTCTCATTGGAGGTCGCTCCTGGATATGGGTGCACTCCCTGTGACACGGGCTGACTACACGGTAGTCATAGCAACCTGTCAGCCAACCCTGAGCTTCCCCAGCGTGGATCAGTCAGTGTAACCCACAAACAGGGTGGGGTGCTGATGGGGTTGGAGAACTGGGATACATCTGGCCGTGGAGATGCATGGTGGCTGTCACACACATGCACAAGAAGTTTCTGGGACGAACAAGAGCACATTCAGTCGCACTGAGCATCACGTATGAGCTAGGGCACACCTACAGGCAGCAGCACGTATGAACTAAATCACACCCTCCAGTCAGCCGAAGAACTTCTGTGAGTTCAAGTTATTTGTATTGCAGGTGTTTCATAACCATTCGTAACTTCATTCACAATGCTTTATATGCCTTTCAATGGGAGTGCATGAACTCGCGTCTGTCAGGGGACCCTCAAAAACTGCTTCTGGCTGTAGTCTTTCTAATGCATCATGGTCGTGACATAAATCACTGTGCGCTTGCTTTCAGCAATTATAATAATTGCGAGCAGATTCTAATAATGGATGAATGTAGCACACGTTGACTACTCTGCCACCGGCTTCTAAAGTGATGGCCTGGTCTCCGCTAACAGACCCCAGATTTATTCTTCTTTAAACAGGGTTAGGGGCACAAGGATGCCACTATTATTCCAAAGTATCGCTTTGAGTTAGTGCAACAGTAATGATTTACTATCCGCTGTCATGTTAAATTTGTCTGGAAATGAATGCTGGCCTAACCACCAAATTTGCTGGAGAAAAAGGAAGGCATCTTAGCCCAAATATAATGAAGTTCAGAACACTGGCTGATGCTTGGACTGAGCACAGGGTTGTGGTGGAATTGTGGTCGGTCAAACGTTTTCACAGTCACAATATAAAGATCAGGTTTAGAAAAAAGAACTGGCGTATTGTATATCTGCTAATCTACCCTTCAACTCAGTCTTACGCATTTTCACAAAGGAGTTCTGTATAAATAGAAAGTGTGACTTTGTGACTTTCTTTACACTAACGCCCCTAACACCCCTCCCACATGTCAGAATCATTTATACTGCTGAGACAGATAAGGTGATGGCAATGTGTAAAATATATGGAAACTTGTACGGTTGCAATTGCAACTTTTACCTTAAACACAATTTCAGATTGAAGCTACTAAGAAACACATGCAATGATGGCATTGTGAAGCTTCAGACAGCAGCTCACTGATGGCTGCATTTGTGTACACAGTGGAGAGACGGTTGAGTACATTTGAGAGTGTGCATGTTTGTGTTTATGTGTGTGTGTGTGTGTGTGTGTACATGCATGTGTGTGTGCATGTGTGTGTGTGTGTGTGTGTGTGTGTGTGTGTGCGCGCGCATAGGCATGAGTGTGTGTATGTGTGTGCATGTGTGTGCATGCGTGAGTGTGTGTGTGTATGGGCATGAGTGTGTGTACTTGCGTGTGTGTGTGCGCGCCTACGAGTGTACTGTACCTGGGAAACAGGTGGCTAAGTGCTCCATCAGGGCTTCCTGGGACACAGGCTTGCGAGCGGAGTTCATGGCTGAGATGGCCAGGCACAAGATCTCTCCCAGGGGGATGAACTGAGACTGGCTGATGGGAGACATGCTGATGGGGGACACATCACCTGGAGGAGACAGGAGAGCACCATGGTCACAGGCCAAAATCTCACCACAGTCACCGCAAAGAGCAGGGGGCTTTCCACTCATCACTGCAAAGTGTTTTTGAGTTTCAGAAAAGCGCTACATAAATGCAAGCCATTATTAATATTTTTTAAATAGTCTACAGAGCCCACAACACTGGCTGATCAGCCTCTGCAGTCTATTGTGAAAAGCTGGCTGGTTAGGCTCCACGTATTCTTTGGTGAGTGAAACCAGATTTTTTGTAACGATAGTTGGCTGGAGGAACCAAAAATAAGCTGAAACTACAATATTTAAACTGAAGTCTGCCTTCGCTTCACAAAGTTGCTCTGACAAAATGCATCTGCCAAAGAAACAAGTAAACACCCCCATTATTCAGAAGGAGCATTTCAATGGTTTTAGAACCCTAAATGTACAAAAACACGTAATTTACTCAATCAGTCCTTGGCTCCAGTCTACAAATAGGTTCTCCTATTTTTACAAGTCAGACTTTCCACCGAGAACCACAACTTTTGTTTTGGAGGATCATATAGGAGGGAAAGAAAATAAAGTGGAGAGAATGGTTTTGGCATGGGCTAAACTATAGTTACTGTGTAAACACATAAAATGGCTAATATATCAACACAAAACCATTGTACGCCCCGAGGGTAACCCATTAGGTTTCTCTTTTCAGAGGATGTGCCAAGAAGTTGTCATAATCTCTGGTTTAAATCATGCAGACTGCGTCTGGGGCGTTTCCGCAGCGTCTGAATAAGCGCTCAATCACGACATTAAGGAAAAATTGACTGACAGGCCTTCGCTCTTTGTGGGGGGCAGTGTGAACAGTCACTGATTTCACACAAAAGCACGCGGTTGAATGGAAAAACATCAATGAAAACCAACAAGCGTGGAAACTACACCCCTGGATGCCAGGAAGAGTGAGAAACGGAGACTATGGCGAGAGAGCGCCAGCAATCCCACAGTTCATTGCTCCATTGTGTTTACAAATAACAGCCTTTTATATAGCCTTTTATTTCCCTTTTAATTTATACATCAAAAAGTGCCTTTCAATCCTGACAACACAAATAAAAAGATGTGAGACATAATGTGATGTGTGTATACACATACTGTACATATAGTATTTGCAAATGATTACAAAAATTCTGTCAGCAATTCAATTGCAGTTTCTTTTCTATTGCTATGAATGGATGACTGATAGTAATATGATTCATTTCTATGCTTCTATAAAAAAAAGTATCAGTATTTAGCATCAATTTGTGCCACTGATTGCATATAAACAGTCCATATTCTTAGCACAATTGCCCTGCTACTAGGAGAAACAAAAACAGCTTTCTATACACAGTAAGACCAAAGTTAGGTCCCCCTGGTCAAATGCCTGAACCACAGCCTTCAATCACATTAGCTACTGAGAGTTTTAAATATCCGCCAACTCCAAGAAGCTGGACCAACATCCCATAACAATGAATGTATGTTTGGAAAATCCCTGAACTACTGTGAAACTCTTCTAAAGCCAGGATCTCTGCCATGTTATGATAACCCAGCTCAGGGATTAGAATCGATAAGCACTGTTGGGAGAATATGGCACATGTTGGGGGGGGTCAGGGTTGGCAATCTCCTTGTGCAGGGACCAGAAGTGGACGGTCCCAGCCATGCCACCTGTACGTGGGTCAGTCAGGGGTCAGCCAGGGCAGAGTCCTGAGCACTCTCACTCACACACACACTCACACACACACACTCTCTCTCACACACACACACTCTCTCACACAGACACACTTTCACTCACAGACACACACACACACACACACACTCTCTCTCACACACACACACTCTCTCACACAGACACACTTTCACTCACACACACACACACACACACACACTCTCTCACACAGACACACTTTCACTCACACACACACACACACACACTCTCTCTCACACACACACACTTTCACACACACACACACACACACACACACACACACACACACACACACTCTCTCACACACACACACTCTCTCACACAGACACACTTTCACTCACACACACACACACACTCTCTCTCACACACACACACTTTCACACACACACACACACACACACACACACACACACACACACACACACACTCACACACACACACACACACACTCTCTCTCACACACACACACTCTCTCACACAGACACACTTTCACTCACACACACACACACACACACTCTCTCTCACACACACACACTTTCACACACACACACACACACACACACACACACACACACACACACACACACACACAGAATGATCGACCTATGAGGAACAAACACAGCCACACAGGCCCAGCCTGTAAGTCGCCACACTGTGTCATCGACCCTGGCACATGACGTCAGGTGATCACATGTGATTTTCAGCGCTGTCTTTAAAGCGCACCATCCTGTGGCTTTTACAGACTGGGACAGTGCGTAGAAAGGGAACCGCCTTTTTCAAACGAGCCACAGCAGCATCTCGGAAATCATTTCACATGTTCCGTGCAGCCGCACGTTCTGCAACACTCGCTGAGATTGTTGAATTTTCTCAGCATCGTTATGGCGGTAAAATATACAGTATATTAAGGGCTCCGAACATAAACACGCTAGTTCATGATGAGGCATCTCCAGATGTACGCTTGGGAATTTATATCCATTTACGTGATTAAAGTAAGGAATAAGCGGGATGAAGCGCATGGAAAACTACAGCACCGAGAAGTTTGTTTGGTTGGATGTAGACAACATTTACAAAGCAGCCATTTGCTTGATGTGTGCTGGGCGCAATCCAACTTAATTCACTGGAATTACAAACCAAATGTAAACATGCATTTCAAGCACCACTCATGTTAAATGTTAGCAGTGAGCTAAACTACAGATCATTTTCCAAAAGGCAGCCATAAATACACTTAAGAGCACCAGAATGGTGAGCATTTGGCCTGGTTTGGCTTAAATGAGTGTCTAGTAACTGTATGCCTGACAGTAAACTCTGCAACATATTCAAAATAAAGACAGGAGTCGGAGTAGTCCGCCAGAATAAACCACTCATTACACTCTATATCCCTGAGAAAAAAGACCTCCACAATTACCTCAATGTCCAATCCCCTGAAGGTACATTCAATTTAGAGACTCTGAATATTTGTTGGCTGACTCCACCATAACCCCATACATCACCAACTTCAATTCAACAGTTAGATTTATGCAGACATACCTGATATATTTCCGCCAGGTAGAGTTCACAACATAAATACAGTAAGCAAGGGTCATAAACTGAGTAGACTATACCTTAAACCTGTCTGTGTAGCATTAAATCTGCACCTGTGCTTGGACTGTAGTTTTAACAGGTAGCACATGGAGCAGGCCTTCCCCCAGGTATATTATCAACGGAGCAATTAAGAATTTTCTAGAGAAAGCACAGCTCCCGTTCAGCAGCTGACAGATGCTACTGTCCAGTTCTCAGCACTCCTTTATGGACTGGAGCCCCAATGGAAATCGAAAGCCACGGTGATGAGTGAGGCCCAGACGCAGGCCTTTGTGTCCGGAGACACAGAGGGACACAGCTGGGCTCGAACCGCTCCCCTCCAGAGGTTCTGTCTACTGTACATCCTCACCGACAGCCCCTGAATGGCTTATTGTAATTCAATATGAACAAATTAGTTGTTTTCTTTTGTTTTGTTTTGGGGTTAGCCTTCTGAGAAAAGTAAACCAGCTCTTTGAATGGATATATACTTTTGGTGTTGACAGAGCTCCAGAGCGTATGGTCTTGGCTAGAAAGTACAGATTTGCATGCCACCCTAACCCTTCCTCATCCTCATGTTGGTGCATGAACGTTCTCTGTTTGTTTCCCCTCCTCCTCACAGGGGTGAATGCGGTGTCACAGGTAAGCTAAACAGCAATGATAAACCAGGTGTGTTTTACATCACAAAAAAGCATACAAAAAAGGTTTAGGTGGATATATAATTTTGTATGGGTGAGGTTTCATTGACATTGATTAGGCAGCTGACAAATTCAAAGTAGAGAAGAAAGCAGGTGTGGAACAGAGGCTGTTTTAATCATTAATATAACGAGAAATACTGGTTCATCAAGAATGCAAATACGTCAGTGAGTGCTCCAGGTATAAGAAGCACTTTCAAAAGACCGTCTTGTGCACGCTCTCTGAAAACACTTTCATACAGTGTAAACAATATTGGCATAAGTTGACAGCAAACTCATCTGGGTGTTCAGTCCTCTGACTTTCAGGATATGTAGGGTCCCCGGTCAAGCAGCTGTCAGATGAAAACCTTATTTGTTGCTGACTGCTTCCCTCAGGCTCGCCTGGCGAGACCCCAGACACCCCCCACCCCCCCACCCCCCCCCACCAGCCCAACCCCCGTGAGTGAAAGCAGCATGTCACAGCATCCCAAGTTTTGGTGAGAATGGAAAACAAGGCTTTTTTTCCCCCTTACTCCATTAAGTGTAATATATCGATGTGGACTGAAGAAGTTTTGGATTAAATTAGCATGTTGCAATGCCAGCACAACAGTACACACAGCCCACGGCAGCCTCTTTCTCCCCGTTAAGACCATTTGTTTTTGCTCAACTGTCCAATTTAAAGAAATAAATCATTGTGTGGAGAGATTACCATATTTGTTCATCTGAACTCGAAAACAAGCCCTAAAATGGAAATATTAAGGTCTTTATGCTCCGTGGAAATGATTAACATTACCCTCAGTTGGAGCCATACCGTCTGTAAAATTCAACACAGTTACAGTAATACAACAAAAATGTCTTCCACAGTCCTTCCAGAAACGAATGCATCCTACTGCAGTCTGCCAATAATAAGCAGACTTAAGAATATAAATTCCAATTTAAACTTGAAAGGTCATAACTCAATTAAAAAAAGAAAAGAAAAAGAGTTTAACTTTATGTGTAACGGCCACTGCATATCTGTACAGACAAATTGTTCAAGGCAATATCTTCCTTCAAACCATTTGAATGAACTGAACTCTTTTGCAGTGTTGCTACCACAGATACACAGAATATCTATAACACTGGCTGTAGAGACACTTCTCCTCATCACTCAGACGACCACTCAGCTCTGTAAAGGCTACCCATCGAATGAACCCCACATGCTGCTCTCAGGCTAAGCTCACAGGATGACATGGAACCACTGAAAACACAGACCAAGTCTAGAGTTATCTCAGAAAACCAGAGCTGCGAGTGAAAATAGGGATAAGGACGTGTTCAGGGTGACGTCGGCAAACACAACAACTCATCGGAGGTCATTCAAGTCCTTCCCTTTACATAGAGGTGGAAAACTGCCAGAAAAACCTAAACAACAATGCCTTGCATGATTCTGTGGCAGAAAACAATGCCAGAGAACCAGTTTCTTTGTCCACGCTTCTTCCGTTCACTGCCCTCCTCTCTTGTTTTACCACTCACTCTTAGCTGCTCTATGTAACACGGTGTACTCCATGCACACAAATAAGAGAGAGAGAGAGAGAGAGAGAGAAAGAAAGAGAGACAGAAATAAGATATTCAGTACCTTGGCCTTTTCTCACACTCCCTTGCCTAATCCCAACGGATTCAAAAGCAGGTCTTTAGCCGGAGCCTGCAGACAAATGAGCATTCACTCAAGGGTCTTACCCAGCATGCACTGGTCCACACAAAGACAAGGGAGGTGTGACCAATCACATTGTGGCTTGGTATACACTTTTCAAAGCTCCCTCCCAGCAAAATGCCCACTGACACACAAGCTTGTGGGCGGCCTGCTGAACCTGTTGTCATGGTAACGCATCCCGGGAGCACTCAGTGCCTGCTACGTACATGGGTCCCCCCACACCCCCCACCCCCACACTCTCTCCCTCCTGCTAATTAAACATTAATGGCGGAGTGTTGCATTCTGGGTTCACCAAAAACCCGTTGTGTCAGGCGTCAGATGAAACGTGTGACGCTACGGCCTTTTGGAGAACGCGTATCGGAGGGTCTGGAGAGAAAGTAGCTTTCTTTTGTTATTTAATTGGATAAGGAGCAGGCAGGGACATCCTGCTGGGGCGGTTAAGGAGGGCCGGGCAGTCACAGGAACGGGAATGTAAATGCGGCCTAAAAACAGCAATAAAGTACATTTTTTACCATTACATCCGTTTACGTTACAGCCCGCTTACAGTTTCTGCAAGGACAACATTGAACAGACATGTACTGGGAATGACACAGTGCGCTGTTCCTGACAGTGTGGCATGATGTGTGTAAGAGTGTAAGTGTGTATGAGGACGGGGGAGGGGGAGAGTTTGAACAGAAGCTCACATGCTATAAATGGCCTTGTATGACCGCATTGCAATAGGCTACAAGGGACCTGGTACAACCACATTGTCATTTAACCACCTTAAGGTTGATTTATTCTTTATGGGCATGCTTTAGGACTACACTTGAGAATATAATAGTTCACTTCCAGCCATGAACGCTAAAAAAAACATCCATTTGAGAGCCTAAAATTATAGGGTTCTGTCAAAAATGAGAAAAAAAATTGTTTTTCTAGAATGTGTTCAAGTTAACATTGACATTATAAATAAATATAATAAAATGAAAATGAGTGATTATTTCAGCTATACCCTATCTGCTCTCCGCTCGGTGGCCTGGGAACAAGGTCCAATTCAGTCAGTAACAGTTCACACGCAGATGATAACACCTAAAAGCAACAGCAATGCATACAGCGTACTTACAGCTAATGCCAGAATGTGTCCCACTTCTCACAAATCCTTGTTTTCCACCAACCAGCAAACAATAAGCTGGGTGACATCATTTCTCAATGTCAGGATCCCAGAGACACGCACAGCTTAACCTCAGATGCATTAAAAATCCCTCCGAGTTAATCTATCCCAGTACTGATTGGTCAGAACAGCACAGGATCACCTATTCTAGCAGATGCTATGCACTTAGATAAATATGGTACATGTATATTGTGATGGGAAGAAGACTTGCATTATTGAACACAATTTAACATCTATGATTTTTAAAAAATCACACTGGCCCCAAGGTACATGATGGCATCCTGGAGCCTGGTGGCTGAGACAAGGTTGGTGGCTCAAGCCCCGGTGTAGCCATGATCAGAGCCGCACAGCAGTTGAGCCCTTGAGCAAGGCCCTTAACCTCCCATTGCTCCAGGGGAGGATTGTTCCCTGCTCAGTCTAATGAACTGTAAGTCGCTTTGGATAATAACAAATTATTATTTAGGAAGTTGCCACACATCTGGTGGAATGATCCATGGTCAGTGATGACTGTGTCGTCTCTGAAAAAAAGACCTTTCCCACAAAGAAGTAAATTCCAAAAAGGTGTAAGATCACAATTACAATACTGTACGTGATGAAAATGTTCCTAACTGAACATTCTAATGCTGGTGTAACAACCACTACTGGTAAAAGACAGTGTCTAGTCCAGCGACTAGAAATACTCTGGGCGACTGGAGTGCGTTTATACTTTTTGTTAAGGACAACGACCACAGTCAACGTCGTTCAACAATCTTCACGCAAGTTCACGCAGTCCAGCTACACTCGGACTATAGACTGGCCTTACTTGAAAGCAACAATCTTTGAGAGAGCCAAGGTGGCGCAACAAGCTAAGATGCAGCAGACTTGCGGTTGCAGTTTGCTGCAGTTGCACACCGGGGACCGGTCCTGCCAAAAAGCCAAGTTTGGCCGGCTCATGTGGAGCAGCATAATTGGCTTGCTGCTCCAGGGGGAGGGACTTGGCAGGGTTAGTAGATCGCGGCACAAAAAAAGCACCTCGGGTGCCTCGGAATCACGGTTACCAGCATGTGGCGAGACGGCTTGAAGAAGGCGTGTCGCTCTCGTAGGGCCGCCGAGGGACGGGGTGTGGGCGGCGTATCCAATACTAGCTCTAATTGAATTAGATGGGGTACAATTGGCTACCAAATTGGGAGAAAAAAAAAAAAAAAAAAAACAATCTTTGACAGGGTTAACTACTGACAAGTCGACATCCATTACAACAGCCAAACAGATATTACAGGTAGCTAGAGGAGTGGAAGTCATCCCCTTCCAGTCACTCATATGAAAGAGTAAAGCATTAGCAGTAAGGTGTCGGGGGATACAGAGCATAAGGGGCTTGGCAACACAAGATAAATCTGGCAGGGAAATGAACTCCAGGCTCGGGGAGTGCAGACGGATTACACTGTATGGAGTGACAAGCAGTCCTCCTGATCTCAAGCTTCCACTGGAAAATGTAGCCATTTAAATACACCATTTTACAAGCTTTGCAAAATTCCTGGAGAAGCATTTTTGGTTTTGTTTTGTGGCTCAGGTAATAACATGCTCAGTGAATAAGTTGGTTTAGTGCATGCTGAAAGCGCATACCACCTTATTTCCATCTCAAAATGTCAGAGAATGTGCTTATGCTTTCAGCCATGATTTGGCAGGATAGCACTGCTGACATGGAGCATTCAAGATCCCCCCATGATAACAATATACCAAAAAGATGTGTTAACACTGATATTACCATAAATATAACACCATAAAGGGAACATACGTATCTGGGACTAAGACATGGCCCACAAACATTTAGTCTGCACAGTGGAAAAAGCAGAACAGCAAGACGCACATAAATTTAAGACTATGAAACTATTTTCCATCTAATTTGCTGCAGCTAGTTGTCAGATAATAAGAAACACATTGAGATGTAGACACACAGGACTGTGGTCCATACAGACATTCAACAAGCTACTCCAAGAGGTTTATAAAATACTTTCACTGAGTGGAACAGATTGTTTCATTTAGACCTGCCGTATTTCAGGAAAAAAACGTAACATTCCTCAGCTTTGAAATCTGAAGCCTGCATGCAGCCATCTTACTCCACATTTAGCCTAACTAGCAATTACACAGATTAGAGATCATTAACTGCAGCAAAACTATGTCAGCTGAAAGTAACATGGGAAAAAAGGACTTGGGTAGTACTGGTAGCTCATTTAATAATATCGTTCTAAGCTCTGGGTAGCTGTATGATGTTAGCATAATCTTGCAAAGGAAATAAAATTAAACAAATATATGACATCAGTAATCGTATTAGTTAATTATATTAAAGGAAATTGACATTGATACAGCCTACCCATATTCAGAGTATTGTTCAGGGATTTGTGCAGCGAAGTGGAATCTAACCACCCAGACTACAGTTCAGAAGTGCACAGTTTTGCCAGGGAATTCCATTCCGGTCTTGGAAAATTTCAGGACCGGAATGGAAGTCCCTGGCAGCAGGTCAGGTCTGTTAATTCTGGTCCCAACGGTAACTGTCCACCCATTCCTCAACCTCACAACACTGATGCCCCCACACTCTTTCAAGGTAAGCGATGCTACCATCAGACTTTCAAATATGATTATATTTATACATATAAACAAAAATGTACATTACCACATATTCAAATGCCCTGCTTTTCAAAAATATATTTACAGACAAAACACAGGCAAATAAAATCATGTTTAAAAATGATATGAAGCTACCAAAGAATTAGGTAATTTCCTAACTGATTAAAAAGGTATTATCTAATATGACATAACTCAGGGCGGCCATCTTGCAATATTACCAGGCAAACACATTGTGCAGGGTTGGGGATAAAAATAACAACTAATGATTGTCCTACCACCTCATTCATCACTGTGGCCTGTTTAGTTTCAGGCCTGACGATTAAGATGTTTGATCAAAAGAGTAAATGGTTTTATCCCTGTAATTCAATTTCTACATGTTTTCACCACATACAGTACATCCAATCTATTTTCAGAAATCCTGACTGAGCATGGTATTTAGGCTCTAGCATTACATCAGCATTGCCTAACCACTAGCCACATGCAGATCCTAATCTTATCTCATGGTGCCCTTGGAAACCTTTGAGGATAACTGTTGTATTATCAGAATATTTCAATATTACAATGAATAATACTGTTGTAATATGAATCACCTCAGCCTTGACATTCACACACACAGTACTCGTTTGAAAGCTGAAGAACCAGTTCTTAGCAAGAGCCTGGTAAGCAGGCTATATGGAGTCAACAGGTTTCTCAGCAGCATGTAACCATTGGGTTGTGACGTTGCTGATCTGGATATTTTTGGGGATGCAGATTTCTCTCTCCACATCGGTGGTGTTTTTCATGTCATGCGGTGTCGTTGGAGTCAGCAGGTCACAGAGAGAAAGCTGACAACCGTAAACCGATTTTGTGCCCAGCTGAGGAGCAGTGAGAAGAACAGGTACACTTTGGAACTGTAATTGTGAATGTAACACATTCCCACGCTGTGTGCCTCGACACGTAGGGGTGTATTTTACACCAGCAATGTCTGGCTGCATATCAGCAGGTCGGTGCACTTAATCCTTCGCCATCGAACATGGTTTCCTGGACCAGATTGAACAATCGTCCTGTATTCCTGTCAGACCAGGCCAGATTGATTTCTACTGTACTGGACAGCACATCTGGTGCCAGGGCTCTGCTAAACTTCTCCCTCAGCAGACCTACGGAGAGGCAGGGTACAATGTTCATTTTCTACATGCATCCGTCAAAATGAAATTTGCTTAATCGCAAGTTGTAATCTTACAAGCTTCAGAAGGCAAAGCTAGCATCTGGCCCTGTTTTCTTGCCCGGGTCTGCGGAGATAAAGGCGAGTTTCCTCAGACATAAACTCAGAGATAACGCCTACATGCATTACACGGGAGACATTTCTGGAACCTTCTACTACGGGGAACAGGACGACTGCTGACGTTCGCCCGGATGAGGATAGAGGAGGCACGGGACCCCAGCGTGGGGGCTTTCACCCCCAGAGAGACAGACAAATTAGAATTGGGGTTTATGGTGCGAGAACACAGGGCTGTGTTTTATGGGGTGAGGAGTCTGCAGTGAAGAGCAGTTTACCGCCCACCCCCCACCCCTCCTAAAATATTGAGCATGGCCTTCTCTTTGTACTCCAAACCAGTACACAGTACCGAACTCCAGGCAATGTTTATTTCACTGACCAAATCTCTCTCATTAAACAAGCCGGACCCTGATTCTGTAGCCCTCTCCACTTTCCTTTCTCTTTAAATCAGATTGTCTTTAATGTTGATCATTTGCACATTTTGTTCGGCTCTGGAAAAAGAAAACTGTGGGTAATTGGCTTAACCAAATCCAACTGAACTGAGGGTGACTGCCAGAGACGCATCGCCAGGCTCCTCAGTGGCATGCGTGCTAAGCTCAATTGGACTCCCCTTTATCCATTTTTAATAAGGCACTGCTTTTATGGTGTACGTTGCCATTATTCTCTTTTCGGACTTTGGATTAGCAAATACACTAATCCTTCTGACTAATGCGTCCTGGTTTTGATGAACTCTGGCTGGGAGTCTTTATTCTTTTCTGTCACATGAAAGCAGAGCATCAAAGTGCTCTCGTCAATGCATGACTTTGAACTGGTGATGAATGGTACAGTCAAACCACACCGGTCTAGTTTTGCATGCATGCAAACATACGCGCAGCTAGGAACCCTGGGAAAACCACAAAAAAAGGTATTTAGGATTCAGATTTGTTTTTACTTCAGAGTACTACAATACTAAGAACAGTGTGAGTACTGCGTACACACACATACACACAGTTTTACACATCCAATAAACCTATGCTACATAATGTGTAAATGGATGCAAACAATCTCCGAAGGTACTTGGGGCAATTTATTCATGTATTAAGTATGGGGAAAAATTTGTTGTAGATGCTTTTACTAAGACCTCATTTGAAATAGTTATTTTGAATTATCAGTAATTACGAGCAATTGGAATGATGAATTATGAGCAAATAAAATGTTCTGTACACAAGGATACAAAACATTTTAGTTTTAAAGTAAAAGGTCTTGCATCCTCAAATCTTAAAATACTAAAGAAATATTGAATGCTCCACACAGACTGTGAAATACTAGTCTGTATACAGTACATTGTTTTTGAGTCTCCAATAATCATCAGCATTCTGTTCAGTGTTCACAACTCAGTGAGGTCTAATTAATCTTGTGAAGTCATAGAATTGAAACGGCAAAGCAATGTAGCCTGAAAAATATCATCAGGTCAAAACGGTTCAGAGTGAACTACGAAAACAACTTTCTCAGATTGTTTCAGTAACTATTATTCCAGAAATGTAGAGCTGCTGGGGAATAAAAACGTGCTCTCTGCGCGCGTGGCTAGCAGGTATGAAAGCAGAAGGAATGGGTGTTAAGGGGAGGCGTTTCGGCGAGGAGAAACGCAGTGAGACAGGCAGTCCAAGGCTAGCCTGCGCTGCAAGCTGAGCGGGGTTAACGAGTTCATAGCATCCCAGCATGCACTGCTTTCCTGATTCTCTCACTGTGAGCGCGCACTGTAGCACATATCAGCACACATGTCGGGAAGAGATGATGTGAACCAGACGGGAAGGGGGGGGGGGGGGGGTGCTACAATAACTGACATTTATAATATTTCAGGCTCACATCAAGGCATGCATTATTTATAAACACAATTAATTTAATTGTTTGCCATCATTTCTTTGAATCGCTCTTCGGGAAGATACCAGTGCTTTGAGTGGGTGAAGATCACTTGTCTCAAATTAGACTGCAGCCGTGAGCTTTCAAGACACAACAACGCGGTGAGGACCAAAATGCCCATGTTACACGCATGTAACATATTCCATGGGAACACCTCGTAAAAAAACACATGTTCACGGGCTGCCTTTAAAAAATGCACATTTTGATGAGTATGCAGGAGACAGGCGATGGTGAGTAATGCACACACACGGACACACACACGCACACACACACACATTCCATTCCAACAATGAGGCATGGCTAGTCTGAAAATATTGAATAATTTATATCTGCGCACAGTTTTGCAAATGTAGAGCGGGCAAAGCTCAGCCTTCTCCCTGCTCTCCCCGGTGACCCAGATCATCAACAGCCTGAACGTCTTCATCAGGACGACATCTAATCAATACCCAGGGATGGGTCTGCCCTCTCTGCAGCATGCATGGTCTGCACAAAGGCAGCTCAAAGTGAGCTGTAAAAACAAGGCTCGGCACAGGGTCATACAGAAAGCATAATTAATAAAACATGGTTCCAGCTCCCTTTTGTTTTTTTTTTGTTTTTTGCAATGTGCATCATATTAACTATTAACTAACACAAGAAAGCTAAATAATAATGAAGCCTACTTGTATGACTGATATAACGACACAGACAAGAATTCCCAGAATACGCAGTGATTTCAAGACAGACGGAACAGTGTACATCGCACTTACAATACGCAGACAGCCGGCGGTCAGACTGAATAACTATTATGGCAAAAGTATAGAGGGACAGAACCTAAGAAGCAATAAGATAATGGCTTCCAATGCAACACTGACATACCGCACACAAGACCAGAGAGCAAACATTACCCTGGGGTCCTGATCTTTAAGCTGTGAGGTGGGTACACAAAGCATTATTTAACCAGAAATTAAATTTTCAATATAAACGTCTGGTCTCTGTTGCAGACACAACATAATTCAAAAGAAGACTTCGATTCTAATTCAGACCCAATGGCAGCTGTTAAACATACTGTTTCCTGTTTCACAGAGACACCTTGTGCCAGATGGGAACCACGCAAGTCACGGCCAGTTGACGGTGAGTGGGATGCATGGTGTTAGCCAGTGTGCTGCAGGTTCGAGGGGAGAGGAAGCTGTGTTTCTTTCCACGCTGTAAATCTGCGGCAGAAATGGGCAAACTTAGCAGAAGCAGCTTGTGTCTCTGACTCTCCAAAACCACTTGAAAGGGGGGGGGGGGGCAAAGACCACAGACCCAAACAAAGACCACAGACCCAAACAAATCCAAATCAGTACCCAGCTAACACAAAACGTTCCCACAATGTACCTGGAATCTTAAATGTAATAACATTGGCACAGCGATGTTGTGAGTATGTTTTATGTTAGGTAGGAGGGCCCAGGTCCAGCAGAGGATTAACTCTTGCAGTGGGGCCAGGGAGTCAGCCTTGACCCGGTCATGCCTTGGACTGCTGAGGTAGGGTGACAGGTGACACACCTGGGGCCAATTCTACAGCACACCGGAGCAAGCTCTGAGGGAACTGCCCAATAACTTCATACCGGGGACACTTCACAGAATTAAAGCTTGTGAATTAAGACTTGTGAACCGAGTAATGATGGCAATTTTTTATGAGACTAAAATATTCTCAGTCGTAATTGAGATCACTAAAAAAAAGTTTTTACATGGAACTAATTAATGTGGAAATTAGGTCTAATTAAAAAGATGCCCAGGATTTGAGCACACATTTGAATACATAGATTACAAGTACATTGTTTTGATAAGCAAGAACACTGAATAAATTCAAAAAATGACTCCTATAACAAGATTTGTAAAATGTTTTATCAAATTTATCATTGCCAATGTTCACTAAACTTTTACTAAAATAGCACATACTGAAAACAGACAAATCAATAGTAAAATGGAAGAAACAATTACTTACTATTTTATCAATGAGAAAAAGAGAAAAAACACGGTACTGGAAGATAATAAAATAAATTAAACACAGCACTTATCCATATGCTCAGGAAGGCTGTGGAAATCGAAAGGAAATTGGTAATAAAAGTAGCCTGAGACGTCTATAAAACTCCAAGGCTGACAATGGAGAAAAAAAGGAAAACTTACATGTGCATGCCCATGAACTGTAGAGAGTGTTTTTTGGACAATGCCAGAAGGCTGTGGTTCGAAAAAGCTGTGGTACAGTGAGGAGGTTCTCTCTCAAAACCTTACCAGAGTCTCTGCAGCCCGTGCCCATGGAGAGACTGGTGTGTATTAAAGAGATCTGAGAACTCAACCCTCAGCACTCAACCACTCCCTGGACTGTAATCAGTTCTGATACTTCTGCCCTGGTTGAAAAAGGTTCAGATGGCATGACATCGACCACTAATCCCCCCAATCAGTTACAGGGGAGATGGGCATAATGTCTCCCACCATAATGAAGGACCACACTTCCTCTCATCAAAATGTCTGTGCAACAAGACCTTGAAGAAGGACATTCTTTACCACTATGTACATACCTGTTGGACACCCACTACAATAACAACCCAAATGGCAGCCTGTAGTACATGATTGGGACCTGGATGGTTGGTGGCTCAAGTAGCCACTATAAAATCTGCACAACTGTTGGGGCCTTGAGCAAGGTCCTTAACCCCACATTACTCCAGAGGGGATTGTCCCCTGCTTAGTCTAATCAACTGTAAGTCCATTTGGATAAAAATAACAAATAACAAATTAGTATTATATAATTTATTATTATATACAGCATGCAATGTATGATTTTAAACATAATATCCACCATACTGGCAAAATTATTGTGTTCTCCAAATGTCATATCTGGCAAAGCTTGTCCTGCTCAACATTTTTTAAATCTTGAAGAATCCAGAGGACTCCATTCCGAGTTCCTCCCACCTGCAGTCACCTTCAATCTCTCCAGGCTCCTCTCCTCACCCAAACTCCCACTCCTGGAGCTGCTCTTCAGATTTACTTGTGCTCGTTCCTCCTTCCAGCCGGCTCTTATTTCACTCAGTCGTGCATGCAGCTCGAAAGGTTTAGAGCCACCAGACCATAACCACAGCCATGAATTTAGATATTTGATCATGTACAGTATAAGGCCCTAGATCACCCAACAGACTTTTGGAATGCTGTTAACCCCCTCACTTCACATTTCCCCCATAACATCTCAATACTTTAAATAAATAACGTTACCTAATGTCTTAACATGCAGCATCATTGCTGCTACCCACACATATTTTACACATTAATTCACCTCTATTTATTAAAGGAATTCATATTTTGCCAGCAAACCATCATAGTTTTGCCTTTTTGAGACAAGCTTACGTCTTTATACTTTATACTTTTTTGGCCATCATGTGCTCTTACTTCAATATTTTTCCATGAAACCTTTTTTATTTCATGGATGGTTGGAGAGCCACATATGTTATTGAAGGAATTCAGCCTTGAAGGCAACAATGGTAGCTCATTCACTACAGCACAATCTGGGCAATACATTACTGATTATCACAATGCTTTCAAATAGCATATACCATAGATACAGCTAGTCATATCATATGATCAATATAATAGGATGTTTATCTATATTTCTTTAAAATCACGACTATTAATCTGGTTGTTACTGGTTCAACTGACCATACATTACATATTTTCCCTTTTATTTAATCTATGGTATAAACATGTGGCACTTACTACTATTATGGTTTCCTTTACGGACAGTCAGCATAAACATGTGGCTAAAATGCATAAAAACCCTATATTTTGGATGATAAATAAAAACATAATGTTTGTAATTTTTCACTTATTTACAAAAACAGTTCAGATCCAAATTAGGTCTATGCCACAATTTGAATGCCTTTTCCGCTTAGAAAGCCAGCAGAATGCTGGCCCTATAATTACATTTTTTTTTCAACAGATATATGTCAAGGGAGGGATTCCCAGCATCAGAAATAATCTAAAGATGGCTGCCTACTGTCTCTGTGACCTCGCCTGCACAGTACACAGCAGAATGTGGCCACATAAATGTATAAAAAATTTTTCTTTCTGCTCATCTGCTTTAAATCCTGTAGTGTGGCGTTAGTGATGTCAGCATCTGGGATATCCAGAACATGGGTGATTATTTATAGCCCTGTGTGGAGAGAGAGAGAGAGAGAGAGAAAGAGAGAGAGAGAGACAGATTGAGCGTGTGTGAGTGAGAGAGAGTGAGTGTGGCTCAAAGATCCACAAGGGCTTACCCGCTCCTTCATAGTGGTTGGTTGATCCTACAACTCCAGCTGATCTGAGGAGAACAGTACTTATAGACTGACATGGCTTCTAACGGTCCACTGTGGCTATCCCTACTGTAGCATTACCACTGCAGTAAGCACAAGCACATTACAACATGATACGCCACCACTACACCCCTATTTTCCTTTCTGTTTACACAGACCACTCTCCAAATGTATTTTCTGTCGGCAAGCCTCAGAGTAACACTACACCGGAATGTATCCGTAAGTGAAATGTTTCACATTGCTAACCCTTCCCAGCTCCCCAGTCCCAAATGTTTATCAGTCTTATCACGAAAGAGAAACAAGGTTAAGCCCCCACACACGTCGATTGTTAAAAATACCCGGACACTCTTTCTTCCATGGCAGAATGCCAACGAGCTCCTACTCCCCAGGTACACCGGTAGTGCACAAGGTACAAAGATATCAGCAGTCTTTATTGTAGGTAAGACATACGCTAAAGTTAGCATCATTACATGCACAAAGGGACTCGAATGTTCTCTTTTGTAAAATCCTGGCATGTTTTTGTTAATGGAGGTCCGCTCTGGGACGCGCTTCACAAAAGCCTCAGTATCGCGTCTGTATGACTGGGCTGAAAGATAGCCAAGGCAAGATAACAAGTAACATACAGTTGGGGGGAAAAAACCCTCTGCCCATTGAGTAAAACTCATCCAGATTTCTGATAAGTTTTGCTCCAAAATCATCCCTCTTTTCCAAAAGGAATTTAGGAACGCCTGATTTGTTTCAACAGATCTCCGCTGGCAGCCGAACAGAACGAGGAATGAGCTGACAGATTGAAAAAGATTACGCAGGAGGAGAAAAAGTCCCCGTAATGAGCAGAGGCTCCAGAACACCTGTGTGTTGGAGTGTGTAAACAGTGGGATCCATGTTTTCCGCAGTAATCCTTTAGACATCTTCATGTGGAGGATGACGAGGACTCCGCAGTACGGGGAAGGAACATTGAGCACACAAACAGCGTATTCGAGAGTTGTTCAAACATATAGTACAGAGGTGACACAAGTCACAAGCTTTCACTAGACAAACCCTTAGATCAACAGTCAGCTGGTTAGACCAGACCACTGTTACCTTGTAATTATGGTAAATACTGTCAAATACTAACACACACACTCACAGACACAATTTATTACACTACATGTAAAGTATATCGCCCGCATCACCAAGAAAACCACTGTTGTATGATCTAATAAAACATGTTGAGGTATAAAATTTGATCAGTCTGATATTTGTGACTTTCAAGTTCTACAAATGATAACATTAGATATTGCACAAGATGGTCCTCAGGAAAGAACAGCAGGACCAAAGATCAATCACATGGACCAGATTAACAAATGGCAGCGATCATTTGCTTTTCTGATCTGAGAAAGTTTAATTTACTGTGGCAACCTCACCTTCTCTGAGAGTGCTGGAATGCTTGTGGTCTGGCTTCAATCAGACCCTTGTCCGGCCAGATGTTAATGGAAGCCACTTTGACTGATGAGCCCAACGCATAAACACTTCATCGTTACAGATACCGTGACCGTCGGAGGGTCAACTGAGAACCTGACAAGGGCGGTGCAGACAACTGAGCCAAAATGGACTCTCCTATAAACACACAGAGTAAAAAGCTTTTCCAACTGCTGAGCCTTGTTTCGCATTCGTTTTCTTTCTATTTTTAATCGAAAGGCCAAGCTTTTGCGGTCCAGACAATCGCACAGTGGAGTGGCCCCATGTGGGCCCCTGAGGGCCCGTGGGCTAAAGTGAAAACCAGCACGGTGAGTAGCAGCAGCAGCAGGACGAAACATCGGAAAGTGTGCTAGTGCTTCCTTCTGCATGCGAAGGCCCACGTAACCGACCATGAAAGAAAGGCATAATTGCTTTGATAAGATTTGGCTGACGGATCATGCTAAGCTGAGGGCCGGGCTCTGGTCTTCAAAGCCCCCAGTGTTCATCTCCAAACAATGCCGCTGATTGTGTGTGCACCTCTGTCCTCCGCTGGCTGATCAGGTCCCCTTTCCGAGGAGCGTTGCGGTAGCCAAGCCCTTACCACAATCAGCTGGCTCACTCAGCCCATAACACACTGCTACTTCCTGAAGAATAACACCGTCATCCATTTTACATACACTTTCATAGGGGCCTTTCACATTGACAAACAGGAAGCAGTTTCTTCTGTATTAGCCTAGTTCGTAGCTCCAGACAGAAAGCCAGTGTGCTGACCTATATATGAAGCTGTGTTCATCCAGCTTCACACCAGACCACCTAAGAGAGAAGCTGAGGCCACTCAAAGATGGAGCCTGGGCTATAGAATATGGGAGATGACAGTGACATCACAGATTGTTCAATCATATACTCAGATAAGCTTCTGAAACCAACTACAAGCTCCCATGATCACTTTACCAGTTCTGGCCAGGTACATGTTTGTGAGTACCTGGCCAGAGGCTATTGATAATATAATGAGACACTGATAATCCACAACTGAAAATAAATGTCATCACTCTGACCACGCTCTGCCGTATTGAAATGGAGAAATTATGTTTGCTTAGTTCTGGTCTTTGGTGTATTAATTCTAAAAAAAACTTGCATTTGAAATTGATTCAGAGATTAACTGAATGTACAGTAATTGAAACATCTTTTTGAAACATAATCTTGATTAGCAGTATCCTATATATGTACAATTAATAATTGTACATATACATATGGTAGAAATAAATGTTGGAAGCATATTACTTGACTAATACTGGATTCATAAAACCATATTTGAAATAATTTACAATTACGAGTCAACATTTTGGCAGCGAATCTTTAAGAAGAAAAAACTATTACGAATGGCATTATTGTAGTATTTTGTGAGTCATTCAGAGAGTGCGATTGCAAGTTTGTTTGCATTGCCTTTCAATCAATATCTCCCTACTGTGGAGGGAAAAACGTTAACCCAGCAAACTGAGTACAAATGGGTGCCTTTTTTTGTGGCTAGTCATTTATTTTCAGCACAGTCATTGTGCATCAATATATATTCACCTCCCACAATAGCCACATCATTTAACCCTTGACCCTTGGTGTTGCTAGGAAACGTGAAGAGGCCTTGAACCAACGCAGCTTTTGGCGGCCCTAACTGTGCCACCATTCAGGCTCAGTCTTTGGGCTCCTTCACCCTTAAAATATTCTGCATTTCCTTTCTCTGCCTAAGTAAACGGATTGTCCCCATTCTCAGCCGCTCCTGCATACATTTAAGCCATTCAGGCCCAGGGGAAGCCGCTCCAGGCCCAGGGGAAGCCGCTCTGAGTTTCGGCCGGTGTTCACGCGACGAATGCTCACAAACTATCCGTGAAAGAAGCGGTGCTTGTGCCCAGCGCTGAGGCTCTCTGGCAGCAACAGAGTGCAGGGGCACTAATTCAGAACAGAAAGGCATTCTGGGAAGGGAGGGCTGCCCTTTGACTGGCAACGCTGCCAAGGCCTGCCGCTGAACACTAATCAAAGTGGGACACGGACCTTGTGTCTCCTTCATTAATAACACTGACGGAGGCCCTGCGTGGGTTTTAATAAGGGCACCCGACGGTGCCACGGGAATGACATCCTATTTACCACACATTATTCCGGGTGGGCAGGGTTTTTAAAGATGCATGTCTCATGTGATAGCCTTGACATCACGTTCAGAAAAAAATCCATTTTGCAAAGCTACTTGAGACATTTATAAAAGAGTCATTTTAATAGATATGCTTCCAATAGGACTGACAGATTTTAAGAAAATATTAATTTCCTGGAGCTAGTTCCATTGAAGCTCTAACTGCAGTCTGACTGATGAAGTCTTACTGTGACTGTTACGGCTGAAACAGGAGGGATGTACAACTGAAGACTGGGAACAAGAAACAACGACGTGGACATGGATAAAAACGCTACTGTACAAAAACACAAATATATAAACTATATAGAAATATGTGAAAAAACATGGTTTTCCACCGACTTAGACTCATATCCAACTTTCCATGCATTGTGCTGAGGTTTCCACAATACAGAACGTCAAAGGCGGATTGGAATAAACCAGAAATCGTTTCATCATTCATTATACACACAAGCACCTTACTGATTTTAGAACAAAACCCAAGAAACAAGCCCGTTGTTTTTTACACAAATAATAAAATTGTCTGTTAATTTAATATTCCTGGACAATACTACTTATATTCCCCCTCAGTAGCTAAAAACCATACTACCACAGAACACTTTCACCTCAGGTTTGACAAGTAATTCAGCGACTGAATTTACATGTGCTAGTTTGCATAGTTATATCCAAGCTGGGAATTTGTAAATTCACAGTTAAAACAGTGGAGAAAACATAATATGGAAAGAATGGGGGGGGGGGAAAGATCTGGCAGAACTGATGCAGATGTCCCTGCAGTGTACTGTAAATAAATACTCCTCCATTCTCTTCAGAACATAAGCAGGGCCTATAAAAGAGGCCTTGGTGGCACTGGAGCCCTGACGCAAAGCGCAGGTTAGTTTTTAAGAGCATCTACGGGAGGGAGCTCCCTCCCCCCCAGGCCGCCGCACAGTCCCGGTCTCTCCCCCACCGCTCCCAATGCACAACAACAGAAAGAAAAGGCAACTCCGCCAAGTCCACAGCACACCCGATACCTGCTCATTAACCAGCTGATCGCTATTAACTCAGAACGCTTCTGCCTCGCCGTTCCGGCTAATCACGAACACAGATTATTCCGGACAATAATCGGACAATCCACGGAGCTGGCATCTGCTCACTGATGTCGTGTTTTCATCTTGTGTACAGAAATTAAGACATAAAAAAGCACAAGGAATACTGACAACATGCACAAACACCCATATTGCTGCCCGGGCGCTGCACTGTGGCTGCCCACTGCTCCTAATAACTAGGATGGGTCAAATGCAGAGGCCAAATTACCCCACGGGGTTCAATAAAAGGTATATTATTATTATTATTATTATATTGAAACACTGTGCTGGGAAACTTGCTGAGCGCCAGAATGGTGGAAGTGTTGCATTAACAATCTTGTTGCATTGTTCATAATGACTGATTTAGCACACACCAATGCCAATATTTACCCAATACTATGCCCTACAAAACACCAGACACACATGCTTTTGTTAGCAGCTCGTAAACACTCCCCCCGACACACATACACACACCTCCCTAAGCCCCGGTCCCTGTGCAGAGCGTAAATACGGACGAACCTGGAGCCATGTATCCCCGCGGCGATGGAGAGATGAACTGAGGGGGGTAGTGTTTGCGGAGACGGTAGTCCTTCTCGCTGCGCGACCGGGTGCGCTCTGAGGCCCGGTCGGAGAAATCGGAGCTGGGCCAGGCCCGGCGCAGGTTGCCGCTCCGGGTTTTCTTCATGGTGGGGGAGCGGCGGGATGCAGCGGGAGGGGGGGGGGTACCTGCAGCTTAATCCTGTCCCCGCATCGGCCAGCCTCCCGTGGATCGGCGTTCCGAGTGCCGGCGTTCCGAGATCAGAGGGGAGACATGGCAGAACTCCCCCCTGCTCTCTCTCTCCCTCTCTCTCTCTCACTCACATACGCTCACACACGCGCACACACACACACACACACGCACACACACGCTCTCACAGACACAACAGACGTGCGGCAGGCGCTGCTAGCCTCCGCTGCCTCCGGTCCAGCCTGCCTCGGATTCGGCGGGTCTCCTTCCTTTTCCTCGACTGATCCGATTTCGCACGCTTCCCACGATGCATCACACCGCGATCGCTCCCCGGCTTATGGGTTCCAGATTCACGTGCGGGGAGCTGTTCGGGGATGGGGAGGAGGGGCGGGAAGGAACGAGGGAAAGGGGAGGTGAGGATAGGAATGGGGGGATGGTTCGGTCGGATGAAGGAGGAGGAGGAGGAGGAGGTGTAGAGGGGGAGCTGGAGATTTGCAGTGTGAAAGACCCTGGGATTCAAACAATAGCTCAATTCAGCACGGTAGCGCTTAGCCAACTGTGAGCCGCCAACACAAAAGACCCAAACAAATTAGAGAACCCACGGCCTCTGGTTTTGACCTAAAACCCAGGCCCCATAGGCTGTCAGAGAAAGCCAGCGTCAATCGCCGTATTCCCGCTTTCAGGGATGAAGCTCCATCGGCCGAACGCGGCCAGGCACGGCAAAAACGGGGTTAAAAAAAAAAATCACGCACAACAAAGATCCTCTCCTCCGCCGATGGAAATCCACGGAGCCCGCCGCGTACAGACACGTCCGTCAGAAGCCATTCTCCAGCGCGGTCCGCCGCTCCGTGCACCTTCATAAAGGCTCCACACACGTATGTGTGTGAGCGTGTGTGTGAGCGCGCCCGCGCGTGTGTGTCGGCTGCGCGAGGCTGTACGCAGGCGTGCATGCGTGTGTGAGCGCGTGAGAGAGAGCGAGCGAGCGAGGCACGGATCCAGCAGCCGCGCGCGCGTGTGTGAGTGTGTGTCAGAGACGCAGGAACGTGAAAACAAAAGGCAGCGACGGCACGCGTTTCCTGGGAGCTGCTTCGTCGTCTTCCTCCTTCTTCCCTCTCCCGTCTCTCCTTCTCGATGGCTGGCCTCTCTCTCATGCAGGCTCAGTCGTGGGAGCGTTTTCTCTCTCTCTCCCTCCCTCCCTCTCTCCTCTCTCTCCCTCCCTCCCTCTCTCTCTCACTGGCTTGTCGTGGGAGAGTTTTCACCCTCTCTCTCTCTCTCCCCCTCTCTCTCTCGCTCTCTCTCTTTTGCTGGCTGTGTTTGCCTGCCCCCCCTCGCAGATGCAGCGCTGGCTGAGAGAGGAGGAGAGGGCAGGAGGCGAATCAGGCTCCCTGTCCCATGCTAATGGAGGAGTTGTCTTACGCTAGCCGCTCCGATCCAGTCAGGCTTTGCATTCTAATGTAAAACACCCCCCAGGCTGGCTCATCCCAGGCTCCTGGCCCAGCCTATGAGAGAACAGCGCGGTATTTACATACACAGCCACGCAATTTTACAAACTGCCTTGTGTCTCTCATGTGGGGGGGGTGGGGGGTTTAAAAAAAAGAAAAAAAGAAAAACAAAACCTTATCTACCACAGTGCTGTAGCCTTTTTGCTAGCTCTGTGTCTCTTCGTCTTCCTCCTCCTCCTCCTCCTCCTCCTCGCTGGGTCTTAAACGCACGCGGTCTGAACCCACGACGGGGTCAGCCTGGGGAACAGCTGCGGCCGGAATCCTCCGGAAGGTCATTAAAGGGGTCCTTCCGGGAGCAGGAGAGAAGGGGCTGGAGAGGGTGAATGGATCACTGGCTCCCAAAAATGGCTGCTCCCCTGCTCCCCTGCTCCCCTCCTCACAGCCCCCCGGGTAGGGAAGAGGGGTGAGCACCGGTCTCAGTGGTGGTCACACACAAAATAATTTACTGAGTGCTAGACTGGGAATAAGCTCTGTCAACTGGGAGGTACAGAGTACAGCTTCACCATTAAATCAGACTGAAGAAAAGCTAAATAATACAGCTATACAACTACAACTGTATTCATTTAGTTTCTTTGTATGGAGAATGCAGAAATGTAATACTACAGGGAGGAAACCCCCAACTAACATTTAGGTATGTATTGCCGGGCACAAGGTGGATTCCATTAACTGAAGTCATATTCACGGTTCCTGCTTTCTGCCCCAGCTGGATCCACTAAAGGAGAACACGGGGGCGTAATGTTTTTCCAATGAGGTAGAGGTCAGAGTTCAGTGGTCCGTGATAATGTGGACCTCCTCGCCCGCACTTTCCCACCCATTCTCCCCTGACAATGGGCTAACAGTTTAACAAAAATGTGCCTTTTAAGGGGCGTGGGGGGACCCTCCATGCCGCACTAATTAAAAGGCTCAGCAGAGGGACAGGGCTGGCTGAACAACCATGGAAGGACCAAGCCAGTTTCGGGGATGAGAGGGACATTTTAAGTACGAAACATCTCTGATACTTCCACACAGCTTTTTAGTAATAGTGATTATTTATTTCTAATTTGACCCTTTAAGGTGTACAGTATGACCACAAATATGTGATTAGACTGTTTTTAACTGATGCTGATGTACCAACCATTATGGGTAGTTGAAAGCAATAGTTCCTGAACACCGACTAGAACATTTAAAAAAACCTACTCTACAAAGGGTTAAGTAGGGACTTATTGTATAATTCTGGAGAAATTACACCCGTACAGTCCCCACTACTGACAATAACAAAGCACTTTTGCTTTGTAACCCAATAGGAGAAGCAGAAGAATGTCAGATGTCAAGTGAAACCACCAAATATTGTGCAGTTTAACCCCTGGGCTCAGACACACCTATTTTTCTCAGTATTGTCGAATTCTCTCGGAAAGGGGACCCTGTCCGCTGACGCTAAACAGACATGCTGCTGCGAAGACAGCTACGCACAGCGAGACGCATTTCAACGGAGACACGAGCAAAAGCGGCCCTGCTGTGAAATGTCAACTTTACCACATGTGTCATTCACATATAGCTACTGCAGCCTAGTTCTGTTTCATCAAAATTTGTCCTCGCTAACTATGTGCAGTGCTACAGCCTTGGGCTCAGAAGCCATCAGAACCAGTTTAAAAAACCAGTTGTATGACATCGTGAGGAGTGGAAATTCAGATAGGGAACAGATGAAATGTATTCATAAATGACGGCTGTCAAGGACCCACAGGAAACACGCGTTACGTCATAAACAACACACACAGAAAGTAGTAAAAGCCATTCAGTACATGTTAAACTTACATGATGCAGGCAATGATTCAGTACAATTTCAGAAGCAACATGCATTTACCAAGTCTTGAGATCTGTTCCACGTATTAAAACAGGCTTGCCAAAGATCTCACACCAGGCCCTCCCATCCACCACAAACCATAAATGTGTTTATTCAACCAGCATAAAATAAGAAACAACACCTCATTAAATCTCACGTAGGCTGTTAATGTGTCTGCAAAAACACATACAAACATGGCATGGTCAGCTTGTAGGGGCTACTAGCCAAGTCAATAAAAACACAAAATATGAGTGTACTCAGCATTCACCCATAATCTCTCATGGCAATAAACATCTATTTTACCATGTAGGGGACCATATACACCCATACAAAATGTACATGTGTTCAAAAACCACATGCGAACAGTGAAGAGTACATATGAACTATAAAAATTATCCCACTTATGAGATTAGAGCTGGTAGCCGTTGCTATTTAAAGCCACACGTTTTGTTTCTACATGTGCTAATTGTACTTCACATTTTAAAAGGTCAGTGCACATGTGAAAATGTGAAGATGCAAATGAGTCAACGTGATCTTCTTTTCACATGTGGAAATTTTCATTCACATGTGAAAAAGACAATTGCATGTGAGAATATCCATGTGAATATTAAACTGTGATTTGTTTTTCTTAAGGGTGAGACCCTGATGTGCACTGACTAACCAAGTCTGACCATTTCAGCTCAGCTACAGTGTGAGGAAACTGCAGAGTGCTCTTATGAATACATCATTCTACAGGAGGAGCTGTAGCCTGGTGCCCCGTAATAGCCTGCGCTGCTAGTCTGCGGCCAGGCGTATCACTCCTCCCATGCCCCGCCCCGCGGCCTCCGACCGTTTAACGGTCCTAGCGCTGCGCTTTAGGTCCCGCTGCACTGCTTCTCTTTCTCGGCTCATAGAGAGAGCTGGCGGCGGTAATCTCCGGCAGGACCCCAGCGTCTCTCGCGCTAGTTTCAGCTCGTATTTCAGCTCGTATTTCAGCCCGTGTTTCAGCCCGTGTAACGGCACGGCCGCCAGCGGTCGCTGGAATGCGGAGCCTCCGTACGTCATGTGATCCATCCCGCAACGGCTCGCCAGGTTATGGGGGCCCTCTCAACCAGAGGGAGGGCTGAAGCCCCGTGGATATGCCCCCCAGATCCCCTCCAAAACTAGTTCACATATAAACTTGATCACTTCGGGAGGACTTGGAATCTCAAAAAGATATATTCCTTGAAGAGTTGTGAGAGATCACCTCAGGGTCTGGATGGAATGTGCTACACATTAACAGCTAACAACCCCACCATCACACACCCCCACCATCACCGGCCTCAACCTCCTGCCAGCATCTCCCTGAACCCCATAGAACCCATAGCAAATACAATTGCGCCATCGGAGCTAGCTAAACTTGCTCAAACGTCCCTTTCCTGAAGCCAGAGAGTGCGGTCTGCCTACAGCGGCCACAGCGCATTCTCATAAAGAGATCCTGACAGCCTCAACACTCGCCTGACTTTCACGCGACCTCCTTCCCCAACGCGAGTCTGTCCAGCCAGTCCATTTCAACGGTCCTGAACTGGGGTAGCGTAGCGGGTCTACCCGCCTCGGCCAAGCCACTGTGGGACGGCCAACCGTAACGCAGTAACCGTGGCCAGCCTGCCGAGAGACACCCCAGTTTTTGGGAGCTGGTGAAGTTTCTGCGGCTAACCGCTCGCAAATCACACCCGGCTAGCGCCGCTCTCCCCGCCGCACTCCAGGTTCTGTAAACACGGTGTAATTACGGGCTTTAGCCAAGTAAATATACGGTGCCTGCTGTCTGCTGCCAAGCCACGACTTAGCGGTTTTTGCGAATACCGAGCCCTCTGCAATGATTTTACGGGGAATTTAAATGTCAATACTGTATTCCAATGCAAGGGGGGGACGGAAAACAGATTTCAAACATGAATAATGAAAAAATCTCTTTTTTTTTGTGTTATTAACGGGGCCTTAAATAGCTGGAACGCACTGGCTGCTGGTGGCACAGCAGCAATTTACGGCACCTAATTTCTTCCACATGAGTCTGAACGAATCCATAAATTGTGAAATGGAGCCATTAGAAAGGAACAAGCCCTATGACACACAGCGCAATATGATATACAAAACAGATATTGGTTATCACACTTAAACTCAACATCTTACCGCGAGCGCCTATTCACAGCATGAGCGATCGTGTTTCCAACACCAGCAATTCATTATGATGTCATTCTGCATGAAGTCCACACAGAATAATCCACTCAGGTGACCCTTTCAAATTTTCAATAAACTTGGAGTCTATAAACCTGCCTATATAGGCCCTTTGGCAAAACTGTCGTGTTTATACTGTGTAAACAATTTTTTTTTGCTAAACCTTCCTTCTTTTTTTTTTTTTTTACCTGATCACACATTCTGAGAAGGATATGAGGGGGTGTCATCATGGAAAAAGTTGTATTTATATGTATATTTTTATTTATGCAAATAAATATTGGAAAAGGATCAGGTTAATTTCATGATCATTACACACAAAATGCTACTGCTACTGCTAAACATATCCCATCTTCCACATGCATAAATAAACACAGACACAGACACACCACCGTATGCATGCACACACACCTCAGCTTGGATGTCTACTCTTATGAACCACACAACACAGACACTGGTCCACTGAAATTTCAGGCCTCATCCTTGCTGTGACAGCTGCTTCAGTTGTCATTCTCATGGGGTAAAATGTAAGGATTTCTGCCCATGAGGGAGTGGATTTGAAGATCTGTTCCTGGATCAGTACCATCATCCCTCTCCAGTTTCCCCAGATCACACATGGAGAGAAGAACAGCAGACAGTCAGATTCTTTAATTCTGGTTTAGAGAATGTTGCTGAGAAAGGTTTGAACAAGATGCAAAAATTGACTTCTGTGAACTGAATTTCTCAAACTGAAGGAGCACATCTTAAAGACGGCCTGGTGATCCCATAGTGCACCAATGACACCCTGACAACTGCTGAAACCTCCATATCCATTCACCTGATCGATGCATCATGGATGCCAGTAACTCTGAGCAGTGGAAGCACAGAAAAGACTTTCAATTGGTTCAGTTAGTAAGGACGCCATTTTGTGGCATCTTGTCATGGTCTTAGAGCTGAGGTACCCACATGAAGCATTTTGCCAAACTGGATGCTATTTCAATATCAATAAAAAGTCCAGAATTGACTGCAGTTATTATAATATCACAGCAGTACAACTGAGCAGTACTCACTATACAGGGGTTCTCCAGTCAGGTTTCCGAAAAAAAAGAAAACAAAGAAAGAAAATGGTACAAATAAAAGCAAGAGAAATCCTGTTCTGAAGGATTCAGAAGTTCTGACTCAGACATTTTCCAAGTTATTTAGATTTAACAACATATGTTTTCATGTAGACATGGTATACAAACAAACTGCTGCCTTTATTGAAACAAATTATTGTTAAAAGAGGCGTCTGAGGAGGAGGCGACATGGAGAGGGATCTCTGTTTACGAGAAAGATCCCTCTAAAACATCTGTGCCATTTAAAATGGAAGGTATGTAATTGAAGCTTATTGTGAAATAAAGAGCCCTTCAGTTACACTGAAAAGGCAGAACTCCGGAGCGTGTCAGAAAATATTTTCTGTTTCGTAGCACTCTGTGGCACTTTGAGGCGGTTGGAAGCTGACTCAAAGGGTGCTACAGGAAGTACTCAGCCCGAACCAGCTGTATCAGATTTAGAACACATTTAGCACCTTCATTTTTAATTCTCTCATTGAAATGTTACCTCTTTAATGTATATGTATTCACTGTTTTCCACAAAGTGTGCTTTTGTTTTCAGTCCATCATATACTGTATGTTTTTATGATGAGTCTCCTCATCCTGCCAAGATATTTTCACAGCAATTGCGACTGACAAAACCCCATCATCACCACCGTATAGTAATTATATTCACTAAAATACAAATTTTCGGGCCAAATTCACCAGGCCAACCTGCATACATCTGTGCATTCATTTTATTTAAGAAAAAAATGAAAAGCGTAGCGGTCCTGTTCAGCATTTTACCCGTAATACAGACGAATGAGACTCCATGAGAGTTTATTGTTCTCCAGGCACATATACTCTACTAAGCCTCATTATCGAGTCTTAGCACATGAAACGTGACTGTGCTCGGTACCATATAAATATTAGACGCTCTCGCTGCACTATGAAGAGTTGAAGCACAGCGGCCTGCTGTTTGGGGAAGTCCTTGTTCAGCTACCCCCTTCATTAGTCCACTGCTGCCTGTAGTCCTCTCAAAGAGAATCTTCCATTTGAAATGGATTTAAATCCTGGCCTGATTATAGTCAAGTAATCAGGAAGAAGCCCCTCCCCCTCTCTCCTCAACACTTTTATAACGGTGCTAACAGCAAATCAGGGATAAAATAGGCAAACACATGTCTGTATTATTGTTGATTTCTTTTTTTTAAATAACAAGGTTGCACTAACATCACTTTTTTCACTGATCTTCTGAAAAGTGGGTTTTTTTGTAATGTTTTTCTTTTCTAAGTCACTGTTAGACTAGAACTCCACTGCTTTCAGTTTCCAGCAATGATTGTTACATCAGCATTAGAATATTCAGATAAGAACACTCAAATCCCATGGGTTCTTACACCTTAAAGAGTTAATTCAGAATCCAAAAGCGGTGCACGTTCCCAGCTATGAAATCAAGTTAAATAAGGCCATCTGTGGGAATGTAAACCATGTCCCATTAAACTGGGCTGCTTTCAAATGTCTACACAATCAATAGTACTATCTGTGGTTGGGGTGATGTAATGACAGCCCAAGGCAGGGAGAGAACAAAACCCCCAAAAACACTCTGGAAAATCTGTTTAAGGATACTCACTGAATACGCTTAAGAGAGGATTCAACCTGGATTTAGTTTTGCGGCAATTTGAAATATTGTAATACACACAGTACACAGTTAACAACCAACATATGTGAGGATTTTTAGCTCTGTAAATAGTTTTTCAAGTTCTGCTTCCAGCAATGAAGAAAATATCTGCAATAAATCTCCCAATTAGTCACTTGAAACTCTAAGTGTTCAGAGCAAACATCTTTTCAGAACAAGGCATCCACAGATGTGGAAGGACCCTTTCTACAGTGAAGTGGTCAAGCCCTGAGATATATTTGGCTGCAGAAGTGTCCGGTAAACAGAGCAATTACTCACTAATCAGCTAAAACAACATTCTTAGATTTTAATTCCAAACTGGCTGTCAGCTCCTTAAGGTCAGACAGGTATACGTCACATGACCAACAGTAAATAAACAGAGCCTGTTTTTTTAGCTGCAGACCAAGTGCGTCACCTGAACCCAAAGAGCAGCTGTGAACTTGTCACCATTACTGTAGCAGCGATTCATCTAGGTGCTAGGCAATAACCTTTTCACAAACAGAACTCAGGAGCACATACATTAATTATTTATATATTCATATTCATATTCATTACAAATTAATATAAATGGAACAAGTGGATCTTGTTCTCAGTAAACAGAAAGCCTACCAAGCCAAGTCTATAACTATGTATATTTTACTCTTTGTTTGACTCTAAGACACATTAGCACTTCACAGTATTTATAGGGTATAAAAAATATCACAAACATTTTTAAAACCTTATAATTCTGTTTACACAGTTATTCTCAGCCTACAAAGCAAGATAGAGAAAAATTAATCCAAATGAGTCTTATTGACTTTATTGGTTCTTCTTACATGAGGTGTGAAACCGAACTCGCCGATGCTACGTGAGCGGTTTCCATTCCGGGATTAATGTGTTTGAATCTGGAAGCTTGTGCAGGGCTCGAGGCAGGCGGCCTCACGCTAATCCGGGCAAATGCTAAATTAATTTGGGACCACCCAGGGTCTGCAGCTTTACAATGACAAGAATATAAAAGAAAAAGGTCTTTCTGGGGACGGCTCCATACCATTTCATATTATCCCATATTTCATTGCGCTCGTAAGGTAGAGGGGACGGCTGCTCAGAGCCATTCATGATTAGGGTCACGTGCAACTGGAGTAAACAGAGTTTGTAGGAGGATACGCAGTGTATTCCCCCCTTTGCACCGTTATATTAACACGACAGGTCTCTGCTGCGTTTCCACATAATGCTGCACAACTCACTAAGGACATTTCACTTTGCATTTCAACACGTAACGCAAAGGATGGCTACAATGCTACTTGTATCACACAGTACTGTAGCTCCTAGCATGGTATCTATACCACACAATACTGTTGTTCCTAGCATGGTATCTATACCGCACAATACTGTTGTTCCTAGCATGGTACAGTATCTATAGCCCACAATAATATAGCTCCTAGCATGGTATAGTATCTATAACCCACGATACTGTACCCACAGTATGGTCTCTCAGCATCATCCCAGTGAATGTAATGTGTATTCTATTCCTGGGATTTTACACAAAAAGGAAACTTTCTGGGAAGACAATATACTCTGCAAGACATTTCTTCTGCATGTTGTAATGAATAATGGAGAGGAAATCTGTAAATGCATAATTTTACTGAATAAAGACAGACTATTAAAAAAGATATGCTAATGCACAAACACTGATGTTGAGAACACAGTGGAGTAATTTTTACCCCTGTTCTTCATTACCTTAGAATGCATTCTTTTACATTGCAGTGTGTTAAAGTAACTTATAAACGTTGGCATCAGGACTGCATTCTGTATTTAATTTCCCTGACACTCTGTTTGGCACATTGAGAGAATATCCATCGCCATCAATAACAGGTCTCTCAACCACTCAAAGTTAATATCCTCAGAAAGGCAAACAGACTAACATAAAAAATCTGTTTTGACAATTCAGACTGTAAAGAATCCCCCCCAGAATGTCAGTATGTTCCAAACTCATAAGGAGAATTTGACACCTTAATGGCACAGCTGTTACACATGTGTCTGTGTGTGTGTCTCCCTGATAGCTTTCCTTCAACTCTTTAAAGCATGAGGTCACAAATATGCTTTGATTACAATGTACTTATAATGTTCTACTGCACTGACAAAATAAAAAAAATAATAAAATAAAAACCTTTGAAAAAACGATAAGCGATAAGTCTGCACATGCACTGTACTTACATTCATATGTGGGATATGAAACCGGAGGAAAATCCTACATATTTTTGACCAAAGAAAACACTTGTGTGGCAGCAGCAAAGCAATCCTTGTGTTTATATGCATCTGAGAAAGTAACTATGTAAAGTTCATAGATAGAACACATCATCATCCTTGTCTGAAGTCCATGCAGCAATATTGATTCAACTTCTACACTAATCATTACAATGTAAAAATACATGTCTGTTAATATGGTTTGAAAGTATTAGTAGTGTAGTAGTATGCAATTATGTGTTTAGGAGTTTTGTATGAATCGAAACATTACAAAAATAATACAATTGGACAGGGACTCTATACAATCACTTTGTTTTGTAAGGCTGTTAGCGATTAGTCAGCTTTGTCACTTTAAGTAAAGTACGTAGACCCATTATAGGAGGCAGGCTTTTTACTTTAATGCTGCTAAAATGTTCAGTGGAGTTTGCACAGTAAAAAGCCCCTTTAAGAGCCATTCTCCTGTTAAGGGATGAGAGCAGATATCTTGACAAGAATTTGACAAGACAGTACAAGTATATGACAATTACTTCTTTGTGAACCTAGAACGACAAAAACAAAACAACACTGTTAACATGGCTCAAAGTTAACATGGAGCAAACTGCTTACACAAAACAGTAGAAAAGACTAGAGAAAAGGATCACTAGCTGTAATTCTTTGTGTCACTAACAAACACGGTCATATGACACAGTATGTGCTCTCTAAGGGAGTGTAACTGTGGTATTTAGTGATATTTGCCATCTTATAATGGCAATTTTGAAAAATATGAATAAGAAGCAAATCCACATTCAGTAAATTGTGCATTTTAAAATAAAAACTATTACAAAATAAATTGTCTGGAATCCCCAAACTAGGTTTCTTGACTGGCTAGCTGACATTTTAGAAACAAATTCATGCATAATAAAATTTGCGAATAAAAAACATTTGTAAATATCTATTAATTTAATTCTAAAATCCAACCATCAAAGTAGCTCCTATGCCCTCTAGTGGTAAATCAAAGGCTGAATTTTATTTTCCCGTTGAGTGTACTTCAGTATGAAAGACAAACGACTGATTTCTGTAAATCAAAAACACTGCACTTACTGCTGTTTTTGTATTTCATTTGGAAGACACACGTTTTCTGATATTTATTTTAAATATTTTATTTTTAAAATGCTGTAATGCAAACGTTCTGACTGATTTACTAGGCATGGATCGTGGCCTGTGAACCTACATAGCGAGCTGTCAGATGTAGCACACAACCCCGAAGGCTACCGGATGCTATTCAGACGGTTATCACATCCCAGACATTTGAAATTTGGCCAAGAGAGACAAAGCGAGTGATGTGCGAACAGCAGCCCTTTCAGTTCCACTGCACGGACGGCTTAAGAGAGCAACGTGCCGTTGGCAGAGAGACGGTTTGCCTGCAAGGCGGAACCAGAGCCGGGAACGAGACTGACAGTCATCACATCGACCCTGTTTACAGGCGAGAGAAGGCCCGGGGACAGACGGGAAGCATTCCTGATCACATACAAGCTTTGAGGTGCTGCTCTGCCTAGTACACTCCACAAGATGGCGCCATATTACATCTCCTAACAAGCAATGGCAGCGCTGCTAACAGGTAAATGGTAAATGGCAGGCATTTATATAGCGCCTTTATCGAAAGCGCTGTACAATTGATGCTTCTCCATTCACCCATTCATACACACACTCACACACCGACGGCGATTGGCTGCCATGCAAGGCCCCGACCAGCTCGTCAGGAGCATTTGGGGGTTAGGCATCTTGCTCAGGGACACTTCGACACAGCCCGGGCGGGGGATCGAACCGGCAACCCTCCGACTGCCAGACGACTGCTCTTCCTGTCTGAGCCATGTCGGTAGGACTGTACACATAAATCACTATTTTAAATTGATGGACTTTTTTTTTTTTTGCCCCAGAAAGCTGTTGTGTGTGACAAAGGACACTTTACGTATTTACAGATGTTGGCATTTGTGGTTTGTGCTGAAAAGCAAAAAATACAAATGTAACACCAACGCATCTGTTGTATTGCGAGCTATTAAATTGTAGTACTCTGTATTCTGGCTGCCAACTGTGGTATGCTAGTTTGGAAGTTGATGTATTCTTCAAGTGTTCCGAAGTTGATGTATTATTCAAGGGTCCCAATTGTATCTGTATGGTCACACTAGGACTAGGAACCGTACTGTCCTCTCAGGTCCTCTTCACACTTGTGTTTGATCTGCACTTCGTTGTACGTCGCTCCGGATAAAAGCGTCTGCTAAATGCCTTGTAATGTAATGTAATGTAATGCATCTATACAGCAATGTTACGCATACATAGGTCGTCTGTATGTATATCATCTGATGTTTCTTAAATAAGATGTTTAATCTTATTTATGCTCTGAATAATTTCCTGTGGCACATTGTAAGTTATGATGCAACTGTCTATATCAACATTACTACAGAGGTTCTTAGGAGTGAAGAGCTTTTGCACCACTTGAAAAAATATTATGGCATTATATTATTGTAAATAAATGCTATAAACTGAATTTGTTCCTATGTACAACCCCTGGAAACGTCACTGTACAAACTGCCTTTTGGAGTTAGATGGAACATCTTTTCTTTTCTAATGTCCATCATTGTATATAACAATAGCCTGGTCAGTCAAAATAATATCAGTGAACGTGAAGTATGAGTGCATTTTAAAGTTTACCATGGCATCATACATACTATGGGTATCTGGCATTGTGTATAAAAAAAACACTGGATTAGAATGTCTCTTGAATTTTCTCCTTCATCCACTAGAGGGCAGCACAATATCATGTACACATACAGCACACGCCACACCATGATGGAAGAATAAGAAGAAATGTATCCTCAAATTTGAAATAATCAGTAATTGTTCTATGTACAGCTGTAACTATGTAACTATGTACAGCTGTAACTATGTAACACACACTTTATATTGCTGTACCACAAAATACACGATCAGTCAAGTTTAATTAAGTTAAAGCAGCGCTTCAAAGTCCTCTGAGCGAGAAGGGAATGTGTACATTTCCAAGGTGTACCAGAGCGAGGGAAATATGTTTGCACTGCGATGGAATGGATGGGAGAGAATCCGAAAAGGCATACAGTAGCTGAAGTCCGCAATGATTACACAGTTGTGCACAAATCGTCTGTTTTCTTGAAGCAGTGGCACAGTAACAGCAAGTGTGTGCTTCACATGCTTGAGGAAATAACCCAAACGCCTGGTGAAGACTTACACATAATGTTGGATAACTGGTTTTACTGATGCCAATGGGAGTTTTGCTAAAACAAGCCACATCAATCCACCATACATCCTCTACATACCCGACCACATCCTCCATGTTCTGCCACAGACAGGCCTGCAGTTCAGGAGTAATAATCTTACAGAGCCAGTGGACATCTGTTCCTCACTACACAGAGATACGCCACCAATCAGCAGTGAGTGCCAGAACCTTCCCATGATGCACTCTGATAACCCAAACTCCTATGATTACAGGTACATGTATACACCACCTTCCCACCCCTGTACTTAGGGAAATAAAAGGCCATTGCTTAACTTTGAACTTTGGCCCATCTTGCTAATGACAACTCTCAACCCAGTATAGACTGCATGCAAATTCATCTCCACACTAAACCACTAAGACTCCCAACAGCCCCCCAAAGTGGAAACATTTCATATGTAATTAATGGGTAGGAAAAATGCTCTGATTAAACCCAGCCAATTTTATTATTAAAGGGTATTTTGCAGTCTGACAGTCTTTGAATTAACTGGTTCACACAGCAGGATTCAATCCAGGTATTCACCAGAAGTGCAAATTAGGGTAGACGTAGCATTCATGCTTTCAGTAAGACAAAATCTGAATAACAGAAGGCCAAACCCTTTTCTGCTATACAAAGCTTTTATGTCCAATCTTATGACATCGTTTCTATGGAGCTTTTCGTTTTTCATGCATCTAACATTCTTAAGGTTGTCTAAGCTCAAGGTTTGTCGTATAAGTCAACCAAATTGTATTAGAGGTTTCTTATTGCCATCTCACCATTTTTCTAGAATGGCTAGGAAATTTAGATACCTTCCTAGAAGTAGTGAGAGTAAGAATGTTTGCAAAGGCCTCCATGTTGCTATGGGGATGTGGCACACATACAGAAGTATAAAAGGATAGAAGTATAAAGGAGTGTAGAGGAGTCTTCTTGGGAGTTCTCTGACCCTGAAAGGTGATCCTTATTCTACACAGAAGTCAGGGGCAGGGGGGAGAGATACCTTTACATCCTGCTGGATAATCACAAGTCACTCAAGAGTGGAGACACCCAATGGAACTTAAAAAGCAGCCCCATATATATGAATGAATCCCCTCAAAGAGAGGCCCTAATGAAGCAGATATTCCCAGAAGGGTGGTGGTTCTGTTCTGGGAACAAACACAGAGAACCATGAACTCCATCAGTGACAAGCCTTTCCTTGTGTCGAGCACAGAACCGTCACGCCTGGCAAGTCAAACACAAAGGGTGCGACGCAACAACGCTGTTTACTGCCACATACACCGGAGTAAAACTGTAAAATGGTGCTTTATCCTTCCTCCAGAGCTCCTGCCCACAGCTAAAACCATAGAAGCTGAAGCAAGAGACGAAAAAGAAATCCTCATTCATCCACTCAGTCATTCAGGCTTTTACGAGCCCCATCCGGCTACACTTAATATGTCACTACGGTAGAAAATGGACGCCTGCTTTGCACCAAACAATGGCAAGGCCTGTGGGTAAAATAAAATAAAAAATCCATTAATAAATGCATTTGATAATATCGCCATATGTGTATTTTCAGCATGTGCCTTAGAGGTATTCTGCAAACATTAAAACAATGAGTGCTAATATGCCCTTCTGCTCTGACAATCAAGGGAAGGCCTTCAGACACACACACATTCCCACAGACAGACTCTTGTACCAATACACAATGAGCAGGAATGCCATCATATTGACACAAATAGGCTACTTGATATGAAGCTTTGCTCAACACATTATGTGCTATGTTTTCATGCCTCAGTTGCCCATACGACAGTTGATATAATTGCAAAGGCTGCAAACTGTAAGGAACTGCATGGATTACTACACGGATTGTCTCTCTTATTGTGCACCCCTGATCCACAGGATTCATTCATCCATTATCTTAACCCGCTTATCCTGAACAGGGTCGCAGGGGGGCTGGAGCCTATCCCCGCATACATTGGGCGAAAGGCAGGAATACACCCTGGACAGGTCACCAGTCCGTCACAGGGCACACACACCATTCACTCACACACTCATACACTCATACACTCATACACTCATACCTATGGGCAATTTAGACTCTCCAATCAGCCTAACCTGCATGTCTTTGGACTGTGGGAGGAAACCGGAGTACCTGGAGGAAACCCACGCAGACATGGGGAGAACATGCAAACTCCGCACAGAGAGGCCCCGGCCGACGGGGATTCGAACCCAGGACCTCCTTGCTGTGAGGCGGCAGTGCTACCCACTGCACCATCCGTGCCGCCCATCCACAGGATTGAAAGGTGATTTCAAAATGCAACAGTCTTTCGAGGTTAAAATCAAATGCTCAAAGTCATTATCAGTGTCTATAATTGTGAATCACCAATGTCCTTAGTTGCCACTGTTTCACAGCTAAGGCTGCATTCCTGATCTCATTGGTTTTCCACTTGCACAGATTCCAAAAAAAGACTTCCCACCGTGATGGATGGAATGTCCTCGGTTATGGAAAAACAGCTGATATTTCAGGAGGTATTTTGTAGCCGTAAAAAAAAAAAAAACACACACATTAATCATCAAACTCACCCTGAAGCCACAGCCTCTCAGCACACATGAGATCCTGTCTGGCGTGCACAGATAACCTGACAGCGATGTAACCCAAGACTTTTAGGGATACAGCTACCCTGCATTCCTACTGTATAGGAGCTGCAGCCACCAGCGAGCGGATGGTAGACATGCAGCCATAACAAACTTTATTGCTCCTTTTAGACCGTGAAAGCATGTCATGACTGTGCAGCTTGTCCAGTTAAGATCACAGACATGACAGGACGAGACCTCAATAAAGAGAAACGCAACAATGAACTACCACCATGAGTGAGACTGAAATCTGACACATGAAAATGGGAATCAACTCTGCTGTTTCACACTACAGCATCTTTTATAACACATAAATCATGGCAGGCCTTTTAGCCGTGCAAAACAAACAGGGACCTGGCTATTCTGAGACCACTTCTAGCACCATTTCTTCTTGTTTTTATAATGTACTTAAAGCAATAGAAGTATGTGATTGTTTATACACACATACACACAACATAAATTTAATTTTGATAAAACCGTGTTGAACACTTTTCATTCACAACCAGCAGGGTCTTGGATTTGCATGTCCATAAGCCTATAGGAATAAGAGCATACCCAACTGACTGGAGTAAAAAAGATTTTAAAAATAAATAATAATAATAATAATAATAATAATAATAATAATAATAATAATTAATTATATTAAATTATATATATATATATATATATATATATATATATATATATATATATATATGATTGTGGGCATTTTCTTTTCCTACACAGTAGTACTTGGATTAATTTCATAGAGACGTATGCATCACTTGATCGGAGCTATTTTTACTATGTTTACGGTGAAATAGGTCTAGCCCAAGTGGATCTGCTGTGATTTGATGAATCCAACTCGATGACCGTATTAGCGCATCACACAAAAATGCCCCTATTGAGCAAGTTCTAAAGCTCAACCAATTTAGCTACGGAAAATGCCATTCTTGAACCAGGTGTCACGTGTTCTGCGTGTCTGCAAGCCATTTAGGGGAGAATGTGGACTGTGTGCTTACCCAGGTATTTGATCTCGAATCCTCGCGGCGGCTTGAGAGCCCTCCTCATCCAGCCTTCTCTCAACACCTCCAGGTGATCCTCTTTCCCTTGGATTAGTAGCACATGCTCGTCAATCCACCCCAGGAAAAAGGTCTCCGATATGGCGTCTGTAACTTTTTTATTCCAAAAATGTTGCATGTTCTCGGCTTTGAAGTCCGCGAATATCTCATACCCAGTATGGTGCTCCTGCGGCTTCTCTCCTCCCGGTACCTCGGGTGAATCCTCCTCATCGGCCACCCGAGAGAGCACTATCGCCAGGGAGTGAGGTGCTATCTGCAAAAACTTATCCATTGTCTAGCTAGCGCATTACAGTCTGCGTGTCATGAATGATACCACGGTCCAACATCCAGTTGCAGTCTGTCTCATGTGGCGCTTTATTGCGTACTTTATTAAATTTCCAAAACGAACACATTGTTCCATCGATTCAACGAACGTTTATTTCAAACATAGCCAGTTACGGTGCGGAACAAAACGAACATGCGTGCGTTTTCAACATATTCCGAAATTATTTAATAACGCACAATGTATAAACATCACCACGGGCCTAAAATCCACTAGCCCAATAATCGCATCTCCCGTCAGAGCAACGATATAAAGCCACTTTCCTCACCTTGTTAATGAAGCATATCACGTAGCGGTGACCTATTTCGCAGGCATTTTTCGCAGACAAGCCTCCCCCTGTAAAAAGCGCATCGCCCTCCAGGTTTCATTGCTCCCCTGGACATGACATCCTTGAGAATACATCATTTCCAGGCAAGGAGTAAATGCAGCACCGAGTTATGTTCATACCATCGTGATTATCTAATGTATGTATTGCTCATGTTAGGTTACATGAGTGCAGAGCCGAGGATTTGGCTTGGCAGGTCCTGCCTCCTTCCTGATGCCCCAATGCCTGGTTCCTGATTCATCGTCACAGCAGACAGCTGCACAAGTCGTAAATGAGAAAACCGCACTCCACTCCCGCAGGTTCCGCCAGATGTTCGCGGTGGCTCCACCTACAGACAGGCTTCAAAATTGGGCACAGGGCAATGTCGCCCTGTAATAGCTTATACAAGATGAGCATAAACAGTCCTTATCCGCATACTATTAACCATTTTGTTAGCATATACTTCTGTCGAGGGAACGGTTTAGGTGCGTGCTGAGCAGTATGTGCATATTGCATGCTTTAAAAACAGGGCGTTTCATCCCTTTTAGAAAAAAATATTAAATATGCAAATTATTACCTCATAAAAATAAAAATCTATATTGACAATAATACATTGTTTGTCATCTTATAGCCTATACAATTTTCAAATATCTAACCCCGGACACATATAGTGATGCTAGACAGATTAATTGCCTATAGTCAATGTTTCCATTTTAACAGCCATGAAGATAAATATTTTCTTAAGGAAAGAACATTTGCAAGAACTGCCAGCCTACATCATAGGTAAGCATGATGATTTTGCTTGAGGCTATTTGCAGCTCTTCTATATATCCAAAACAAACACAGATGTGTATTTATCTGGAAACTAACCATAGCCAGTCCTGCTCCATACAACATACAATGTTTGTGCTGTCCACAGTACTTGCAGGTAGTTTTGCCTTTGATCATTGAGCACTGTGTAAAATGTAATTTATTGTATTTGCTCAATGGTTAATTCAGCAAAAGTTAAAGCCAGTATTGTACTGTATATTTGTTAACTGTATATTTGTAAGCACCATGGAGATAACTCAAGGACAAGGTGGAGTTCAGTTATATTGTATCGTTTACCATTTACCCCCCCCCCCCCCCTCCCATGTTAATATGTTGTCTGCTTTTGCATTGTGTGATAGATTTAATCTAGAGTGAGATCAGTTCAAACACCACATTTATGATTTCATGGAAGTTATTTATTTAACTTTAAATCCCACAACAACACTTCCTCTGTGTGTGCTCACAACACCTACAGCAGGCAGGAAAGGCAACATTCTCATTGGGATAGAGCGTGACGCGGAAACAAGATATCCTCTCCGCATACACACCAACCCTTCGAAAGATGCTGCAGAATCACTGTATTCTTAAATTTGTACATTCTGCTCTTCTGCAGGGAGTTGGTCTTCATTGAAGCCCTTTGGTCCTGAGGCAGCCTTCCCTCTGCAACAGCAGCTGATGGAAGGATTTCATAGACAGGTTATTTTTTCTTGTAACAACCAGAGCAGATTGTTTTGTGTGCCTGCTCTGTGGGACTTGATGTTTAGGTCTATTTGAGATACTGAGTCTTGTTTTCTTTGTGGGAGCCTTTTGAGTTCATTGATCACATTTCTCCAAAGCCCTCTTTGTTCAGACCTAACCGTGAGGTCCTCGCTAAGGTGTTCAGTTTCAGGTCATTTCCCCAGTGCCAGTACACCAGTCCACTGAGGCATGCCATTAAGTGTGCAAATAGGGCTCCCCACCAGAAACCTCACCTTTCCTAAAGTAGTTCTGCTCAGCCTATCCAGTACACAAAGTCCATTATTGCACTGTATCGCTTGTAAATTGGGTGATTACTGTAAGTGACTCATCTTCCAAAACTGCTTCAAATACCAGTTCATAATGTTACAAAAAGCAAAAGCTGAAGCCTGCCTTTGGATTTATAATTAGGTTAATGTGCCATTACTTATTTTTAAGTAGGTTTACGGCCCGACCAATGACAGAAGGTGGCGATGAGAAGGTGACCTCTTCAGCAGAAGACTGCAGGGTGATAATGCTATCCACTGCTCCTCCACCATTCAAGTCATTTCCTGAGGTCATTAATTTCCTAATGGAATTGGCCCTTAACACAACACTGTGGTGAATGAATGAATGCATGAATAAATTAATGTGAGAAACTGACCAGTTTAGGGACTGCACTTGGGAGAGGTCCTCGGGCAGTGCGGTGCCTCGTGTTTCGGGCAGAAGGAGACTCAGCAGTCCGATGGCCAGTGACAGGAGCCCCATCACGATGTAGGGGAGGGCCTTGTAATATGCACCTGCAGAATATTACCATATAGAGAGGGTCTGAACAGCGAAGAAATTATGCAAACCTTCTATGATCTCTTAGTTGATATACTGTCCAGTTAACTGTCGCTCTGGTGCCTGAAATCAGTTATCTAATACGTTGGATATCTCTATATGTATGCATGTTATGGTAATTAATGTGCATACAAGGAAATGGTATTATTTGCAATCACACTGGGGTGGAGGGGTGTTGGTGGAGGCAGTTGCAGTCCGAGGGTGGTTGTGGGACGGGTGACAGGGCTATGGTGACATGACATATGGTGAATGGTTTACGGAACAGAAAAACAAAACTTTAAACAAAACCTTAAACTTAAATTCTTAAACTATGATGGGGAACCACTCACCCATGAACGCGAGGAAGGGCGCGCTTACGCTCCCCATCTTGGAGGTCATGGAGCAGACGCCCACCCCCATCCCCCGCACCACGGTGGGGTACAGCTCCATGGCCGAGATGTACATGACCGAAAACGCTCCGGTGACCCCGAGCTTCCCCACCATCGCCAGGCCAACAATGACACTGCTCCATTCTGTCGGGGTACAGGGCAGACTATGCAAACAGTAACCCCACTAACAGATGTCCGCACACTATATTTTTGCTCCAATAGGTTTTGCAATGTTGTGACCAGCAAAGCTTGTGTCCTTGCCTGACAAAAGACCTTGCTGGTCGCAACGTTGCACAGTTTGCGACCACCGGTCTACGGACTACAGGACAAAGAGAGAGAGAGAGAGAGAGAGAGAGAGAGAGAGATTACAGGTCTTTGAAAGGTAAAGTGGTGGTCCATTACTTTCCGGAACCATCTGAGTGAGCAGCAGGACGGCCCCTGCCAGGAGGAGCGTGGAGGAGATGATGTGGCGACGGGACACCACCTTCAGCATGAGCCAGGCCCCCGTGTACGCCACCAGCTCCATGACGGCAGAGAGCAGGCAGTTGAGGTACGGGTCGCCGTTCATGTTGGGCGTGCTCAGGGACAGCCCCATGTAGCTGATGGTTACACTGAACCTGCGAACGGCGAGCAAAGACCACAGTGCGTCTCATTTATCCGCGGGGCATCGGTGAGCGTTACCGATCGAAAAGGGCCGTTCCTATCTGCAGGGCTGAAGTGGCAAAGGCTCCGGTCGCATTTAGCAGATGCTCTTGGTCCAACAATTTACATCAGGGGTAACAAGAATGCAGCCACTGTAACACCTGCTTCAAACACCACTATTCTGTTACAAGAGATGTTCATTCCTTAAATAAACCGAGGATGTCACACAGCTTGGGGATGAAAGCAACATGATGAAAATATAATTCTTCAAACACATTTCTCTCCTGCTGGGCAGAGCTGGAATGGAGGGATAACTGACCAGAGGATGACGTTGAGGATGGTGATGTTCCTTATCTTGCTTGTCCTGACCAGGTCCAGGTACGTATATGAGGTTTTGGGGTGATCAGTCTGCTTTTCCTGCAGTCAGAACGAGAGGAAATCATGGGGATCAAAAATCCCTGGTGCCGCTAGGTATAGCTATCATGTGAAACACAAAAAAACAGCTACATGACAAGACAGGGTCACAACAGAACTATGGATCCTCACTCAGTTAAATTGTGGCTAGACCCAGAGGAAGACTGCGTGTATTTCAGTGTCGTCACTTTCAGTGTAGTATCTGACCACTTGGGCATTTCTGTCCTCTGTGTAACTTGTCAAACCTCTAAGACCAATAAGTCTTAATAAATACCAAATAAAATGCTTACTGAGTGTATACTTCCATATGAGTGGAAAAACCGTTCTTATATAATGGAGGTGGTACCAAAAGTTTAGCAGAATCCTCCTCCCGAAATATAACCGCTGGAGGTCTGACACCGTTCTTCTCAGCTGCAGCCCGGACAATGTCCTCAGCCTCCTTCAGACGACCCTCAGCCAGCAACCACCGTGGAGACTCTGGAATAAACCTGTCAGTCACAGAGCTAAGTTTATCATACTATTTACCTTACCTACAAACACAGACTGACGCTGTGGCTTAAAGCAAGCTAGTCTTCAAATCATGAGAAACCATGCTTATCTCTGGCACTGTCTTTATATATTTTTTTTCTGTATTTCTGTCATCTCTGTAATGTACTTATGTATTGTGTAGTATTGTAGTATTCGCTGAAGTACTGTTTTGATGACATTTTCATGATCTACCCAGGGTCTTCAGATGAAAATTCAGATGAATATTAGTTCAATAGCTAACTTGTGAACATTAGCTCATTAGCTAACTCTGGCACAATTACATTAATGTGGAAACTGAAATGTTGATTAATGTGCATTGTCCCTGTTAAATAAATAAACAATAATAATAAATAGAGTTCTAGCCCATATGGCATTTCATGCTGTGTCCATGTAAACATAATTGGGTTTGCAAAAGCCATAAAGGTCCATTACAAGCACAAGCAAGCAGATTGCATGCTGGGAAGGGTCTCACCACCAGAGGGGCATGTAGAGGAATCCAGGCAGGGCCAAAACTAGCAGGAGAATTCTCCAGCTGCGGATGAAGTAGGCGAAAAGTGGAAGGACAGTGTAGCCCACCGCGTAAAACACACACATACCCATGGTGGAGAAGGCCAAGCGGTAGGATTCCCCCAACACCTCGTTACCTGTGGGAGAACACACGCTCACTGTGTCTGTACCAAACACCTTCACAGTTAACCATGCTAACTCAGCCCTGGATTCAACCAATCAGCTGTCATTAACTTTTGATTTGATTAAAGTGTTCGCCAATACAAATGTTTCTGTTTTCTTCACAGCATGGTTTGGGAAGATAGCAGTCACAAAAACCCAACCAAAAAAAGTACATTAATTTTAAATCAAAGTTAGGGTTTAGACTGAATATAGGCCTCAGTTTCTGCCTTTGATATACAGTAGAGCAGTGGTTTTCAAAGTTTGTTGTCCCAAGTCACACCTTTATATCGATTAAATTTCCAAGGCACACCATTTTTTCTACTCAAAATACTATGATGTGTACAATGCAAAATAAACTACAAAATGTGTATATTGCTTAACATGAGCCTACTTCTCAAATACAAACCACAATAAAAAAAAGCTTGACAAGATATATGGTTTTGATTTAGCAAAACAAAACCATATTTTATATATTTTAATAACTACATATTAACTCATTAATTCATAGATCACTCATGGAATAATTGAATTAGGCTATTTCATGCTTAGGACACATTCCACGCCGCACCTGGCTACGGCACACCGTTTGAGAATCTCTTCTGAGTAGAGAACAGTGGAGTGTGGCATTGGCACTTCATTTAAATTATTTGCTATGGCTTGTTATCATGAACTTTTTCAGGCAGCAATTTGTATTTTTTCCTTTGGCAACGGGTGTGGCACTGTTGCAGTGGACATCGAACAAGCATGTATATCTTGCATACATTCACTACTAAGTGTAGTAATGGAGCTGCATTGGTGCAGTAGTCTTGTTATTTGCACACGTTTTTTGGAAGTTTGGTTTACATGAAATCTATTTGTATCCTTACTCTGTCTGAGCGCACATCACAATTGAGCACACCACTATGGAGAATCCAAATTTGGTTACTAGTCTATCCACCGATTGTGAAAAAACTGCACTGAGCTCTTGCGGTGAGTTCAATTAATACTTAGGCTTACAAAAAGAACAAGTCTGGCTAGTGATTAGAATGTACCTAAGATGAAAGCAGTAATGTAATTGGAAATCTGTCCCACTCCAACGATGAAGTAGAGGATGGCAAACATCTCCCAGCTGACGGAGACCACCTGAATGATGGTGAAGATGGTTTGCACTGCCAGGCTGAGGAAGAATATAAACTTCCTGCCGAATCTGGAGGAGAGAAAGTCAGCCCTCATCACACACTCATCACTGTGATGGTGCCATTGCAAATACAGGACAGATCACACCATCTTACCTGACTAGCCTACTCTCTTATTGACACATTTGGTACGCATGTCGTTATAACAAAATGTCTGCTATTTTTATCTATTTTTTCTGTGTGTGTAGTGCCTACCACTTAGGCTATGTCAAACAGAAGGAATGTTTATAAATCCAATTTATCCAGAAACCATGGCTAACACCGAATTTTACTTACAGTCATCAAGGAAGCATTTAAAAGAATGTGTGCATTACTGAATATAAATCCCATTTAGACTTCATATTGTTGCTAAATTAGAATTATACTTGTAAATAATTTGTATTTTATTACGGATTTGCTTGTACCCATATCACTCTGAAGGACCAGCTGCACACCTACTGTAAAAAAATGTAACCTCTGAACCCAACTGCCGCCATTTTAAGTACCTGTCTGAGACCTGACCACACAGGATTGAGCCAGTAAATACACCCATGAAAAACACGGACAGGCTGAATGGAACTTTCCAGGCATCTCCACAGACAAGGTTCCACTGTAGGAAGGACAAGAACAGACAGATTACAGGGCGGCATGAGGAGGAATTCACCCTCAGGACACTGACCAAGCTCATTCGCGATTAAGCTTCCTGCAGGCAGACTAGCCCTCCAGCACCGGAGTTGTGCACCCTTGCTCTAGTCTTCTGAAAACAAGGTGTGTGCGATTCAGAATGAAAGCTCTTACCTCTGTTGTCATTGTGGAAATGTACCGCTCTGTGCTGTAATCCCAGCCATCCACGCATCTTTCAGTTTCATTGCCGAACATCAACTCTGTGACATTGAGCCTCTTATAGCGAGTGCACCGACTGTAGTCCAGCTGCCCGTTCACCTCCTCCATGGGCAGGGCCTGACTCTGATTGTATCCGGTCGTGTTCAGGTAGGGCAAACTGCAATGGTGCCGGGGTGTGTCCGAGAGGAACACCATGCACATCGCGCCATAACCATTGGGAATACTGCTGAGGCTAAGCAAGGCGAAGATGGTCTTCTGGAAGGGCCCCCACTCCCCCAGGAAAGAGGTGATCTCATCATAGTCCCTCATTGTGAGCCCTGAGAGTGAAGTGGAAAGGAAAGACAAAGTGTGTGGTGAGCCACACGTCAAGAAAAAACTCTCCACATGTACAGTATGCAAACAAAGCAGGGGAGGAGAATCACTGTGCAAATAGGGAGAGGTGCCCTATGAATTTCTGTTAAAAGATGTTGATTTTAGTGCTGGTTATTTTATTTTGTTTTACAAGAGACAAGGGGTGTGGTTATTTATTTGGATACCCACTTTCCACTTTGGCCCACTTAGAAGGCAATTTCAGCCTATTTGCTACAAGTCCTATAAAACTGTCAACATCCCAAAAACAATTTACTGCACACATATGTTTGTACTGCAAAAAAAAATGCTGAAATTTCAGACAGAACAAATTTATGTCAGAGCATGAACATACAGTGTACACAAAACATTTTTAAAAAATGACGTGTGTTTTTATAGTTCAACACTGAATATCTCAATTTCATCTGAATGTGTGTAAAATATTTGGTCAAGATATCTACAGGCATTCAAATTCCACATTTTTACAAAACTGCATCCAGGTGTCCTCAAATCTCTCCAAATACGAAACATCTGCATATCATTTTGTCCAGACACATGAATGATCAGAAAAGGTAACTTTCCTATTTAACCCAATTTTGCTATACAAAATGTAAAGCAAATGAACCTTTACGTATGTTTCATTCACATATATGAGAGTATGTTTTATAAACTATGCCCAATGTGTAGAAAACGCTCTCCAAAAATGGTTACTCACCCTTACGAATTACAAAATTTGGGTAACTGTAGCCCCGTCGCCCAAGTCCAACGCAAATGCTCACTTGATGTTTTACACGTCTGAATATTCATTCTGCTATGCAAACGCAGCAATATTACCAATCTCTGCGTCGCCTGTATATGACACATTATACCTGGTTAGAAACAGTAGAAACTCCCCTGCAAGATCACCAAGTTTAAATTAGTTCTCTCCTGAAATGACCTAGTAATGCATATACACAACAACAACAACAACAACAACAAGTTGTTCAAGACTACAGTACCGGCAAAGCATAGTTTTCTCGAAAACGGATTACGAAATAAACTTCATCGTTAATGAGATAGCAGTCGTAGGTTCATAACCACGTGAGATATTTTGTTCCATAAATGTGTCTGCATCGAATACATTTCAAAACAAATGTGTAGTTCTACGAAACCGGAATTATGTTGCCCGGGCGTGCAATAAAAGGGAGCTATGAAAAAACAACGTGTTTATCCATGCAACTTCTGAATTGTATATTTTTGTTCTTATATTGGAACATGTTTTTTACGTAGAGAACTGGTATCAAGGATCGTTGGAATGTGCGTTTTATTGTCTCAGTCTGTGACTTGACCAGCGTTGTAAACCGTTAACATAGCATGGGGATCTACCCTCCTGTAGGTTTTCACTCCAACCTTCGAAAAGCACGCATTATTCAACACCTTGATTAGCTGCTAGTTTGTGAAAGTAGGTGTGCCAAATTAGGGTTGAGACGAAAACCTACATTACCTTACTGTAGATCTCCAAGAACAGGGCAGCCCTGGTCTACATAGTTCGCATGACTAATAAATGGGAAATACTACCTCTCTCATACTGCACACCTGGATGGCTTATTGGCCCTGTAGCCTCAGGTAAGGCAAGTTTGGCCTAGCCACTGATGATCGGCTTTTCTCGCCAAAAAGCACTAGGCTCTTACACACTTTGACAGAGTTCACCCACACTTTGCATTTAGTGGTGGAATGTTGAGAGAAGAGGACAGCCACATATTGGAGGGACTGGAAAAGAGAGACAGCCATTGCTGAATGATGAAGAATACACGACTCTAAGTTTAAACGGGTCACATTTCTTGTCAGGAGGTGACATTTTTCTGAAGATTTGAGAGAAAAATTAAAATTACTTGGCTATATTTGGTGGTTATATAATTTGCTCATATGTGACATAAGTTCAGTCTGTTGCAATGTCATGCTGAACATGAGTTCTAGGTATCTGTACTAAAGCAATACAAGTGTAATGATAGAGCAGTTGCAGTTTATACACCAGTCCACTAGGGGGGCTTTATCATTGAGACACACAGCCTCCTTAGTAACAAGCCCAGGAAATGGGTGTCCGTCATGTTGAGATTCGGGAACCTTCATCTCGGATTACTTGTCTGTCATAGTTCCCCTGCATTTCAGACCAAACAGCAAACTACTATACTACCAATAGTAGTTCAGGACTTGCATTGAATATGTAGAGGTCAACAGAAAAAATTGTAATCAAAGCTTTTAATTCATGTGAGGATTATTTAAAATATATATGATTCCCAGAATGCCAATTGCTCTTGTAGAACAAAAGTGAGTATAAACAAGATTCCTACTTTGGGGAGCAGTTCTTCTACTCTGTTCTCGTGCTTTCTTCATTAATCAGAAACTACAACTAATATTACACCTGACATAATTCAGCAACATTAGAATCCAATCCACATTTTCAGGAAATGTGAATGTCTTCATGACCTTATTTCCAAAATTCCTCCTTTTTAAGTGCATTTTGTTTAGCTAGGTACACCAGACAGATAAAAACAAATAAATCAGGAACTGATTCACTCAATTGTGAAGTAATTGTGTCCATTTATCAGTTTACTTAAAAGTATTTTTTCACTTAAACTGGTCAAAGTTATAGACACTTACATTTACAACTGTGTGCATCACTATAGTGCAGTACAATGTTTGAATATAGGGTTTGCGTTTTACCCTATGCCACAATGTATTAATCAGATTTAGCTAAGAAATTAGAAAAGGAAAGGTATAACCAACAGACATTCTTGCCCCTTAAGAACTGAGTTTGAAACTCATAGTTTATATACATGTTCACTGGAAGAGAATGCCAGTCGCTTTCTATATACATGTTTTAAGGTCTGTTAAAACGTCATAATCTAAAAGCATCTCTGAGCACTTCAATTGCCAACTTTAAAAAAATAATTTGCAGTTCAGTCTTTACCTGCTTTTCTTGCATGGAACAACCATCAGCCAGCATAGAAATTCCCTGAATGCATAATAAACCGTCCAACAGCCTATCCCTCATTTACCTAATTTGACTGTGCACGTATCCAGTGATCTTCTGAGCACACTAATCCATAATAAGGAACTATCTGGAATTATTAACTTCACTTCAGGTCGCTCTCTGTACCAGAATATTTCTGCATTCAAAAACCTTTTTTCAACTGCCTTCAGTGATGTACCAGTTTAATGTACAGTGGGGTCCAAAAGTCCTGTGACCGTAAGCTGCGATTTTCCATCTCACTAGGGGATACCACAGTGACCTCATCCCCTAGTGCAAGAAACCTTGGAGTGGTGATGGACAACAGGCTGTCCTTCTCCGAGAACATCGCTACGGTGACCCGGGCGTGCAGGTTCTTCCTGTACAACATCCGGAGAATCCGACCCTTTCTCACCACCTACTCCACTCAGCTCCTTGTTCAAGCAATGGTCCTGTCCCGCCTGGACTATTGCAATTCTCTGCTGGCTGGCCTTCCAGCATCTGCCATCAGACCCCTACAACTGATCCAGAATGCTGCAGCCCGTCTGGTATTCAATGTTCCCAGACATTCACGTCACCCCCCTGCTCAGCAACCTCCACTGGCTGCCTGTTATGGCTCACATCAAATTTAAAACTTTGGTGCTCACATAACAGGCAGTTAAGGGATCAGCCCCTGTATATATTCAATCCCTTATCAAGACCTATACACCAACAAGACCCCTCCGTTCTGCCACTTCGTGCCGTCTGGCACCTCCCCCTCGCCACGCCTGCACTTCACGCTCAAGACTGCTGTCTGTCTTGGTCCCACAGTGGTGGAATGGCAGAGTCTCTGACCTCCTTCAAGCGCAGACTGAAGACTCATCTCTTCATCTCTACCTTTCCCTCCCTCACTCACCACCATGATTAGCCTAAGACTGTAATGGCATTTATGTATAGATTGTATAGATATTGTTGTTTTTTATTGGCTGTTGTATTGTTGTATTCAAGGTATTCTAGCTGCCAACTGTGGTATGCTAGTTTGAAAGTTGATTGTACTATTCAAGGGTTCTGATTATCTGTGTTTACACTAGGACTCGGAACTGTACTGCCCTCTCAGGTCCTCTTAGCACTCATACTTGTGTTTGATTTGCACTTCATGTCGCTCTGGATAAGAGCGTTTGCTAAATGCCATGTAATGTAATGTAATGTAATGATTGACATACTGAAAATAAATAATTCTCATGCAGAAATAATTTTATTTCATAAGAATGGTCAGAAAATGTTCTGAATTTGTGTCTACACTTGCACATGTAGTATAGTACAGTCTTATAAAGTCTTTCAATGTTACTGAAACCTAGTTAATACATGTAACAATCACAGAATATGATTGAAAAGGAATTTAATTCACAGTACATCACACACCTGAAACATTAAATTTCAAGATTTATGGAAAGCTGATAACAGTTAATGTGGTTTTGTACAAGGTTGCTGCCAAAAGGCTTGGATCACTTCATGTGTTTATGTTTGTTAAATGTCTAAGCAGCAGCGATGGACGCCTCGTCTTGTCGACCCTGTGGCTGAAAAACATGAAAACAAGGAAAAAAAAAAATCAAATATACAAAACTACTATTCAACTGCACATCTCTTCTAGAGTCAAGTTTTGCATTTAGTATTTCCACATCCTTGAGATATGCTCCTTGCATGACAGAAAGAGTATACATAGACTGAAGCAAAATAATTAACATCGCATTGCTATCTGGCCATCAGACATGCATTACAGCCAATTGTTAGTAGCTACAGCGGTGCTATCTGTCAACTACGGTGAACTCCTCTGCATAAAGAAAGTGCATAATTACCACCACGCATTAGCAAGATAACATTAGCGACAGCACCAGTAATAGCAGCAGCCCTTGTTATCATACATCCCTTGTCAGCAGAAAGGATGCTAATAGCGCTAATATACTCATTGCGCCTCTTCATAAAGAAAGTAACACAGTACATTAGTAAGATAGCATCAACAGCAATGACTCTTTGTTATACATTCCTTTACGGTCATGAGCAGAAAGGACGCTAATATTCAAACACGTCGCTAAAGCTAATCTCTTGGTTGGCGTACCTTCACGAAGATGCGGGAGGGGAGGCAGCGGCGCAGCAGCTGGCTGCTGACGCCGGGGAAGCGCAGCAGGTTGATGTTGAGAGAGGGCAGGCTCTGGTATCCTGCCATCAGCGGGTAAAAGTTATACAGCATCTCCTGTTCCGCACCGGGGAGAATCCGCAAACGCACCTGCAGGAGACCGCGCGAACATACCGGTGAGCCATACGGACACGCCATGACTCAGCGACATAAACAAGCTACTTATTAATTTGGAGCTCAGGAGGAAAGAGCGGTTGTTCAGCAGTCCGACAGTTGCCGGTTCAGTTCGGCCCTGGGTGTGTCAAAGTCTCCCTGAGCAAACACCTAACTCCCAATCGCTCCTGATGAGCTGGTTAGTGCCTTGCATTACTGCCTATCACTGTTGGTGTGTGAGTGTGTGTTTGTGAATGACAGGCATCAATTGTAAAGCGCTTTGGATAAAGTGCAATATAAATGCAGTCAATTTACCTTCTTTTTTGTAATTCATTACCACTCTGCTCGTTGATAACCATAAACCTTTGAAGAGTAGGTTTTTTGTGATGTTTATATATATAAATAAAAAAATCTAAGTCATTGTACTAGAACTTCATTGCTTGAGTTAGCAGTAGTGATTGTTACGAACATGTTGAGAACATTTTAATCACATATATGTGATTTCACACCTTAAAGGGTTAAGCTAGCGGCATCAGAAGTGTACTTTTACACCTATCCTCAGGCAATAAAAACATGAAAGATGGTTAATAAGTTAATGCTGTAAAGTATGTTGTTCTACATTAAAAAGAAACAACATATGAGGCTAATAAATTACAACGCTTTAAACATGATTCACAGAGAATTGCAAAGCACATTGCAGCAGTTAATGTGTATGTGTAAAAGCTTTTGAGATAGATGGTCGTATATCTCATAATATGCATATGGGCCAACAGTCAATACGCAAGAGAGCAAGAGAGATGGAGGGAGGGAGTGAGAGAGCAAGACAGTGGCAAAGGAAAAGAGGGACAGAGAGGGAGGGAGGAAGGAGATAGTAAAAGAGTAACAGTAAAAGAGAAGTCAAGCAGAACAGAAAATAACTATTTTTCTGAAAAAAACTTTGATTGGCATCAGTGTCAAAAATCAAATTTTCACAACTGCTACAACAGAGGGCTGGCCGTACAGTAAAATGACTATGCAAGATTTGACAAAAAATATTGAGAGAGAGAGAGAAAAGTGAGAGTGAGGCAGAGAGAGTGAGAGAGAGAGAATGAGATGGAGAGCAAGAGAGATAATAAGAGGGAGAGCGATAGAGGGGGAGGGAGAAAGCTACCTGTTTAAGTCCAGAGAACATGAAGGCGTCACTAGGCTCCACAGACATCTCAACATCCTGCACCAGACTGGTGCGGTTGTGAATGTGGTATTTCACAGGCAGAGACTCTCGCACTCGACCGAATGAAGGCAGCTCTACAGAAACACAGAACAGACCATCAGCACAACACACACTACCACCAGATAACAATAATCCTGCCTGATTTCACTGAATAATTTACACAAAGTAAGCGTATAACAAGACCCCTTCAACGTATCAACAGATTTAGCAGGCTTCAGCAAAATGGACCTTTTGGCAACAGAATACTTAATACATTTATATAATAATTAAATTCAGGGGACAGATAAACAGTAATTCACATTCACGGGAACATTCTATATCTGCATCAGCATGTTGTCGTCCAAACGTATGCTCTTATGTAAAGGAACGCACTCTTACGCACTTACCTGCGTGTACGTATAACGGAATGGTCTCGACTAGCACGTGTGGGAGATTAACCACTGTGTGAACGACCGGAACATCCTCACAAGTGGACTTCCTGAAAGACAAAACGGCAAAATGTTCCAGACTTTAGGAAAATGTGCATTACCCAAGTACCAAAACTCACCGGCAGGTAGATGCACGGCGGTTATTTACTGTATTTTCACACAGAATCGATAGCTCATCCGATCAGTGAAAAGCTCCAAAATGAGCCCACGCAGGGCCTGAACCACAACCCAGGTGGACGAAGAGAGAGCCAGCACTGACCGCTTCCAGGAAATGACATACTGCCCCGACGCCACGCTGCTCGTCCCGTTGAGAATGGGGGGGCAGCGGAGAGAGAAGCACTCGCTGGCACATTCGCCCGTCTCCAGGACAACTGCAGGGACACATGACACCACAGAATATGACTGGGCGGTACACAGCGTACTAGCTGATCCAAGTATAGACACTGTACAGTGATTGCAGTATCAGCATGGTTATAGGTTTCTAAAAAAAGAATGCATTTGTTTTTACCAGTGAGGTGGTGTTCCAAGAGCAAATGTTAGATATGTTTTGAGACCACGTGAATCTCTTGAATCGTGTAGTGTGTGGTGTTCAAACGTCTCACGGGTCCGTGGGTTAAGAGTGCAGGCTCATTCTGGGCTGCACTCAAGAATGCTGGCAGGTGTGTCGGGACACAGGTGTACCCCAGAGACGGCGGAACGTACCCCGCTCCACCTGGGACTGAGGCTGGTCCAGCGCGGCCATGGTGGGAGCCAGCTGGAGCTGGCTGCTGATCAGGTGAACGGGCCAGGGGGACGCACTCAGGATGTCGGTCATCAGCAGGAAGGGGATGTCCACGTACACCCGGTCCAGGTGCTCAAACTGACGACGCAAACACAGACCAGTTACAGCTGGTTAGTGTTAAGAGTTAAACCAGTCAGAGCCTACACTTTTCACTCTGTGGGGAGGCCCCTTTACATTCAAACAGCGTGTTTATAAAAGGACATTCTTAGTGAGGTTACTCTGGGACCGTGCACGCCTGCATGGCAGACCAAACTACATCTCCAACCGGACATTTCATGAGGGCAGCAGTTAAAGCCACAGGTAAATAGACTGGATGAATTCCATACTGTGGCCCTTAAAATTAGCACAAAGTTTACGACTTAGCTAGCTACCGCTATAGCAATCAAGGACCATTGTAAAAACAAAATCACTTCTCGCCAATGCAGTTTGAATGGGCCAATCACCATCTTTAGCGATTTCCTTTCTATAAATGGATACAGCAGTGGAAGTTTTGTGCTTTCTTGTAAATTTCTTTCAGGTAATTCAGTTCAAATAGTTATGGTTTAAATAAAGTCACTTCAAACTCACTTTTGTGGACACAAACTTCACAGCAACTTCGAAAGGAATGACGGTTTCAATGGTGACCGTTTCATCCTGGGGAGGACAAACAACATGTCAAAACTTAAACTAACCGCGGAGCGATGAACACATTTCCGAGACGAACTCGAAAGGCGGTTCTGTGCTCACTTTGTGACACTTGCAGAGGATCTCCTTGTTCTCCACAGTGGTAGTCACAGCATAGGCCACGTGAAACAGGAAGATTCGGGATCCAGTTGAGAGGCAGCGGATGTAAAGGGGCTTTTCCACCTGCCGCACACACACACATGCGCACACACACGCACACACACGCACGCACACGTTACATAATGAGGAAGAAGAGTTACGCTGTGTTCACAAGGATCATGGCAGACTGTAGAACAGCACCTTTGGGACTGTATGGGGAAGGAAAGGGCAGGACGGCGCAATGGCAAATAAAATAGACATCGCTACAGGGATGTTGCTACGGGGATGTTGCTGGGTGATTGTTCTATAATATAGTGGCAGGCCTGTAAAAAAGGTACAGCTCTGTACCCATGTTGGTAAAATGTCCTGCTTTCTGTGTCCATGTCGTGTTGTGTCGAGTCACATCCGGTCTGGAATTATTTTGCATATAACAGTTATGCAACTGTGATAAAAATTGTTTTAAATTTAACATTTTTTTAAACTTCAATGGAATGTGCCATCTGCCATTGCCATTCACTGCATTCTTGGCCGTCCTAATCAAGTTTTACCATTGTGCACTCATCTACTATAATGACGTCCCATTTGCCGTCTACTGCCTACTGTGCTCCCTGTGAGCGGAGCATTTTGGGTAATGAGTGAGGCATGGTCACTGCAGTAACGCTGTGGCCTTACCCTCTGTCCCGGCTGCAGGTCTCCCACGGAGATGTCTGGTAAGAGCGCGGGGTGAGAGTCCTCGCTCATTTCAGAGCTGGTCAGAGTGACGTGGGTCGTCTGCGTCAGGTTAGCATCCTGACCTGCAGGAGGGAGGGGAACCAGGGAATGTAGACTCTTTCATCTCATAAACAACCAATGCAAGTCAGTCTAACACCCCTAACCGTGACTCGAACCCCCCCTAAAGGACGTAAAAACAAAAGGTAAGGGGAGTTCCAAAATCTTTAATCAAGTAATTAAAATGAGTAAATATTCAAATGTGTTTCCCCAGCTTTGTCTGATGTAAAGTTGTACTACAACTTCAAACACCCCAACAGTGGGTCATACCATTCCTTAACAGTTGAGATTGCCTGAGCGAGCTTGACTCACTCATTGCATTAGCACATTCATTTCTGAGAGAGAATGTACCACAGAGTTCAATTACAGGGGAGCCAGGCAGAGCTTGGAGACCCTTGCTGGTTCAGAGTGAAACTGACATGCTCAAACAGTTCCTGAAGTGCTAATCAGGGTTTGTAATGCAGCTGTGGGTAATATTCAACTGCATCCACGTCGCTGTTCTGGTCTCACCTGGTTTCAGCCCGGCGGTTAGCTTGACGTCTCTGACCAGCGCATCCTCCTGTGACTGGATGGTGACCTTCATGCAGTAAATCTCGTTGTTCAGCGCAGGGGGTTCATGGTGGAGCTGAACGGACATCCTGGGCACCCGAGAGATTATCCTGGAAGAGAAGAAACAAACAATCCATCTTTACACTCAGCAAGTATGCATTACATGCCCACTTACTGCAGCTTTTCTGTGATTTCTTCACACAGAAATCCCACACAGACATCAAGCAAATATAATGACGTGACAAAACTGTGCTTGGAGTTTTGTCTGCAATGGGAGAACCTAAAACCAAGGTTCTAGGAGCTAGGACTTGTCCTGTTAAAGCGCTGTTCTAGTTCATTAATGGAGCGGAATGGTCTGGAATCCGGACAGCGGCCGGACGGCAGCGTCTCATTGGACGCCAGTGACCGCCCGTCTCGCGCTGAGGGCGGAGACAGGACGAGGACACACTCACATGGTGCTGGCCTGGATGGACACAGTCTCCCAGGCAACGTGTTGCTCCGGGAGACGGCCCCGCCTCTTGAAGGAGCGCGTGGCCTGCAGAGCCTCATGGGTAGAGGCCGCGTCGCCCCCTCCCCCGCGCCAGTTCAGGAAGACACAGCGTCCGCTTTCGTTTCCCAGCATCAGGTCCACCCCGGTGATCTGACCCAGACAGACAAACACAGACGCACTTAAACCTCACACGAGGGCATCTAGGCAAACACTGTAGCTACACGAAAGCTTGTTTAGGAACAATAGCCCTCTGTGCATTAAAATACATCATAAATCAAGCAGTGACTGTTATATTCAGACCAAGTCTCTTCTGTCGCATTAAATCCCAAATTTCACTTTTACCTCGATCTTCTTGCCCACGTCCTCTGTCTGGGCCACAAATTTGAAGGCATATTTCCGCGTCTTTCCGGGGATCAGACACATGTTCTCTTGTGCCGAGGGCTCCAGACCAGGGCCCTCCACCACACAGTACTGGTTATACTCCTACAGACAGACAGTTAGACACTCAAGTCAGACAGGTGGACAGACAGGCAGTCAGATAGTTAATCAGTCAGTTAGTCCTGTATTGAACTGAATTTGACTTGCTGGTTACTTGGTTATTTCCAGCGGTTCGCTGTTTGACTGAAGTATAAACAAGGTTGGAGACTTAAAATGGGATTATCATTTATTTGCAAGAATTAGAATTGAAATATGTTAAAATAAATCTATGATATTTAGGGCACTTCTGTTGCTTGCTCTGTCAGGCCTCTCACTCTCAGCGAGTTAAAGCAGACTGGGCTGGTCGCCCCGCTCAGACCCAGCTCAGACCCAGCTCAGACCCCGCTCAGACCCCTCTCAGACCCAGCTCAGACCCCACTCAGACCCAGCTCAGACCCCGCTCAGACCCAGCTCAGACCCAGCTCAGACCCAGCTCAGACCCCTCTCAGACCCAGCTCAGACCCCGCTCAGACCCCGCTCAGACCCCGCTCAGACCCCGCTCAGACCCAGCTCAGACCCCGCTCAGACCCAGCTCAGACCCAGCTCAGACCCAGCTCAGACCCAGCTCAGACCCAGCTCAGACCCCTCTCAGACCCAGCTCAGACCCAGCTCAGACCCAGCTCAGACCCAGCTCAGACCCAGCTCAGACCCAGCTCAGACCCAGCTCACACCCAGCTCAGACCCAGCTCACACCCCGCTCAGACCCCGCTCAGACCCCGCTCAGACCCAGCTCAGACCCAGCTCAGACCCAGCTCAGACCCAGCTCAGACCCCGCTCAGACACAGCCGTACCTGGTTGCTGAGGCTGACGCAGAGCTTGGAGAAGCGGACGGGGTGGGGGCAGTCGGCCCGCAGGTACACGTGCAGCTCCACGGGGTTATCCACGTGGAAGCTGGGAGACAGGAACTTGGCTTTGCACTGAACTGTAAGACACAAATCAACAAAAACATGAAGGTTAGGCTGCTTGGAGAGTCATGTGTGGTCAGCCAACCTACACTGTATACTGTAAATAAAGGTAAAATAAAAAAATGTCAAAGCTGTGTCTTTTAGCCTCATCATTTTAACACTTTAAATTTTTTGACAGACACCCTTATCCAGAGCGACTTACACTTCTACATAGTATCCCTTTACACAGATGGATATACGCTGAAGCATTTCAGCTTCAGTGCCTTGTGCAAGAGTTCAACAGCAATGCCCTACCTGAACTGGCAACCTCTGTGATACAAATCCCTAGCCACTACATTACACTGCTGCCCTGTCACATTACTGAAAGGATAAAAGGGGAAGTTGTCCGTTGCTTTAAATGAGTACAAATAAGTTCATGACACCCAGAGGAAATTGAGTGAGAATGAGCGAGGAGGTGTGGGCGAACGCCTCTCTCCGGGCTGCTCAGTGGTACTCACTGAAGGGCACGTAGTGCTGCACCTCGATGGTGAAGGCGTTACTGCCGGCCAGAGCCACGCGGTCGCTCCACAGGCTGTGAGCCGCTTTGACCGCGCTCGCATCGCAGTCAGGCTCCGCCTCGGGAACCTCGTTCTGCGAACGGAGAACACGCAAACGCGCTCTGAATAAACCCCCTCACACCTGCCCCACTCCTGTGGCTTTCACAATCATTTTACACTCCACAGGACAACTCACCATCAGCACTTTTATCAGGTTTTTCTCAATTCTGGATTTCTGGTCATCCCGCAGAGTGGAAGCTGAAATTCAATTTGAGAGGGAGAAGATTAAAATGAGGGGGGTAAGTGTACTAATTTGGGGTAATCTGTGTGAAGCGGCACTTTAATCTGCCGTTGCTGAAATCGTGAAAACCTTCTATCACACGTTATGTCACTTCATTACAGCCAGCAGTGTGCCTCTGCAAGCACCATTCATTGTCTGTAAAGCTTTTACCAAGACTCAAACCCAAAGAATATACAACGGCAAAATAATAAATGAGTATCAGGCAGTAAAACATCAACTCGCAACCTCTATGACCTGTCGAAGGATCTTCTAAACCAGCGGCAACCGACCCTGTTCCTGGAGATTTACAGTCCTGTAGGTTTACATTTAATCGTAATTCGGCACTGCTTACTCTACCAAACTTGATAACAGGTGATAGATAACCGATGCTAGCTGTTGAATGTGCTGTGCTTTGTTAGGGTTAGAAGTCCAAACTTCCAAAGCTCTCATAATAATTTTCCAAGAGTCTTTGTGCGGAATAAATAAATAACCGACAGCAGTACACCAGAGAAGCAGCCGGTTAAAGCGGCGGGGTTTCTGGTCTGGGGGGAAAGGATACCTCTGCCCACCAGCTCCATGGCGTAGGTGAGGTAGTCCTTCACCTGGGCCATCAGGTAGGAGCACTTCAGGGCCGTGCCGAGGATGGAGGTGAGCAGGGTCCACCATCGCTCCGTACGGTAGTCACACATTACGTAGTCCAGCAGTCTGCAGCACACACACACGCACGCGCACACATTTTATTTCTGCACGTGAAATACATGAAGTAGAGGTCACAGATATGAAATAGAAGCTACAAGAAAATCGCAGAAACCGTAATTTTAACATGAAAACCATAAAGCGTCAGCAAAAAGCATTTTATTTCACCTAATGGTGACCGTCATGAGCAGACTGATAGCAGGGAAGTGGCAAGTGGAGTTCAAAAAGAAAACAGGCAAACAAATTTCTGCACTCCTCCCCACATCGGCAGATTCAAATAGCTGGGACTTGAACATGGGACCTTCCTGCAGTGAGGCGACTGTGTGCTTACTTTAAAGCCTTGGTGTAGTCTTTCGCATGGTAGTACTCCTCCCCCATCTGGACCACTGCAGAGAGAACGGAGAGAGTGTGTATTAATCACACACCCGAGCGTGACAGTGTGAACAGTACACACACAATGCTGCACAGACACACAGAGTGTGAACAGTACACACACAATGCAGTGCAGACACACACAGTGTGAACAGTACACACACAACGCAGTGCAGACACACACAGTGTGAACAGTACACACACAATGCTGCACAGACACACACAGAGTGTGAACAGTACACACACAATGCTGCACAGACACACACAGTGTGAACAGTACACACACAATGCAGTGCAGACACACACAGTGTGAACAGTACACACACAACGCAGCGCAGACACACACAGTGTGAACAGTACACACACAACGCAGTGCAGACACACACAGTGTGAACAGTACACACACAATGCTGCACAGACACACACAGTGTGAACAGTACACACACAATGCTGCACAGACACACACAGTGTGAACAGTACACACACAATGCTGCACAGACACACACAGTGTGAACAGTACACACACAATGCTGCACAGACACACACAGTGTGAACAGTACACACACAATGCTGCACAGACACACAGAGTGTGAACAGTACACACACAACGCAGCGCAGACACACACAGTGTGAACAGTACACACACAACGCAGTGCAGACACACACAGTGTGAACAGTACACACACAATGCTGCACAGACACACACAGTGTGAACAGTACACACACAACGCAGCGCAGACACACACAGTGTGAACAGTACACACACAATGCAGTGCAGACACACAGAGTGTGAACAGTACACACACAACGCAGTGCAGACACACACAGTGTGAACAGTACACACACAATGGTGCACAGACACACACAGTGTGAACAGTACACACACAATACTGCCCAGACACACAGTGTGAACAGTACACACACAATACTGCCCAGACACACAGAGTGTGAACAGTACACACACAATGCAGTGCAGACACACACAGTGTGAACAGTACACACACAATGCTGCACAGACACACACAGTGTGAACAGTACACACACAATACTGCCCAGACACACACAGCACTCACTCAGGTGGCTCTTCATGCGAGGACACTTGTACTTCTTGAACTGGGCCACGGCGTTACTGAGCAGTGCGATGATCAGCTCCTGAAACCAGATGTGTATTTATGTTAACACACGTCTACTCCGAATAAAACAAAGTGAAAATGTGCGCGAATACAACATAATCTGTCAGACGCATGCCCAACCCTGCTACCTATGCAAGTCAACTCGTTATTCCAAATGACAGGCTTATTAGCACACCTAGAGCAGAAATGCTGTGTTACCAGTCCTGACAAGAAAAAGAAGTCAAACGGCTGTGCCACGTGGTTTTCTGCCTCTATGGATTTGACCATTGAGCAAACCTCTTAGCCTGCATTTAAACCAATTGAAAATTCATTCATCATTCTAACCCGCTTATCCTGAACAGGGTCGCAGGGGGGCTGGAGCCTATCCCAGCATACATTGGGCGAAAGGCAGGAATACACCCTGGACAGGTTGCCAGTCCATCGCAGGGCAAACACACCATTCCCTCACACACTCATATCTATGGGCAATTTAGACTCTCCAATCAGCCTAACCTGCATGTCTTTGGACTGTTTGAGGAAACCAGAGTACCCAGAGGAAACCCACGCAGACATGGGGAGAACATGCAAACTCCGCACAGAGAGGCCCCGGCACCATCCGTGCCGCCACCAATTGAACAAATGCACAAAAAAATATTTAAAGGTGTAACACAGTTTTCAAAATGACATTTTTTTTCCCTTCTCCAGTTTAGAAGTTTTTGGAAACTGTGTTACACCTTCAAATATTTTAACGTCAAGTTGACGGCATGCAGCACAGACGCTGTGGGGTTGCTATAGAAACACGGACCGAGTGTGGGACCTCCCTCTCCTTCACTTGGAGGGCCAGGATTCCGTTCTTCTCTTTCTCTGGGTCAGGGGGGTCAATGCCTTCATATAAAAACAAAACAAAACAAAAAGAACATTTTCTACATATGCATTTAGATATCTTACACAATGCTCAATGGCTTTTTGTCACAATTTCGAACATTTCATATGGTTCTGGTCTTCCAATTTTCAAGCCATTTCATTTTACTATATACTAACAACTACAGGCCATATTAAAAAGTTCATACAGTTTTGCCTACATTAAACAAACTTTTGTTCTGAGAAAATTACCTACTACTGTCTGCTCGTTTCATTATATTCATCAGTAATTTTGATCATCCAGCATATCAACCAATGCTTACATATAATGCCTGATTATGCATTTGTTTTCTATGGGAGCACATATGTATTTATCCAATTATCAAATTTAATTTACTTTTTTATTTGTCCTTTTTATTTGTTAGGCACAATGCAAAGGACATTGTTACAATGCTACAAACGAGTATAAGATGCACTTTATTAAATGTTTCTAGCTAAAAGCTAATAGGTTGAGAAACTAAGGATGTTTACTACCGAGTCTAGTGTAACTTCCACAGATCAGATGGTGTGCAGTGAGCCTATGTCCAAACGAGCAGCAAACGTTGCTCTTTTTTACAGAGAGGGAGGCACTCACTCTGGTGTCCTTGTCTCCAGGCTCGCTGGCCGTAGAAGTCCAGGGCTCCGGTGGGGGTTTCCAGGGGATCTGGGGCTGGATATCCCACACTTGGCTGTAAACACCCCAACCAGCCATACAAAGACTTTATTAAGACTTGCAAGATGACTGATGCAAGCTTTTATCAACAGACAAATGTCAACATTCTGGGAAGAGCCAATTCCAATATGAAAAAGAACTCTTCTGATACCTGCACAGGCTATTCTAATGATCACCAAAGAAAATTTAAAATGTATATACCAATAGGAAGACAATTTAAGTTAAAACAGTGCACCTACAAATCCATGTCAAAGTAGGCGGAATGGGCTATCCCTCCATTCACACAGGGTGAACACTGATCATTTGCGACAGGTTCATTCAACTTAAACTGCTCATTTTGGCACGTACCTCATGCCCACACAGGTGGGCAGCCTGCTGCTTCCTCTCCTGGGCATAGTACGCCCCCTGCTGGTAGTAGAAGCCTGGGTTCTGTGTCTGTATGGCTGTTAGACCCAGCTTGATGGCTTCGTCAAACAGGTCCCCAAAGGACTGAAACCTGGAAGCGATGAGCAGATAAAGACTACAAGCACAATAAGAGCAACACCACCCCCTAATCACAAACTTATGGTCTTAAACCTTAAAGGGTGAAAAACCATTACTCTAAAACTTTAGCATGTTAATCTGGACATCTCAAATGTATGTGTGCCAGGTACATTACTGTAAGCTGTCAATTTTGCAGAGTATGGAGAATCGCGCTTTCTCCTCTGGATTATCGTGGGATGCTCTAACCCCACACCACAGCGTCCTCCCACAGAGCGCTCTTACTGTTTGGACATCCAGGCCGTGTGCTCGAAGGCCAGCTCGGCACTCCCGATCTTCTTCTTGCACAGGTCGATGTGCTTCCTGAACTGGGCGATGGCGTCCAGGGGCGTGTTGTGTTGGAAACACAGCCGGCAAATCTGAGAGCCAGAGTGTAAAATAATTTTAATCACCACGAAAAAAACATTTACATTTCCAACACATTATGCAGTGTGGACTTCTGCTTTTCCAATTTCTGACACCTGACAAACAGCCCATTCTACCATTTACATGCTGAAACTTCTTTCAACTGTCATGAAAAGTAAAACTGTCATACACAGTAAATATCTGTCATCTGTGAAAGCTGGTGCCTGCATGCAACTCAAACATTGCATGCGGATAACCCTTACACTCCTAACTGAGATGAATGCAAGGCACATCCTGCACTTTGCATAACATGTCACATTTTAAATGCAAACCTATATCACCCTCAGCTAAGTTCTCCACTACTGGCTGCTTTCATCAGAGCAACAACTTTAGCCTCATTCATAAAAATGCATTGCAGTAACTGATGGACTATCATACATATACTTTATTACAAACCATTAAAAACTAGTTCCTGCTAAGGAAAGTGCATGGGGCTAATCTTCCCCATGTTAGTAAGACTGGGCTGGTACCTTGTAGTTGATGAACCCAGCCATGGTCTTGATCTCTAGCATGTTGGTCTCATGGGCCCTCAGCTCATGTACAAGGGTGTAGGCAGTCCTGTAGTATCTATCACACATAAAACATACATCAGTTATGTCTCTTCGAGGTTTTGTGATAATGTTGTTGAATCACCGACAGCATTTGAAACAAATTAATTCCATAATATAAAAATTATGGTGTACGTTTTCTGTGCTAATCATAAAGAAATAAATCAACTGACAAAATCCTTACTTCAGTGCATTCTGAGTGTCCTGCTTTAATTCACTGAAGAATGCAATCTTGAACTGGTGCCTTACAAACAGCAACTGTAAAAACAACCACCATAAAATTAGGAAATAAACACAATATGCAATAAGAAGCATGTTGTAATGACAAATCACCAGAAAATGAAGAAAAGCAAGCTAAGTAAACACTGAAATGCTAAGTTCATTTTAAAAGTAAAATTAGGGTAAATGTCCAGTGCTGCCCACCTGGTGTGTTGTTTTGTTGAGGAACTCTTTGTGTGATTTTACCCTCCGTATTTCTGTGTAGTAGTAGGTCTGCGCGTGTTCGTAGAACGCGTTCTCCAGCCTTAAGTGAGGGACATGCAGCATTTAAGTTTACCAAAATCTCAAGAAAGTTTGTGCATACTCTCTTAATCCTCATCCCAAAGACTCACTCAACATTTGAGATTCAATCAACATTTACCTGACCAACTGTTAAATATTCTTTATTCTTCACAGACACAGTTTGGAAAGCTCAGCAATCAATAAAACAAACTCACCAATCTAAGCAAAGTGTTTACTTACAAGTCAGAGTTAAGGAGAAATGTTCATTGAATACAGACCCTACACAGTTGCACGGCTCCTCCAATGCAACCCGTCCTTGGTGTTAACATAATACTAACCTTTTCAAGATGGCCCCTAAATACCACATTTAGTTTAGTCACTTAGTTGATTTGACTAAGCAGGAGACAATCTAGAGCAATCCCTGGAGCAATGTGGGCCTTGCGGGTCCCAGTCATGTACCTTAACCTCTGTGCTACAGACTGCCCTACAAAACGCACATGCCTCGGGTACTGAGAAGGTACAACCGAATGCAAAGCCTAACCTGGAAGCAACAATGGAAAAGCCTCATTCATTCGCTACCAAGCAGTGCAGAAATGGTCACCTGATGATGTAGCCGACGAGGTGGTCGGTGTGGGGGAGAACGAACAGGGACTTCCCCGAGAGGTCACACGCATTACACAGAGCAGCAGCCCTCTCAGACGCCACAACATCCTCCCCTAAGGACAGCCACACAGGGAAGGGGCAGTCAGGACACAGGAACAGGACAAACAGAGACATGGACAGATACAACTGCCTAGAAAGAGGATGCCTCACCAACCACAAATTATGACTTTGATATCAGCTCATGGCAATATTACCACACATACTATTCACTGTCATTAGCCTATATTCAAATACAGCGTAGCACATTGGAGCTTTAATGTTTAAAGCATGCACTCTCACTCTTCTGGCATAAGCATCCATATACACACAACAGTCCTTGTATAGATCTGCTATGTTCATCAACACTGCCAGCTAAATGTGTGCAGGAGATTTGTGCATGCCTGAAATGTTTAAATGTCACAAAAACACACTGGGGAAAATAAAAGATATTAGAATTACCTGGAGGAAGAGGTGTCTTTTTCTGAATTAAAACCACTGCAACTTTTGTGTTTCTTCCTTGTAAACTTGTCCTGGTAATAAATACATAGAAACATGCTTGGAATATGATTAATAATCCCAAAATGCCATTTAGACATTATTTGTATTTACAATGTGTGATAGATAAAGTGTGAGCCATGTTGACAGAAGAGTTTGCCGTGAATGTACCTGACGATTTCCACCTTGGTGGCACACTCGGACTGCTTCTCCTTCCACTGCGGCTCATCCCAGTCCAGCTCGTAGAACAGAACCACCAGAGCGGGCACCAGGTTCAGGTGTTTGTTCATCCATCCCGTCTTCAGGATCCCTTTGGGGATATACCACTCGTAGGATGTCCTCTGGAAGAGAAACACAGTCCATACACATTGGGGTAAAGTGTATTTCTATTGATGTAGGCAGCAGATGAGGGTCAATTGCATAATTTTATGGGATTCAAATACTTTTCTGAGCTGGATTGATTGCCTGGTGCAAGTGACCCAACCACGAGGACCACGTGTCATAGTTTGAACTAGTTTGAGAGTATTTAATTGGTTGCAATACACCAGACAAGCTTGGAAACACATAGAAAAGTAACAGTTATGTATTTGACCCTGGTCTGGTAGGTGGTACTCCACAGACCTTTTTTCTTCTTCATACCTTAGTCCTGCACTTTGGGTATTCGTGGTCTCCAGGGAGCACCTTGAATGAAATAGGCACCCTGTCTGCCCTCCTGTTGGCGCAGAAAGCGTCCCAGATGGCCCTGTGGATAGCGTTGTACACCACGTCCAGACCAGTCAGTGCCACGAAGGCCATGGGCCGGCAGCACAGCTCCGGGGGCAGGTCCCACTGTGTTGGGCTCATTTTTTTTAGGGCTGTCGTTAAAAAAAGATTGTGAAAACGGAAACATGACATATGTTACAATGATGTTGAATTTAGATAATTATTTGCACTGTTTTGTATATGCCTAAATCATTCATCTCGGAACTACAGATCGCTGACCGCAACTAGTCTCATGTCCTTATGATATTTTGCAATGAACTGGATGACAAGGCATTTTATGGCTTGCTGGTTACCTGGTTTGCATTAAGTTACCTAGTTAACGGTCGTCCGAAATAAATTGACACACAAAACACGTAATTATTGGCTAGCTATCTAAACACTGACAACACCCAGCTAGCAATGCAATACGCGTATTGTGTTTCGTTATGTTTATTTCAAAGTGACCCACCTACGTAATGGGAATAAACACAAAAACATTCGACGCATAACTGGCCAGACATTGACAAAAATTTGACTAACGTTAAGTAGCAAGCAATCAAACTACGAATCATTAGTTAGCTAGATAGGTAGCTAATTCGTTAGCGAACAACTAATGTCAATTGCAATACTCCAGTGAACAGCGAGGCAGCGGTTTAACTTATATTATATATACAATATTCACCTACTTGTGTCTGTTTATACTTCACATCGATGGATTTGCGGTAGCGGTATAATTCACCTAACGTTATTTAGATCAAAACAAATGCACAGAAAAGAAAGCGGATAGCTAGAGCCCAACCCCTTGAAGTACAGTACAGTAAGATTGGCAGTATAGAGAACGAATCCGACTGGTGCAGGGACATTAGCCGGACAAGGAAGTAGATTCAAATATTTGCAAATAAATTAAATTGAGAGAAATTGTGTGCACAATCATGCCTTATGCCAGCATTTTATGACCTCTTTCAATATAGGGAACATATGCCTAGAACGTTAACGTCGACTTCGACCACTGCATTTGAAACTGTTGGAATTATATTTTAATGTCTCAGCCAAGCGCACGGAGTCATATGACTAGTCAGCCCAGCCCACAGCTCGGGTCAGGGTGCAGAGGTCAAAGTTAACGAAACGTGTGAAGTGATGTGGTTGGGCTCTTGTAACTTTTTCAAGAGTAATGTTACTTTAACTGATTTATTATCATAAATTATAACGTATATAATTTATTGGCTTGCATGGTAAGAAAAAGGAAATCATGACTGCCAATGAAGATCAAGAGGTAATTTCGCAAGTTTAACGGTTTGTTCTAACACACTAGCTATCTGGCTAGCTATCTGAGCTAGCTAACTGGCGCTAACAGGTTTTTATTTGTTCAGCCCAGTAGCTCAGTTTGTGGAGAGATTGCTAAAACTAACAATTTACCAGTTCATTAGCACTATGAAAGATGGCGAGCGTTAGCTAACACATTACTTAAGTTAATGTCACATCCCTGTGACAATATTAATGCTTCACTCTTAAGTTAACCAACGTCTGTCAAGCTGTGCACTATAGTTTATCAACATTACGTGTCCTAACGTTACGTCTACACTGATTCAGCAGATTTCATGTCAATATGTCTATATTTGGTTATCTCAACATAGGTAGCTAGTTGGCTTGCAAGGAAACCTCTGAATGTCAGTCGGCGAGATACCTGGTTAATTTATTTACATAGATAACTTGTATCTATGATCGATCTGTTGCATCCGCTACTGTTTTGTATAGCTATCAATAGCTTTGACTGAATGAATGTGTGAATGTGACTGAACGTACCCCACAACGCTCTCTTTGTCGCCGCACAGATGGAGTTGGAAGCACTAAAATCAATTTATGAAGGAGATGACTGTTTCAAGGAGCTAAGTTCGGTGTCCTTTCAGTATAGGGTGAGTTATGAAAACTGTAAAATTAAATTATATTTTTCTTATGTTACATTGTCTGTCGCAACCTTTAATTCTATTGTACCCATGCTTAGGATTCTCTGTAATTAATTTGCATTTCCAGATTGGAGGACATGAAGACCCGAAAGCATTCCTCTTAGAGATTTCATGGCCAGACACATATCCCGAAACCGCACCTCGAATATCTCTTGATGCCTTCTTCAACAATAGAATGTAAGCATGTTTCTGATTCACATCACAAGGAAACATTACATTACATTACATAATTGGTTAACATAATTGAAATGTAATAACATTTTTAGTTAGGTTATTTGTTAGCTATTCCATGCAGAACATTGTTCTCATACACTGCACTTTCAGATGTCCGGAGGTAAAGCAAGCTATAATGGCCAGGCTGGAGGAGCAGGTTGAGGCCAACCTTGGAACTGCCATGATGTACACACTCTTTGAGTGGGCAAAAGAAAACCAGGAATCATTAATGGAGGAGCACCAGCCAGTGGTCTCTGCAGTGGTCAGTATTTTTTGTATATTTTTTTATTTTGTTTTTATACACCCAGTTTGCAAAAGGTGCACTTCACCACTCCCATGCCACACTTGATCACACTCATCATACTTCATATCAGTGAGTGACTTGCTGCTGTAACTATACTCTCACATTGTGATATGTCTATTGTTTTTCTATTGTCTAATGATGGGATCAGATGCCAACCTCCAACAGCGAAGTTTCAAACCTTATCTCTACAAGCAAGAAAAAGGAAAAGAAAGAACAGCTGACAAAATCTCAGAAGAGAAAGTTGACTGGAAGAACAGGCAAGAAATAAAAAAAGATATAAATATATTAATTTATATAAAATCCATTCTTTTTTTTCTTCTTTTTTTTTACACAAACTTTGTATTAATGAAACCGCTAAACAGAAGGTTATATTGTATATCAATTTAAGATTAAGTTGAATCTTAATCACTTGCTTAATTTCAACTTTCCTTACCAGAGGAAAAATGTGATTTGTATGATGATCAATTTATATTGTTTTCAAGTGATCCTCTTGAAGATCGGAGCTGTGAAATAGATTTTGACTCTCACTTTATTTTGATGAACAGATAACAAAGGTGAACTTCCCAGAGGCTGGAATTGGGTGGATGTTATCAAGGTAAAGCCGCTAAAACTATTATTCTGTTCACTGAATGCAGTTTGATGCAGGGCTTGAATTTTGCTGCTTCAAATACTGCATTGCTGTCTCTCCCCCCAAACTCAGAAAATTGAAAAAAGTCCATGTCGATGGTTCTAGAACATTTCCTCAGTTTATTCACTTTTAGTCCAGAAGGGGATGTAATTTAAGACAATTAATTATTGGATTAATTATTAATGTATACACTGTTTGTTCTTTCTCTCTCTCTCTCTCTCTCTCTCTCTCGCTCGCTCGCTCGCTGGTGTGTGTGTCTTCCCAACCGACCTTGATCGTTGACGTTTGCAAATAGCATGTAAGTTGTCTATGCATTTTAACGTCATTTCCATAAATACTTTTTGCATTTCTCTGCCAATAAGTTGGATTTGGCAGCTGTGGAATATATCAAAGTTGGTACTCTACCTAGTTTATCTAGCATTTGATGATTATTTTTTGTTTGATGCAGAAAAAAGAATGTCACTTCATGCTGAGTACCTTAACAGTGATTGTGATCTTAAGCTTTAAGCTCCACAACATGGCTTGTGTATCTGCCTGTCATTCCATTAAAGCTGAAAAGCACCTCTATTGTTTGCTTTTATTGAAAAAATCTGTTAACAGTAGAATTATTTTATTCATAAAAGAAAATACATATGTGTGATAGCAATGTGACAATGTGAGCACTATTAATGAAAGTATAAATTCCAGTGATAAACAATACATAAACTGGAATATTAGATGTAGTGGTATTTGATGGTCTACTTTACACTGAGCTGTTTAGATATCCATAGTGAATGTGTGTTGTTAGAAGTGATAATGAAGTGGTCTGAAAACACAATATTTATTGTTATTGCATAGCTGACTACTTGTAGTTTTTTCTCCCCATTTTTAAAGTGGTGCCTCTAATGCATATCTTTATCATGCCTTTCTTTAGCTTAGCAAAACCGGTGGCAAAGAGGAGGACTAGCCGACCATGGAACCAGTGTGGAGTTCAGTGTGCGATGGCATCATTTCACCTCAGCCCGTTCTCTCGATGCTGCTTCGTCGATGCCTTTGAGTTGACCAGAGTTGAGACTGCCGATAAATGCTGATAATTGTTTTTTTTTATTTTTTATTATGACTGTATCAGAACAAGGCTTCTGATCTGCAGTGAAGTTACTTTCCTTCAGGAGATCGCAGTGTATTTATTTCTACATGTGTTTGGGTTGAATTGTGATGACAGTAGGTTGTGTAACACCATGGTTTAAAGTGTGTATTTCAGCATGGAACTGTACAAGCCTCTGTAGAACGTGTCAATAATTAGTGCAGTTTGTGCAGTTCTGAGCAAGAGATTTGCAGTCAAGGTAATGAGACGACAATGACGATCAATTTCAAATTTAGTTGCTAACATACCCTGAATGTTGTTGGTTGGCATTTGGAAGGAATATTGTCTTTTCATGGTTTAAAATGATCTAACATTCTAAAGAATGCTACAGCGATGCAGTGCTGTGGCTTGGGCTTGTATTTTTGGTCTGTGAATGGCACCAGCATTGTAACATGGTTTGTGACTGATCAAATTCATTGTGTTACCTAAAAAAAGCAATGTCAATATTGTTAAGTGGATGCAAACTGTTCTGATTTTGAGACCTGGCTGTTTCCCCACAAGAACATTTTTAAAAATAAAAGAATATCTGTATTCCACCTTTTTATTCTGTTTAACAATTGAAAGTGGTTTTATTTTCATGATTTTTTTATAATCATGAAGAATTGTAACAGTGGGTCTTGCTGATTGGTGAACTGTTGGAAAAATAAATGAATTCCATTCTTGTTAGTCCAGACTCCAGAGTGTACAAATTTGGTTTCCATGGTAATATATTTCAATGGGATTAGAAGCAGAAAAACTGATTGTGCTGAATGAAAAGGAGGCCCTTGTCTAAGGGCTATAGGAAGTGACCAAACCATTCAGGCACAGGATTTAAATGCTCTGCTATCTGGGTATTTTATAAAATGGTTGTCTATATAGATGTCCAAAGGTCCAACTCCCAACTGTTGAACATGTTTAGCATATATATAAAGAAAGCGATTTTGGGTTTATGGACATGTGAGTGTCCGTTCAGGGGAGTCAACTCAAATTCTGAACACAATGACGTTATACGTCGGGGGAAAGAGGCAGAAACTACATAGTGGACATGTATGACCACAATCTGATAATGTGCTGATATTTGACTTTCTGAAAACCGCAATATATCTATGGTCACTAGATGGCGCAAATATTCAGCACTACTTGTGAAAATGCCATACTTAAGATTTGTGTCGGCTTTGATAGTCAAATGTTGTTTTGTCCATTGCTCAACGTCATCTCCGAGTTCATTGAGTAATTTATTTTTATTTAAATATATTTTCTTTATTACGGAAAAGTCGATTTCAAAATGCATCCATAATTATTTCATATTTTGCGCTGTAGCCTATGGATACACCCATAATCATATCACTCAAAACCTGTAAGATAATGCGTAGCATTACTCTAGTGCGCCATTGTAATACAGCGCACTTATCGGACAGTGGGAGGGAACATTGGTCGAGTTACAGTCCCACAATCACTGGACTCAAGCCTTAGGATACCGTCAAGTGTATTCTTAACCTCGACACATGTGAACAGGGAAAGAGCTCCTGCCATGCAATTTTGTCACCATTGCGCAAACATGACCATGTTGTGCTGCTTTGGAGGGAATTGATCTTTTATGCGCGTTTAATTGGCGTATGTATAACGAGTGGATTAATAGGTGATTTAGGACCTTTAAATGATGTGGACCTCCAACGCAAAGGACGGTGTGTCCGCAAATAGGAAAGAAAAAGAAAAAGTAAGATTCAACAATCTTGGTTCGTGTGACGTTGCTGAATGATAGATTAAGTTCAAATTCCAGGCTCTTTGTTACTTTGATGTTCTTAGCCTACTATTAATTTTGATGTGGACGTGTTGCTTGAATGATATTGATCTTGATATTGGTTTCAAGTGCCAAGTAAGAAGCATAATTTAATCCGCATGATAACATTCATTGTTATTCATATTTATAATCTTGTACAGGCCTACTTATTGAGGGTGATAATTCATATATGTAAATAGCCTATTATTCACTTGATAAATTAGTTCGTAGCCGGGGAAACAGAAGAGATAGGCTAAAGTTGTTAACACAGTAATAAAATACCCGCGAGTTGTGTTTCGAGGTGAGAGGAAATATTACCTTCTAACACATCTTGTGTTCCCAGGAAAACAGCGGAGTGGTGACATTTCCGCCTATTCACAAGAGCTGCTCGAACTCACGTCAGGTAAAGATATTCAGCCGCAGACACATTTGCAGTGACACATGGTTTATCGCACTCTACACATATGGAAAAGTTATATTTTTAATCCTCCTGTTATCTTCATATTTTATGACCGGTTTTACATTTGGGGTAAAATTGAGCCCAACAGTTAAAAAATATTATAATAGAAACATTTTGACTCGTAGTGTGTCGCATTCTTATTGTCTCCCAAGTTACTAGCCTTTTATCCATGAAAAAGCTGTGCGAAACTTCTAATTTAGAGCCTAAGGAACAGTAAGTGAAAGAGGAGGAAGATAAGCTAATTAATTAGCGATGAGATCCCTACTGAAGGAAACTCTCAATCGCTAGATGACATGGCCAATTGTGCATCACAAACTTTACACCGTCAACACTGACACTGGATTAAATCCGGACTGTATTGTGTCCACACAATAATGGGCATCACTGCAAAAAGCTCTTGTCATAATTGTATTATACCTTATTGTACTTCCTATAATAATACATAAATATAGTAGGCCTACATATTGTGATTGTATTCCCTTAAGTGAATACAGTTATTGTCTCCCTAAACGAATCAGCAGTTGTGCTTCTGTGTAAAAATTGCATTGATTTCATAGGACCTGAATAACGAAAAACAGCCGACGTTTGAAAGACTTCAGGAGCTGTTCTTTGCCACTGGTCAGGCTGGCCACAAACAGAGTTTTCACCATCTGCTTGATTCAAAGTATATAAATAAGGTGGGAATATATTGCACAAAGATTGTTGTGCTATGTTAACCATACGAAGTGATCTACCATCAGATTCAGTCATCTACCATTTTGTCCTTTTTAATTGTATTTTCATACATTTCAGTTTCAGAAGGCTGAGAGCTATAGGAGTGTTCCTCCTTTAAAGGTGAACATGAGAGCCCACTCACAGATAAAGGCACATTTCAGAGTAAGTGCTTAGCGTACAGTATGCTGCTGACTGTGTTTTTTAAAGTTGTTCTTTATTTGAGCTGTCAGCCTGTTTTTTTTTCTTTTTTTCTTACAAGTCAGGCGATTTTTTTTTTAAGCTCACCAATTTTTCAGTGGTAACTGCTGTCTTTGGAGAATCTATTTGTATTTCTGTTTATCATGAAGATGTGGATGTCTAAATGCAGATTGTGTGAGTTTATATTCTCCGTACAGCGTCGCCTGCAGCAGCTCCGTATAAGGAGTGCCGAACAGAAGTTAAAGTCAGAGGAGGAGGTAGATGTGCTGAGCTTACTGAAGCAGAAAAGCTTTCTATTCAAGGTGAGAGAGAGAAGCGGTGTATTTCCAGACCACTTCATTATCACTTCTAACAACACACATTCACTATGGATATCTAAACAGCTCAGTGTAAGCATTCATTTAGTTAATGCGTTGTGGGAAAGTTATTTTTTGCTATTATGGAGACAAGGAAAAAAGAGTTGTTAAAACCTCTTTTTAACCCACTAAGGTGCGGCATCACAAATATGTGATTATAATGTTCTTAACCCTTTTACTCCCATAGCTACTGTTCCAAGGGGAACTTATACCTTTTCAACCAGTCAAAATAACTCCTATATTATTGTTTTGAGCTCCTATTAAAACCCTTTAAATTTTTCTCAACTCTCTATATTTTTTCAACCAAAGCCAAAATACCTTTGGATTTGGTGGAGCCACTTCATATTGGGCTTGGGACTGTAATGGTTAACTGAACATTCGAATGCTGATGTAAAAATCACTACTAGAGGTGAAGGTCTAGAACACTTCACTGTGAAAGAACATTCCAGATTAAGTAATGACATCACTGTTGTCAAATCTTCCTCTTTTATTTGAACCTTCTTCGCTTTATCCCTAATGTCCTCTGAAATCATGCGTGCTGTTTCAGGACAAGTCTTTAGGAGACCTGCGAAATGTCAGTGGGCAGGAGAACCTTCTGGATTGTCCTTCAGGGATGTTAAGAAGCCTGACTGTGCTGGGCGGTGAAGCAGGAGAGGGGGGGTGGTTTGAGGAGGAGGGGGCTGGTTTAACCCCAGAGGTCAGGACCAGGCCAGGGGTCACTTCCGATGGTGTGCGTAAGAGAGGCCTCCAGGGCTCCGCAGGCCATAGGGAGAGGAAGAGCAGGTGTGAGGAAGGAGGGGTATACTCACCTAACTGCACCACCAGAGACGTCATCAAAGGGAATGTCACCATACCTTGCTGTGCCAAGAAGAAAAGATTCATGGTCTATATCTGTGGCGGATACAAAGGTAACGTGTACGCATAATCTTATAAGCATGGGCTGCATATCCCTGTTCCTGGATATCGACCTTCCTGTAGGTTTTCACTCCAACCCCAACAAAGCACACCTAATTCAACAGCTATAGATGCCATTGAGGTTCTAATTAGTAGAATTAGGTGTGGCAAATTATGGTCAAAATGAAAACCTACAGGATGATAGAGCTCCAGGAACAGGCAGCCATCTTATAAAGGGATTGTGGTTGATGCAGAGTGCATGAAGACTGATGCTGAAGTGAACTTGTTAGGTTACTTGTATAACATCTGGTATCAGAGTTCACCCCTCCTTGTCTGCGCATTGTCGGAGATTGTTGGGAACGTAATGCGATTCCTTCATTCACTTTTACTTTTCATTTGGAAAACATAAAAATTCACTGGTGCTCTGAATTTGTGTGTGTGTGGAAGTGTGTACATCTCTGTTGATGCTTCTGTCCCACACAGACACCGTGACAGAGAGAACCGCGCTGATGGAGAAGGCGTACCCTCCCCTGTATGCGTACTGTAAGCAGCGCGGTTATGACCTGGGGATGGTGGATCTCCGCCGGGGGGTGCAGGATGCGGTGACCGACAGGAACGACGCCGCGGCCCTGCACGTGGAGACGCTCCAGGAGTGCCAGGACTCCCAGGGACACTGCTTCTTCGTGAGTTAAAACAAGTTTCAATAGCATGTTCTTCCACCGATCTACCTTAGTCATTAATTTTAGGAGTGAGATTACAAATATGCAATTTGAATATTCTTACACTCTCAGAAATAAAGTGACAGTGGAGGTGCATTTTGTTCTTCAAGGATCAAATTTCCCAAATGTACCCTGAAAGTACAATAATGTTCCCTCTGGGTATAAATGCATATGTTTTCCAAGCAAAAAAGGTACAAATTAATAATTATATATTGCTGACTAGGGGTACAATTTTTGAATAAAACTTTTTTAAACAATGTTTAAATAAACAGTCATGATCGTATTGGATATTCAGCGGTGCGTGTATTCTGTGGTCTGTCAGAAGGAACTGCTTGTCTAAACCCTGCCTCTGAAGGTCCTGACTGCGATTGCTCTTAATCGTATTTCACAGCTGTTCACCGGGCAGAAGCACGAGGTGAAAACGTTGCCGCTCAGCATGTCCACGGAGGAGTTTGACGCTGTCCTCGGCCTGCTGGAGACGGAGAAGCTGAACTTGTCGAAGAGGAGACTGATGAGCATCACTGAGCTGGGTCTGGAGTCTCAGTCCAGCATCAGCTACACGTCCAGCTTCGCCTCCGAGCTGAGCCAGAGCCTCAAGGACTCGGCCGAGAGCTCGGCTCTGATGAGCGACAGCGCGGCTTCCCAGAATTCCCTGAGCGATGACGAGGAGGTCAGCGCCACCCTCTTGGGAACGAGGTGCTGGGCGGACGCAGACAAGGACGTGAACCTCCTGCGTATGTGCTACAAACTCGACGAGAACTGCGTTCCTCCTGTCTATCGCCTACTTCCTGTCAGGTGAGGTGAGAGTTTGACCTATCAGAAATGCAGGAAGTAGACTTTGGTTGGAAAAGCAAGAGCAAGAATATTAGGCTCACTGTATTAATTACTGTATTGTATTCCTCATCAACTGGCTAAACAGGTTGGAGTCTGATGACATTTGGCACTTGATGCCATAACGATTTTCATTCTATACTTGGATACCGTCCGCTTTGTTTGGTTTCCATGGTTCCAGAGTCAGGGTCCGTGTTGGTATGAAACAGGAGTGTGCGGACAAAGGGTTTAAATTATAAACTTAATCCACTTTGAAAGAAATCAATGGAGCAATTGCTTGCCTTTGGCCAGCGGAGGATTTATTTCCACATTGGCACTCTGCACATAAAACTTAGATAACATCTAGATAACGCCTCCAACCAAAAGAAAGGATGTCACAACCCCATAACTCATAATATAAGCACAGTTCAGGAGTCAACACAGTGTAAGAATGCCATTCTTTATTCCCATTGAAGAGGGCATTTACCCTGAAGTGAATAAATGGATGAGTAAAATGAATAAACTGTGATATATGAAATATGTAAGATGCAACTGGAAGGGGAAATAAATAATGTAACTGATGCTAATGTTGAAGTTACAGAAGGGGTTGGGTTTACAATAATAAGGAGCTGCATGGAAGCCATTCCATTCCATGTTATTTAGCTGACACTTTTATCCAAAGCTGACAGGGGACAATCCCCCCCCCCGGAGCAACGTAGGGTTAAGGGCCTTGCTCGAGGGTCCAGCGGATCATATCGTGGCTACGCCGGGTATTGAACAACCAACCTAGCGGGTCCTAGTCAAGGACTTTTGCCACCAGGCGACAGGCTGCCTGGTTCAGCCCTGTTCTCGCTGTGTGTTTCAGCACACACTACTCAGACCTGCTCAGTAAAGACGCCCTGTTCTCGCTGTGTGTTTCAGCACACACTGCTCAGACCTGCTCAGTAAAGACGCCCTGTTCTCGCTGTGTGTTTCAGCACACACTGCTCAGACCTGCTCAGTAAAGACGCCCTGTTCTCGCTGTGTGTTTCAGCACACACTACTCAGACCTGCTCAGTAAAGACGCCCTGTTCTCGCTGTGTGTTTCAGCACACACTACTGAGACCTGCTCAGTAAAGACGCCCTGTTCTCGCTGTGTGTTTCAGCACACACTGCTCAGACCTGCTCAGTAAAGACGCCCTGTTCTCGCTGTGTGTTTCAGCACACACTGCTCAGACCTGCTCAGTAAAGACGCCCTGTTCTCGCTGTGTGTTTCAGCACACACTACTCAGACCTGCTCAGTAAAGACGCCCTGTTCTCGCTGTGTGTTTCAGCACACACTGCTCAGACCTGCTCAGTAAAGACGCCCTGTTCTCGCTGTGTGTTTCAGCACACACTGCTCAGACCTGCTCAGTAAAGACGCCCTGTTCTCGCTGTGTGTTTCAGCACACACTGCTCAGACCTGCTCAGTAAAGACGCCCTGTTCTCGCTGTGTGTTTCAGCACACACTGCTCAGACCTGCTCAGTAAAGACGCCCTGTTCTCGCTGTGTGTTTCAGCACACACTGCTCAGACCTGCTCAGTAAAGACGCCCTGTTCTCGCTGTGTGTTTCAGCACATACTACTCAGACCTGCTCAGTAAAGACGCCCTGTTCTCGCTGTGTGTTTCAGCACACACTACTCAGACCTGCTCAGTAAAGACGCCCTGTTCTCGCTGTGTGTTTCAGCACACACTACTCAGACCTGCTCAGTAAAGACGCCCTGTTCTCGCTGTGTGTTTCAGCACACACTGCTCAGACCTGCTCAGTAAAGACGCCCTGTTCTCGCTGTGTGTTTCAGCACACACTACTCAGACCTGCTCAGTAAAGACGCCCTGTTCTCGCTGTGTGTTTCAGCACACACTACTGAGACCTGCTCAGTAAAGACGCCCTGTTCTCGCTGTGTGTTTCAGCACACACTACTCAGACCTGCTCAGTAAAGACGGGGTGCGCAGGCGGCAGGCCAAACGCGTGTGGCAGGCCTTGTGTGTTCATCTGTGGGGGGTGCTGCAGCGGAACGGCCCGGAAGTTCTGGGGCAGGAGAGGACCTCCCGGCTGCTGAGGACAGGTGTGTGTGTGTGTGTGTCGGGGGGAAGGGGGAACGGGGGGGTCACCTGTGTGTTTGGAACGTGCATCTTAATACACTGCAAAAAATGATGTCTTAACAAGTCTATTAGTCTTGTAATGAGATCTTATTTTTTTCATTTGGAAATATTGGCTTGTTTTAAGGTACTGTTTGCATGAGTGACATTTTTTCTTTCCCCATTTCCCACTGGAAAATCTTGAAATTACTGAAAACATTTTATTGAGATTAAATATAGAATTTAATATAATCTAATATATATCTTAATATAAGACGATAAAATATTTGTTGAGATGGACTTATTTTATAGTTATAAGCTGCTGTGTATGCCACTTGTCCCAGTGCAAGAGAGCATTGGGTTGTGTTTGTGACTTTACTGGTACCTCTCAGTGTTGGAGTGCGAAGTAGAACAGGGCCTCGGAGTAGAAGGTCCTCCGGAGGATCACTGCCACTGGTACAAGAGGACAATCTCAGACCTGACCTATAATCTGAAGAGTGAAAAGGCTTCAAAGTACATAGACATGTTAAAAGGTCGACCCGAGATCAATCAAAAGCTTTATTCCTCTCACCGGAGGTTCATGAACAGCATCCACACAAAGGTCAGGGCAATGATGATTAAATACTTTTCATACTTCATGTGCTCTACCCTTGGAAACTGGTTATATTTCAACATATATTGATATAAATTCAGTGTTGCAACACTTATACAGGGACATACACAAAGTATTGTCTTTTTCAGACTGAAAATACATTTAATACATACACTTTGTGTGTGAAAGATGTCCTTCTGGAAGTGGGATATATTTCTAAATATATTGAGATGAATTAAATGGATTGCAGCACTTATGTAGGGACAGACAGAAAGTATTGTCTTTATTCAGATTAGAAATTTAATAGGTATTGCACTGTTACATTAGTGAGAAAGATATCCTTCCTTTAAATATATTCCAATATATTTACAATACATTGGGATATATTATCCTGTTGTCCTGTCTGCAGAACACCATTAAGACATTTAATTCAGACTTGTGAAGATGTTTGGATCTGTGTCAAAGGACTTTCCTTTAGATAACACAGTAAAGTGCCTGCTGAAAGAGCTCCATTGGTTCCTGCTTCTCATTGGTCGTTATTGCTACAGCTTCGGCACACAAATATTTACGAGCTGAGCGTCGGCTGGGGCCGAAAAGGCCTGAACCCAAAGATGAACAGATCCCACCTCTTCTACACCGAACGCCTCTGCTCCGACTTCAAGAGGATTGTGATCAATCATCTGAACAAGTGAGCAGAACGTGTGCAGCAAAATTTACCACAAGTGCCACTGTGACTGTTATGTGGGTTGCCTGTTAGTTTATGGACGCCGTCAATGTATTTTGTAGAGCTATTCCTATATTGAGTAACTATGAGTTTATGATACCATGGTAATCGAGCGAGAGCTTCTGAAAGAACATGAAACCGCAGATCACGCGGCTGCCCGTAAATGTATTATTTTTCTTGTACAATACTGAGGAGATACCTAATATTCTCCCAGGGTGATTAAAGTGAGCAGTGTGAAAAGTGCGCCTGACGTCAAGCGGAGGAACGCATCCAGACTCAGAATACAGGAGGAGATTCTCCAACACGTTAGCCACGGGCAAGAGCTGTGAGTTCAGTTCTGTGCAGTCGTCCTCTCACATTTATCATACAGTCATATCAAAATATATGGTCTCAATGTGTTCACAGCATACGCCAATTCAAAAACCCCCACAAAAGCAAGCCTAGGGGGACTCCCTCAGTTGCATGTACACTGCAAAACAGTCTGTCTGAGCAAGTATTTTAGTCTGGTAATGAGGCATAAAATAATTTTCTCAAGTAGAAAATGTTAGCTTGTTTTAAGTTACTGTTTGGTTGAGAAGTGAACTGTTCTTACCTCATTGGCAAATCTTGAATTGAGCCATACTGTCTCACCCATTGCCAATATTTTGTCTTATTTAGCAAAAAAGTCATACAATAAAAAAATGCTTGCTGGGATTTACTTATTTTTTGTTTTTTGCAGTGTAGGAGAAATCCTTAGGAGAAACCCAGACTCTATTCAGCTTAGGCTATTTTCACAGTGACTAAAACAGTAAAGTCAGTCTGGCTACTTGTGTACTGGACACACACTGCAGCTGACACTGCATGGCTTCCTTTACCTTCTTCCAGGGAGAAGCGCTGTGACTACAGAGAGACGGTCCTGTCGGATTTGAGGAGGGAGCTGGAGAGCTCCAGTCAGAGGCCTGTTCTCCTGCTGGGAGAGGCGGGATGGGGGAAGAGCAGCACCATGGCCAGAGTGGCCCTCCAGGCCTCAGGCTGGGTACCTGGGTCAGTGTGGAGTCCTTCACCCCACACATCCAAAGCCTGCAAGAAAAAAACTACAACCATGCTAAAACTAGTCATCACTATCCATTTATTTATTTCTGGTGTAAAAACGTATAATGTAATAATACAATGTACATGTAATAATGTTTTTATTTTTCTTGGAAAACGAAAAAAGTATTATTATTATTATTAGTATCTTATTTAAATTTCTAAAAATGCATATTTAAAAATGTTTTTGTTTGTTTTATCTCTCAGAGAGGTGAAGGTCCTGGTGCGCTTTGTCGGTCTCACTGGCGATAGTCGTAACGTGCGACTCCTGCTTCAGAGCCTCTGTTATCAGCTGGCCGAGGTGTACGCTGATCACGTTCGTCTGTCTGAGGTACAGCAGGCTCACACCACGCATTCAGACAGACGGACACTTGCATGGGAAATTAAAAAAAACTCTGGGAGTGCCTCTGAGCAATGTTTGTAATGTTTATGTTTAATGTGTACAAGGAAAAAATCAAAAAATATAATATATGTTTACAATATATAAAAATATGTTGATATATTAAAATATTTATGTTTGTTTCATTATTGGTGACACGTTTTGGACACTAAGTCCTTTTGGAGTTCATCAGATATCACATAATAAATGATATATCATAAATATTTCTATAAGTATATATGACATGTCTTGCTTGAAGGCACTTCCTCAGCTGGTGAGTGAGTTCTTCTCCCTAATGGAGCTGGTGCCAGAGGACGCTCCCATGGTGATGGTTCTGGACGGTTTAGACGAGCTCTCCGAGGAGCACAACTCTGACCTGTCCTGGCTGCTCCGGCCCTTCCCTCCGCAGGTCCACCTCGTCCTGTCTGCCTCCTCTGACTCTGCCTGCGCAAAGACACTGCAGGTACACAGAGAGGGCCCCCGGAATAAACCGGAAACAGGAAGTTAGATGCCTGCTATTCAGAAATATCTCTATCATACAAATACTACCCTGGTGTAAAATCCAGCTATGACCAGCTTGAAATGACCCACTACTCTTTCAAAAAGTAGCTTGAGCTGGTCTGTACTGGTCTGTACTGGTCAACCAACTACCAGCTGTTTCAAAACCTAGCTTGAGCTGTTTTTTTTCAGCAGGGTAGAGAGGTTGCTACATGCTGTAACATACACAATTGTGGTTCTCGGGCCTCCAGAACAAAGGCCCCCTCAGAAAATGTGTACAGTACCACTGCCAGACGTATTGAAACGATGCCAACACTCAAGGAAGAGTGGGTCGTAACTCTGTGCATGGCAAACATTTCAGAAAGAAAACAAACAGACAGTCACCAGGCAGTCCGGTCTATGGCCCTTCCTCTGGAGGCCAAGTTATACGACGGCTCTTATCACTGCCTCTAATGTAGTGGATAATGCAGTGTTCACTGTATCATCTGTGCTCCAGCACACAGTGACAAAATGGCCACGGCTAACAGCAATAACTCTTTCCCTCCTTCTCTCTGAGGCCCCAGGGCTCATAAATCTCCCCGGGCCTGTGGAGGCACCAGTGCTTAGACTGTAAACGTATTAAAGCCATCACTGTGTTTGTAATAATGTTACAAAATGTTGAAAAAAATCACACCTGACACAAATATGTATCGCCTACCGGGACGGAACTACTGAACCTTAAAATCGAGGACAGGGGACATACAATATATAATGACACGGCATTGGTCCACCTGATTTAAAAATAGTTCGTATTGCGACTTAAGTGATCAGTATTGCATCATATAGTGCTATTTTTGACTCACCCATGAGATTTCCGATCGATTGAGAACATTTTCACATCAGTCCAGTCTCTGCATCACACATGAAGCTTCTGCTCGTGAGCTAAAGTCAAATTACCACAAAATCCTTTATGGCATGGCCGAGTATCTCTCCACTGCCCACGGCAACTTCTACAGATAATTAAATGATAATACTAATTTGGCTTCAACATTATGAAATAACAGCTGGAAATTGCATTGTAATTATACACTGCTGTGGGGTCCTGTTTGCTGAAGGCGCCCCATGGAGTACGTGTAAGTGGTTTTGGAGTAGTATGAAGGTTGCACCTATTCACTTCCATTATAACTTACAGCTCTGGTGTGATAGGAATGCTGGACTGACATTTAATTGACCACACCACAGGTACGTCAAAAATAGGGCTAGATATCATTCACTCCCAACTACCCCTTTAATGGCACCTTTTCTTTACCTTTCTAACAGTCCGTGGAGCCCTCTACCATTCTCCTGACCCCCCTCAGCCTGGATGACATAACTGAGGCGTTGGGGCGGAGGTTGGAGAGGGACGGGCGGAGACTGCAGGACTGGCAGTGGCAGATCCTCCTCCAGGCCTGCGTGTCGTGCCCCTCCCCCCTCTACATGGACACGGCCTACTCTGAGTCCAGACTGTGGAGCTCCTTCACCCCCCGTGAGGGCCTGAGCCTCCCCGGTGACCTGCCCCAGCTGTACCGTCAGGTTCTCACCCGTCTGGAGATGGCGCACGGGGTAAACCTGGTGAGGCGGGTCGCATCGCTGGTATCACTCTCCCGAAACGGCATCACCGAGGAGGAACTCCTGGGCCTTCTGCCACAGGACGCCCAGGTCATGAAGGAGGTTGAGCTGACCCATCGCTCTACTACCCCACCCAAAGTGCCCTACGTGCTCTGGGTGGGCCTGAGAAGAGACCTGGGCGAGCTCCTGATGGAGGTGGAGACGGATGACACGATGGTGTACCGTTGGAGTCATTCGGTCCTGGTGTTGGTGTGCAAGCAGAGGTACCTGAGGATGCCAGAGTCGCAGGCCTCTGTTCACAGAGACTTCGCCAGCTACTTCCTGTCCGGAGGCTCATCCGATCCCGACAGGAAGGACAGCCATGTTTTCCAGCCCCTAGCGTGGACCCTGGAGACGGGGTCCGTGAGGAACTATGTCTTTAACCTCCGAAAACTCCACGGCCTGCCATTCCACCTCATCCGTTCCGGCCAGGCTGCCTCGCTGCTGTCCGAGTGCCTGTTCAACTACGAGTTCCTCCTGCACAAAGTCTGGGGCCTGTCGGTCGTTTTTGTGGAAGAGGACCTGAAGGCAGGCATTATACTTGAAAAGTAAGCCTATCACATTTTGGAAAGGAAATGAGGTTGTGGTATAAATAGATCTCAATGATAGTGTTGAGTGTTTTGTCAAGTGAGTTTTACGACAGATACTGAAAGACACTGTGCTATGAAATGATACTCACTTTAATGACTGGGCTGAAATGCACAGTATACATCCGCACTACTCAACTCCAGGTCCTGAGGGCTGCAGTGTCTGCAGGAATTTGCTCCAGCCATGTACTACACCACCTAATTTCACTAATTGGTGGTGTAGTGCATGCTTGGGGCAAATACCGCGACACTGCGGCCCTCAGGACCTAGAGTTGGGTAGTGCGGATGTATACTGTTACATTACTGTTATACATTAAAGCAGTATGTTTGGTGGTTGCCAGACTGATTGTTTTGGTATATTGAGGAAGAAGGGACTATGTTGGGGGACCTGTGTGTCTCTGACCGTCACAGGGAGCTGGCAGATGTGGCACCACTGACCCAGGCCCTCCAGCTGTCCAGGAACACCCTCCTGAGGGACCCCTGTCAGCTCGCCGCCCAACTGCTGGGACGCCTGTACCGGATTATCGATGAAGATCGACCCATAGCTCCGGGTACCACTTCCTCTCAGATTCCACCACTTATCCACTTACTCTTTGTGTTTGATTGCCTAATATTGTAGGGTGGCATGGTGGTGCAGTGAATAGCACTGTTGCCTCACACGAGAAAGTACCAAGTTTGAATCCTGATGGAGGGCCTTTCTGTGTGGAGTTTGCATGTTCTACCTGTGTTTGTGTGGGCTTCTGCTGGGTACTCGGGTTTCCTCCCACAATCCAAAAGACATGCATTAGCCTAATTGGAGACTTTCCCATTGCATGCACTTGTAATGGATAGGCTCCAAGCAACCCTGACCAGGAATAAGTGGTGTAACAAAATGGATGGATGGATAGATGGATGGGTGGATGTCATTGTAACACTACCTGCTCTCCTCCAGGTGACCCCCGCAAGTTCTCCCTCCTGCACACCCTTCTCTCGCAGTGTGGCTCTTCCTCCCTACCTGTGCTAGCGCCCTCCTTCAGCTGCCTGCTACCCCCTGGGGGTCTCCAGTACTCCCAGCTAGCAGGTACCCATCCACAGTCACTCGCGCTGCTCACCGCTAACCTCATTACTCAATTGTCAGCACTCCCTGATAGGTGGGACCTGTCCCCCCTTCTCCACCACAGGTCACTTGGACACGGTGACGGCCCTCGCTGGGGGAGAGAAGGGCCCGGTGGCCGTCTCGTGCTCCCGTGACGGGACCCTGAAGATGTGGGACCTGGAGCGGGGGTGTGCAGTGAGGACCCTGCGCAGGGTTGGGGGTGACGGGGGTGACGTCGACTCCGTCACCCTCTGCATGAACGACGCCGTGGTGGCGCTGACCATGAAGCGGACCCTCCTGGTGCTGGAGGTCGCCTCTGGGAGGGTACTCTTCACTGAGAACGACTCCCTGGACATCCCGGTCATAACCACCACGTCTGAGGGACAGCTTCTGGTGGCCTTCTACGATGGCAGCCACTTAGTGAAAGTAATTTGATCAATTCATGCTAACATCCATGACAATATAACAATCACTCGTTCCAGCCAGAACACAAGTAAAACCAACCAGAATATACTATAGTATCAGAAAAGAAATACAAGGATACACAGACTACATACTGTGTATACTGTGCATGTTGTAGACTGTAGATGTTTATTTGATGTCAGTCAGTAGATTGGGATCATACTATGTTTAACTTTGCATTAGCTTCTCTCATGTCAGCAGAAAAACCTAGAGAGTCATGTGTAGCATCAAAGCAGTAATGGCCCTAAAATGACTCAATACAGAATCCATTCTCATGTCAGCACCATTCTGTGTGTATCTGTGTCAGGTGTTTGACCTGGCTAACTCCTGCAGAGAGCTCTGTCGTGTGAACATAACAATGGAATGTAACCCTATTCACAAAGACCACACCATCCTGGTGTCTCGTGGGTCCTTCAAAGACTACGTCCTGTTTGCTTACAGGTAAGAGTTGGACTACACTCATTTGACCTCATTTGTCAAGGTACTTTTCTATGTGATGATGAAGAATAGAAAGAGCAATGATGTAAATGGGGCGGCTTATAGCGTAGTGGTTAAGGTAAATGACTGGGACACACAATGGCGGTGGTTCTAATCCCAGTGTAGCCACAATGAAATCTGCACAGCCGTTGGGCCCTTGAGCAAGGCCCTTAACCCTGCATTGCTCCAGGGGAGGATTGTCTCCTGCTTACTCTAATCAACTGTACGTCACTCTGGAGAAGAGCGTCTGCCAAATGCCAATAATGTAATGTAAATGACGGCAAAATCCTCAACATGGTATATTTCTGGAATGCACAGTAATGGAGCTTGATGCTCATTTGAAAGAAAAATTATTAGGATTGTTTGGTGGACATTATAAAGACTATTCTGTAACTGCTAAAGAGTAATGAGTGTAAAAGTGCATGAAAGAGTTTGACTATTGAAATTATCTGAATACTTATAAAAGCCTCTTGGTAGTTGAGGTTTTTTGTGACATAAATTAGGTCAGAGAAATTCATTTTAGCTAAGTGCACCATTAATCATTAGAACTGGCAAGTGATCAAATTTGGCACATAGCTAATTTGGGTTTGTGTGGGTTTGTTTGGATATAATACCTGATGGATTGGGCATTAGGGTATTTATTTTGAAAGAGGACATGTTCTTAAATAACAGCCCTTCTCTAATTGTATACAAGGTGTCAAATCAGTCCAGCACAGTTCCTAGACAGCTTTCAAGCCTGGGTTGAAAAGAACAGTTGAATTATTCAAGTGGACTACTTCTCAAATGCCCGTGGCTGTAATCCAGTACAAGAGATGCATTTTCTCACCCTTATACAGTAGAAGGCTGGTGTAGGTATTGATGCATGAGAACTGCAGTTGCAAAAAGGAGCACATTTTCCAGCAGCTCCTTATCTTTGATCTCGTTTCATTCCTTGGGAAGATTAAAGTAAAGGGATCACTTACCAATTTGATTATAGTGGAAACTGTAGCTAGACAAGGAGGAGCATCTTAGTCGAAAACACTAGGCAATGTGATATGAATAATACTGAACTGGCACAGGCACTAGTACAGTATTTACAGTAAAGTAGCCTGCAAATGGTTTGTCTGTAGAGGAGAATCCACTGAAACACAGACACACTCACTCTGGTGTAAAAAAATAAAATACAATAAAAATGGCCGTTGCTGAAAATGTGGCGACACTAATACATAGACCTGATCGTGCTTTGGTTGCCAGCTCTACTGCTCTAACTCCCCCCCTCTCCACTCAGGAGTGGTGTTGAGGCGGCTGTGCTCAGTGCTAGGAAAGGGGAAGTTTTGTCCACCATGGCAACCCACCACGGAGCCGCCTCTGTGCAGGGGGTGGAGTTGACTGCTGAGTACCTCCTTCTATTCTGCAGGTACAGTAAAAATGTCTGTCCAAAAAATGTTCATAATACAGTACTCATCACCTTAATATTTCCTATAACCATTGTGAATTTATTCATTAAGAGATTAATTCTGAACGGAGATTCACCATACAAAACTCCAGGTATAAACTTTAATTTGGGTATAAACAGTTTCATCCAGGTATAAACATTAATCTGTGTTAAATGTCTTAATCTGTGCCCTAAATGTTACAGCCAACGTGATAAGCATTCTCCTCTGTACAATGATTTTCCTCAGGTACCCCTACAAGCAAAACAATGATATCATCCACATCGAGCTCTTCGCCATTCAGAACTTTCAGTACTTGCGCTCCATCTATGGATGCAGCCAGGACTACATTTCCCAGCTGACCATCAACAGAGGTGGCACACATGTGGTGGCCTTCAGCCAATCACGTGAGGCTGGCACTACGGAGATCATAACCTGGAACATCGAGACGGAGGACCACAAGCACCTGGCCAGGTGTTCGGGCCTGGTGAAAGGAGGTCAGTGAGAATTATCAAACTAGTCAGTGATGGAAGATCCAGGTTCAGAAAGTAAAAGTCATCCCCAGTATTTCGCTCCAACCACATGGATTTGCTCATTCTTTAACCAGGAGGAGGAGGTAATTAGTAATTAGTTGGTTGGGTTCATGGGTGGAAGAAACACATGGTAAGACTTTTACTTCCTGATCCCTGAACTATCCACCTCTGGTTGGGGTAAATATTGTAACAGGAGCGTTTAGAGCAGGTAATGGTGGACATACAGTTGCAGGACTATGATGAGTCAGCTAGTGTCAGTTTTAATTAAAGTCAACGTCAGTTTGCGCCAGTAAGAACCAATTAGCATCCAAGAGGAGTCAGTTAGCTTTTAATGCTGATAAATGTACTTGTTTTCAGGATGGGTTTAACAGCTTTTGTGATCTTCAAGGTTCTTGCTTTGACTTGAGGTTCTGCCTCGGGATTTGCAATGATGAGAAGTACCTCCGACTGTGGAACTTGGCTTTGAGAATCAACGACCAGTCTCTCACCTACAATGTCCACAAAGTGAAAAGTGATGGCATCGCAGAGGTGATATCCATGAGCAAATACCCAAGGTAAGCTGATTGAGTGCATATACACAAACACATCCTAAGGCATCATGCGGACCTGCTTTATTAACAGGCCAGTTTAGTTGCTGGAATTAGTTACTCTAAAAAGCAGTCTGCTGGTAGTGATTCATCAAACAAAAATTAAGGTAGAAAGCCCAGTTCAGACCAAATATTAGTGATGTGACGAGCTGCAACTTTTTCTAAAATTCGCCACCTGCAAGTGCTGCCATCACACAATCAGACAGGTATTTCACACTGCTGCAACTACTCACTGCAACATACTAAAACAGTTTTGTTGTGAGTCTTTGTTCTGAACTGGGCTGAAGATGTACATATCGATGTCAGATGGGTTTGGGTTTGTGTGGTTCCCTGCAGGTATGCGGTGTGCCTGAGCTCACGTTCTGGGACCGTCCGTGTGTGGAACATCGCCAAGTCTGGCTACAGGGGCAGGCCGGTGCGAGTGGAGCACAGTCTCTATGACAGTGCGGACGTGGTGCTGATCAGAGACATGAAGCTGTACATCCTCACTGACCGCGGAACTGCCAGCTTCACCGAACCGCCCATGCCCATCTTCCAGGTACCCATACACTTCAGTATTCCAGGTACACGTCCCTGCTGAAGAAAATGCTTGAGCTCGGTTTTGAAACCGCTGGTAGCTGGTTGGCCAGTTCAGTCCAGCTCCATACTCAACATGGTTTGATCAGCTCAAGCTATGTTTTGAAACAGCCGGTAGCCGGTCATTTCAAGCTGGTCATAGCTGGATTTTACACCAGGGATGCCTTCAAACAAATGGCAGTCCTCATCGTAAAGATACAAACACCTTCTAAGAAATGGCAATACAAATCTTAAAGGTGCCTTCACCTTTGAACACATGGTATTCCTAATCTTACAGGTACCCACGCTTACAAAAACATACCAGTATGAACCTTACAAGTATTTACACCTTTGTAGACACAACTGTAGTACAATCAGACAGGTACTCGCACCCATGCCCATATTCCAGACATCCACAGCTTCACAAAAGCACTCATGTCCAATTTCCAAGTACTATATTGCGGTATCCTCAGCCTCAAGCTTGTCTTGCACCACTGTCATAAACTTGGCAATGACACAAGAACACTGCCACTATCACATGCTGGAGCCCCAACCTCTAGGCGTTCGCTCAGAAGTGTCTCAGTTTTCATGCAATTTATAATTGGTAAACATAGTCATTCAAGCCGACCGTTATCTTCTGTATCATATCAGACTTCTGAAGGATCAGTTTTATGCCCTGCTTTGGAGGCGATACATAGCTGGTGCAATGCCAGCTGAGAATATAGATTTCAGTTAATGAAAAGTGTGGGTGTGTGTGTATGTGTACGTATGTATGTATGTGTATGTGTGTGTGTTTGTGTGTGTGTGTGTGTGTGTATGCCTGTTCCCCATGTCTCCACAGACACTGCTGGTCTATGACCTGCTGAAGAAGAGCTACATAAAGAAGCAGACAGGGCTGTACATTATTCCCTGTCCCCAGCAAGAGTTCAAACTCCTGCAGGGAGAGCTCCTCCTGGGTCTGTCCGAGACGCGGTGAGCAGGACTCCCTTACACACGCCCTGCTACACACACGTCAGCACACACCTCACCAAAACAGTACTCCTGTGACAGCAGGACTCCCTCACACACGCCCTGCAACACACACCTCAGCACACACCTCACCGAAACAGCACCCCTCTGATGGCAGGACTCCCTCACACACGCCCTGCAACACACACCTCAGCACACACCTCACCAAAACAGTACTCCTGTGACAGCAGGACTCCCTCACACACGCCCTGCAACACACACCTCAGCACACACCTCACCGAAACAGCACCCCTCTGATGGCAGGACTCCCTCACACACGCCCTGCAACACACACCTCAGCACACACCTCACCAAAACAGTACTCCTGTGACAGCAGGACTCCCTCACACACGCCCTGCAACACACACCTCAGCACACACCTCACCAAAACAGCACCCCTCTGATGGCAGGACTCCCTTACACACGCCCTGCTACACACACCTCAGCCTACACCTCACCAAAACAGTACTCCTGTGACAGCAGGACTCCCTCACACACGCCCTGCAACACACACCTCACCAAAACAGCACCCCTCTGATGGCAGGACTCCCTCACACACGCCCTGCAACACACACCTCAGCACACACCTCACCAAAACAACACCCCTCTGATGGCAGGACTCCCTCACACACACCCTGCAACACACACCTCAGCTCACACCTCACCATAACAGCACTCCTGTGACAGCACACACCTCACTAGAAGTCGCCACTAACTGTGAGAAACCAATATTAATCTTTTCTTTCCATATGTAGTTTATATGAATGTATTTAAAAACCTAACAATGGTTTCCTGCAGTGACAGTAAAATGAAAACCATGGCTTTAATTGCAGGGATCACTTGATTGTCTGGGACCTGGAATCAGGCCACATCAAAGGGAGAATAAAAGCATCTCACAGAGAGTCACTTCTGGCCAACTCATTTATCGACGAAAATTCCGAAGAAATCCCATTCAAGGAGTCAACAGGTATACAAAGACCATTTTTACTTATTAAACTACTCAAGTGATTATTGAGATCTATACCAGTGGATATATAAAGATACAAAGATTAGAACTTGTAAGATGCTTTGTTTTGGTGAAAGAAACCCTGAGTTGTTCATGATTCATTCATCCCACTTTGTGAACCAGAGCCCAGTTTTTCGATCACATTCACCCAATTACAGACAAAGCTGTTAGGACTAAATAAACTTTTTTCATTTTGAGTGCTTTCCAAATTGCACAACGGTTTCCCTTTGACTAAGGTTGAATGACAATGAAAAGCCTAATGTTTGTAAATTGAATCTCTTAGCAATGTTGTACTTAAGGAGCATAAACCTGTCCTGCAGAACAGTGACGAATCTGAAGTGGGTTGTTACTTGAGGCAGGGTTTGGACAGGAAACCAGCGTTGTTGCCCGGCTTGAGTGGTGCTTAAAGAACTGTGCCAATTATATTTTTTATTGCTTCTTCAGATATATAATATCAATCACTTGGCATTGTGTCACAGCCATTCAGTAAATAAAATACATTCCCAAAGCACATTTATGGTCAGTGACAGGGCAGGCCAGGTGAAAGGAAACCAAGGATGTTTGAGAAGAAGAGCCTACAGTATCAATGATAACCTCAGAGTAAAATAAATTGGAGTTGGGAGATGGTTACACAATGTGTAGACAGACTTTGTGTAGAGACAAAATGTATGGAGAGAAAGAAAGAGGGGGAGAAAGAGAGAGAGAGAGAAGTGGTAGAGATACATAAGGTGTATTTTCAAGGGGAGAGACAAAGGGAGAACAAACATGGCAGAATTTTTGTGTGAGCTTTTCCAGGGACACTAGTTTTAGCCTGTGCTCCTCCCCAGCCCTGGTGATGCCCTGGGACAGGCGTACGGAGACACACTCCGCGAAGAGGAGGCGCCAGGCGCGGAAAGCAGAGCGGGAGAGGGAGGCCCAGCGACGGCTGGACAGGGAGAAGCACAACTCCGTAGACCAGTACCTCCTCAGCGGAGATGAGCAGGTGGAGTCCTTAAACACGTCATTAGACGCTACTCTGGGGAGATGACCTGTTAATAATGCAGGATCTGCTTATGGGAGAGATTAGTAGTTTGGGGCTTTCTTTAAAAAAAAAATTTTTTTGGTATCTGGTGGCAGAATCCAAATCAGTCACCTCAATACAAGATTTTTTTCCCTTTCAAGTGTAATTTTCTTAGGCAATTGGCAAAGCTCAGTCTCAATATAAGACTAAAATACTAATATAGTGTTTGCCTGTTTATTTGCAGCTGTTCATCTGTGATTGTTCCTGACACACCCATTGTTTTTCTGGATGGTCCTACGGTGTACGTTTGATGTTCGTTTTGTCTCTGAATGACTCATGGTGGTGTCTCCCCCCTTCCCCACCCCTGCTAGGTGGTTGTGTGCTCCTACTTTGCACACCACTTGGTTGTGTTCAGCATGGATTCCCTGGACCACCTCCACACACTGGAGGACAGGGAGTCCATGCTGTTTCTCTACACTGCTGCACTCACCTACTCTGGCAGCCACCTGGTCCTCTCCAACTACAACGACAAGGAGAAAATCAGCTACGTCACACTCTGGGATTTACACAAGGGAAAGGTGTGTCTCAGTCCTGTTTCACAGCCCTCTGGCCAGTACGCTTCCAGGAAGGTCTGGGTTATGTGGGCTTTAGTGTAATTTGATCTAGTGTAGCTGGTGAAGATGGAGAAAGGTTGTCCATGTCAACAGGCTGAATGTCAACTGCAACACAATCAAAATAATAAATAATCTTAACAAAATCTTAACAAGTATTTGTAACAAATAATTTGTGTACAATCTTATTTCCTTATTCCTATTACCTTTTTTTGCTAAATAAGGCTAATGAGGTTAGAGTTTGACTGATTTATAGATTTAGCAATGAGGTACCACAATTTCACTTGACAAGCAAAGAGTAATTTTAAAATTACTCATATTTCCTACTTGAGAGAAAAAATGTATTTTAATTTCATTACAAATTCATGTTCAAATAGACTTGTTTGCAATGAATTTAGAATAAGGTTTCTGTAAGAGTAATGTTTTTTTATACCATATTTAAGGTGAGGAAGAGACTGAAAAATGAGCCAGGAGTTTGCTGTGTGGCAATGAGCAGCGATGCCAGTAGAATTGTTTTTGGTGTCATGGAAGTCAACAGGTATGTCCGGAAGGATACAGGTACAGCGTTTTAGCCACCATTTTAGTAGCTGTAGGTAGCTAAATTTTCAATACATTAGGCAACACAAAAAAAGCAAGTCTAAAATGAAATACAAGGCCAAAACACTTCAAGGCCATGTGTTCTGGGATATAGTTAAAATATTATTTTGAATATGTAATATACAAATGAATAGTTATACACATGGTGCAACTCCAACACTAACCTAAACACACAGCTCTCTTCTGCCCTCTATAGGCTCCGGGGGTAAAATAATACTCTCTTATGGTTGTCAATCTTGACAGCTACGGTTCTACTAACACCAAACAGTAAAATGCAGGACTATATGAGACAACTTCACGGGGACTAGCCTGAAATAAGATATGGTGGAACACACAGAGCTCAGAGAAATGCACTCTGTTTAATGGACAGGGGACATTAAACATTTCCAGTCAAAAACATGCTGGACTTGCTGTTGGTTAAACTAAACCACTATCAGTCACACTGTCCTCTGATTAACTCTTCTCGTGTGTATCATAACTCGTATATTTTTCCTGTTTTATCAGACTCAAAGTATGGGACCCGTTCAGGAGAGTGCACAAAAACATCCCAGGATATGAGGGCCTGAATATCGGTGTGAACAGCCAGCTATTCCTCACGGAAGAAGGCGCTAAAGCTGTTCTACTTGCAGGTATATTCATTACATTTATATATATTATAGCTCAGATTTGGGGTTAGGTTAGGAAAAAACGGCCAATCAGATTTGTGTAAGTTGCTAACGTTCCAACTAGAATTTTAAGAAACACAAACCGTAGTTTCTCATTACAAATGGCTATCCCTCGGGTGCTACAATGGTTACTGATGTACCTTCCGAAATAACATCCCTTCCTCTGATAATCTCCAGGTTCATTAAAACCTGGCAGCCTCGTAGATGCCTTGGAGAATGCCTGGGGTATCCTCGTTCTCTCTGATCCCTGGGATTAACTACAATGACTGTTTTTACGAGCGGCATCAAACCCTTTGTTGTACATAGCTGGAGATAATTGCAGTTTTTCTTGGCAAGAAGGATAGAATCTGGAGTGTATCTGGAATTCCAAAGGAACATTTGAATAAATTGGGTCCATCTGCTTATCAAGGCGTCAAACACCCCACTCTATTCAAGATAACAACTCTCATGTCAGCAGGGGTCATAGCCTTCCTGTCTAAAGCATTTAGGATGTGAAAATTGATATTGTAGTATCTTACCACAGTACTAGCTGCAGCTAAACAGCCCTAGAAATATTATTGTCCCTTGCTCTGTTGCTTACCTGCTGGTATCTTTTTCCAGTCTAGGGCTGGTGGCAGGCTAGCACAACATTGTTGTGTTTCGATAGTGTTTCCTCAAAGCAAGGCCTTAGCTGATTTGGATGGCATGACGTGCATCACAAGTGGATGGAGATATTGTACTATCCTGCAACACAAGAATTGCTGAAATGGGAAAAAATACATGTGAATATGGTTGCTGGGTACCTTTCATGGAACAACACATATCTCAACCGGTTTTGCTTCTAGTGTTATACACATGTAATGGAATCCAGAATGGTGATATGCCATCTATGCTAATAGTTGTGTCAACCACAGGGTTCTTCTGTGAAAATTCACATGTCCACAAATAGACTCACATTCTCATTTTGCACTTAGGCACTTTAAGTGTTCTCTGCACTGCTGAACATTTCAATAAATTGAATTGGAAACAGAATAGTTTTAATATGATAAGTGGTATAGAGAACAACATGCCAATTCATCAAACCATCAGCAACAATGTCTCTCGGGAGTAGAGTGAATCCCCTAACATTCAGTGTCTGGTCATGGTGTGAAACAGGAAATAGTTTGTAACGCATGCCCTGAGCTGCAAGGGATTGGGTATGGCACTGGAACAGTCAGCGGTTCCTCCTCTCCTGCAGGTGAGGCCAGCATCTGGGACCTGGACTCTGCCACCGTCCTCTCCGTCTTCAGGCCAGACAGCCGGATCCAGTGCCTGTCCCTCCTGGGGGACTGCAGCACCCTCCTGCTGGGCCTGAGCGATAGCCCCACCCTGGTAATCCTGAGGCTCACGTCCCAGGGCGTCTGCTCCAGCGCCTCCGCGTCTGGGGAGGACCTCTTCGGAGAGCAGTCCAGCAGCGAGGATGAGGGAGAGCGAGAGGGAGAGGTCAACGGGTCACCGCAGAAGGCCGAGCGCTGAGGCTGTGGACTGGGAGCCCATTGAGGACAATCTCTTAACTGTCAAAGACTCCCATAGTCAACTATTACACAGCAGGGGGTGATGGGCTTTGCAGTCTTTGGCCAACCAAACGCCCACAGGGCATTTTATAGCTGGGGTGTCCAATTTTATCCAAAACGTGTCAATGTAAGTACGGGCTGTTTAGCCCAGCGCCAAGACACCCGATTCTACTCATCCAGGTCTTCACTGAAGACTGCAATTAGTCAATTAGCTCAGTCAGGTGTCATTGTGCTGGGCTAAAAGAAAACCACTGGTCCATTTCAGATACTCCTAATTTGCAGGTATATCTTATCTTCAGACTTCTAAAAAACATAGCTGAAAAATCTCAGGCAGGAATAAAATTGGACTAGCATTCAAAAGTCTATCACTATTGCCTCTGATAAATTATTTTTAGGATGAGTGCAAACCTTCATCTACACCTCATTCAACAGCTTGAGATCTCATTGAGCTGCTAATTAGTAGCATCAAGCATGCCAAATTAGGGTTGAAATTAAATCCTAAAGGGCAGCAGATCTCCAGGAACAGGGTTGGGCAGACCAGATCTAGACCCAAGGTTTTCCACAGGGGCTGGGGGTCTACAAAGGTATTGTAGGGGGTTCACTCCCCCACACACAAGATCGATAAGAAAGGTTACCGGCTCACTTTCAGACATGAGTTCAAGGGTTGAGAAATGGACTAGTAACAAGGACAAGCTTCATATACATTTACATTTACATTTTAGTCATTTGGCAGACGCTTTTAATCCAAAGCGACTTACAAGTGCATAGGTTCTACCACAAGTCAAAGCATCACATCCAGAACTAGAAAAATACACCTGGACTGCTGTTCTAAACATATAGTCCTCATCATAAGTGCAATTTTTTTTTTTTTTTTTTTTTTTTTTTTTTTGGGGGGGGGGGGGGTTAGACAGGGATAGGGGTATCAGAAGGGGGGGGCGGGGTAAATCAGGAGGGGGGACTAAGGTAGAGTTTGAACAGGTGTGTTTTGAGTCTGCGTCGAAATAGGGGGAGGGATTCTGCTGTCCTGACAGTGGTAGGCAAGTCATTCCACCACTGAGGAACCAGAACGGAAAACAGGCGTGAACGTGCAGCTCGACCGCCAGGTGCCCGTAGAGAGGGAATCGTAAGGCGACCAGAGCTGGCAGACCGGAGTGGTCTAGCTGGGGAGTAGGGAGTGATCAGGGATTGTATGTAATGTGGGGCAGTCCCCTTAGCAGCCTGAAATGCCAACACTAGGGCCTTGAATCGGATGCGTGCGGCAATAGGAAGCCAGTGGAGGCCAATGAGAAGCGGGGTGACATGAGCCGACCTGGGCTGACTGGTGATCAAGCGGGCTGCAGCATTCTGGACCAGCTGGAGGGGCTTGATGGCGCACGCTGGGAGACCGGCTAGGAGGGAGTTGCAGTAATCCAGGCGGGAAATGACGAGCGCCTGGACTAGGAGCTGGGTGGCTTTCTCCGTCAGGAGATGACGGATGCGGCGTATATTAAACAGAAAGAACCTGCAGGTTCTGGCAGTGGAGGATACTTGTGGAGCCAGGGAGAGGCAGTTATCAAGAGTCACCCCAAGATTCTTTGCCGTACGGTATACACTCAAGCAACACCTTTGCTGCAGTATACAAGGAAAAATTCCTCCCAGAATAATCAGAACAGTCAAATGTCACAGGTTTATTTAAATACTGCAAATTTAAGGAAATCAGAAATAATAAACAAAATATACAACAGTGGAATCAGTAACTTGTTTTGGAAGACATTTAAAAGGCCAAATCTTTCCCATTGTACAAACACACAAAAAATATATATATCAAAAGTAATGTGTTCACGGATCTGTATTAGACACAAACTAGAAAAGAATGCATTCCCCACAATGAAAGTAAAGTAAACCATTAATTTCAGTTCAGAAACTTAATGCCAAATGAGACTTCCCAAGTGCATTTCTACGTTTGTGTCTGATAGAGGTGACTTTAAACTGTAGGACTTACGATGCTTTTCTTGTTTTTCTTACAAGAATAGAGGTCAGCTGGCAATCTATGCAATATACCAGTGTTGTCACAGCACCTTCTTATGATCATGTTGTTTGTTTTGAATGGATGCAGCAACAAATTGACCATATCTGATCATTTCAGTATTGTGTTAACGCAATAGATTGCATAGCCTCTCAGACAAGATTGTTTTATCGACCATATAACTGTTGGAAAAGAAAAAAAAAAAAGAAAAAAAAATCAGTCCACTACCTAGACCTCCGATCTTTTTTAGTTTTTTCAATACTTTTGTCCATTGTCTTTTCACTGTCCCCTCTGCACTTAGGACAGTACCACTTCCCCTTGGGCTTATAGGTAAGTCCAACGCATGAAAAGTGGAACCACTCGATAGGACACTGTTCGTTGTCGCAGCCTATCATCTCCCCGTAGGAAACCTGGTCGCAGAGGCAATAAGTGGGCTCGTTGGGGTCGATGGTGAACTCCACCGGCGACATCTCGCGCTCCTGCTTAGCTTTGGAGCGCTTCTTCTTCTTGGCCGACTTGGACTTCTTCTCCTTGGGCGGCGGCTCCTCGCCCTGCTCGTCCACGCCGTTGGTCGTGTGGCAGGAGTCGCGGCTCTCGCTGTTGCGCTGGCGACGCGGTCGGCGGGCCGATGAGCGCTCCGGGGGCACGACGTCCTGCTTCACCTTCTCCACGATCTTCTCGGGCTCCGCCGGCTCCTGGAAACACTGCGAGTGGGAGTCCATCTGACGCGCGCGGTTCTCCACCAGCTCCATCATCTGCGTCACCACGTGGATCTTCTCATCGCCCAGCTCCTGGCTGCTGATGAGCGCGCGCTGGAGCTGGACCTGCAGCCGCTTCTTCTGGCCGCCGTCCGTCTCCTTCTTGTACTTCTCATACACATGATCGACCTCCTTCAGCACCTCTGCAACACACACCCACACACATAAATGTCACTACTTCAGTTAGGCTATGTCTCCGGGAATAGCTTCCCTGGTCAACCCACTTTGAACGGATATCAAACCGCAGATCTCTATTTAGTCTAACATTTCCATAGCCATAGAAATAGTAGCATATCCATGAAGCTGCAATAGGATAGCTTGCTCTCGCATCTTTCAACCCGGGAACCGTGGTCGACTAATATATGAGACGGTAGGCGACTATTAGCCAACAGTCTTTAGATGATACACTTTATTGATCACATCAGTAACATCCTAAAAAACGAAATGCAATATTGGCTAACACGAGTAAAGTCATTCTTGCTACAATATTTCCAAGCTACACGGTCGAAGTTTAAATCCAGCTTCCGCAGTCAAAGCGTTCGGCTATACGGAGGAAGTGACGACATGCGCTGTTCGAGTTGTGAGTAGCTCGTTCGCCAAATTAATTTCATACATGTTTCAATAGAGCTGAGCGCCGAAGCCATAGACGACCAGTTGATTTTCTGTAAGCAAATTTGCGGATTTATTCCACTGTTGTTCGTGTCTGTGTCAGTGCCAACCCCAACAGAATGTCATCTTGTTTACCCTTTTCACTTCATGTGAACGAACTGGAGTACCCAGGCAAAGACAAGCTAGTGCAGAGCTCGTAGAACGACTAAAGTTTTGCCTGTAAAGCCTTGTTTATATAACAATAAAGACTGAAATAGGCCTACGTGTGGATAGATCTCCCGAAATGTCTGCAGACTAATCTGTTTCTAGGAGCTTGCCATTTCATTAAGCAGCAAATGAGCGTCATCATTGTAATTTACCTAACAAACAACGAAGAACAAAAGCGTACTGTATGTCACGAATATGGCACCCGCTTAACTATACTATCAATAAGTAACCGTTTGTACTCGACGTTAGATGCTTTTTCGGAGGTCACGTTACTACTAGCCAGCTGCCTGCTTTGCAAGCTAGCTTTTAGAGTTATCTAATTATTGGCAAAATGGCTGAACGTTTCTTACTTCAGTTTCCTAGCAAAGCGCCTAGCTATCACACCTCGAAAGGGACCGTTCGGGTTTCAGAGCTCTCCGTTGAGTTTATCCCCATTTCCGACAGCTAACCGGGGCGTTATATTTTATTAGCCAGCTAATAAACTATCGACCAATCTATAAATCTGTAGCTTGCGTGAAGATTTTGTCTACGCTGTATGTCAGCACTGCATCACGAGAACACAAAGCAGCATGCCAGCTAGCAAAGTGTTACATTGTCGCCTATTGATTCCTTTACGGTCGCTACTGTAACAAAGTAATAGCTTTATGTAAAGAAGTACCTACCTTGATACTTTGTATCAATTTCCCGCAACAATGAAACATTCCTCTGTATGTCCAAAGGCAAAGACTCCACACATTCAAGATAATCCTCCACATAGCTGACCAGTTGTGTTTTTTCCACGTTTGGATGATGATGTCCCAACATTGTGATGGCAATGCATTAAGCAGATCGACACACTACGCGGAGAGAAAATGAATGGTCTAAGAAAACACATTCAAGGGGAATAATATGTCTACGATATCACTGCTACACCTAGTTGTCTATTCTTTTCGTGCAGCTCAATCGGCCGGACTAGTAACTGCAATTCACTTCAAACAAAACTGTGCTTTCTGCGCATGACCTGAAATATGCCTTATAAGGCAATGCACCGCGTTTTTGCATTTTCCCGCAGCTTCCTTGTCAGGGGGTTGGACACAAAGATGGTGGAATTTTAAAGTAATAACACCTCTAGTTTACATTTCACTTTCACTCGGGGGGCCAGCGTTGAATTTTCTCTCACATGGTTAATGCAGCTCAATGTGCATAAACAGATATCAATGACATTGTATTATATTATATTATATTATATTATATTATATTATATTATATTATATATTTTATTATATAATATTTTTATTAAACAGAAGAATTCGGATATAACATAATAAATTCAATTGGTGTGTGGGGGGAGGGGGAGGTGCATTTCAAAGAACATTTGTTCAAAATTTAGATATGAGGATGTAAAATGCACAAAAAACTGCATTTGTATGCTGGGGGAATTTATTTCAGTAAAAAGGCAAGTTCACTTCTCAGGTTAATTTTAAACACCCTTTACAATTACACATGATATTAGAGTCTTCCTATCGCAGGTGAAGCCCTTTATGTTAATCTTTTTGACAATTACTGTTTGAGCCATGGGTTCCCAGAAAGAGGCGTGACTTCCTTTAAGTCATATATTCAGGCAATCATGTGGCAGCAACTAAATGCATAAAAGCATGCAGCCATGGTCAAGAGGTTCAGCTGTTTTTCATACCAAACACCAGATTGGGGAAGAAATGTGACTTTGACCATGGAATGATTGTTGGTGCCAGACAGGGTGGTTTAAATATGTTGGAAACTGCTGATCTTTTGGGATTTTCATGCACGGCAGTCTCTAGAGTTTGCAGTGAATGGTGCTAAAAAACAAAAACACAGTGAGCAGCAGTTCTGTGCGAGCTCAGAGGAGAATGGCCAGACTGGTCAAAGCTGACAGAAAGGGAAAGTAACCCAAATAACCACCACAGTTCTTCTTCTTGTTAACCTTCAACATAACCTGGTATGTTATGTTGTAGTGGAAAGCACCAGAAACATTCAGGCAGAGCCAGAAAAAGCTGCTTGTCTGGCAGGTTGAATGTGGTTTTAGAGTGGCGGCTCGGGGTGGCAGTTATGATCAGAACAAGTGCAATGTGCAACTGCAGATCCGCAAACTGATACCAATATGGAGATCTGCCTCCAGCTTTTATTTATTATACATAATATTCCTCCCCTTCATGTTGGTCCAGTGGATAGCACAGGAGGCCTGGGCCTTCCTGTGTGGATTTTGCACAACCTGTCAGTCTGTGTAGGTGTAGGTTTTCTCCTGGTACTCCCTTTTCTAATTGGAGGACAGAGAGTCTAAATTGCCCATCGGTATGAGTATGTAAGTGAATGGTGTTTGCGCCCTGCAATGGATTGGCAATCTATCGGGGTGTATTCCTGCCTCTCACCCAATACAATCCAGCCCCCCACGACCCTGAGCAGGAATAATCGGGTTAGATACTGGATGGACAGAATGGATTCCCCCCTTTTACATGACATTACATTACATTACGTGGCATTTAGCAGACGCTCTTATCCAGAGCGACGTACAACAAAGTGCAAATCAAACACAAGAGCAAGTGCAAAAGTGGACCTGAGAGGGCAGTACTGTTCCGAGTCCTAGTGTAAACATACAGAAAGAACTTTTAAGCAGTTCTTTCCAGATATCAACAACATCCAAGTTTGTAGTGAGGAAAATATTTCACTAGATGGCACAATGATTCCATATACATTTCTGGCAAATGTATTCCGATAATAAATGGCTGTACTATTTGTGGACAGGATAGAAATGAAAGACAATTAAAAACAACAACATTGTATGTTTATGAATATTAGTAAAGTAAATTTAGAATGTATGAGCAGTATATTAACATTTTCACTGAAAAGCCAAACCTTATTAGTTCCTTGAGCTATCTCAAGAGGGGTGGGTGTTGGGGTGTGTTTGGCGAGGGCCTCAGTGATGAAAATGGGTCAACAGTCTGCTTTTTAAACAAACATCAGTTTGTCTAAGGAGACACATACTGTTCAGTACAGCAAATGGGACTCACATGTTGAACAGCACATTTATTCTGTGCATTCATTCAAAGCTCAGCTCAACTGACTACATATTTCAACTGGCATTCTGAGCCACCAATGTCATCAATTTTACATGGCTACCTCTAGCCAGTGACTTAAAACAATACATTTAAAAAAATATATTGTATGGATGTTGTCTACTCGAGGAGGTGGTGATGCTAATAACATGATTAGGGTTGTCTTTACAGTAAGAAGGGTAGATCAGAGCAAGACAGGTTTAAGGCAGAGATGATGAAGAACTGCTGGTTTTCCATCATCTTTTTACCTGGGAGACAGGTGTGAAGTCTGGCCAATCAGTGGCACTAATGTTCAGTTAATTACCCAGGAGAAAAGAATGGGGCCAGCTCTGATGATCTCTGGTTTAAGGTCTCAACATACATTTGTTTCTAGAGAGCCAGACCATGTTGTGGTGAGCAAACTTTTAGAAATTTTGTGAATATTGTAAAAAGATTTTTTTATCACCGTGAGCACTGTTTTTGAGTAGTAGTGTTGGAAACGGCAGGTTGTGTTATAAATGGGCCTGGGTGTGTTTGCTCCAACACCTCCGGGAATCGTGGCCTCATCTCCATCTGCTGCTGACTGGTTCGAGCACTTCCATTTTTACCTCTGCTTGGGTCGCGTGTTGTGACAGTCCATCTGCGTTCTGCCGCTCTGTTTGTCTCCGAGAGCGTTTAAAAGTAGTTCAGCAGCTTTCCAATGTCTCGTCTTCCTTTAATGCTCAAAGCTGAGCCTTCGCTGGGGGCGCATTGGGTATCGAGCATTCAGGGAGCAGATGGACTGTTAAAAAAACATAAAAATGTATAAAAACATATAAAAATGGAAAACATTTGATTCCGCACCGCTTGCGTTTTGTTATGGGCTGCTCCAGGGACACACCAGCCTAGGAAGTAATCATTTTGTTCCCAAACAAAAAATGATCGAAAAATTTCAGAAAAGTTGCTTAGTTGTAGTAAGTTGAAATATATCAAAATATATGTAAAATATATTTGGGTGTCAGTCTTGAAATTTTCTTGTAATTGCTTTGTGATGGTTGAGGATAATTCAGAATTAAAATCAATAATAAAATTTCAACAATGTTTAAGTTGAAATTTCTTTTGAATTCAGGATGATAATTAACCTGCTGTGTACATGAAATACATTCCGACATTGTGAATTTTGCTTCATAGTCATTGTTTTATGAGTACAGAGGAAAAACAAGCAACCTTACACAACTGCCCACACTACGTGTATGTGTGTGTGTGTGTGTGTGTGTGCATGCATTTGGGCAATATATTGCCATTAATGTAATATATTTCATGTGGTTTTATATGTACTGTACTGAATATATTGTATCAGATGTGCACGGATTAACAGATCATGCATGAAATTGAAATTGACCAAACCAAGTAGAATTTACTTGGTGAGACAAGATGACAGTTACATACATTTGCATTTTAGACCAAATAATGGATTAGTGAGCAGATGGGCCCAGAGCTCCTCTCCTGCTACTTTAATCAGGCTTCAATACTTTCCACAAATAATGCATTTCAACTTTGTACACAACATCAAAACTTCACTTCAGGAAATCTGCCATGCAAAAGCACTGGCGTGATTCCCTCCCTGCCTCAATTTCACACCAAACATCTGCATTTTGGGAGAAGGGCCATTTGTCTGCTCTGAAATCGCTTTGCTCCACACGTAACCATGCTCCCCTTTACAAAAAACAAATACTTTGCTGAAGAATGAAACATTCATACATTAAATCATGTTGGGTTGCTGAAATGGTACTGCTAATGTGCAGGTGAGTTATGGATAGCCAAAATGCAGCTAGGACCGGTATGGCAGGACGCAAATGCTGTTGCACTAAATACGACTTACCAAAATCCCTTTCTTTCTTCTGATGTCATCTACACTAATGCACAACAGTAAAAATGGATTTAGCACAAAGCAGACTTCTAAATATATTTTTAATTTACATTTTACATTTACATTTTTGTCATTTGGCAGACGCTTTTAATCCAAAGTGACTTACAAGTGCATAGGTTCTTTCACAAGTCAAAGCATCATATCAATAACTAAGAAAATACACATGGAATACTGTTCTAAACATATAATTTTCTTTTCTTTTTTTCTTTTTTTTGGGTTAGACAAGGAGGATAGGGATATCAGAAAGGGGAGGCTGGGAAAATCAGGAGGGAGGACTAAGGTAGAGTTTGAAAAGGTGTGTTTTGAGTCTGCGTCGAAATAGGAGGAGGGATTCTGCTGTCCTGACAGTGGTAGGCAAGTCATTCCACCACTGAGGAACCAGAACGGAAAACAGGCGTGAACATGCAGCTCGACCGCCAGGTGCACGTAGAGAGGGAACCATAAGGCGACCAGAGCTGGCAGACCGGAGTGGTCTAGCTGGGGAGTAGGGAGTGATCAAGGATTGTATGTAAGGTGGGGCAGTCCCCTTAGCAGCCTGAAATGCCAACACTAGGGCCTTGAATCGGATGCGTGCGGCAATAGGAAGCCAGTGGAGGCCAATGAGAAGCGGATGTACAAAGGGGCACAGGATATCCAATCATTTAGTCATCCTGTGCATTCTGTCTCAGTATTCAAATTTAATGGGAATACTGTGTGGAAAGGCTCCTTTGGGAAGGTTAGGGTGTTAGGGAAGCTGTGAGTGTTCATACTCAATGCATGTTGTATATGTGGTTTCCATCTTTTCTTGTGTGTACATGCATAATATGACTGTGTTGCTTAGACAGAGAGAGAGAGAAAGAGAGAGCATTATTTAATGATAGCCAGTTCTGTCACTCCCCTCAGCCACACCATTGCAGAAGAGATGGTGCATCATCATCATCTCTTCAGCGAATGATAAACAGACCTGTTGTTGCACCAGGCATAGAATCCCCAATCTCTGGAGTTTCTGATGATATCCGTTTCCACGACTCTCGCTCTCTGAGGATTCCCTTGTGGCTTTGCAGGCTGTATCCGACACCAGTCTGCCTTACCCATTCTGTTTCCCCACTTAGGCCAACAACATCATTACTTGGCTCATGAAGCAAAGTCTTCAGGAGCACGCATGGGCGATTCTTAATAAACATCCCCTTCCTGATGTTTGCCTGTCACTCCGCCCCAGTTGGCAGAATAAAACAAGCCTTGAAATTGCAGTTTAAAGCTGTGTTTTCTCATTCCGCTAATTGCGTAGCAGAATTCAACACATTTGAATTACTGAAAATAAATAGGGAAAAATGTAAGAAGACAAAAACACTGGACAATAGCGCACTTCTGGACCATTGAAGTAGGGAGGGAGCATCCTCTCAGCGCCATCTTAGGGTGCCGGCACAGTTAAAGCACTTTAGGCACACTTACTTTACCGCTTTATATTTTGTCCAGCTCCTCTTTAGTTTTCCCCTGCAATTTCCAAGCAGGGGAAAAAAAAGAAGCAAGTTAATTGTCTGAACAATGCTGTCGATTCTTAATGTCAGCTGAAGCTTTTCTCTTAATAGAGTGACAGCGGAGGTAAAACCCACACTTTCAGTCGCTGAGACGTGACGCGGTCCCTCTAAGTGGTGCTATTTAGGTTCTCGGGCGGGAATTAAGTCTTGGGAAGACAGAGGGTGATTTTAAGAACAACTCAATTAATTAAGAGGAAGCAGCCCCAACGCAGTTCAACCAGAGAGCCTTCCCATTAACAAGCCTGACAGATTTCAAGTAATTGAGATGTAAGTTGTTTTACAGGCTTTGGCGATATTGAAAAAAGGACTTTGAGTGATGGACTTTGTCTTTGGTCTGGTTCCAGAGCCATTATGAAAGAGCCATTTCCCCACAGCTGCCCACGAAGAAACCATCAGTTATGATGATTACACTTTGATTACACGCTTGTTTGTTACTTTCTTTGAGAGTTTCCTGTTCCCTTAACTTCCCAGCATGGTATATCAATCCCTACCATTTCAAGTACCTCTGACAACACCCCAGCCCTGGTGGGGTAATTATGGGAGGATATGTCCGTGTGTGTGTCAGCTGTCAGTTGTAATGGTTCAATCAATCTGCTGGACAGGAAAGCTGCTGTGGGGTCTGCAATGCAAGGAGCCCTGTGGAGAGTATGTTTTTTTTTTTGGAACAAAAACCGGTTTCCCCCCCATAATTCTAAATCAGTGTTCTAGAACTCCATTGCGTTCTGTTACCAGTAGTGGTTTTTACATCAGCATTAGAATGTTCAGTGAACAGTACCCTAATCACATTTGTGACCTCACACCTCAAACGTTCCTAAAAGCAGTCCTAATGGGTAAAATGCTTTTAGGCCATTATCCCTGGACAGTTTGATGTTTGAATGACAATCACGATTTCAGTTCAATTCATCACAAAAACCTTTAACTTTATTTACTTCCAATCAAGGAAATATCTGATAGGTGCTTAGACAAACACAAAAACACAGACACCGTATTCTTGCATTTGTGGACTGTATTAGTGCTGATTAATGCTTCAATGCCAAACACAGTGTATTCATTTAACTTCTGACTGTTTGAATAGAAAGTGAAGATTACTTAATTATTGCATAAGTTGAGGTTATATAACTTTAAGTAAGCATACTTACTTTCCCACTTGTTTTCTAATACCCCATGATAGAGAGTGATTGACATTTACATATTATAATGAATAATTATGTCAATCATTAATCATTAGTAAAAGCTAACTTTTATGGTGAAATTATATTAATGTACAAAAAAAAAAGAAGAAGAAGAAGAAGAAGAATTTTCATGAACTTGCCAGAGAACACACATATGAGTTTTTCTTTCACCAAATAAAAACTTCTGCATCCTGAAGAACAGGAAATAGAAGGCACAATTCATGATTTCCCTTGATGGAGTTTATGCTAATGCAGCAGATACAAGGATAAAAACAGTGGAGGTTGTGTTAGAGATGCAGAATTGTTCAAAAAAACTACAGCGAGGAGCAGAATATAAATCAGGGCAGTGACAAAAAAGCAACAGAAATAACAGACGCACACACGCGTGCGCGCGCGCACACACACACACACACACACACACACACACACACCCAGCAGGATCAGAGGATGATGAAGCAGAGGGGGGCTTTTGGTATAAGAAGAGAGAAGAGATATCTGGTCATTCATTCACTGATCACACCAGTGGTCTTCCACTCTCTGCCCCACAGGACCACTGATGAGAACCTCTGAGAATATAGCACGATGCTAATATAGCACTGTGTTTACACAAACCATAAAGTAACATTAGCCACTGCATTTACCATAACTCTCTTGGGTTGTCTCTTGGTTTTCATTTGAAAAAGAAAATATATTTTTACATTGTAGCATTTAAAAAAGGCAGATGGAGAACATATACACTCAGTGAGCACTTTATTAGGTATTTATTAGACTTATTTTTCTACAGGGCAGCCTATAGTGTAGTGCTTATGGTAAATGACTGGAACAGGCAAGGTCGGGGGCTCGAATTCCATTGTAGCCACAATAAGATCCGCACAGCCGTTGGGGACTTGAGCAAGGCCCTTAACCCTGCATTGCTCCAGGGGAGGATTGTCTGCTGCTTAGTCTAATCAAATGTACATCGCTCTGGATAAGAGCATCTGCCAAATGGCAATAATGTAATGTAATGTAACTTATTGGTCTTCTGCTGCTGTAGCCTATCCACTTAAAAGGTTTGACATGTTGTGTGTTCAGAGATGCACTGTTGTAATGTGTGGTTATTTGCATTACTGTCACTTTTTTGTCAGCTTTGACCAGTTTGGCCCTCCTCCTCTGACCTCTCTCTTTAACAAGGTGTTTCTGCCTGCAGAACTGCTGCTCACTGGATGTTTTTTGTTTTCCGCACCATTCTCTGAGAATCCCAGATCAACAGTTTGATCAGTCAAAGTCAGTTAGATCACATTTCTTCCCCTTTCTGATGTTTGGTCTGAAGAACAGCTGAACCTCTTGACCTTGTCTACATGTTTTTATGCATTTAGTTGCTAGCACATGATTGGCTGATTGAATATTTGCATTAACAAACTGGTGTACAGGTCTACCTAATAAAGTGCTCAGTGAGTGTATTACTGCTAAGCTTCCTCTTGTTCCTTTAAGTGGACTCAATTTAAGTCAATTTAAGATCATACTTCATATGCTGGTAGGCTTATATTGTGATACTCAGCCCTTGCAAAGTAGGCCAGATTTTCCCTTAAGACAGAGAAAGAAGCATCCTGTTGGGACACAGTTTCTAATGCCAAATCTAAATATCCATGACAACATTTCCCAAATGACTCATTCAGGAAAAACCGAGGTGTCATTACATCCAATTTGTGAGACATGGTTGGCCTATGCTGCCATCACAGTACACAGCATTTCTTTTTGGTTTCATTCTCCGAAAAACTTTTCACTTTGAAAAAAATCTATCTTTCACAAGACTTTGACGACATATTATACATAAAAAAAATAGGGAAATACCGTTTTAGATATCGTGACACTGCCTGGACAAATCTCTGCTAGCGTAAAACATTCAATTATAATGTAAATTAAGTTACCCAACATCCGTTAGTTCAGCTTCTGAGAAACTTGAGTATTTTCGCAATGTTTATCTTCACCGTTTATTTCTGAGCCATCCCTCGTTCATAATCCAAAATTTTTGTGTGCAGTAAGCCTTCAACATTTTGATTTTGATGTAAATACATTTTTGTGGTGCGACGTGATAGAGAAATGCGCTCGAATTTCACATGCGCACGGATTAACCTGACACCTCTGACTTCTCGTCCTCACTCCCGCTGTAGAGTGTAGACCTGCTTCGCCGCGCAGACGCTAAACCAGACGCGGACAACTCTGAGACACGGACGGCGTGATTCGGGGGCGGGAAAGGTGGCTGGCGGTCGCGGGGGTGTGTTTGAAGGCTGTCTGGCTCCCCCCGCCGTGTGCGGTGACAGGGCGTGTACAAGTACTCGTTTGTCCTGCTGTCAGTCTCTCAGCCGGCTCTGAGCCAGGGAGAGGGAGTGAGGGTGCGGAATGGTAATATGACAGGTGACCCTTTGACCCTATGTTCATTTATAGGCTCAACACACCTCCATGACAGGAGCCCCCCTCCGACTGCAACCCCACCACCCCCCCAACCCTCCCAGCCCACACACCATGTCTTCACCTTCATGCACTACGACAGACTCCTATTCACAGTAAGTCAATGAGCTGAAATAGCACTCCTCAAATGAACTCTCTCCTTCTGGATCAGCAGCCAGACAGACAGGTAGGTTTGCTGTCATCAGCAGAGATATTCAGACTTCACACATACTGATAAAAATGTTGTATTTATTTTTTGTCTTTAAAAATTGAGCATGTTAATGTTGGAAAGCTGATGATACGGAATCCAGTTTTGACTCTAATCCTATCTGCAGTAACCCTAACCCCTGGCTAGATGGCGATGCAGCTCCAGCTTTTAATAGCAAGCACCTGTAGCTTGGTACAGTTCGACTTCATACTAGCGTGGAAACGCAATGCCCTACTCCATACAGAGTACAGCATTGAGATGTGAACAGCTGAGTTCAGTCAAAGTCACAGATCTTCCCTCGCACAGGAAGAGCAGTGAGTGGCCAGGAAGGCACGCACCATACAGTCTCATCTCGTATCAAAGAAACAGAGGGAGGGCAGCAGTGGGACTGGTAGAGAAGCATCATGAGAGCGCAAGAGTACAAACACTCCTGGGGGAGCCATGTAACCCCCCCCCCCCCTTCTCTCTGCACACAAAGACGGGCTTTCAAAGGAAAAGGTTCAAATAGCGGGATGTGAACACCACAGTTTTCACAAGAGAAAGAAATGAAGGTTGCCACAAAAACCCTGTGGATTTACTGGAGGGAAAGGAAGGGGGATAAAAACATAAAGCACAAAGACAATTAAATGTCAAAAAAAATCCCCAAACTTAGCTTTAGGACCTTGTTTTAAAAAACAAATCTGAGCAAAAACAGAGAGGAACAGTCGCCTTGCTAACCGGAAAACAAAGGCAGAGAAACTATTTTCTAAACTAATGTGCCTGACAAGCAATTTCAGGCTGGGGAAGTGTCTGTCTCTTCCTCAAGGAAGCAGTCGTATCCCTAACCTGCAGCCTTGAATGGATACTGCTCTCCATTTACCACTTCCTTTGCACACACTATAATAAAAAAAAACTGCTCTCATGCAGGAATACTACATCACTTTAATTCAGTCGACACAGGCACACAAAGCCTTCCATTTTCACACTCGTTCAGACTAGAATGACTTCCCCCCCTGCGAAACCTCTCCTTATTCCCGTCTTTAACAGTGGCTTTAGATCATGGAGTGATTAGCCACTCCAGTGCCTAATCAGCCGTCCCCCGGCTGGCCCGCGGTAGCCCATTAAACAGGCAGGTCCCAGCGTTGGCATTTGCAGTCATTAGTGGGTGAAGCCTTGATTGCCTGAAGGAGTCCTCCCTCCAGCCTCCAGCCTGCTCTCCCCTGGCCTAAGGCCCCGGAGCTCTCCACTGGAGGCTCTGTCTGACTTCTGGGCTGGTCTGACACGCCACGGCCGTGCCGGAGGGCCTCTCCTCGCTGCGACGACCTTTGACCCATGATGGGAGGGAAATTGATTCCTTGCCCCGGCTCCCCGGGCCTGTCTCTGAAACCCCGGAGTCTCGCTCCGCTCAGTTTCCCGCTCAAGATAAATGAGATCAGCGGCGAGCTCTGTTCTAGCTTTCAAATGGCAATTCAATCCTCGTGATGTCGTTATTATGAATTGGCCGAGGGGAGAAGGAAAAAAACCCCAAAAAAACGGCCAAGGTAAAGGCAGGGGCTGTTTGAAGAATGAATTTCATTTCTGTGCCCGGTGCGGGAAAGAAAGGAAGGATGAGCGGAAAGAGAAAGAAGGAGAGGTGGAAAGTTCGACATTGTGCTTCAGAGTGAGTGATCGTCCGGTGCGGTGTGTTACAGATTGGGGGCAGCGTGGCTTCGAGGTTTAAGAGTTAAGGACACTGTCGTCGTGTGTGTGGGACTGAAGGACGGTGTAGTGTTGGGTCGTATGGTAGGGTACAGTGTGGCATTGAGAGTGAGTGACAATGTGGTAATGTGTTTCAGGAGTAGAGGACACAGTGTTTGTAGATTACAGAGTTGGGTTACTGTGTGGCACTGAGTGAGAGGCATATAGCCCTATGTCACTCTCTGTAAGCGGATACACTTTAGCATAGGGAAGCACCAGCTCTGTGGTATCTTATCTCCTTCAGCTGCCATTTCCAGCTCTAGCTTTCTGCAGTCTTTGCTGTGGGCCTCTCTGTAAATGCGGTTGAAGATTGCACACAATTACCCATCAAGGTATAAGATCACAATTACTTAATTAATTAATACTTCTGCTCATCAATTGTCCTCTAAAGCTGTGTCTCTCCGAGCATTTTGTAATTAATTTTAAACATTTTTTAATTTTAAACATTTTCAATAAAAAAATACATTGGAGATGCCTGAAATGGCTACCAATTGTTCCGCTGCTTTTAAAAATGAGTCCCGGTTTGAAGAAAAAAAGCTTTTACTACAGCTATTTTTTATTTTCTTAAACCCGGAATTGACATGAACTGAAGCAAAGTGCTGAGAGTTTGAACAGTAATGGGGGAAATAGTATCCAGCCGACAGTTCTTCTCTATATGCTGTCCATCTGCAAAGTCGTTTTCTTTGGGGAAAAAGTACACTTTCCGAGCTGCACATATTGGGCAGACTGCAGGTGGCCAATTCTATCAAATGAAACTTTTTCTCATTGGCTGACACAATGGCCAATTATGTGCTACTCTGTGGGGATGCCAGCAGATTGGTCAGTTCCAGATTGGTGAGATCCATGCAGGTTTTTCCACTTCAATTTAAAATTAGTATTTTTTGGAGCACAGAAAAAATCTGTATGATATAAACTCTTAAATTAACATATTTTTTACATGAGTACATTTTGTACTTAATATAGATATTAATATATATATATAATATATATAATATTAATAATATAAATAATAATAATATATAATATATATATAATATTGTTACTATAGATTATTTTACATTGAACTATAGGCTGTGTCCTACTCTTAAAATATATTCCACCATTCCAAGGATCACCTAGATTATACACCCAGATTTCCTGCCATTGAAAAAATAAAATAAAATACAAAAGAGTAGTTACTGCCCCACTTGTTTGTGAAGATTTATTTTGTGATTGTAATTCAGTGCCAGTTCCACAAGAGTGCCGAACAGTGCGGGGGTGGAGTAACGACCCGCCAATCATTAAGATGTGAGCAGTTCCACTGTTTCTCCGCGCACAATCAAGCTCCAATCAATCCGCGTTTGAGCTGCTGTCCTTCAGTGTGAAGGGCTAATTCAGCCCAGCAGGCTGCCTTCCAGGTCCTTCCGTGTGGCCGTGGTTGAGAAACTGCTGCAGGGCACACAGGAGAGAGTAGTTTCCTGATCAACTTCCCGCTGTCCGTTCAAATTCTGGGAGACAGGAACACCTCCCCTCTCCCCCCAAACCGCTAGGAGAATCCATTATGTATCCCCAGTTTTTAAAATATTTGTATACACTCAGTGAGCAATTTATAAGACTCATTTATTAGACTTCTGCTGCTTTAGCCTAGTGGTCACCAACCCTGTTCTTGGAGATCTACCATCCTATAGGTTTTCATTGCAACCCAAATTTAGCATTCTTGATTCTACTAATTAGCAGATCAACATGATCTTTAGCTGTTGAATGAGGTGTGCTTTGCTAAGGTTGGAGTGAAAACCAAATGGAGAGTAGATCTCCAGGGTTTGTGACCCCTGATTTGTTTTTGCGCCATTCTCTGCAAAATCTAGAGACTCTTGTGGATGAAAATCCCAGGAGATCAGCAGTTTCTGAGATACTCAAACCATCCTGTCTGTCAGCAACAATCATTCAATGGTCAAAGTCACTGAGATTACATTTCTTCCCCATTCTGACATTTGGTCTAAACAACAGTTGAACATCTTGACCACATCTGCATGCTTTTATACATTTAGTTACTGCCACATGATTGGCTGAGTTGCATTAACAATCTGGTGTAGAGGTCTACCTAATAAATTGCTCTCTGACACTGAGTGTAAATAAATTTCCCCTACAGGTCTCATAGATAACCTACCACTGTGGTGAAAGGTTGAAATCATCATCTGGACCTTAAAGGCGGCTCTTCTGACAAAAGATAATGTTCGCCACTGTGCTGGTGGCGGCTGAACTTCCCTTCATTACCATAAGGCCCTCGCTCTACCTCTCTCGAAAGGACACAGACACCATGCCCCCTGTATTCGTCTGAATTACCCTCAGTCACAGTCCGTTTGAGTTTCATTGAGAGATACGGTGATATTGAAAGGTCAGCGACACACTGGAGGGGTCCGTCGGAGCCCGGCTGATTAGAAAAGCGCTCCGTCACCTCGCTGCCGCCACGCAACTTCAGCCTCTGCCGACGACCCGCTGCCGTCTCGGACGGGCGCAGTATGGAAGGGGCTTTCATTCATTATCTGGGACTTCAGGCGGCAATTATAGCCATTCCGAGTCTGGCAGCGGTCGGAATAGATAATTAGGTGTCTGACTCTCACTCTTCAGATCTCCCACGCCATTTTGGTGCGGCTAAAGTGTTGCATTTGGTTATGGCCTTGATCTGGTCTTTCGCCCTCTGATCAAACCGGCCTCGAATCACTCGGACCGGGATCAGTGAACTTGAAATCGATTGGTCCCTGATCCTGAAATCAATGGGTCAGTGATCACTGGGGGCCCTGGACCCCTGGTAAAGGGCTAATTTATACTTGTGTGCAGATCTGAGAGGGGAAGGGGGGAAGGATGAAATGAAATGGAGTGGTGCCCTGTGCTTAACTTCCTGTGTCTTCTTATGAAAAGGAGATCCAATTATCGGAGAATTAAAGGAGTTCTTTTGAAAAAGTAGCTTAAACCAGGCTAATGCGTTTTACCTGCCTACAATAACAGCCATACCTGCCGCATATTTTTTTCATATAATATCTAGTTATGAACATGTTTCAAAAGAAAAATGTCAAGGTTAATGAAACAAGTATGCATATAATATATCTCTAAATATGTCTAAACCATGTGAATTGGAGCATAAGTCTCCCGCGGCCTTGTTTGTTATGTGAAGGATTATGTTTTTCATCCTATGGTTTAGGATGGTTGCCGAGGATGCCTGGAGACACAATCAAACTCAGAACTGAGAGTTTGTCTGTTGAGGCAACTATCTGTTCAATATGTTCCAAGCTGTGATAACACAGAGTTTTGTATTATTAGTACAATTTTCTCAATCCACTTTATTGTGCACTCCTCCGAGATCTCTGGTAGAGTCCCCCACACTGAGGGAAAAAGCCCACAGCTGGAACGGTTACCCAGACACCCCGGCGGTGAAAGTATACATCGGCCTCCTATAAAAAAAAAACCTTCCTGCCACCCCTGGACTCACACAAACTCACACAGCCAACAAACCGCGAAGGAATCGCAGATCAAAAGCAACGAGCAGAAAAGCAATAATGAGTAAAAGAAGAACAAAAAATTAAATTAAATTAAAAAAATAAAATTAAAATAAAAAGTTGAAAAATACCGCTTGCTATGCATGAGTTTTATGTTTTGAAGCAGATATTGAACATTCCCAGAATTCAAAGCTGCTTTCCTGCTGTTCGGTGTGGCAATGCTGCCGTTTCAAGTTGAGAATGTAAAAGAAGGGGATTAATTAGATTTTTAATTTTCCCTGAAACTAATGTGAAATATTGCTGTCAAGCACCAGCACTGTGGGAGGTGAAGAATGAATAAATAACCAAGAGGCTGCATTAACAACTGCGCCGTTTTTCTGGCACCGTCTACGTGACCACTAATATGCACAAGAGTGAATATAACAGAACCCCAAACAAGGCCGCTGGTTTAACAACGCCTGACTTTGACCTTCTCTGTTTATCAGAGCTTTATGTTCACGCCGGGTTGACAGGCTCCGTGTCCTTGGACCCATAAGTGTCTCTCTCCACACCTTGGTGACAGCACTTTCCTTTCAACGCTAATGTAACCCTGTCACATCCTTCCAGACCTCCCCCCTGGCCAGATTGCCCTCAACGATTCACGCTTTAGCATCGACAGACAATCCTGACAGGCTTACACCCTCTACTCTGCTGATCCAACACTCACACCTCACGCACGCGGCTCAGAATCGAACACTTGCACATCTATTCTGATTCAACACTTTCAGGCCCTACCCGCAGTTCAATGCTCAATCCATTGTCTTTGAATCAACACGACAACTATTTATGCTGATTCAGTCCTCATACACGGTATTCACAATTGAACACTTGCGACTTTAATTCCTGGCTCTTCATCAATACTCTATGTGTTGTAAGTAATTTAAGCAACTGGGAGAATGAGCATCCAATTAAGACATTTAATGCTACAGTACTAATGCGTTTCTTTACAGGAACCTGCCCACTCAATGAGTTATGGCATATAGGAGGAAACTGAAGGGAAGTTGTCAAAGTTTTTAAAACCGCAAGGCACTTTTCCAGCTTGCGCCGTTTATTCAAAGCATTTAATCTATTTTTACAGCTATATATTTACTGAAGTGATTCAGATTGAGTAGCACGGTCAAGAGCATAACAGCTCTCCACCACCTGGGATTTAAATTGACGACCTTAGAGCTGCATTTCCATAACCATTCTGCTTCACTGTCACCAGATGTGAATGTACACAGCATATTATGCACATACATTTCCCTTGCATTCCAAAATTACATGAATTAATTCCACCCCTTAAACCTTTTTTGGTGTTTGCAATAGTTACAGTAGTGCTCTCTGCCTGTGTCACATATTGTTACCCATAGATTCATTAGAATTTTCTTTGGCATGATCAAATGGAAGAGTGAGACACACTATCATATCCAGTGCAAGTTTGTATTCTACATTTATATTTTTGGAATGCAAAGTTTTGTGACCGTGCTAAACAGAAAATAAACAGGTTATTGCTGATGTGGCAATTATTTTAGATCTTGCGGTTAGCTGACGTTTAACTTCAAACAACATTCCCGAAGAGAGAAATAATGGTGAGAAAAGATTTGTGATCGGGAACTAACTGTTGGTGTATTTTATTGTAACATGAAGGCATTTTGAGGTAGCCCCCATAGATGCTTTCTGTGCTACTCCTCACATTAACCCAGCCAAAGAGTGATAAAAAAACAATTACTCTGGATCACAAAGGACTTGCAATTTATCTTCTCCACAAACAGCAAAAGCAGCATTTACTTGAAACACTATCCAGAGTGAAATGCTGTAGTGAAGATGTCTTATACATCTTACTCTGTTCTCCTCGGAACAAAACTCAAAACTCTCACTGTTTTTTTGTGATATTATTGTGACCACATTGATTTCAAATTTTCATTTTCAGAGTGGGCATTATTGTTTATATTTAATCAATAAAAGCAGAAAAAAACATTCCATCCATTACCTCACCGGTGTTAAGACCTGTGCTTTGATTCTGCCACCATCTCCCTACCTCTATCTGTTGTTGTTTACTTTCCATGTGAAATGTGCTTTTGTAAGTTGCATTAGCCTAGTGTCTGCCACATTACAACTCAAATTACAATTGTTAATTGGATGCACAGAAAGTCCAGCTATTTCATGTACCTGACATTACAATCAAAAGAAAAGGCCTTTTCAAATGAGCAACCCAAGTTCAAGTTCCAGCTGAAAACCCCCAACACCAGGGCAGTGAGATGTACCCCCACCAATGGAGAGAGAAGTAGCAGATTACACATTTATGAGCAGAATAATTACACAGTGAAAGGACCCTCTGAAGAGCGGCAACATGGGAGTCTGATCCTGTTCGAGGAAGTCTAATTAAACCGCGGACCAGACCCACGATGGGAAAGTGGGGGGCGCTGAACTACTGACTAGTTAAGGAAGACACAAAGGACTCTTAGTGGGAACAGAAGTGATGAAAGGGGCTGGTTACAGGGTGGTTAACAGGCAGGTGGTTGACAGGTGTTAGGAATTATCAGCTGCAGCAGTAGGAGCAGCAGGCTGGTGTCTGAGAAGATAGTCTGGTTGAAAATGACTCCGGGTCTCTTCCTTTTTGAGCAGTAAGGAGCATTAGCCTGTCTTTATTCCGTACTTCCTTTGAGCCGGGTGCCGCGAAGCCGATGGTGTTTTCAGACTCTGCGGCAGGAGAAATAACAGAAAGAGCAACAGAATGGATTCTTTTCCTCAGAATTAATTGTCACAGATGGGCGGTTAAACAGAAATCTGCGGAAAGCCCACCCCCCCTTCGGTCACGTCCGGTCGGTTCCATCTTTCCATCGTTGGGTGTTCTGCTAAATTGATTCTGGCAAGTCTGGTCATGCCTCTTTCCGAAGACAGGTGTCCAAATTAATTTGACGGCAGAAGTCAATGTTGTGAGAAAGAGGCATCCTGTGACATTCATGTTGGTGAGGGGGTTGATGGGAGTTAATTGGAGGCGACTTGGAACGGCGGGTGATTGGAGGGATCAGTGGGAAGGCTGTGCTTATTGGGAGGCTGCGGTTCGGCTGACGGCGTGACTCCCTCCCGCCGTCAACCCGTTTAACTCCGCCACAGACTCACACGCCCGATTCACATCAAGGCTGCGACCTGTTGTCTAGCTCGGCAAGTCTACGTCTGAAAGAATAACACACCCCTCCAAAAACAAAAAACCATGCACGGAGAGGATCTGAAACAAAACACCCAAAAGGCTTTATGAAAGGGCTACAAAGCAAGAGCTAATGTTAAAGACAACTGGGGCTTCAACGGCCACCGGATCAAAACAGGAGTCCATTCTCTTTGCCTGATTAAAAAGCACATTAGCGGAATATTATTCCGGCCGAAACATTCAGATGCGTTTCATAATCATTAAAGCGCTGCCCTTACTTTAACAAGCTTAGACTATGGGTGTACAATTATGTCATAAACCAAACCTTTCTCAGTTGTAACTAGAGAAAGAAAGACTGCACGAAAACCCACTAATGACTGCTCTATAAAGAGTCCCATTTCAGGTCAAATCAGCCCATGCATAATTGCTTTAAGTGGGAAAAAAAGAAATATCACCAATAGGGCCATTACAAAGCCTCAGCCAGTTTGTCTTAGTTGTTTTGCAACTTATGAAGGACCCATGAATCATTTTAGAAAAAAAGAGATACTGCCAAACATTAAGTATTAAAAGCTTGCATTTTAAAAACCTAGTTATGTCAGCCAGGCAGATGCAACATGCTGCCGAAGTTGCCAGCAGTGGATGTAGGAAGAAGATGGATGTAAACAGTTCCAGTTAACTGACCCATAAAAGGCTGTGATTTGAAGGGCAAAGATGTCTGATGTGTGCTGTAATTGAATTCAGTCATAGTTAAACCCAAGAGACTGAGGATGTTGAAAAGTTCCTTGCTTTTGATTAGTCTCCTGGGAGCTTGTGAAATATGTAGCACTGAAACAATATTGTCAGTCATATTATCAGTTAATGACAGTCAACAGACCTTGTTTTTTTCCACTGCTGGCTAAAGGCCCATTTTCACAAAGGTGTCTTGTTTAATTGTAATAAGTGTATTTATTGCTGGCAGACCAGGGTTCAAATAGTATTTGTTTTGGATTCAAATACTATTCCGTGCTCTATTGATCTTGCCTGGTGCCAAATGAAACCAAAAGTGGGTTTACAATTGTGGTTTCATTTCATTTGTTCCAATACATCAGGCAAGCTTAGTCAAATGCAGAATAAATACTATTTGAACCCAGGTCTGATTGCTCATGAGAAATAACGGGCAAATTCACAGACAAAAATTAAGCTTATTTAGGATTCAAACATCTATTAAATCAAACGCTGTTTTGTCTGTTTTCTTTGTTTCTCCACAGCAAACCTTTGGATTCATTTAAATAATGTTTGAAAAGATAGTTGTTGTGTACCATACCCCTTGCAGAATTATAGCAGAAATGCTCTAAAGTTTGAATACCCTCTTCTTCTCTCACTCCAGATTCCTTCCTGGAGCATGGTCAGACGCTCTTGCGGTACTGCTTTTGCAGAGAAGGTTGGTTTTATGGTCACAGCTGATTAAAACGTGGTTTGCTTTATGAAGAACATCAAATGAGATCTGTGGTGAGACTGTGGGTTATGTAGGTGGACCCTGGATAGCACAGCAAGGTCTTGAGCACCTGCCTGGTTTGCCATTCTGTTTGGAGGAGGTGGGGGTTGTTGATTTTTGTGGATCTCTAGGAGGGCCTACTGCCTACCCACCTCGGTCATATTGAACAGACTACAGCTTTCTGTGGAGGATCCAACTTGTTCCCAGATGATGTGGGATGGTTCTGCTTTGATATTACAGAGCATATGCTTCTGTGGCTGGTGTTCCCATGCTCAGGACAGTTCCATGTTTCAGGGTGCTGTGATTTAGTTGTGGCATTTGAGCTTAAGCCCCGTCTCGTTACAGAACTCAGCATTGACTCTGTGGGCTTCCTCCATTGTATGTATGTATGTCTGCCAAAATGCTGCCATTCTCTTCAACCAAAACATCTTGTGGATTTTTCTCTGTTTCTGCACTTTCAAATGAGCCAAGATTTTCTTTGCTGCTTATATGTCACATCCAACAAGGCTACAAAACAAATATACTGTCAATTTCATTTTAGATTTTATAAATCAAACAAAGACTTTGTATGTAGACCCTTATATATGTTTGTGGTGGAAACACAGGTGGTGAGATCTGGTACACTTATGATAAACATTTGTTCTTGACTGTGTTCCTATTTCATTAATGGGGAATTGGCTTTGATCTTTATCAAACAAAGCATAACTCCTGTGCTATCAGCACCAGGAGCAAGCACAGTTGGAACCGTCACATTATCTGATATTCACACAAATACAAGTGTAGCAAGCCCACATTTCTGCCTGATAAAAGCAAAGTTGTGTTTTTGTGGTTGGGCTTGTTAATTGGCCTGTAAATATTAATATTATATTGCTTTAGGTGTTTGTTGTTGAGCCATGGTGGTGGCAATGTAGCCCAGTGTAATCTGGTACCCAGGTGGGGCAGTAATGTTGTACCCTTGCCAAGAGTAATAAAACCCAAAATTGCTAAATATCCCGCTTGTATATAAACAATGTACATTGTTCTTGAGAGGAGTGTCTGCTAAATGGTAAGATAGCTTGGAGTGCTATATGTCAACTAGTCTAGGCTCCTACTCAACAGAAATAGCATTACAGGTCTATTTAGAACTATGTAAAATATACAATAAAATGTTCTGATAGAGTACTGTACCTGTGATCCCATACAAACTCAGAAGTCTAGTTTTGTTAATACTGAACATTTTACCATGTACCTTTTGCCTTGCTGTTAGATTTAGAGGAGTCAAACAGTCCTGGAGGGCCGGGGTGTCTGCAGATATTTGTGGCTTTCTTTCCATCAAAAGCCAAAAGTCTCTTCAGCCAATCAGTGCCTTAAATGAATCACCGGAGCTGAACCACACTGAAACCCCGCAGACACTGCAGCCCTTCAGGACTGGAGCTCAACACCTGCGCTTTGGGTGGTGGTCGACAGCCCTTCCCTTTACCTGGTTAAAAATATACAGTATATCTCAGCCTTTCATTTAGAAAAGATCATTCAGTGGGCAGACTAGACCAACGTTTCTCCCTTTCCCAATTGAAGGACTAACCTCCGCTTTCCTGCAGACGGCTGAAGCAGAACACAAAGCAGCCACAGCCCAGGACAGACAGGTCGTACAAGCAGCTACATCTGCTTCAGACTTGGCCGCTGCGCACGTGAGACGGGCTCATCCAGCATGCAGTCCTGTAACAGAAGGACTGGAGATATGCATGGCCAGCAATGCTATATCCCCGGCTTACTGGCTAAGAGGGAAGAGAAAGCGCAAGATTAGCGCATAGGCTACCTGCCAGGGAGCGCTGAATGCAGAGGCCCATGTGTTCTTGACACTACAAGATATAAGCCTTTAAGCTGAAATGCTCCTCATGCTGAAGATTAATTGCATCTTGTTCAAATGACATTAAGTGCCGTCTTCACTCTTTTCCCATAGTAATGCTGATGTCGTTTGACATGAACAAACTCTAATTAACAAATTGAATGTACACGGCAATTACCCCCTGACTAATTATTTGTAGTAAAATTATAATAATTTATCATAGCTATATATGTACGTTAGTCTTTAAAATTAGCATGTCAACAACCGCATTCAATTTTTAAGTGAAACACTTGGAATGTCATTATTACGACCTTTTAACATAACACACTTAAACATGGCATTTAAATATTGGGTTCAGTTACTGCTAAGAATTTACATATATAAGTACAGAGTAATTAGATAACCCAACTGTCTTAGCCTTTGTACTGCTCACATACTATTTACTTTGCTTGACTGGCTTCAGCATGGCCATGCGCACCATATCCTGTTAAAACCTGTTACGGGCAGGTGTGGCAGTCTTGAATGCCCGAATGCCCCAGCATGGGGTAGACAGTGATGGAGGAGGGTCCTCTCTCTGTTATGGTCAGCACCCCCTGCCCCCATCCCACCCTGCCCACCAACTAGACCACCCTTAGAAGCTCCCCCCCCCCCCCCCCCCCACTTTGAAGTTCTCTACGTTCCGCAGACCATATCGACCAAGACACAGCTTCACCGTACAAAATACAAATCCTTGTTTCAGCCTAAGAAAGTCCGTGCTGCATTAAATTTTTAAGTTGAGTGAACTTCAGAAGACACGTTCTTTAAACTAAAGCAGCACGGACACTAACTTTTCTAAGTTGAGGCAACAATTTGTTCTTACGGGGATTGCGCAGGTGCGTCATTAGCCCGACGGCTACCTGGGCTAACCCCACCACGACCTGCGCGTCACACAGGAAGCGCTCACCTCTGGCTCCGGCACGCGGTTGGGCGGGAGGGAGCGTTGCCCCGGGTAACGGCAGAGGCAGCGGAGCAGGTTCCCCAGCTGTGCGGAGCGTCTGCGCCAGACTGCTGAGCCTCTCTGGGTGTGGACTCCCCGCTGAGCAGCCCTCCACCTGCCATATGCCAATCGCTTCCTAACCTGCGGAGAAACACCTGCCGAGTCTGGATTCGCAAGCAGCACTTACGCTGTTAACCTCCTAAAACCAATTTATTTGCTCGATTTCTGTCCCCTGTAGGGGACATTACTCTCTGGCCTTGGTCTCAATCACCATATATTCCACACATGCTACGGCTCAGTAAAAATAACACAAGTCATAAGTCTCACTGCAACAGGTTTTTACAATGCCCAACACACTTGTATCATATCAAAGAAATAAACATAACATAAGTTATAAGTCTCACTGCAAAAGGTTTTTACAACACACAACACACAAAAACATTTTTTGCCAGGTATCAGGATGTAAAAATATTGGAAATTATCTCCCATATCAGGCTGTAATTATGTGGCTGAGATGGTAAATTGTTATCTGTCCAGTCTGTGACTTCAGACTACTAAACGATCCATGCAATTTATCAAATGGCTTTGATAAATACTGCTATTACTGCTATTTGCCTAAAGCACATGGAGTAACCTTTTTGACTTGCTCGGGTTTCTCAGCAAGACACTCCTTGCATCCAGGCTCTGGTCTTTAAGGCCCTCTCTCAATAACTGCCTGTTTCATTCCTGCTCAACACAAATGGCAATTTGGCATTTTATTAAGATTGTTTTATCAAGGCTGTTCCTACTGAGATTGAGATAGATTGACATTGACTTAGAAAGATAATCAAATTAGTTTAGGTTTTAGAAGGAGATTCTGGTGTGGGTATGCCAATGAAAAGGGTAGATTTAGTGAAGAGGGACACCTTGTCCCAGCTGTCTCCAGCAGATGGGGCTGTTGAGTTGTAAATTTCATCAGCAAACCGGGACGGATTACCCACCGCAACCTTTCGACATCACGTGGAATTTTAAGCCAAAAGAAACAGTATTCATTAGAGCCGCCGATGAACAAGTGACTTAATGATCTGGGCCAACGTTTTTGGCTGTATATGTGTTTCTCGCCCCAGTCTCAGGGAACGAGGGAAGGAAACATTTGGAATCACAGATGAGCTAACGGGAGCTCTGTGAACTCGACGGGGGGCCGTCGTTACCATGGAGAAGCACAGGTGAATGGAAGACCGGCTTGTGAACTCTCACCACCGCTCTAACGTATCAACTGCGACACAGCGCAGAAGAATCCACGACAAAGTGACTGACATGTAATAACAGCTGTAGAAAACATATGCTTTAGGTCTTGAAGGTGCCATCTTAAAGGCTGCTAATCCCAATGCGTTGTGTCGTATTTATGCAAACGGTGTCCAAAACGCACTGTACAGCATCACATGTAAAACCAAATAGGAGCTCAAAGCCATATGCTGCAGAGAAAATTCAAATTAAACGTAATCCCTCTCCAATCTAGTGGTTCAGTTTAACACTGATTTTTGGTTCTTGGCAATAAATTTTTTTTTTTATCTGACTCATCTGAATCTGTCATATTTGGCAGACAATTTTTTTTCCTGGTGAGGTAAACTCTGCACGTTTTTGCCCAAATGTTTTTTTTTTTTTTTTTGGTGAACATTTTCAAAGAACAGTTTATCTTATTTAAAATGCTGTCAGGGAAAGGTAAATACTCTGAATTGAGTGTCTGTAGTAATGGTTCGTGCACATTGTGCTGTAATGAAAAATTTCACCCAAATGATATGCTATCTTTGTAATCATTTATGATTACAACCATGTTTCTGCTTTTGTATTGTTGGCCAGTATAGAAAGAACATTTAAAAAATAAATTTTGTGGAACATAAGTAAATGTCTGTTTGGCAAGATAGTGTACATGCTGTAGGAGGATCAATGGCTGGGGAATGAATGATTTTCATGGATGTTTCAGGGAGATTATTTTTTGTCATCAAAGAAACCTGTGTTTTTAGGGATGACATGCTCTATATTTTAGACACATTCAGATTACACTGGCTGTAAAATTGGATGATGATGCTCTTACTCTCTTTTCTGTCTCTCCCCTTCAATGAAAATGAAGAAATTAACACCTCTATAAATGTCCCTCACTGAATGAAACACATCCTCCATCCTTGGTGAATGAGTGTCTATGTAATTCATATTCAGTTTTTTGTACAAATTCACTCACGTGTCCCTCAAGTTCTGACCACATACCAACCAATTAAATATAAAGAAATGCTATGAGGTGGCATTAAAATGAATGACTAATCTTCGTCAAATTTCACAATGGTGAAACCATCTTTCATTTCTGAACGTCACTTTCAGCATATACAATTCTGTAGGCAGTTGTTGTTTTCCTGAAGGCCTTTTTTCGGAAGGACAATCATTGCAGTCAGTGGTGCAGATTGTGTGGGGGCGGGGTGGGTTGGGAGGGCAGTTAGGATGATTCCAAGATTCCCTGTCTGATAGGGGTACTCAGAAATATGGTGTGCTTACAATAACTGTGCAGGGATGGGGTGGTTTGGGGCATTGGCACCCAATACCAAATCTTTTCATCTGGCCAAAAATCACTGGTGGTACCCCTGATTGCCGTGTCTAACTTTTCAAATGCAACTCATACAGTATATTTTATTCAGGAAATACCGCATTGTGAATATTTTTATCATTGCAAAGATTGCGAAGTGTCACGTTTCAGGTCTGTCTCGCCATGTTTTATGTTTATTCATGTTGTCTTAGTCACGTAGTGTCTTATCTTGTATTATGTTAGTCTAGGTTCGTCATGTTGTTTAGTTATGTTTCGTTACGATTTATTTTCTTGTCATGTCTAGTTATGTTTCGTACGATTATATTACCTTGTTATGTTGAGTGGTTATCGTCTTAGTTTCGCTTTGTGTTATGTTTTGATTTATGTTTATTGTTACATTAACTGGTCGTTGTTTATGCATACACTTTTACATGTTTTTCCGCAAACCTTGCGTTCCGCCTTTTCTCTCTTTCTGTCATTCACTCCCTAATTGTTTCCATTTGTCTATTTACTAAAACTACTAACGCTAGATCAGGATTGGGTAGAAACGAACAAACTAATCATGTGTTCATGTTACCTTACGCTTCTCGTGAACGTCATTTACTAATTTACTAATGCTAGGGCAGGATAGGTTTATTACTAACGATTACTAATCTCCTTGTTAAACTTGTCATCCATCGCACCTGTTTTCCATTTCCTTGCTATGCTCTAACTAATTGTCTACACCTGTCTACACCCGCATTTATAGCCCAGTCGCGCAACTGTTCTTCGCGAAATTGTCTGCCTCTGTTTACCACGCAACTCTTGAGCATTACTATTATTGATTACACGTTACGATCCAAGCCTGTTTTACCGACCATTGTTTATTGATTTCTGTTTTGTTGACCACTGTTTGTTTTTGACCACGTCCTCGCCTACCGTTTTGTACTTTTGCTTCGCTGATTGTTTCATGGTTTCGACTCCCGCTTCGCCCACGACTACGCCTCTGCCTGCCGTCCGCCTGTTCATCTGCCCCGCTGACAGCTCTCCTGCTACCGGACCTCCCTGCACGTCTACTGACTACGAGTTTGCCTCTTCCCTCGGCACCGTACTTTTTGTTTGTTTACTATTTGTTTGGCTGGATCTACGTGTATGGACTTTGCTTGTTTTGACTACGCTCCTGGGATTCGTCCCGAATAAAGCCCTGAGGGGTCTTTATATAACTATTGTTTCTGAGTCGTGCATTTTGGGTCCAACCCCCACGCACCCGTCTCAGAACAATTTCGCCACAATGGACCCTGCTGACTCTACTGCCATGTTCCACGCCCTCCAGGAACAAGGAGCCATCGTCCAGGAGCATTCACAAGGAATCTCCGAGCTTCACCTGGAGATTCGTGAACTGTGTGCGGAGATGAAGAAGCTCGCTGTCGCGGTCCTGCTACAACCACGGGAGGAGCCTACCCACCCACCCGCATCCCCAGCGATCAACCCCATGGAAACCTGGCAATTCCGGGAGCCCCAACAACCCCCCCCAGAGAGGTTCGGTGGAGAACCTGAGAGGTGCAAGGCTTTCCTACTCCAATGTGACTTGGAGTGTCACACCCAGGCTCGGTGCTCCTTCAGGACCAGGCGACCAGTAGAGGTGAGAGCAGTCGACAGGCATGAGGGTTCTGACAGAGACAACCATCATCCCACGCTCACCACCCTGCTGATTCTCCCCGACGGAACAACCCGGGTTAACGCATTGGTGGATTCTGGAGCGGACGCCAACCTCATCGACGAAGTTCTGGTGTCTGAACTGAACATTCCCACCCTCCCTCTACGCCACCCTGAGAATGCGCGGTCGCTGGATGGACTGAAGGACTTTCTGCCGCATGACGCACATCACTATTCCCGTACAACTGATCATTTCTGGGAACCATCGGGAGATGATCCAGTTCCGCGTCATCCAGTCCCCTAATGACCAACTCATCTTGGGATTACCCTGGCTCCAGAAACACAACCCCACGATCAACTGGAGTTCTAATCAAGTTCAAGCCTGGGATTCTAAATGTCATCTGTCCTGCTTGCGTTCCGCCCCACCACCAGCAGAGGGAGCACTAGCTCCACCACAGACTCCCAAGCCCTCCCTGGAAAGGGTTCCCACACCTTACCATGACCTGGGCACGGTGTTCTCCAAGACTCAAGCTCAGTCACTGCCACCCCATTGACCCTACGACTGCGCCATCGAGCTCCTTCCCGGTTCGTCACTCCCCTCTAGTCACCTATACAACGTCTCCAGACCTGAAAGGGAGGCTATGGAGAAATACATCCGTGACTGCCTGGCTAACGGACTAATTCGCCCATCTTCCTCTCCCGTCGGTGCGGGATTCTTCTTCGTTCAGAAGAAGGATGGCTCCCTACGCCTGTGCATCGACTACAGGGAGCTGAACAACATCACGGTGAGGAACAAGTATCCTCTGCCCCTGATGGACTCCGCGTTCCACCCACTTCACGAGGCCACCATCTTCACCAAGTTGGATCTTCGCAACGCTTACCACCTGGTCCGGATCCGTGAGGGCGATGAATGGAAGACCGCCTTCAACACCTCTCTCGGACACTTCGAATACCTGGTCATGCCATTCGGCCTCACCAATGCTCCTGCTGTGTTCCAGGCTCTGGTGAATGATGTTCTTTGGGACTTGTTGGGCCGCCATGTGTTCGTCTACCTGGATGACATCTTGATCTACTCCACTAATGCCAAGGATCATGAAAACCACGTCAGGCAAGTTCTACAGAGACTTCTAGAGAACAAATTATTTGTCAAGGCAGAGAAGTGCGTCTTCCACTCCGACACAGTTGAGTTCCTTGGGTTTATCCTTGAGAAGGGACAGATCAGGGCGGATCCCAAGAAGATTCTGGCGGTCACCGACTGGCCCACACCCACCTCACGCAAGCAACTCCAGCGCTTCTTGGGATTCGCCAATTTCTACCGAAGGTTCATCCGTTCCTATAGTCAAGTGGTCTCCCCTCTAACCAAGCTCACGTCCCCTGCGGTGCCATTCCGGTGGAGCCCCGAACCTGAGACGTCCTTCACCAAGGTCAAGAGACTGTTCTCTTCCGCTCCCATCCTGGTACACCCCGACCCCACCCACCAGTTTGTAGTCGAGACGGATGCTTCCGACACAGGGGTGGGAGCAGTGCTCTCTCAGGTGGCGGCCGCTGACAACCGACTACACCCCTGCACCTTCTCCAAGGAGCTGTCCCCGGCGGAGAGGAACTATGACGTTGGAAACCCACAGCTGCTGGCAGTCAAACTGGCGCTGGAGGAGTGGAGACATTGGCTGGAGGGGGCCGAGAAGCCGTTCATCGTTTGGACCGACCACAAGAACCTGGCATACCTCCAGACAGCCAAGAGGCTGAATTCTCGACAGGCTAGATGGGCACTGTTCTTCAGGAGGTTCAACTTCTCTCTGACCTACCGTCCGGGTTCGAAGAACGTTAAGCCCGACGCCCTGTCCCGTCAATTCAACACCTGTTCTGAGCATGAGGTTCCTGAGAACATCCTTCCTGCCTCCTGCACCATTGGATCTGTCACGTGGAAGATCGAGGCGGTGATCCAGAGGGCTCTACGGGAGGAACCCGATCCTAGGCCCAACCCCGGATTACGCCTATACGTTCCCTCAGCCACTCGGACACAGGTGCTGCAATGGGCCCATTCATCCCTCCTTTCCTGCCACCCCGGCTTTACCCGCACCTTGGCGGTGCTGAAGAGGAGATTCTGGTGGAGTTCCATGATCCCCGACACCAGACGCTTCATCAAGGCTTGCACCACATGCGCCAGAAGCAAAGCATCACACCAGGCCCCTGCTGGACTGCTTCAACTATTGCCGGTGCCCAGCCGACCCTGGAGCCACATTGGAGTGGACTTTGTGACCGGACTCCCCCTTTCCGAGGGTAACACCACCATCCTGACTGTGGTGGACCGGTTCAGCAAAGCGGCACACTTCATCCCCCTGGCTGGATTGCCCACCGCCCAAGAGACCGCGGATGTTCTGGTGAGAGAGGTTTTCCGCATTCACAGACTTCCCTCGGACATCCTATCTGACCGCGGCCCCCAATTCATCTCCCAAGTTTGGAAGGCCACAGCTAGCCTCTCTTCGGGCTACCACCCTCAGTCCAATGGCCAAACGGAGAGGGCCAATCAGGACCTGGGGGCCGCTCTACGCTGCGTATAGGCAAAGAATCCAGCAGGCTGGAGCAAGATGCTAACCTGGGTGGAATACGCACACAACACCTTACCCTGCGCTGCCACCGGGAAATCTCCATTTGAGGTCTCCCTGGGCTACCAACCTCCACTGTTCCCTGACCAAGAAGCCGAGATCGCTGTTCCCTCCCTCGCCATCCACATGAAACGGTGCACCAAAGTTTGGAGGGATGCCAAGGCCGTGCTGCTAAGCAAGGCAGACCGTAATCGGCGTTTTGCTGATCGCCACCACACTCCAGCGCCGGCCTACAAACCAGGTGACTCCGTCTGGCTGTCCACTAAGGACATTCCCCTCCAAGCCACTTCCCACAAACTGCAACCCCGCTTTATTGGTCCCTTTAAAATCCACAGAATCATCAATCCTTCCTCTGTAAAATTGTCACTCCCTGCTTCCCTTAAGATTCACCCCACATTCCATGTCTCTTGTATTAAGCCTGTATCCTCTCACCCCATATGTCCCCCGGATCCCCCACCACCTCCCCCCCGCATTATTGACAACCACCCTGCATTCACTGTTAAGAAACTCTTGAACATTCGTAGGAGGGGCCGTGGGGTTCAATACTTGGTTGACTGGGAGGGCTATGGCCCTCATTCTGGACAAATCGCTCATCAGAGACTTCCATCGTGACCACCCTGATAAATTCCAAGGACCGCCAGGAGTCGGTCGTTAAGGGGGGGGGTCCTGTCACGTTTCAGGTCTGTCTCGCCATGTTTTATGTTTATTCATGTTGTCTTAGTCACGTAGTGTCTTATCATGTATTATGTTAGTCTAGGTTCGTCATGTTGTTTAGTTATGTTTCGTTACGATTTATTTTCTTGTCATGTCTAGTTATGTTTCGTACGATTATATTACCTTGTTATGTTGAGTGGTTATCGTCTTAGTTTCGCTTTGTGTTATGTTTTGATTTATGTTTATTGTTACGTTAACTGGTCGTTGTTTATGCATACACTTTTACATGTTTTTCCGCAAACCTTGCGTTCCGCCTTTTCTCTCTTTCTGTCATTCACTCCCTAATTGTTTCCATTTGTCTATTTACTAAAACTACTAACGCTAGATCAGGATTGGGTAGAAACGAACAAACTAATCATGTGTTCATGTTACCTTACGTTTCTCGTGCATGTCATTTACTAATTTACTAATGCTAGGGCAGGATAGGTTTATTACTAACGATTACTAATCTCCTTGTTAAACTTGTCATCCATCGCACCTGTTTTCCATTTCCTTGCTACGCTCTAACTAATTGTCTACACCTGTCTACACCCGCATTTATAGCCCAGTCGCGCAACTGTTCTTCGCGAAATTGTCTGCCTCTGTTTACCACGCAACTCTTGAGCATTACTATTATTGATTACACGTTACGATCCAAGCCTGTTTTACCGACCATTGTCTATTGATTTCTGTTTTGTTGACCACTGTTTGTTTTTGACCACGTCCTCGCCTACCGTTTTGTACTTTTGCTTCGCTGATTGTTTCATGGTTTCGACTCCCGCTTCGCCCATGACTACGCCTCTGCCTGCCGTCCGCCTGTTCATCTGCCCCGCTGACAGCTCTCCTGCTACCGGACCTCCCTGCACGTCTACCGACTACGAGTTTGCCTCTTCCTTCGGCACCGTGCTTTTTGTTTGTTTACTATTTGTTTGGCTGGATCTACGTGTATGGACTTTGCTTGTTTTGACTACGCTCCTGGGATTCGTCCCGAATAAAGCCCTGAGGGGTCTTTATATAACTATTGTTTCTGAGTCGTGCATTTTGGGTCCAACCCCCATGCACCTGTCTCACAAAGTCTGGTTTATTTGTTATTCAAGTACAGTGGGTGTCTTAATAACAAATGAACAAATACACATATGAAATGTGCATTCTTTGTAAGTGTAATCTGTATAATAACTTTTATATTGCATATAATATATTAATTTTGCTATTTCCATGCTTGCTGTTAATGGCCGCAGTTGCAAGGTTTGAATCTCACAGGATTATTGCAGCTTATTTTAATTTATCTGACAGGCTGTTAGAAAATGGTAAAGGGGACTTCATAGCACAGGGCAGATTTGAGTCTTGCTGAGTTTACCTCAAAACAAAGGATTGAGCTGCTGTCTGTGTCTTTGTTTCTGAAGGACACTTAATCAATTATCGTTGCTTTTTAAGCTCAGATACACTCTTTTTCCCCCTCGGCATGAAGGCGTGAGTGTGTGTCTCTCTAGAGACGGCCGTGACTCAGTACGTGCAGTGACACTAACCTGCAGCTGTCTGCACATTAATGAACAGTCTCCCAGTTATTTCCTGCTCGCTGTCCTTTCATCACAATATGAGGTGGTCGCTGGTGTCCTTAAAAACGGTCTCTACCCTTCACTCCTGGTGCACTGCAATCCTTACCCTACATTCGTTTGGCAGAAGCTCTCACCAGAGCAACTATAGAATGCACAAATCAAATCAAATTGATCAAATCAAATGTACAGCTATGATATGAGATATTTATTTAAAAAAACTACTCAGATCAGAAAGTTGTCATTTGTTTCTGCTATCTGAACGTCAATATAATCAATCGGAACACGGAAGCCTATTCCAGGTGTGAGTTCTGGGCCGGTTCTGGGCACAGATGATAGAAACGATTGGCCAACTGTCTGGAGGGGTGCCAAACGAATGGGGAAATAAAAAGAAAGAGAAAAGAAATGTGTTGTTTCCATGATAGTTGGCGTGACAGGAGGCACAGAGGTGAGAGTCGGGCCTGTCTAGACTGGACTGGGAAAGTGGTGTGCTGTGTAGTGCCAAGGCTGGGAAAGAGGTTGGTCTGCATGTCCTCCTAGGGCCAACTGTGCAGTCTGACCTCCTGCCAGGGCCATGTCCCCAGTCCAACGTGCAACAGAAGACATACTCACTGCAAGGGAGCGAGAGGGTGAGGGTGAGTGAGGGAGAGAGTGAGAGAGATCGAGAGGGGGAGAGCGGGAGAGAGGGCGAGAGGGTGAGAGAGAAAGAGAGAGCAGAATGGACATCCGAAACAAGGCGACTAAACTGTGACCGCACTTATAACACTAAAAGTCACCACATTCTGACCGGATTCATATCACCATTAAAATACAAGTATTACAATGACATCACTTAGTGGGGCACAAACAATCAAAGCGCAAAGGAAACCTGAGTCCTGCCAGGCCTTACAAATGTGGAATACGCTGAGAATAGAGTAGGACATGGAAATTCAATGCCACTGTGGTATCCTTCCAATCTGTTAGGTCTGCGATTCTTAGTGCCACTAAGTGCCTGAGTGTCAGCCATATGCAGGGGGCCCACAGCATAATGGCCGCTTTGGGGCATGCCATCCATTAGACAGGAACGAGTAGCATTGCGCTAAATCACTCCCACACCGCTGAGACAGCAGGAGGCACCATACTTTCCCCGAGAAAACAGTGCCGAAGCCCTGGGTTATGATGAAGCACAGATGCCCATAACACAGGAAAGGACATTTTGCAAGAATAAGGCATCGCTCCTGACCCATTATGTCGGAGTGGTGTTCGGGGGGGCACCGGCCTCATTCCCGATGGGAACTCCATCACCGCTCTCCTATTCCTCATCTTCGAATCTCAATTTTTCGGAGTGAAGTATCTCTCCGCGGCGCGGCTACGACGGCTCACAAATGAGACCGGCACCTCTCGCTGACGGATGCTCCTTCGTAAAATAAACATCGATGACAGCTCAGGCCAGCGGCGTTTCTTACATCATCAGATAGGGGTACCTCAGCTGTAGGGTTCACGGGAGGCACGCGGGCATGACTGTAATAAGAAAATGTGAGGTTCTCATGGCTAGTGTCCGTACCGCTCATTACAGCGCGAGATGGTATTCATTCGATCAATACATCCCTCTACTGCGGGACCACTGCTGGCGAATTCAATAACACACCAACCGAGCCGCCCCTGGCAGAACAACCCGGCCTGAATTACAGATGCTTCCGCATGCGGATCAATGGGGTGGCCAACACGCACCCCGCTCCCCTCACTTAGGATGTTAACCCGTTATTGCTCAGCTTTCGGGATCGATGTGTGAAACTGTGTTTAGAGGAGACACAGAAGAATCTGTTTCGGGGGTTTTCTGTGCGGAGACGGCCAGCCAACAGGCCCAAGGCAGCAAGGTCTCTCCTTTTGTCTGGAAGAGCGCTCTTCTGTGCGTTCACCTGGGGGAAACGCGCTGTGCATTTTTCTCTGTCTAATCTGCACTCCTGACAAATGGCTCTCTCTGGGGAGACCTGAACCGAGAGCTGGCTCGCTCGACCACGGAAAACAAAAGCACCTTTTAGCGAAAAACAAGAACAATAGAGAATTCTTGCGGTGACCTTAGTGGCTGAGTTTCACCTTTTGGGACATTAGGAATTTGTCCTGCAGCTGGCCTGTTCTCTTCTGAGAATACTGGAGCTGCACCCAAATGAGCACACAGCAGAGGCCAGTGACCGGAACCTGAAACAAAATGGCGGCGCATTAGCAGTAAAGATTAAGTGTTTTGCGCAACGCTATGTTCAGACAAATGAGAAACCCATGACCTCTGGACCTCTTTCTCTCCTGAAGCCCCTTGGGTAGGAGGTGCGTGTACCCTGTGGATGCTTCCAGCCTCAATCCGCCACAAAAGCGCTGCGTCATGGATGTAGTAATGAGCATAGCGTCTGACTGGAGACACACAGTCCAAATATAATGCCATATCCCATTCATTTCAATGCCGTTCTCACTTTCTAAGGAGTAATAGATAAGTGAAGGTAAGTGTAGCAAATATAGACTGAACTCATACTTTTACTAGGCTACTTGGCATTACATAACAAATCTTTACACAAGACTGGTGCGCAGTAACATAATTAGGTAATAGTTACTAAATACAAAATGTAATTAATGCTAATATAACTTTTCCAGTAGTTACGGTAAGTGTAGTGCGGCCAAGTAAAGTAGCCATGTTGACACTTGTTTTCTGTGTGTCTTCAGCACTCACGGCGACGCAGACACTTCCGTGGCAAATTTCTTCACTCGTCCCGGCTCCATCTGTGCACTTAGTGTGCCCTCTGCCACCATTAGCAGCATGTCAGGGCCTGTCCTTCTCTGCATCTCTGAGCCGTGACAACAGGGACGCGTCGCGATCACTCCGCTGTGCAAACAGCGCGTCCCCAACGCAGGCAGCCAGAGTGATACCAGATATATTATTATAGAATTAACCAGATGGTCAGCTCCATATTGTCTACTTTCCATTCCACTGAATCATTCCAATTTCCTGAAAATTTCTTACCAAGTACAAAAGTACTTACCAGAACAAGGGAGCACAGAAGGAGACAAGGCGACCATCAAGTATCTTTTATAATCTTTTTATAATAACAGATAATAATATGTGTGGTAATAACGTCTTTATCCCACACTTTTTTTCTTAGTGAAACGGACATTATTTGAAGAGCAGTAAAATCCATTAATTAAAATAATATTGCATTTTATCTGCTATTCTTATAATTGTATTTAGATGCAGATTTTTTTAAATGCTAGTTTAAGACTTAAGTTTGTATTGTCTAACGCAGCAAGGAGACCTTTTTTAACCTCTGACAGATTTTAACAACATTAGCATAGCATGCAATCAAGAAAAATGTGTTTTTAAAACACCTGTAAGGAGAACAAGTGCATGACCATATAATAACAGTAATCTAGTGGTATTTGAAGATTGATTGAAATTGATTGCTACCTGGGCAGACATAATGTGCTTTCTCACCAGATACCTAGCTTCTCCATTGTTACCTACAGAGCAAAACACGGCAGAAGCTCTCCAAAGGGAAAACACATACTTACTCCCAGGATGTCATCAATTTTAATCAATCTTTCAAATGCCACCGGATTACTGTTATTATTTTACCTCCTCCCAAGAGTTGCCTATTCAGTGTGAAAGTGTCCATGAGGGCCTATGATTCATGGTTTGCGCTCTAACTGTAGGACCCAGGGCTGTCCCTGAACTTCTGCATCAGGTGAGGCGATCGGTCTTTACATCTCTCTGTGGTCTATTCTGTCTTTATCCAGTCAGTTATGTCCAAGATATACACTCTAGCACTGGGCCCTGTCTCACAAAGCAGGATTACTAAGTTAGCTGGATAACTGCATTGAGTACAACCAGGAACCACCCCCGAAATCTGGAACATGGATTTAATTAGTTTCAGCATCTATGTACTATTTGCATAATGATAATGCCTGGCTGTCTGGTTACATATTAAATCCACTTGACACATGTGCGCGCAAACACATATATATATCTACACACACACACACACACACACATACACACACACAAAACCCAAGCTCGGCTTCCTGAGGAAGACTCCTCACTAACTGTGTTCTGATATTAACAGACTTCTCCGCTGTTTGAAAAAGTCTCTCTGTACACATTCTGCTCTGCTAGTAGAAACACTCTGATTACGAACAATGATCAGATAAAACGATCAGTCATTACAATGTTTTATATACATTTTTTTTACTTTGTATTTTTACAACTTAAAATGTTCACATGAATTTGACCTCATATGCCTGTTCTTGTTCCATTCAGGCAAAATATACAGTAACTAAGTGAAGTTGAACATGAACACTTTGCAAAGGAAAACAACACATTAAGAATGAATTAACAGAAGGATAAATGGTCCTAAAATGGAATTAATGTTGGACCCAAATGTCAAATCCACTATGACAGAACATTTTTCATTAGATTATATTTGCTAGGCGTGAGCCATTGAGTAGTCTTTTCTGGTTAAGCTCCAGAGACATATTAGACAACAAGCTATTCTTTAAGATGACACTGCATTAGAGTCCAGTTGCACAGCCACAGAGAGATACTGTTTGGCCTCTCAAAGGAACGCCTCATACCATGAATTGTCTTATAACAGTCTGTTTCACCCCACTGCATCTATTTATGTAAGCTGTCATTGCTCTGTTGTAAAAGTGGTACAAAATTGTAATCAACCAGTGTAACCAAATCAATCATGTAACACAATACAATGACGAACAGGATTTTGTTTCACTATTTAAAACCAGATCACATGCCAAGCTTGACTTGACGGATTTAGAGTGAGCTGTTGGTTGGCTGAAACGTTTAGATGTGACAGACTTTCTGCCAGAAAGATTTCCTCAGAAAATGAACAGAAAATTGGTGCAAATTCAGAGAACATGAACACACAGTATGTTAACTGTTGAATTGAATATTTGCCTGCAAAGCAACCCAGGGCTATAAAGCATTGAAAACCACTACGCAGAATACCCCAGAATTTGATTAATTACAAGAGCAAAATTCAATACTTAACAAGCACTTAGGAAAAAGAATGAAAATTAAAGCTTGAAAGTGCTTTGTGCTTGTACAGACACTGCAATGTACCATAAACAGTAAACCCTTATGTCCAAGAGCACAATTTCACTAAAACATTATGCACTTCTGCTGGGTTAAAGGATAGGTAACTTCACACTTGCCCTTCCTACTATTATACTGTACATTTTCAGAAAGAAAATAAATATTTCAGAGAGTTGTTGTTCTCCATCTGCATCTCCATGTCTCTCAGTTTCAGAACAGACATGATTAGAAGAGCTGAATCATGGCATGTAACAAACATCTCACAACTGAGTGTGCCCAGGTACCATCTTACGCTCACCATTCTGTTTCAAGAGTAAACACTACTTATCTTAATAAACACTGTCTTCCTTCCTCCTCAGTCCTCTTCCTGCTACTTTGACAAGAGAGCTGTAGAAAAAGGAAGACATTGTAACTGTTGTTTTCTTGTTTTTGAATGTTATGGTTACTCAGCCCTGGCCACCCAGTGAGTGTGAACTGGTTTTCATTCCATAAATGTCAATGAATTCAATTAGATTTGTTTTGCTTAATTAAGACAACAGAGATAATGCTTTCTACAGAGAACGGTTCAGTAAAATGTTCAGTGTTAAATCATCGTACATAATGCCTTCCAAAGGGCTACATAACTAGTTATAAATCGTTTTTTATATAATCCTGTGGCGGCACAGATGGTGCAGTGGGTAGCACTGCCGCCTCACAGCAAGGAGGTCCTGGGTTCGAATCCCCGTCGGCCGGGGCCTCTCTGTGTGGAGTTTGCATGTTCTCCCCGTGTCTGCGTGGGTTTCCTCCGGGTTCTCCGGTTTCCTCCCACAGTCCAAAGACATGCAGGTTAGGCTGATTGGAGAGTCTAAATTGCCCGTAGGTATGAGTGTGTGAGTGAATGTTGTGTGTGCCCTGCGATGGACTGGCGACCTGTCTAGGATGTATTCCTGCCTTTCGCCCAATGTATACTGGGATGGGCTCCAGCCCACCTGAGACCCTGTTCAGGATAAGCGGGTTAGGATAATGAATGAATGAATGAATGATATAATCCTGTCAGCCATTGGGTGGGCTACGACTGACCAACTGAAAATGTGACTTTAATGTGGACGGTGCCATACACCCAATGGTAACCTATAACATCGTGTGCATGTTAGTGTTTATGAATGTTTGCTATTTATGGTGCTTAGCTTTCACTTGACAGTTCAGCCAATTAACAGTTCAGCTGGGAATAAAATGCACAGTTGGTCCACAGTGTTATGAACTGGACATTCAGCTCTACTTTCTGCTTAGTAGTTTAGTCTGAGCAGTCACCATCCACCCACATTTTAAGGGGACTTTTTCTTTAAAGAGAATACATATACCGGCTTACCTAGCAATGGCATCATCATATTGCTGTTATCACCAGGGATTTTATGTGGTATCCACTACAAATAATTTGAAAGTAGAATCCATCATTTGCTGTGTGGGAGTGGAAGCAGAAAGTGAGATGAAAATTTACCCCCCCCCCCTTCCTCCCAAGTAAAAAAAAAAAGAAAAAAGAAAAAACTATGTGGTTGTAAACGCAGTCTCACTTCACACCCAAAACTCCATACTCTCAGTGCAGTTCAGAGCAAGGCATCATTAGCATTGTGTTCTGACAGAGGTGTGCAAGTGCAAGTCCCATGATGCACTGGGCTATCATCCTTGGCCATGGAGGGTTGCAGTGCCTTACAGATACCACATACAGTGCACACATTGTAAAAAGAAAGTAACTATGGCGATTAACTTCTAGCTGTTGTACCTCTTTTTGTTCAGCCTCAAAGAGATATTACCCTGCAGACATGAACATTGGAGCTTGTGTATGAAGGTTAAGGCTTCAGTGCTACAGGGATGCTGCTCTTAATTCAACATTTATAGTCATGCTTCTCTCTCTGTCTTTCTCTGTTTTTTTTCTGTGAAGTACCATAGGGGGACTGCCTTCAATTGATGCGACTCTGGAAAGAATCTGATTTCATTATAATAACTGGTGCGACTGGGTAGCGAACCAGACCCAAAATCAAAACCTATTTTTTCTGCGATACAGTTTCCCAGCAGAAAACATAAGCATAATTTACAGTTAGTGTGGAGAGCGAGAGGCTTGAACAGTTTGTGCTTGATAGACAATACTGGGAGTTAGGCATAGCTATATGCCCACATGTGTGATATTGGCGAGAAACAACTCCAATTAAAAGTTTGAGTGAAGAGCGTTGGTGAACCCTTTGTATGCCCTCATTGAAAGGGTCTAGTTTTTCTGACTGACACAGCAATGCTAATTTGCACAGGGTTTATATGCATCTGTTTTTGCTTGTTATTTTGAAAACCTTTCATATGTATGCATGCTTTTTATCAATACCATAACCATATATAACATCTCTGAGGGCCTTGTTTAGAACAGCAAAGAACAAGCTGCACCGAAAAAAAAGTAGGTTGGAAGGAAAAATCCTTATCATTAAAGTTTTAAACCTACAGGCAATATAGAGTATCTGCTAAGAGAGCGAAGTGGACCTCACAACTTTCTACTGGACAGACCATGGCATTCTGTTGATTTTTATTTTTTGTACCTTTTCAGGAAAATAAAATTTCTACAGGGAGTGTCACTTTTCACTGCAGAGAGACCTCATGTCTGCTACAGGGAGTGTCACTTTCCACTGCAGAGAGACCTCACGTCTTCTACAGGGAGTGTCACTTTCCACTGCAGAGAGACCTCACGTCTTCTACAGGGAGTGTCACTTTCCACTGCAGAGAGACCTCACGTCTTCCACAGGGAGTGTCACTTTCCACTGCAGAGAGACCTCACGTCTTCTACAGGGAGTGTCACTTTCCACTGCAGAGAGACCTCACGTCTTCTACAGGGAGTGTCACTTTCCACTGCAGAGAGACCTCACGTCTTCTACAGGGAGTGTCACTTTCCACTGCAGAGAGACCTCACGTCTTCTACAGGGAGTGTCACTTTCCACTGCAGAGAGACCTCACATCTTCTACAGGGAGTGTCACTTTCCACTGCAGAGAGACCTCACACCAAGGCTCTGTCCAGTCTACACTTGGTCAATAAAATCTCAAGTGAAGGCAAAGTCTGAAGCTGATAACCTTCATTACAAAACTTTTATTTTTTAATTTGAAATGAGAAAGATGATGGTGAGAGAGCAGTTGACTGTTAAATCAGCAAATTAAACTGGGAAATATACTGATTTGATATACTGCTTCTTTGTTGTTTGTGCTCATTGACGATAGGGGTTATTCATGAAAGTTTGAGTTTCTGTTCCCATGGCAACAGGGGCTGACATCATTCTCTTTTTGTGATCCACAGACATTGGTTACTGGGGTTTCCAGACTTTGGATATTTTACATCATGTAGTTTGAATGCATCACAGCAATATGGTTTCACAGAAAGAATAGAGGAAGAATAGGGCATTGCCGTGGAATGTGTTTCAGATTAAAAAGATTTTCATGCCACTGTCAAGCACTGCTAGCAGCCATTTGTAATCTCTGACATACACCACCAATCTACTGTCCCACTGTTTTTGGTATTTGTGAAATACCGATACCTGACCTTTTTGAATAACCCAGTGCGTCTTTACATTTTGAAATATCCTGAAAGCCCAGCACTGTGAAGCCTGTGAGATGAGTCAATTTTAATGTAAAATGAGTCACTTCACTAAAATGAGGGGGGATTAATGAGGGGGGCTTGTAGGAGGAGGGAGAAACCCCACCATATGCACATGGGAGAAACGGCACACTCCACAGAGAGAGGCTGAGATTCAAACCAAGGACCTTCTTGTTATGAGGTGACACTGCTCCACCACAACACCACTCCACCCATCGCTGTTAGAGGGCAACTGCCTGGTGTGAGGTTCAGATTCAGGGCTCAGCCCAGTAGAGGCTGGTCCAGTCTGACTGCACTCATGATAGCACCAGGCTACTGCTGATTGTGGGGTTACTGTCTTTACACACAGGGTTCACGGGCACAGAAAGGGCAATTATGTTCTCATGGTGGTTTAGATTGTGACTGGACTGGAAAACATGGGCAGACACACATGTGCACACCTACACACACACACACACACACACTTACATACCCATAAACATATACACACACTGACTTGCAGTCATGTGCAAAAAAGTCTGCTGTTGCAACTGAGAAGGTAATCGAGGGTGAAAGTTCATTTTGAATGCTTCGACACTGATAATCAGTTTACTGCTGCTTTCAAGGATCCCAATTTTCTCCAAAATGTCTCTTGCCCGGTGAGAACGGGACTGCTCAGTTCAGTTCCTGGTGGCCGGATTATTAAAATAAGATTGTGTTCACTGAAGTATGCTCAGGTAAAAAGTTGAGGGCACTTGTTCCAGACGCACGGCGGACGACACGTTGACGAAGCAAAATTCGATACGCAGAGGCTGAAGTCAATAAAGCACACAAAAGCAGGAACTTGGAAACATCAATGCTGACGCCATTTCACACGGGCAAATAGTTGTTTGTTTGGACATACAATGCATTACCAACAGCTTTGGGAGGACCGCTGGTTGTTTATTGGCAGAATTGAAAACACCCATTCATTCACCAGAGCAATTTCTGCTCTGTTTGCCACAGTAAGATTTTGTAAATATGGGGACAAAGACAGAATTTTATCCCGACAGAGGGTAGACAGCTTGGCCAATTAGATCGACAACCGAGGGACGCTTGGGGCTATGGGAAAATTGCTCATTCAACACATCAAATGTCTTTATTATTTTACGACTCCTTCATTATAATGTGTTAGTTTCCCTATACGTTGTTTCTCTCAGCAATTTGCTTGCCAAGTACTCTCCATGGGTCTAGTTATGCACAGCATTTCAATGTTATTTATTTTCTTATCAGAGACATTAAATCTGGTATCAATATTCGGTTGGACACAAATTAGAAAGGCGGGTATTTATGTTGAAATGCTTGGCTTTAAACTCTGCTGCTGGTGCGGAGCAGAATGATAAGAGAGCTGCTCGGAGGTGTGATTGAACTCTGCATACACCGAAGCCCTTTAGAGCGTCCTTCCGGGCACGCAAAGTAATTAAACACAAAGCCGATAGCCAACAGAAGGGACACAAATGGAGGTGTAATGAAGCAAGTCATTTCCTACAGGGAGGAAATTAAAATGTACGGCGCAGTCTTTTGGTTAATTACGAAGTTGTGGACTACTTTCACGGTGTTATCGGCACTGAAAGTGTAAGACGTTCCCCAAGGCTCATTTCAAATCCGCGCGATTGGCGTAAAACGATGTTCAGTGTATAATCTCCCTTCCCCCAATGAGAAAGCTTCCTCCACAGAACGGGTTAACCTCACTCTCTCCGCATTTACATTGAGACCTTTTACAGTGGCTCGGGAACTTTTCTTAATTTGTCTCATAGGCTGAAAAAAAAGCAAAAACAGTCATAAAATTATAATTCAGTTATCAGGTCTCCTGGGTGGCTTTTCATATTAAAAACTGTTTCAGTGTAAAGATTCTGGTTTTAAATTCTGAGCACATTAGTGCTGATTCATGAAAAAAAAAAGTTTTAAAAAGGTTGATTTTATAAATTAGTGTATGAATGCAGACACATTGTTAAAATGGCACAATGAAACTTTCACCAACATTGATACTCCACCATATCACTGGTATCATTGGTATCATACTCAACAATAGCATTGGGCAGCCTGTAGCCTAATGGCTATGGTACCTGACTGAGACAAGAAGGTTGGTGGGCCAAGCCCCAGTGTAGCCATGATATGATCCAAACAGCCGTTGGGCCCTTGAGCAACGCCCTTAACCCTGCGTTGCTCCAGGGGGCATTGGCCCCTGCTCAGTCTAATCAACTGTAAGTTGCTTTGGATAACAAGTTAATATTACCATCGTAGTATTAAATAAACAAGATTTCCCACCCAAAAAAATAATTTAACTGATTTAATTGCTGGCATCTAATTTACATTTTCTGGTCACTAGTAAATAACTAGGGACAAACAAACTACACCACTGCTGTCTTAAAGTAACAACAGAATTTAAATGAAAGTTTTCTCAATTAAAGCATTTTAATCAGTTTGTGATGAAAATTCTGGACAGACACAGTATAATGAATACAACAGAAGGCAATTTATTTTATTTTCCTTTTGTAATTACTGAATGCTCTTGTGCTGTGGGTTCGGGTGTAGTAGTTATTAGAGGATTAGAATAAGTATCTCGGAATTATTTTATTTATTTATTTTTTGTTTTGTTTTTGCGGAAGGCCTCTTCTGTCCCTCACTGCTAATCTCAGAAAGTCTCTCTCCCTGTAGGTTACTGCCATTTTCACCACCTTTATCCACAAGCCATGTCTGGGGTCATTAAGTCCACCGGCAAAGTGGGTCAGAAATGCATACTGAAAGCTAATTAGATAATGAACGGGCAAAAGCTGTTTCAGAGCAATGCCTGTTAATGCACAAGCAGCACCCGGAAATCGCCCATACAAGTGAACGTGCCATAATGATATCACACAGACATGGGAAAGACCCGAGCAAAGACCGTTTCAAAGGTGAAAAGTTATGAAGTGAAGCTTCTGGCGGTATGAAAAACCAAGGCTACAACCAGGTGCCTAGTGAGTTTGTCCTTTGTCTGAAGAAATGAGGGTGGACAGAAAAAAAAACAAGAAATAAAAACTATCCCTCAGGGGTTCAGATGAAGTCCTGCCTGCACAGGCCAGTTCTCACATATCACCCCAAGACCCAAGCTGGTCTTCACATCTCTCTCTCTCTCTCTCTCTTTCTCTCTCTCTCTCTCTCTCTCTCTCCCTCTCTCTCTTTCTCTCGCTTTGTATTGAACGATAGGCACAAGCTTTGTCCTCATAGTGTCTGACCTCATCTTCAGAAGTAAAATTGACATCATTACTCAATGCAATGCGATTTATGATGACGATCTGTATTAGGATTCTGCTACACTGTGACCTCTACTCCTTGCAAAGAAACAAAATAGTTTCAGAATTGTCTACAGACAATTACAGAGTACTGACTGGATCTATAAATGCATACATATACTTTTTTTCAGCAGAGCACATTCATTGCATATATACAATATATTACATATGGTCCCTCCCCGGTCCCTACTTACTGTTGCAAAGCAGTTTGATTGACAGGGCAGTAAAAGAGTGCTTGTATCTGTTTATCTTACATTGAGGGGCCCTCTAATGTCTAACATGGTGCACTGTCATGGTAGCCTTCGGCAAGCTGCCGAACCTCAATATGTATATAATAATTAATCATATTATTATGTTTTTATTACATTAAGTGTCTGCCAAAATGGCAAAAAATGTGCGAAAATATTTGAACGGAGAACACAGGAGCGTGTTTTCCAGGCCTGTTGGCTGACAGTCTGTTTGTAGGACTGTAGGTTGTAGATTTGTAGTCCATAGGAAAGGGTGCTGCCATTCCCACCCTGAACGAGACGGGCAGCGTGTTATCATAGTGTGACTGTCACGCTGCCAAAATGGGGTCTGCTGGGTAGCGCATTTGGCTCTCATGTGTATGATCAATTATGTGCAATCTTCATTTTTGTCAAAATGCCATTTCTTTTTACAATGTTGCACATGTAAAGGGTGAAATGTTGACTACGTAAAATATGTAGGGCACAAGGCACTGTTGGGCACTGTCGACAGTTTAACGAAGCAATGGATACATTCTAGAGATCAACAGTAGTGATTTCCACAGAATAAGTGGTGGTTTCAGAGGGTTATTTTAAAACCAACAGATCTGTCAACAGTGTTTTGTTGCCATTTGTGAAATCACCTAAAATGGCAAACAATTTGCAGAACTGACAGCAAGTTAAGGCAACATGGCTGGCAGTGAACAAATGTACGATGTATCCCTATATGGAATGTGTAATGTAAACATAATGTGCATTCACAATTTGGCAGTCTTAAGTACATAGCATGCCAAATTTGTGTTAGTGTGCCTGCAAGTGTGTATGTGTGTGTGTGTGTGTGTGTGTGTGGTGTGGATGGACATTTATAATTACAGTGACAAACATCTGTTTGAAATTGACGTGTTCTGAAATTGGCTGATTATACTCATGGTATCTACAAAAACAACCTATTTTGTAGATACCATCAGTATATACAGTCGGGAGTGGTAAAGCAATGGCTTAATGAAATGAGAGGAACTCTTTCTGTTTATTTTTTGGAAATAATATCAAATAAAAAATAAATGGTTGGATAAGCCTTAAACACAGTGCCATGCACTGAAAATACGGCGAGCATTTGTGAACTGCGGTCAAATTTCGGGAGCGAGCGTGAGCTGTCATTTCATGCAATCCTCCAACTACACCTCACTACTTATCATTGTCTGCAATCATTTTACAGTTTATCAGGCCACATTATTTCGCTGACAGATAAATCAATTCAACTTAAATTACATCTCGGAATAATTTCTATTAAAACGGAAAACTTCATTCATCACATTCCAATTTAGCTTATTTGTCTTAACTTTCAGTCATCAGCAATCAACAACCAGATCAGTCATTTTTCCAATGACCATGACCCATTGATGGTGTTGTAATAATTAACAAGTAAATCCACAGTGATGTGTTACGGTAATTTACATAACAAGATTTCCAACAGACACATTTATCAAAGGTTTATTGTTTATTTAATTGAAGAAAGTAAAGTAAAAGAGAGAGAAGAAAGAAACGGCATCTGAATTTTTATCATTTTGATCCAGGCTCATCTGCTCTCCTCTAACTTGTCAACTTTAAAGCAAGAGTGTGATCCAATTAAACTGGAAGCAATATTGATTTGTTTGTAGGGTTTGCCACCACGAGAATACTCATTTTCATAGCCTTTACTGAGAATAGAGGCATCTCTGTGTGGCAATTCCTCTGTAATTAGGTGATCTACCTGTGTAGCATATGAAGATTACCAACAGAGGAACACTTTCAATGAAACTGCCAGTGTTTCTACAATTCTATAATTTTTAGGGGTTGAATATGGATATTTATCAAATATTGCTTTATAAAATGTTTAATGAATGCTTCTGCGAGATTAAATGAGTGCAATAGCCACACACAAAAAAAGAAAAGAAAGCAAGAACATCAACCACAACAACAACATAAAAACAAATATAACAGCTTATAAAATTTAAATCATTTACAAAATTTACAAAAGCAAACTATCTGTGTTGTGGGTTAAATACATAGTTTGCTATTATTTTGTTGTTATGATGGCAATGACATAGTGCAGCAACACATTTTGTTAAAGAAAGCAAGCTTAAATTTATTTTGAACTTGATTAAATGTATTGTATGATGCATACAATTTAGTTCTCATTGCTTTTCTTAAGAAACAGTGTTTACTATTTCAGCATTCCCATAATTCATAGCATAGCTTTAGTCATTATAAATGCTAGGATTCTAGAATATCACAAGCATAACTAGCAAGAGATAAAGTATGAATCCAGGGAGCAGTAATTCATATTCAGCGCTGTTAGCAATATGGTAACACTGTCATTTCGAACATCTGAAAACGCATATTTTTGCCAGCCAAATGCTACTGCATAATGCCAGCAGCAGTGGGCTAAATGCCATTTTGCTGACGAAAAAGTGTGTAAGCAGACTCTGTGTGAATCATCGGCTTTAACTGCAAGTATTGGTATCCCTGGACCAGCCAAATTCACAGAAGGTAGTGATCTTCATTCCTGGTGCTGGAGAGCTACAATGTCTGCCGTTTTTTATTTTGCCTTAATATCAGCAACCAGTTCCAACCCACGAAACATGTTGGAACATGATCCTGTTTCACGAAGCAGGATTACCGAGTAAGCTGGCTAACTGCACTAAATAAAACCCAGACCCCTTAAAACCTGAAGTAACCTGGTTTATCCCGGTAATTTGCTAATCCTGCTTTGTGAAACAGGACCCTGGTATTAATCTTGCTTCATGAAATACCCCCCAGGTGAGATGAGGTAACTGTCGAGTATCACCAAAAACCAGCAGACCTTGCTGCTCTCCAGGGTCAGGAGTGAAGCTCACTGGCACATAATGCCTCTGTCATCTCAGCATCAGCTGCTTCCTCTTCTGTCACACAACTTCCTGGGATGAGGAGTGAAGTGGATTAGGATCTACTGCAGCCATGGCGATGAGTGCTTGAGTCTGAAGGATGCAATGGACTTCAGTAGAGAGAGCAAATGGGCTGAGTCTGGTCCCACTGGCTATGTACAGTGCACAGTACACATCCTAGGAGGCACATATAATCCAGTACAAAGGTTTCTAATATATACACACTAACATGTAATATTTCACTGCCATGACATATTACCACATTATCACAGCAGCGTATTTCAGCATATCACCAATGTTTTTGAATAAAAATGCCGCCCATTGTTCAAATTATGCCCCCCTCCCCACCTACACACACACAATCGCACACACTCCCTCTGCCTCACAGACAATGAGGAAAAGCCTGTCTAATCATGTTTAAAGAAGAGTTTATTGAGATGAGCCAGGAGCAGCGTACATCACAAGTAGACATCAGGACAGCTGCGATGATTCACATTGATTGAAACCACTCCAATTTTGCCAGAAAGTCATTTATTTATCTAATTGCCCTGTTGATTTGGTTTATTTTACAGCGGCGTAGCAGATGTTTAACCAAAAAAATAAATAAATAAATAAAAGAAGAAGAAAAACACTACAGCTGTTGCGCGCTGGCAGGTGGTTGACTCAGCATCGCAGAGTAATGATCCATAGAAAGACGAGAACGGTCCTACAAAACATGAAAAGTAGACTTCAGCCCCACGGAGTCAATGCTTTCGCCCCACTGCGCCTGATAAGGCTCTGATGATTGTAATGGCGAAATTGAGACAGTTACCATGCTCTGAGGTGTCTGCTTCCTGGGGTGATCTGTGGATGGCTCTGTTCAGCAGATCCCCCACCTCGCTCTCATTCCTGTTTTTCTTCAGGAATTACACCTGTTCCCTCCACAAACATCTCCTTTCTGGCTTTGGTGAACTGTGGGTACATATTTAATAACCGGCATATCCACTCCTGATGCTTTTTCATTGGCATATCTACAGTGTGTGTATATATATATATATATATATATATATATATATATATATAGATATATCAACGTCATGTAAGCCAGTAATGTAATCCATTTTTATGTTGTGCTGGCCTCGATGATAAGCATGAAAGCATATTACATGACAGATTTTGACATCCACCAAGTATACATAGTTTTGCTTATTATTTACTTTTGCAATATGCCATATGCCAGAATGGAATACATTTCCTACATCTGTCTGGGACATAAAACATGAAGCGATATTGGGTATCAGCATTCTGTTCTGAAGTCTTCATAGCATTAAAAAAAAATACATTCCAGCCGACAATCAGCATGATGTCACCAGTGTCTGATGGCGCATCCGGGGAAAATTCAGGCTTTCTGAGGACTGTTGCTGGAATTTACATACGGAGGGAGATGTGTGAACACCTACAACAATTACCAGTGGGTCCAGTGAGCTTTCAGGGGCACCTGAAAAGTTAAGCTGCTCCCTGGCATCACAGTAAATCCAGTCATCCTCTGTTGCTCTGTGTGGGTGCTGCCTGATGGAGTTACTGACAGCCACCCAATGCACCACTGACCTTGCCACTTACAGAGCTGTTTGGCTGCATACCACTCCAATGTATTCTGCTAATAGTTTCCACACCACTACTGCTGCAAAAGCAAACTGAATTACAAATCTCCCATTAGGACTGCAAACTAAAGCAGGCAGCACAGAGACACTAGCTTGCAGAACTGTTGTGGGAGCTCTTGTTCACTCATGACTAATAGTGCCTCTTTCAATATTCAACCCACTCGCTGCAAACTTCTCTGTGGACAAGCGTAACATAATAACCTGGCCTAATGTCCATCATTGGGGATCTGTAAAGGGAGTACAGCAAGATCCACTGGGTGATGTTCAGTATGATGGCGACATGGCTCAGGCAGTAAGAGCAGTTATCTGGCAGAGGGTTGCCGGTTCGATCCCCTGCCCGGGCTGTGTTTAAGTGTCCCTGAGCAAGACCTAACCCCCAAATGCTCCTGATGAGCTGGTCGGGGCCTGCATGGCAGCCAATCGCTGTCGGTGTGTGAGTGTGTGTATGACTGGATGAATGGAGAAGCATCAATTGTACAGCGCTTTGGATAAAGGCGCTATATAAATGCCTGCCATTTACCAAAGCAAATCTCAAATTATTGTTTGAATAATGGACATTTCATTCTCTAAGTACAAGCATAGGAATGTCAGAGCAATTTCCTGGAAGCATATGCTTGCCTTCATTCAAAATGCACTTAATTACCCAGTTGTTGTTTTACTCACATTACATTTGTGTTATGTTATTATAGTATATAATTACTTATATACTATCATAGCCAGGTTTCTGCCACAGTCAATGCTACATAAAGGTGATAATACTTCTATGAAAATATGAAATTGCCATGTGCTTCGGCCAACAGCCAATATTGGATTATACGCACTGAATGTTTCAGACATAGATTCAATTTTTTGTTTATTCACCACGAGAAGTCGATGCAAGACCCAAACTAATGGAATAGTTCATTCACATACATTTTCACGGCAGCGACATATTAACTATTAATACGTTTTCTATGAACTGTTTTCCTTGGCCTGCATTGCCCACGAATTGTCCACATCCATTTTGTTTGGCATCTCAGAATCAATTACAGCCGGCCTGTTTCCAGAGGGTTAACGTTTCTCTTGTACAGACAGCGGTTTGGTGGGAAGGCCCTGTCGAGCCAGTGTGGATAGATGTAATATATTTGCCCTGAATGATACCGCGGTACAAATATTTACAGACGAGCAGACTGCTGAGGCACTGGGGCCCCCTGCAGCAGCAGCGCTAACAGTAGACCATCAGGCGGACTGCACGGTCCATTGGCCGGCACAGCGGAGCGCTGGACCGAGGACCGGAGACGAACGGGGCACAGCTGAACGTAGCGCAGCGGTCTGTGGGGAGCCCGGGGTAAACAGAACGAGATGTTGCCCCGGCGGCAGAATGGTCGCAGTGGGGCGGAGAACAGACAGCGTACGGGCAGACGACGCCAGGGCGGTTTGGGTAGTGAGGGGGGGAGAGGCTCACAGCACACGTCCGTGGTGAGGTCAGGAGGTCAGGGCGAGAGGGTGCCCAGGAGAGCTGTCCATAAAGGGGAACGTGCGTGGAAGTACAGCAGGGCTTCAGCCTGGGTCAGACTCTGTAATAAGCAAGCCCAGGGGAGAGAGAAAGGGCACGAGAGAGAGGTGTGGAGGGTCTGTGGAGAGAATGATGGCCGGAGGTGTGGAGGAAGATCCAGGCAGGTGCCGAGGTGAAAATCTCCCCCATCATGGAGGGAACCGCGATGAAGGGCACTGAGAAGGAGAAGGAGAGAACGAGAGGAGATGGGAGAAGAGAGGAGACTGCTGCAGGAGATGGAAGTTCAGAGGAAGGCAGATCGCCTTCTGTGGAGTACGAAAACTTCTTATATCCCCACTCAAACCCACAGATTTAGCTGCAGTCTGGATCGCTCTGAACCTGAATGCAATACACTGGAAGACTGCCATATTCAACACATTTGTGGTTGACTGTATGCCCTGCTGTGTGGTGATAAAACAACTGCGCTTCGGGTTTATTTTACTGAATGAGGTTTTTGCGTTTAGGCATTACGAAACATCTCACTTCAGCAGACAGTACAGGAAACGCGTGAATTAATATACAAACTCTCCCGAAAGCAAATGTAATATAAGCTATGAGCCCACAGGATAAAAATATTTGTGGAAACACAGCCTGAAGGACAGATGAAATAAATATTTCTTCACTGCTGTGTTGTGGAGCTGTTTTTGTTCAATGCTGGATGACAGAGAGAGTATGAATCATACAAATGGTAGCATCAGCAGCTACTATTGCACAGCCACTGCGGGTGTGGAAAATGTACACAAATGTATTTTTATTTGTTATTGATATCAGAAAAAGAAGTGACACTATTAACAACAAATGAATAATAATAATAATAATAATAATAATAATAATAATAATAATAATAATAATAATAATAATAAGAAGAAGAAGCAGAAGTTGTTGTAGTAGTAGTAGCGCTAGAGGTAGCATTAGTAGAGTCATGGTAGTAGTAGCACTAGTAATAGTATTAGTAGTAATAGTAGTAGTTGTGGTTGCTGTAGTAGCATACAAACATGTACCAAAAGACTTAATGGCTGATAATACATATTGTATATCCCATTGTATATCAAATTAAGTGCTTAAAGTCTTAACCTGCCAGTATCCTTGTCCAATTACCTGGAATTATCAGTATTATGCAATGCTAAATCTTTAAACAAAAGAACAAACAAAGAAGAACAGCAAAACACCCTGCCAAATCTTGTGGTGGCAGGGATCTGTCCTTGGAAAAGGAAATTAACACGTTAATTGGTCATAGGGTTGGCGTTATCAGCCTGATCTCTCCTCGGGTTATTCTCTAGTTACCAAGGCGCGCTGCATTTCCGCAGAAACGAGCAGTGAGTAAGCGCGACATGGACAGAATGCGAATGCGACGCTCGTTAGACACGCCACGGCTTTATCTTTAAATAAGCAAAACAACAGCTTTGCGGTGTGGCGAGTGCAGCACAACAGGCTTTCAGAACGCTCTGTGCCCGGTATTATTATTGCATGGCAGTTCGCGGTGGCACATCTGAAACCGCATTGTGAATATTGCGAGAGAGAATAGATTATACGGTTACTGGTTCTCTCACTTTTTTCAACTATGACCTTTTTTCTGCATACAAATGCGGTTCCTATTGAGAAAGCCGCTAGGTTCACAATCTCCGTGCTCATTATACAATGCAGGTTGTACTGGTTACACATCAACATAACTTTTTCAAATGAGCACCAAGCTACCTCTTTAACCTGTCAAACCGTTTACACACTTGATACAGTGCAGATCACAAACAATGTCCTTGTTTTGCAAGTTCATTGGTGCTCATTAATAAAGTTTCAGAAATTCAGAATACCACTATACATACTCCACCACTCTACATGCTGATACTTATTATCCAATACTTAACAATACCAGTTTAATTTTCAAAATTAAGGGCTTAAAATATACTTTATTATACATAACAACATCCCACAATGAACTGATCTGTGTGTAAAGGCATAACATTACTGGCATTTAGCAGATTATCTTACCTAGAGCGATTTACGGAACGTTTTGCATAATATCCATTTAAACAGTCTAAGGTAGTTCAAGTGAATTACCATGGTTAAATGTACTTAAGCCTACATTCGAATCAAACTTGCAATCCTTGGGTTTCTAACCCAGTTCTCCAAAAATACTGCCACACTGCTATAGGTTGTAGCCGCCTAACCAGCAGCAGGATTGCGAGCGATTGCTATTTTGTTGACTTTTGCTTTGACCTTCTAGGTGAGAAGCACATTACTAGTAATTGGCTTGCTTAATACACACTGAGTGAGCAATTTATTAGGTGGACACCAGCTTGTTAATGCCCATTTTTCATCAGCCAATGATGTGGCAGAAACTAAATGCAAATAACAGTAATGCAAATAACAGTGGTATGCTGAAGAGCATCTCTGAACACACAACATGTCAAACCTCTCTGAGTGGATAGGCTACAGCAGCAGAGGACCAATAAGTTAAAAAAATAAATCTAATTAATACCTAATAAAGTGTTCACTGAGTGTATACCTAATTTATAACTAAAATTCCACAAGAATGTTAACCTGTGGAAGCATGGGTCTGGAGAACTGTGATTATGCTGCGCTTAATCCATCTATTAAATCAGATCACTGCATAGCAAACTGACCTGGGTGCTTGGGTGCAAACCTGAAACAATATCAGGTGAAAAGAAATACACAACATACCCTGTAGCCCTGGATAATCAGGGTAGCAGATCCCTGTGCTAAAATAAGGTGGACTAAAATAAGAAAGTAGTTTTAAAGCCTTGGCAGTTTTGACTAAGTGAAACGTATGTTCATGTGGATCAGTATCAATTAGGGAAGAGAAACACTCCCACGTCATCTTCCGTCAAAAGTTGTATAGATCACACCTGTTATCACAGTTCATTAATTTCTCAGAATAATCTTATCCAAGACAACAAGTGTTAGTTAAAATTCACACATTTAAATTCTGAATCCGTTTATGTAGAAGGAAGCAGTGCTACAGAAATATAGCCTGGAGCAGTGCACGCAATCAGACTTTCGCTGCAGAGCTCCGGTTCAGATTGTATTCTGCAGAGCAAGCAGGGGAGTCAGATTCTGTCAGACGGCCGGGCTTAGTGCGAGTTTTCTGTCAGAATGCACTTCCCGGTCAGCGGTCTGTATTGTGCCGAAGTGGACTGTGCTGACGGAAAGTGAATCTAGGATTACCACAGGCTTTGGCCATTTTAACTGCCACTTAATGCTCCATGAGTGAATCTCAGACTCCGGCTAAAGGAAGGTTTTGGTGATAACTAACTCCTGTAAACTGCTGGCTGGGGTAAATGACTGGTCAGGTACACTGATCATAACACTATTTTTCTTTCGTTATTTTTACAGTCCTACATTTGCGTGATATACCACATGAATAATTTGGTACAGCCAGACTTTGTTGTGAAACCATATAATAAACAGAGCATCCCTTTAGATAGATATTTATGCATGTACAGTTGCTCCCTAAGAAGTCATCATGACTGTAATCCAACATTCCTGTTTGTAGCCCCCTCTGGTACGCTGTACATACACCCCGTGCCAAATTAGCTACAAGATCACTGCTGAGTAGCAGCAGAAGGCAGGGGCCAATGAGGGGGCCAATGAGGTGGCGGAGATGCAGCCATTATGAGGTCACAGAAGTGCCGACCCAAAGCAGGTGTGGAGCCGGAATGCCCACTCCAGTTTAGCACTCATGTCATGTGGTCTTCCCATCATGCCTTTGGAGAGCTCTTGCCACTCCGCAGAATGCGGGTGTAGCACTGCCTTCTGACCCGGCATCACTTTTCTGTAACCCTCTTCATGGCTTTCAGCACCGTGGAGAAGTATCCACTTTGCCCTTCACTACTTTAGGTGATGTCGGCTGGGTTGTTTGAGCTGTTTGGATTGGTGACTTGGTTTTCCTCAAGCCTGACTCGGGTTACAAAGGCTCTCACACTTATTTCAGCAAAGTGCACTGTAGTATTACCACATTGTTGGCATTGAAAGACCTGTGTAGCCTGTAGATGATTTGGATCTCTCTTGTAAAAGTGAGCTAATTACAAAATTAATTACTACTACTACCACTACTACTACTTTTACTACTACTACTACTACTACTACTACTACTACTACTAATAATAATAGTAATAATAATAATAATAATAATAATAATAATAATAATAATAGTATCTGCCCTGGAAAGCCCTGTTGGGAAATGAGATCTCATTTGCAGTACATAAATATCGATGGCTATCACAGCAGTTTGGATGTATGTCATTAGCCACCAAAGACTTTGTGTCCTGCTTAATTTCAGTTTAATTATACTCGCTGTTTTGCAGTGTTGCGGCTGTGTGCTTTCTGAAACTTTGCCCCCTGAGTTGGAACCAAAGCTAATTTTGATCTCAGTCAAAGGAACATCAGGAAGGAGTTCAAAGCATCTCGCTGTGATGTTTCCTGCCGAATCGCCACAGTCAGTGGAATAAAGGCCTGGCCTATGTTTCTTTTAAGGGCAGCAAGACGGGCTGATGTTTTACAGATATGGCCTTTTGTGCCAATTTGTTTAGTGGCAGGTGGTCGTATTTTAATTACTAAGCCTGAACTGGAATCTGTTCACACAGAATGACACAGAAAGCCTGCTGTTACCAAGTTCAGATGTCCAGTTGTTGCCACTGCCAGGCATTGCCAGAATATTAATGATTTAGGTGACAACCCTAAAACCTGATGTATAATTACAAATAAAGGGGAAGAAGAAGAAAATGCAAGGCCTCCATAATTTTGTTTTTGTAATTAACAAGCACGACTGATAGTCCATGACCATACTTTTGATCAGGTTTCCCAGCCCCTCTTCCTGGTGATCTACCATCCTGTAGGTTTTCACTCCAACACTAGCAAAGCACATTTCATCCAACTAGAGATCTTGTCAAGTTGCTAATTAGTAGCATCCGATGTGCCAAATAAGTTCTGAAATGAAAACCTACAGGAAAAAACATCTCCAGAGACAGGGTTGGGCAGCACCTGCTGTAGATGTTTTGCTTTACCTCTAGCAGACATACCTGATTGCCTACACGAGGGAGTTGGGCTTTTTCTCCAGCAGACAGACTATTGAGATAACAGATAATGAACGCTGGCAGTGTGGTGGGAGAGGAATCGCTTTCGTCACCGCTGTTGAAACAGGCAGGCCAGACCGACACACACCGGTTCGAAATGCTCTACTTCTGCCTCTCCTGGGCCAGGACTGGGGCTTTGGGCTCTGAGCGGGAGGACTAGCTGAAGTGGCCTGAATATTTCATGGCTTCTGCCTTCCTGTCAGCTCAAAGAAGCCAGGATCCAAGCTTGCAGATACCTCCCCCCGATCATGCTCCTCCACCCATGATCGATCTGGACCCCCCCTCCTCCTCTTTTAATACCACCCTGTGAGATGCCTGCTAGCTGCCTACTTAATATGAGCTCGACATTAAATATTAACCAGGCCGACAGGGTTCAATCGAGCCCCTCGATCTGCCAGTTGGAGATAGAGACACGGTTTGTAAATCAGCAGCATATTTTTTTAGTTCTGCTGCTGAACTGGGGTTAGGGGAGTACCCATGGAGGTGGGCGAGCCAGTTTGGGCCACTTATCGACCAGTCAGGTCTGGTTTGGTCCAGTGCTATACAGTGATTGAACCTCTGACCCCCCCTACTGAAAATAAAACTGCTTGTTGGTAGGGGCAAATGTGTGGGAAAGAAGACGTTTAAGGTTTGAATACTCTTCTGCCAAAAAGACCAGTTTAAGCACCATCCCCATGTTATTTAAAGACCTGCTGCAGAATCCATTGGGGGAACAAAAATCCAATTTGAAAAGATGCATATTCCGTAGGTCATCGACAAAACAACCATGCATAATTTTAAAAACAGCAATAAATTCAGTTGTCATGGCTGCTTGAGCCTTTCACATTACAGAATGAAACATGCCCATTTCCCGAAAGTAACTCTCTGCAAATCAAATTGTTTGTGCTCGTGTGTGAGTGTGTGTGTGTGCATATGTGTATGTGTGTCTATGTGTGTGCCTCTGCATGTGTGTGTTTATGTGTGGGTGGGTGCCTGTGTGTGCATGGTCACGTGTGTGTGCGTTTATGTGTGAGTGGGTATATGTGTGTATGCGTGTATGTGTGTGCATGCCTCTTTGTGCGTGTGTGTATGCGTGTGTATGGGAGTGTGTGTGTCTATGTGTGTGTGAGTGTGTGTGTGTGTGTATGTCTGGGGGTGAGTGTGTTTGAGTGTGTTTGAGTGTGTGTGTGTGTGTGTGTGGGTGTGTGTGGGTGTGTGTGAGGGTGTGTGTGTGTTTGAGTGTGTGAGGGGGTGTGTGGGTGTTTGAGTGTGTGAGGGGGTGTGTGTGTGTGGGTGTGTGTGAGGGTGTGTGTGTGTTTGAGTGTGTGAGGGGGTGTGTGGGTGTTTGAGTGTGTGAGGGGGTGTGTGGGTGTGTGAGGGTGTGCGTGTGTGTGTGTATTTGAGTGTGTGGGTATGTGTGAGGGGGTGTGTTGGTGTGTGAGGGTGTGTGGGTGTTTGAGTGTGTGAGGGGGTGTGTGGGTGTGTGAGGGTGTGTGTGGGTGTGTGCGTGTGTGTGTGTATTTGAGTGTGTGTGAGGGTGTGTGTGTGTTTGAGTGTGAGGGGGTGTGTGTGGGTGTGTGTGAGGGTGTATGTTTGTGTGAGTGTGTGAGGGGGTGTGTGTGTGTTTGAGTGTGTGTGTTGGAGTGTGTGAGGGTGTGTGTGTGTTTGAGTGTGTGAGGGGGTGTGTGTGTGTGTTTGAGTGTGTGAGGGGGTGTGTGGGTGTGTGTGAGGGGGGGTGTGGGTGTTGTTTGTAGAAGTGGGAGGGAAGGCTGTCTCCTCTCTGTGATAATTCTGTACCCAGCAGAAAGAGAGCGTGGAGCGGACTGGGCGCAGCAGGGCTCCCGGTCTCCCTCTAATCCTCGCTGTGCCACAACATGGCTCTCTCCCAGGTGCTCACCAGCCGAGCACCAGGCAGGGGCCTCACCAGGAATACCAGATGCCAGAACAGATCGGCAACTTTTCAAATCAGGAAGAAAGTTCAAGGCTGCTAACGACTTCTGCGTGGCCTCATTAGTCTGTTCTGGGGGCGCGGTGGAGGGAGAGAGCGCGGGGGACAGGAGTTAAGACGCTTGATCAAAACTAGTGATGATGAAAAGTTTTCTCTTTTTTCCGCGGAAGAAAGGAAACGGGTATGCTTTTCATGTGGTTGTGAAGCCTGATTGTTTATGCAGTGCGGTGGGAGGCCCGCTCAGGTGCCTGCTCACAGTGCCTTCTCCACAGCACCCTGCCTGTTGACCTTGCTGTGACAATTTGTCAAAAACAAGCGAAAAGTTATCGTTCGTAAACAAGACTAAACTTTTCTAACCACCCCTAACTTTTGTAGTTTAATAGAAGGAAATAAAATGTTGTCATACATATTCCTTTTTATGCCAGGTTTACGCTTGGCTTCACTCCAATCTGCTTTGTATTCACAAAGGTAAATCGTCAAAAAAAGGTACATTTGGCCATTGTCATTGGGTAATGAGTAAGCGGAATGCTGGTATTCCGTTACTCACACTCCCAGTAAACCTTGATGGGAATTCTGTTGCCTCGGTTTTCTAAGTTTGCAAAGAATGTTCCTGAGGAAAATTTGTGTGCAGGCAACAATTCTGCACAGCCCAGATTTCCAAATATGATTAGGTTTGTATTTTACATTAAAAGTTTTGCCTCTGACTCAGAAAGATATGTCAGTAAACCCTTTGTCGTGCAAAAGGGAAGAAGTGTGCTTCCTTTGATCCAGTTTGACATTGCATTTAAATACTGTGAGGGAATACATTCTTTTGTTGACAGTCATGGAAGATGGAGCACATATTTGTGGATAAATGGCTTTATTGAGGTGATGTAGCCTTCTCCATTTTTCATATTTAGCCGGTGTGTCATGCAAAAAGCAACAGCTTTGCCATTCAAAGCTACACTTTGTATTCATTCTGTCCCCATTCCGATCCTTTAAAGGGGCTCCTGTGGAATTTCAGAATGTGGAATTACTTGATATTCAAAAGGGAGGAACTTTTTTGCGATTAATTTTTCTGTTTGATTTCATGGACAGCAAATATTAGCATGGACAAACACAAACCATGGAAACCTGGGCTTTATTTTTTTGTGTTGGTGGGCCACATAAATCATTTTAATCGCCATTCTAAAGGGGCCGCTGAGTCTAATTCTGGCTTAGGCCTAAATGCACATTTGTACTGTATTTACTGTGACTTCAGATGACATTAAGAAACACTGACAAAATCACAATTTTAATAATTTGCTCCCACTGAATTCTGGGCCCCTGGCCTGGAATGTGTTGGCTAATGTGGCGATCTGGCCACTGCACATTATCCTGCAGAACTGCCAGCCACACACATTGGCACCGGTGTGGTCCGGGTTCTCCCCCACACACTCCTCACACCCAACACTGAGCCGGGTTCTAGCACCACAAGCTTAATCACATTTTTAAACTGTGTTAAATCAATGACATCTCAAAGTAAGCAGAATTACAAACTAAATTAGTATTCCTGTTTGGAAGTTAAAGCGCAGGTGTTATTTATTAAGTTTGTAAGTTTTGTATTCATTAACAGCTTGACTGAGGCTCCTCAGACACTGTGGTAAAAGATGCCTTTTTCACTGCCAGGCCTGCCTCTCAGAACTGCCGTAATTTAATTTCAGCAGAAAGAGCGTCCACACCTAATCCTGCCAGTGCTGAGATACCTTTCTGTGCCAGACTTAATTCTACCTCAAAGGTGATTTACTGACACCTCCGAGAGGATAATTGCACAGTGTGAATTGATCCAGGTTAATCAACTTGTGAAACTATGTGTCACAAATACCATATGGCTCAACATAGTTGAGTTGTATGTGCATTATGCACTACCTTATGAAAATGTAAGCATATGAAAAGAAGATTAATAGACCCAGCATGTAGGCATACAGAATTCATTTTTTAATACATGTACAGTGGAGCTGACTGATGTAACTTCATCTCAGCTTCATCTTTCTGTAAAACAGCAAGCATTCGCAAGGACATATGAGCTGGAAATGTTATCTTATATTCATGCTTTGGGGTCGATTATGTGCATGTGCATATAACATTTTCCATTATATATCAAACCCATTATCAACATTGCATTTCCATCTTCATTCACTCTTAAAATGTTACTGTTATATTCCACTTCAATTTTAATAATCTTTTCCCACAGAGAAAGACACATCTCAAGGTAAACATTTTATAGCCTATCCACATTATCAAGAAAGAAATGTCTTGCTAGCTATTAACCTCTTGTATTTCACTCATTCTATGTCAAAGTGATGTACCTATGAAGAGTCCAACTAAGCTGTGACATTAATTTGATTAGAGGAAGGTCGAGCTGATAGATATTTTGCAAAAAGTTGTTGAGTCAAACTGGGAGTTATTTATAATTTATTGCGGGCTTTGTTGTTTCTCCTAGCTTGGCGGACAAGGCGGACCTTCGGAGTGCATGTTTACTTTTCTCCCCTCCGTTTTCTCACAGTGGCTTTAATGAAATCATTTAATCTATCTGTTCGGTTCCATTAAATCTTCAAAAGTGCCTTTGAAGAATGCATAGATGCAAAGTCACATTAGTGTAATAAACAGTCTGCCAGGAGAGCTGACAAAGACACTTTCAACACAAAAAATCAAAAGCTCTTAATACACAACTGCGAATACCACACACAAGGGGGTAAACTGTGTCTTTGCTTGGCGGAATGAGACTGGTTCCTCGCTGGCAAATTTACTCGTCTTTTACCACAATCATTCTACAAAAGGTGGTGTGTAGAGGGAGGATTGGCAGCTTGTTTGGTGGCATTTTATGTGAATAGGTTGTTAGTTATCAAGGATGTTTTCAACCATTCCTCTTCATGGGAATGCCGCTGAATGCAGACTAAACGTAGACAGTACTGCACACTGCATTACGTTAGTTTGTTTCTCCTTGTTGCTTTTATATAAGGCAATCCCACTTTTTCTCCTGGGCATAGTGGAGCCTCTGTAAATACAGGAAGGTACGCTCTTGTTTAAAATGCAATAAATGTGCGCCTACAGAAATACAAGAGCTGTTCTCTTCAAATGCACACACACAAATCACAATTGTAATTACAAAAGGGAAGCTTCATTTTATTTATTGTTTGTGGAATAGAATGAAAGAACATTGTGATTAACTGAGCATTTTGCATCTTGAAAAGCATGACAGTCAAGCTGTTGCATACCGCTTTTCACGTCTGCTTTATGAATGAAGTGGTACTCTACAGCGTTTGTGCAGCTCGTGCCACTGTTTGTCATTGTCTACTGCTTCATGTCATTTAATGTGAAAGGGTTGAACAGTACTGTCTGTACGGTGGCGGGTTATGATGTACAGTAATTATCTACCCCTGCTGTTTCACTGGAGAATAACTTAGTTTCAGTGTGAGGAGAGGCTGCAGGCTAGCTCTTAGTTGTAGCAGAGGAAACTTTAAAATCACAACTTAATGGTTTTCTGGGAGTACAGAGTAGTGAATGTGTTCAGAAGAGCAGAGGAGTTAAAACACAAGTCCTGTGCGACATAAATAAAATGTGCTAAGTGCTATAGCAAGTTTTTCCTGCAGATAATTGATCTGTGCAAAGTGCCAAGCCTAAACCAGCGAATTGGGTTGTTATCTTTGGAGTGTGAACACTGAGAACGAAGTTCAAAAAAGGGTGTTATTTATTCTGCAATTAGTCACATTCATTTATGGGCTGTGATTGACAGTCCTGATTGGAATAAAGCGAATTGGGTATACAATTTGATTCTAGAAGTGGAATGGAATATGCAGGAATGGAATGGTTCCTGTAGCTGAAAATGGGGTGACATTTGTTTTTAGCATATTCTTAAGCTGAATTGCTTGTCCATTAGTCTATATCAGGGGTGTCCAACTCCAGTCCTGGAGAGCCACAGTGTCTGTTTGTTTTTGGTCCATTTCAGCACCATTGATTCATTTAAGTCATTGAAAGGAAAACACAAATACCTGCAGACACTGCAGCCCTCCAGGACTAGAGTTGGACACTCCTAGTCTACAATTACATCACCGATAGGCATTGGTTAACATGATGTAAGTTATTATAAGGGATATCTTTTTTAAGCATAATAAAACAATTCCAGTGGGCAAGGTCTTGACGGGTGGAAATCTAGGTTGAGAGATGTTTCTCAGGTTTTTTCCAAACTCAGATATAGCCTGTCAATGTCAATTCTCAACGAAATGTGAGAATTTTCCACAAAAATTTTCACAGGGATTCAACAGTTTTTTTGAAGTATAACTGAAGTTAAATTGCAAGTGTTTCTGGCATAAGAACAGTACATTATGCCAGTTTGTTCATAAGCTCTAAAAGTTAGACTTAGACATATGTTAACTTGGCCTACACCTACCATTTACTTTGGCAAGTAATCCACCTGATAATGTAATTTTCTAATTTTAGGCTCTGTGAGTTTCTGTAACCACCATGTGAAGGTGTCTATAGCAAGTTCCAAAATATCTTTTTGAGTGGGTGCCTGTACTCAGCATACTGTATGGCAGCACTGACGTGTCACCTGTTGCTTGGGTGGACGTCTACATTATGCATTGATGTGGAAAATATAGTGAAAACAGGCTAGGCATGCCAAGTGCATGCACTTAACAGGGTAATGCTAAATTCCATTCAAGTTCTGTAATTTAAAGGAAGCACCTGAAAATTTGAGCAAAAATTGAAAAGTTCTATGGAGGATTTTTAATGAATTAATCAGATTCCAATTAATTTCCTGAACTGACTTGGAATGGAATTGACCCCAATATTGGCTGTGGTGACCTACTACCAGGCACTGACAATACACTGACAATACAGAGAGGATTGCAGATTGGTCTATAACGATGCAAAGCGCTTTTTGCAGGATTCGAGTATCTAATGCAAATGGAAAGTTGTGTCATTTGGAGAGAGGAAACACTCACTTAAATGCATCTTTCATTAAAAAGCAAGGCGTACATCTTCACCTCTGCAGTGAGAATAATTCCAAGCCTTCCATTTCATTTTCTTTTTTATTAAAAGGGCAGGCACTGCTTTAAAGTGACTGTAGGAGGATGAAACACAGCTGTGCCAGTATTGTTTGATGAATAGATGGACTCCGCACGTAGCACAGTTACGGCTCTGTTTCGTGAAAAAATGAGAAATTCTAAAAAGAATTACCTCTTGAAAAAGTGTCACCCTAAGGGGTAACTTGTTTTTCTTAAATGTTGCACTTTGCACTTGAATAATTATGATCCTCTGCGTGAGTGTATTTCCTCCTTTGAGAAACTGCTGTTGATGTTCTGTGGGAATGATACTCTCACAGTTCTGGTTTCCCGTCATCAAGTGGGTGTTTAAACCTGTAGAGGGCGCTGATTCCTAAAGCTTACAACTTCTGGTGCCGTACGAGAGAAAGAGAGAAAGAGAAAAAACCCAGATTGCTTTAGTATTTATGGTGACGGTCATTCTTAGAGGCTTGAAACTAAATTGTTTATTTGGATTGGGGGGGGTGGGGGGGTGGGTGGGTAGGGGGCTGGGGCTTGTTTCGGAATGGCGTCTTTAGGGGATTGCTTCTGAGCAGAAATGTGTGATTGAACTGAAGCAGCAAGGTGACACTGTAAGCAGCCTCTGGTAGTGAGGGAGGGAGAGCGGCTGAACTTGGCACTCCCGGGATGTGACAGATGCCAATGTAGAAGAATCATTTAGTTCTGCCACTCCGAAAGTCTCAGAAAGAGATGTAAGAGGATTTGTTTGGCTGATTCTTGGCTACTGCATTTAACCCTTCTGTTCGGCTGGCCTTTCAAGAGCCCGAAGACAAAAGCACGGATGAGTCCCCCGGTGGTCTTTCTCCCCCTCAACAACATCTCAACATGCCAGGAGGCGTCCGTGGATATTAGCTGCCGATATCAATGCCTACACAGGGCTTCACTGGAGGATAACTCTACTGGTACAACTGCCATATGTCCATGTACAGTATAGTCTCCACAACTACAGTGTATTCTCACAAAGAAACGATTAAAACCATTTAATTAACGTCAGCTCTTGTATTTGGGTATCAGGACCAAGTAAGCAGTGAAATGCAAGTAGCAAGCATTAGTGGGTTGTAAGTATGAGCTAAATACCGTGAGCCAGCTTTATAGACACATATTAATGCTTGTCCTAGACAAAATTTGATTTTGAATGGAGATTGAATGGAGTTTTCATTATTGACCGGAGCAAATGGAGTACATATCGTGAGAGATTGGTAATGTGTGATTGGCACTGTTACAGATCCCAGCTCTCTGCTTCATCTCTGTGTTCATGTTGATTATCTGCCCTTTGGGTTCACTTTGGGTTCGACCTGTACTCAGCTACCCCTGTGAAGTATGTTACCTGTCGCTTGTAATAGGCTGCATACTAACTCTCAACTGAACTTGTGCCCCACTACTGAGGGTGTCCATTTTGAATCCCTGCACCAATTGAAGTGTAGCACATACAGTAATGAACAACAACAGGAACACATTTAAGCCAAGATGCAGTCTTTCTGGATACTTTCTTTCCTATCTAAGTCATCTTATTGTGACTTCACACCAATCCATCATCTCTTTCAACCTGTCTAAATTATCCAGAGGTCCCTGCCTCTTCAGCAGTCCTTCAAGCCACATAGAGGGTCATACTGGTGAAATTGCATCAGAGCCCAGCTGCACTGATGCACCTGCGCTAGCCCTGACCCTAAACTTTCTCCGAGCGCAACAAAGGCACAAGGAACCTCAATCCTGTCTGTTCCATCCATCCTATGGGCGGGAGGACAGAGGTCAGTCCACCAGAGGACATGGCGTCCATGTCTTTGCGGCGCAAAGGGAGAGACATCGCCCTCCTTCCTCAAGATGGAGTCCCCTCATGCTGAACACACTCCTGCCTTGCGGGAAGACAAGAATTATGTGCAGTTCAGTTCAGTTTTTCTGTCTAACAAAGGAATAAAGCTATCTTGTCTCTAGGTTTTCAATTTTGCCAAAAGCAGTACCAGGAATGAATCACAACCAGGAGTCCTGACTACATTTTACACCTGAGTCCCTCTAAAGAGCAAATTAAATGTGTAAACAGACTCTCAAGCATGCACTAAGAACATTAAACTGAAGCTGGGGTTTCACCAGCAATGTGTTTGTCTCCAGCCTTGTTATTGTTTTATTTATCGCTTTATTATAGTTTTGTTTTCTCTAAATTTATTACCTTATAAAATTCTGCTTAAATCCCAGAGGCATTTTCTCCTTAGTTATTAAGAAGATGTATTATGGTGTTAAATATGTCAAAAGAAGTCATAAAAAAACATGGGAAAAAAATCTTCATAAAACTCTTTGAAAGTTCATTCACGCTGATGGGTGGCTAACAAAAAATCCGGATCAAGGTTGGTCTTAGTTTCCATTTCTTTCGGTCAGTTCAGGAAAGGAAACTGAAATTTGATTCATTAACTGAACATTTTGGGGCTTTTTTAATTCCAGGATTGACCTGCAATACATTTAAATTCACAATCCACGTATTTTAGTGATGATGTGGAGGCATCTCCAGGATATAAATATTTCCGCAGGCCAGCCTGTCTCAGACGCTCTTGAGGCTGGCTGAGGAAGGGTCGGGTCCTTCACCCTCAGACAGTGGCTCAGACGTGCAGGCATCACAGACTCATGTCAGCGTGATGGGGGATTTATCATGCATGACAAAGCAGGGGTGGATATCGCACGCACACATATGTCAGGCTTTCCCTGGCGAGGAACGACTACCACGTGATGGAGCACCTGCACTAACCTCCGATGAACCCAGTAGTACATCAGTGGAATGACCTAGAGCAGCCCGCGTGTTAGCAACAACCACAGACGTGTACCTCTGTCTCCTCTGAGCTGAATGTAGAAATCACTGTTGAGTGGAATATGATTTCCCAGAGAGCTATAAACACCATATTTATTCATGTCGAGTCAGTTTTGATCAGTGAGTGCAGCAATCATTGATGGAGGACACCCACATATATAAAATTGATTCTTTCATAATTTGATGAGGGTGTTGTTTATTAATGTTGCATAAATACCCTAGCATTTTGCACAGTTCAGTTTTTCAAAGGAAGTGAAGCCTTGTTGTCCATATGATGCCAATTCTATTCCCAATATTGTCACACCAATTCTTTATGGTAATTAATAATAATCATATTAGAATACTGCAATGGACAGCAATTAAATTGTGCATGTTTGGCTGCTAAATGAGAATCAGAGAGAATTGCTCCTGCAGTAACATCATGTTACCACTAGAGGTCAATTAAACAGTGCTTTTTCAGACATCCAATTACACACATAAATATGTAGCGTGGCATTCAGCATTCTCAAACAGCTCATTAAAATTACATTACTCTTAAGAATGAAATCTGAAGAAATTCAACTATGCTATTGCCTGTATTTGTATCTGCCGATTGATTGAAACATACATTCACAAAATTCACAAGGTTCTTATGTATAATTCATGTTCATGTATTTTGCTGTAACATATTTACCACAATGTTAATGTTATTGTCCCATCCACATTGGGAACTTAATAATATTTCATTTGTCAGAGTAGCATATGAGGTCTAGCCCTTGAACACAGCCAGCCCAGCGATGCTCACAAGCTGAATGCCAAACGCTATTGGTGCTCTATAAGTCAGAATTGTTTATGAGTTGTTTTTTAGTTTAATAGCCCATCTACACAGTTCCATTCTGCACGTTGCACTGAAGTATCCTGTGTAAATCAGAGGTGATCTGTGTCAGGTAGTGTGTGACTATATCCCTGTGCCTGAGTCTATTCTGTGTCAATAGACCCATGCGTTTGCTTTGTGGGTGGGAGCTCAGGTTTGGCTGCGTGGCGCTTTGTGGTGATACACATTCACTCATCTGGCTAATAGCTGCTGTGTATAGAAAGATTGAGGTAAGCTGATTGGATCGAACAGGCTTTCTGTCCGGGCACGTCAAGCTACCGTTCAAACCGGACAACCAAGCACCTTTGCATCCGATGTTTTTCCACCCAAACTCCCAGCACTGTACTATACAACACCGCTTCAATCAAACAACAGTATCATATTAATCAGTGCAGTACACATCCAATCCAAAAAAGGTGGGATGTGTATCCCAAAAAAGGGCATTGGATTATACTCTTACACCTGCTCTAATGAAAAAAGAAACACATGAAGTGACACAATTGCTACCTGGAGCTGCAGGATGTTATTCTTAAGAACTATGCAAGTGAAATAGTTTCCCTGACAACAACTACCTCAAAACGTCAAGAATAAGTGAACTGGCTGAACTCCAACCCTTAATAACTGTAAGGACAGACTTCATGTTCTGCCTTCACAAGTCACTTAGAAAGACTTTGAAGAACAATTAGGGTAGAATAATTTAGAACTAACTAATGAAGTGGTTGAGACACCAAATATGAGTAGAGAAGGTTTTGGCTGTTTTTAAATACGTTTGTAGGTTTATGGCACAAACAAACTAAAATGCATTAAAGTCACAGTAACTACTGTAAACCAGAAATGATGACTTGAGAATCTTGTAAAACTTAATGTATCATCCACAAATGAAAGCTTAGCAAATCCTATAGCTTGCAGAACTGTGTGCAGTTCAATGAGCAATTAGTAACACTCTGAATCATCAACTAATTCTCCAGTTTCTTGGTAAGGAGAAGTCAAAGACACATAGTGTTTTTACAACTTGTCACGGTGTGGAATGATAACAATTGACAAGGAAACGATATGGCTGAGGGCTGGGCCGTTAAGGGTTTTTTTGCATTCATTCCTTTTTTCAGGGTGCAATTTTCAATCACTATGGTTACAGGATATACCGTTAAAACTCACAGTTCTATCTGTATAACCTATTTTAAGATGTCATTGCTTTAACAACAACAGTTATTTTGTGTGGGGGGACCTCACCTTTGTGGCATTTTGGAAATCCACATACTACAAGAAATATGGTGTCCAGCGGACCAAATACATAACAGTTCTCATTCTCAAAATGAGAAAAACATTGATAGAATGTTGTTATGTGTTTTTTTCAATATGAAAATAGCAGTTAGGTTGCACAACATCACTTTTAGTTGTCACTGCTGCGGATTTTGTGAAGTTGTTTTAATTAGTTCGTCATTATTCATCCTGTTTTGGTATCACAGCACTCCATAGCTGGTGATGATGTGAAAATTTGCCTTAACTGAACCAATACTGCAAATACTTCCTATTTTTTTCAAAAACAAACAACAACAAGACATTTTTAATCATAGCAGTTTTAGTACAATAAACCACAGAATAGCCCCATTTGTTCAGCCTGTCTGGTCTGTGGTCTGTTTGGGATTTAATTGCTTTGGCTTTGAAATAAGACAGTTTCAGTAATCAGAATTTTCTTGAGCCATTATGTATCAAGTGTGCAAGGCTTCCATTGTGCCTTCATTGAGAGGTTGTTTGTTAATTTCTATTGCACAAGGGTCCCCATGGCAACAGGCTGGGTTTGAAGACTTCCTCCATGGAGACTTTTCTAAGGGCAGTCCTCAGATTGGGTTATTGATAAACACTTCCTCCAATGGGAAAGCACTGACTCCATGGGAGTTCTTTGACTCCCCCTCACACATTCTCCTCACACAAAGACTTCCTCAAGATACATCTCTATTTTAGAGGGAAAAACTAAGAATCTAAAGTGACAACAGCTTTTCACTGTGCTCATAAGGGTGAGTGCCGTCATTCATTTTATTAGAAGTTATTTTCTCGCTGATGTCTCTTCATAATTGATATTTCTGTCAAGCTTCTTTCAAGGTTTCATTTTTTTGTGTGTTTTTGTGACAACTTCACTTATACGATATAATGCACCTTATACTCATTGTCTGATCCCCAAAAATGACCATGTCTCCTCTGTGGATTCATATATTTTGTGGAAAGGGGTAGCCGTAGCAACCATGGAACACCCACAGGTCACTTCCTCTGCTGAATGAGAGGTATTGTTTTCTGCTGGTCGTTATCATGGCAGCCAAAGCAAACCCTGCTTTTAAACAAGCCCCTGCTTCAGTCGGCGGTTTTCATGTGCTAAACACACTCCTTTGATAATTGAACAGACATTTTTCACCAGTTTGTAATGGATATTTGCAAAAATCCATTATCCCTAATTGTCTGTATTTAGAGTTTGTCTAAACAGAACACCATAATATCATGAAGATTCACTCATTTCAAGAGTCAGGATTAAGCTATTGAGGACACCTTGTTATTATTATTTTTACCCTTTATGGGATTCGATAACTCTTTAAAAAGATGTCCTGTGCAGTTTGTGAACTTCTTATATTCTCAATCATACATTTCCTGAAACATCCACCAGAGCATCCCCAATCTATTCACTCTCCTCAATTGATGCTTGAGATTCTACCAATTCTTCTACCAAGTCTTCGGGTGATTTGATGGTCTTCTCAAATTTTAACATTGTCTTCCAGGCCAAGGAAGAGTCATGTGATTGCTGCGCAACCTAAATAATAGATATGGCTTTATTCTAACATCCATTATCCATGGCTTTGTGCCCTCCATGGCTCTCTGCCCCCTCTATCCTTTCTGCATGCTTTGTGTTCAGAGCATTTTTTAGGCCTCACCAGTCCCAGCAATGTGGTTATCATCGCATTTTAATTAAAATATATTTGTCAATGTTGGAGTGGAAGGTTTTTGAAACTTCCGGTGGAGCTGAAACTTCAAGCCAAGTCCTTCAAGCTACTTGTCAAAAATTTAAACCATGGATTTACATGTACCTGTAGGATTTCATGGGCATTAATATTTTCTTGACAGTGACAGAAATGAGTTTCCCCTTGGGTGTGCCATGTTGGATTAAATGGGACCATGAAAAAGACACGGAGGATGTGGCAGGTTGCGTGGTATTGACTGTGGAAAACTCATAATTTGAGCTCAGAGAGAAACTGCTGTTGTCAGCTCTTGCAAGTTTACTCAGCCGGGTCACTCCCAGATACAAACAAAAAATACAAAGATGCTCACACTCCAAAAGCCTCGTCCACCCCTCGAAGTGACGGTGTTGTTGTTTCATTCAAACCCCTTAAAACTTAATTGCTTTGGCTAATGATTCTAGGGGCGTTGTTAAGGGAAATATCTCTCGACAGGTTGCAGACAACGCAAAAAACAGGCGCGGGGCATCTAATTACTTTCAGTGGGCTTGTGCGGAAGAAGCCTGTGTTTACTCTGAGTAGATTAAACAAAGGGGAATCGCAGCCATAACAAACGAGTGCTAGAGAGGGAGAGAGAGGTCCCACAGAGCCACAGTAAGACCCTCTGCCCCTTATGCACAAAAATTGTTTCATATAAAACTGCATGTTTGTGACATTCCTGTTTGCTGCTCCAAGGTAACGCATTCAGAGTTTCAGTCCTCTCTCCCCTGCTCAATTCTCATTTTTCTGCTCTGCCTTCCCGAGCCCCTGCTGTCGGTTCGACGGCCTTTGTAGGATTACTGGAGCTGCATATTGAGATGGGATCGAAGCCTGCCTCTCTCTGATCAGGAGGACGGGTGCGTAGCTCCTCTCTTCCCCGCTCAGTGGGGGTATAAGCTCCATCTCAGAGCTGACACTTCATTAAGAACACTCGCCTCGTCCTGCCCCTCCTTATTCTCCCCCCCCCCGTCCCCGTTTGTGTCTCTTTCACCTTTCGCTTTGCACTTTTCATTTCAGCCATCCATTAAAGTCATTACGGGGTAAATGGCCTTCACCTTGTTGCCAAAAAAACAGTTCCGCTGAGGCCAGAACTTGTTAGGAAGTTTCATTTCAGATGGCTTTTTGCACTTACGCGATAGGGGGGGGAGAACGAGCTGAAGCTGAACTTTTAGTAATGGCGTCCTCTCTCTACTCCGCAGGGGAAAATAAAATATTTCTGTGTCGGCCTTTTATTTCTGCCCCATCATGAGGGCCAAGAACATGTTGGTTTAGTGATTTAAAAAAATAATTAACATGAATGCGATAAGTGCATTTTTACCTTCACCAAGTGCGCATTTCAAATTCTGTCTATAAAATGCTGTGAGATCAAGGTGTCCATTGTAATTATTTTAATTGGGCCTCACGCTGAATCCCTTTCATGCGCATTCTTCAGATGGAGGCAAGTTAATATTGGCTCAGTCTGTCCACCGCTGAGAGGGCTTCCATTCCCACCAGCCCGCGCCCAGCAGACGGAGATTAGCGTGCTTTAGGGGGCACTGTGGTCTTATTCCTTTCAGCCAAGAACACCCACCAGTCACCTCTGATACCCCCTGCTCCGCAATGGCAGGGCAGCCTTCAATGGACTTTAAAAAGGGGGAGAAAATATTCTCTCCCAAGCCTCGTCTGGAGCCGCGGCAAAATGAGTTATGCTGCTCTCACACACGCACGGTCTGCCGGTCAGGCTCTCCCGCGCGACAGACGGCTAATCGCACGCCGCCTCTTTATTTATTAATCCCACCACAAATCAGTCACAAAAATTAACATCCATTTTCGACGATGCTAATGGGAAAAATCTGCCCTCCTTGCCAGAAGACATTCTTTTTAAAAATGTCCTGGAAGGAGAACGATTAAGCCGGGTTTGTTTTGCGCGTTATTGTGTACGCCTCTGTCTCCCAGCCTTTGAAAAAAACCCATTCCTCCTCCCCGTCCTGTGGTTTTCGTTTCATTTCGAAGTCGAAGGGATTGATTATCACAACCTGTCACAATCATTTAGTGAATCATTATCATTGAAAAGGCTGCGAAATAATTAGTGCGGTGTAATGATGAATCTCTCCAAGCTCCTAAACTCTCATTGAGCTGAGATTTTCATCTGCGGCGTGAGCCAGCTTTGTCGGGGTGATTTGGGCCTTTTGCGTTCATTTAGGGAAATAAACGAGGTGAGATTGCAGCTGTGCGCATCGGAATGAGGAGCACGTGAAGCACTGATTGCGTTCTGATGCTGTTTAATCATGCCCTAGGTTGTATCTATCTTAGTGCCCCCCCCCCTCACACCCCTTCACTCCATCCTACTCCTAATTCTATAGAACGCCTCCTATTGTATGTCCATTAGTTAATCTGATGCCTTTGTTTAGCTTAATCCCTCCCCATTGAAATGTTAAGGGTAGTCCTCTCTTGTTTGCTACGCTAACAGTTCTCGCCATTGTGTCTTCCTGCATGCCTCAACCTGCCGCATGAGCCCCCCAGCGTCAAGAGAGGAACGGAACAAACGAGGGCTTTGCACAAGGAGCTCTCTCTCTCCCTCTCTCTCTCTCTCTCTCTCGCTCAGATTTTCTTCCCACTCATTTTCTCCTCCTTTTGATGGTTTTTGCCGAGCGGCCCATGGTTCTGGGTCTGATTCGGGGCGTTTCATCGCGCCGGAGACCCCCTGCCGTTAACGCGACGCGTTCTTACCCCAGAAGAGCGGGGCAGAGTTGGCCGTTCTGTTATCTTTGAATAAAAAATGTAAATCCATTGAAAGCCCTCAGTGGCCCATTATGGACGTTCTCATTTAGCCGGCGCGGTTGCCCTGCGGTTCTGTTCTCCGAGGCGGCGGGGGAACGGCCTATTCTCATGAGCTCTCGCACAGAGGGGTTTATCTGCACAATGTAGTCCTGCCATTGTGACTCTGCCCTGCAGTGTGCCGGAGAACAGAATACCGTCTCTGTGGTGGACTTTTTGGGCTTTTTAGCGCAGTCTTAATTACATTTAGTGGGAGTGAGAGCGCATTGAGCTTGAGACCTGGGTCCACAGGATAAAAACAAAATACTTGCTGGTTTTTTTTTTTCTCCTGAAGTAATTTGCGGCGATATGCAATTAATGCTCTCAGGTAGTCGAAGTTATTGGTTGCCCGTGGCGTCACACTCCTGTTTCATTTGAGGTCAGCCCGGCGGTTCAAAGAAACTAAGTTCTAAAAATAAACTTGAAGTCCTCTGAGACCGGCAAGCGGTTCGAAAAATATTCAGAGATGGATGAAAAATGCATGCATTCACTGGGGTCCTGCCAGCTTGTCACCGCTGGGTGGGCTGGGAGGGACTGTGTCCATCACGCACGGTCTCTGAAGGCCTCTGGGAAAAGGGTGGGAATCCTCTGAGCTCCCCTCCTGTCACTGTCCGGTCGGGGGGAAGTGGCGTGGCAAGAACCGGGTGACATGGCGGCGTGTAGCCGGTCTACGCTGCAGTGGCGCCGGCTAATTCTCTGTCCATCACCTCGCCTTTAACTAGTCAACGGTGGCTGTGTATGCGTGGAGACATTTTCGGAGACGTTTTGCCTCAGAGTTGATTGTGTAATTCTAGAGTTCTGGCAGATGTAGCACTGCTACGAAATGGCCTTTACAACAGTTTTCACCACAGTTTTTTCCCCCAATTATATGAACTGTCCTGTCCCACCGCTGAACTGTCTTGGGTCCTCAGCTGAAAAAGGACCAGCGGTAATCTTTAATAATGTGAGTTAATAGCCAGCTGGGGACGGGTATTCTGCTGTCATTAAAGACACAGCAGTGGCAGTGAGAGAACAGTGAATAGGTATAAGCAGGCAGCCGGTGATCAGGTGGCTTCTGGCTGCCCAGCTCAGCTTAGGATGTCTCTATCATCGTTCATAATGAGGTGCATCCATTATTGTGTCAAACCGCACATTAAAACCTGCATTTCATTGTGCACAAGTAGCTATCTTCATTTTCATGTCACTTCTCGCGAAACATGCTGTTGCGCTCGCTTGTCTAGGCATAGGAATGATTTATTTAAAAAGGAGAAAGGGAGGAGACAATCGTAAGGCCCCGAATGGAGGTTTGGAAGGGGGCGCCCGACAATGGTAGGGCCTGATGTTGGATGCTATGATTCTCATGGAGCCCAAAATCCCTGTCAGTACCCCAGTGTGTAATGCCTTGAGTTAGGTTACTTTTGATGTAGTTGGGAAAAATTATGTTTCTGTTTAATACAAAAAGTATGTACTATATGCACTTCGAACTTCATGCTCCAAGGAACTTGTCATTATCTTTCTAAATCGATCACATATAAATGTTTTGGTACTTGTCCTTATCAGCTGAGCAAGAGGACGTCAATTATGATGTTCCTATCGCTTAAACCTTATCTTGAAAAGCCAGCCATTTCCATGTTTCCCTTGCTTCAATCTTCCACGCTTTTCTGTGGTATCTTGGTGAAATGCTTGACGGCATTGGTGGAATGCTTGATGGTAACTACATTACAATGCCAAATCGGCAGAACGGTTTTTCCAAGCACAACATAATTTAATAAAATGGTTTTATTTATGAAAAGGAATCAATCAAACAATATATGGTATATATTACAGCTACCATAAACATAAGGAAAAACATATGTATTCAGCAGAATGGAGTGAATTATTCCTTCAAAAAAGTAACCACCTCCCATCCACTTCCTGTTCTGGGGAACACAGTAGTACTATCAGGACATTGACATTGACTGCATGGTACAGCAGAATAAACAGCATATTGAATGTGTGCTATGAAAATGGGGACCAAAGTTTAAAATAGTTTTTTATTGCTATGTAGCTTCTTCTTTTTTTTCACAATTCGTTGTGATTTCTTGTATTACACTTTGTATGCCAGTGACCTACATTCATGCAAATGAGAACACTAGCGCAATAAACACCTGATAAAATGTACATGTCATGTACATCAAGTACTATGAACTATTACTGAGGAAATATTTTATTGGAAAATAGTGAGTGAAAGTCTGCATTGAGAAAGGAAGGTAGAACAAAGGTTTACAAAGATGCTCTAAAAATATAGTAAAAATGCAGCTGCCTACAATATAAATGCAATTTCTTTGTACCAAGCTGGGTGCTGTGGCACACTAGTTTGGTTTATATTGTCAGAGGGATACTTTAACCTGCTTCTGTGCTGCTAAGTTTCCACTGACCTGCATTTGATGTTTGCCAGCCCATGCAATGTCACAGAATGTGTTGCATCTTACCAACTCCACTGCTCCTGACCTCAGTATCTTTATAGTTTAACTTGGTTAGTGTTAAACTAGCCTATACCAGTACAGGAAACAATGAAAAGAATTCAGGTCACTATGATAAAGAACACATTATAATCGCATTTTGATATTCTTTTTAGTTTTTCATTGTGACATTAAAACCCCTCCGTAATGTATGAATTTGAAGCAGAAAAGGCTTGCTGAGTTATTTTCTACTATTGTCTGCTCTACAATGAAGGGGTGCAATGAATGATTACCACTGATATGCATCCAGTCATTGTCTGAGGTAAATGTTTTTACTGGCTGAACTATCAATAACACATAAACCAGACAATGCTATCAGATTTGGAGTAGGCCCTGCTGAAGATATTCTGTGGTGATAGGGTTTTATATAAGCTTGTTATTTCCACTCAATGGGGATCTGAACAAACACGCTACTGTGCCTAAGATGATCTGACATGCAGTATTTTCTGCTAAGATCAGTTCATGGAGAAATGTATCTGGCTTGCCTCAGGTGTCACAAAATCACAGCAGGTGAGTCAGTGGAAGGGGGTTTGTTATTGTTACTGCTGTACATAACTGGAAATTGTTTAGATGATGTTTCTCTGCATCAAAAATACATTTTTAGAAGTATATAATAATAAGAATAATAATAAAAGCAGTAGTAGCAGCTGCAGCATTAGCTGTCCTTGATGCCCATATCAGTGACTGTGGTAACCTGGGCTACACAGGTATACTGCCATGCTTACAGCTGAATGATTGGTAATGGATAAAAATATCTGATTTTGAATTGCTAAATGGAGGTATTATGATGATGTTGTCAATAGTTTCTTGGCATGAGATGGCCTTTTCACAACGAAGCTTTACATTTTTGCATTGTCTTTCTCTGAGTCAATGACACCATCAGAAACAACACCTGACCACACTTTAAAAAATGGAAAGGTGTATATTGTCTCTGGAAAAATCACCTTTCTGCATCAGGTCTGAATGTGTGAGGAAACTCTGTTTGAAACAGAATTCAAACTTTCCAATGATGTAAAATGACAAATCCAGTCACAAAGGTGCAAAGTCTTGCATCTGCACTGTAAGCTTCCAACTGACGTAGCGGGTAGTTTGTCTTGCCAGAACTGTGCATTATCGCTTGGTTAATATAACATGCTGTACTGACAAACCCTGTGCATCAGTCCTAACACAAAATCCCAGAGGATATCCCTCCCTGACAAAGAAGTGTTGCGTTGCGGAAAGAGCGTGGAGTAGAAACAGAGCAGTCATTCATTTAAAGGGCATCTCCCAAACTCCGCAGGAAAGTTGCAGGAAAATAGGTCAGACTAATTTGTTTGCAGTCTTTCTTTTGTGCACGCACGCGTGTGCGTTCACCCCGATGACAGGAGTGAGCCTGCTGACGGAGTCGCGTTGGCGAGCGCGCCCAGAAACGCCAGCGCTCTGCCAGTCTCGTAATGACTCATTAAGCCTTTCCCATTCACCCGGCCAAACTGCCTCCCAGCCAAAAACGCGCGACAACGCGCGCGCCGTCCTGAATATTGATAATACCCGTTGCGCGTTTTCATTTATCCAAGCTGTTTATTCGCTATAGACGCTGCTCTTGCTTTAGCGTCTCCCTGGCCTGCATCTGAAAAACATACGGTTTTTCATGTGCTCCGCCGACCTTCCATTTCCACTCTGATATTAAAGAAAAGTTCTGGCAGACTTGCTCCGATTCGTGCTCATAACACCAGAACAACCTGTCTCCCGTGGCAACACTTTTCTCTCTGCGGCATATCCGTGCCGGGGAATTGTCTGGCCCGTCCTCATAACGTTTGTTCCTCCCGCTCGATAATGGCCAGTGTCCTCTGGGTAGATGTGTGTGGCAGGGGTCGCGACCCCGCGCTTCTTATTTGATCTGGCTGTTCGGAACCATCTGCGAAGCAGCTCCCTGCTTCATCCCTCCAAACACAAAGACGGCTAGCTTTGTCAGCAGCGCGATTCCTCTGTCTCCCGTCTGTACCAATATTTGTCTTAATCGTATTAGATAATAAAAATGTCCTTGTCCACAGTAGTTGTGGGATCAAGGCTTTCGGGAGAATCAGAGGATTTTTGAAAAAAAAAAGTGCGCTAGATTAATATTGATCTTGCGACCCGCTGCTTCCTCCTGCTGCAGGAAGTCAACCACGAGGCGGTCAGTGTGTCTGCAGAAGTTAATTTACCGCAAGATGGCAACAGCTGTTGATAGAGAGGACCTGGCACACCCAAAGCCCCCCTCTGTGGCCGAGAGCATCAGGACCGGACGCAAAGCGCTGTTTGACCTCCGCCAAACCGGCACCTCACCCCGCCATGCCCCGCCACCGTCCGCCAACCCCGCGGGCAGCGGGAGTGCGCGAGCGCTAACTCCACCGCGTGCCGATCGTGCCCTGATCGAAGACGACGCGTCTGTCTCCAAGACGACAGCGTGGTCGGCAGGGGCTCAGCCTGTCGGGAGCTGCTGATGAAGGGTGACTTTGAGACTTGGGCTTTTGTTTCGCGCCCCGGCTCAACTCCCCCGCTCCCACAGGCGCTCTCCCCGCCTCCTTCCGGCCTGATTGATGGATAACTGACGCTGCGCTTTCTCTACATGTACCTGTAGGTATAAAAGAGGGGATTTATTCGCCAGACAAGCACTGTGTCACAATGCCCCAGAAATGATTTCAGAAGCCTGTTGAACCTGAAGGGAAATAAATGCAAGCGAGAAGCTGAAGTGAAAGAGCATTTACTCTTTAAGTTGACACCTGTCAAAGCCTGACACCTCGTCCACTGCCACACATAAGACTGATGCAAAGCTTAGTTTGCTTAAAGATATCCATTTCTCAGAAGGGGACATCAGTGACCAGATAACTTATAGTTCTGGAGTTCTGTGATGGCAAGCTGCTTCAGAGACTTGGCACATCGATGAAGGATGGATTTGTGTTTCCAACTTGGAATAATGGCTGGATTACCTTTAGTTTCTACCACACCTGTACTAAAATCACCCCCAGGCACATACATTGCTCTGAGCCCAGTGGAAGGTTCAGCTTGTTAATTTGTATTGTCACTGTTTCCCCTGATGCCTGTTATCATTTCTTCTCATTCTCTAATTTCTTATAGATTATTTTTATTTGGTGTCCTTTGGCACTCTTGGAAATTAGGGTCCCACCCTCAATATGTCAACGAGAATGTTAAATAAATAAAATGATGAAATAAAATTGATATCAGTCACAGTGGACAATCCTCATCATAGTCGCAGTGGAAATTGAACTGTCACTTTGCTTTGCTTTGACCGCATGACCACCCAGCTGAGAAGAGCGCTCCTTTCCCACAGTCATGATGATGGAGGTAATTAAATAATTTGGAGGCATTCTGGAACCTTCAGTTCTGCCAGTTTCTCCAGCTACCTCGAAGGCCACAGGGAGAAATCCACCTCGACAGCCTTCCAGGAGAAAGTGACATCACGAAGGAGAGGAACGAATGTGTCACCACTGCCCCCGCCCCGCGCCAAATTAATGATGAGATTTAATTGCTGCAGAAGTACGGTGAGTTTATGGAGGCCAAAGAGATGGATGTTACGAACGCGCTGTGGTTAATGTATCTCCCCACCGCGGGAAGCCACCCAGGAGGCTACGTTTGCAGCCTTTCGCCTGACAATGAGCTGCTCCTCCACCCTCGCTGCGGAGGCACTATTAATGCAAATTCCAGCTGCCTCTCATGCTCAGCTCCACAATCCAGACCGCTAAATGATGACGAAAACTTTCCCAAATGGTATTTGAAAAAAATAGATTATCATAATAAACTGCTGAGATTGTATCAACATTTTCAGCAGGCATCAGCGAGGGAGGCCACGTTAGGTTTCCCGCTCAGTCTCTTCATCCGGCTGCTCGCAAGAGAAACCCCCTTTACCGTTCTTCCATTAACAAGCTATGCTAATATTTTGAACATATCTTTCACACGATAATGCACTTCAAATTTTAATGAGACGCCTACAACAAGGTACAGTTATTCCAGACACATCTGAACTCTGGGTGGTTTTCAATTACATGCAGACTGCCTGTCATTTCCTTTGAGGGCAGAATGAAAATGTAATAATGATGATGATTATTATTATTGAAAAAAGAATCATCAGCTGTCTGTCCGTTTTTACATTAGTAACAAAAGTACATGCTGTACTGTTAAATAGCAGCCTAGGTGACACAATAGAGTCATTTTTGTCACACATGATTAATCATTGGAACAAAATACGTACATGAAACATATGCAGTATGAGCAAATTTGGAACCATAGTTTGATATGAATTCTATTGTTTTGATTGCTATTAAAAACCTGATGTTTTTTCTTTAAACTCTTGATTTTTTCTAACTGTAAATATGATATATATATATAGGAGTTACAGCAAGTATAAAATCTTACAATTCTTCTACCGCCCCAATCGCCAAATTTAGCTGCAGAACAGCACATGGTGCAGAGTGTATATAATGTCATCATTACATACACTTGTTGTAATGCTTCAAAATCACAGTTATAATCCCTCAGTAGAGTAGACATTCTGGTTGTACCAATCCCTCATCAGAACAAGAGATCTACTGATAGATTAAAACAATGGCAACAAGTGTGCGAGTCTTATTGTTTCATAGTTTCTAGGATAGTGGTTTACCCAGGTTTCCCGAATTCCAGAATTGGTATATCTAACTTTACTTATATCAAATAAATACTGGTCATGTGCTTGGGAAGGGGGGCGTAGTCAGCACTGGCCACATAGTACATATCTCTGATTATCTGACAGATGATTGTAACAGAAACAAAAACAAGTAGAGGATTAATGCAGCGCACTATATACAGTACAGACCTCAAGCACTTTGTTGGCTAAGCAGCAGATACTACATCCACATTCTTATTTCATACCTTTCATTCTGCTGCTCAATTTAGATTCATCATGTGATTTTTTTGCTCACCAAAAGCCTATGAGTCAGAGACTATTTCAGGACAATACCATTACCAAGGCATCAGCTAACACATTTGGGATGAGCAGAACCGTGTTTGAATTTGAACCAGGTAGGATTTTATAGCCAACAGTTATAGCTGTAAGCAACCCAGTGGCAAAACCTGAATCTAGATGTCTAGACGGGTGAGAGAAATTTTGACATAAACAAACTAGGTTAACCACAATACAGTTCAGGCTACGCCTGGAAATAGCCTAGCTATATCAGCCCGCACGAAAATTTTCATTTTCAATCAAATGTAGCCGGGCTTTCACATGAACATATACACAGCATTTCACTGACTTTTAACCACAAAAAAGAGAGTTTCACCGGGAATATTACAGTTGGATTACAGCAGCGCAGGAGCTGAACACAGGGTGGGCCCACGAGGCAGGGCTGTGCCCACTCTGCTCCAGGCCAGCGTCAGGAGTGGGGTGTGATGGAGCTGACTGATGCTGATCACTGTGACCCCGTGATTAATTCCAGGAGATTGCATGTCCTCACTCCTCGCCCACCCGACCACCCCCCCACCCATGTGGCGCATGGTAATTGGTTCTTTCACAGATCAGATGTGCTGGAGGAGATTTAGGTGACAGGCTGTGAATTTAAAAATGTTTTTTTTTTTGTCTATACTTGGAAAGGAAATTGAAACTGGAAAAAAAGGATGATGGGGGTAGGGGGGGGGGGTAGGACACTAACACAAATGGCATTTTCTTTCTGTGTTGTCTGTTCAGGTAGTTTGTTGAAAGCACAGCAAGATTGCCATTGATTTTAATTCAATTAACCACTGTGGAACGGGCTAAACGACCGAGTGAACCCATTCAGACAGTGCTTTGATTTCCTGCTCACTCACTAAAAGAATTTGAGTGTTTCCTCACAGAAGTGCAATATGAAATTTTTTTTTTTTAAAGTGAAAGTTATGAATTGTGAAAGCTACCGTGGTATTCATCCAACTTACTGTGACACACACAGCTAGGTTTTAGTGCGGGCAGGTTGCACAGCGCCATCACAGTGGGCGACTGGAAAGCATAACTCTAAACCTTTGTTGTAAATTTGTTGAAAGGAAACAGAAGTGAACCGAATTTCTCCAAGGAATGAGATTTGTCTCGCCAACCTGTGGAAATGCACGCAGCCAATGTTGAAGCAGCCTTTCACAGAATCCAGATTTGCCAACAGGCTTTTTAACAGTCTGGCTCCGCAGATCTACAGAAAGTCCCTTCCTCTTTAATCTTGTCACATGCTTCTGTTTATAAAACTAGAAAAAATGAAGAAATCGGTCCTCCTCAAGAGTTGGAACAAGTAACAGTTTTCTTATCCTTCCATCCAGTCATCTATCTATCCATCCATTTTTGAAATCACTTCTAAAAAAAAAAAAAGTGAGTCCAACCCCACAGAGACACGGGAGAAAATGCAAAAAGCTCCACTAAGCTTATCACCTTTGCAAATTTGAGTGGGGTGGTGATGTCTAAGGTGATGAAACCTGATTGAGTTGTGGCTATTCCTTCCTGCTCTTGAATTCACAGTGGTAGCACTTCTGTTTTTGTTTACGAAGACACAACTTGTTCAGAAACCTGTCAGTCTGGAAATTGGGGGGTGCTTTGCTGCCATATTCAGATTTGGGAAAAATTAGAGATGTGAAAGTTGTACTTCCGATGGTTGATGTTTCATTGGGTTTGAGGCATAAGATCTGAGGCAAATGGGTACCTTTGAATTGTCAAACTCCATAAAGACTATACTGAGGGGGGAAGGGGTGGTGTATGCCACATATTTCCATTTTCTATACATATTCTATTTACAAGTGGCGAAATAATCGATTGTCAGAGTCTGTTATGTTCACGGTATTAATATGAGGAAACGTGTGAGTTGTGAAAGCTCTCAGAAGCTGCCCTCGAGTCACCTTTTCCTCCAAGTCCTTTTCTAACGCCTCTGTCAGATGTTGTCCTTCACCGTCTTCAATGTGTTTGGGTTTCAGATCTTCTGTTAATACTTCTGAAGCACTCTCCAGGCCGCTCACACACAGAGAACACACAAAGGACATTTCTGTCTATTCAGATATCTCTCTCCTTCCGTTGTTATTGAAACTGTTCTCTTCCCACACATTAAACAGTTAGGACACTAGCAACAGGAACTATGCGCATTTGGAATTTGATTGCATACTTCTGAGATGAATGCCGATGGATTTTCCTTTTGACTCCTGTGACTCCGGCCTATGACTTGTTTGGTCAATAACATCTTCATACAGTAGTTATTTTCCTTTATGCATTCTAACAGCCATTGTGAAGCTCAGTGGAGCACACAAGTTAACGATCGTGTGATAAAATAGTTTGGGTGGCATAGTGGCACACTGTGTAGCACTGTTGCCTCACAGCAATACAGTCCTGGGTTCAAGCCCCACCCAGGCCTTTCTGTGTGGAGTTTTGCCCCTTGGTGTGCTCTTGCCATTGCCCTTGACCAAGGCACTGGCCTCAGAACTGGAGTCGGTCCCCAGGCGTTACACTGTGGCTCCCCACTGCAACTATGGTTATATGTAACTACGGTTGGGTCAAATGCAGAGGAGGCGTTTCATTATCTTAGAAGGCAATGGCAATAACTGTTGAATCTAAAATCTAAGAATTTAATCTTTGAGCTTGTTGAAAGTGGTCAAGTTTAAGCATTTGAATGTGAATAATAGCGCCTCATTTAGGTGTAACGGATGTGACATTGGCAGAAGACGAAAGGACGCTTCATCACGTACACTCACAAACACGCAGTGTCTCTGTGACACAACCTCGCCTGTTATTTCCTCCTGCCCTCTTTTCTCACTCTTTAAATAATTCCTCTGTCATGCGTATGATTCACAGGAGTGCATTCTGTCTCCCGGCTTCCCACCAGCTGACACCGTGCCGCTGACGAACGACTTCTCCCCCGGACCCTGAAATATGAATGCAGGTGCCTCAGACTGCCAGGCGTCCTAGCCTCACAGATGCGGCTGAAAGGTCTGTCCTCAGACCTCTACCAAAAAAAAGGAACTGTCAGCAGTTTGGCTTTCACCTTGGTGAATAATCTACTTTCCGTGCCGCTGGAAAGTGCGTGTGTAAAATATTCAAGGTAATGATTGCGAGGGGATTTCATGTCCCGCATCAGGGGTCAGCGAAGGTCTTTTACTGAGACAGAGAAGTCACACTGTTCTGTATGAAAGACAGTGAAGGAGGTACCAGGGCTAAAATGGTGGAAAGTCTTGTCTGAGCTTGTGTTTTAAACCCTGTAGAAAGGCTTAGGAATCATAATGCATTTCAACGGTAATGTGTTTCGAAAAACGGTCATATGAACAAATACAATGCTGACGTCTCATCCATCTGTTAAGGGAGATGTAACGTGCAGGTCACATCTGTCTGTTAAGGGAGATGTAACGTACAGGTCACATCCATCTCTTAAGGGAGATGTAACGTGCAGGTCGTATCCGTCTGTTAAGGGAGATGTAACGTGCAGGTCACATCGGTCTGTTAAAGGAGATGTAACGTGCAGGTCGTATCCGTCTGTTAAGGGAGATGTAATGTGCAGGTCACATCCATCTGTTAAGGGAGATGTAATGTGCAGGTCACATCCATCTGTTAAGGGAGATTTAACGTGCAGGTCGCATCTGCCCATAAAGGGGTTAATTGAGTAATTTTTATGAGTGAATATGTATGGCCTTTTACATTGTATTCGTTTAATTCACATCCAGATATTTGTTCTCTTCTGAACATGTGAATATTTTAGGTTCAAGTTGTTTCCACATATTGTATTAATCTTTTTTCCCCAATGTTATAAATTATTTCATAAATTGTACAAGTAATCTTTTACACAATGAAAAACATCATTGATCTCTCTTTTATGGACTGCAAAAGGAGAAGTGTGCTAATGTTTTCGTTTAGGACTATTAAAATGGCTGTTGCATATTGAATACATTCTGTGCTTACCAGTGTATCATGTTGATCTGAAGAAGTGGTTTGTGTGCGACGAGTCCACAGTCTTGCCATGTTGCTTAGAAACAACAATGAGGCAGGATATTAATATCAATGGATTTCAAGATAAGAACTCTTGAATTCCTTATCTGAATATCCTATTGACATGAATTCTATTCATAAAATTCCACTGGCACTTCGAATGTCATCCATTTTGAAAGGCAGAAGGAGCCTTTGTTTTGAATCACAATTTAATTTGTACTTTCTCTTTTCTACAAATGGCTGCAGGGACATTCCTTAACAGGCAATTAGATAAATGGCAAGTCAAAATTACCGCTGAATAGATATATTCACACAACACCCATACACAAAAAAAGGTTGTTTCCCCCAGGAAAATACTCTTTTGGTGGGAACAGCAGCTAACAATTCCTACCTCCTGCTCCTGGCTCATTAGAAATTCCTCTGATTGGTTGGGCACCTGCTGTCCATCTGCTCACGTGTAACGAGGGGCCAATGAGGACCAATTTCATGCTCATAAGCCCACGTCCAACCATTTTATGCATTTCCAAGAAAGCAAACATGCTCACTGTTTGGATAATTTGGGATAATTTCACCTGAAAGTAGGAGGAATTGATATATTTTAGAAATAAAACTTTGTATAATTCCTTTCAACAATCCTTTTGGAAACATATCCCCGGCACTCTCCAGGATAAATTGTGTGGAACCTATTTGTCCGTTGTATTTTGTAGATTTGTAGACATAAAGTCATGCCTAAATTGTCTAGCCACATATTACCCACACATATTACCCATTCCTGCCAATCACGATGCTCCAGTTTATACATTGACAATTAAAGGGCTTATTTGCTCATACCCATAGTCCAACATAATCAACATAAACATGTGAAAGCCTCAATCAAGTGATTCTAAACAAGAACTGCTCAAATGCAAACATCACACTCTTTTGTTTCATTTTATTTTTTAAGTATCTTTGCTTCACAGATTAGGTTTTTTACATGTGCCTAAGACTTTTGCACAGTAGTGTATACTGTATGTCCCTATTCATATTTGCTAAACTTTATCAGAAGCCATTGATAAATGACTATGATCAGAGCTCTCAGAATAATGAAACGGACTCACTAAGGACCTTGAGAATTAGCATGCCTTTGACTTCTTCCTGGCCCTGTTGTTTTAAGCTGTGGTATTGCTGATCTGCCCTATAAGCTATAAACTTTTTCACTGACACCGAGCATTTGTGTTTCTGATTATGTGTGCTCAAGTAAGATTGTGTTCTTGTGTGTGATTGTGCTGTTTGCTGTTTGTTTCCCCCTCAGGGTAATCCTTTACATAAATAATAAAATATCAGTGGGGTGCGCTTCAGCCCGAGGTCCGGGAACAGCAGGATGCATCGTTGGCATCTCATAATTTATCATTTTAAATTCTGCCGAGTGATGGGCGAAATAAATCTGAAGCATTACCGATATGAAACGACCAGAAGAACATTTCATTAATGATTCAGCATGTTTTATACACCTTGACGCGCATCATATTGCTTTGCTGTTTACAACAGACCCATCGATTTGCCCAACCTTTCTGAATTCACTGCATGCTTTAAACAGAAACAGTTGTGCCTTTTACATAATGCATACAGTATGGATATTTCCTATTTAGAAATTCAAACCATTACAAAAATAATAAAAGATAAAAGATAAAAGATTGAACATGCATTAAAGCAATAAAATAGCTGATTCAGTTCATATATAGGATACAGATTATCCTTCTATTTACTGTTTTACACAATAAAACGTCTTACAGAGGATATACGTATGGTCCTACTCCGGACCACAGCTGGTTTATATACTGTATGTGCTGTAAGATTTGATTTCACACTGGACATTTTACTGTGTAGACAAATAAATATTAAAGATATTCCAGTGGTTCAGTTGGGGAAATACGCTTCCTGTTTCTACTGGGAGAGGAGATTACAGGGCAGCTGTTCATAGTTTTGATGAGATGAGAGATGTGTCTCATCTCTTCCCCAGTTTAATACCTTGTTTTTAAACGGTATCAAGTAAACTTATCGTCCAGAAAAACGTTCTCTACTCGCATCAGAAAACACATGGCTTAGCTGTACATCTGGGGGAAGTTTCCATTTATAATACAATGTATTTATGGTTTTCAAAGCACAAAACTGCCTTCCATAGACTGGAACATTGTGTTATTATCGTGGAAGTGGCGTCTGGCATAGGATGCTGGAAGAGCTCTAAGTACTGCAAAGAGACACAGGCCTGCCCCACACCTATCTCTCAAGGCACAGTTTCATAATGTTTTGTCAGCGTTTAAAATAGTTGACACCATTTGTGGCAGTGTCTGCAGCAGTTATAGGTGCAGTCTATTTAAATGGGGCAGGGGGAAGTGTGGTTGCTCGTGGAATGAATTTGAGACGAACAGCAATAGAAATGATAATGCTATGTAATGGGAAACAACAGACCCTGCCAAGCTGTTATTAGGGAAGCTAAAAGATTTACTCTCTGATGATGCATTGATGTGTGTGTGTGTGTGTGTGTGTGTGAGAGAGAGAGAGAGAGAGAGAGAGAGAGAGGGGTAATGATGCAACTGCGTAATGAGGGTGCTATGCCAACTATTACTACAGCTATGTCCTGTAGTTGGTTTTAGATTTTTAAATGTTTGACCAAGCACATCTCTGTTGGGCTCTTGATATTTTGTAGAATGTATCAGAAGATATTCCTGCACCTCTCATAGCATAGCAGTCACACAACCTAAACACTCGCTGAATTAAAGAGGAATTGGTCTAAAATGCCACTGTGTAGATAGAAGCAACTGGATACATGCCAGAGAAGGATATACACAAAGGTTTGAAGTGTAAATAAATAAATGGAAAAACTTTAGCTTTCCTAATGAACTCCAGCCTTCTCAAGCACATTTAACGTGTAATCAGCCAAAGCGCACCCTGTGTGTTTGATGTTTTCAGAGAAGCACACCAGCATCCTTATTAAGATAATATAGACCTGGACAATATTTCTTTAACTTTGGCTCATGGTTAAATGATGCCTTGTTTTTCACAGCTTCTTCACTTCCAAGTTTGGCAAGCACAGCAACCGCGATCATCCAAATTAAATTCGAATTGAATCAAAATGAAACTGTAGATCAAGTTAAGGAGACATGTTGATTGAGCCCATGCCATATTGTAATATAGCTGTATCTATATAGAGACTCTAGGGAGACTATGGGGAGTTTGTCCCAAAGGTGAACCAATGAGGCACCTTCACTGGACCTCTGACTCCAGCTGCACTTCCTGACTCTGTTCCGGACTGTGAGCCTTCGAAGTGAAAGTGACATCACAGGGAAGGTCAAAAGAGATCAGGCACCTGCCCTGAGGTGGTAGACGTCAGCAGCAACCTCCGTGCCCTTGGACCACATGAGGAACTCAGAAATCTCCCCCACAACAAGCCCCTCTGCAGCTAGCTCTTAATCCTAACACACACACTGGGAAATAATGGCTGCAGATAGTTCAATACAATCAAATTCAAACAATTTACTTACTTTCTTGCTCCTACTGAACTATAGTTTTTTATAGAATAGAAGCACTTTATTTCAAAATAAAATATTATAGTGTTATAGCTTTATACTGTATAGTTTTAGAATAGAATAGTATAACCACTTTGTTTGAGAATAGAATTGTGTTTTTATTCCTATGTTTATACATTTTTACTCCGTCCCCAATGTGAAAAGGCCTTTCGTGTCCCCACTGCAATGGCACACCGCACCTGCATTCTTTCCAAACAGAAGTGTTCTTTAGGGTACACTGCGGTAGAAAGGGCTCATGGTAGCGGCATTACTGGACATTGCAAAATGGCCATGATGGTGAGGCAGTCTGCTTCCTTGAAGGCAGACACAAGGGTATTGTTTGCCTACCGAAGCAGTCTGGAACTTCAGCGGCCAGGACTCCCCAGCTCAAGGCAGGACCTGGTTCTCACCATCAGGTGCGAAGACACTTCCATGTCCCAAAGCATGGTAATCTTGTGGACTAAAGACTAAGAAAACTGGATGGTTCCTATCACTGCTATGCCAAGGACTAGTGAAAAAGCACCATCTGGATAGAACTGGTTGAGGGATAGCCAATTTTCAATGACTGGAATTTTAAACAAACTTTAGGGTGTAGTGATTTTAAAATGAAGATAAAACACTTGCACTTATTCAGATTATTAAAAGTGTAGAATTAAAATATGTTTCACTTAAATTCGGAATGTATTCTCTTTCGCCAAGATTTATATTTATTGGAATGGATACTGACAAAGTCTCTCCATTACTCTGCACAAAAATGCTTGTAAAAAAAAAAGATATTCATATAAAAAGGGATTTGGAAATAGCCCATACAATCCGCCAAAAGTTCACTGGAATTCAAAATGATATTGAAAAGGTGACTCGAGATAAAATAGAAGTGGATGTTCTCAAGTTGTATTGTTTTGCTGTAATTGATGTTGTAGATTTTGCTATTCCGCTCGTTTAATAGCATCTCGCTAATCTGCAAAAGCCACGTTGTTTCTCTTAAAATGTGCATTCGTTATCTACCAACGAGTGGTGCAACTTTTCTCCTTTACATCAGAATAGTCAGGTCCCCCAAGGTATGGTGTGTTGGACAGAATGTTTTGCATTTCCTGTGGCTCATTGTGATTTCTAATTCTTTCAGAATAACAGCATCTTTTCTTGGCGAGCGTTCAGCAGCCTCTGATTGGCTCACGTCCATATCGTGTAAATGGAAGCCAGCCTTGGCCATGGGCTAAAAGGCTCCTCACCCTAGACCTCCCTCCGCTCAGGAAAGAAGAGAAAAGCTCCACATTACAAATCTCTGCACAGCAATCTGAGTGCCCCAGCAAGTTAAACACTTTCTCTTTTGTGCTACCGTTCTTGCACAATCTGCTTTCCGGAATTAAAAGGGTAATACTGGAAAGGCTTGCATCAGTAGTTACTATTGACCAATGAATATAATATTACTGCGTAATAAAAACATTATGCTGAAAATATTTAACAGACAAAAGTGTTATGGCATGCGATCCTATGTCCATTTTCACTCATATTGTCTGAGGGTTTTCTCATTGTCCCATTTGTCATAGTCTCTCAGTTTATGCCCCTGGAAGTTGACATTACATTTACATTATACTATAGTCATTTAGCTGATGCTCTTATCCAGAGCGACGTACAATAAAGTGTGAATCAGAACCAGAGACAAATGGGTTGATGACCCTAGAGGAAAGTACAGTTACAAGTCCTAGAGTGATCACATAGATAAAACTTAGAATACCCAGAATACTATAGTAATTATACTTAAGTGCAATTATAACTTATAGCATGCACATAGCTTACATGGCTAAGTATAGTAGTGGGGAGGGAAAGGTATAGCCTGAAGAGGTGAGTTTTCAGTCTGCGCTTGAAGCTGACTGTGCTGTTCTGACGTCCACAGGAAGGTCATTCCACCACCGTGGGGCCAGAACAGACAGCAGTCCTGACCGAGAAGTGCAGGTGCGAGGAGGGGGAGGTGCCAGGCGTCCAGAGGTAGCGGAATGGAGAGGGTTGGATAAGCCTTTGGATATGTGCTGGGGCTGATCCCTTAACTGCCTTAACTTGACATGATGGAAACGATAAAGAGATAACATGTGGAAGGAAAAGATGTGCACAAGTACCACACCAATGGCAGTGTGCAAAAGCAATACAGAAGTGCTTATAGTGGAACACATCCTAGCAGGTTAGTGGCAAGAGAGAAAAGAGTCTGGGATCATGGCGTCAAGAGGAAGTCCAAAAACAGTCAGGGACCGCCGGTGATTCTTCGGTTCCGACTGAAGGCACGTCCACTCCGGGCAGACACAGCTCCATGGCCGGAGGTCACAGTGGAGAGAGATCCAGCAGGGATGGTGGTGTTTAAGCCTACTTTACCCTGGTACTTACTCTGTACATGTAAGCCATGAGCAGTGGCAAAAGGAGGAAGGTGAGTTGACATTTTTGATAGGATATGTTGCAGGAAAAACCAAGAGCAGAATTACAAACAAGCCAGAGGCTTGGTGGCACATGTAGGGAAAACTGGAATGTAGAGAGGTTTACTGGTTCAGGTGGGAGAGCAGAGCAGGACCTTGGAACGGGGGTGAGAATTAGACAGATTCTTCTCAATGTAGGAGAGGAAGAATCCAGTGTTATTGAAAGGTCAATCCTGGTGTCTGCGATATAAACATTGTCACGTTATCAAGGGTACCGGAGAGATTTTAGACGGACATAGACTTAATTGGGAGGTAGAGCAGCACGTTTCCTGGCAGTGGTGAGTGTCTGACGATGATTAGTCATCCTGTTCGGGACATGACGGAGGCTTCCCACGAAGAGTGCCCTTCAGGTTCTGGAGGTTCACAGAGAACATTCATTGCTATTCAGTTTCATCCTCGAGCTGTGTCCACGCTGTGATCAAACTGAGCCTGTGCAGTGACTCTGTGATTCTCAACAGCAAACCTGAGTTTTTTTCTTCTGCTTTTCCACAATATACCCTGTATAACCTTGGTGTGCACTTTCACAGCCATTGGTCAGGATGGGGGCAGACATATTTTTCCATTTTTACATATTATCTTCCACTAAGCAAAATAATAGCAATGTAAAGGTGGTTCCCTACAAGTTGATCAAGAAACATATAATATCCATGTACACACTGCTTCCAACTACAAAAAAAAGCTACCAAGACATGACTGATACTGTATACTATATTATATTTTTGGTGATCAAATACAATAAAAAAGAATCTCAATCAAACTGTATATATTGGTTAAATCGCCACAATCTTTAGTTGATCTTTCTGCAGAAGGCCTCCACAAAAGGCTTACTGTCTGAGCAATGCAGACATTGGGATATCATCAGTATCACTGTATATATCCCACTTCACTGAGCAGCAAGAGAGCTGTCTATTCCCTTAAACTAAACGGCTGGCTGAAATAGAACTAAAAATCACAACCCTGAAAGGCAGATTCAAGTGTAATTACTCCATAATCACTTTAAGATTTCCGCTGTTTGTCAAGCCAACAGGATAGGGTCTGTTGCACTCGTTTGTAATTGGAATGGAAAGCTTCTGATCATCTCTTCAGTGCAGGCTGTTTGCTAAACAAATAATGTAAAGGTAATTAATTTCATCTGTCAACTTCACTCCTTAAACGCACTCAGAATAATATATCGGGCCCAGCTAAGCGAGTGTAAATGTTGAACAAGGAGAATAACGACAGACATTCTTCACAGGGAAAGCAAAAATCCCAAATACATTTGAAATAACAGTAGGGTTTTTTTTTTGTATTTTGTTTGCTCAGCAGGTACCCTCAGTCAGATATACTGTTGCCATATTTAGTAACGCTTCAAGATGACAATAACGAGTATAATCCTGGAGCCACACTGGCCTTTGTAACCGCAGACACAACTGACTGTTCTATAATTATAATTACATGTTCTTATGTAAATACACAGGTTAGTTCCAACTGCGCTCATATATGGCTGCATATGGTCAGAATTACAATATATTACTATGCATCTTGTATGATAAGAATGGATAATTATCAAGATATTGGCTTAATACTGATAACAGGTATTACCACCAACTTTTCTAATGGAAGTGATATAATTTGTTTCTTCACATCAGTAATTTTTCAGCATGTCCCCTTTTATTTCATTTCCTCTCCATATAAGGAGAAAAAGACCTTCATGACTGTCCCTCACCATGGCTACCTGCTCTCTTGTACACATACGCTGTAATTGTTATCATCTGTAGTGTATCTGCTGCCAAGCACTGAGGAAATTCATATTTTCTGTTTCATATGGAAACTGAACTGACTGCAGCAGATTATTTGCTGTATGTATTTCAAGGTCTTAAATGTTGAAAATGAATTAAAATGGCATTTTCTGATGATAGCAATCAACAAGAAATTTGATTAATAAGGCTATAGTATGGCAGCCCATTTCATAAACATTTTATTTTGTACTTTAACAATTTTATAATTTTAAGTCTAATGGTTTCTTGCTTCCCGTCTTTTACAATGAAAACAAAGCCTTCTGTAATGAACAAAAGACATTTTCATTTTCATTTTTATCCAGTCTACAGTATTTGCAAGCTAAACAAGTGAAACATTCATAATAGGTGAATTCTTTAAAAAAATATTGCATGGAGTTAATAATTCAATATCTCTACAAAAACAATGGAGCAATTGTAACATGTTTTAGAGACAGCAGAGAAGCCCAGTGATTTAGTGTGTGATTGTTCCCATGAGGCAGTGTTGTGGTTTAAGTGTTGCCAACTGAATCATTCCTCTGGTGTTTCTACACAAACACAATGAGGCTGAACCGTCTTCAAATACACCACTGTAACAAGAATGGTATTTGAATGGAAGATGAAATAACGCAGTTTACTCCTAGATGCCATCAATGTGAAACTCAGGGTGTGTCACATCTCCTGCATGGTTGCCTGAAATGGACATCGTTTACATCGAGAGATGTCACAGACTAGTGGAATGATTCTCCTAGGACATAAGCGTACATTTTTGCCTTGGAGTTTATATATTTTTTAAATTGCATGAAAGAAGTATTCAGAGGGACCACTTACACTCATGACCCCTGACAAATTATTAGTTGCTTTGTTCAGCCTTTTTCAGAGTCTAAGAATGAGAATAAAATATATATATATAAATTAAAAAATAGAAAAATGGAAAAAATGAAAAGGGCCACCGGGGGCGAGTAAAATATCTGTGGAAGCTTGTCTGAGAGCCCTTCTGAAATAAAGGAATAATTGCCATTCTCACATGCTGTGTGAAATGTACTTCCACAAGAATGGGCCATTTTCCCATTACAAAAGGCTGTAATTAAAAGGTCTGTGTTTTTCACCCTTCCATGGCATTCCTTGACTCTATTTACAGTAAAGCACTTTTGTCCTTTAAATGTGTAAATTAGGTCCACTTCTGTAACACACTGGTGGTGCTGACAGGGAGATTGCATTTCTCTTGTTCTGCGATTGTTCAAAGCTCTTTTTTTTTGCCTTTTCTTTTCTTTTTTCGATGGGCTCACGAATTGGAGCGGCTGTAATTGGAACAGGCGATCGAATAGGCTGTTCGCGGACTTCACGCCAAGTAACAGCTTTTGTTTGTGGCAGCAATGCACAGTTCAAAGTTTTAAAATGAAAGTAAAACTGAAATATTCACAGAAAAAAAAGTATCAAATTCAGATTACTCTTGGGAGTGAGTTTACTGACTGAGACAAATGATTATGAATTTTAAAACAATAAAGTGTTGATGCGATATGTACATTTAGCAGAATATTTATTTAAAGTAATGAAGCAAATATTGTGCAATGTTTATATAATTTCAATATTGGTACTGCCCTTAAAACCTTGAAACCTTGCCATGCACATGTGGTTTAGAATAAGGGACTGTGCACACATCATGACAGTACAGACACAGCCTTATACTACAGGTATGGTGAGTTTTTTAGGTTCTACTGTATATGATAGTTTAATGCAGCCAGAATAATCTAAAACATATCTTACAGCAGCAATTACAGAAGGCTTATCAATGCTCTCATGCCTTATAAAAATGACATCCAGCTTTGTCTGGGGGGTACATGCAATGTACAGTATTCACAAATATGATAAAGTGAATGTAGTAGTTCATGCATTTATTGGCATAATCTCCTTTCAAATTTTGGCAGGCTTGCAGCAGATCTTCCCCAAAACACATTTGCATCAATTCTTAGTCCACCACATATTGTGGCTCTTGCTTACATAACATCTCATATACAGTACATTTCATATACACTAAATGCAGGTGTGCAAACAGAAAGTATGAACAGATGTACAAACATTTATCCCAGTAATTATTTTCTGACTCTTGTACCAGGAATGGAATGTACTGTAAATGTGTAAATGGCATGTGCTGTATGGAATATGTATATCATATTGCTGTGGATATATAGCATATGTACAGTACCTTGGTAGTGTTTGATCGGTTACATTGGAAATATTATATACTCCTGAGAACTGGCAGAACTTTTGGGACTTGCCAAAAACATGTCACAGTGAAAGTATTTTCAAAAATATAATTTATTTTATTTTTATTAAATGTCCCCTGTATGGTTCTTGAGATTAAATCCAGAAACTTGTCCCCCACAGGGAAAAAAAATGAATTGGCAGATATTGCATATGCGAATTGTAAAGACTGCAAGGGATGGCAGATATGCTCATTGATACAGAACTGGAGTAATACACAGCTCTCATTCAGAGCGCATCAGTGATTCTGCTTTAATTCCGCTTCCCCTCTCAATGTTGGTGTTGTTTTTAGGCCTAATTATACAGGAGGTGGGAGCATCACCCTGCCCTTTTCATAACCTCTGTAGCAAGCTTCAGAAGGAGCTCAGAAGCAGGCGAGCAGAGCAGAAAGGTAGACCTCTTTATTCTTCCTGAAATAGGCAAAAGTGCTGCGCACACAAGTGCTTGTGCACCAGTTCAGCCGTAGTTATTTTTGACGCCGTTTTGATGATGGCTTTTTCATTAATCTTAGCAAATGTCAATGTCGTAATGTGCATGTAATGGAAAAAATTACACTTCAGTCCAATGAAGGATGGACTGAAAGTAGAAGGGTTTGAATAGCCCCTTGAGAACACCATTATTAAATTGTACCTTACACAAAGGTAAAATATAAATGGCTAAAACCCATTTGAACATTTGACTGCCATTAGTGCAAATTCTGTAAATATTCCATCTGTGTACAGTTGGCCCGAATTTAAGGGATATTAAATGAAATATGAAATGCGCGCCCGCAGAGCACAACAACCACTACACAATGTTTCAATATGCCATGGCGTTGGATTTCGTTTCTCGAGTATCAGAGACAAGTACTATTGAAATCCAATGCAAATAATAAGGTGAAAGAAGATACAACATGTCCATCAAAACAAAGCCTTGCAGGGAGGAAAACAAAATGGAGGATTCACACGGGAAGCAGAGAGAAAGAGGAAATCACATTTCTCCCTGGGGCTCTTCAATATCCGTGGTCACCGGGAGGGGAAGAGAAACCTGGCAACCCACTATTAATAATGCAATTACACTTCCAAAGGCCTGGCACTTGTGGTGGAATATGACACAATGGAGTGTAACACAATGACGCATGACAGTAAGAGTGGTGAGGGCCCTGACCGGACTGTCTCTCGTGTAACACCTCGACCGCTCTCCGCGGGGGGGACGGGGGGGGCGGGGGCGGCGGGGGCGGCGGGCAGAGGTGAGAATCTGCCTACTGCTCGTCCGTGTACACCAGACGACAGCGAAAGGCCAGGCCATCTTCGGCATCTCCCACATGCTGGGCTTTTAAACAATATGCAGATTGGAAACGAGACTCTCCGCTAGCCCCGCTCCGCTAGCCCTGCTCCGCTTGCACTGCTCCGTTAGCGCTGCTCTGTTAGGCCGCTCCGTTAGCGCTGCTCCGTTAGCGCTTCTCCTTTAGCGCTGCTCTGTTAGCGCCGCTCCGTTAGCGCCGCTCCGTGACACGGTCAGATCGTCGCGGGCGATCTCTTTCTCCGCCCCGTACCCTCGGGCCGCGTGCGCGGCGGAAGGAGGGTCTCGGCGTGGGGTGGAGGGGTGGACTGGGGAGGGGGGCTTTCTATGGCTGCTGCTTCATTGAAATTCAGCTGAGGTCCGCGCCCCCTCTCCGCATTTCGATTCTGGCTCAATTTAAGGGCTGCTGTGCCGTCTTTGAACCCGGGCCGCTAAATTAGCCATCAGAAGACTTGGTAGAGCACGGCAGAAGGCAGGGTTGGCAACAACAGCGTGTTATTGTCGCGGGATCACTCAACCAGTCCGCTTCCCAGCGAGATGCCTCTGATATTCGGCCAAAAGTCATTCATTTGACTTCAATTGGTTAATCACAGGGTTTTTGGGGCACCCCGTCTGCCGGTCAGTCAAAATACTCGGTGAGCGTTACTCGTGTGAGCGTTACTCATTGTAGCGGCCCCTCGGGGTGCTGTCGCCAGTCCTCGCCCCACACCAAGGCAAGATGGAGGCACACCAAAAAAAAAGTCATATTAGCAGCCCAATATGAGCAGCCCAACCGTTTTACCCAATTTGCTCAGGTTTGCGGAGATGTCTGTTTGTGCATTCCCGGAGCAAAGTGATATAAATCGCCGTTCTGGGGGAAGAGCTCATAGAGAGATGCCTTCCTGCCTCCTCCAATCAAACCCAGCCTTGAGGAACTTCACTCCAGTTTTTTTTACCCCCTTCTAACATGATTGTGTTTCTCAAAGCGCACCATCGCATCATCGCCTTATTACTGTTCATTGCCATTGGGAAAATCACTCACCATTACGTTGAAAGGCATCAATCAAAATTAAAGGGGGGTGGGGTGTGGAAAGGGGGGACTTAAACACTCGATTGAAGTTAATGAGGAAACAGAATATCCCTGAAAGCGTAGACCGGCTGGAGCCATTGTACGCTCGCCTCGTTCACCAGCTGCTGCTCACCGCGCACTGATCAATCAATACAGGTCCCCCAGGATGCATTGCACTACGCTGGGTGCAGGCTACATCTGTTTTTCATTCATCACTTTGGGTTATAATCTAGCACATGGAGTGGCTGGCCGGGTCTCCAATGTTTACAGTCCCCCCCCACCCCCCTGTCTTCAGTCTGTCAAGGCGGGAGGGCGGGGGTGCGTTTCGCTCACGTACTGTAACGCAGAGACGCTCCGCAGGAGTGTTCGAACCCGGGTCACATCGGCAGATGTCACCACTGAGAAAGCTGTCCGTCCTCTCCTGGAAATACACTTATGTAGATCGTCGCAAGTCATCACAAGTTTCTACCTGAAACAATGTCAAAGTTAGGAAGGAAACATTTGAATTTGTGTTGCCCGTGACTGGAAAGACTTGCTAGGGTTAAAGCAGTCAGTTTTGCAAATACATCTGCTAGGTATGCTTTCGGTTTTGCAAATACACCTGCTAGGTATGCTGCCTGTGTAGAAAACAAGATTGGCTTTCAGTCAGGCAACATAGTAACACAGATGGGATTGGGTCAAATACTTTCCAAATGAATAAATTTTTTACAATTAATCTAGATTTTGTCTGTCAGTTCAAACAAAATTCAGTTCAGTTCAGTAATGTCCAGTCATAACATTTATAGTTGAAGAGAGCAGTTTCTGTATACATTAATATACATTAGTATACAGTAATACATTTATGCCATCAGACTGGTTGTGGGCGGCACGGATGGTGCAGTGGGTAGCACTGCCGCCTCACAGCAAGGAGGTCACGGATGGTGCAGTGGGTAGCACTGCCGCCTCACAGCAAGGAGGTCCTGGGTTCGAATCTCCATCGGCCGGAGCCTCTCTGTGTGGAGTTTGTATGTTCTCCCTGTGTCTGCGTGGGTTTCCTCCGGGTACTCCGGTTTCCTCCCACAGTCCAAAGACATGCATGTTAGGCTGATTGGAGAGTCTAAATTGGCCGTAGGTATGAGTGTATGAGTGTGTGAGTGAATGGTGTGTGTGCCCTGTGATGGACTGGCGACCTGTCCAGGGTGTATTCCTGCCTTTCGCCCAATGTATGCTGGGATGGGCTCCAGCCCCCCTGCGACCCTGTTCAGGATAAGTGGGTTCAGATAATGGATGGATGGATGGACTGGTTGTGACAGGTGTCATGCTTTTTATGATGTTGGTTATCGAGTTGTATTGCTCAAATTGTTTTTCATTCTTTAAATTAATACAATAATAAAGGATATTTGAACAACCAAGTGTCACTGAGAATAGTTAAAGTTGAAATGTATTAAAGTTGAAGTTAACTTGAAACTTATAACTCATATAAATATTATTGGTAAATCAGGTGCATCTCAGACTGAAAATGTGTTTTTTTTTCTACCAAACAGCAGAAAACCCCCCACAATTAATGTAAAAAGACAAACAGATGCAGTGCTTCACAGGTTATGCAACATAAGCAATACATACTGACATTTGTGACAGATTCCGTGAACAGACCTTGACAATTTGAGAATTGTAATTATTATGAATACTCTTTTTATCAGGTTTCTTTAGAAAATGACAGTTATATTTTAAAATGCTGTTTTTGTATTGCTATGTGTGTTATATGGTGGTGAATGCAGAATGCTAGACTCACACTGAGAAGAGCTCTGGGAGATATCTGCTAATCGCACACAAGTGTCTTGATTATGATAAATAAAGACAATAACCATGACCAGCCCTCCCACTCACACCAGACTGCTGAGCAGAACGATGATGTTTCCTGACAACTGGTCTCCCTCCGTACAGCCTCGCTCTGCTGAGACGACTATAATTTGACATTGTCATTATGTGTAGGCCCTGAAGATATAAAGCATATCATTCCGCACTGGGGTTATGCTCTACAATTACGTATAACTTTTCCCACCTTAACAGCTGCCTGTGATGGCAGAAAAACAGCAAGCAAGGAACTAATGCTTACAGAACTTGTTGGCCATTTCCGAATTCACTTTGATTAAACTACATTTAGAAATGTTTTTTTTTTGCATGCTTATGCCATACAGAAAGATTATGGTCTCGGTGGCATACCTAATGCGTGCTAAGACTCACAAGGCCCGCATTAAACGGTGGGAAAACCAACTATGTGTATTTAGGAACCCTGTGTGTAATGTGATTACACTTGTATGCCTCTTATCCGATTTCAGCTTGGAGTCACTCAAAGGACAGCGACAGGCTCATCTCTCCCAGTGTACGCGCCGCGGTAAAAGGTGTGGGTTTATGTGGTTGGGCATGTGTGTCACCCTGACTTCCCACAGTCGTCCTGACAGTCATTACCAGGGGCGGCCAGACACTTCCGCCAGGAGCTTGTGGCGACCTGTCACCGGACATCGATGGAGCCCCATTAGACGAGCCCCCAGCCTTCACACCGCGTCGCCCTTCCCTCAGCTGTCGAGTGGCAAGAGGAGGTGCTGATAGATATTGATTGGTCCCTAACACCAGACACATTTTATTGTTTTTCACGGGTCTATTCTGTTATTCCCCTGCTGAAAAATCTGGCTAAGACCAGCTGAGATTCTAGGCTGGTGTAGAAGATGTGCTTTGGGCACTTCTAGCTGGTTATAGCTGGTCATTGCTGGTTTGTGGTGGGTCAAAGCTGGTTAAAGCTGATTAAGCTTGTGGCAATTTCCACCTATTTTGTACTAGTCCTATAAAAGTGTCAATAGCTCAAAAACTATTTACTGCACACACATGGTTAAAGATTTAAATTAAAGAAGAGGCTTGAACCATTCAGAAATTTGAGACAGAACAAATTTACGTCCAAGCATTATAGTTTAACACTGAATATCACAATTTCTATGTGAAGGACCAAGATAGAAATACTTTATATTTGCACACAAACCTGATGCCAAAATATGGTAACGATATAAGAGAAAAGTGCCAGTAAAAAGTATATGTACATGGCATAATTCAATTAGAAGCATGACTATTGAACGGACTTGGGAGAGACTCCACCAAACACCAGGGGGGCCAAAATAAACAACTGAACGATGATGTCAATACAGGCTGCACTTTGTATACTGGGGCTGAGCCAAATGAATGCAAACTGCCATTTTCATCATCGTAGGGAAGGAGCTCCGTAATGTCATGGGGGATTTCAGTGACTTATACGGATCAATACCGCTGGCTTTCCACCCATCAACACAACAACGAAGAAAAGAGAGGTGCTAAAAGGCTAAAACATACACACCATGCAAGTGTGGCAGATATTTATTATCTTTTCAAGCTGCAATGTCTGGCTCCAGGTTCAGACTGTGCTTCTGGGTAATAATTAACTACATTGATCCAGTCAGTTTTTCTCTGTTTTGACTGTGCTGTTTTTCTACTATCCTGCCTACATATAGGCTAGTTTATAGTCCAGTGACAGTGTTGCTCAACTAAAATCACAGAACATTCATGAAAGTTCTTTTGTTGCCTGACGTAGACTATGGTCATTGTCCTTAGAAAAATATATAAAAGTATAAACGCACTCCAGTCACCCAGAGTATAAGGCAAAATGTCGCTGTTCAGTGCATGTCATCAGTCGTAGCGACGCTCTGTCACTGCACTATACAATGGCCTTATAAGTCCCTTACAATTGTGTGCCATGTACTTTGTCATTGTTTCTGTAGTTCTGTATGTTTTTAAACCACATTCTGGGACTTGGGAGGATGTATACTTCCACAAGCTGAGCTGACTCTCGCAGCAATTGACCCGACAGTGACAGGCAATTTAGAAGAATCACTTTAGTCAGGGGAAGAAACGTGGAAAATTAAGTTGTCTTCTAAATTAGAAGGTGAAAATAGCGAAGATGAACCCACGCAGTCTGGAACGTGGTGTTTTTGTGATGGGTCAGCAGCTGTCAGGAGCTTCTGCCTGCACTTAGAGAGGATGCTGGGTGAGGTGTCAAACCCCGAAAACAATCTTGGCTGTCACACACACACCCACACACACACACACACACACACACACACACTGTACACACACACACACACACACACACACACACACATGCACACACACTGTACACACACACATACACACACACATGTACACACACTGTACACACACACACACATGCACACACACTGTACACACACACACACACACACACTGTACACACACAGGCACGTACATATGCATGCACACATACAGTATGCACTATTTAAAATCGTGGAAAAAAAAACTGAAGAAAGTCGATTCATTAGGTTTCTTGTTTTAAGAATTATGTTCTTTCATTATCCATTAAATATTGCTGCTTGCTAAAAATTCTCCATTTGCCACATTGTTAACAGGATGCGCTGAAGTGAGAACTTGAGACAGAGCCTGATTGATTCCATTATTTACCATGTTTCTACACCTTGTCTCAATACTAATGTCAACCTGAAAACATGGATGGCCAAGGCCGGCTTTAAATTTTTTGTAAATCATTACAATTCTTCACCTAATCAAAATCGCTCTCACTTCCAACGAACATGCTGGAGGTATTTGGCTGTTACGAAAACACTAAACATCCCATAATCACTCCTCAGAATCATCATCACTTGCCTCTTCAGAATTCATTATTGTCACAACAACATTGCTCCCCGAAGCTGTGGGAGATTGCGGAGGCAATGATGTGAAGCAGGTGTAACGTTTTGAAGTGAATTAGGCGATTATACATTGTAATGTGACAATGTGATGCCTTGAAAACCGGGGGACCGGCCTTTTCTGATGGAATGTGTTTGTTTTATCATTAGGGCTGATTTCACCCAAGGTCAAATCTTTTATGAATTTCCATAGCCAATTAGCAGCAGGTGTTTATACAAATTCTCCCTTGGGATTCGCTTTGAGTCATATTTTCTGTACATTCTACTGTTAATTACTAATGCTCACTTGTTTGGCTGCTGAGTTGCTCAGAAAACAACAGCTAGGGCATGTTGTAATAAAATGTAAATTACTGAGATGTAAGATTGTCTGATACAGGGTAATGAACCAAACAAAGTGAACAAAGCCATACTTATCCACAGCTAAAATTGGTGAGTGGGAAAAAGAGGTTACATTTCCTTCAGATAATGCAACAGGTCACCTTCCCCAGCTTACCTCAGTTATTTTTGTCTGTATTTTCATTCTGTTTGAATAACCCTTAACCCTGAATAACAGTGTTGCCAGTTGCCATACCTGACAGGGTTTGTTTCCTGTAATCCTCATTACTATTCTGTACTGTTGACCATACTATCTGTTACTGTCTCCAGTAGCTCGCTGTTCATCCTCAACATTTAAAAAATGTGCCTTTAATGAGATAAACATTGTGAAAAACAGAGATGTGTACTTATTTAGGTGATAAATGAGATGAGAGACTCCATAGCCTTCCTTGTGGTTAAAACCATCCTTCCATTTGGACCAGTGACGGAAGCTCATTTACCATTGTTTGCTCGATTGTGATTCTGTAGATACTGGTGTCTGCCAAGGTTTGCTCATGTCTCCTTGATAGGGACTGAAGACTATCATGACCCTTACTGTTCGTCTACTAAGTACATGTTCTGAACTGAGCTTTTTTTTCACTTTTCTACCCCATAATTCACTGATCCCTGTCTTTGAAACGGCATGTTCAGTTCAACACCGACTGTACTCCAAATCTGCACAAAGCAGCTGGCTCACTGATCATAAGGGGAACGAGGCAGAAAGTCCAGCAGTCAGAAGTCCTGCCATGCATCTCTTCCACCCATGAACCCAGCCAGCTGATTTCACTAATTAGCTCTATTTTCTGGCTGAAGAACTGTGCTAGTTAGCACATCCAGGTGATTGAAGCAAAATACTGGGGAGGACTTTTACATTCTGGATCTCAATTTTCTACCACTGGAAGGGAAGGCTGTTCTTTTGTTTTTGCAGGTACCTAAAGAGAATGTTCTTAAATTATCTGTTAAAGCTCAGTATTTTTACATGATTTGCTCTCAAAGTTTTATGTGTAGTTGCCATTGGGGACTCCCAAACAATGTCCCTCATTTTTTTCTGTGTAGGGTTTTCTTTTTCTTGTTTTCAAAGATCATGATATTTACTGTATGACTGTCAGGTGTTCTATCAGGATACCCCTCCATT